>NC_089821.1:151531530-152749030 GCF_035046505.1 Tiliqua scincoides | reverse complement strand
TGAGAGCATAATCCTAAGCGGACGGACTGCCAGCACAGCAGTCCCTATGCCGGCAGAGGGTGTCAAAATGCGCCATAACACACCGTAACACCTGGGGAATAGGCAGCGCCAGCAGGGAGGCCTGCACTCTACCTAACTCTGTGCTCTACCTCACTCAGTGCGCTGCCCCACTGACACTGCATCCAGCCCACCAGCTGCTGGTGGAGGCAAGATTTGCACCAGGCAGTAGAGGGGCATGGAGAGGGTGGCAGAGAGGTGGGAATGGGGGCAGATCAGACCCAGGAAGGCAATGGGATCAGCAGAGGCCTCCTCCACTGTATCTTAAGACCTTTCCTGGGTCTCCTGGCATTACAGCTAAATTGCTGGTGGAGATCCAAGTAGTCCTATAGGGCCAGCAGGGGTGAAAAAAAATCCCCTTACACTGCAAATACCTCCAGCTTGCTCCAAAGTTGTGTTGGATGCAGTGGAGGCCATGCTGCCCTGCTGCACTAGCACAGCTTAGGACTGGGCTGCAAGAGAGTCGCGTGTAAAAATTGCCCAACTGCAAATACACCCTTCCTTTCCTAAGGTCTTACCCAATTTGGCAGAGTAACCAGTCAATTAAGGAATGAATTTAGTTGAGCCTCTTTTCTCAGTTCAAATAACCACACAACTTGAAAGCTTAAAATGCTTTTAAATTAATTAATCATTTAAGTGATTATTAATTAATCATTAATTAATCATTCTAAATGATAAAAATTAAAATATTTGCAAATAAGAGGTATAGCATCCAGAGAAGTCAGTACAGAGTCAAGTATATTTTCCAAACATCACAAGAAAACAATAAAGTCTAGTTAAGCCTGAAATTACTCATATTTCAACCTCTTCAGTCAAAGTGCAGAGGGAATTTGATAAACCAGGAGACACACCTACAGTATGTCCCCCTTGGCCAGTATTAGGGGCAAAGAATTCCTCTGAGAAATGCTATTTATACTCAAAGTATCCAATAAGAAGCAAATTTTTGCTGAGTCATGCTTGTTGTTGACAGCACCTTGGTCACGTAACCCATGCCAGGTATACAGTCTTATCTTAATCAGTGACCCCGAATCCCCACTTTCAGCTTTGCAGCTGACCCTCAAAAGGTGACCCAAGATATCAATCCTCAGCTACATGTCACTCCTCCACTCCCTCTCAAAGTAAGAGAACAAAGGGAGTTCCCTGATTAAAGATATCTTCAGGAGGAGTTTTATAACCTATACCAGTGGTACTCAAACTTTTCAGGCCAGTGGCTCCCTTGACCTCCGTGGCTGTTGGCCATGACTCCGCATCATGTTCCTGAGGGCTGGAAGTGACATCATTACACAGGAAGTGGCCAGAAATATTAACTATATTAAATATAATATTATGACATATTTATTATGATATAATATTAAATATTAAATATGTATTAACTATATTAATATTAATTATATTAATCATATCATTAATTAAATGCTGATCTTAAAAATATATTATTAATACACAGCAATATACATGCTTTATAAATGATCAGCTGCTGATCCCTGTTGGAGACAGGATGCTGGAGTAGGCAGATTTTGTCTGGTCCAAGAAGACTCATTTTTTTTAACTTTGTGAGCATACCAATAGAATGGTTTTATCAAATGAACTTTGTGAACAACCAGTCTGACCAACATTACACACACACACACCCCTGTGGACCCCAATCCAACTAGTCATTTCTCCCATTCTCCTTGGATAGGACTGAACCCTTTATTAATTTAATGAAATTAAATTTTTCCAGCAGCTGGTGGGGAAAATAAAAATAGACCATGAAAATATATCAGAGCTGATAAGGGTTTGGTTAAGAAGCTGATTTGTCTCCTATACTAGGAGATGCACAGCTCAAGCCTATGCATGTCTACTCAGAAGTAAGTCCTATTAGAGTCAATGGGGCTTACTCCCAGGAAAGTGTGGATAGGATTGGGTTGGCAATCACTTCATCAATGGCTGATAAGTATTCCCTTCAAATAGCAAGATTCATCACTTTAAAAATACAGCCTTTCCTCTTCAGTTGAACAACAAGATTAATAAATCACTTTAAAAACAGTTCCCTTTTTCTACTCCTGGCCAAGTAAAGTTTGTGCTTGTCTCTCCCCTCCCCCTTTGTCAACTGCATGGAAACAACTTTAAGACCCCTGGGAAGTGTTTTATTTGGGGAGGGGGAGGAAAGCAGGAAGGTTTGGAGATTGAAAGGGGGGAGTGGAAGAGGGAGGGGGTTGAAAAGAGAGATTTCACTTTGATGAGAAGTGATCCCAGGCTGGGAACTAGGAACTAACCAGACAAGGATCAAGGAGGGTTTCTTTCTGATGGTCAGCAAGGGCAAGGACTGCAAACTGAGCATGCTTGGTACTTGCCAGAAGGGGGTTGGAGTCCAAGAGCTTTGGAAACAACATGCACCACTGTGGCTGGTCCCACCCCTGACCCAGGCCTGATCCACCTTCAGGCCACCCTCCCTCCACCCAGAAACACGCCCTCCCTGCCTCTGTTCCTCCTTCCTGCCACCCTCTCCCACACCCTGTGATAGCCTGCTGGGTCCGGCACAAACTACCTTCTCCGGGCACAGGGCCTATCCTCCTCCTGAGTCGTCATGCACATTTATGGCACTTTCGCAACAGCTGGGAGTGGCACAAGGACTTTGTGCTGGATCCCTTGTGGGTTAGGATTGTGCTGCCCAAAGCATACAGTACTAACTTTTTACTGTTGGAAACATTTTCATAGTAATGGATCTATATATGATCTGGCACTAAATTCAAGATCAGCTATGCATGTGGTCCCCCCTTAGGTGCTATCTAGCTTACCTGGGGCTTTGTGGAAATCAATTAAAGTGATGAAATTCAATTCAAAGGATTTGTACATCCCAGCAGCCTGCTCGGTAGTTCTTCAAACACACATCTTCCTTCACATGCTACCGTATCTAATGAAAGCAGAAGCGCACATATTATTGAATCGTTCATAAAGTGGATTTTTTTATCCATTCTTTTTTCCTTTTTGACAGATAGCATAGCTCTACTTTCTCTCATTTATGAACATTTTTCTCAAATGAACTATGAATAATTAAAATCTTACTCCGTTTGGCCTTTTATTTTGCTTAATTGAAGAAATTAAAGATGTATGCAGGAAGAATGTACGCACTAAGCCTTCAAGGACAGCATATGAAAATATATACATTATTTTATCCAAATTGCATGCTTTAACAGTAGGTTTTTGTTTTTTTTAACTAACTCATAATGAAATTCTCTGTATGGCAAAGTAACCAGATGGAGGTAATTTTGTCAGAATATCTATGCCAGAACGTGTTTGAGATGGAGCACACCATCAGTACTAACCAACCAAACATAAGTGTCTGAACCCAAAAACGGGTGCATAAGTGGATTCCAATGGAGGTACACATGGAGCTCTCCCATCTACAGCAGCTCCTGTTTCACCTCAGTGGAGCAGGTAGATATGCATACACAAAGAAGTGAAGAGATGAAAGCAACAAGCTGCTTCCTCCATTTAAATTGATATGAAAACCATGCCCCAGCTATGCTTAAGCTGGTCAGCGGTTCTCATTTTCTGACCTCTGTGTCCTCCACAGGGGCATGTAGTAGGGCTACCAGAAGCCACATCTGGGTCATGCCAGGCCCATGACCCACTTCCTTACAAAAGGCATTCTGGGGTGTGACAACGCTTCGTGACATGACAATAGGAAAGCATTCGGCGAGAGAGAGTTATTGAGCCTGCCTACAGTACAATTGGTTACATCAGTATTGTTGTATTAGCAACCTTCAGTCTTGAAAGACTATGGTATCGCGCTCTGAAAGGTGGTTCTGGCACAGCGTCTAGTGTGGCTGAAAAGGCCGATTCGGGAGTGACAATCCCTTCCACACTGGGAGCAAGTGCAGTCTGTCCCTGATCTGTCTCCCTGGCTATGGGCCTTCCTTCTTTGCCTCTTAGCCTCAGACTGTTGGCCAAGTGTCTCTTCAAACTGGCAAAGGCCATGCTGCACAGTCTGCCTCCAAGTGGGCCACTCAGAGGCCAGGGTTTCCCATTTGTTGAGGTCCATTCCTAAGGCCTTCAGATCCCTCTTGCAGATGTCCTTGTATTGCAGCTGTGGTCTACCTGTAGGGCGCTTTCCTTGCACGAGTTCTCCATAGAGGAGATCCTTTGGGATCCGGCCATCATCCATTCTCACGACATGACCGAGCCAACGCAGGCGTCTCTGTTTCAGCAGTGCATACATGCTAGGGATTCCAGCACGTTCCAGGACTGTGTTGTTACATCAGTGGTTCTCACACATTTAGCACTGGGACCTACTTTTTAGAATAAGAATCTCTCAGGACCCACTGGAAGGGATGTCATGACCGGAAGCGACATCATCAAGCAGGACAATTTTTAACAATCCTAGGCTACAATCCTACCCACACTTACCCAGGAGTAAGTCCTATTGACTTACTAAGAATATACATAGTAGCCTGTTAAAAGTACAGGTCTGTAACATTTCCCCCAAATGCTGACACATACCATGGGAGCATCAAGTCTAATATATTCAAATTAAAATATTGGCATGTGCTGAAATTCATCACTGACCACAACTTTTCTGAACATGAAGCAAAAAACAGCGTGTGTGATTGTCACATGTTATAATCAACATATGGGGTTCTCACACTCATTCCCACTCAGATAAATATCATGTGGGACTTGTGTAAGATACGAAGTCATCCTAAGTGAAATTGTTGGACCATATATTTTACTGATTCTGATTATGCTGTCATTGATCACAGTCATTCCAAAATACATTGGGGTGATGCATCACTGGTAGCCATTGCATTTACTTTGATAACTTTTCTGATATCAACTGCAAAACTGCTAGGGTTATACTTGCACAGCGTATAGAGTAAAAACATTTCCACAGCAAAGCTAGAACTAGGACGTGTTAAAAAATGCACCAAAGTTGCTAAGTGACAGCAATGTACTTGTCTGTTAAGGTGTCGTTTCACAAAGTCAAGTGCTTAAAAGCAAGACAACCAATGGCTGAAAACATAAATCTTGCAGAGCTTACATGATGTACAAAGGCATGTCATTTCTGCCAAATATAATGGATCATACATGCCTGATGCCTCACAACACATCTTGCCGTCTTTCCAAAAGTCCATCTTCAGAATTTCACTGTTTATTTCTTTGGGTTGGAATTATTATAATAATAGTAACAGTGTTATTGGCCTTTTTTTCCTGAAACAAAAATGGCCTCATTCTTTTTTCTAATGGCAGCTTCACACAGAAACAAATGTTGATGTTTTATTCCATTTTTGTGGAATGTGTGTAGGAAGTTAACATGCCTCACATGCTTCCCTAGTCTACCTAATTGCTCTGCCCTTTGATCTTGCTTTCCCGGTTTCCTTATTGTCTTCAAATATCTTTTTCACAAGCAATATGCAGCCTTCCTTCTTCTGGAATAATTGTCATATCTTGATGCTTGAATAGTTGTTTTACAAGATGGTTCATATTGTTCATATAAAACAATATCAAGTGTTGCTTTTACACATACACACACACCCAGCTTCTGAGCCACAAAGCCTTTGGAGCTCAAAGTTAATGAGTTCAGATGCCCAAGTGTGTTGATATTACATGTATATATTATCGGCTCATTTTCATCTTTGGCCCAGCAGTGGACCTCCGCAGCCCCGCACCCAGGGCAAAGGTCTGCGATGGTACGTTCCCCCCCCCCACAGGCTATCGCCACCCCCCATGCAAAAATCCACCACCACCACCACTCACCTGAGGCTTATGGAGCCTAGCGCAACACGGGACTGCATCAGGGAAGCCTCCCCGATGCTATAAACTGTGCTTCCAGGAAACCCCTGTTGGGAGCCTCAGAGAGGGTTCCGTGGGGTCCTAGTGGCTCATGCCCATTGCTTTTGCCCCATAGGACCTAATAACAACAACAACAACAACAACTCAATATTATTTATATACCACCTTTCTGGTCATTGGATTACTCCTCTGACTTTATTCAAGGCGGGTTACACAGGCAGGCATTTCTAAATCCCTCAAGGGGATTTTTACAATCATAGAGGTTCTCTCTTTCAAGAATCAACAACATTTCAGGTTTGGTCTTCCTGGTTTGGTCTCACTTCTGGCCTCCAGTTCTCCCAGGCAGGCTGACAGCAGCTCCATCTCTCACATGGAGGCAGCCAAGACGCTTCTTGCTCACACCAAGAGCAGGTGGAATCACTCAGCTGGGCTTGTCAGCTGCTTCAAGGTCTCATTCTCATTCGTTCAGGGAGCTGCCAGTCCTCAAACTGGCGACCTTCTGATGTTATCTTCGGGCTAATGGAGGCTCTACCCTCTAGACCAGACCTTCTGCCCTAATGGTAGATCCAAAACTGCTTTAGCCTGTTTCAAGCTGAGAAGCTATCATTTAAATTCTTGTGTGTGAGGCGATTCCCCTAGATTTCATGTTTTTGTATTTCCCATGACTTTATCCCTATCCATTATTTCATTTATATTAGAGGTGTGCAAGAAAAAGGTGCCATTATTACATTTGGTTTTTGTTATTAAACAGTTGATCTGGTTAATTAGTTACTGATTCATGGAAGCCACAGTTGAAAACAGACACAACACACATGACGCATAGAAGATTATAGCTGCCAAGATACCTCACAGACAATCAGTATTCATGCACATCAGCTGGCAGTTGCTCAGAAGAGTGCAGAGGTGACATTCAGGGCCCAACTGTATGGGCCAGTAGTGCTGACGCTGGAGCTCAGTGCTGGTGCTAGGTGTTGTAAATGTGCTGCATGTTTACAGCACCCTTGGAGTAAGGAGCATGGGCCAGTGCCTGTCTGCCTTGGGCCAAGCACTGGGAGGAGTATGCTTCACAGCTGCCAGAGGTAAGTAAGACCACCAGGCAGAGGTGCAGCCTTTTGGGGCAGGGGAGGGCAGGGCAGGAGGAGGAACCAGCCCAGGAAGGGGGAGTGTCTCCAGTCTGTGCCAGCAAAATAACCACAGTGCTTAGGATTGGGCTGTTAGTCCCACTTCCATTTTCCATCTAACAGCTGAACAGCAAAATTGCTGAGTATTGGACTGATATAAGGTTTGTGTATCCCTGCCTGCTGTGCCAACGTGCAGTTGGATTGGCATTTAAGTGAGCAAAGAAGAACAAAGTAACAGCTATCTGGCATTAGTGTAGAATTAATCTTTGACGACTGAATAGAAACAAAAGAATAAGCCAGGTGTTAAGCTTATATTTTTAAACTTTTGAGTGAAAGAAAAAAAATGGGACGGCACTGCTGCAGATGTATCTTTCATTACATCTTCCATACAGTGAGGCATTGTGGAGCTGCTTCTCATTCATTCGTGACTGCTTTCCTTTTTCTCTCAAATTAAGCAAATGGGAATACGGTCTAAAGTGTTTTATATTTATAACGGTATCCTTTTTATAAATGTTGTATGATAGGGAATAGATCTATGGCTAAAAGAAATTTCCATGTTCAGAAACAAAGCATAATGTTATCTTATGGGGGCGTGTGCGCATGCATGAGTGTGTGTATGTATATTTATAATACATAATTCCAGTTTGTAAAGCAAATGCAACTTCATTGCCAAATACATAATATATATATTCTGAGCTAGAGTTGCTGAGCTAGAACCCTTTGCAAACATCTTGTGTTGTTCAGTGTGCTGCGGAAGGGAGAAAACAATCATTGCAGCTCTCATCTCCCATTTGCCAGAGAACCTTACATACACTGAAATGATTGTACACGGGCTTATATGCATAGACCCCTACATGCATAAGAGGAGTTTACATGATCTGTGCACTGCAGTGCACCACAGAATGCTGTTTTGATCATGTAGCTTGCAGTGTACAAGTCATGTAAAGGGCAGATGTCTACAAAACATCTGACCACATGCATGGACATTGAGAACAATGAGGAAGCAGGAACAGCTGCCTCAAACATAAATCACCCCCCACCCCCACCTCCAAGAGTAAAGAGAAATGTCTGCATGGAACTCTAGTCAGCTCCACATGTATGTTTAAATTTTCCTTTCCCAAAGAAATGTAGTTAAGAAACGAAAAACACACTCATATGCAAATCGGCGCCGAGAGGATGGCTTTTAATGTATTGTTTGGATAGCAGGGGCTGTGACAAGATAAGTCATGTGATGCATAATTGGCTCTGTAATATAATGTATACACTTTTATTAAAGTACAAGAAGAAAATTATTTTGTCAATCACTGCTAGAGAAAAAAGGCCCTAGAGGGAACATTAATTCATCTACTGTCACTTGGTGCCAATGCAGTCCTCTTTATGCCGAGCTGCACTTTTCAAATGTTGCTGCTACACTTTGAGTTTAACAAAAAGAAATGATAAAAGTTGTATGCCTGCTGTGGCATGATCTGCATGTACTCATGCGCACGCACCAACACAAGTGCACAACTATTATTCGGGCAAAGTTTCATCAGTACGGAATGAATATTTTTTAAACCAAAATTGCGATATGCATTACTCATGCTCTGAAGTGTGTGTGTGTGATTATTGGAACAATCCATCCAAAATTGAGAAATTTACATAGTCCAATCCTTTGAATGTTTACTTGCAAGTAAAACTCACAAAGTTCAATGAGGCTTTCTTCCACGTATGTGCATTGATTAAACATTAAACATATCCAAACATCTCTTTTTTAGGAATCAATAGGATTGAAAATATTTACTTTGACTGGACCATCATGCCCTATTTTTTAAGAGCCATGCATAAATGTAAAGTTTATCTCTCTCAAGGTTTCTTTCTTTTTGCATTTCTAATGAGGCAACTATGACCATGTTCCCAGCCGACATTTCTCTGTATATCTTTCTGATGTTCTTCCACCTGTTCAGAATTAAGCAGGCATGAAAAGGCTGATCAAATTAAATAAAAATGCATTTCCTTATCTTTGTTCTTGCTTTAGCCTTATCTGGGTTAATTGGGTTCACATACCTCTAACAAATAGACCATCTCTAAAAGCAGAAGTAAAAAGCAAAAAGGCCTTATTTCCTCAAGGACTTGTTCAATAATGGAGAAGAGCCTGGTAAAATGATGCCCCTTTCAAGGAAAGTGTATCCAAGACATCTCTTTTCCACTGAGTTGACATAAAAAAGCAATCCCCTGCTCCTTTTTTCGTTCCTCCAACTTTTTATATCAGTTCAACTCAGCAAAGTGCAGGAAATGTATAAAAACATAAGGATTTTATGGAATGACTTAAGCTTTTGGCAGTAGGTAGAATTTCAGATGCCTTGTACTTGGGATGTTGTATATATTCCCTAGGAATATCCATTGTTCCTAGGGCAAATGGATGTTAGGGCAAAGTGTTAGGACAGTGGTTATCAAACTGAGCATCGCAACGCCCCAGCCTGACGGCCCTGGACTCTGCCCCCTTAAGGGGCGGGGGGGAGATAGCGACACAATCCCCAGGATGCGTTGCTAAGGGGAGCGCAGGTGCTGGCATGCACTTACCAGTCCCTGCAGCATCCTCCCACGGGTGGGGGGGCCTGCGCAACCCTCCACAGGGCTCCCCGAGCTTCAGAAATTGAAAGTAGAGCGTTCGCAAGCCGGAGCTAGGGTGCTATCACTCCACTTTCATTTTCTGAAGGTTGGGGAGCCCTGTGGAGGGTCGTGCAGGGTTCCCCGCACCCCTGGGAGGATGCTGCAGGGACTGGTAAGTGCATGCCAGCCCCTGCACTGCTCTTAGTGACGTGATCCTGGGGATCGTGTCACTGCCTTCCCCCCACATCCACTGCCTTCCCCACTCCCCTGCACACACTTACAGCATTTATCGAACTTCCTGGGAGTTTGAGAACTGCTATGTTAGGGCAAAGCAGTGTTAGGGCAAAGAATGAATCACAAATAGATATCTGGACTATGATCTTTGGCAATTGGCACTGCCTATGTTACAGTCCGATCCCTTACCTTGAGCACATCACCCAAATTAAGGCAAATCAAGACAACAACATTACTATTGATAGAGGTGTTTGAAAATGGTGTTATTTACTCAGAAATAAGACCATTGTGTTCAGTTAGACTTGGGCTATAATCCTATCTTACTTACTGGAAGCAAACAACTCTAGCTATCGAGATGGATTTTGAGATCTGACATGGCATTACAAGAATAACGTTTCATTCAACCTCATCACGACATGATCATCAGCAGTCATGAGAAACCTGTTTTCCAGGAATTGGGTCAGCATCAGTCTCTAGAGAGAATGAGCATTGCTAGATTTTGAGCATATTCTTCAGATTTGCCAACTTCAAAGTTCAAAACCCAATCATGGGCAATTTCTAGTGTTTTCCACCAGCTCTTTGTCATCCTCACTGAATATGTAACTGCAAGAAAAGCACTGAAGAAGTACTGGAGCTGATGGGAAACCAAGAGAGTAGAAGCAGTTGCCTCTGCTCTGTGCTG
Source organism: Tiliqua scincoides (assembly GCF_035046505.1). Taxonomy (NCBI): domain Eukaryota; kingdom Metazoa; phylum Chordata; class Lepidosauria; order Squamata; family Scincidae; genus Tiliqua; species Tiliqua scincoides. Next base: position 152,738,572 of record NC_089821.1, on the reverse strand, counting down.
GATTCCCATTTGCTTGAATTTTTTGGCTTCCAATGTTCCTACCATCACAGCCATGTTGTGTGAGAACAGGTGCCTCCACTTGTTGCTGCAGCCTAGTTTTCCAGGTATGGTTGCCAAATTGATTGGTACTCCACTAGTATGTAACAATAACCAGATATTAAGGGATATATGTTGGGCACAATCATTCATGGTTTCTTACCATGAGAAAAGGGGGCATTTGTAGATACAAATGCTGCACTGAATTGTGAAGGCAAAGAGCAATAATTGCATGATAAGATACAGTAAGCATTGAAGCCCAATCTTGTGTAACTCCCTGTGTTGTGATGCAACCACGCCAATGGGACAGGCACTGCATCCCATGGGGGAGTTTCGGTCCCTTGAGCCCTTTTTTAGTGTAAGGGAACATCTTTCCCTTGCCCCAGGTTAAGCCCAAGCCAGACTGCTGGCTCTGTTTGCACCTATGCCAGTGATTTACTTGGTGCAAATCCAAGTGGCCCCAGGAAGGCAAATTGAGACTGGGAAGGGTGATATCAGTAGTGGCACTGCCACCAATACCACCCCCTTCCTGGCCTTAATCTGCTCTCCTTCCTGCCCCATCTCTGCCCCATTTTTCTTCCTTCTCTCCTCCCTCCCACCTCCTGTGCTGACTTACTGGCACCAGCTGGGGTTCTCTGGGTGCCGGCATAGCCACTTGTGGTAGTGACCAAGCTATGCTGAATGGAGTGTTGTGTTTTGTGACAACCATAAAGGGCCTTACACCACCGAAATGTTCATTCTGCTGGCATAAGGCCTTTTAAGGAATTGGTCATAAGTCTGTAACCATGAGAATTTTGTCATGTAGTCTATTTCACAATCTATGGAAACGTTAATGTATAGTAATATAATGTATAAAATAATATTATTTTGGCATATTTTCCAACAATTGGGCATTCCATTGAACATCTTTAGTGTATATTTTTTGTCCACAATCCAACTTGCAGTTACATATGTTTAAGTCCCTCTGAAATGAATGGGGACTGAAATTAGCTTAACAGTAAACTAAATTGCAGCCTTTGCTTGTAGCAGTGTTATATTTTTCTTTATTTTACGGCTTCAAATTAATCAGGAAGGGAAGGCGCTGAGTTTTTGATTGGTGGAGTTTGTTTTGTTTAAAAGGTAGCTGATATTCTTCTACCTTATTTAAGCTTCATTTAATTCAGGCTCCCATCTGCCTCTTTTTGATTGCATTTTGAAAGCCTAAATAAAAACAATAGGTCTTTCTGCCAATTGTACAGGATGGGTGGGGGGGGGGGGTATTCTTAAAAATGCAGCTGGCAACATTCTACCCAACAAAAGAAAAATGCCAGCACTCCCCACCCAAACTCCCCAGTCTTGGCCTTTCAAAATAGCTCCATATATTTGTAACAAACCATTTACCAAGTTCATGTATCTTCTTTATTGTTCTTCATAAACAGGCTGTTGGATCTTACTAGCTTCCAATGTGAAAAATGAAAGAATTTCCTCCTGTTCGTGCCTCTCTTATCTCATAATTGTTTTGTTCGGAGCAGTAGGGGAGACCAATATAAATGTCTCTGCTGTTTTATTTGTCCTTTCCAAGCTCATTCATGCTTTTCTCTGGGGTATTCCCCCCTTCCATTCAACTTTGTATCTGTGTACTGTTAACATACATGGAGCAAGCAACATTGTTTGGGAATTTAATGCTGTTGCCATACAGCCCCACCATGTCTTACCTCCCTTGGCCCAGGCAGTCATAGAGGTTTGGCCACAGCAAAGCAAAGCCTTAGCCAAGATAGTGCCTGAGCAGGAATGCTGGGGAGAGGAAAACCTCCTCGCCCTGATTTAAATAGTCTCTTTTGCTCTCTGCTTGAAACCTAACCAAACATTTACAGCCCCATGCTTGCCTTGATCCAAAATAATGAATAGGTATGTTTTGCAGCAACCCTGGGGTCATGCCTGGGAGTGTGCTGAAGGGTCATTGCTTTTTTTGTTCTCCAGATTAAACCTCTCCTTCCAACTCTCTTGTTATACTCAGGAAACCTATCTCCACCTCAATCAATCAATTTTCTTTTGCCAGCTATCCTTTTGTATTCCTTTGTTCTGGCAGGTGTAATTGGCCGTCACAAGCTCAAATTGTATTCCAATCTTCTGGCATCAGCCACACCTCTTTGCCATGCACTTGATCAAGCGTGACTTGTTCCCCCTGCTTCAAGCAACCTGAAAACATGTTTTCTTCCAATGTGTCACCTCCATCACAAACAACTGTCCTCTTGGATGGAAGTCCAAGAGTCCTTATGGATCTGCTCTCAGTTCTTTGCGGGAGCCCTGGTAACTTGGCTTCTAAGCTTTAGAGCACAATCCTGGGGTGGCACTGGGCCGCCACAAGCCCCTTGGCAAGCAAATATGCCATAAAGCACATTCATGACTATTCTTGAGCCCGCTAAGCCAGCACAAGGACATGCACCAGCCTGCTGGAACCAGAACCCCTCCTGGAGGCAGAGGGGTGGGAGGATGGAACAGAGGTGGGGAGGGTGGGTTGGGTGGGGGAGGGTGGACCAGGAGGCGAATCGGGCCCAGGAGGGGGGTGGGATTGGCTGCAGCAGTGTAGGCCAAATCCTAATGCCCTGTCCTGGACCCTGCAGTCTCACACGGGCTGCACAGATTTGCATTACCAAATTCACTGGCGCAGATTCAAGAGCCCCATAAGGGTGGCTGGGGTGGGAGAAGGGGTAAGAGGAAAAATATCCCCTTACCCCAAGTTGCCCTCCAGCTGGCCCCTACCTTGCACTGTCCTGCCTGTTCTAGTACAATTTAGGATTGGGCTGTCAGTTTTATAAGCCACATTACAGTTTAGGAGATTTACAGTGCAATCCTATCTTGCACTGGAACAGGCAGGTCAGGAGGCCTGCGCTGTCTCCAGAGCAAGATAGGGGCCCAAAGTGGATCAGCCGGAGGTAAGGGGAAACTCTTCCCTTTACCCCTGGGTAAGCCACTGCAGCCCCAATGGGTCTCCTCGGACTTGTGCCACCTCTGGAGGTGGCATAAGTTGGAGGAGAGCGGAGCAGCTTGCAGCCACTCCACGCTACTCAGGAACTGGGGCTAGGATCCGGCATATCTGCCAGGTCCCAGCGCCGCCTCCCGCTCCATACCTACCTGCCCCCATGACCGTCCTCCACCTGCCCTCTCACCACCTCAGAATGCCTCCCTCTCGCCTCCTCCCTGCCCACCCCAGACCCTTGCATTGGCCAAGTTTGGCCGACTCAAGGCTCCCCCGTGAAGTTGGCGCAGAGGCTGAATTCAGCCTCTGTGGGCTGGTGCGTGTCCCTGCGCCAGCCCAGCCAATTCTAGAGGAGGAGCAAATGTGCTTTACGGCTTGCGCCGGCCCAAGGGCAAGCTAGGATTGCACCCTTAATTCAGGATCCTCAATTCAAGGTACTTAGGGACAGGGTTAGGGACAGGGGTACTTGGCCTCTGCCCTCTCTCTTCCCCTCTGCACCATCACATATACAGTGTGCCTTTTTTAACCTTTTCCTCCTTCTCTCACTCTAATCTAGTTCTAATTTTTAAGTACAGTAGCTTGGGTGGGAACTCAGAGATTTCCGTCCAAGCTCTCTTAGATTCAGTCCTTTTGACTGACCCAGCAAGAACTGTGAGTAAAAAGGAGTTGCTTCTCCTTGGCATTCCAACACCAACAGAAGTTTGGCTGACAGTGACAAGGAGGAGAGCCTTCTCTATAGTGGCTGTTTGCATGTAAAACTCCCTGTCAGTGATCAGGACAGCTCCTCTTTCCTACCTTTCTGGCGGCAGATGAAAACTCCCCTTTTTAGGGTTGCTTTTGGGACTTGATTTTTTGTTTAATTTCTTTTTTGAATCTTTCATTCTGTAGTTTTTTGGCACTCTAATATATATTCACTTTACAATCATTGTATCTTTGTAAAAAGTGTTTGTGTGTGTGTGCGCGCACGCTGTTTTTGTATTCTTGTCTGGAAGTGGTTTTTTTGTGTTTTTTTAAAATGCTACTTTCTGTTTGTTTAATTAAATTGACTGTAAGCCACCTTGGGCACCTGCTGATTGGAGAGGAAAGACAGGATAGCAATACCTTTAAATGGATAAATAAATAATTTAGTTCCTTGAGGCCTGTGACATTGATAAGTGACAGCAGCACACATAAAACTATCATTTCACTCCCCATTAAAATTTATCTTCAGCCAGTGAATTATCATTCACAAGTAGGTTAAACACTAATATGTTGGGCTGTGTGATGGGGAGCGTAAGAAAGGCCTTTCCTTTCCAACAATGCATAGCCCCAATCAATGTTCAAATACTATTTTAAACCACATCCAGTGGCATTACTAGGCTTGGTATTGCTCCACCAATGGTCTAGAGCCCACTGAGAAAAGTGGTCCTGCAGTAGGGTAGGTGTCTCAAGAGCCACAATTTCAGAGGGCATTTACTTGGGCTGCTTAATAATAATAATAATAATAATAATAATAATAATAATAACTTTATTTTTACCCCGCCTTTCTCCCCAAAGGGACTCAAGGCGGCTTACAACAGATTAAAAACATAATTTAAAAACAAATAAAAACATATTAACACATCATAAAAAATAGCAGTCAGAGTAAAAAATAGGTAAAAAGAGCATAGAGCAGCAGCAAGTCATAAAAGAATCAGGCCTGTAAAAAAAAAGATGTTAAAAAGATGTTAAAAGGCCGAGAACTCAGAAGGCTTGTTTAAACAGAAGGGTCTTCAGGCCTTGCCGAAAGGTCTCAAGAGAGGGAGCCATTCTTAAGTCAAGGGGAAGGGAGTTCCATAGCGTTGGTGCCACTAATGAGAAGGCCCTATTTCTTGCGGCCGCCCCACGTACCTCCCTAGGTGGCGGCACTTGTAAAAAGGCCTTCTCTGATGACCTAAGAGGATGAGCCGGATTGTATGGGAGTAGGCGATCTCTAAGATACCCTGGTCCAGAGCAGTATAGGGCTTTAAAGGTCAATTCCAGCACCTTGAATTGGGCCCGGAAACGAATGGGCAGCCAATGCAGCCGCTGGAGAAGCAGACTGACAGAGTCGAACCGCCTACCTCCAGTAACCACACGGGCCGCTGCATTCTGCACTAGTTGCAGTTTCCGAACCGTCTTCAAGGGCAGCCCCACATAGAGCACGTTACAGTAATCTAATCTCAATGTCACCGAGGCATGGATCACTGTGGCCAGGTCTGCACGATCCAAGTACGGCCGCAGCTGGTGCACCAGCCGAAGCTGAGCGAAGGCCCCCCTAGCCACAGCCGCCACCTGGGAATCCAGGAGCAGCTGCGAGTCCAGGAGGACCCCCAAGCTGCGGACCTGCTCCTTCAGAGGGAGTGCAACCCCATTCAGCACAAGCCGATAGTCCAGCACCTGCACCGAGGATTTCCGAACCAGGAGAGCCTCTGTCTTATCCGGATTTAATTTCAGCTTGTTAGCCCCCATCCAGATCCTCACTGCCTCCAGACAGCGCTCCAGGCCCTCAACCGCCACCCTGGAGTCTGGAGAAAAGGAGAGATAGAGCTGGGTGTCATTGGCATATTGATGGCACCCCACTCCAAAGCCCCGGATGACCTCTCCCAGTGGTTTCATGTAGATGTTAAATAGCATGGGGGACAGAATTGAACCCTGTGGCACCTCGCATCTCAAGGTCCAGGGTGTCGAACAGGCATCCCCCAGCACCACCATCTGGGACCGACCCTCCAAGTAGGAGCGGAACCACCGCAAAACAGTGCCTACATCTCCCAACTCGGCCAATCGGCCCAGAAGGATACCATGGTCGATGGTATCGAAAGCCACTGAGAGGTCCAGCAGGACCAACAGGGACGCACTCCCCCTGTCCAGTCCCCGGCATAGGTCATCCACCAAGGCGACCAAGGTGGTTTCCGTCCCAAAGCCCGGCCTGAAGCCAGATTGAAAAGGATCCAGATAATCCGCTTCATCCAAGACCCTCTGGAGTTGGGACGCCACCACCCGCTCAATTACCTTGCCCAGAAACGGGATGTTGGAGACTGGCCGGTAGTTATCCAACACAGTGGAATCCAGGGAGGGCTTCTTCAGGAGGGGGCGAACCACTGCCCATTTCAAAGCGAGTGGTAACGTCCCCTCCATCAAGGAAGAGTTAACCACCCTCCCTGTCCACTTAGCCAGCCCACCCCGGGCAGCTCTTATCAACCAAGCTGGGCAAGGGTCGAGCAGGCAGGCAGATGGCCTCACACTCCAAAGGAGTCTGTCCACATCCTCAGGCTGTACAAGCTGAAAAGAATCCCACAACACAATCCCAAAGAGTTATGCCCTCTTCACTGGCACTAGCTTTCACGGAACTGGGGAGTCTCTCACAAACCTTGGAATGGCATGATAGCGGAGGGCTGCACTTCCAGGCTGCAGATAGTTTAAGGCAGGGGTGTCAAACTCATTTCATACCAAGGGCCAAACAACATTCATGGTGCCGGCTGAGGGCTGGAAGTGATGTCATTAGGCAGGAAATGATGTCATTAATCAGGTCATAACCAAAAATAAGCACATTTTTCACTTAGGAACTCATTAGCTGCAAATGACAAAAGAGAAAATACACAAATCTTGATCATATTTCAAGTTATGGGAGAGCCCAATTTTCATGTGGGCTGTCCTTATAGCAGTAACTCCTCAGCACTGCTCAGCAGCTGAGAGCCTGAGGGCCAGATAAAAAGCTTCTGTGGGCCACATCCGGCCCCTGGGCTTTATGTTTGACACCCCTTGTTTAAGGGATGATTCCTCTGAATCAAAGAGGGACGTAGGGCTTTCTTCTTGAGCAAAGAGGATGGAGGCATTGATGGTCCCTGGAGTTCCCACTCCCTGAGAATATCTGACACAGTGGTGGCTTCAGAGGCCTTCTTTTCAGGTGTTTCCAGGACACAGTCTTCTCCATCCTCCAGGTCATCAGATGCCTCCTCTGAAAGTGGGGAGTCTGAGTCCTGGGCAATGTCAAAGAGTAGAGGACATAAACAGGAACATAGAAAAACAGAGAGCACAGATGAAGGAGAAGGGTAAAATTATACGTAAAAGTTTTTGAAGTGAGCAATGTACACTGGTGTTTAAAGTGCTCACTGCTCAATCTAGGGCCTACGTCACACACTTGGCCAGCCAAGGATCCAGTACATCCAACGGGAGGGTGAGCAAGCCTATCTTCCCCTTCCCCTCATGCATACCAGGCAACACAGTCTGAGATTTGAGTGAATCCCTTCACAGGATTTATGCATATATTTGTCTCTTGTGCTGCTGCCACCTGAGTTCAAAAAGAGTTTTGAAACAATACAAGAGCCTTCAGACCTCATTGATCATAGGTGAAACTGAGATGAACATAGAAGACACAAGCAGTGACCCCTCTTTAAACAATCATCAACTCTGGGGAAGGGGTACTAAAAAACACAAGCTTTTCATCCATCTCCAGCCTCTCTTGGAAATCAGCACTTCTATTTTCAATGTGCTCAAGAAGATCAAAGCACAAGAGCCATAGGTGATCCTGTGTCCCCATTGATAATTCTCCATGGGCATCAGGTATGTTTCTGAAATATAGGCAAGAAAGAAAGACATAATATAAGGAATCTAAGTCTGAATTTCTATCCCTGGGTAATGACAGCAAGAGAGCCATGCTTCAAAACAGAAACTAAAGAGACTTCCAACCCCGAAGGCTCTCTTTTTGTTCCAAATCCCTACTGACACAGCCTCATCTTTTTAAATTCTGAAAATTGTGAGAACTGAGGACTTTATGAGCATTTCACCATTTCAGCTGGTAGCATGCTGAGCATCATTCCTGAAGCAGAAATTCCGGAACCCCTTGTTTTGTTCATATAGCCTATGATTTAAAGATCAAAGCAAAAGTAACACCCCAGATTTATGATTAATATCATGAAGTGGACTTTGTAAGCGGACTTAATAAAGCAAGATGTACCTAAAGAAACTACTTTCTGCAAATGATTAGCTGGCCTGCAAAAGCTCAGATGAATCAAAGGTGATTTTTTATTCCCCCCAAGTGGAAATGTTTACTTATCTTTCACTGGAACATCAAAGACCAAGTAAAGAGATAATTATATGAGGCAGGATAGCACAAGATGTTTCACACACTTAGGAAAGTGAAGTTGCATTGCACTTAGAAGAATGTGTTTGGTGGACTGGACTGAAGGTAATGTGGTAATAAGTACAGGCCTCTGAGAGCGGGTTCTGGCCCCAGTTCAACCCCCCCCCCCCCAGCAAGGGCAAAACTGCTAAAAATCTTTACATAAGACAAAAACATATCCAATATAGTTGAGCCCTGGGGCCCCTTCTGGACTACCAGACTCCAGTAATTTTAACTGTCTCCCTCCTCCCTCATCAGCCCTGAATGTGTACTAAAAGTCACTTTCTAAATCCAAGAGTTCTTGGTCATCTTGTGTGCATTTGGTCTGGTTTGTACGATTACTGGGCTTGCCCAAATTACTGAGTACCTGCTCAAAGAGAACTGGGTATGTGCCTGTCCTGTCTATCATGCACTTCTTGTAATGTGTGACATGAGAGCTCCATGCAAATGGCCATATTCACAGTGGCCCAGCTGTGCAATGTCATCACACATGCCCCACTTTTGAAGGGGAAGAACCACCGAAACCAGGCTATTGTGCATATGGGAAGAAACACATCACACATTGTGCATGGGGTGGGGAATGCATGTTGAAGGGGAGGGTTCTGCTCCACACCACCACAGGAAAGGAACCATAAAATGACCACAGAATAATAGCATGAACTGAAGAAGTACAGAGTTATGGGATTGAAGGAAAGCCAGAAAGCAAAAACTCTTCTAAGTGACATGTTACAAAAAGATGCTCTTCCTCCACAAATGGACACCAGTGTGATCATCAGAGACAAATTCTGGAGTGGAAGGTGAAAATAAGATCGTATGAATCTACCTCAATACTTTCTGCCCTTTTTGGCAGCAAATCTCCAGGGCCTCGGGCAGAGGGCTTTCCCCTATTCTTTCAGCTCAAGATGGTTTATCTGGAGATAGTAACAGGAATGAAATGCTGGAACTTTTCACTGCATCTAAAATGGATTTAGGAGTAGCTGGGCATTCAGAAATGTGAAATGATCTGCAAATGAGCTGAGAGAGAGAGAGAGAGAGAGAGAGACAGACAGACAGACAGACAGACAGACGGAGAGAGGGAGAGAGGGAGAGTTCCACCCCAATACGTGAATTGTGTCCGCTGCGTTCATGACAAGGGCATCTTCATCACCTTCCCCTTTCTCTGAGAATAAGCCACACAATTTTTCTGGTGAAGGTCAATAAATGTAATATTTTCAAGAAATCTGACATTCAAAATAGCACATTTCCCCCTTGAAATAGCTATAATAATGCTAATACATTTCACTTAAAGGGTTCTTTACATCTCCAATACTTTGCAAAAACATTAGCTAATTTAACCCCAGCAGTCCCCTGCGAGGTCAGTAAGGAAGTATAATCTGTAATTCTCAAATGTGCTTTCTGACTTTCCCCTTTTTCCCTTTCTAAGTGTGCAGTTGAACATTACAAACAAGGTGAATAATGCATCTGTGTGGTAACCATGGTAATCAGATGTATTAACAATTTTAAATGAAGTGTAGCTACCAGGGCTTTATAGAATCAGACCAACCCCAGAATATGACTTGATAATTTTTGCTTTTGAACTTGATCATAGGCAACTTACTAGGAAGTAAGTGCCATTGATTTTATGAAAGTTGATGTCATGTACATTGGGTCACAGCCCTAAATACACCTGGGGAGGCTCGAGCAGTTATCCTGGGAAATAAAGGAGGTCACTGTAACAAACATCTAAAAACCCAGGGCTGTAGTCATTTCAGGTTTCCCTTTTTATCTTGACCCAAATTTCCCTACATGCCAGTCTGTATACTGTTGTCCTTTCATTTTGCTGACTTTTTGTACTCCTACGGTTATAGATAATGCTAAAGAACCATAACACTTCAATACAAGAACAAAGTCTACATTGCTGTTTATCCAAACCTTTTGGTCAAAAAGCAGTTTTGTGCAATCAGCCCTATTCCATGTAAACATTCTGACAGATGAAGTTCAAATTAGACTTGAACTACACAATCAGAAACACCATATCATACGGCTCTTACTGGACTACACAAAATATCATATGAGGTGGCTCTTAGTGGACTGTACCACTTCAGGATACAGATGGGGTTCATATGTATGACTGCCCCCCCCCAACTATAGAACACCCACAAAACTAGATAGGCAGGACTAGGCTACCAATCGTCTCCATGTCATGCTTTCTAAAGGCTGGGAGTTTTCCACAGGGAGAAGGGATCAACTGTGTGATTTCTCAGCAGCAACCTGAAGTGATGTATACATTCTGATAGCTGTACCCTGTGATAAGCACAGCTTGTTCACACTGTTTCTGTAAGGCTGTGCAGAGCAAGGAAGTAAAGGAAGGAATATATTGGACATAGCTGCACCTTTTAGAATCATTAGCTGGTTCAAATGAAATCTAAGGGTTTCACAGGGTACCAAAATACTGCTTGTTCTGTGGTTATGGGTCTATTTTATAGCAGAGTAAAATGCATCTCCCTCTGGTGGCCAAAGTTATACAGAGAAGATTTGACCTCCTGACCTAATAGTAAATTCCAATATTTGGTGGGTAAAAATAAAATCTAAATAACATGCTAACCTCCATCCCAATCCATCCCTAGTAATTATGGAATGCTGATTTCTTTCTGTCAGCAAGTAAAAACTTGTTTTTTTTCCAGAAAGACATTTCCAGGCTATTGAGCCGTTATTTTATTGGTATTTTTAGCCTACTGCTGATGCTGAGATGCTGATTTTGTTTTACTCTTTGCTGTTAAGTCGTCCACATTGATTGGATATGGTGTAGCTTCTTCTTGACTGCTTGCCTTAGCTTGCGATATATGTCATTCATGGCATTTTATTTACACCACAATCCTAGGCATGTCTACTCAGAAATAAGCTCCATTCAGTTTTATGGGACTTACTCCCAGGTAAGACGATATAGGATTGCAGCCTTAATGTTTTTGTTATTTTTATTGCATTTTACCCTGTTTTTCCTTTTATACATTGCTGTGAATGCTGCTGCTGGCAAAGAATGTGATTAATAAGTTTTAGGAAATAAGTGACTAAATCACACCCTTGATGTCTTTCCCCCAAACAGTCAAAAATGGAAAATTTTCTCCTTCCATGTTTCTATACAAAAACATCAAGTGTCCACGGAAGCTGCAAAATGAAACAAAACAATATTCCCTTTTGTAGGCATGCGAGTGACTTTGATTAGGTTCATTTATTTAAAGACGTGCATTTCGTGATTCAGATACAGCTGTGTACATAGGAGAGCCTGAGGAACCAAGGCAGAGATACAGGAATGGCAATTGTGGCATGAAAGAAACGGAAGGATCACGGGAAGTTAATAAACACGGCATTCAGTGAAAACAAGCACCAAAGGGAGGATCTAAGGAGCAGTCAGTCTTGATTGAAGATGTCTTGATTCATCCAACTTTTACATTCCAAAATGCAAATATGTGTAATTGTTGAGAGAGGGGAGAAAATGTGACACTTGTGCCCAGAAGAAAACAAAGCAAAACAAAACAAAATCAGAAGATCACATGAATAAAAATCAAATGGGAATATAAACAGTTTCAGCGAGAGACAGAAGGAGAAAGTGTTCCTTGTCATCGCATTTGAGTTCTTTTTTTTTTAACTCCTTGCAGTCTGTGGTCTTTCACACAGAATTTCCTAAACCATAGCAAGGGCAGCATTAGTTTTTACTTTCCGAATTCTGCCTCAACCTCCTGCATGCCTGTGTTTAGAAAGCTTGCCTTCTATTAAATTTAATCATTTCCCCCTCCCGTGGATTTAAATTGAGGGCATTTCCTGTTTAAATTCAATTACTTTCCCATTTAGATTGAATGCTGATAATAGTAATAATAATATTTTAACTTTGCATAAAAGTACCCAGATAAAAGTGAATGGGGAAAGTATGGCAGCTTTTACTAAGTGGCTACTAAACAATGATACGTGAATTTATTAATAAGGAGAGAAGCACATATTATAGCTTTTGTGGAGATTTAAGTCCTTCCTATTAATGAAGGGGGTGAACCATCACTCACCAGGGCAAGATGTACCAGAGTGCCGCATAGGTAAGCAGTCATTCCTTTCGCTTGGGAATGAATTAGCGCATGCTGTGATATAAAATCAGTATATTACAGCAAAGTCTTACTTTATGGAGACCTGGTATAAAATTATGCTCTATTTCAAGAGACCAAAGTACAGCAAACATTTTCCAGTTATAATGCACAAACTAGGGCTTCTGTGGCCAGAATTGCCACTAAAAGAGAAATTCATGAGTTCTCGGGCTACGTTCAAGAAGTCTAAAAAGTTTCCCAACATTTTGGCCTAACTATGTAGGGCTTTCTCACGAGAACGAAAAAACTATCCTGATGCTCAAAAAACTCCAAACAAAATATCCCACTCTTCTGCCCCATAAACTAAAGCAACTACAGTAAATATTCTAGCCAAAAGCTCAAGGAGCTTTTAGTGATTTTCCAGTTATGTTCTACAATTTAGTTACAAGAAATATAGGAGTTTCTTTTCATTTTTTTTTTTTTTTTTTGCGGGGGGGGGGGAAGGTAGAAAAGTGTTCAAAAAATTTAGTATCCTGGACCCTTCCTAGGATAGTGCAGTGCCCCTTTATTTAAAGAAGCATGGAATTTGGAAACCATTCAGAACTTACAAACCACTTTCAGAGATGATTCTATAAATGCTATCCTAGACAGGAGATTATATAGCCCTCTGCACATGACCTGCATTGTGGCTCTAAAAACAGAATTGTTGTCACTGCTTCTTCAAGTAGAAATCATTACTCCACAAGTGTTTATGTTGCCAGTAAGGAAAACAACCACAAAAGTGAATGTGTGGGACACTCTGGGCAACCTGGCACACTTATTCCTTACAAAACTTTACACATTCATATAAAAGACTAGACCAACCAGGTTTCATCCTGGGGCCAGACTTCTCCCATGGAATCTCTTTGTTTAAGATCTAAAACAGGGGTGCCCAAACCCCGGCCCTGGGGCCACTTGCGGCCCTCAAGGCCTCTCAATGCAGCCCTCAGGGAAACCCCAGTCTCAAATGAGCCTCTGGCCCTCTGGTGATTTGTTGGAGCCCACACTGGCCGGATGCAAGTGCTCTCAGTATGAGGGCGACTGTTTCACCTCTCACATGAGCTGTGGGATGAGGGCTCCCTCCACTGCTTGCTGTTTCACATCTGTGATGCAGTAGCAGTAGAAAAGGAAAGGCCAGCCTTGCTTTGTGCAAGGCCTTTTATAGGCCTTGAGCTATTGCAAGACCTTCATTCATTCATATAAGTTCATCTTTAATATATTCATTTATGTAAACGTATGTAAATTTATTCAAATTTGAAATGTAAATTGATTCTTTTTTCCCCCGGCCCAGGTCACAGTGTCAGAGAGACTATGTGGCCCTCCTGCCAAAAACTTTGGACATCCCTGATCTAAAAGAACAGAAGGTCTTCGAGAACAGAATCCAAAAACAGAAGTAAAGCTGATACAAAGGAGTAAAGCTGTGTACCCTTTCCTTATTAAATTCAGGTGGTGCTGCAAACTACTGCTTGCCCATGAACAGGAATGTCTTTCAAGCAGATTTGATGACCTTAAGTTTGTGAAATGCCCTCTGTTAACGGAGACTGACATCACAAGCACATACTGGGGAAGGAGCTATATCTATAGTTATATCTAGTTATAGCTGTTTCTGTATCGAGGGGGAGAGATATTGGTTTTCAGTTTACTGATAAACTCAGAGCGCTGCGAGATTTTCAAAGGCAGGGAAATAGTACTTTTAAAAGTCTCATTAGCATGCTTTATTGCTCATTAGCATTGAATTATTTTCATTTGTGGAACACGACAATAAGCCTTAGAAAGCTGGCTAACAAATGGTTTTAATAAATAAGCCAATGTCAACACGCAAATAGGCTGACTGAAATTCAATGGGGAATAGAAAGAAAAGGTGAAATTGTTTCTGTGCGTGTTTCAGGCAGAAAGGGCAGCAAGGTGTGGGAAGTAGGTCTTTGGCCTACTAATCCATGGACCGGACCTGTTCACTCTAAGCAGCACAGGATAGACAAGATCAAAGTCATTATATCACAGTTAACAGGTATCTTATCATTCTGGAATGCCAGTGTTGCTCAAACCATGCGTCAGGACCCACTAGGTGGGTCGCAAGTCAATTTCAGGTGGGCCCCCATTCATTTCAATATTTTATTTTTAATCTGTTAGACTTGATGCTCCCATGGTATGTGACTGCATTTGGGAAAATGTGACAGACCTGTACTTTAAGCAAGCTACTCTGTGTATTCTTTTAACAATGATAGTAAATGGGACTTAACTCCTGGGTAAGTGTGGGTAAGACTGCAGCCTAGGATTGTTAAAAATTTCCTGCTTGATGATGTCACTTACAGTCATGTCATCACTTCCGGTGGGTCCTGACAGATTCTCAGGGTCCTGGTGGTAAATGTGTGAGAACCATGATGTTATGCAATTAGGTAATGGAGTTATTCATTTGTTTTCAAACAGTTATATCCTGCTTGTCCATTGAATATTTCCTGACTAACTGTTCCTGCATGCAGAATGCTAGCTGACCCACTCTTTTGGTAGGCTAATAATGCAAGAGGATGGTTGATGATTCTTAAGTATCTCTAATGGCTACCAGAAATCAAGGCTTTTGTCAAAAAGATCACTTGCTAGGAAGCACAAAGATAGCTCTCTAAATTAGTGGCTCCATTGGAAAGCTGGTAAAAGTAACATAGAATCTGCCTGATAAGAAGGGTAGAGCTCTGACTCCTTCCCCTCCCATTCTTGGATACCTCCCATTCTTGGATACTGTTAGGAACAGAGGTTAAAAACTGTTTCCTTTTCTGTTTGCGTGAAGGTAGAATTCAAATTATAGGGTTTCATCCTAAACTATTTAAGCTACAGTTCAAGTTTTTAAAAAGTATGGGAAGGGCAGTTTGGTTTGAAATGCTGTCCCAACTGAAGTGGAGGAGTTAAGCAGCCCCAAAGGGTATACAAGGGCAAGCTCATAACTATTCAGTATGGGGAGATAGTATTGGAGCTGAAACACTGAGCTGAGTCACAGAGTTAAATCACTGAGCTGCATCACTGCTGAATTGCATTGCTGAAGTATTTGAGAGAAAAATTGCTACCAAAGTGTCCTTTGTAAATAAACCCAGTTTCATTAGAAGAGCTGCACTGCAGCTACTTCAAACCTGCCCAGAATTCTGGTGGATCATAAGGTTACCGGAGGGTAAACCAAACTTGGGGATTGAAAATCTGCATGGGAGTGACCCTAATCTCTCAAGGTCATGTGGAGAAGGGCAGCCCAATCCTGAGCTGCCCCCCATGCAAGGCTGCTGGAACGCCAAAATGACTACTGCGGCATCCAACACACCCCAGGCAGTCTGCAGTGGCTCCTTGGTGGAAGGGGACATTTGTCCCCTTCCTCCAGGTAAGGGAAGCAGTCCCGCAATGGGGCTTCTCGATTCTGCAGTGGCTCTTGAGTCAGTGCAGAATCAAGGAGTTCCATGTCAGGCTGCAGGGTCCAACACAGGGCTCTGGATCTGACGGAACTGAGCTCCCCCAGTCCCACCCCACTCCCTCCCTCCACCTCCCCCTGCCCCGGAACACTTCCCGCACACACCCACGTCTCTGCCGCTCGGTAGTCCAGGCGAACACCAGGCGTGGGCTCAGGCCTGGAGCTGGTCCAGCATGGGCTCACGCTGGGCTAGCTCTGGCACTGGGCCTGTGGTAAGGTTCACAAACATATGGCACATAATTTCAATAGTGTGCACCAGTGGTAAGTTGGCACCCCAGGCTCTGGATCAGGCCCTGAGGCCCCTGCAAGCTAGAGACTAGTAGCAATGGAAGAATGACTAGATGGGTTGATATTGGGCATCTCAGCGACCTGGGTCAGGACCCATGAAACCACCACAGGTAGTGAGAAGGAGAACAAAAGACCAAGAGAAGGATAATGGGGCAGAGCCAACTGCTCTTCTGCCACTTACACAAATCAGCTTGAGTCAATCTTTTGGATCAAGCCACTCAAAATTCTGTAGAAAGCTAAACATAGGGAAGGGAGTCATTTATTAGCTCCTCTGAGATTAGATTATTATACTATGTGCTATGACAGTCACTAATTTACATGATTACAAACTCATGGATCTAGCACGTTTTAAACATGACCATCGAAGCGGGATCTCCCTGATTAGGGGCAGTATATAACCAATTATTTAATGCTGGGGACAAACTGAGTATGGATGTTACATTGTGTCCTGTCTGTGAGTTTCTCATGGCATGTTAGAGACAGACCACCAGCTCACCCCTTCTCGTCACCCCCTGGAAGGCCACCCACTTGGCTCTGTGCCACCTTCTGCACACTGGCTATTTTGCCAGCGCAGACTTGAGAGACTCCATGTCAGGCCTTCTGGCCCAACACCAGTCCCACCCCCCTCCTGCCTCAGTTCTTCCTCCAGCTCGACCTCCCCTGCCCTCCTTCCAGCCTCCCCCTGCAGGCCGCACTACTACCTGGCAGTTGCACTCACCACTGGCAGTGGCGTGAACTCCTTCTGTTGGTGCTGGGCCAGCGCCTAACCAGTGCGGGCCTAGCACCAGTGTTCTTTCTTTGCCAGGTGTAGGCATTAGAGCTTAGTGCCAGCACTAGCCCAGATTAGAATTAGGCCTAAGTCGACAGCAATGTTTAAGGGCTTTTTAGAAACTTCATACTAATTCTAACTTGAATATCACATTTCATAATAGCAACCAAATCCTGACTTTCCAGGATGTGTTTTTGTGCAATTACTACAATTCTCGGGTGGTCACTTTGCATTAGATTGCAAACCTTATAAAATAAGGTGAGGTGTGCTATAATCGCTCTAAAATATACAGCCTTTCATTTCCTATTGCCTAATTAAGGAAGGTCTTTCATGGCACAAATACAATTACCGTGCTGCTTTAAAAAATAAAAAATAAAAAAGACTGCTAAATAGCAAAAAGAAAACCGCCCTACGTTCATAGTAGTAGCCACCAAACTGATTGGAAATGACAGCTGTTTATGAATGAGAAAGACATAAATGCATTCAAACTACATGGGTTCCATTGCAACACTCTTCCCCTCTCTCCCATTCTGATAAGAACAAATTTGCTTCAATTACTTCATACTTAGGACAGTTCTTCATACTAAGGACCATGTGTGTTTGTTGTTGATGACTTGGATCCCTAATCCTACAATGTATCATTTATCCTCCATGTCATGCTACGCACCAGAATCACAGAAACACTCTATCATTTTTTTTAACCCTTTGCCTCCTACTTCCTTCCCCACTGAAACATCAAGCTGTGCCATTGGCCACTACACAGGATCCCCACACATGAATTCCCGCCCCCATGTGTGCATGTTATACATGTTTAAGCGCACTCCCGTTAACAACCATAAATATTACAGTATCTTCTTTGGAACCCAAAATGTTAATGGTCCTATGAAATTCCTTGATTTGAATAATTGTATATGAAGAAAATTTATTATATAACCAATTGGTCATTACAATATAAAAGCACAAAAGCACATATAAAACAGACGATAACAATTCGACCCTCCAAACACATACAATGAAACTGAAGAATTGCAACCCAACATAGGCTAAAAACGTAGAATATTAAAGTGGTTCCAAAATGGAACAGGCTTCAACAATTTTCAAGATCTTACCGGCTGATAAGAAATTTCCTTGATTTGAGTCCAGGACCCTGTGGTAAGATCAGCAGCACTGCTCAACATCAGTTTTCAAGAAACTGGAGATGGGGAACAATTGAACATAACTATACATTGGTCTGCCTGTGCCTGCCTATCTATTTAATGCCTTCATCAGTGGGGAAAAATAGTAGTTGTTTTTCTTCTTCGGTGGAAGCCTGGGGTGCATGGGCTAAAAATATACTGAGCAGTATCATTAAATTCTCCAATTATACAGTAATAACAAAAGTGAGACATGAAGCCCCCAATGCTCTAATTACTCCTCCACAGATGAAATTCAACTTGACTTTATTGGTTCCTCCCCAGGGTTAGCTCTATAGCTAAGGTATTGCAACTACAATTTGTGAAAATTCACACAGATGCATAACCCTGACATAACTATAATGCAGGATCCTGAGATTAATCCTGGATTAATTACAACACTTGGTAGCCGTCCTTCTAGTGAGTTTCCATTGACAGGAAACAATTCTGCAGTTTAGAAAAAACGAAAGTCAATCAAATGAGTCAGAGCAACTGAAAGAATTTTTTTGGGGGGGATGCAGTTGGGATATACTTCAGTAAATTGTCAGACAGATGAAAATTTACTTCCTACACAACTGGCTCCATTGCCTGATACCTAAAGAACAATTTCTCTCTCTTGAGAGAATGGAAACTGATGCAGTGATTGATTTGCAATCAACTCTGCTTGCACTGGACTGGGCATTTGAACGTTGGCTGTTAGGAGCACAGGCCAAAGAAATGCTATATCAATAATGAGAACTTGCTCCCTTCTACCCTTTCAGCCCATGTGGGTGGCACACTTGTGTGCCCAATTGTGGAACTTCAATAATAGCTGACATCTGAGCTTATTTGAGGTTTGTGCCACTGCTGTCATAGATGGTTGTTGTTTTTTTTAAAACTGGCTACCAATATATTTTTACTTTTTATTGTGTTGTATTGTTTTCTTACTATTTGAAGCTGCCTGGAGAGGAAAGGTATACCTTTTTAAATAAAAATTTTTTATTTATTTGTTATTTATTTATTTGGTGAAAGTATGTCATGTTGCTAGTTATCGTGCTTAAGATCACATCTTCTTTCCTTTGTAATTCCAGATTGCAGCAGTCATTAGGTGTGTTCTTGTCTGAAAAACACAAAGCATTTCTCTCAAATGACATATAACTCAATCCTACGTGCTTGTTCGAATGGCACAGCAGCCGCTGTGCCCATCTGGGGTGTCGCAAACATGCCATAATACATGTTCATGGCACCCAGAAAGTAGGCTGCACTGACAGGGAGGCCTGTGCTGCCCCGCTAATGCTGCATTTCAAGCCCCAGCTGCTGGCACAGATGGGTAAGATGCTCGGTGTCGCAAGAGTGGTGGGGAGGGGCATTTCTGAGGGTGGAACGGGGGGCAGATCAGGCCTGGGAGGGTGGCAAGATCAGCAGAGGCCTCCTCTGACATATCCTAACTCCAGGCCAGGCAGCCTTACATGGGGCTGCTCGGATTTCTGCCAGTTATTTAACTGGCAAAGATCCTCATAGCCCCATAGCACAGGCTGGGGCATTACTCAGGGTAAGAGGAAAAAATATCCCCTTACCCGAGGAGATCTCCAGCTGCCTCCTTACCTGTGCTGGATACAGTGAAGGCCATGCGGCCTGGCTGCACCAGCACAGGTTAGGACTGGGCTGTCCATATGACAAAGTAGCAAGAATAGGTGAGCTGGACATCCAGGGATGCTGTTGTCCAGGTATTGTGCTTGTTCATGTCCCATTCATTTCAAAGGGATTCTAGATAGTGTGTGTTCCCTATGGACCCAAAGTGGAAGCAATCTGAGGTCAGAGAATAATTCGAGTCACTTCAGTAATTACAAGCCAACACCTCAACTGCTCCTATTTGGTATGGCATGAGCTCCAAGCAGAGATACATATTGATTAGTGTCTACCTGCCTGCCTTTTGATGAAATGCCCACACCCCCACTGGTAAGCATGATTTGTTTTGGAAAAACTGGGCTGCCCCTGGCTGTTGTGTCTCTTTCAGACAACTCTTTCCCGAGTTTAAAATTTCTGTAAGTACTGTGCACTCAGACAAGTCCATCACCTCCTTCCCATCCTGGTCTTACTACTGCCTTTCTCTAAACATTACAAGGTTTTTCCATCCATGCACAATTCTTTAAAAATAATAATGCATGAGGAGGTCTGAAGACCCAATTCTACTGAAAGGCAGCGCTGGGGAACGTGTGTTCCACCAGCACTGGCTGCAGCAAAAGCGCCATAAAGCTGGCATGCCAGCAGGAAGGCCAGAGCAGGTAAGCCCAGGGCAGAATGGGATGGAGGGCGGCATGCATAGCATGGAGATCGGGCGAGGTGGACAGATTAGGCATAGGAGGGGGGATGGGTTTAGCAGTGGTGCCCACCAAAACCTCTTCCTGATCTGCCTGCAAGGATCAACCTGGACTTGCATCAGCAATATTGCTGGCTGGCACAAGTTCATGTTGACCTGTTATGGCTGCTGAGGTTTACCCTGGGGAAGGGGTGTCCAAACTTTTTGGCAGGAGGGCCACATCATCTCTCTGACACCGTGTCAGGCCAGGGGGAAAAAGAATTAATTTACATTTCAAATTTGAATAAATTTACATAAATGAATATATTAGATGGAACTTATATGAATGAATGAAGGTCTTGCAATAGCTCAAGGCCTATAAAAGACCTTGCACAAAGCAGGGCCAGCCTTTCCTTTGCTGCCGCTGCTGCATCACAGATGTGAAACAGAAAGCAGTGGAAGGAGCCCTCATCCCAAAGCTCAGGTGAGAGGTTGATCAGTTGGCCATCACGCTGAGAGCAGCTGCATCACACCAGAGTGGGCTCCAGCAAGTCTCCGGAGGGCCAGAGGCTCATTGGAGACTATGGGCTCCCTAAGGGCCGGATTGGGAGTCCTCAAGGGCTGCAAGTGGCCCCAGGGCTGGGATTTGGGCACCCCTGCCCTGGGGCAAGGATAAATGACCTCTTACCCCAAGGAGACCTCCAGCAGTCAAAAATCCCTCACAGGATGCAGCAGAAGCCGTGCCTACACCACTGCATTGTTGCACAAGGATTTAGGTATGATTGGGCTGTAAGATTATTTATACTGTGACAATATATAAATGATAACGTATGCACATTGCAGCGGGTTTCTTTCAGAGACAGGAAAAAACTGTAGGGGAAGACCTCTATCTGGAAAAAATTATAAAATAAATCTTATTTATTATTTTATTATTTATAAAATAAGTAATAAATTATAAATAAAATAAAGAAGCATCATTAGTAGAATAATAATTTTGGATAGAGATTTTTACTGCTGCAGTAGTGAATAAGGGGCAAGATTATTTCTCTTCAAGAG
Organism: Tiliqua scincoides; assembly: GCF_035046505.1. Classification (NCBI taxonomy): domain Eukaryota; kingdom Metazoa; phylum Chordata; class Lepidosauria; order Squamata; family Scincidae; genus Tiliqua; species Tiliqua scincoides. The sequence goes on along the minus strand of NC_089821.1, from coordinate 152,717,362 downwards.
AAAGTTAGATGGATGGGTGTTCAGGCAAGTTCTGCAAATCAGCTGAGAAGATGGGCAAGGAGGTCTGGTCTAGAGGGTTGAGCCTCCATTTGCCTGAAGATAACATCCGAAGGTCGCCAGTTCGAGGCCACCGGCACCGTTCGACCTTGAAGCAGCTGACAAGCTGAGCCGAGTTAGTCCATCTGCTCTGAGCGTGGGAGGATGGAGGCCAGAATGTGCGACCAGATCAAGAAAGAAACATCTGAACGTTGTGGTTTCTTGAAAGATAGAAACCTTCTTTCAAACTGTAAAAATCCCATGGGGATTTAAATTGCCTGCCTATGTAAACCACCTTGAATAAAGTCTAAGGAGAAATCTGAGGACCAAGAAAGGCAGTATAGAAATACCTGTATTATTATTATTATTATGAACAGGTTGGATGTGTGCACAAAGCAATGAGGTATTAAAGTAGAAACCCACATTAAAATTTGCACTCCAAAAAACAAGGGGGCAAAGAATATATGTTCCACTTACCAGTGTAGGGTAATGGCTAAAAGAATGAGCTATGAATCAGGATAGTCCCCAGTTTGACACTAGGTGGCCATAAGGCTATGAATGGTAGGAAGGAGATTATCTTTGTTAAACCGTCTGCCTTTTCTCTTCAGTTTTCTTAAGTCCCACTACTTCTGCAAACCCTCTCCTGAACCATTATGCCAACTGGAAATGTGACAACAGCAGCACACAGTGAACCACTTCTAACAACTCAACTCATTATTGCTAATAACTGGTTGGAAAAGACAAATCCATAAAAAGTAAATTGGTTGGGGAGGGGAACATGTACAACTTACCTGTGGACTGTTTCCAGTTCCTAATCCATCCGGTTTGTTCAGACCCCTGAGGATATCGTATAAGTCCAACCACTCACATGGCTTGAACTGAACGTGTTGCCCCAGTTCTCTCATAAGCCCTTTTCATCCTGAAATTTTAGGGCTTCCCTCTTCAAGACAGAGCACTCAACCATATACTCCTCTTTTTACTGCCTTTTGTTGTCAGTCAATACTCTTCCTGCTATCCAGGCCGTTCGACATCCATACACTCCGAAATGTCCCCGAGGAACAGATGGTGGAGCATTCGATCATGATATTTATTAGACTTTGAAGACCAAGAGAGCTTATGTTTTCGCCATTGTTTACAACAGTACGGAATTTCACCATGGGGAAAAATGTGATAATGTGAATTTTTGCTATGGGGATAAAAGTTACCTCTCTATCCATCAAGGTAAGCAAGGTGTTATAAGGAATTTTCAAATACTTTTCCTACATGAATTATCTAATTGAATTCTCTTTCTGTTCTGATCTCTCATGGAAAGGTCCCCTCAAATGCAATCTAGAAGTATTTTAAATTGTGAAAGGACAATAGGGAGGCCGTAATTCTAGTTTTTCAGATTTTAAAAAAAATTAAGAGACTAATGATTTCCTCCTATTAATTGATCATACTTAAAATATATAAGAAGCTGGTCTTCAATAAAAGACAAATACAGTACTTTTCACAGCTTCTTTTTTCAACTTTTATTGAAACAACACAAAACTACATGATAGTTATAAGAAACACATCAGCAGAAGGACAGTTCACTGCTCATTCTAATGAAGGAGTTTAGCTGACCCTGTGAAATACTAACTGTAGTCAGCTCCTTACTGGAAGCTGATGGATAGACAAGCCATACCTCAGTGTCTGAAATCAACAAGTAAGCAATTTTAAAAAACGAAATTTAAAAAATCATAAACACTGGATGCTTTTTTTTATTAAATGCAGGAAATGATATACTATTTGCAAAGTGAAACGATAGCACCTCACTAAATGCCATTTCTGAAGTGGGCTAAATTGGCAGAAAACCACTTTTTAGAGGAAATTGCTCTAGACATAAAAATACTACTGTGCCTCAAGAAATACCCAGCAGCAGCAAAGTACAGATATATATTTTCCAAAAATATAATTGAATCTCATTTTCTGAACCCTACAGTACATACAAGGATTCAGTCTCTCTGCAATGTTCTATAGCAGGGGTGCTCAATAGGTGGATCGCGATCTACCAGTAGATCGCGAGGCAAAATGAGTAGATCGCGGAGTGCCGACCCCCCCCTTCAGGTGCCTCTGGGAGGAAACGCCGGGAGTAAGGTCCATTGTACTCAATGGGGCTTACTCCCAGGTAAGTGTGGCTAGGATTGCAGCCTCACAGCCTAATCCTAGGCATATCTACTCAGGAGTAAGTCCTGTTATACTCAGTGGGGCTCAAGGTACACCAACATACATTGTTCACATAAATGTTATATGTTATGATGCCGCAAACATTGTAAAAAAAAAACTCTGGTAGATCTCCGAGCCTTGCTGGGTTTCAAAGTAGCTCTCAAGCCAAAAAAGTGTGAGCACCCCTGTTCTATAGACATTATGCAAACGTCCACCACTTCACAGCTCAATTTGGCAGGCATGAAAGGCTGTCACTTAACACATAGCAATGCTGGGACAGCAATGCTGGGACAATGCTTCTGCCACACTGATAACCACAGGGACTATCTTAGGGAGGAAGGAAAAACATTTCTAAGAAAGTTTGGCAAACGTGTATTACCCACTACTGCACATTTACTCTTTATGCTGCATCAGTCACAACCACCTCCTGATAAACTGAGACCAGAGAAAGAGAGAGAGTTCAGATCATTGTGCTATGGTAGGCCTCCAGGCTGGCAGCTGAAATGTGAGCACAGAAACAGAGCTGCTATATAGCCAGCAAGCTATATGACAAGTCATTGCCTATACCGGGGGTGTCAAACATAAGGGCTGGGGGCCAGATGCGGCCCGCAGAAGCGTTTTATTTGGCCCTCAGGCTCTCAGCTGCTGAGCAATGCTGAGGTGACACTGCTTGAAAGGGTGGCCCACATGAGAATTGGGCTCTCCCATATCTTGCAATATGATCAAGATTTGTGTATTTTCTCTCCTGTCATTAGCAGCTAATGAGTTCCTACATGAGAACAGAGTGTTTATTTCTGGTTTTGATCTGTTTAATGACATCACTTCCTGTGTAACAACATCACCTCCAGCCCTCAGCAGGCATCATGAATGCTTTTTGTCCCTCTGTATGACATGAGTTTGACACCCCTGGCCTATACTTTCATCTCTGTTTCTCCCCGAGATGTTTTCTGTGCCTTGCTGCCAAAGGTGGCCATAGCAACATATATGCTAAGAACAGTTATAAGTCCATGCATGCTGCAGTGCATTGTTTTCTTTGCAAAGTGTATCAGCCACCTCACCAAATGCTTGTTATTCAAGGCAGCTGGCCACAATAAAACTGTGCAAAAAGTAAAATAAAACTTAGCAGAAAGCAAAACACTCGTAGCAGAAAGGTTTTTTTTTTCAATGAAGTTTATTTATTTATTACAGATACAGGTAAGGAAAATCAGTTAGACTTAGGGCTGGGACTACATAGGTTACACATGAGGGTATTGGCCATCGATTACAACATACATTAGTCCAATTTAAAAAAAATGATAATGTCTAAAAACGAATTATTCATCAATACAAAAATTATCATATTTGTTATTCTACTGATTAATAATTTAACTAAACAATATTTTTTATCTAAAATTATCTATCCAATCATAAAAAGGCTTCAAATTTTCACTTATATGCTCTTCTTACCACTAAACTAATATTTAAAACAAAATATTTCTTATCTGATTCTTAGTTTCTGAGGTCGCATTAAGAGGAATGTTTCCAGTTTAAATGGTAATACACACTTCAGTACCTCTTGTAGCAGTTTATATATCATTTTCCAATATTTCTTTGCTTTTTTTGCATATCCACTACATATAATAAAAAAATTTCCTACATTCTTTACTTATCCAACATTTGTTTGATGACCCAGGGTACATTTTTACTATTTTCTCTGGAATTAAATACCATCTATAAATTATTTTATATAATTTCTCTTTTAAAGAATAACCCTTTTAGTTATCTTAATACCACTTTAATTTTCGCAATATTTGTGTTCCAAGTTTTCATTCACATCTACTTTGATTTAATATAATTAATGGAATACTCTTCATTTCTAAAAAAAATTCAGTCCATTAATATCTACAAAAGAAAAAAGAAAGAAAAAAATTATACTTGTCATTCAGCCATTTTCACTTTCTGTCTTAGTACTTCCTTTGTTCTCTGTCTTATTGGTGTTTTCCTTCTTGCTCCTCCCACTGCTCCTTCCACTTCCTTTTCTGCTTAACTCTCCTAAGTTTCTTAACCCCTCTCTTTTCTTCTTTCTTTTTCTTCATTCTGTTCTTTTTGGATTTAATCCAAAGATTCTTCCTCTTCTCGAAATAACATACTCTCTGAAAGTTCTCTCTTTTTTCTTCCTTAAAATTCTTAATTCTGATAATGATTGCTTTTTCCATCTCCTGTCTCATTTCAAAAATTTCCACTTCTTTAGTTTCATCCAACATTTGATCCATTCTTTTTTCTTGTCTGTTATTTGTACTCTGTTCCTGCATACTTGTCAGGGAGGAGTTTGTTTGCTTCATTTGTTCAGATAATTTTCTGACCTGTTGCTTAATTTCCCTTCTGAAATCCCACAACAACTCCATTAATAAGGACTGGCTTTTACTAACATCCTTAAAATTTTTAAATGCCATTCTTATCAATATCAGATCATGCCAATATACCTCTGGCTGTAAAAAAAACAGAGATAAAATGGTCCAACAACTAAAAAAAACAAGCAACTCTCATTACCTTGTTTCACCTTCTTGTAGGGCTAATTTCCAATTCTTATATCCAAAAAGTGTAAGTCAATATTCCACTTCCAATCAATAACAATGTGAAATCAGTCAAACAATTAAAGAGTCATCCAAGTCTTATTATATTGCATCTCTTCTTCCAAAAGGGGTGGATCAGTAATCCAGGTCAATAACACAGTCAAATTAAGTTATTATGCCTTTAAATGACCAGACCTGAATCGAGCCTTCTTGCTAGGAAAGCGAAAGTAAAAGTTATTTCAGCCGTTGAAGATTAGTTATTTATTTCTTTTCCATGCATACCATTCAGCAGGGTGCTGCAGATACCCTTATTACGAAACAGGAAAATACTCCAGCAAGGGTTTCTTTAAATCCAGATTCGTTCACTTCCCCTCTGGGTGGCTACCAGCCAATGTAAATAATCTTAAAGTTATCTTTTCCTCCTTCCAACCTCTTGATTGCAGTTCTTGTTATAGCATGAGCTGGTTACTCACAATTTAAAGCTTTTTTCACTGTCATATTGTTGTATCTAGGCCGTGGGGGGGAGGAGTTCCCAGCTATCTGAATCGTCTCCGAAGATGGCGTCCGGGATACGATGTGATTCAGCACAGAGCAAACGGGGAAAATCTCTGAAGTCGCCTGCTTCAAGAGACTCCCCCATTCAAGCTCTTAGCCTTTGTTCTTTCTTCTCGGCAACAAAGGGTACCTCCTTGTTGAGACACTTGAAAAAACACATCTATTTAGCAGTTGTCGTCTCCCCCCCGGGAGCCTCCAAGTTTCCTTGCTACTTCACTGTGTGTTGACTCCACCCCTCTCATAGCAGAAAGGTTTTGGTTGGACTTACGAACAGTGATTAGTAAGATAACAAAACATTATCTCAGCTTTTTCTTTTAACTGGCTTACGTTACAACCTCCTAATATTTGACTGAGAAATGAGTGAATATTTGATGAGAGCAACCAGAATACTGCATGTTAAGTACTGGAGGTCAGAAAATGTGCTTAGGGAGTAGAGAGTAGCACTCACTATTATATTTGTGAGATTGACTTATTACATTGGGACAGAAACATGAGAAGTATAGTAATAGGTCTTAAGAACTGTCAACCTTTTACAGGTCATCCCTCATTATCCACTGGAATTCCATTCCAGAACCCCAGTGGATAAAAAAAATCAGTGGATTAAAAAAAAACAGTGGAAAAATAGATTTAAAGACCCACCTCTAGGTTTCTTGCCCTTCCGTCGCTCCTAGTGGAATAAGGTCATGCCTTGACATCCTCAGGGGTTTGATTCTGGGACTCCCTGCTGATACCATAAAATGTGTTCAATAAAAGCAGTTTAAAAAAATTAAAAAGTGTGTCCCTTTACAATTGTGGTTTAAAAATAGCTTTTCTTACTGTTGCAGAGAGGCAGTCAGCAATTAGAAATGCAAAGGATCCCCTGCCTTTGCCCGGCTCAGCTGAAGAATGGAATGATCACTTGTAAGACTGTCTCTACAAAAGTAAGAAAAGCGGTTTTTTTTAAAATTGTGATTTTAAAAGGAATGGATTTTTTCCTGTTATCCAGGGATCAGCATATTCCTTCTCATTTGCAGTGGCCATTCATGCTGAGTCAAATTTATGTATAAAAAATTCATGTATAACCAGGTTGAACCTGTATTATTAGAAGAACAAAACTCAGACTTCCTGAAACAAAGATTATGTGTTTGATTGGCTTTATAGTGCATGGTATGTTCAGACTATCTGTTTTATCTGTATTTTAAAATAAAATGAAACAATTTCAAAGCATTTAAAAAGCAAAAATAAAATTCAGCTGCAGAATGGGATGATCCATATGGCAATCTAAATAAAGTTTTCTTTTATACTTGATTCCTCAAAAGGTACCAGATTGCACTGACAGATAGTGCTCTGCACTAAGTCCCAAAAACCTAAACTAAAAGAGAGGAAAGTTGGAGCAAGGCCTCCCCCATGAGCTCAAAGACTGATGGTAGCAATGATATAAAAGAGGGAGTCACATAACCTCAAGCCAGGGATGGAAACTCAAGTCTGATTTGCAAGTGACTTGAATCCAATTCACAAATATCAGTATTTTCCACTGACTCATGGAAATGAGTCAGGTATTCCTGCGCTGATGAATCGGGCATTGACTCGAGTCTGAGGCCACTTGACTTGGCACTGATTCCCCACACATGCACACTGGAGTCTGTGTGTGGTGTGCTTGCTTGCTTGCTTACTCACTCAGGAGAGTGTTTAAAGAGAACTCCAACACACACACACACACACACACACTCTCTCTCTCTCTCTCTGTTGGGCCGTACTGGCATTCTAGTGGTGGTAGATGCTTTATGGCATCACAAAATGTCTTCTGAAAGTGCACAGCGCCACAGTCTTCCAGGCCAGCCAACAGACAGTAGGAAGAACCCCATGCATGCCAGGTGGTGGTGAAGAGGATCTACAAGAATGTTGGTAAGTTGGTAGGGTAGGTGTAACTGGGCAGGGGAGTGGGAGGATGGGGTGAAATGGGGAAGGGCCAGGAACATATCAGAGGTGGGAGGGGATGGCACCCAGTGTGAATGACTTGTGCTATGTGCTATCCTCTCCTGAGTGAGCCAACACACCCCCTTTGTGCCCTCAGATTTACACTAGCTAAAGAGCTGGTGCAGGTCCATAGAGACCCATTGGCAGTTGAGGGGTTTGCGGAGGGGTAAGATAAATTACTTCCTTTCCCCCTCAAGCCTCCCAATCTGCCCCCCACCGCAGCATGCAGCACAGTCTGTTTGGTGTGGCTGCATACTATTGCAGGCAAAAATATAGGATTACGGGCGCAATCCTAACCGCTTATGTCAGTGCTTTCCAGCACTGGCATAGCAGTGCCAATGAGGCATGTGCTGCATCCTGCAGTTGGGTGTCACTCACAGAGGCCTCCTTAAAGTAAGGGAATGTTTGTTCCCTTACCTCGGAGCTGCATTGCCCTTATGTCAGTGCTGGAAAGCACTGACATAAGGGGTTAGGATTGCGCCCTAAAGCTGTCAATATCTGGCTTTTAAGCAAATCCAGTGCTTAGCTCTGGAACTTGTTTTCAGTGCTAGAATCCCAGAATATGGAGATACATGTGGACCAATGGATAATGGTAACTGCTATTTTATAGCAACTGTATCTGTTGCTATAATAATAAGATATTACTCACAGTAATATGTTAACTGCTCACTCACCATCACTGCTGAGTCTCTGTGCACCTGGATTTTGAGGACAGAGCAGTAAGTTCTAGCCCTTCTCTTTGCATAAATCAAGTACTGAATTTATTTTCTATAAATATTTCTGACATCCACATGTATGAGCTAAGGTTACCAAGGTTAAATAAGTAAATAAGTAAGTAAATAAATAAAATTATAGGTAATTTTTTAAAATATTCTCATAAATGCATGTAGGTTTGGATGCAGATTAGAATATCAGTATATCGACAAGCTATTTCCTTAATACAGCTCAAATGCAGGCTTGAAAGTCACTGACAAACTTCAAGAAAAGGTGTCCTTTCCTTTTTGCTGTCAAACAGAGGTGATTCTGTCACTTTCTCGGGGCCTCTAGTGGTTTTGTCATGTCTGAGGCCAGTTTCCAGCTTCCTGAACATGACTTGGCTGTTTGTGAAAGGCAAAATCAACATCAACAATCAGTATCAACTTCAGCGGAGGAGCCTAGGGCTAAGACATACGAAAACTGTCATTTTTTTTCCTCCCACAATGAAAAAAATATCTATACTCAGCCATTACCTGAGGGCTTTCATAGCCTTGAGCGCTAACGGAATCCATATTTAGAGACTGCAGTATAAACATTTTCTCCTTCACTGTTCTCATCACTTACTTCAGTGTCAGTCTTCCCTAGTGTAATATGGCTGGATCCATTTTTAGATTGAACATGACCAGGTCTGCTCTCCCTTCAGCGCATGGGAGATTCAGACAGCCAGAATTAGAGTCAAAATTATTATTGAACAGAAAATCATTTCTTTGCAGCGGCAGAAAGGAATATTGGTTGAGCTTGATAGTGACCTAAATCTAAGAGTGCTCCAGCCACATTAATGGACCATCTTTGAAATGACTGACCTTTTCCATTCAAACTTTCACACTGGACTTGGCAAATGTGATTGCGAAGTGGGTTACCCGCATTTCCACATAAAGGATAGGAATCATACACCACTTAAGTCTTTGTCTTGTCTGAAGTCGCATTGACTGTCCAGGATTGGGCTGTCGGGGGGGGGGATTTACAACAGAGGAAGAGGTTTATGCTGTTATAAAATGAGTGCCGATGGAGCGTGTCTGCAAGAGGTGGCAGTGCTCTGCATGTTGCTGGTTCCCTCTGCACCTGTTAGACCAGTAAGGTGCAGTTGCAGGGGCAAGAGGTGGGAGAGAGAAAATGGGCAGGGAGGGGGGTGGAATGGGACAGGGAGGCTGTGGGAAGGGGTAGTTCCAGCAGCAATGGCAAGCTCTGAATCCTATCCCCTCCTTTAGCAGCCACCCCACCCAGAACTGGTGCAGGTCCAAGGTGTCCCATTGTGGAACAGGAGGATTATGGAGCTTATGCAAATAATTCCTCTTTTGATGCCTCACAACCCCCCTCCCCCCTGCTGGATACACCATGCTTGTTTTTGGTGCAGCTGCATTGGCAGGGAGAAAGGATAGGGTTAGGCTCTAAGTGTTTTTTTACCTCTGTTGTGAGTGCTGCATCATGGGCTGGGCATATGGGTGTGAGTGAAAGAGAACGAGAGAACGAGAGAGAGAGAGAGAGAGAGAGAGAACCCATTTTTCTGCTTTTTTGTGCACTTTTGTCAGCTGAGATCAGCTTTGAGTCTCCTTCGCAACAAATCCCTTAACCAATCTCTCAAGCCACACGAGAGCCGAGTAGTCCTAAACAGAGCTTTTCCATCAGAGGTTCTAATTATATCTTCCTCCAGAGGCTTGTTTGTATGTGAGTGCTTGTCTGGTGGGAGCAACTCGTTGCCCCACTGCATGTGGGTGCACTGATTTCCATTCCATGTCCTGTAGTCTCAGTTCAGGCCACAGAGATCCTCCTCTAACTGCAGCCTTTTGCTGCAGCCTAAACTTTTGCTGCAGGCTGAAACACTCACTAATCTCCCCACTTTCTGACCTTACTTTCTTCTTCCCTGCACTCCTAAATCCTACATCCTATCCCTGGGTGCTCTCACAGAACCACACTCTGTCCCTGTCTTCACTCCACCCATTCTCCTTCTAAGGACTTCCTCTGTCCTCCGCTCTCCGTCTCCTCCTTCTATTATTAATTATTATTATTATTATTAACAGTATTTATATACCGCTTTTCAACAGAAGTTCACAAAGCGGATTACAGAGAAAATTAAATTTCTAATGACTCCCTTTCCCAAATGGGCTCACAATCTAAAAAGATGCAAAAGAACACCAGCAGACAGCCACTAGAAAAGACAGTGCTGGGGGTGAAGAGGGCCAGTTACTCTCCCCCTGCTAAATAAAAGAAGAGCACCCACTAAAAGTGCCTCTTACCCAGTTAGCAGGGGTAACTTTTATTGTGTGTGATCCTTAGCCATCAAATTTTCCCGGTCTAGAGCAGGGGTGCTCAAACCCTGGCCCTGGGGCCACTTGTGGCCCTTGAGGCCTCTCAATGCAGCCTTCAGGGAGCTCCCAGTCTCCAATGAGCCTCTGGCCCTCCGGAGATTTGTTGGAGTCCACACTCACCCGATGCAACTGCACTCAGCGTGAGGGTGACTGTTTGACTTGTTGCATGAGCTGTGGGATGAGGGCACCCTCCACTGGCTTGTTGTTCCACGTCTGTGATGCAGTAGTGGCAGCAAAGGAAAGGCCAGCCTTGCTTTGTGCAAGGCCTTTTATAGGCCTTGAGTTATTGCAAGACCTTCATTCATTCATATAAATTCATCTTTAATATATTCATTTATGTAAACTTATATAAATTTATTCAAATTTTAAAAGTAAATTAATTCTTTTTTCCCCTGGCCCCCGACACAGTGTCAGAGAGACGATGTGGCCCTCCTGCCAAAAACTTTGGACACCCCTGGTCTAGAGTAAGTATAAATGAGCTATTTTAGTTAGACCCAGTTTGACCTCCCCACTCCCATTCCGGTTTTTGAGCAGTACAATAAATTTTTGTGCACTTTCACCCTTGTCTCCATTTTCCTTTCACTACCAGATTACACATGTGCACCATTAGCTATTACACTGGGTCCCTGCACACGATTGTTTTTACCCCATGAAGGCACATTATATGTGTTTTGAAAAGCGCTGCTTTTTATGTTAACACCTTGCCTGATTTGCAGCTACTATTTTTGAAGGAAAAGTTAAGCCCATCAGTGATAATGATGGGCTTAACATAATGTGTAGTTTGGCCCGAAGAAGGTAGGCAGCTTCATCTAGCACCAACTGCATGTTACATCCAACCACGAACTTTTTGGAACAGTAATGAAGCATTGTGTTTTTATTTAATTTATAGCTAATTTTAAACTGCCTGATTCCCACAAAAAGATTACTTTAAATGTGGCTTCCTGCTTCTTTAATAAAAATTAGAAGGATATTAATATAAAGAGAGGAGAGGAAAAGGATGTTAAATGACACATACCAAACAATACACTTACTATTCTAGTTAATGAAGAAAAATAAATTATTTGGCAATAGTTTCATTAGTCTTATGTCCCAATCCTATTCAGGACCTGCACTGCTGGAATACTTATCCCGGCAGTGTTAGGCTCTTTACAGCTGTTGCAAAAGGTGATAAGCCATTCAGCAGCCTGGCTGCTGCTCCAGGTGGAGAGTGGCCGGGACCATGCACCAGTAGACTGGGGACCAGTAAGTTAGTGCAGGTGCTTGGAGGAAGGGTAGACTATCCAGGGCTGTGTTTCCACTACAGCTTTAAGCCATTTCTGCCCAATGTTGCATATATGCAACAGGGACAAAATGTGTACACCTGTGGGCCAGGCAGTAATGGGTTAATCCACTTTCAATGCACTTCTATTACCCCAACGCATTCTGGAGACTGTAGTTTGTTAAGGGCAGCTCTATCAACTCTTGGGTGCCTTAACAAACTACAGACCCCCTCAGTATGCATTGGGGGAATAGAAGTGTGTTGATAGTGGATTGAAGGCCCAATCCTACCCAATTTTCCAGTGCCAGTGCAGCTGTACCAATGGGGTGTGCACTGCATCCTGTGGTGGGGAGGCAGTCACAGAAGCCTCCTGAAAGTATGGGAACATTGGTTCTCTTATCTCGAGCCTGCATTGCTGTTGCACTGGTGCTGGAAAGTTGGATAGGCTTGGGCCCTACAGCTGGAGTGCAGCGGATCTCAAACTTTTAGTACCGGGACCTGTTTTTTAGTATGAGAATCTGTCAGTACCCACTGGAAGTGATGTAATGACTGGAAGTGACATCATCAAGCAGGGAAAATTTTTTTCACAATCCTAGGATGCAATATATGGGGGGGCATCAGGAAGTGGAGCAGGCTGCACTGTGGTGGTTCAAGGGAGGATTTCATTGGCAGCTGTGCATACCTAGTCCCTATCCCCTCTTCCCAGCTCAGTTCCACCCCCATAAATCTCCTCACACTTACACCAGCAAAAGATCTGGCATAGGGCTGATGAGACCCACTAGAGACCAGGTGGCCTAAGGATAGGTAAATAAAATGTTATTACTTACATCTCTTGGGCTGTGTGGTATCTCCCCATCTTTAGCATGCAGCATGCACTCCATCATTGGTGCTGCACACTCTGGGTTGGAGGGAAGCAGGATTGCGCTCTTAATTTTGCATCATGTAAAGCAAGGGTGTCAGAGAGATGACACTGTGTTGGGGATCAGGGGAAAAAAGGAATTATTTACATTTCAAATTTGAATAAATTTACATAAATAAATGTATTAGAGATGGAACTTGTATGAATGAATGAAGGTCTTGCAATAGCTCAAGGTCTATAAAAGGCCTTGTACAAAGCAAGGCCAGCCTTTCCTTCACTGTCAGATGTGAAACAGCAAGCAGTGGGGGGAGCCCTCATCCCACAGCTCATGTGAGAGGTTGAACAGTTGCCCACATGCAAGTCTCTGGAGGGCCAGATGCTCACTGGGGGCTCCCTGCAGGCTGGATTAGGAGTCCTTGAGGGCCGCAAGTGGCCCCCGGGCCAGGGTTTGAGCACCCCTGATGTAAAGGATGTCTTTATCTGTTGCATTTAATTTTCAATGGTATTGTTCCTGCAGTCTAAGAAAACTGAATTTTTTCTCTTCATGTTTACTTTTACTACCTATGACTAGTGTCAACTATGTTCTCCCCTTGGTTTTGTTTTGTGTACCCTCCCTGACTAATGACAGCTGTCTAATAATTCACCCTCTTACTACTACTTTAAGCATTACTTTAGTTATCCTTTCAAACAGATTTTAGAAGAATGTTTATAGGGATTATCCAAATTTGTCATTTCCTATTATCCCTCTCCACTTTTACCTCCTGTGTTTCTGGTATGACAGATGTTTGTTTGAAATTCCTTGAAAGATGCCAGTGGAAAAAGTAATGAGCTAAAAGTTCTGAGCTTACTGTGAACCAACCAATCATGGCCATTTTATAAGAAGTAATAACTAGGACAAACAAATTATCAAGCCTGTACCATTGAAATAAAAATAGGAGAGAAAATACCATAATTACTTCTGAAGTGAAATATGAGGAGGGAAAAATCTGGCACTGCAACTGACAGGTTGGCTTCCCTGGCTCTGAACTTTTTTCTCTCTCTTCAAAGTAAGATCCTAAATAAATGGTATTTTTGAGGCCAGCTTATCTACATTAAAGCAGTCTATCAACTTCTAAGTTGCACTAGAAACGTGATTTGCATTTAATGCAAAATTGGGCCAATTCCATGACCACATATGCTGAAAAATGGGGGGGGGGAACCCAGCTTACTTCTTTCTGTGAACACATCAAGACCCATGCCAAGGGGTTTTGTTATTGCATGGCATATGGGAAAGTGTTTGTGGAAGTCTTGTTAAAATACCACCGCTTATCACTCCACTGAAACCTGTTTGTGCTGCCAATAGTTCATCTCGCTGCGGTGACATCAGGTGTTTTGAAGGCTGCGGCAAAATACTGTGGTGCTGTTCATCAACTGGTGTTCGATCAACATAAAACCTTTGCAGTAATGATCCTTGGTATTGGTGAGGAGTGAGCCAAAGTGACTTAGCTCATTTTGTGTTTGTTTTCATGTGAGTCAAAATGCACCTCTACTTCTTGTGATTTTCAGCCCTGATCATGTATGCGTTCATATTGTTGTCATGATGTTCTTCTAGGCACCATTTTTCTTTTTCTTTGTATTATTTCTTTATTACAGTTCCAGCCCACTCTTTCTTCTAAGGAGCTCAAGGCAGAATACATGGGCTCTACCAGCCATCCTCATTCTATCCTAACAACCCAACGAGATAGGTGAGACTGAGGTCATGTACTGAACGAACTTTATGTCTGAGCAACAATCGCAGTTCTTCCAAAGTCAAGGCATATATTCAGCACATGCAATCAAATCAATCAAATAACAAGGACATACAAGCTTAGCCTGCTTTACAGACCTGTTGTGGGGTTTTAATGTCATGCTGGGCTCCTAAAAAGAGACGCACTGATGTAATAAATACGTGTGCCCCTCCTTTTCAACAGTCCACTTTTAGAGGATCTTTCAACCCTCTTTCAACCCTTTTCATTATCACCAGAACCCAAACATTCGATGCATAGTCTGTTCTTTCAACCTATTTCATCATGTTTCCATGACCTTCCACATGCCTTTGTGACCACGCACTGCTTTTTCTCTCAATCAACTTCGTGCCATCTCTTTGTTCAGTCTGTGTACTGTGCAGACTGAACATACAGTATGCTATTTACAAACTTTGGTGGCCAAAATGCATTTTTCAGCTAAAAAAAAAAAAGACTGTGTTCTGCATTTTGACAATTTCCAGTTTTTGACCATGCTCTAGTCCAGTGTTCTCAACCAGTAGTACTTGTACCACTGGTGGTACTGTGGTGATGTCTGGTGGTACATGCAGGACCCCTAGATCCCTGCCACTTGGCAGTGAGACCAGCCATGCAACACAACAAAACAGAGGTAGGAGGCTTGGCTTGGTGTGCTTGAAAAAGCCCTTCCATCCACCCTGAGCCTCTTACCAGTGTTTATTGCATCATGTCTGGCATCTCAGTGACATCATTGCCAGTTACTTCTGGTGGTACTTCTATGCAGAGTGGTAAGGAAGGGGACAAATGTTGAGAAAAGCTGCTCTAATCTCTAACGTGTCAAATAGGGGACATCTGTAAATAAACCAGCAATATCTTTGTTTAGAAATGGTATAATAATATAAGAACTTAGAGATGGATTGATGTCTTGTTACCAGGGTGTTTTTTGCAAACAACATGCGTATAGAGGGAAAATTAATTTGTGCGCTGGGATCCTACATAGTGGTTAATGGCGAACAGCTTAATGAAGTGTAGGAAAGAGAAGGTGAGGGTGAAAGGTACAGTCAGGCAAACTTGATTAGGGGGATGTTTAACAATAATACAGAAAGCAAATCAAAACAAAACAATGCAATATTATCTAGCTAATGTAATCAACCATTTACTTCCAGTTTGGTCCTAAATGTAAGCCGTTGCCACTGTGAAATACAGGAAGCTGGACTAGATGGCCTATAGCCTGATCCAGTGGGGCTGTTCTTATGTTCTTATGCCATAGAAAACAGAACAGCAAGGACTGGAGGAGAAAGGAAGTCCTTAGAGCAGTGGTTTTCACACAGTTAGCACTGGGACCCACTTTTTAGAATGAGAATCTGTTAGGACCCACTGGAAGTGATGACATGACCATTAGTGACATCATCAAGCAGAAAATTTTTCACAAGCCCAGGCTGCAATCCTACCCACACTTACCCAGGAATCCCATTGACAATTCTTGTTAAAATAATATACATAGTAGCTTGTTCAAAGTACAGGTCTGTCACATTTCCCCAACTGCAGTCACATACCAACTTGATTTCTGGTGGGTCGCAAAGTGCTGAGCAGAGCCTCCAAAGTAAACACAGGTGATAGCAAGATCAGATAATTAATGGCTTCAAGCCCTGAAGCTATTCAAACATTAGATAGCTGCTAATTATCCTGCAAACAGTTCAGCTCCTGGAGTTTGCAAGATAGCTGCTCATTGCCCATGCAAAAGAGCTCAGCAGCTATTTTACAAACTACAGGAGCTGAAGTCTTTGCATAGCAATCAGCAGCTATTTTGCTAACTCCAAGAACTGAGGTCTTTGCACAGCAACAAGCAGCTATTTTTGCAAACTGCAGGTGATAATTGCCCTGCGTAGAGCTCAGCTTCTGCAGTTTGTAAGGATCTGAGCTCCTTCAGTTTGCAAGCATGTGTAAATATAGAGAGATAAATGTACCTTAGTTGATGCCCCCTATAAAGATTTTTTTTTAAGCCTTGTAAACCTAGGTAGGTCCCAACAGAGTGTTGTTTTAAAAAATGGGTCCATGTGCTAAAAAGTTTGGGGACCACTGGATTAGGCAGTAGAATATAGGCAGTAGTGTGTATTTGCTTGAAGGAGGGAAGCAGCATAAGAGAAGGAGAAGGGGCACTCAGTGAGGCTGCAATCCTAGGTGCACTTACCTGAGAGTAGGTTCCACTGAACATTATGGAACTTACTTCTGAGTAAACATGTACAAGGCTGCAGTGTGAGGCTCTCTCCAAAAATTGGCTGTCAGTCTGTGTTGGAATGGTAGTTTCCCATCCTTGAGAAAAGGGAAGAATAGAAAGGTCAGAAAGAAGGCAGGAAGGGGCATAGCTGCCCACTGGCACATAATCCTAGGATGGCTATAGGGTTGAGGATGACTTCGCACAGCACCAATGGGTTTCCAACAGTAGAACAGCAAGTCAGAAACACATGAAGAAGGAAAAGCACAAGAGCCTCATGACCCAGGTTTTTATACCTTTTCTCTCCATGTATCTTTTGTAGGATGACCTGAGCAAGTGAACATTATTAGATGCTGGTCTTTGAAGGATGCTGTTTGTCTCTTGACTTGGCTGAGTGTGTGGTAGCTGCCTCAGGAGCCTCCGTTGACTCATTCACGTCTCTTTGATTGATTTTATCCATGGAGTTGAGCTTGAACAGTTCAAGTTCAAGTTGCTAACAACTTGTTTTCATGGGTCAGGAAGCTCCTAGGAGATGGCTTTTTATCATAAACTTGCTATGCTAGCAAGGTGCATTTGCTCATTAGAAGTTTGCAGCAAGCAAAGCTCTGTTTGATGGGAGGGGGCAGGATTGACTGTTGATACATCAGAAATGTGGCCTTCCTGATAGGTGGGTCTGAGGCCATTTGTCCTCGAATCAGTGCCAGGTTACGAGCTTGGATAATGCTCTCCAGCCAGCACACTATACATGCATTCCTATGCATGCCTTGAGCATGGGTTACAAATAAAAGCTACCAGGCAACAGTATTAACTCCCAAAACGGATTAATAGCAGCCAATTTCAGACAAACGCATAATGGAGTCTCCCCCCATTTTCCTTACTTCTCTTCACAAGGGACCAAATAGAAAACTTTTTGGTTTGTTAAACTACTACTGTATTTCCTGGTCTGGCTATTACTAGAAACTGTAGATTAACCAACAAGGAAGTTTTCAATTCAGCCAGATGTGGGAGGGGCAGAAGGAAAGTGATCAGGTGGAAGCTCCAAACTCATCATTTATTCCCAACCCAACAAACCATAGTTATTGGATCATCTGAACTAGGCCATTGTGTGTGAGGCAGTTTGATAGCTTTGTGGTGTTTGATCTTTCTTGGATCATCCTTATCTACCAGTACCCAATTGCTTGTCAATGATGAAGATGCATGCATGAACCAGCCCATTAATTTTGACAATACAAGAACACACACTGACAATGGGGCAGGGATGAGGCAGGAGAGAGCGGAACCAGTGGCAATGGCACACGTGGATCTTATCTCCTCTTTTTAGAACCTCCCTGCCCCCTTTGTCTCCTTGGACACATGCCACCAAAATAGGTGGTATATGTCTGAGCAGACCCATTGGTGAATAGGCAGCCTACCAGGAGGTAAATACAAATTTTTTTTACTTACAACCTGCAGGCTCTCCAAACACCCCACTAGGATGCAGCACATGCAGTTGTGATCCTAGCCCTTGTGCTGCCAGGGGCCAAGACTGCAAAATGCTGCCCCCACAGGCCAAAAACTGTCACTTCTGGTTTTCAGAGAACACAGAAAGTGAAGTTTTTAGACCTTCTGAGGGCCTCAGAGGCCTACTGGGTACATGACCTTTTTAGGCCTTCCAGAGGTCTCAGAAGGCCTACTGGGGGCTGGGTAGGTCACAGGCGGCCTCCCGGCACTCTGAAGGCTTTCTAAGACCCTATAAAGGTACCTTAAGTAAAAAAAAAAAGGTGGCAGGTAGGGGGTTGCGGTGGTCCCTCTGGTGGGTGGCATCCCAAATCTTTTGCCCCCCTGACCCTTCCCCAGATACGCCAGTGAGCACACACGCCTTTTAGGCATTGGAGCTGGTGGCAGGTAAAAGGATTGGGACCTTAGTGTTTGTTATTTTCCTCCCTTCTTTATGAGTGTTTGTTGCCTGAGTAAATCTCCTCTATTATTTAAACCAGTATTTCTCAATGTTTGTCCCCTGCCATACCACTTTGCACAGTCCACCTATCAGAAATACCACTGGAAGTAACTGGCAAGAATGTCGTTGCCAGTTACTTCTGGATTGGGAGACCAAATGCAATGCAACAAACAGTGGTAAGAGGCTCAGAGCAGATAGGAGGGCTCTTTTCAGCATGCAAAAAGCACATGCTGGAGCTCTGACCACCGAGCCAAGTCTCCTCAGTGGTGTCACTAGGGTTCGCATCACCTGGTGTGGGATGCCAGTGCATCACACCCCATGCAGTGGGCGGGGCAACACCGCAGGTGATGTACCATCACTCCGTCCCCACTGGTTTTTTGGCTGTACCTTTTGATAGAACAAAGATAGAACACAATCTGTATGAAATTACACATTGATATATAACCTGATGGTATTATTCCTCTAAACTGTGATTTTAGTGATTTTGGTCACTAGTGGTGTCACAACCCTCTCCCCCTCCTCTCAACTTACTAACATCTTATTGCAGCAGTTCTCAAACTTTTAGCACTTGAGAACTTTTAGAATGACAATCTGTCCAAGACCCACCAGAAGTGATGTCATGGTGGAAATGACATCATTAGGCAAATTAAAATAAATAAGTATAAATAATTAAAGTAAGACAAATAATTAAATAAGCAGAAGACAGCCCTGTTCCACCAAGTGAATTTCCTCTGCAACCTGCCTGCAGTAACACCGCCCTCCAAAATCAGTAAGGCTTTCAGCCCTACCCAGTGCCCAGTTCAATTTAAGAACTTCTGTTTAAACCAGATCACTGTCAGGACCTAATCAGCTGAAGCCTCTGTTTTGATCCTTTTTTTGGGGGGGGGGGCCTGCCTTCTGGAGCATTTGTTGAGCTCCAGTTGCATCAAATCAGGACCATTCTGGTGGCTTCACATTCCCCTTTGCCTGGCCTGACCACCAGCCAAGGCACATTCGCTTACTTGTGAGTAAATGCAACCGTGAGGCTTAGTTTCGCTTTCCATAGGGCTCAATACATCCGTCTGCTTAGAGGGAAGGACTTCCTTCTCAGGTGTTTTTGGGAGCTGCATTCATTGGATCAGGACCATTCTGGTGTCCTTGGGTTCCTCTCAGCCTGCCCTTTCCCAAACTAAGGCAAGTTTGCCTACTCATGAGTAAACATGCGATACTGCTCAGTTTCACTTTCTATCGGGCTCCATGTTTTTTTTGTTCTCCAGTTTTTTGGCCATAACTTTTGATAGAAAGGTGATATTTCACTCTGGCTTTCTGCATTGCATTCCACTCGAAATTCCACATCCAACAGTATATGGGGTTACTCCTAACTACTGTGATTTTAGCGAGTCACCCCCCTGTGCGCATCATCTGGTGCGGCCCGCACCCCCCACACCTCTCTAGCGACACCACTGAGTCTCCTACAGTTGTTTGTCACAATGCATTGCTGGTCTCATTGCCAAGTGACGGGGGTCTGGGGGTCCTGTAATACTGGATACACCTCAAGTACCACCAATGGTAGAAGTACCACTCATTGGGTGAGAAATGCTGATTTAAACTGTTTTAGTGACTGGAGAGCACCCTTAAGCTTCCTTCTCAAACTTCCCTAATTGCCACTCAAACTGATCAAACTATTAGAAAGGCCAGGATGGGACCTCATGGAGCAGCTGTGGTGACAGGAGTGTTTATCTGGTGGAAGAGTCTAGTTCCCTCACAGCAAGTGGGCAATGTCATGGCCTGCTGAGGGAAAACTTTTCCTGTAGCCCTTGGCTCAAGCTTTCCAGTCACAGTCTTTTGCCATGGCTTAAACCACAGGAATCTCTTTCACTTCTTTTACTTCCAGCCACCTCCAATCTTCCTCCCTTTTCCTTTCTTCCATAAACTCTAAAACCTCCACTTCCCTAAGCCCAGGTCTCTCTGAGAAATCCACATAATTTCCCTACATCCCTCCTCCCTGCTTTTCCCCACGGCACACTTGTGCCAGTATGCACCCTCTTTTTCCTTCTAATGGTATCCTTTCTCCTCTCTTTGCTCATTTACGCTTAGAACCTAGCTGTGAATAAGACATACAGTACTAGACCAGGAATTTTCAATCCTCTTCATCTCATGGCATACTGAAAAGGAGCTAAAATTATCAAGCCACACAATCGGGGTTTTTTTTTTTTCATTTAACACTGTAGTGCTGACTGGGTCTCACAATGGCACTATTAATATATAACCTTTTCCAAACCCCCTGCAGCACACTTGCACATCATTTATGATACACCACTCTGCCATGACACAGTGGTTGAAAATCGCTGAGCTAGACAATACTGCATTACTTTATTTTGATTTCCTTGTCCCTGTAATCATTAGTTATCCCCACCATAATATTTGTTGTGTAGCACCTTTCAACCTTGCTTCCTCATCCTTCCCCACCAAGCCATCAAGTTGTGCCACTGGCCACTATACAAGATCCCTGCACATGAAATTAGTCTCCTCCCTTCACAAGTTACATGTGTTTAAATGCACACCCACTAATGGTAATTTTCATAAAACTTTTTGTCCATTTCCTCTATAGCCACAAAGTCATTCCGTGAAAATCTGAACACAACAGAGAGATTTCCATGCTATTTATCAGGACCACAGTCCCACTGTGGTTTCTCATTGGACTTTAGGTCAAGTGCATGCAATGGGTAAATAACATACTGCTAGGACAAATAATGTTTAAATGCTCTCTCTTTCACGCGCCCTGTCTCTAAAAGGGTCAAGATAAGATAAAAATGGCATGAGACTCGAGAGAGTGTTTCTTGGGCATGTTTATTAAATAATTCACATTTGAACAGATCTGAACTTCTGATCCCATACATTACACTGTGGTATAGAAGTCTGACGAGTTCATTGTCAAGACACAAAATGTATCATCTGTGGGAATGAATCACATTTTCCCATTTCAGACAGCGTGAGCATGTTCAGCTAAACAATTTCAATAGTAATAACAGCAGCAATG
The DNA here is from genome assembly GCF_035046505.1 of Tiliqua scincoides. NCBI lineage: Eukaryota > Metazoa > Chordata > Lepidosauria > Squamata > Scincidae > Tiliqua > Tiliqua scincoides. The sequence goes on along the minus strand of NC_089821.1, from coordinate 152,695,988 downwards.
GCAACTACATGTGAGAGTGTGGATGGAAGGGAAATTACCTTTCCAATGCCATCTCCCTTTTCCCCGTCCCACCACTAAAAAGTGTTTGTCCTATATTTAAACCTCACTCACTTGCATTATGCATTTGTCCAAGCTGCTGATTTTCATACTTTCTTTTCCCTGCTTGTCATTGCTCTGATTGCTATTATGACTGTTATTTAGCATGGCTCTCATCCTTTGAGCATGTTAGAGCACATCTGTCTGTACTAGGCATTCAAGCATGTGCAATTTTTCCCCCCAAAGTATGATTTGATAAAGCTTAAATCAAGGGTTGCAATCTACAAAACCACTTACTCTGGAGAAGGTCTACCGATGCCAATAAATTGGCTCTTAAAAGTGCCAGGTTTTACCAATTTGAAAGAATGGTTTCAGGCTGCACTATACAGTCCTTCTACCAGAAAAAATTCAGTGTGATAAACAGGGGCTCAAATCCAACAGAGTGTTAAGCATTCTTCAGCCAATTAATTTCAATGGGTTCAAGTGCATATGCAGACCAATCCTATGCATGTTTGTGCAGAAGCAAGTCCCACAGTGTTTGGTGGGGCTTATTCCTAGGAAAGTGTGTGTGGAATTGCATACATACCTCTCTACATGTATGTATTGAGACCACTTGTGGTAGCTAATATTAAGTGGATACATAATTAGGTTATTTAAGAGCCTATCAGAACTAACAGAACTAAATTCAGACTTTGAAAAGATCCATCAAGTCCAGCAGCAGGAAAATAACTTATTTTTTTTTTCAAAATTTACTCAGTGCTATCCACACTTACCTGGGAGTAAGCCTCATTGAATATAATGGAACTTACTTCTTTGTATACGTGCATAAGATTGGGCTCTCTGGCTGCAATCCTATCCACACTTACCTGGGAGTAAGCCCCATTGACTAAAGTGGGACTTACTTCTGAGTAGACATGCATAGGCTTGGGCTGTAAAGCTGCCACCCTATCCACACTTACCTGGGAGGAAGCCCCATTGACTACAACAGGACTTACTTCTGAGCAGACCTGACCCTAACGCATCCTTACCTGGGACTAAAGCAATACGCCTACGTTTCTTCAGAAGCAAGTCCCCCAAACTGCATGCATGGGATTGGACTGCAGCCGGCAGCCATGGCTGAAGCAACAAGGTTCAGTGGTGGATGCTAATAGTGCTGGATAGCAAACCATTTCTAAGCAGCGAGCGGGCACGGCGGTGCTCTCTCCTGCCCCGCCGCTTCTTGGCGGCTAAATGAAAGCAGAAGTTAATGAGAGTTCCTTTGATGAGCGCGGCTGCCGGGCTCTTCCACTCGCGGAGATGCGCCTGAGCTGCGAGCCTTCGAAGGATGCAGCAGGACCAGCAGCAGCAGCTTCCCGGAGAGAGGCGTCCAGCGAGTGGCACACACAGTCCCAGGGAAATACAGTGCAGTGCATCTATATAAAGCATGGATGAGTCAGTCAGAGAGTGCCAGTGGTAGACAGAGGCATGCACCATGCCTATCAGGTGGCTGTGCTCCCCCCAGCTGCTCTGATTTCTCTCTCCATCTCTGTGCATGTGCAACTTTACCAGAAGTGGTGCCATTGATCTCGCTTTCTCTCCGGCTCTGCATCCTCCGTAGGGAAGGGAACAAACCTCCCTGCCTGCAGGCTCCGTTTCCTGCAGGATGGCACATTCAAAGCGGTTGCCGGCTGCGTGGCGAGGAGGAGGAAGAGGACAGCGCAGGTTGGCAGGCAGGCTGGAGCAAAAAGAAACACACACAGCCCCAGCCTAGGCAGGTCTACTCAGCAGTCAGTGGCATGATAGCCAATGGGACTTACTCTCGTGTAAGTGTCGCACGCTTGCAGTCACACACAGCCCCAGCCTGGGCAGGTCTACTCAGCAGTCAGTGGCATGATAGCCAATGGGACTTACTCTCGTGTAAGTGTCGCACGCTTGCAGTCACACACAGCCCCAGCCTGGGCAGGTCTACTCAGCAGTCAGTGGCATGATAGCCAATGGGACTTACTCTCGTGTAAGTGTCGCACGCTTGCAGTCACACACAGCCCCAGCCTGGGCAGGTCTACTCAGCAGTCATTGGCATGATAGCTAATGGGACTTACTCCCGTGTAAGTGTTGCACGCTTGCAGCCACGAACAGCCCCAGCCTGGGCAGGTCTACTCAGCAGTCAGTGGCATGATAGCTAATGGGACTTACTCCCGTGTAAGTGTTGCACGCTTGCAGCCACGAACAGCCCCAGCCTGGACAGGTCTACTCAGCAGTCAGTGGCATGATAGCCAATGGGACTTACTCCCGTGTAAGTGTTGCACGCTTGCAGCCACACATAGCCCCAGCCTCTACTCAGCAGTCAGTGGCATGATAGCCAATGGGACTTACTCCCGTGTAAGTGTCGCACGCTTGCAGCCACACACAGCCCCAGCCTGGGCAGGTCTACTCAGCAGTCATTGGCATGATAGCCAATGGGACTTATTCCCGTGTAAGTGTTGCACGCTTGCAGCCACACACAGCCCCAGTCTAGGCAGGTCTACTCAGAAGTCAGTGGCACGATAGCTAATGGGACTTACTCCAGTGTAAGCGTCGCACGCTTGCAGCCACACACACGAAAGGGTGGCCGGGGCAAATGCACCCAGCCACGCCGGTGCTGCTCGCTCTGCTGTGCAAATTGCCCGCTCCGAACCCCTCCCCGTGGGGGGAGGCTGGCTGGGTTGGGTTGGCACATCCGTGGAGGGGGGGGAAGGAGAGCGGAGCCTGTCCCCGCCTCGCCCCGCCGCCTGGTCCCTCCTCCCCGCGGCCGTGATTGGTTTCGCCCGCCCCTTGCCTGTGCTCGGAGGTCGCCTCCCTCCGCAGCTAAAGCGGCCAGTCTGTGCATAGGAGGCAGCCAGAAAGGAGCATGGTGCGGGCGCCGCTGCACCGGCCGCCTCCGTCCGCCCGGGTGTCCGCCGCCGCGCGCGCTCTGCAGCCCGCCCTGCGCTGCCGGAGGAGTTGAGGGCAGCCCCGGCGCTGTGGGGCTTTGCGGTACCGGGGGGAGGGAAGAGAGGCTGCAATGTATAAGCCGCCTCCTTCTCCGCCGCCGCCTCCCCCTGCTGCTTCTGTGCATCCTCCTTCCTCGCCAGCCTGAAGAAGGTGGTGGGGGGCAGAGGCAGGAAGGAGCCCGCCAAGGACACGTACACTTTGCGCCCCGCGCACCACCCTGCGGAGGCAGGTAAGCCCCGAAGGGGAGCCGGGCGAGGGAGGGAGGGAGGGTACCTGGGCAAGGAGGAGGCAGAGCCCGCGCCTGCCTCCGTGGAACCCCCGGGCAAGGGGCTCTCGGGTGGCCCCGCTTGGCGCACCTTTGGCGCGCGCCCCGCCGGTGCCTGCCTCTTGCGCGGTCTAAGTAGCCTCCAGTGGATTGAACGGCTGGCTGGCGAGTCGCCTGCGCCTGCGCTCGCCGCCTGCATGGAAAACTTCCTGCTTAGGTGCCTGTGATGTGCAAGACCAGAAGCAGTAGCATGGGGGTGCTCTGAGGTAGCAGGATGGGTTTGCGGGGCGGGGGGGGGGGAGAGATGCTGGAAGGAGGCATCTCCTTCCAGGGTGGAAGATGCCCAGCCTTCCTTCCCTCCCGCAGCTTCCCATCCTCATCAGGCACTCCTCTCTCTCCCCCCCCTCACGCACGATGAACCTTCAACTTGGTGTGGGTTGAAGACCCCTTCTCTCTCTCTCTCCATCCCCCCCCCCCCGTTAGACAGAAGGTTGTTGACTATCTTCTCCAACGAGAAGGCATGGAACCAGGGTGTCCTCCTTGGTTGCTGGATTGTTCTGGAGATGGGATCTGTTTTGTGGCTGGCTAAAAACACACATGCAGGCATGCACAGACACACACACCACTGCAAAATCATCCATCTTCACCAGAAGGCAGAGGCTATCTTTAATTAAAACTGCCTTGAAAGGAATAAAAAATGACAGTCTCCCACCTCAGAATTAAATCTGCCAAGTCTTTCTTTGTGTGTGTCTTTCACTGCTGGCTGATTTCTGGTTCTCTTAAAATGCATTGGATTATTTAAAAAAAATGACGTGAGTTGATTTAGTAACTTCTAGGTACCTTTGCCTCCACCGATACCTCACTTCCTCAGCCCATCCCTACTATTCATTGTCAAGTCTTTCCCCTCTTCTCCCCCCCCCCCCCACACACTCTCTCTCTCTGTTTTCTGGCTAATGTAGATTGTGTGTCTTCTGGGAGGGGATTGAATTGCTTCTGTGTCCTGCACAACACCTTGTGTGCTCCTTTGGCAGCATATACAATACTTGTTAAGTTGTGCTATACCAAAGGTGGATGGGGTGTGTGTATCTAGGAATCATTTAAAGCCTGTGATCTTGTGTGCACTTGGAAGCAAGTCCCATTGAATTTACTTCGAAGTGGATATGCAAAGGCTTGGACAGCACACCTGCGCTGACTGGACTTGTTTGCTGTAATACATGTTTGTGGTTTTTGTGAGCCATGAGTTCGTTCCCCACACAATCTAATTCTTTGTGGAGTTTTATTAATATTGTGCGTTAATAATGGAAAGGATTAGTTTTTCTCTCTATCTCCTCTGTGTGATACTGTTTGACTTTTTAAGAAAATAAGTTAAATTTTGGAGGGAAAACTCATTATATGTTCTAAGGGCTTTGTGGACTTCTTGTATTATGGAACTGTGACCTCTAAAATTGTACAGTGATGGAGAGTACACACAGCTGGCAGGAAACCCTACTGGTCATAGTTGCACTTACGCCTGAGTAACCGTGCATAGGATTGCACTGTAAGAAGATTGCTAGACTTTTATGTGAGCGTAGATAATAACATTGACCGAAGTCCTTTATTCGTAGATGATGAGTGCATGAACTTGGTAAAGTTTTATTTTTTCCAAAGGTGCCTTATAGCAAGTGTGTTAACATTCTTAGCTTAGTATTCACCAGAGGGCTTTTCAAAGCAGTCTATTGTGGTTTGAAGATGATTGGTGAGACCAATATTACAGTCTCTTATAATTGGCAATCTGCTGAAACTTTAAAATTTTCTTGAGTAGGTATTACTATCCAATGTATGAGAGAAGCAATATTATGCTCTTTTTTTCCTCCCTTAAATGAGGCTGTTATGTCATGACTAGTTTAAACTAGTATATTATTCTGCCATTCTGAAACTTTAGTTACGCACAGTAGGTTACCTGCTTGTATTTGAACAAGGAATAGAGGCTTTATTGTTCTTGATATAACCTGCCCCTCAAAGTGGCTATCTGTGGAAGGGTTTTTCTCAGTAGTTGATGAAATATGGCATTAGTATCTTGGCTTATGTGGGGGGAAAAATAGTCTGTTTCATGGGATCTTCTTAATGTAAGATCATTTTTTCTGTGGAACATGTCACTTTTTCTACATGTGTTAAGTGAATAGTGCATCCAGTATTGTAAACCCATAGGCAGGATAATTTCCTACAACTTTCTTGCTTAAAAACAAACTCTTCTCATCCAGTACATCAGTGTGTATTAGAACCTTATTTGCTGTAGCATAAACTAAAGCAAGCACTCTACATGGCAGCTGTGTGGAGAATGTCAGACCCTTGTATATAGCTTTGAAAGAACCAATGTACTTGAAAGTTTCTTAAGTTCCAAGTTTCAGTGCTAACTGATCTTCGGTAGCTTAGGCAGTATGCTTAGCATATTGTAAGCTTTCTCTTGACAACAGAACCCATGAACAAGTGTTCAATGTGAATTATTGCTGGAATAGAATATTTTATGGTTGTCATGACTACAAATAGAGCAACAGTTACTGGTTTTCACCTAAATGCAGTGGTGGAAAGGGGGTTGAATTCATGTTCTTTTGTTACTTTTAATTATATTCTGATGAATGATAGTCAAACTTCAGGTATCTAATATATATAGAACAGTGAATTGAGGTATAGTAAAAATCTTTACTGGCACAAAACTATAGGAAGAAAAGAAGGATTTTCTTCCTGTTGCTTTATTCCTCTGAATAATAGGGTTGGAGGGAGATAGAAGGTCATCCATTCCAACCCTTTGCCCCAAGGCGTTGGCTCACATAATCCGGTATTATGTGCGACAAGTGGGAAGAAGGAGCAAATAATAATGCATCACATTAAGGTGTGAAGAGCCGCAGGTGATCCTTGCAGAAAGCTCTGGGGAAGACCCGTAGAGCCATGCGTTTATTAAGTGCAGCATCTGCTTTAGAAGTTATGGAAATACATGCAAGAATGAATATTGGAGTATTCGGATATTAAGGAGTGGCTGTATTATCTACAGCTTGGTAGCATGACCACCATCTGTTCTTGGATATCAGCTTGCAGTGAAGAACTTACTGAGCTCTGTATTGTCAGTTGTTTTTCCCTGAACATTGTCAAGTTCAGTTAAGACACTGGCTTCTTATTTGCCGAACCTCTCAGTTGTTGACACTTGTCCTGCTCTTTACATCTGTTTGGCCACCTGCACTTTAGCCTTTTCCATTGTTTGTGTGTATTTGGTTTTTTCCTTTAACTTTTGTGACTGATAACTAATGTTCCTAAGGGAAACTGGAAGTTGAGGCAGCTTTTCCTTACCAGGTATACACATACTACCTTATTTATAATGAAGCAAAATAATTTTAGTAGAAATCTAACTTAATTTCATGAGAGCTTGCTTACTTAGGAGTAGGTTACAGTTAAATTGACATGTATAGGGTTTCATCTTTAAATTTGCAGCAAGTTTTGAAGAAGGTGGGGTTTTATTGTGTTTTTGTTAAAGGGGGAACAAATCTAAGACTATTACTTTTTTTTTTTTAAGAGCAACTTCTTGAGTTCTTTCCTTGAATAGATGCAAAGTGATTTGAAAGTCTTGGTTCTATACTGATATAGAATATATCTTCATAGAGTTCTAGTTGCTACTAGATAATTTTGGGTGTCTGTGGATTTGTTGGTTACAATATTATGCTATGACTTGAAAGAAGAAAAATCAGTGCATACAAAAAAACCCCACTTCTTATTTATGTAAATAGTAGAATAATAGTGACTGGCTAAAATTTCAATAGATCAGAAAATGGCAAGCTTGATAATAATCCAGACCCAAAAAGAGAGTCTGCAAGGAACTGATAGATGCATCCCAAATTGTATATTTCCTCTTCTACCGCATCATGTTCAGGTATTTATTTGCATCTGCAAATCTATTCCAAAATATGGACTACAATAAAGAGAAATATAAGTTTTAATCTAATTGAAATGGTGGGAAACTTAGATTATGGTGATAAGCTCAAGATACTTGCCAAATGGGAAGTTCTTATAGCACATCCCAAAAGGTGCCAACACTAATGGAATCTTCACTGAGAAAATCCTTCAGTAATGCTGCCCTTATTGTCCAGATAGGGTGCTTGGATACTATCATTAAGAGAGTGCTTTTGTTGATCAGAGACATTGCAATGAACATAGAAAAGGATGCAGTGTCTTCCAGGTACTTGAATTCTGTCAATTAATGTTGGAAGAGACCCGAAGGTCATCTTGTCCAACCCTCTGCCTGTAGCAGGAAATCCTAGAGCATCTTCAGCAGGTGCCTCTCAAGCATTTGCTTGAAGATCTCCAGGCAGGGAGAACCGGTCACCTCCTTTGGCAATCTGTGTCTTTGCTGAATCGCCCTTGCAGTCAAGAATTTCTTCCTGATATCCAACCAGAATTTTTTCTTTTGCATCTTGTACCCATTTAATTTGTATATTGTTTTCTGAGTGTGCAAGATGTTTCACTTGTGTATTTAGCTAGTGTAATTTTTACAACAGTCTGCAATGTATTATCTGTATATTGTAGCACAGAATTTGAGGCTGAAGGGGAATTGATTGTCTAAAGCACGGGTGTCAAACTCATTTCATACAGAGGGCCGAATAGCATTGATCATGCATGTTGAGGGCTGGTAGTGATGTCATTAAGCAGGAAGTGATGTCATTAAACAGGTCATAACAAAAAATAAGCACCTTTTCTCATTTAGGAACTCATTAGCAAATGACAGAAGAGAATACACAAATCTTGATCATATTTCAAGATATGGGAGAGCCCAATTTTCATGTGGGCTGCCCTTTCAGCAGTAACACTTCAGCAGCTGAGAGTCCAAGGGCCAGATAAAAAGCTTCTGCGGGCCACATCTGGCCCCCGGGCCTTATGTTTGACACCCCTGGTCTAAAGCTATCCAGGGGATTTATGGCAGAAGTGAAATTTGGAGTGGAAAGGGCCTGATTTTGCCATTGTGAATACATTAGCTGTCTCTTTGGCTTGCCTGAACTTGCTTATTGACTATGGACAGACATTCTCTAAGCACCAAAGCTGCAAACCCTCTTTGGGATGTGAACATGAAGTAGAATTGTGTGTTGGTATTAGTGATGCCTAGCACTTCTCCTCTACCTCATCCAAAGCATACTTGTTGAATGGCTGGGAGGAAATGGAAAGTAGAATCCTGCAGGATTCTTCATGGAGGAGCCAAAGATTGATGAACAACTACTACTGGTTGAATGAGAACCTTTAATTCCCTACCGACCCAATAAAAATTGGGTCATGACCCACTGCTGAGTCTCAGACCAACAGTGTATAAACCACTGAACTAAACTCAAAGGCACATCAATTGGTTCTTTGATATTATGGAATTTGAGAAGATCAACAGTTTCCCTATTAATTTCTGAATTAACTGTCAACTGTCAACCTGTGGTCACAAGTGTAGTTCATGCTGTCCCCAAGCCATAAAACAAAGTGGAAGTTATCCAAAAATGTTTTCCTCAAATGGAATGCTAAACAGGGGGCAATAGTGATGCATGGAGTTCATGTCTGAGTGTTTTGGTGTATGAGCAGTGGCTGAACATCTGCAGATTTTTGGCTATCCAGCATGGTGTTCTGTTTCTAAGAAATTCTAATAATCCTAGCCATTAAGGGATTTGCCCTCTTCTGACTGACTTTTACCAAGTTAGGATAAGCAAAGACCAACTTTCTAGTGGTCACTTTCATGCTCCTAAGGACACCCCTGTTTTGGTACCAGGAAGGCAATTTAAAGTAAGTCAGAAAAATAGTTAGTATGTGCTGAAAGATATAATATCCAGATGGTATCTTGTAGGACAGGGGTGCTCACACTTTTTTGGCTCGAGAGCTACTTTGAAACCCAGCAAGGTCCGGAGATCTACCAGAGTTTTTTTTACAGTGTTCGCGCCATCATAACATATAACATTTATGTGTACAATGTATGTTGGTGTACCTTGAGCCCCACTGAGTATAACAGGACTTACTCCTATGTAGACATGCCTAGGATTAGACTGTGAGGCTGCAATCCTAGCCACACTTACCTGGGAGTAAGCCCCATTGAGTACAATGGGCCTTACTCCCGGCATTTCCTCCCAGAGGCACCTGAAGGGGGGGGGTCGGCACTCCGCGATCTACTCATTTTGCCTCGCGATCCACCTATTGAGCACCCCTGTTGTAGGACCTTCTCTCTCTCTTTTTGCCTCCTTTTGTAATGTGCTTCTCACTGTGGGCAGAGGAAGGTTCTGCTTGCAACTGGAATTGGCATAGATTTAGTAAGCTAAACTTACAAAAGTAGCTTCCTTTGCTGTTCCACAGACACAAACACCATCTCTGCCACAACTGCTGTGTAATATTTTTTAAAAATGCTTATGCAGTTGGAGCATCATGTTATTATCAATGCATTTTCTCTCCTCCTTTGTCTGCCTTGGGGTCTTTGTTAGCTGATGGGATTTGTGCTGACAAAAACAAACAAAAAAAAAACAAAACACCATACACACCAGGGAAGACATCTGAGAGCAGTGTGTTCAGTGGCCAAATCCATTCTTCTGTTTTTCATAAATGGACAGAGAGGCTGTCAAGGTTGGTGGGTATAAGTCTCTAATTTCCCTTTCCTGTCTGTTCCTGCCTCCTTAACAATAAATTGACCTCTGTGCTTAGGAAAACAAACAAGACTGGGAGAGCATAATTGGCCAGACAGACCAACTTGAGTTGGGCATCCCCAGAGTAAAAAGAATTGGCAGATGAAAGCACTGTATACCAATCTCCAATTTTCCATTTCTGCTCTTAGAACTTTCTTCTCCACCATTCCTCCTTTACCTTTAGTCATACTCCTTTAACACAAATATTATTGTAACTGTACTATAGGTGGCTCCTACAAATTTTTCGCATTGATGGCTCACTGCTGAGAACTTAGATGCCCATGATGAAGTTTGGTCAGGTGCTTGGTCTGTCTTTGCCCTCTCATAGGGATGATGTACTAACCATGCCTCTCCTTTACCATGAAGGGGTATTGGAACCTTTAGAGCAGGTGTGTCAAACATAAGGCCCAGGGGCCTGATGCAGCCCCGGAAGCTTTTTATCTGGCCCTCAGGATCTCAGCTGCTGAGGTGTTACAGCTGAAATGGCAGCCCACATGAAAATTGGGCTTTCCCAAATCTTGAAATATGATCAAGATTTATGTACTTTTTCTTGTCATTTGCAATTAATGAGTTTCTATATGAGAACAGGGTCTGATTTCTGGCCATTAGCTGCTTAATGATGTCACTTTCTGCTTAATAACATCACTTCCGGTCCTCAGCTGGAGCCCTGAATGCTAACTTCGGCCCTTTATATAAAATGAGTTTGACACCTTTAGAGCTTCATCTGGTAAAATGTAATTTAATATCCTGCACTCAATCAATGGTATTGTGTGTGGAATAACAGAGCAACCTTTTGGAACATCTAGCTTTCAGAACTTTATATTTTATCCTTGGGGACCAGAATGGTGTTAAATAGATCAGCTGTCAGCCACCAATCTGTTGTTAAAGGGAACATAATAGGCCCACCTTACCCCAGCAGTATCTGTTCTAGTGGCTGTCTGCTGGTATTCGTTTGCATCTTTTTAGATTGTGAGACCTTTTGGGACAGGGAGCCATTTAGTTATTTGATTTTTCTCTGTAAACCGCTTTGTGAATTTTTAGTTGAAAAGCGGTATATAAATACTGTTAATAATAATAGTTGCCAATGTTGAATATCGGTGCTCTCTCTTAAACTCTTAAATCAAGTTTGCTTGCAATGAAATGTCAGTTAAAATACCTGCACTATCGCGCGCACACAAGCAGGGCCAGTCCCAGAAGCAGTGTGAACCAATGTAAAATATCTTTACAGGGCCTCTGCCCTTGTGCCCCTCTCAATTGACCAAGCAGCCTTTAGAGCAGGTGTGTCAGACATAAGGCCCGGGGGCCTGATGCAGCCCCCGGAAGCTTTTTATCTGGCCCTCAGGATCTCAGCTGCTGAGGTGTTACAGCTGAAATGGCAGCCCACATGAAAATTGGGCTTTCCCAAATCTTGAAATATGATCAACCCAAGGCTGATGGCGCTGTGTGCAAAGCATTGCACTCGGAAGTAGGTGGTGATGTGAGGCAGCCACCAGCTGCTTTCAGGAGGCCCAACTTTGAGCCATTCAGACCCAGATGTTGGAAGAAGGACTTGCACAGACTCTCTTCTTGCCACACTGGTCTTGTAAGCTTTAGCTGCAGAGTGAGATGCCAGCTGTGGCAGCAGGCAGTCCACTAGCTAGCCTTGTGTGGGGCCCTGGCCTAGCACAGGATCGGATTTGGCAAAATCTACTGAGTCGCCCTAAGGTTGGCCGTGCAGTTGAGTTCATATAAACAATTGAAATATTGCATGTCTAGTAACATAAACATACGACTTCTGGAATGTGTGCACAGCATATTCAAAGATGTACCTAATTTCGTGAAACTGCTCTTTAATCATACATCTATTGATATTTTTGAACTTTGCAATTGTCCTATTATCAGTGTTCACTCTAACAAACATGATTTGTATCACAATGCAGAAATAAAAACCAGCCTGGACTTAAAGTGTAATTTAAGAGCCTTGCTGTCAGGGTCTGTACAGATGAGTAATAAATGGTTAAGAGGAATATAGTTCTCTTTTCCCCCAAGGAGATGTGCTTGTTCACACCCTGTTAGAAGGTTTTGATTTTGGGGGCCAGGAGTGCTGCACCAGTAGATTTAAGCATCGCAGCATGACATAAAAGCTTCTCTTCACTCTGATATTTCAACATGCTGGCTCCTTAATGACAGAAAAGCCATAAAACTCAAATACCATCATACTGTACTTAGCAGGCACAGCTATATTGCACATCAAAAGGAAAAAAAGGTTCCACAAAGGTTTAATTGAATAAAAAAGCTACAGTACACTAACATTAAAATGCTCCCATGCTGAAACAAATACAGCTGTGTGGTTCTCCCCCCCCCCTTGCAGCAAAATCAGAGAACAGATATATAAAAATGAAATGCATAAAACCTTTTCTTTCAATTTGTTTTTCAGCTGGTACTTTCTCGCTTCCCCTTGAGTGAGAAATGCCATGTTGAATTTTTCAAAATCACTTGTTCCGGAGGTGATCAAGATATGGCGAAAGCAACCGTAGAACTTAAACTTTTAGGAAAACAGCTTGCTGTCCTTCAGATTCCCAGATTCGCCCCCTCACCCCAGATTCCATCACCTCCAAAGCATGAATCCCCCCCCCCCCACTCACCACAACAAAGCAGAGCCTCGTGCGACTCCTGGACTAACCGGGGAAGCTGTCTGAGGCTTCCCTGCAGTCCTAAACTGTGCTTCTGGCAGTCGGAAACTGTGTTTCTGCTTTGCATCAGAAGCCTCTGTAAGACATCCCTGTGGTCCTAGAGATGCCCAGGGCATTTACCTCTTTCAGTTAATGGCAGGTCTGCTACTGAGTCCTGTTGAACACAATAGGACTTCTGCTCAGAAGTGAGTAGATATGCATAGGATTGCGCTCTTAGTGATGCATCTCAGCTTTTATGTAAAATGTTTCTGGCATGCTCCTCTTTGTTAAAAGGGGAGGCAGTCATTCTGAATTTAGTTCAATGCATTTGTTATATTGCATTGCAAAATCTAGAGATTATGTAACCTATACCTCTGAGATGGAATGCAAATGAATAATTTGAGAATTGATGTAGGACTTGAGGAAGGGATTGTGGGGAGTAATGATTCTGGATGAGACCTTGTTCAGTTACAAATCAGATTGTTAATCCATTGAGAATTACGCTTCTCATTCTCCCTTACTCTGCTTCTGATCCCCCTTTTTGGGGGGGGGGGGAGAAGAAAAAAACAAAGCTTGCAGTGGAAGAAATCCTAGAAGTGATTATTACATTCTTGATTTGAAATATTATTTAAATAGCTAGGAGTGATGCTCTGCTTACTATCTGCAGTACAAGAAGCTAAAATGAAGACAAAATTAACATCTTTGACGAAAATGGTTTTGAAGAACACATTTGTTTTCGGGTGCTGAATGTGTTTAAAAAAAATACTTTACAATACTTGGGTATGATGAGTAGAGGTGTTTGTTTCCTGTGAGTAAGAGAGGGTTACTGCCCAATTCTTACTGAACACAGTGGGCTTACTTCTGAGTAAAATTAAAAATACAATTTTCAAACACCTCTAGTGATGAGAGTCATAACATAAATGTCTTCTGAGTAGACATGCACAGGATTGTGATGTAAGTCTCATTGTGTTTCATGGGGCTTACTCCCAGGAAAGTGTGTATAGTATTGCACACTTACATAGTTGGTCATATTAGAAACAAGGCAGATGCTATATTGTCCACTTTAAAGGCCAAATACTTACCTAGTTGCTTCTAATGGAGCTAGGTTGGCATGCCTGGAGCTTTAAAATCCTGTTGTACTGCTTGGGGGCAGGGAGAATTTGGCAGGCAATGAAATATGCAAGACTATATCAGCTGTCAGGCATTACTTTAATAGATTAGGATCTCTGCGAAACCAGTACCAGTCCCCAGAAACTGACAAACAAAATTGCTTCTGTTAGGGAGAGCAAAAACTCTCTATCTGCAATTCCATTTTATTTGAATATGCACAATTTGAATTATAATTAGAATAGTTTTTAACTTTAACAAATTTTTAAATCGACCCTCAAAACCTTAAATAGGCTTTACATCTTAGACTTCTGTTTGTGGTGGTTGCTGAGAAGGCCAGCTGCATTGCTGACAGTCTGCATGGGAATTGGCTTCTGTGTGACTTGGGCCAAGTATGAAGAGGCCGTACAGTAAACCTCTTTTTAACTGGTTGAGGCAAAGCAGTATCTGTTAAATCTGAATGCTTTTAAGTACATGTGCCTGTGCAAAACACGTGAGTAGTTTTTAAAAGCAGAAGCCACATCTGTTAATTCCGAGGTCTGTTAAATTGAGGGTTCAAGTAACAGGAAAAAATATGTTCAAAACATGAGGATTCAACTGTTGGGGAAATTATAATTCCGTTGCTTATCTGTTGCTATTCATAAAAGGGCAATATGGTCACGTATTTCAACTAATTTGTCTCTTCATTTTTATGTGTTGTGCTACAGTTCTTGAGGACTCCTGAGACTTAAGTGTGATTAACAGATTTTGCTTTATCTTTTTCCAGCTGTTATCCCATCTCTCACCTATGGCCCTAACTTGGCTTACAAAATGAGTTTAAAATACATAATAAACCAACAAATTATACACAACTAAAAATCTCTGAAGATTTGTTAAGTCATAGAAGCACAGTTGGGACGCTACCGGTCAAATTCCAAAGGCTTAAAGGGAAAGGTAGGTTTGCTGGCCTTTCTCAAAAGCTGGAAAAGATGAAGTGTTTTGAACTTTTGTGGAAATGCCTAAATCTAGGGGTCATAAGAGTGAAACCATTGTCTTATGTGCATTTTAACTGAACCATGCCAATACAGGTGTGGAACAGGTCCCTCCTCTGAAGATCTTAGAGGTCCTGTATAGGCAAACCAGTACATCAGTAGGTCATCCTTAAGGTGTGGGCCAAAATCATATAGGACCTCAAAGGTAATGGCTAGCACCTTGAGTTGAACCCGGAACGCAATGGGAAGTCAGTGCAGTTCATACAGGATTGGAGTCTCCTGCTTTGAACAACAGGCTCCCATTTACAACCTGGCTGCAGAATTCTGGATAAGTTGTTTTAGGATTTCCTTCAAGTTCAGCCTGCCATAGAGTGTAAAGCAATAATCCAATTGAGATGTGCCTAGGGAGTGGGTGATAGTACCCTGATCTGACATTGTTTCTCAAGAAAGCAATGCACTAGCTGAAGCAGTGCAAAAGCTCAACCAGCCACGCCCATCACCTGGTTCTCCAGGGGCAGCTGAACACCTGCTCCCTTGGAATAAGTCCTGCACCCAGAATGGTCCCCATTCTCAGACCAAATTTTTTCCTCCCTTTTATTCTTTTTGCTGCTATGCAGAATCCTTCCATGGCTGTGCAGCAGCACCTCTACAGCCCTGGGGATGTTGTCACTGTTATCACGTACTTCCAGGAAGCCAAACTCCGAGCTGCATGGAGCTCAGCTTAGAGCTGTGTGGCCGTGCATCTTAGGGAGAATAGTCTGAGAGCTGATAGCAGCTCTCTCTAGGCCTGAGTATTTTTCAACTTCATGCATCCTGGCTTCTAGTATGAGCTGTGAATTCTGTAAAAAGCTGTGGCTGTACTTGCTAGTCTTGGAATATATGAGAAATGGCTGATGACTCCTGGGCTGGTGGTGGTGGGGTATTCCTTGAGCTGCATGGAGTTGTTTAAATTCTAGAATCAAATCTGTTGAAATAAAACTGTTGCATTTGGTACTATGTATTGTGCTAGTTAATCTTAGAAAGCAGGCCCTGTTTATCAAATCACCAAAGTTGGTCTGTTCCCTAATACATTTTTTGCCTTTTAAAAATGCAGTTTTATGATTACATTTCTGGTCAGCAGTTGGCGCTTTGCAGCCTTATCTTTCCATGAACTAAGCCCCAAAGAGAAGTTACAGCTGATGAATGTCTGAACCATTATTTCGCGGAGAGAAAAAGGATAGTACAGTATGTGAAGTTGAGACAAAGGTATTTCTCTGAAATGTGTAAAATGCAGAATTGCATTTTGAAGCTGTAGAACCACCACTTAGATCTAAATCTAAGTTATAGAAGAAGGCACTGGCCTGTTTTCCTATCATCAGATGTTTATTTGATCTTCATTTTTCTTGTATAAAAAGGAATATTCTTTAATGCAAAACTTGTGTTATATGTGAAAAGTGAAACAGCAACAAGTCTAGTGAAAATTCATGTTGGTCTTGTATTGTCCCAGGCTCATATTAAAAACAACTGCTGCAAATCAGTATCGGAAAATCTTGGGGCTCAAGGGACAGTCAAAAGTGTGGTTAACCAGTCACTTGGAGAATCAGCAGTTTTTTTTATTTTTTTGTGCAGGCAGTTATATGAAGGGTTTGCTATCAATCTGGCATACGCAGATTAAGAGAAGAGAGGTTTATAATGTGGGCTGTATTGTAGCTCATATTAACCTATGTGATTCAGTTTCTTTAAGAATTAAAGATATACAGCATTTAATAGTTCCTACTATTGTAGGATGTGGCTGTTGTTATTTTATCTTTAGAAAAGGATTAAGGCTGCAGTCCTATCCACACTTTCCTGGGAGTAAGCTCCATTGACTATAATGGGATTTACTTCTGAGTAGATATGCATAGGATTTGGCTCTCCATCTGATTCATGTATGGCATGTCTATTGTCTATCAGCTATACTATACCTGATGCATAGAACATTGAAAATAAGCTATCACAAATCACTTCGTGATTGTGAACACATAGGAAGTGCTTTGTAATCACTTGTTTTCAATGTTCTAAGCATCAAGGAGCCCTGTGGAAGGCTGCAAGGGACTCCTTGCACCTCCTGCAATGTACTGCAGCCATCTGTGAGTAAAAACACCCCCCCTTCCATCCCCTAGGTGGTGGGGAGCGTTGTGATCCTAGGGATTATTTTGCTGTCCTTGCCCCTCCTCTGCCCCTTAAAGGGACCAAGGGAGCTTTACAAGAGTTGGTAAGTTGTGGCCCACCAGTTTGAGAACCGCTGCAATATATCATTGTGTGGTCATTTCAAGACTCTTTAAAAATGTAAACTTCATTGTAAATTAAATTTTGAGTAAAAAATGAAGTTCCACTTTTGCAAGTACAGTTGGTTGGGAGAGAGAGAATATTGCAATTCTTTCAATATGAAAGATGTTTTCAGAGTGTTAGTTGTAGCATGTGTTACTCAAGTATTGTTTTCTCTGTAAATGTTTAAATACAAATTCCTTTAACTTGTTTATCTGCAAAGTTTACCAATAGAAAAGTAAAATTTAGATCCTATCTTGAAACTTGTGAAAAGACTTTCTAGATAGCTAACAGTACAGTGAAAACAGTAATTCAATATTATTATTAACAGTATTTATATACTGCTTTTCAACAAAAAGTTCACAAAGCAGTTTACAGAGAATCAAATAACCAGTGGCTCCCTGTCCCAATAGGGCTCATAATCTAAAAAGATGCAGAAGTACATAATTCAGTGCATTAAACATGACAAACCTAACTGATAATACAGCAATAAACTACATCACAATATTCATCAAAATAAAATGTAAGATCCAAGATTTTAAAAGCTACCCAATGTAAAAGCCTGCTGCCAAAATAAAAAAAGTTTTGGACTAATAACTGAAAGCCATAAGAGAAAGGGCCAATCTGATCTCCCTTGGCAGGGAGTTCTGAAGTTTTGGTGCAACACTAGAGAAGGCCCTGTTTATTACTTTGCCAATTGCACCTTTGATGGTGGCAGGATGTGAAGCAGAGCTCCCCCTCCCCAGACTTGATGACAATATCTTTTGTACAAAACTCTTTTTCTAAAAATTCTTCCTCCAGGGAGCTCAGGGAAGTGTACATAACTCCTTGCCTTCTTTTCTTCTCAAACCAACCCTGTGAAGTACATGAGGCTGAGAGATAATGACTGGCCTGAGGTCACTCAGGAAGCTTCATGGCCAAGCAGGGATTTTAGACCTGGATCTTCCAGGTCTAAGTCCAACTTTCAAACCACTACACCATCCTGGCTGTCTATACAGATGCTCCTTGAGGCATTTGGTGGGCCACTGGGGCTCCTCTTATGTTCTTATGCCGAAACAGGTTTCTGTTCATGAATTGCTCTTCTGATCAAGCAAATGTGGGAGAGGGGTGGAAGAAGAAAAAAAATTAAGCACCCCATACCTGGAAGTTGAAAGCATGGAAGTTGAAAGCATTCTTTTCTGCTGCAAATGGATAACTAATGCTGTTGACTTTTTAAAAGCACTGAACCTGCCACCTTTATGCTATTCCTGCTTTCCTCTCTGTCAAATCTGATAGTGCCCACCACCTGTTTGATGGGAGGTGGCCTTCGGAGCAGAACACTTTTATGTGCAGCATATTGTTGCATATGACCTCCCTGGAGCCAGGCCATAGCAAGCAAGGTAACAGAATGTTCGGAATGCACACTTAAGACCATGTACAATAGTCTTTCCTTTAAGTAGCTTTTTGTTGTGGAATTTGCTGAGTCATTTTATAAAACAGGCTAATAAAAGGCTAATAAATAGTTTGGTTGAAAAGGGATGTTCTTTTTTTTTGTTTAATTTTCAATTTCTAAAATTGAATTTTTTTTAGTTTGCTTCTCTCAAAAGCTGGAGTTTCACCTGTGACCTAGTGTTCGGTGACGTAGCTGTCATGATACAAGCCTTGTTAACCCCCAGTAGTCCAACACACCTCGGGTCTCTGTATTGCCCAGAGGTCTTGGGGGAATATTACAGGTCTTTCTAACTCGTGCTCAGCGCAAAATTAGAGGCTGCTCCCACTTGGTATTCTCTGTGATTCATCAACACTTTGGGGTGGGATGTCTGTGCTGTGAAGGGTGGTCTCTATTCTAGAGGGTTTCCTTTTGTTCATATCTATCATAAGAATGTAAACGTGAAAGCCTGCTGCCAAAATAAAAAAATAAAAAAGACCTTGTGTTTTGTCCTTTCTTGATCCAGTTTAAGTATTTTGTGAAGAAAATCCAGCATGAACAACTGGTTCCCATTTTCAACATGGGGAAATCGGATCAAAGCATTGGCCTTAACAAAATAAGCATCCAACCCCAGAGTTATCTTGTTTTGGACAGAGCAGAAGAGACTGAGGTGACTCTGGATAAGACAGAACTGATGCTTGTATTTCTTTAAAACAAAAAGCTGAATGTCTTCATGGGATGATGCATCTTTCTCCTGTTTTCCTTCCTATCCTAAAACAAACTTCAAATACAGGCTAAGGATGTGAATTTGAATGGCTCCGTGCCTGCTCCTCTCGTTTTAGGTAGCTATAATGCTTTCATAATGGGTCTGCTAAGGAGTGATAATGCTACATCGCTTCCTTGGAATCCACTACTTTTCAATGGATAAGTGTTTTGAGAGCATCACTATGGCAGCCTAATCCTCAAAATGTTGCATTGCATTAAAGTCCTATTGAAATGCCCTATTGAAGTCAATAGGACTTTCTTGTACAGTGTCTTTAGGACACAAGATGAACAACCAGGCTTTTCTGCACACTAATATAATGGTTTCTGTTCGTACTTGGAACAGAAAAAATGGTTGAGGTGAAGAGAAGTGGTAGTTACAAAACAAACCTTCAGTAAAGTCTTGTTTTGGGAAACTGCCATTGAGGAGAAAGATCCTAAAAAGTAATTTTTTAAATCACTGTGTAGAAACATCCGTGCTCTGACACAAGGTCCATTTCAGAAGACAGTATCTGTTCTTTCTAGGTTGCCTCAAAGAAGCATTCAGTATTGTAAGCAACAGCTTTATCACCTTTGTAAAGTTCAGCCTGACTTTCATTTCAGCCTGACTTTAAATGGTGAATTGGAATGTTTCTCAACAAAAAACCTGTTAAAAACCAGGTTGATTTGTTTTCCCCAAAATACTCCTAACTAAAATCTTTTGTTTTCTTATTAAGCTTCATTCTTGCTACAGATTTGTTTTTTTTTTTAAAAAAAACACAATTTTAAATGAGAAGTTGTTTGCTTGTGACATTCCAAAGAGCTGCTTCCGAGTGAGTGACAATTGTAAATTTTAATCTGCTGGAGGAAGTTGTTTCCTACTGAAGTTTCTACATGATGTTTTTGCAACAGCCATCTCTTCTGTAAATCTTCATGTGTATGTGTAATTTTTTTTTTGTGGGAGCAGTCAGTATGCTGGCGAATGTGTGGAGTTGATTATAAGCTTCTAATTTCTGAATATCTGGTAACTTCTGTATTGTAGAGCAGTGGTCTTCAATCTTTCTCATGCTATGACCAAAAGAAATCAAGTAAGTATGAGACTGGGGACCCCACTATCGATCCCACACCCCTCCAGGACCCTATCTGCCAACCCCACACCTATTGCCGCCAGTCCCTGCTCTGCTAATGACCTCGCAGTGCTATTCACTGTAACCAAATAAACTTATTAAAGGGAACCAAAAAAGTTACCATGAAGCATTGCACTAATGAAAGCTATTTTAGCACACTTGCTAAGAATCTGAGCAGGACTAGGACACAGTCTCTTGATGCCTGAAGGTGTACACCAGATACGTCCCCTGTACCTGTTGGTGGTATAGTCCAGTAATTGTCAACCTTTTTCATTCCCATAAATTGCCGCAAAGTAGTGGAATAATTTCATTACCTTTGGATGCTTCAGGCTTATAATGTTTACTTTAAAATGATACCACTAGTTTTAAAGACTGTATGAGAAGGGGAACGTGAAAGAGGAGCATTTTCAAGAGGAGCACAAAGGTATTCTGTCACACCTTTGTGCTAAGAATGTAAAGTGCAAGGACTATCTTGGTAGTTTATAATCTCAGTTTTAGGAATAGAAACTTGTTCCATATTCTTCAAAGGGAAGATATTCCTGTCCCCAGTTCATCTGTGTTGGCTTCTTCTGTTGACTCAAGGATCAATCATAGCCTTCCCCACCACTGGGGAAGCCGTGCCAAAAAGGTGCATGCTGGGGTGGGGACAGGGGGGGAGTGAAGTGGGAGGCTTAGTAAGGAAAGGGGATTTAAATCTCCTTTCCCCTCTGTAAACCTTCCACCCAGCAATGAGTCTCCTTGGACCTGCACCAGTGATTTTGCTGGCTTAATTTCAAGGACAGAAAGGGGGGGCAGGGAGGCTGTGGGTAAGGAGGGTAGGATCTGACCCATGCCAGCACTGTTGAATCCACCTATTCCTGCTGCCTCCCTACCCCTCTTTGACCCTCTTCACCTCCTATGCTGATTTACCTGCTCCAGCAGGCGACCCACACGAAGATGAGGTGCCCAGGAAGTATCTGGGCCTTTCTGCCAGCGCTACAGAACTTGCTTAACAGCTGCCATAAGGCAGCCGGTACTAGTGGAATGCTAGTTGCACCAGTGGGGCAGCCCAGTAGGATTTGTCATACCTTACAATTGGGGATCTATACTACATTATTCTAACACTATACAATTGCACAATATCTGTTTTCTTAATCTTCCTATCTATATTAAATGTACTTTTTTCCCCACTGTAAAAGATTAAGCTGATTTTTTTTTGTGCGTGTTACCCCAGCATCCTTGGGTAATTACTGGTAGGTTACTAAATGCTTCATTTGTGAATTAGGGGTTTTTGCTCCTAATAAGCATTGCTGTACACTTTAAATATCATCTGCTTCTCAGTTCTTCATTTGGGCTGCAATCCTATCCACACTTACTTGGGAGTAAGCCCCATTGACTATAATGGGATGTACTTCTGAGTAGATATAGGGTTGAGCTCTCATTCTGCTCAGTGAGATTTTTCTGCTTGTAATTTCTCTATCCTCAATGCCAGGGGTGTCAAACTTGTTTCATACCAAGGGCCGAATAGGATTCATGATGCCTGCTGAGGGCTGAAAGTGATGTCATTAGGCGGGAAGTGATGCCATTAAACAGGTCATAACCAAAAATAAGCACTTCTTCTCACTTAGGAACATTGGCTGCAAATGACAGAAGAGAAAACACACAAACTTTGATCACATTTCAAGACATGGGAGAGCCTAATTTTCATGTGGGCTGCCCTTTCAGCAGTGCCACCTTAGCACTGCTAAGCAGCGGAGAGGCTGAGGGCCTGATAGAAAGCTTCCATGGGCTGCATCAGGCCCCTGGGCCTTATGTTTAACACCCCTGCTCAATGCTTTGTCTTTGTGTCTGCTCATGTAGCTAACATACTTCCTAATATTGGTTCTGTGTAACTTATTCCTTAAATAACAGCACAGATGTTGGAGTTTGCTACAGTATTTCCTGCTTCAGTTCAGTCACATGATTTATTTTGTGTGTTCAGCTAGATTTTTGTTATAAGAAGCCCCTACATCTTATCGCATAAGTGTTCTTAGAAGACTTGGATAAGGGCTTTTTTCTCAAAGGATACAATGTTCTGAGTCACCTATGTCTAAATGCTGTTTGTTTCCTTAGGAAGACCTCTAAGTGGTTGGTGAGGTTAGACTTTTTGCAGAAAACTTCTTTTTCCTTGGCAAGACTAGTTCATCATTGAGGCTTCCTTCTTGGGGCAAATAGTAACTTCAGATGGCTGTGAGAGAATTTTATTGAGTCTATGACAAGAACTGAAAGGAGAAATAAATCCTTCTGCTTTGCAGCAACTGCAATCCTGATTCTCCTGTCCCAGTGGCTACTACGTAAAGGGGAAAAAAAGCATGTACAAACTATTACTGTGTATGTCTGATCTAGTTTCCTTCTTTTAATCCAGATGCATTCTGAAATGTCCATTAATGTCTATCTCTTATTAATGTGCTTGAGTGCAATCCTAACCAACTTTCTAGCACTGACATAGCTGTGCCAGTATGGTGTGCACTGCGTCCTGCAGTGGGAGGCAGTCAAGGGGGGCCTCCTCAAGGTAAGGACATATTTGTTATCTTACCTTGGGTCTGCATTGCAGCTAGGTCAGTGCTGGAATATTGGTTAGGATTGCTCCCTAAAATGGTTAGTCTAAGGCTGCAATCCTGTACACCTGGGAGTAGATTCCTTTAGACTCCATAAGATTTATTTCTTTGTAGACCTGCCTAGGGTTGTGCTGTAAGTTGTTTTGTGTAAGGCATTTTCTCCAGAGGAGTGTAGTCCAGCATATTTTGACATTTTTTTATTAAGTTATTTCTCCTCATTGGAACTTACTGTGTATGCATTCCTGGTTTGTCCCAGAGAATAAGACACCAATGGGCAGCCCAATCCTGAGCTGCCGGGACTACTGTGGTGCTTAAACAGCTGCTGCATTCTGTGCACAACAGGGTAGCTGCTGGTGGCTCCTCGGGGTAAGGGAACTTTTGTCCCCTTTCCTTTGTTAGGGGAAGTAGTTCCACAATGGGGCTACACGATTTCTGTGGCAGCCTTGGGCTGGTGCATAATCAAGAATCCCTGTTTTGGGCCTCGCAGCCTGACACGGAGGCTTTGGATGCAGTGGAGCAGGGCTCTGCTGGTCCCGCCTCCTCCCCACCTTCCCCCACTCACCTCTCCACCACCTGGTGATTCGCGTGACTGGTGATCCACTGGCGCTAGCCCAGTACTGGCTGGTGCTGAGCTACCTCTGCTGCTGGGCTGGTGTTCAGGGCTGCAAACGTGCAGTTTGTGACACTGCGGGTGGAGTGCTGGTGGTACGAGCTCAGGATTGGGCTCCAAGGTATTTGAAAGTATATTAAAAATGCAAATTGGTAACACAATGTATAGCAACTCTTGCTTACTATAGGATGTATGTCAAATTAAAAACCTATTTGCAGACTGTTTTTGGCCCCCGACCAATTAATTACTCATTAAGAATACAGCATGAAAAGAGGTAAATGAAGTATGTTTGTTTAATTGATGTATGCCTTCTAATGAACTTTTCTGGTACATGCGGCATCAGCATTCCAATCAACTTGGAAGCACTATGGTGACTCCCTTTGTTGCCCTGTACCTGCCAGTTTTTTTAGGAAGATGAGTTATGTTTGTGCAAATGTGATTGCTTGTGGACTCAGGTTTGACTTGGAACTCTCTAAAGCAGTGTTTCTCAACCAGTGGTACTCAAGATGGTATCTGGTGATACACGAGGGACCTCCAGACCTCACTGGCTTGCAGTGATACCAGCAGTGCAGCATGACAAGTAGCAGTTGGAGGCTCAGCTCAGTGGGAAATGCTACTGCGTGTGCTTTTCGCATGCTTATAAAAGCCCTCAGATCTGCCCTGATGAACCTCTTCCCAGTGTTTGTCGCGCCTCCCAATCTGGAAGTAACTGGCAATTACCTCATTGCCAGTTCCTTCTGGTGGTACTTCCAATAGGTAGACCGTGTGAAGTTGTATGGTGGGGGACAAATGTTGAGAAACACTGCTCTAACGTGCACAGTAAATGTGTAGTATTACATTCATATCCTGACATATTACTGCATTCATCTGTAGTGCTGAAATGGTCAGTGGTAGCAGTTCCACACTTGCAGTAATACTTAGCTATCTAGTGATAATGTAAGCAATTTAAATAGTCACCTGGATTTGTAATATTTCACCCTCTTTAATAACCAGGTATGCATGTTAAGTAATGTACAAAGTGTGTTGCTGCACTTCTCTGTGCTGGGCTCACAAGCCTTTTGTGGTTTTGGTAATGCCAAGTGCTGTTGTAACTTCTGGGAGATATTGGGTACTGTGGTAAGTCATGCTTTTGGGTTCTGACCACAGAGGCCAGGGATTTCCAAGAAAATGCGTTTCTGGGATGAGCCATTACTCTCCCTTTATTGCTATTTTTTTTTATAACCTAGTTCTGCTGTTCATGAACTCTTGTCCTCAGTCGGATTTGGCAAGGAAACATCTCTGTGTAGTAACCATACATGATATGAAACCACAATGGCTTAAGCCTAGATTGAGAGTGAGATTTAATGTAGAGGCCTAAAGTATATGTAATCAGGCCCCCTCTAGTGGTTGATGTAAGTGATTTATGTCTTCACTGCTGCAGGCATCCATGCTTCTGCATGGGTGGGCAACATAAAACTGATGCAGGATGTCTAATTGTACCTTTTTTGCCATTTGCTATCTTATACTTGAGTCATAGGGATACTTCGGTAAAGTGACTAATAGCCGTGTGGCTATCCAGAGAAGTGTGTGTTGTATGTCTGCATCTTTCTATGCATGAAAATTTAATTTAATTTCTTCTGTTAGCCTGGATCCTGATACGCTGAGATTTTCACAAGTGTTCTTCATGATGCATTGGGAAGTGCCGTTGAAACACCCATCTAGAAATGTCACTGAAATGAGATTAGCTGTGCTGAGAGAAGCTGCTTTGCAGTGTTTGGAGTAGGAGCACCTGGAGGCTAGAGTGCTATCCAGAAACTGACAGTCGTATTGGCATTTATACAGAATCAAAACTATTCTGGTAGCAACAAGAGCCAGAAAAGCACAATATCCTCTTGAGTACTAAGTGTTCAAGTATAAAATGAAAACTTAAATATCTTGCATCTGATCTACAGAAGCTTATGCTGAAATTTGTTTATAAGCTTCCTTATTTTTGCTGAAACAGACTAACACAGTTACATCTGTGGAAGTTCAGTATCTAGGTTAGCTATTAATTTCCTGGCCTTGTTCTAGATGTAATTTGACAAATTTCTAATTCCCACACACTGTTAAGTAAATTACTTTAATACTAGCTGAGTAAACACCTTTCAGTTTGGCTCTGGTTCATACCTTTTGCTTCAGTTCTATGTAGTTTCTGAGTCTGGGATACTCCGATAGGACTGACTGGGAGAATACACATTAAGCAATTTACAACCCAATCCAAAAGACTTTGTGCTGGTACATGCTCCCTCCACTGGCTCCCGAGTATTGCGAATGTGCTGTCAAGCATGTTTTACGCCAACTTGGGAGTCAGTTGGGTCAGGGTTCAGGCCTGTGCTGGCTTGCCCAGGCCATATCCAGTCCCTGCACCAGCTGAGGAAGGTAGATTCGTGCTGAGTGGTGCAGGGGTTTGGGAAGGGTGGCAAGAGGGCATTCCAGGGGTGGGGAGGGGGTGCTTCTGGGCAGGGGGATAGGGCTCAGGAGGGAGACAGGATCTGTGGCAGCAGCACGTGCTGCATCCTCTCCCCACTCCTGTGATTATCACAAACCATTAATGCAGGGATTCTTAAGCCATTTCTGCTCCATATTGCATATAGGCAACAGGAACCAAATGTGTATGCCTGTGGACTTGGCAGAAATAGGTTAACCAGGGGTTTCTATACCTCTTGGTTATGGGAACCAAAGGATGGAGGTACAGAACGGTCTCTGAACAATCTAAAAATTGCTATTGGATTAAATGAACTGTTACCATTATCAATATGGATTGAGGCATTCTGTTTCTAGCTGTCCATATATAAAGTAAAACCAAATTATTGACATCTTTTGAAGTCATAGTGGTACCTAATAGGAGTGGTGGTGATGATGATTCTGACAGTCTAGCAAAGGAGGTATAGGGTCATGTAGGCAATCCATTGGGACATCTGTAATCTTAAAAAGGTTATGAACCCTTCCCTGCTTTTATGTATGTGAACTAAGCTCATATTTGACTGAAAATTCTTGAAATGATGGGACTTGTAAAATACTGCAAGCAGGTGAAACCTGCCTTAATCTTTAGCAAGAATAGGTGTACCAACGGGAGATGTTGACTTCTAGTCTCCCGAATTGAACATGCTGTAAATACGATGAATCCAGAAGCTCTGTGTATATGGAACTCTGCATATGAAAGATTGCTCTCAGTTCAGTAAGAAGTGCTTGATGTATGAACTGTTCTATCCCATATGCAATATATTCTTTAGCTTATAGGAGAGAATGGGGAATACCTTTCTGGTTCTGCAAAGACACCACTTGTTCTACCTCTTTCATTCCTGCAGACTGTGGTCTGCATATTCCAACCTGCCTGAATGGAAGAACTCCTGTAACTAATAGGACCATCCAGGTTAATTGTCTGTGTTGTCCTCTCTGCTGGCATTGGTGCTGGGCCCATTTTTTCCACCCCCTCCCCTTTAGAGGGACTAATGTAGGGAAGGTCAAGCTAAAATATGTTTTCATCTTGTTCACAGCCAAATCTCCCTACACAAATATATAGATCATGGACTTGTACTTGCCTGTCAACAAATGAATGGTTGGGGTTGAGGGAAGCAGGTTCTATGAGTTAGAAATGGAACCCAAGTTCAAAATGTTTGGGAGAAATTCTTATAAAGGAAAAACACTGCTTATTTTTTGCATGCTTATGTATAAACTAATGCCATGGCTTATCTTTTTAGAGATGGGTTGGAGAAGAGGACCTGCTTGTCCCACAGAATAATATGCTTAGAAATGAAATATCTTGATTTTCTATTTATAAAATGTTTACTCTTGCACTGTTCTTTTCTTTAAAAAAAATAAATCACAATTCTTAGCCTTGTATGTGCCATAAACTTGCTGTAGGCTTATACCATAGTCTTTCGAGACTGAAGGTTGCCAACCATTTTTTTTATTGGGTGAAATTGGCACAATCCAACATGGCATGGCTTCATAACTTTTGTGTTGAATTGTGGCCAATTCCCTTGCTATCTTCTGTTGTGATTTTTTTTTCTTTTCAGTTTAACCTTGTCTCTAAATACACACAACTCTGATGTATTTCAGTACTCACTCAATCAACCAAGCATTTATTTCACATTTCAGTTATTAGTGAATCACAAAATTCACTTGCTTAGCTTCACCCTTTTACAGTTCATGACTCAATAAGTGGCAGGTCACTAGTGAAGGTTAGAAAGTATTCCTCAATAACACTTCTGTCAGTTATCCCTCTTGTCCCCCCTCCCCAAATATCTGCATTTTAATTCATTCAAACTAAATACTGCTATAAGTATCTGCAGGCTGTCTCTAAATTTAAAATAATGGTTTAATGCAAGATGTCCTTGACATTGTTTGTTCATTCATTGTTGCTTTCAGCTATCCTGAGATTATATAATCTCTAGCTGTGATTTCATTCTGAAAATGCAGTTCCATATTGTATCTAAGCTTAGCCTTGTATGTGCCGTAAATCATGTACACTGGACTATCAGAGTAAGTGGGGATGGACAGAAGAGATGGAAAGAATATTAATTCAGTCTGGGGCATTGAGGAAGGAGAAAGATCAACTTATGCTTCACCTTTGTGGTTCATCTTAGCAGCTCATATCGGTGCCTACTTTTGACTGAACTCTTAGTGAACATTGATAGAAACTTCCTAGCTTTTCCATGGTTCACAAAGCTGCGAATAGTTGCAGTGAGAACCGATAAGGGTTGTGCCAGTCTTGCTCTGCTGCTTAAAAAGGTAATAATGACATTGAAAACGGAAAGGAAAAAAGTCCTTTTTCAAGAGAAAGGCATTGCATTGAGTGACATGTGGTCTTCTATACTTCTGTGTACAATTTTCCTTAATTTGATTTTGCAGTAGTAAGTGCTTTTGTGTGTGCCTCCTCCATCTATACCTGCAGTCTATTTTGGGGGAAAGATTTCTCTTTGCCAATGGAGAGATATTTGCATAGTGCTAACTGCTGTTCTAAAGGAAATATGAAGTTGGGGAAGTCAGTTTCATACCAGCCAGGGTTTGGGGATATTTGATCCCCAATATGTGAGCCTCCAGAGGGCTTGGGGATATGTGATCAATATAAGCATGTTCAAACATGGGATGAAAGAGAACTTCATAGGCCCGTGTTAAGTGTTCAGCCTTTTAAAATAGGTCTGTTAAGGAGTTGGCAGTTTCAAAGTGGGGCCTGGTATAGTAATGGGCCATATGAACCCACCTAACCCTAATCTTCCTTACATACTCTTCTTGTTTTGAGCTTCAAGGATGGTTAAGACTAAAGTATGTTGCTGCTTGTGAAGGCATGTGCTGTTTCACGTCCTACTCTAGGCACGTGATGGTAACTTTTTTGACAGACATTCTGTAGTGCTCATTTCTATCCATATTGTGAAATTTCAAATGAATATTCAATTAACTGTGTTGGCTGGAGAAGACTTTTGAGTCTTCCTCATGTGGCTAATTGGTATATGGCTCAGCCTGACTAGACCTTGTTAGTTCTGAATCTCTTGTGTATTATAGGGAGTAAATTGTAACAGCAATGTTAAAAAAAACTGTAGGCATACAACAAAAAAATTACAACAAGAAAATTGGTACTGGACCTGCTCTTCTGCGTCCATCACTCTTGCAGTTTCTGATGAACTAATTGGTCTAACTTATATTTTCCAGGAAGTGAGGCTGCATTTCATAATAAGATTACAGGAGAATTAGGGTTTGTTTCACTTGTTTGTTTTTTCTCTCATGCATGAAACGTTTTTTGTTTTGGGAAAAACCCAATAAATTTAGCACTGAAGAATATTGTTCCAACCAGTGCTTTTTTTGTAAATAAAAAGGTGCAGGAACTCAGAACTTGTTAATATTTATTTATTTATTTATTTATTTATTTATTTATTTATTTATAAACCATTTTTTATTGGAGAAATAAAATATTTTTTATGTGCTTCCCCCCTAAAGATGAACTTACTTCTGAGTAGACATGCATAGGATTGGGCTGTCAATCTCCACATCCCCTTCCCCCTAGCTATTTTTTCTACACACGGGGGAAAATACTGTACAGGTGCACTTGTAGCGTGTAGTATGTAGTGTGGCACTACTTTGAGGAGAGGAAGCAGTGAATGGATTCTGAAAAATGGCTTACATGAGTTCCATGTAGTAAAATTACTCTAAGCAACTGTGGGAGTAAGAACAAAAAAAGAATTCTTACACAAGAGGGGTCCTTAGGTGCACACAGAAACAGCTACGTTTGCAAACAAGCGATTAAATATGGTTTAATTCAGGTATCCAAATACTCTGTGTCTTTGGGAAGGTGATTGGCATGCAATTGTATGTCCTCTGCTGCCCTGAGCAGCTGCTGTGCATTGCTGGAGAGGAGCTGCAAACGCTGGCTGGTGGAGGGCATGCTTGTGGCGGAGGATGAGGAGGATCTCTGGCAAGGCTGGACAGCACATTGTACACACATAGAATCCCTTTTCACCTGCCCTTAGCATGTGAAAATGGGTGCAGATATATATCTCTGCCAGGATTAAGAACCCAATCCTAGGTATGTCTACTCTGAAATAAATCTTGTTCTAGTCAATGGAGCTTACTCCCAGGAAAGTGCCTAGGATTGCAGCCTAAGAGCCCAATCCTATGCATGTCTAGTCAGAAGTCCACTTTAGTGAATGGGGCTTAGTGTGGATAGGATGGCAGCCTCAGGGCCCAATCCTGAGCCTGTCTACTCAGAAGTCAGTCCCACTAGAGGCAGTGGGGCTTCCTCCCAGGAAAGTGTGGAGAGGACTGCAGCCACAGAGCCCTTTCTCTGCCTGTCTACTCAGGCTGCAAGGCTATGACACTTTCCCAGGAGTAAGCCCCATTGAACACAGTGGAACTTACTTCTGAGTAGACATGCTTGGGCTCTCAGGCTGCAAGGCTATGCACCCTTTCCCAGGAGCAAGCCCCATTGGGCACAATGAGACATACTTCTGAGTAGACATGCCTAGGCTCGTGCTGCAGATTGGCACGGGGCTGCAACAGCCAGCTTCCTTCCCCTCCTCCTCCACCAAGCCAGTACCTAGGCGTTCCGTGGGTGCCGCAGCCTGTCTCCCTGGCTGGCTGTCCCTCCTCCTCCTCGGTGTCGGAACGTGTCCCCCGCGCCCTCCACCGGCTTGGAAGCTGCTCTGGGAAGCAGAGCGCGGGGGGAGGGGAGGTGGGCTGGGCTCAGGTGAGAGCTTGGAGATGGGGGAGGAGGGGGTCGTTGTGCGGTCAGGCAGGGGCCAGGCGCCTGCCCACCCTGCACCCCCCAGCACCCACCCAGCGAATGCCTCTATTTTGCTCCCCCTCTCCTGGAATGCCTCCAAAGGGGAGGGGCCCCTGCAAAAAGGTGCCGGAACTCTGTCCCCCCGCGTTCCATTAGAAAAAAAGCCCTGGTTCCAACACAGAATAGATGCAGGGTTATGTGGCCCATACTCTGTCGTTGTTTGTCTATGCCGTGTAGCTTGGCACAACATATTGTTATTCAAGGCCCCATTTTTTAAACTGCCAGTTCCTTAACACACCTGTTTTTCAATGGCAGGACAATTAACAAATGTACTCTTAAGTATTCCATAGTACCACAAAACATTAGCAGTTTCACAGCCCAATCCTATACTTTCTAGTGGCCAGGGCTGCAGTGGCACTAAAATGGTTACTGCTGCATCCAGCTGGGCTGGGAAGCAGTGCTGGGGCTACTCAGAGTAAGGGAGTGTAAGCGTAAGCTCCCTTACCCCTTGTAAGCCTCAGGCAGCCACAATGGGTCTCTTTAGATCTGCACCCGCTATTGAGCGGGCACAGATTTGAAGAGACCTGTGTTGGGTCTCCTGGGCCTGGAGATGGATATGGTGGCAGGGCCTGCTCCCTCCTACCACTGTGTCTGCCCCGAAATGCCTTCCCTCTCTACCACCTGGCACTCAAGATAGTGGTTTGTCATCTTCTGCCCAGTGTTGGCTCAGTGCAGACTGTTACAGGCGTGCCTTGTGGCATGTTTGTGACGGTGTGTGCCAGTGCTGGGCTGGCAGGGCCTGAATTGGGTTGGGCCCTTAGTCCCTTGCTTAGTTCCTTCTTGGTCTTTGTACTTTGTGCATGCACTTTCACACCCATCCTCTGAAATATCATCTAGAAGAGACTTTCCCACTGGATTGGAGATCTTGGTCACATAGGATAAGGTGGTTTCAAATATGTACATTCTGAAACTGCTTATTGGATTGCAGTGCTCAGTTTAAGAAAGATAGACAGGACCTACCTTAAACCACAGTATGTGGTTTGCCAAGTATCACGGGAGTTGCAAGCAAAACTTTCAATTTTCTTCCATGCTGTGTTAAAGAATGTAGTCACTGAAGTATTAAACATCTATTGCGTGCGTGCGTGCGTGCGTGTGTGCGTGTTTGTGCGCGCGCGTGTGTGTGTGTGTTCTTTTACCGGTGAAGGTAGTTGTGTTTTTTGTTGTATAAACTGTTATGGGAACATTTTTTTGTTGACATGTTCGTGCGTACGTGCAGTTGTCATTAGGTTCTTGGAAACTGCAACTTTAAGTGAAACTATTTATAATGAAACCGATTTTACCATTGGCTAATTGATAAGTGTAGAATTGCGTTCCTACTGCATATTTCTAGTCACAAAAACATCACCAAACTTCTGAATAAAGACCCAAAACATTTCTAATATTAAACATAGAAATAATTGTGAACTTTCTGAGCTGGAGAAAACCCAGGCAGTCATGGGGAGAATATGCAGGCTTCACACAGACTGGTCAGGTATTGATTTTTTTTCTTTATAATCAATTTTGTAACAAAACGACTTAATTTAATTGACTTTAAGTGCGTGCGTGCATGCGTGTGTGTAAATGCACACACTTTGTAGTATTTTATTCTATAATTCACACATATAATAATGCTGTTCGTTATGGGAGTCAGTGAGGAAGGTGGTATATAAATACTGTATAATAAAAATTATAAATAATAAAAATTTGCACATATGCTGCATATGGTATGCATACAAGCATTTTCTTGACCCAGTTAATGAATTGACCCAGTTAATGAATGAAGATAAAGTCCTCAAAATGTTCTTTTGACATCTATATACCACTGACATAATAGTCTGTGGCACCTGCAGACATCCACAAATGTGTGTTCTGGGATGGTTCTGCACATCTCTTCAGTTGCTTCCCTTTGATGTTCAGGTGTTGCAGGCTTTCTGCAATGAAGTATGTATTAATTAGAACTCATTATACTATTTTGGATATCCTGTAGCTATGTGTTTTTAATAAGATCTTAAAAACCCACAAAGTACAAGTTGAGCTCCTATAGATTTTGTGTTCCCCTTATGCCATTGTATGTGAGGCTTCAAATAAACATTATTAAGAATATTCCACTTTTTAACCTAAGTGGAACTTTTTCAAAAAGTGGAACAAGTATTCTACTTTTTAACCCTTATGACTATGATTATTTTTTTAAAATAGTTTAAAGGCTCTTGGCTGAAGAAGATTGGCCTGGAAAATGAACTTGCAGGTCTTTCCAGTGCTGGACCAGAGAGGATGGTTGCAGTATGAAAAGAGAGCCTAAATTTTAGAAATAAGTTTCTTTATATAAAAACAAAAAAAGTCCTTAAAGTGAGGTGGTATTGGCACAATTTGAAGAATTGGCATGTTATCATTGGTAAATCTTCCAGTTTTGTGAAGTGCTGTGTTGACATAACGGTTTGTATATTCTTTCTGAATTGAGTATTGCCCGTTATCCAAGTCACTAAGGATGCAAAGGACCTCTGAATGCCTTTTTAAAAAGAAAATAGAAGTCTACAGAGTGAGATGACAAGAATGTCTGCTGGCATTATCACAAAACAATACTCACTCCTTGGAGCTGAGGGTCACAGCTTTGTGGCAACTAGCCAGGAGGATTAAGGTGTCTTAGAAAAATTTGCCTCTGGCTTTTGTCTTCGCCTGAGAGAGTGCATAAGGCAAAGGCAGACAAAAATTGTTTCTGAGGCTCTAGACAGATACGAAAAGCCATGCTAAACTTGAGTGAATTATCTGTGATAGCAGAAGGAAGGGCCTGTCTGGAAGAAGCAGGGAGAGTGGGAGATGTTTCGCTTCTATTTATGTTGTATTATTTTACTGAGGGACATTTATAGAGACCTCTTGAGATTGAAAGAATAATTTGCCTAAAAGTGTCATCCTAATTACGTGCACATGTGAACTTCATTTCCAAACACCCCAAGTAAGCAGCATTTTCATAACCTTTGTTTACATGCTTCACTTTCTAAAGTGTTGAGATGGAAAACCAGAGTCCTATTTCATGTTCACATTATTTACCTATGTTTTACAATGGGATATTGCATTCTTGTGTTCCATTTTCTTTTGTGGTTCCTTCTTAGTTCTGTCTGGTGAAGGCTTTGTCCATTATCTAAGTCACAGTATACTGTGCGTGTATAAGAAATTGCAGGAGGGTGGTTTGGAGGGTGAGCTGTCACCTTGCCTGAAAAAGCTAAGCAGGTTCAGTTGCCTTGGATGAAAGATCGAAGTCACTGGTGGAGTAATGTGGAGGGGTCAGCTGCCAAGAAACAGATAACATCTTGAGAACTGGTCTGAGGTATTTGAGGCTGCCTGCAAAAATTTGAAAAAGGGCAAGTTACCAGGCAGGATGATGACTGTACTGTGAAGGAAGACATCTAGAGAAGTGGAGGGTTCTATGAGTTTCTCTCATGGAATAAAACTTGTAAAAGCCCCATTTGAAAAAATGGGATTTATGATCAACCTGCCTATGTAAACTGCCCTGAGAGAGGCTGTATATAAGTACTGAAATAAATAAATGGTAAGGATGCAACTTTTAAGAGCAATATGTTAGGTTTATTACCAAGGAACTGGTAGGTTGTAGGTGCAACCACGAGAGTAGGTGACTGGCAAGGAATGGAATGTATCTTACAACAACAACAAAAAAGACTTCTTATTTAAGAAGTGTAGAGGATGATATAAACCAGGAGGTTGATGGAGGGAAATGAAACCAGCTCTCCTCTTCGATGTTGAAAGCATGAACTGTTTGTAAAGATTAACAGAACAAATCAATTTCCGATTGAAAAGAGATGTCCAAAAGAGTTGATGACAGTCTAGTCAGTTGTGACTATATTAAATAGTAGCAGCATTTCTGATGTGACTGAGGCAGGTCTCTGGATTTTAAATGTAGCTCTGCCTAATTTACATGTAAGGATGTGCTGTATAAATTTAAAGAGGAAGATGCACGTGGAGGGTGCTGTTTTATCTCCCTTACCATATCCCCTGAGGATGTGAACTTGACTGGAAAGATGCATTTGGCAGGGAAGGGGTGGGGACGGGGAACAGATGAAAGTACTATAGGAGGGTTTACTGTACTGTAAAGTAGTAGGTATAAAGTACTGTAGGTAGGAGATGAAAGGCAAGGAGGGGGAGAGAAGTTTATATAGCTGTTCTGTGCTTTGCATGTATTCCTACTCAAACTTGGCAAATGGTTTTTAAACTATTGTTAGTAAAATAAAATATTGCAGTAATAAATTTTATACAAAGAATATTGACAAACAAATACATTGAAAATGAATCTGTATTGAGGCAGATAACATCTCCATTTAAAACCCCTGGATCTGCCACTTTTGTACATGGTTTTGTTCCAAGAGACATGCAGCCCAGTCCTGTTGTGGTTATGCGCACATGTGTGATTCCCCCTTACTTTTTCCCACTCATTTGGACCTTTCTAGGTGCACACCCACCCACCTCTGGTTTGGGATGTTTTGGAGTTCTGAGGCAGATTGCCATTATCTTTTTGGCATCTTCATAACTGGTTCCCACAAAAACTTGATCCTGAGCCTTATTGGCCTCTTTTTGTTCAAGAGCAGGAAATCTCGGGAAACATCAAATGACCAGGCCTTCAGAGAAAGAAGTTTTATGCCCACTAGTTATTAAACTCTGGGTGCAATTGCCATGGACGAGCATTGGGTGTTTAGTATGGGTTGTGCCCATTCCCTTGGCTGCCCTAGGGATGTTGGGCTTGCATAAGAACATAAGAGCAGCCCCACTGGATCAGGCCGTAGGCCCATCTCGTCCAACTTCTTGTATCTCACAGTGGCCCCACCAAATGCCCCAGGGAGCACACCTGATAACAAGACACCTCATCCTAGTGCCCTCCTCTGCATCTGACATAGCCCATTTCTAAAATCAGGAGGTTGCACATACATATCATGGCTTGTAACCCATAATGGATTTTTCCTCCAGAAACTTGTCCAATCCCCATTTAAAGGCATCCAGGCCAGATGCCGTCACCAAATCCCGTGGCAAGGAGTTCCACAGAAGGACCACACGTTGAGTAAAGAAACATTTTCTTTTGTCTGTCCTAACTCTCCCAACACTCAATTTTAGTGGATGTCTCCTGGTTCTGGTGTTATGTGAGAATGTAAAGAGTGCTCTATCCACTTTATCCTTCCCAAGCATAATTTTGTATGTCTCACCAAGGTATTGCAGCAGGGCTTTTCAGACTGGGGTGTTGCGACACCCCAGCATGTTGGCCCTGGCCTGTTTCCCCTTAAGGGGTGGGGGCAGCCAGGAGGCTGGGAGGAGGCAGTGGTGTGATCCCCAGGATCACGTTGCTCAGGGGGGCTGCAGGGGCTTGGGTGCACTTACCTGAGCCTCCTGCAGCCTCCCGGGGCTGCGGGGAGCCCTGCGTGGTTGTCTGCAGGGCTCCGCATTGCTTCACAAGTGAAAGTGGAGCTATCTTGCTCAGCTCCTGCTAAACCGGAAGTAGAGCGCAATCGCTCCACCCTGCAGACAGCGGCACAAGGCTCCCCGCACCCTAGGAGACTGCAGGAGGCTCGGGTAAGTGTACCCAAGCCCCTGCAGTCCCCCTGAGCAGTGCAATCCTGGGGATTGTGCCACTCCCTCCCCCCCCCGCTGCCTTCCCCCTGCACTGGGAGTTGGAAAACCACAATATTATAGTGTTAGGCTGCAATCCTATATGTACTTTCCTCGGAGTAAGCCCTATTGAACACAGTCAAACTTACTTCTGAGTAGGCATGCATAGGATTGTGCTGTTAGTCTCGTAGTCTTAGCCTTGGATAATGGCAGCTACTCATACCTATTCCCCACTCTGCAGTTTGCCCAGTATGAGAGGAGTGGAAAGCAGGGAACTGTGTGGTAGATTCTGCTCACTAGGTACTATGCCCTGTCAGCCTTCTGCTTGCCTTTCCACTTTAGTTTATTGTTGCTCACTTACAAACTAAGTGTGTCTTGGCAGATGACAAAACTTAACCTGAGCCAATAAATATGACACTATGGTACAAGCTAATGCTATTTTAATCTTGTATCTACAAGAGCATCTTGTCAGTGGAGCAAGTAAAGTGCAGCCTGGTATTAGCGATACCTCACCTGGCTTCATGTGTTCACAGTCCAGGGAGGACATTAGTCCACTTCATACATTTGTTATCCATGGAGAATGAATATGTGTGGGAGGAGCAGAATTGTGACACTTCAGCCTTGCACTCTGCTCATGCCTTTGAGCTGGTCCTGCCCCACCCTCTGTGCATTTGAGCATTTGACTGCTATCCTGAAATTGTCCCCATCTGAAGGAGGCTGCTATTAAACTCACTTGTTTGATTTCATTATTTAGAGGAGAGCTACAAACATGCTAAAGAGCCTAGGCGATTTATTTCACTTGAGGAAATTCTAAACAGGCTGGGTATTTTTAGACTTTTAAAAAGGCAGTTTAGTGGAGAGGTCTCAGACTTGACAAAGGATCTTTCAGACAAATCTACTGAGAATAGGGCAAGAAGTAGTTTATGCAGATAGGGCACTTTGGAAAATTTACTTCACCAACAGAAGCCTGTTTTGTGAAAGTGTGGAATCTCCTTTCTCAGAAGTGTTTACTATATATATATATATATATATATATATGAGTAAACACTTCTGAGAAAGGAGATTCCACACTTTCTACTTTCTATACACCAGTTCTACTTGAACTGTTTTATCTTTAAGTTCTTTCCCCACGCCCTTTTCTGGCAGTGGTTTATATTGGATGACCCACTGAGTTGTTTCCAGCTGCATCATGCTATGAAAACAAATGTCTTAGCCTGTCAAGAACACTGTATTAATGAAAGTGTTCCTTCCATGTTGTGGACACTGGCTTCTTAGACAGTGTAATTAAACTGTTCTACTGCTTCCTTCATATGTCGGTTCCTTATTAAAATTCTTAGTAGCCTCTTTATTTTTGTGATGTCAGGTTTTGTCCTGTTTCTAGAACTGTGTATGTGAATGTGCTGACTTTTTGTCTGCTTAAATCTTACGGCAGAACCTGCTCATATCTGCCATCGTTAATATTTTGTTGAGAATTTTAAGGCAGTGTACAGAAACATTCATGTTGCCATGGGGGGGGGGGAATCTTATTTTTGTAGCAGTATTATAATCAGGATGCTGGCATTTAGAAAGTCTAATGTAGCTGCTGAATTTTGACAGATTTTTCTCATGGTTCTGGAAACAACTGATTCTCACTTGTAGGAATTTGTCTTTTAGTTGCATGTGCAGAGGAGAATCAAATATTGACAACATTCTAGCTTATATTTTCAAAAATTGAAACAAAATTGGGAGCCCAAAACAAAATGTTGCAGTACATTCCTCAGCACTTAACAGGAGTGGGATGCTTGTATTCAGAGCTTCAGCTAGCCTGGCACAGGAGCCTTGTGGTATTTGGGGGCTTACAATGGCCTTTCTTTTCTTTCTCAGTCTCCTGAAACTGTTATGTAGCTGTGCTATGTAGTACCAGAGTGTCCAGGATAACTAGTGGACCAAGTGCTTGGTTGCATATAGTGCAGTTTTAATGCTTCCTTCCAGAGTACTTAAGTCACTGGGCCTCAGCTTCCTGTCTGAGAAGTGTGTTCTTCTGCCAGAGTCCTCCGTGTTCTCCTAGGATCAGACATACAGCAAGTGTTCACAAGAGAGATGACCTCTCTGTTGTGGAATGGTATCCTTTAAAGCCCTGTGTGTGTGTTGATGGGTAATAAAGAATATCTGTTTTGATAGACTTTTAGGACTTGTTGCCTTTATGATGTTGATTTAATCTGCAGTTATTTTAAATGAGGTGGTTCTTGCTGTCTTTGACTTTATTTGAAAACTTTTTTTGGTAAGCTGCCTTGATTGTATTATGAAGAAATTCAGGATAAAGATCTTAAAAATAAAATCTACTGTGGTTGACATAGTCCTGCTTATTTTAATTATAATGTGCTTTTTCAATGACTTGCGGCTTGCATTAAACATGTGGAATGGCTGAAAAGGTCTCAATTAGAGTGAATTTGGTTTAAACTTGGACTGAGAATTTAAAGCAAGTCCAAGTCTCCTACAGCCAGTGGCCCTGAATTGGTACTTCGTTCCTAGAAGCAGTCTTGTGTCCTAAATAAAAACCTAGAGTACAGGAGTAGTTTAACCCTTATGTTTATGCTGGTTGCTTTATTACGCTCTGTAATTACTCTTCTAGAAACATGTTGCTATACAATGTTAAGAGATGAATGAATCTCTTATAATGAATACTACTATATAATGAATGTAGTACCACCCTACAGCTTTGTTTTGTGTCCCTTCCCCCCCAAATCAAAGAGTCACTTCATTAGTAGTTTTCTCTGCTCTTCAATAAACTTATATAATTAGTGCAGTATGAGCTTTCATATTGACAGGGAAAGAACAGAAAGAGAAGCAGTCCTCAAGATTAAGAGAATTCATAAATGAACATTATACTGTAAGTGTTGATAGACTGCTTTGATTAAGGAGCCCAGTATCGGTATACTGCCATTTCTTGCTCCCAAAACAGTGGCATGCATCTAAAGTCCCACTTCTATGTGGCTAATCATGTTTGCATTGTAAAACATATCCATAGCACAGCAGTATTCTCACTGCTGCATTAGATTAGATTAGCAACACACTGTGTCGAATAGAAACATTTGAGTACCAAAGTGTCAAATGACACAGCCTGAAGAGAAAATGAAGCAGGTTCTTTCTCTCTCTCTCTCTCTCTCCTTCCCAAACCTGCAGGTTTATCTTCCGGAAGCTATTTTAAAACACTTGGTTTTTTGTTCATTATTTTAACTGAGGGTTCACTGCTGAGCAGACTTAATCTGGGGAGACAGGAAGAAAACTGCCCTTTGGTGAGTAATTTTAAAAGGAACAACATACAGTTGGTATCAGATGAGTTTTTTTTAATGCATCTTTTGCTGTAGCCCGGCTGTAGTAATATCTGTTGAGGTGCTTTATGTCTGTATGCCCAATTGTGGGTCTTGTTTGGCTGTGAGAAAGATAATGGCACTTGTTTTAGGAGAGCTGGAAATACTTTGGGAGCATTTAAAATGGTGCATTTGCTATTCTTCAGGAGAAGGTAAGTAGAATAATCTGTAATGTTGTGAAGCTAGTGAAGGGGGTAGGAGTAGTACACTGTGTAGTAGCAGCTATGTCGACAGAGCTACATGGGATGCACGCAACCCCTTCTTTCCTAGTATCTCTAACTAAAGCAGTTTCTTCTGCTGCTAATCTTGCATTCAAGGGCTTGGTGGATCTCAAACCAGTTAAGATGTCAGTAGTGCTAACTAGTCCTTATTTGGGGGGGATTGTTTGGGTGAGCAGCTCTAGATCTTTAAGACTATATTAAAAACCGAATGTCCTACTTTGAGCCCTGTGAAATAAGATTGTGATTAAAATCTACTATTTAAGCTGTTTATCTTGATAGCACCAACAATTTCTTATCATTTACTGAGGTTTGAGGTGCTTCTGTCTGCATTTAGGTAAAAGGTTTCATACCTTTCTGTAAAAGCCAATATATTTTACTAAGTATTGCAACCAGTTCAGTATAAATTTTTCAACAGGGATTTATACCGAACTGGTTGCAACATATTAAAATATGTTTTGTATGTTAGCTGCCTTGGGCATTCTCACCTTGTGAAGGAAAGTTGGGACAAAAATCCATTAAATTTTTGTTATCGATATGCATGAAACCCTTTACCTAGATGCATACAGTAGAATCTCATGCCTCAGTAAACTGTGAGAAATTGTCAGTACTATCGAGGTAGGCAGCTTAAATAGTGGATCATTTTATTTCAAATACCTGTATGCCCAGTGCTGTAATTTTAAAATTTTCCCAGGTCATTTGGAAGGAAAAGAATTCAACTGGCAACTGCGTTTTTAACTGCTGCAGTTGTTTTCTTACACCTTAAGACATGGGAGGATAAAGTCTTTGTCTGGCGTGGAGAAGATAACATAGGCACCTGGTGAACCTCTCTGGGGAAGGAGTTCTGTAAATGGGTTGCTGCAGTCAAGGGGCCCTTTCCTTGCTTGACACATGCCAATCCTCAAATGGTAAGAGCACCCAGAGGAAAGTTTCTGAAGATACAGTAGTGCACAAGCAGGTTGATATGAAAGCAGTCTTTCTGATACCTAGACTTCAAGCCACATAGGGCTTTCAAGGTAAGTGCAAGCATTTTAAATTGTGTTTGGAAGCAGACTGGGAGCCCATAAAGTTTTGTTTTTTTAAGCACTAATAAAAATATTTGGTACATGTAACTGTTGCATATGAGGGGATATAAATGATATATTCATTGTATCTTTAAAAAAAATAGTTCTGCAAATCCAAGTTGACAATGCACTTTATACCTCATGCTGGGAATGCATATTAATTCAAGTAGTGATGCCTCAGTTGCAAAGGATTGTTCTAATTTAATGTCTGGACTATATTCCTCTTTTACTAGGGAGATTTTTTCCTTCAAGCTATTCTCAGTGAAGCAGTTACTAGAATTTTTGTATTGAAAAAGAATATTTAGGTCACTTGCAGAATACTGTTGAAGGCTTGATTTTAGATATACTGTGAATATCCCTGCGACTTCCTAATAGAGAAAAGTGAAGTGGCTTAACTAAGCTGTTAACTGAAATATATGAAGTATTGTGCTAGGATTTAGATGATGTGGTAAATTAACTACAGTATAGTGCCAGTTCACTGATATATTGTCTACACTGAAATCACCTGGAAAATATTTTGAACGAGGCCATAGATTGTAGAGATACTCAGTAACTGTGATTATGCAAACTTGGCTACAACTAATAGATTGGAAAGTATGAATATCTCTAAGAAGGGAACCTGAATGCATTTTTTAAAATTGTAATATCTACTGGCTTGTGTAGTCCAGTGGAAGACTTCCCAATAAGTGATACTCTTTCAGGTGTGGGAGCTTCTATAGGCATCTGGCGTTCTTTGCAAGTGCTATGTGACAAGTGGTGCCACTAACACTTCCTGAGCATTTAGAAGCTCAGTGCACATATATAGGGTCAGTTGTCATATTGAAGACTAAGGTGTTCTGCAGTATCTGTTTACTTACAAATCTATAGAACTGGCAGGAATCTAGCAAGCAGACCACAGACAGGTAGCACTGCTTTCAAAACAGCATGTGTTCTTTAACAGCTGCATTCCTGGAGGCTCTCAGATTCTTTCTTTAACTAGTCTACTTCAAAACTGTCTCTTTTTTGGATGTCTTGGCTCACACCCCACATTCAGAATAGGCAAACCAGTTTTACAGACTTTCCTGCTTTGCAGGTGCATGTGAGCTGTTGGACCAAATGGCCTAGCTGACCTGCTGTATTTTGCCCTTTAATTAGTATTCATTCTTAGTGGCAAAGTCTTGGAAAGGTCAAAGGAGGCTTTGAAGAAAAAGGAAGCATGGCTTATAATTTTGCAGTTTATAACCTGCTGTTTTCTATGTCACCCAAAACTGCTTCAAGTTAAAATTCAATATAATATAAGGATTCATTAGTAAAAAAAATCACTTGCTTCTTTTGAGACTTCTGTCAGTCCTGCCTCTCTGTGACTCTGTTTCCCCAGTTTCAATGGATATTTGCCATATTAAGAGGCCTACCAACCATTTGGCTATGGCTGAGTAAGCCTATGCCTAGCAGGAACTGATCCGAAGATTTTTCTGGCATTGGACAAGGTTCTACAAGTGGAGTGCTTCCTGTGTTGGAATTCTTTTTGGGGATTATTGTGGCTGCAGGTAACTGGTATCTTCCATGTCTGCAGTGTGAGATTACAGCTGAGGCAAAAGGTGATTACAGCTGATTAAAAAGGTGGCAGAGCAGCTTTTAAACTGATCCCTGGGGGAAGGCCAACAGGAGCCGAGGGGCATCCGGTTCAGGACTCCTCATCCCTATGGGATGAGGATGGGGAGGTTAGAGAACAACAAGACAAAGGCAGGGTAGGAGAAGAAATTGGGAAAGGTAGGGTGATGGGATGTGATGGACGGTTTGGCACAATGAGAGGATGCGGGGACAAAGGAGCAAATAAGCAGCCCATCCTGGGGCATTCCGTGTATAAATGCTTTTATGCGAATGCCCGAAGTCTACGAGCAAAGGTGGGAGAACTGGAATGTTTGGTGACAAGGGAAAACATTGACATAGTGGATATAACGGAAACCTGGTGGAATGCGGAGAATCAGTGGGATACCGCAATCCCGGGCTATAAACTCTACAGGAGGGACAGGCAGGGGCGTGTTGGAGGTGGGGTGGCCCTTTATGTTAAGGAAGGGATAGAATCCAGCAAAGTAGAGATTGAAGGTGGGTCCGACTCCACCGTAGAATCTCTGTGGGTTAAATTACCAGGCTTGTGCAGCGATGTAATACTGGGGGCGTGCTATCGTCCTCCAGACCAGAAATCTGATGGGGACCTTGAAATGAGGAAACAGATCAGGGAGGTGACAAGGAGGGACAGGGTTGTAATCATGGGTGACTTCAATTAT
Source organism: Tiliqua scincoides (assembly GCF_035046505.1). Classification (NCBI taxonomy): domain Eukaryota; kingdom Metazoa; phylum Chordata; class Lepidosauria; order Squamata; family Scincidae; genus Tiliqua; species Tiliqua scincoides. Next base: position 152,652,820 of record NC_089821.1, on the reverse strand, counting down.
CCTCATATTGACTGGGTCAATTTGTGTTCTGGTCACGATAAGGAAACCGGATTTCTTGACGTGCTAAATGACTGTGGCTTAGATCAGCTAGTCACGGAGCCCACCAGAGGACAGGTGACTCTGGATTTAATATTGTGCGGTACGCAGGACCTGGTTAGAGATGTAAACGTTACTGAGCCATTGGGGGACAGTGATCATGCTGCGATCCGTTTTGACGTGCACGTTGGGGGAAGAATACCAGGCAAATCTCTAACAAAAACCCTTGACTTCCGACAGGCGGACTTCCCTCAAATGAGGAGGCTGGTTAGAAGGAGGTTGAAAGGGAGGGTAAAAAGAGTCCACTCTCTCCAGAGTGCATGGAGGCTGCTTAAAACAACAGTAATAGAGGCCCAGCAGAGGTGTATACCGCAAAGAAAGAAGGGTTCCACTAAATCCAGGAGGGTGCCCGCATGGCTAACCAGCCAAGTTAGAGAGGCTGTGAAGGGCAAGGAAGCTTCCTTCTGTAAATGGAAGTCTTGCCCTAATGAAGAGAATAAAAAGGAACATAAACTGTGGCAAAAGAAATGTAAGAAGGTGATAGGGGAGGCCAAGCGAGACTATGAGGAACGCATGGCCAGCAACATTAAGGGGAATAATAAAAGCTTCTTCAAATATGTTAGAAGCAGGAAACCCGCCAGAGAAGCGGTTGGCCCTCTGGATGGTGAGGGAGGGAAAGGGGAGATAAAAGGAGAGATGGCAGAGAAATTAAATGAGTTCTTTGCATCTGTCTTCATGGCAGAAGACCTCGGGCAGATACTGCTGCCCGAACAGCCCCTCCTAACCGAGGAGTTAAGTCAGATAGAGGTTAAAAGAGAAGATGTTTCAGACCTCATTGATAAATTAAAGATCAATAAGTCACCGGGCCCTGATGGCATCCACCCAAGGGTTATTAAGGAATTGAAGAATGAAGTTGTAGATCTCTTGACTAAGGTATGCAACTTGTCCCTCAAAACGGCCACGGTGCCAGAAGATTGGAGGATAGCAAATGTCACGCCTATTTTTAAAAAGGGAAAGAGGGGGGACCCGGGAAACTATAGGCCGGTCAGCCTAACATCCATACTGGGTAAGATGGTGGAATGCCTCATCAAAGATAGGATCTCATAACACATAGACAAACAGGCCTTGCTGAGGGAGAGTCAGCATGGCTTCTGTAACGGTAAGTCTTGCCTCACGAACCTTATAGAATTCTTTGAAAAGGTCAACAGGCATGTGGATGCGGGAGAACCCATGGACATTATATATCTGGACTTTCAGAAGGCGTTTGACACGGTCCCTCACCAAAGGCTACTGAAAAAACTCCACAATCAGGGAATTAGAGGACAGGTCCTCTCGTGGATTGAGCACTGGTTGGAGGCCAGGAAGCAGAGAGTGGGTGTCAATGGGCAATTTTCACAATGGAGAGAGGTGAAAAGCGGTGTGCCCCAAGGATCTGTCCTGGGACCAGTGCTTTTCAACCTCTTCATAAATGACCCGGAGACAGGGTTGAGCAGTGAAGTGGCTAAGTTTGCAGACGACACCAAACTTTTCCGAGTGGTGAAGACCAGAAGTGATTGTGAGGAGCTCCAGAAGGATCTCTCCAGACTGGCAGAATGGGCAGCAAAATGGCAGATGTGCTTCAATGTAAGTAAGTGTAAGGTCATGCACATTGGGGCAAAAAATCAGAACTTCACATATAGGCTGATGGGTTCTGAGCTGTCTGTGACAGATCAGGAGAGAGATCTTGGGGTGGTGGTGGACAGGTCGATGAAAGTGTTGACCCAATGTGCGGTGGCAGTGAAGAAGGCCAATTCTATGCTTGGGATCATTAGGAAGGGTATTGAGAACAAAACGGCTATTATAATTCCGTTGTACAAATCTATGGTAAGGCCACACCTGGAGTATTGTGTCCAGTTCTGGTCACCGCATCTCAAAAAAGACATAGTGGAAATGGAAAAGGTGCAAAAGAGAGCGACTAAGATGATTACGGGGCTGGGGCACCTTCCTTATGAGGAAAGGCTACGGTGTTTGGGCCTCTTCAGCCTAGAAAAGAGACGCTTGAGGGGGGACATGATTGAGACATACAAAATTATGCAGGGAATGGACAGAGTGGATAGGGAGATGCTCTTTACACTCTCACATAATACTAGAACCAGGGGACATCCACTAAAATTGAGTGTTGGGCGGGTTAGGACAGACAAAAGAAAATATTTCTTTACTCAGCGTGTGGTCGGTCTGTGGAACTCCTTGCCACAGGATGTGGTGCTGGCGTCTACCCTAGATGCCTTTAAAAGGGGATTGGACAAGTTTCTGGAGGAAAAATCCATTATGGGGTACAAGCCATGATGTGTATGCGCAACCTCCTGAATTTAGAAATGGGTTAAGTCAGAATGCCAGATGTAGGGGAGGGCACCAGGATGAGTTCTCTTGTTATCTGGTGTGCTCCCTGGGGCATTTGGTGGGCCGCTGTGAGATACAGGAAGCTGGACTAGATGGGCCTATGGCCTGATCCAGTGGGGCTGTTCTTATGTTCTTATGCAAGGGGTATGTGTAGCGACAGACCCCTGCCCCATTGTAGTTTACTGCAGTCTCTCTCTGTCTCCTTTTCTCCCTCCACACCTATCCTCAAAGTATCTGGCTTTGAAGTGGAAGATATCTAGAAAGATGAGCAGATCATTTGCTGCAGTAAGAAATGTGTGGGTTTATCCCCCTCCTGTACAGTCTCTCTATACTCACATCTCTGCAACTGAAGCAGATGTGTAATTCTGGGGCAAAACCGATAGTATAGCAATTCTTCTTACTTGTAGTAATGACTATGGTAAGGTAGGCCAACAGTAATAATAACCACAGGTATGTTTTCTATTTAACAGTTGATGTTCCATTACACTGGTATTTCAGCCTGTGGGGCCCTTCTTATAAGTCTTTTTGTGTCATCACTTTACAGTACTGTTCCTTTTTATCCCCCTTTTTCTAGGTGTAATAACTAGAAGTTCTAACAAAATCTAGAGGAAAACTGACCTTCCAATCAGAAGACTGTGTTGTGTTAAAATCAGATGCTCAGTCTTATTGTATCCAGTGGTAACAACACTATTGCAAATATAGACACCATAAAACAACCCAGCTTTCTCACCTTTATTTTTTAATTAAAGCTGCTTCTTAAAACATGAACTAGATTCTCATCTTGTCTGATCTCATTCTTTCTCATTCCCCCCCCCCCACCTTCCTCCTGTGTCTTAGAATCTGCTATAAGGAGGAATTTTATTGGCAACCTTCAGTCTCGAAAGACTATGGTATCGCGCTCTGAAAGGTGGTTCTGGCACAGCGTCTAGTGTGGCTGAAAAGGCCAATCCGGGAGTGACAATCCCTTCCACACCGGGAGCAAGTGCAGTCTGTCCCTGGTCTGTCTCCCTGGCTATGGGCCTTCCTTCTTTGCCTCTTAGCCTCAGACTGTTGGCAAAGTGTCTCTTCAAACTGGGAAAGGCCATGCTGCACAGCCTGCCTCCAAGCGGGCCGCTCAGAGGCCAGGGTTTCCCACTTGTTGAGGTCCATCCCTAAGGCCTTCAGATCCCTCTTGCAGATGTCCTTGTATCGCAGCTGTGGTCTGCCTGTAGGGCGCTTTCCTTGCACGAGTTCTCCATAGAGGAGATCCTTTGGGATCCGGCCATCATCCATTCTCACGACATGACCAAGCCAACGCAGGCGTCTCTGTTTCAGCAGTGAATACATGCTAGGGATTCCAGCACGTTCCAGGACTGTGTTGTTTGGAACTTTGTCCTGCCAGGTGATGCCGAGGATGCGTCGGAGGCAGCGCATGTGGAAAGCGCTCAGTTTCCTCTCCTGTTGTGGGCGAAGAGTCCATGACTCGCTGCAGTACAGAAGTGTACTCAGGACGCAAGCTCTGTGGACCTGGATCTTGGTATGTTCCGTCAGCTTCTTGTTGGACCAGACTCTCTTTGTGAGAATGAAGGAGAATATAAGGAGGAATGAAAGATAAAATGAATTGAAAATACTTTCAATAAGGGGGCAGTGAATGCAGAAATTATGTAGTAGTTTGTTTGCTTTTTCTTTTTTCTCCCCTCTCCCCATACATGTAGAAAATGATCTAATCATGAAGATGATTGCTGTAAAGGCAAGATCATTTTGAAAAATGGAGCACTTATGTCACAGTAAAACAATATGTACTTGTAGCTTACCTTTTCCTATTTCATATTCTACATTGTGATGGAATTGTAAATGTCTTGCTCAGTGCTACAAATCTATGCAAAACCAAATTGTATAAAGGAATGATATCTACAACAATGTTCTTCCTCTGCTGCAAATTCAGGAAATAGTATAAAAATCTAAATTGTCTGGAAGAAGTTATTTCTCTTCAGATTCTGACAGTGCTCTGCATAAGAAATACACAAATGTACTCAATTTTTCTTTTGAAAAAATCTTAGAAGAGCCCTGCTGGATCAGGTCCAGGGCCCATCTAGTCCAGCTTCCCGTATCTCATAGCAGCCCACCAGATGCCTCAGGGAGCACACTAGATACTTGCATCTCACTGCCACTTCCTTGCATCTAGCATTCTGTTTACTCTCACCTCCCCCCCCCCCCCCCATGAAGACACCAACCTGTGGCTTGGGTTTAACTTGGGCTACATTATTAAACACAAGTGACCACTTTTAAAAACATGAAGTCTACTGAACACACTGCCTTCCCTTACCAGTCTGTAGATTGGTTGAAGTGGTTAGAAGGATTTCTTGCAGATGGCTTGTGTAACCTCCCCTTTTAATTGATCACTGAACTGCTAGTCTTTTTTAGTTTGCTTGTTTTTAATCCAGTTGAAGTTTATTTAGCATTTTGTCTCTTCATCATACCCGTATTTATAAATGCTTATACTGTACTTCATGACAGATGTTATACATTAAGAATTAGGATGCTGATTTTTTTTATAATGAATATATCCATGTCCAAGTCTCAATGAAATCCTATCATCTCTCTTGCAAAGCTTGTTATGGAATTGGTGCTAATTACTACTGGCAGTATTTTAAGCAAGTTGGATCTAGCATGTTTTACACTATTGGTATTTTGAACCTATCAGCAGGCTGAGATGAGATGACTAGTACACTCTTGTTCCTTCCACCTCCTCTTCCCAACTGCATTCTGATGAAACACTAAGTAAACAAGAGGTGGAACGTTAAAAACGGGCACAGAGGTAAAGTGACAGCCCAGTCCTGAGCTGCCTGCAGTGCCCAGGCTTGGTGGCTCCATGGAGTGCCGCTGCTGGATCCAGTGCCCCCAGTGCTACCGCAGGAGGCACCTCGGGAGAAGGGGACATTTGTCCCCTTCCCCCAAGTAAGGGAAGCAGCCCACAATGGGGCTATTTAGCGCCGACCTTTTGGTAAAGTAAAGGCGCTCGTGTAGGGCGCACAGCCCTCCACAAGCGCCTTGGATCCTGCGGAGCTCAGCTTGGTGGATCCGCCTGCCCCCTCCCCCAGCATGCCTCCCGTCCGCCCCCTGGCATGCCTCCCCCCTCCCCGGAATGCCTCCCCCACGTCCCCATCTCCCATTCTGCAGCCCGGTGGTCCGGGAGACTGCGGAACTGGGGTGACTGCCGCGCACTAGCCCAGTTCCAGCCGGCGCTGGGCTAGCTCTGGCAAGAGCCCGGCAGTGAGCCCCGAAAACGTTCCTTATGGCACCTTTGTGATTGTGGTCTGTGGCACGGAGCCGTGTCGTGGACCAAAGGATTGGGCTCTGAGTTGCCTTAACACGAATCCCAGTCTTGGCTACTTGTGATGGTTTTTCTGTATCTCCCGAGCATCCTATTATAATAATAATAATACAGGTATTTATATACCGCCTTTCTTGGTTGTCAGATTTCTTCTCAGACTTTAATTCAAGGCGGTTCACCTAGGCAGGCTGTTCTAAATCCCCGTAGGGATTTTTACAATTGAAGAAAGGTTCTATCTCAAGAACTGCACAGCATTTCAGATGGATCTTTTGTGGTCTGTTATCACTTTCTGGCCTCCAGATTCCTCCCACGCAGGCTGACAAGCAGCTCCTTTATCTCTTCAAGAGCAGGTGGAATAACTCAGCTTGGCTTGTCAGCTGCTTCAAGGTCTCGCCATTCATGGTGCCGGTGGCCTCCAACTGGTGACCTTCGGATGTTATCTTCAGGCAAACGAAGGCTCAACCCTCTAGACCAGACCTCCAGACCTGACCTCTATAGAGAAACGTGTTTTGGGGGTCACATATTCTTTACTCTTCCTTGCAGTTCCTTCCATTTCAGAACAGACATCAGCAGGGTATAAATGGGGTACAGGAACAGCATAACAGTCACCGCAGACAACCGCCCTTAAGTTGATCCCACAGATGAATTCAGGGCAGGGTTTGAGCAAAAAATCATGGAATTTTCTATGACCCTCAGATAAGTTGGGGATTAAACTTAGGGGGATGTCTGACTATAGTTTTGTCTGATTTACCTGAGACCAGATCCTGAAAAATAAGCTACCAGTAATTGTTACCTAAGAACTGTACAGTTCTTAATTTATTAGAAATACAGTAAGATATTCCAAGATACATTTTATTCCTTAACTTTTTAAATTCTGGTCTTCACAACTTTTGTGTAAACACTACCAGAGTAAGTGCACTGCAAACAACATACTGGTAGAACCATTAATCAAATCCTTCTTTAAGGTGCCTGGTGTGTTAAGCCAGAGGTTCAGCAATAACATCCAACTTATAACACATAACTGGGAGTGTGCAATTCAGTTCACAGCAAAGAGGCAAGCAGCAAGGCATGACTGTGAGCAAGTGCAGCTGCACCCCTATTTACTCAGAAGTAGACCCATTGCTGTCGTGGGTACTACTGTTAAGTAATGATGCCTTGGACTTTGTTTCAGATGGAAATGAGGATTCCATCCTGATGTTTTAAAAATCAGACCCCTAAACACACACACACACACACTCTCTCTCTGAGTGAGTGAGTGAGTTTCGTTCGTTCGTTCGTTCATTCTAACAACTTGCCAGGAATGTTCTGAGGCAGCAGCAAAAAGGAAAAAAAAAGGAGGCTTTTCACCTTCTTTTCCAAACTGTTAGGGAGATAAAGGGGCTTGTGAGAGTTGTAAGCAGACCCTTCCATAGCAGCAGCCCTCATGCAGACTCCAATCTCCATAAGTGCCTTCTCTTCCCTTCCTGTTTGGAGAAGAAGCCAAAATGGCTGCCTCTGAATACCTTAATTACTAGTAAAAATTATCCTTTCCCACACCCCTTGTGTCTTGCTCAGGCCGGTAGCCAGGATTCTAGAGGTGGGGGAGTGACAATTTTTTCAGGGTGGGCAATTATATCAGGTATCTGTGCTGGTGTGCAAAATGAAAGGATAAGTATGGAGAAACATCAAAGACCTGTCACTTTCCCAAATTTCATGAAGAGAAAATTTGTGGGTTTTCTTTCTGAAAGATGCTTTCATTGTCTGTAAAGCAATGCACCAATAACCTGCATAGAATAAATGCATCTCTGTTTGCAATGTAAAATGTATTTCTCTACATAGAAACATACGTACATATGCAACATACCTTTCATTTTACACACCAGCGCAATACACAGGCTTGCATCCCTGCAAAAGTAAAACATATCTGTGATGCAGGTAGTATTTACTTGCAGGTAGCCTTTCATTTGCTAATGACACATTGCCGATGCATTGTTACATACGAAAATAAAATTTATTTACTTTACATAAATGCAAGAGGAAAGATATGAAAGTCAAATACAGTCATACCATTGGAATATTAGTTTTGTACAATATTCATTACTTTTAAAAAACGAAGAACTGAAGATTTGAATTTATTGAATCTACCTAGTAGAGCTGAATTCTCCTATCTTTTTGAGAGCTGAATCTCCTTAGAACCAGGGGTGGATCCAGTTTCTGTATTGGGGGGGGGCATGAAAACCACCTCCAGAGCCCAGCTCAACCAGGTGGGTAGGCCTGGACTCTCACCTGGAGTTGGAGTGCAGGTCTACCAGCCAGGTAGATCTGGGCTCCCTCTTCAGCTTCTCGCCTCTGTGGTTATTTGCTGGGCAGGTAGACCTGGCCTCCCAGTCCAACCAATCTCCTTGATGCCTACCTAGTGGGTGTTCCCCTGACACCCAATTTTGCTTTTCATCCTTGCAGTTGCGCTTCCCTACTGGCAGGACAGTTGGGAATCCAATGCCTCCCATGGATCTGCCCCTGCTTAGAACCTTTTCCACACTTAAGTGGTTGGTTCTCTTTAGCTGAAATGCTTTCCATGTTTTCTCCCACCAGAAAAAAGATCTCCCCAGCCCCCAAGCAGCAGCCATTAATTTTAAAGATATATCTGAAAGGCAAAATCCATGATTTCTCCAAACAGAAATGTTTCTCCCTGCCCCCCCCCCGCAGCCATACCATTGTAGTAATTAGCATGTTCCACAGTAGAAGAAATAGCACCCTCCCCACCCACCCCCCTGCCAGTGCAAGTAGAAATCTCTCCCTACCTTCCTTGTAGCTTCTCTTGACCAGCCCAGCTTTCCATGTGCTCTGGATAGGGGCAGGATGACCAGAGGTCATAACTTCCAAGGAGCCCTTCAGGACCCTGTTTTACTCACTCTACACACATGCACTCTCTCTCTCCCTCCGATCCCTGCCAGAAGCACCAAGCCCTCTTTCCGCCTGTGCACGAAAAAGTTGCAAAAAGGGCTTCAAATCACCCACAACTGATGCCAGACTACAGAAAGAGGACAGGTTCAGAAAAAATGCTGGGGGGGAGGGGAAACTGCTGGCTCAGGGGGGCAAAGTCCCCCTAGTTAAGGCTCTGGTCTTGCTTCTCAGCCCAGTCCCACCCACCCCCACCCCACTTCATGAGAAAGCTGTGCCATTTCCTAAGCAGACAGTAGCTGCTTCTTTCAATGATTATCAACCTGTGGGTCTAACTTTGGTAATTATAAAATGTTTTGAGAGGCTGGTGTTGAAACATATTAAGTCTGGTCTTCCACCCACCTTGGATCCTTGTCAATTTGCATACAGGAGTAATAGGTTGACTGATGATGCCATCTCTATTGTTTCACATACAGTCCGTCATTGGAACAACGGGGTACATATGTACGGCTGTTATTTGTGGATTATAGTTCTGCTTTTAACACCATTCTACCTAGCAGGCTTTTTGTTTTTTTTAATGACTAGTTTAGGCATACAGCAAGACATTTGTCTGTGGATAAAAGACTTTTTGACAAATAGGCCACAGTCAGTTAGGATGGGCTCTTATCATTCTTCAACTCTGTTATTAAATACAGGAGCTCCCCACAGCTGTGTGCTGAGCCCCTTCCTCTATTCCCTATATACACATGATTGTACCCCATCACATAACACCAATGAAATTATAATATTTGCAGACGATACTACAGTGGTGGGGCTTGTTAGTGGGAATGATGAGTCTGCTTATAGGAAGGAGGTACAGGAGTTGTTGTTGTGGTGCAAAGAAAATAATCTCTCACTTAACATCAAAAAAACTAAAGAACTTCTAATTGACTTCTGGAAAAAGAGGGATGTACACACACCATTATACATAAATGGTGAGGAGGTGGAGAGGGTTGCTAGTTTCAAATTCCTAGGTATTTACATCCCAGAGGACCTCTCATGAACTATTAACACCAGCATGTTGATAAAAAAAAAGCACAAAAGCAGTTATATTTTCTGAGGAAGCTTGGAGGGGTTAAATTTGTCACAGCAGCTGCTTGTGTCTTACTATCATTGCACCATTGAGAGTGTCCTAACCTATGATATCTTGGTGTGGTACGGAAATTGCTCTGCAGGAGACAAAAAAGCTCTGCAGAGAATTATTAAGATGGTGCAGCACATCATCAACCTTCATCTGTCAGCTTTGGAGGACATCTATACATCTCGCTGTCTGCAGAAGTCACATAAGTATTCTGAGAGACCCCTTCCATCTGGCTCATAAGTTCTTTGAACTGTTGCCTTCGGGTAGACAATACAGAACTATTAGAGCACGCCCCACACGATTCCTGAACAGTTTTTATCCCACAGCCATAATTACATTGAATAAGGCGATATAGTTGTTACCATGCTCCTGGGCATTATGGTCTGTTATACTATTTTTATATTATGATGCATGTTATATAGAATGTGTGGGTGAGTGTGTACAGTGTGATTGTTGGAATTGTAGTATATATTTATGCTTGTGTCTCGAAGGTGCATAAATTTCATTGTGCTGTAGCACAATGACAAAGTTACTACTACTACTACTACTACTACTACTACTACTACTACTAAGCTTCCCAGAATCTCCTTTATTTACTGTATTATATATAACTTATGATAACTTATAACTTTTTGACTTATAAGCAAGTATATACTGTGAATGTGTCTTGATGATGTATGAAACTGTGTTGGCTTTCTGCTATTTTGAAGCCTGAACTAGGGTTGCCCAAACCCTAGCATCTCTAGTTTTCTACCCCTCCTGCTCTCTACTCCTTCTTCCATCTTTTTAAAGTAAGACAGGGCTGTACCTATAGTTTCCATTCTCCCACGGGCAAAGAGGGAATTAATGTTGCTGCCTGATCCTTGCCTCAGTTTTTGCTTTGTCATCAACAGGTGAAGCCCTGATCATATTTTGTTATATACTTGCATCATGGTTTGTTTACATTTCACATAACAAATTGTTAGTGTTGCTGCATGCATGTCGGAAACAACATTTCTGCATTCTTAATCTTTTCAGATGAGCTAAATCAGAAGTTTCAAACACAAGACCCACAGTCTAGAATCAGCCTGCAGAAGCTCTTTCCAGCCTATAGGATAATTTGGGCTTTGCCAGCGTTGGCTTTTCAGCAGTACTGCTTCTGCTGAGGCTCAGGGAGGGAGAGGCAAAAGGAGGCCTCGGAAGGCAAGGACCACTATGCTGCCAAGGTGCTGGGAGAGCCCAATTATCATTCGGTCACTTCACAGAGCGTCTCTCAGCTGCTGAGCTGCAAAGTGTTGCCTTGGCAGAAGCAGTGTTGCTGAAAGGTGGCCTGCGTGATAATTGGGTTCTCCCAGCTTGATAATTGGGCTCTCCCATATCTTGCAAATATTTCCATATTTTTCTCTTCTGTCACTTGCAGCTAATGAGTTCGTACGTGAGAACAAACTGCTTATTTCTGGCCAACATGCTTAATGACATCACTTCCTGCTTAAGCCATCTCTGCTGAACTTTATATATGCAACAGTGACCAAATGTCTACACCTGTGCGCCAGGCAAAAAGGGGTTAATGATGTCACTTCCAGCCTTCAGCAGGAACCATGAACACTTTTTGGCTCATAAATGAAATGAGTTTGACACTTTGGGCTAAATTCTTACATAAGCGCCTGTTCTTAGCGGTAGAAAAGAATCTACAGTGCAACTTCTGTTACTGTTTTGTTCTGAACCTTCCTCTCTCCTACCATTATGCCTCCCCCCCTTTTTAAAATGCAGACTACAGCCTGGCATCTTTTTATCTGTTCTCAAGAACTGATAAATTCTTGCAGGATCTTTTTTTCCCTCACAGGTTTGCACCTTGTAGAAGAAAGTGTTTCTGGGCACATCGACAGAGTCTCCTGGGCCTCATCAGATCCCATTTTCTAGTCGCCATGTTATAACCCTGCATAACTAGCATTTCTGTCTCTCTGAGCGTTTGTTAGCATTAGTCCTGTGCTCTCTTAAGATGCTGTAAGCCATCTGGAGTGATCTAAGGTGAAGTAGTGTGAAAGATCTTAATGTAAGATAAACAGAACAAGCATGTGTGAAGATTTGTTAGGAGGAAAAAAAAAGAGTTGTGTTCAAAAGTCACCCTTCCTTCAGCAGAAAAGCCTGCATCAAAAGACTGAGAACAGAATTTATTATCCATTAATAGTTTAAATACTCTGCAATTAAAATGTTTACAACTTAATTTACATTCATTGCTTAGGTTTATATAGTTTGCAGGGAGTAGCCAATTAAGTCGGATTTTGTAGATCACCAAAAGAACTACATCAGCCCAGTGCAGAATAAACTGTCAGAATTATGAACATGACTTTAGCACCTTCTTTATTACTGAATGTGCTGCAGAAGCTTTGGCAAGAGTAGTACACAGAATCTAATACAGAAAGCCAGTTCTTGCAGTTGGGAAGCTGCATCAAGTTTGAGTGATCTTCCTTTAGTTGACTTTAGATCTTGATTATGACAAAAGTGTTTAACACAGACCACTGCAGTGGCAATTCTTCATCTAAATTTGTTGTAAATTTAATGAGGGACACACTTCAGAGCTGATCCAGATAAATACTTTGAGTTCAATTGAGTTCAGTGAGGGGAGTTAAACATGTGCTCAAATCTGTCCCATTTGAGATGAATAGGCTTTTAAAAATACTGGGTTTTTCCCCTTAGGGATTTTCTTTTCTCTTGGTATTGTAGGCTATGAAATTTAAATTAAACTTTATGGGAATGTTTAACAGGCTTTTACGGTTAATAGTGCCAGAATTAAATTCTTATGGCATGTGTGTATAAAACGGCCTTCCACAAAGCACGTTCACATCACATTGCAGAGACAATTCCTGCTTGGACAAGCTTGTTGATCACATGTTTAAATTGTTGCTGTTATACATGTGGATTGTTCTTGGATGTTGCTTTTCCATATATGTGGCTTTCTCAGCACTTCTCAGACAGCTGTTAAATTATGTGCTTTTCCCCACCATGCATATTTCTCAATGTGGAGCATCCAGCCTCACTGTCATGCAGGCCTTCATTGATTACTTTGACAAGTCAAGAATTTTCTTTCTTACTCTAAAATTTGGAAAATATTGGAACCTGTTACCAGCACTTGCATTATCCTTGGCGATACCATTCTCCAGGTGCACTGTTTGCCTTGGGCTATTTAGAATAGGTGTCCTGGTAGGCTTATTTCTAAAGCAACTACTGCATTTTGCCAAATGGAATGAACTTTAAGCCACCAAAGTCACAGTCTCAGTCAATTTTGGCTTAGTACACTTTTATTTATTATTTAGGAGGCTTGCAGAAAAATGATAAAATGCAGTTGTTCTCGGCAGTTCAAGGGAAAGGGGACTTTCTCTTTCCTTCAGTTGGCTCTTTTGTCTGGTATTTTCCTGAAAATGAATTTAGCCTCGGTAGACATTAGATGGGTTCTTTCTAATATTGTAGGTTGACTGTGGGAGCTTTAAGGAGCTACAACCTGAGCATTTCCTAGAATTGGGCTTCAAGTTCCCAGTGAGTTCATCCTCATAACATTGCATACCTTCCTGAATGTGTAGATAGACTGAATGGTAATTCAGTGCCCTCTGTTTCCAAGCCCCGAATGGATGTCTAATATTAATACCTTCCTGATCTATTAACCTCAAGTTATATGAAACTTGAAAAAAAATTGTCTGTTTCAGTTGACTAACTCTTCCTGATCTAAGAGATTAAATGTTGCTATGTATTTTTCAGTAGAACTCATTGCTGTAGTTCCATCAAAGAAAAGCTTGAGAGCTATGAAAGTTTAGGGGAAGTATTCTCTAGGGGGCAATTAGTACACATTTCAGTCTCCTCTCACCCACCCCCATCAAGAGAAATTCTGGAGGAAAGTGATTAATGTCAAGTACGCTGATTGGATAGAACTTTACAAAAAGCGTTTCAAAAAAACTTCTTGGCTAAAACTGGGGCTTGTGGTGTGTTTGTTAAAACAAAGTAGGTCACCGTGCATCCTCTGAATATGCCAGAGAGCACAAGTCTTGCTTTCCAGAGTTTAATTACAATGGTCACTCCCAGAGGATGGTTTGGTTCCATGGTAGAATGTTACAACTCTCTTGCTCCAAGACATTTGTATGGGTGTCAGGTATGTCTGCTGGATCATAAATGGCAATGAAAGAATGAAGAATGTGGATTTAACTAATGCTCTGTGTTGTTAACGGTAAGTACCACCAGCTGCACATCATAAACTCTGCTGTTTGTCTGCCTGTGCTCTGTTGTTCACTGAGGCCTAGCGTGATTGATAGAGGCAGAATTGGAATGATGGGCTGAGCATAGCAACTTTTCAATAGTGCTACTTCTGTGATTGTGTTTTTATTGTAGAAGACAGCTCAGAAATTTTAATTGCTTTTCAAAGTAGCAAGTGCTGATTGTGTCAAATGCTGATAATTGGTTTATGACATAGAGGGGTTCTATAAATTAAGTATAGGTCAGCACAGATAATTTGCGGATTACCTGTGTGTGGGGGCGTTCTACTGAAGTGACAGTTGACTGCTAGGAGAATTTCACTTTTATATGCTAAAGTGTCCATTACCTGCAAGTTCATGAGCATCTGAAATAGCAGATTCAATTAGGAAGTGGACTGACTTGAACAGTAATAAAGCACTAAGTCTTTTTATAATTGCTGGAGTTTACGAAATGATGTAGAACTCTGTGAAGCACTTTGTTCCAACATGTTTAAACATTCATGTTTAACTTGACTGGTCTATAGTTTTATTTTTCATCAAATATTAGAGGGTGTGTGTGTGTGTGTACGCGCGCGTGTTGCAGGGTATCACATCTGGATTGTCAGTGAGCAATTTAGTAAAGAGTACCTGTAATTCTAGCACAAATCTCAGATTCTGGCACAGACGTCAACATTTTAAGGTAAAATAGAGAAAGCATGATTCAAAATTCCACTGCAGTAATGAACTTGCTCTCGGTTTTTCAGCCTTGTAACATAGAAACAGTTGTTCTAGCCTCCTGTGAACAGAGCATTGCTTGTGGAATGAGGCTTTTCTGCTGCAGCCCATCAAAAGCCACCCCTGAGGGTTAGGGGACCGTAACAGCATGGAATGTGGTATAGGTGACTGCCAGCCCAATCCTAGCCTATGCTGGTCTGCCTTGTATCCAGTATGGGGTTGGGGTCAGTTGCGGCTCAGTCCAGGGCAAGTTGAATTTCTTCCCTTTACTCAGTATAATGCTGCAGCGTCCTAATGGGGCTACTCAGATCTGCGCCACCTCAAGAGGTGATGCAGATCTGAGCAGCCCGGAGCTGCTCCGTGCTACCCGGGACCGGGATTAGGCTCTGGTACAAGTGCTGGATCCTGGCCCCACCTCTTGCTCACCTGCAGCCTGCCACCCTGAAACGCTTCCTTCCCACCTTCCCCCCACTCCCGATTTGGCTGGCATGGACTTACCGTTAGTGCCAGCCCATGGGGTTTGGGCTGGCTTCCCTCGCTTGGTTCCGTTACAGCACATTTGCAACACGCCTGGGCTGGTGCATGGGACTTGTGCTGGCCCATCGCCCTCTCAGGATTGTGCCCTGCAACTGGCAGAGAGAATTGGTGGAAATTGGGGAACTCTTTGACTCATACTATTACTCTGTTGGATCTAAGTTGTAGTTTCTATCTAGGATGACGGATGTGGGATGTGTGTATGTGTACGTATGTATGTCAAAGATGAGAACCTCTTTTCTGTGTTGCAAGCCATTTATTTATTTATATATGGCTTGCAACATAGAAGAGAGGTTCTAATCTTTGCTGCCATGGCACTAGCTATGGAAGCTAGTTTCCCAACAGCTGTCCATGTCTGTTCTTTGCTCTAGGAAGCTGTTTGTCCATGTCTGTTCTTTGCTCTAGGAAGCTGTTTGTTCAGCCTCTGATGTCTTGTTGCTTATAAGAACATAAAGTCCATTTAGTCCAGCTTCCTGTATCTCATAGTGGCCCACCAGATGTCTCTGGGAGCACTCAAGACACATATCCTGTTGTCACTTCCTTGTATCTGGCATTCAGAGATAGACTACCTATAAAATCCAGAGCTTGCATACAGTCATCATGACTACGTCTGAAGGACTTTTTCTTTATAAATCTGTCCAATCTCCTTTTAAAGACATCAAGGCCAGATGCCATCACCACATTGGTTGGCAAGAAATTCAACAGATTAATTATACTCTGGGTAAAGATGTCCTTTTGACTGTCTCCCCTGTCAGTTTTAGTAAATGTCCTGTAATTCTGGTGTTGTGTGAGACGGAAAAGTGGTGCCTGAGCCCATTGATGATTTTGGTTGATCTGAATCTTTTCCAGTGCCACTATATCCTCTCTGAGATGTAGTGACCAGAACTGGACACAGTACTGCAGATGTGGACTTACCATCAAGTTTGTACAATGGCATGATAATTTTTGACTTTTTTATTCTCAGTCCATATTTTTTAGTGATTCCAAGTATGGAATTGACCTTCACACCTGTTGTACACTGGGTCAACACTTAGATTGTGCTATCTATTGCCACCCTAAGACCTCTCTCCTGATTTATCACAGACAGCACAGAACCCATTTGTGTATATGTAAATTATGATTTCTTGCTCCAATGTGCATCACATTGAAGCACATCTGCCGTTTTGCTGCCTATTTTCCAAGTTTGGCAAGCTCTTTCTGGAGCTTTTCTCAATCAATTCTAGATTTCACCACCCAGAAAAGTTTAGTGTCATCCACGAACTTGGCCACCTTGCTGTTTATCCCTGTCTCCAGCTCATTTGTGAATAAATTGAAAAGCACTGGTCCCAAGTCTGACCCTTGAGGCACACTGCTTTTCACCTGTCTCCATTGTAAAAATTGCTCATCATCCATTCTTTGTTTGCTATTCTTCAACCAGTACCTTAACTGTAAAGAGGATGTGCCCTCTTACTCCCTGACTGTTGAGTTTTCTCAGAAGCCTTTGGTAAGGGACTGTGCTCTTTTATTCACCTGTTTGTGTACTTCTGTTTTTCCCAGTCCAAAGTGCCTTTCATTTGCGTTTTTTATAGGTTAAGAGGAACAGCATGCTTTTCTAGACACTGCAGTGAACTGTTGGAAGAGCTAAGACATTCTCATTCCTTATCAAATGTTCTGTCAAAACCTCTTCTGTACTTCTTTATATGGCAACATTTTTTATTGCTCATATTTCTCTCTTCTGGTTGTCTCATAGACTAACCTTTACTGCTAGTAAAGCTACCACTGTGCAGTCATTTGAGTGTTTCTTTCAGCTTTGTGCCTTTGAAACATAGCTATTAAGCTATGTTGCACAGAGAGACCTAGCTCTTTAAACCCTTGCTCAGATATGAGATGCAATTATGAACTTGAGATGGGCTGCATGGATTGAACAAACAAACAAAACTGTTAATGGAGTTGTTAACACTATGTTCATTTTCATCAGGCATGGATTCCACCTAATGTACTACTAACCATTATTTTCTCACCTGGTTTGCTCAGCAGTGACAGATAATAGATGAACCCATTACAAATATATTTGACACTGCATCCATGAAGATGTGAAAATTGGAGTCTCTCATCATGATTTAAAATGTGTGCTCACTCGCTCAAATGAGGTGGAAGAGGCTGCTGTGGAAATAAAGCAAGGCAAAGTGCTAGAAAGACTGCCTGGGTGTCATTCAGGTTAATGTACATGCATTTTGTCTTTATAGAGCACATCCGAGGGTAACTTTGGCTGGATCAGTGTTTGATCAAGGGCTCTCATAACTATGTTCCTTCTATGGGGTGAAATACCTAATCATAAAAATGAGTTATTCAGCTGTTAATGCAAAGTAGGTTACGAGTAACCACTAGACATCTTGTCTGTGACCTTGAGGAAGAAAAGTCAGTGAGATCATTTATTTTCATTATAAATGTATGTAATGAGCATGTATGTATGAGGTCTCTGGGATGTATATAAATTAAGTTCTCTAAAGTTTAATATATGTGACATAAAGGCATAATATTGGTTGTCCTGCAGTACTGATAAAGTATAGTTGCCTACTCAACCATGAACCCACTGGGACACCTTGAGCAAGTTGTATCTCTCATCCTTAATTTCCTTTCTGTTAAAGAGGAATGAAAGAGATTAAATCTGAACAATTGTGGAAATGAATGGGCTAAGGCTGAGGTATTCAATCTGTGTGTCCTGCCTCCCTAGTGAGGTGTGGCTAGCCTCCAGGGGCATCGACAGGCGTCTCTGGGAGAGAGGTGGCCTGCAGCTGCTCTGCTGCTGAGCTCTGCTCTGCTGCACTTGCTGCCTCCTGACTTGCTGCTTTCCTGCAGCTATGAACGTGGGTGGGGCAGTGTGAGGCTGGGAGGGCTGTGAAACATGCTGGGGGGAGGTGGGGGAGAAGGCTGGCTGGGCAGGCAGAGGTGCTGCATCTCAACATGGAGCTCTCTCCATGTGCAACCTTGCCCCAAGGACTACATTTCCCAGTGTGCCCCTTGCCCTGGGCACTCTGGGATTGGTCAAGGCTGGAGGAGAGAAGAGTTTGGAGGTGCTGCATCTCATCAGCACAGGGGCGCTCCTGGCCGGCTTCAAAGCGGGAGGGAAGAGAAAGTCCTTCACTTGGGGAGCCCAGCCTGCTCTTAGCGTCCAAATGCCCCAGCCTGCATCCCTCCGTCTTGCCTGGGGGAACAGGGGTGGCATCTGCATGCTGGGTGTGTGTGTGTGTGTGTGTGTGCATGAGAGAGAGAGAGAGAGAGAGAGAGAGAGAGAGAGAGAAGCCCCCATCTACTTTGGGGTGAGTTATAATCTTGCTGGGTGTGGCTGCAATCCTTTCCACATTTCCCTGGGAGTAAGCCCCATTGACTCAAATGGGACTTACTTCTGAGTAGACCTACATATGCTTGGGGTCTGTGTCAGCTTAACCCAGGATCTTCACCTTTCTCTTTTTGCTCCCCCTCCAAAAAAGAGAAGAAAGCCACTCTTGATGGCTTTGTCTCCAAAAATTGATTAAAAATAAAAATCCCCGTTCCTTTTTTAGCCATTCCCCTTTTTCCTCCTGCCTCCTTTTTTTTGGGGGGGGGGGGGGTACTATGTTGGCTGCTATTGTAAGACAAAAGGCACAATCCTAGCTAGGTCTACTCAGAAGTAAGTCCTATTGTGTTCAGTGGGACTTACTCCCTGGAAAGTGGGGTTAGAATTCCAGGTCTCAGTTTGCAATTAGCAGATACACACAAAACAAAGTCTTCACTTCCCCCCTCCCTTTCCAAAACCCTCCAGGTGTGCTGCTAACAAACTCAGGGCACAATCCTAACCAGGTCTATTCAGAAGTAAGTCCTGTTTTGTTCAGTAGGGCTTATTCTCAGGTAAGTGTGGTTAGGATTGCAGCCTCAGAGTGCTGGCAGCCTTGTTGGTAGTGCATAATTATAACAGCTTCACCCCCATTTTGGTGGTAACTGAGGTGAGGTGTTGTAATGGGGAGCCATGGCCCATGGCTACAAGGATCAGGGGAGGCACAAGCCGGAAAAGTTAGAGAACCACTGGGCTAAGGAATTGAGGTTAAGCCCTGGTCCTTAGGAAAGGGTGGTCAATAAACCTAAAAATTGGAAAGAGAACTTAATTTTTCCATATCCTGGATGAAGTAAATTCTCCAATATGAAAAGTATGGAAACCTAAGTATAGATTTTTGTTAGAATGTTAACTTTCACATCACTTCCCTCAGCTTGTTTTTGTTTTTCTTAGTTGCAAATTTCCTGACTGAAATCTAGCTGTTTACCATAATTCTGCTTATTTCCTTTGTTTATCTTGGTGGTATAACTGCTTTCATTGAGGCTTGTGGGATACTTTTTCACTTGTTTGTGAAACTGTGTCTTATTATGGCTTTATTGATCAATATAATATACAGAAGTTCTTGAAAGAATGCCCCTTTGACAAAAGAAGAGTTGAGGATCTGGTACAGTTGGCCACATCTTTTGTGAGGGTTATGTTCCAGACTTGATACCTAAAGCTAAAATTGTATATGCCCTAAATTACCTTGAAAACCCTGGATGTCCACAGGGGGCATCTACTAAAACTGAGTGTTGGGAGAGTTGAGAAAGGCAAAAGACAGTATTTCTTTACCTAGTCTATAAGTAGTTTGTGGAACTCCTTGCCACAGGTTGTGGTGATGGCATCTGGCCTAGATAAAGGGGATTGGACAAATTTCTGGAGGAAAATTCCATCATGGGTTACAAGCCATGATGGGTATGTGCAACCTCCTGATTTTAGAAATGGGCTATGTCAGAATGCAAAGTGCAAAGGAAGGCACCAGGATATAGGTCTTTTGTTGTCTTGTGTGCTCCCTGGGGCATCTAATGGGCTAATGTGAGATATAGGAAGATGGACTAGATAGGCCTTTGACCTGATCCAGCAAGGCTGTTACGTACATCTAAAAAAATATGTACTGCCCCTCTTAAAAATTACAGGTGGCAAATGATCACTGAGACCAGTTGAGGGAAGAGCAGTTTCATTCTCTGATCTCATGCTTGCTCCAGGGCATGAAAGTAGAATGGTGGGCAGGATTGCCTGCAGTATTTAAACTGTTTTTCTTTTTGTTTTGTTTACTTACAAATTCAACACTTGCGATTGGCAAAGTCCACTTAATGTGAGGGCCAAACTGTAATTGTTTTGTCTGCCATCTGTGTCACTTCTGACTTAGTAGTCTTCAGGCGATGTGAGAGATTATGAAGCGTATTCTGCATCCTAAAATGCAAAATGTTGGTAGTTGGAATCGGATACAGTAAAGAGAACAGAACATGTTCTGCTAGCTCTGCTTGTGCTTAGAAGCCACCATGATCAGTCCATTGTGAATCTATTTGGCACAATCCAGACTAAAACCAGACTGGTGTAAATGCACTTTTGGATTATGCCTTATGAAAGAGAACTCAGGCAAGTTAGTCTAGAGAAAGTATACGTACATCAAATTGCATGTGTAACACCCATATGAGTTAAGCAGTTGAATAATTGAAAGACATATTAGTACACACCAAGGACAGTCTGCTTCCAAGAGTGACACTCAACTCAAAACGCAGGCATAGCAGATCTTTCAATAAAGTGAGCTATCAGCCACTGAACAGATCACATCTCAATGTCCATGCAATATGATCATACTCGTGGTCATAAGAGCCCTGCTGGATCAGCCAAAGGCCCAACTAGTCCAGCTCTATGTATCTCACAGTGGCATGTCAAATGCCTCAAGGAGCACACAAGACAACAAGGTATTTGTATCCTCTTGCCACTCCCTCGCACCTGGTATTCAGAGATAGGCAACTCCTAAAACCTGGAGGTTGTTTAAGATTATTATAACTTGTAACATGTGATGAACTTTTTCACCAGAAATCTGTCAATAATCTTTTTAACAGCATCCAGGTCAAGGAATAAATCTTCCAGAGAATATTGCACATGCTTCCCCCATATCACACATGTATGTTGGATGCTTCTTCCCTTCTCCAGTTTGCTCACTGCGGTTTGCTTCTTAACTGTTCATTTAAACTATGTTTAAGCTGGTGGCTGCAGCACACGGCTCTTTCCCTTGCCAGTGGACAGCTGGTCTATCAGCAGTTACAGTCTCAAGTGAGTGGAATGAACCTTAGCGGATCAGGTCAGTGCAGTTCTTCACCAGCTGCCTGTCATTTTATCTATTTAAAAACACTTATATCCCTCCTTTCCTGCCAAAAGTCATCTCTCAACAAGAAGTTAAAAATCGAATGAATAAAATGTATGTGTTCTATATCTGTGCCTCTAAACTTACTGGGTTGCTGCATACCACCTGTTAACAGCTAATGATAACGTATAGCACTTTCTCAGGTTGCAGTCTTCTACTTCTGGGAGTAATTCCGGAGAGTAAACCCCACTGAACACATTGGAACTTGCTTCTGAGTAGACATGTTTAGGATTGTGCTGTCAGTGTGCAGAGTGCTTCATATTTATTTCCTCGATGTAATCCTTAAGGCAACCTTGCAAAAGTGAGTAGTATTTCCATGTTGCACCTAGAGAGCAGAGACTGAGAGGACCTACCTAGTGAGTTCATGGCAGAGGCAAGATTCAAACTGGGTAAATCCTGATTCACGTCTTTTGTCTGTTAGCCACTGTGCTGTATCAGTTCAGTTCAGTTTCTACTTGCCACTTTTCCTTTTTGAGTGGCCAATTTTTTTACAAAGAAAAGAAGCAAGGCTGACTTTATGCAACCACCAGGGGTGGCAGAATTCAAGGGATCTCACCATATTTTTAGCACATCCCTCTTTTGCCTGCTGCTGTATTGTGATGACCTCGAGAAGGAGTGAGCGAGCCAACCAGGTTTGCAGCAGGGAGACCTGGATGAACATGAATGAGCTGGCAGGTGGTAATTTGAATTGTGTACATGATGCTGTGTGTATGTCATTTACATTCACTGCTTTTGAGCTTTGGGAAAAGCTATATGTAGATCTTAAATTGGGACTTCCCCTAACTCGGTATACATGCAGATACAATGCATCATATAAGCAGAATTGGAGTGCATTCGAGTGACTAGTCCAAATTAGTGGGGAAAAAACTGCACCCTTCTTGAAATTGGGAGGTCAGTCAACCAAACTGACTTGGGCCATTTATTTTCTGGTCAGTTGGTGAAATGATTTGCTCCTTCATTTCAACTGACAGTGGACATGAAATCACTTCATATGCTAGTGCAGTTTGCTGTACTGAAAACATGCTGTGCATATTGCTGACTTTCTGTGGAACTCTATGTGTAATGTATTAGAAGTACATGTTGCATGGCAAAGCATGTAAATAAATGGTGTATAATACCAAATATTAGACAATTGAGTTAGCAGTGATAGTATAGTTCATAATTATTTTTTTTTGTAGTTTGGGTCTCCTTAAAAAATGCAGTTCCCATAGAGAGGTTTTAAAGCAGCAGCCTTGCTAATCATGTGAGTACTTCATCTTATACGTGGATAGGTAGGGAAATGAAGAGCTAATGTTTGGCAAGACCTTGAAGAGCACAGTTGCACTATGTCAAGAGCCCACCTCTGCCCTCTCAATCTAAATGGCCAAAGAAAAATCCCCCTACCAAGGGGGTGAGAGTTGTTGAGGTGCCTTCAGTGTGAACTTCCCAAAAAGCATGTGAAGTGGGGAAGAAATTAAGTTACCATTCAAGAATTTGGAATATCCTAACTTTTATTCTATGAGAACACACGTACAAAGGTAAAGTACTCATGAATGTTGATTTGGAATGACTGCATTAAAAAGATGAATTTAGAGGCAAATGGGTAAACAATCCATCTTGCCGATATTTATCCACACAAATGGTCATGTGTGGTGCTTTGTTTTGCTTGATAGCTTTTGATTATCACCTACACATGCGTTAAGTGAATACAGGCATTCCCCCATATCCTCCTAGGTTCTGTTCAGTAACCCCCCACCACCGCTGAGTAAGTGAAACTGCAGATACAGGTGAATGCCTCCCCCTACCCTCCAGAGCTGAGGGGGTCTCTGCTCCCCTTGCCTCCCGATGGTGCTCTGAACCCAGCAGAGGCTGCAGAAGTCCATATATAGTCTCTGCAGGGCTCAGTGTGAACCCTAGAATGAAAAAATTCGCTTCTGGGTTGTTGTTTTTTTGTAAAACTGGAAGTGACATTTGGAATATCCTAGTGCCTTATAAGGCTTTAAACTGGATATCTGAGGCCTTTGCTGGGCTCAGATGACCTTCCAGAGGTGGGGGGGGGGGATGGAGCTTGTGTCACCTCTGGAAGGGGCACATGCACGGGGTGTGTGGGTGGACAGACAGATCCATGGATAAGTGAATTCATGGATATGGGGATCCCCCTGTATGGCTTTGCATGGCTTCCACATAGAGCAGGGGTGCCCCAACCCAGGGGCCACTTGCGGCCCTCAGGGGCTCCCAGTCTGGCCTGCAGGGAGTTCCCAGTCTCCAGTGAGCCTCTGGCCCTCCAGAGACTTGCTGGAGCCTGTGCTGGCTTGAAGCAACTGCTCTTAGTGTGAGGATGACTGTTCGACCTCTCACCTGAGCTTGGGACGAGGGCTCCCTCCACTACTTGCTGTTTCACATTTGTGATGCTGCAGTGGCAGCGAAGAAAAGGCTGACATTGTTTTGTGCAAGGCCTTTTTTTAGGCCTTAAGCTACTGCAAGACCTTTATTCATTCATATAAGTTCCCTCTCTAATATTCATTTATGTGAATTTATTCAAATTTTAAATGTAAATTATTTTTTCCTGGCCCCGACACAGTGTCAGAGAGATGAGTGGCCCTCCTCTCAAAATGTTTGGACACCCCTGATATAGAGAATCAGGCCTTGTGGCTGTTCTGTAGCTTGGTCTAGTTTTTCTACCAAGGGAGTAGACTAGTAGTCTAGTCTGTACTACTTTAGACTGCAGAGGGGAGCTCCCAGGATGAAGTGTTTTTCCATTTAAAAAAAAAAAGGTATGCTGTAGAAGAGCTCTACTTTTGTGTTCTTCTAGTTTAAACTAGAAGAACTAGAATTCTTTAAAGAGATACAACCCAGTCACAGGTTTATCATTTCATAGATACTTATGTTTTGATATGCAGCTTTTGGTAGATCAGTAGTTTTATGTTGCAAGTTCTATGCATCAGATTGCTATAAAGGCACAGGGCAAGCCCAGTTCTTTCATGCTCATCCCCCTGGAAGGCAATCTTATTTCCATGCTATTTGCTTAATTGAAAACTAATTTTAGGTCTCTGCTTGCTTGTATATGATACATGGGAGGGGCTGTAGCTCAAGACGGATCATGTTTTTGTGTGCCAAAAGCCCCAGGTTTCATCCTCACCATCTTCAGGTAGCACTCGAAAAGTTGTCTCTCTGAAACCCTGGAGAGCCACCGACAACATTGAACTAGATAGACCAGTGGTCTGCCACAGCTTCATATGTGAATTGTTAAAAAAAAATGCAAATGAACCTTGACTACTCCTCTGTGGCCCTGTTTGCTCTTCCCCTGGTTTTTCACATCTTGATACTGAAACTCTTCAGTCCTTTGTTTTCAAATGAATTCGGAGTTTCTCCCACAACATGTTTTCACAAATAATAAAATCGCATTGCTTGCAGGAATGTCAAAAGTGTTGGCAGCATTCTGAAAACTGTGCACTCCAAAAACTTCCTAGTGTCTAATTTTCCATCTAAATCTGTCGCGCCGACCTGTGTTTTATGCTTTACATCTATCACAACATCAATTTTCACCCAGTGTTTGTTGTAAAGTTTTAAAGGAAAATACGAGCAGCTAATTTTATCTTCTCTAATTTCACAGCAGTCATCTAAAAGTATTTGCCACCACTTTCTTTTCAGCTAATAGTCTGGATCAGTGTTTCTCAAACTGTGGGTTGGGACCCACTAGGTGGGTCGCATGCCAATTTCAGGTGGGTCCCCCATTCATTTCAATATTTTATTTTTAATCTATTAGACTTGATGCTGCCATGGTATGTGACTGAATTTGGGGACATGTTACAGATCTGTACTTTGAACATGCTACTATGTATATGCTTTTAACAATGATAGTCAATGAGACTCCTAGGTAAATGTGGGTCGGATTGCAGCCTAGGATTGATTAAAATTTCCTGCTTGATGATGCCACTTCCAATCTTGATATCACTTCCAGTGGGTCCTGACGGATTCTCATTCTAAAAAGTGGGTCCCAGTTTGACAACCACTGGTCTGGATAATATGTTGCTTCTTAATACTAGGGTAGAGAGAAAGTAACTTGCTGCTCAATTCTTAAGGCAATGGTACCACCAGGTGCAGTGGCATCCTGCAGCACCACAGCAGCTGCTGGAGGTCTCCTCAGGGAAAAGGAGCTTTCATCCCCTTCCCCTGGAGAAAGCCCCAAGCCCCACAATGGGGCTTCTCAAGTCTGCACCGGCTATTTTACTGGGCGGCGTCCAGCTGGGTCAGCTTCGGGTGTTGCAGGTGTGCCTTATGACACATTTGCGACACCCAGTGCTGGTGCTGGCCCAGCTCGGGATTCGGCCCTTAAGAAAGTGCAGTAGCTCTTACAATTGATGGTGTGGTGGTAGTGTAAATCATTGCTAAAGTGACTCGGGATAGGAAAAAATGTTCATTGTATGCTGTTTCCCAAAGCACTAAAGTACCTGGAGAAGAATTCACATTCTTCATTTGGTTAATTACTCAGCCGGCTAGACTTAAGCCTCCAGCTGGGAAGAGAGGGGAAGTATTGCATAGCAAAATCAAATGTTTGAATGTATCAAAGCCAAGTATTGGTGAAATGCATACTCAGTGAAAACTGATCATTTTCATAAGCAATAAAATCTTTGTTTTGTTAAGTCTTCTCTCGTGCGTTGCTCTGTGCAATAATGTTTTATTTATGGTCAAATCATAGCATGATTTTTTCTTAAATTTAGAAGTGGTGTAATAGTTTTTTGTTTTATTCCCCCCCCCCATTTAAAGGCATGTTGGAGATAAGATTTACCCTTATCCTAGTTTTTGTGGAACTTGTATTCAACAGCCCTATTTGAATATCCAAGGTACCTTGATATGCACATATGGATATA
This sequence comes from Tiliqua scincoides, assembly GCF_035046505.1. NCBI lineage: Eukaryota > Metazoa > Chordata > Lepidosauria > Squamata > Scincidae > Tiliqua > Tiliqua scincoides. Next base: position 152,626,571 of record NC_089821.1, on the reverse strand, counting down.
TGGACTATATATATAAAAAAGTTAGGATTGTTTCCAGAGACCTGTGCAGAAAAGGACAAGGCCATCAGCAAAAGATTCTCTATTTCTAGAATTGATAGTTACTTTAGCAGTCGTCATGCTTCCATGTGTGCAAGAATATCTTTGAATTCTTTTATACATCTCTGACAATGCTGTAGCATGAGGTATAAAATTCTTCCATGAGCACAGGACGTTGACACTTTCTATTTGTTACACTGAACCTGTACAGAGTGTGTTTTGTGAGGGCGCCAGGCAGCATGAATTCAACTTGTTCATGCGTTAATGGTACAGTCATAGGCCTCTTTCTACGCATTGAGCATCTTGGGAAAAGCAGACTTTCTGACCATGCAGAATGACCCTTAAACATGTACTGTGGTGTTGTCTCAGACTTAATTGATGGGAATCAGGAGTAGGGATGGCATATAATGCAATATATGAAAAATACTATCTTTTGAAGGAAGTAATTGAATTTTGAAGGAAATAATTACACCTTCCCCATTGTCATGATGTGTTGACTTTGGGTTAAGTTTACAGAAGTGTGTGCATATGTTTTAAAATTCAAATCCTGGTATTTCCCCAGCTGTTAAATCCTTACAAAAACAAATTTCTCTCTCTCTCGGAGTGTGTGTGTGTGTGTGTGTCAGAAGAGGCAAGGTTTTGGAAAGCTTTAAGAAGACAGTTTTATATTCCTACTTGAAAAACAAGTAGGAACTTTTTTTAGTTTTCAGGTTTTTTTGAAACTGAGATGCACAGTGAAAGTGTTCTTTTGTAATGGTGCATACAGGTTGAGTCTCATTATTCATGAGGTCTCGTTCTCAGAACTCACGTGGATGGCAAAAATCGCTTTAAAGCAAATCCATTTTATAAACAATGTCCCTTTGCCATGCAATTTAAAAACAGCCTTGCTGACCTTTGTGATGTAAGATGGACTCATTAAGCAGACAATCCATCAATGATTCTCTCTCCAGGCACTTAGAAAGGCTTCACTTTGAGCCAATTACCCTTCCCTTCACCCAGAGCACAGCCAGAATACAAAGTGGGTAAGAATACAAAGTGATGATCATTTTTCCATGTGCTCAGAGGGAAGGGAAGGGTTGCTTGCCTTGGAGTGAAGGTGTTCTAAGTGCCTTGGAGAGAGAATGATTGATGGATTGTCAGCTGGCTGCTGTCTCTCTCGCATTAATGAGGCTATTGTTAAATGACTTTTTTCCTTTAATTTAAAGGGCCCTTCTCAGCACGTTGAGATAAAACCACGGGTGAAAAATTTGTGGATAATTAGGTTATACTTGAATACTGTTGCTCAGGAACACTATGGGGGCTGATAGCAAGTTGGCTCAGGAGCCGATTCCTACTGGAGCACAGAGGGAAGGGGAAATCAGCAAGAATTGTCCCTCCCCTTGCGCAACAGAACTCCTGTTCATGCAAGTTGTGCTTAGGCTCCAACCCAGGAAATTGCACACTTAATAATTTTAAGCAAAACTGTAAACATTGTGAATGTGAACGCAGGTTGTATTTTTGTCCTCACAAATTTGTGTTCCAGAAGACCCAAAATTCCACAATTATGTGGATATAATGTTTCCTTCATAATTGACAGGTTGAGTCAAAGAGGCAGTAGAGCTAATTCGTTTCTACCAGTCACACTTGGAGGAGGCTCATTGTAATTTCCAATGTCAACAGTGCAAAATCTGGCAGATGTAAGTAAATAAGTTTGCCAATTCTATTTTATCCTCCAAAAATTCTTTAATGTATCTGAAAAGCAATAAGTTTGGTTCATCGGGGAAAATGTAACCCATTCCTTTAAAAACGCTTTCAACAAATTTTTTTAAAAATAATTGGACATGTTCTGAATTTATGGAGTACATTGGCCTCTGGCATTTGACACTCTAGCAGCCATTGAATATATGCTTTAGCTAGGCAGAAATAAAGTACTAGCAAAATTGAAACTTGAAAAAGCTTTCCTTCAGTGTTACATTAATTAAATCTTTTACAGTATTCTGCTATAACCCAGACCATTATTTTCTCCTAGTAATATTCTTATCATTCTCCCATTTATAATCAAAGCTTAGTTGTTTGGACAACTAGGTATGCCTAGAATTACACTGTAATTGTCTTTCCATCTCAGCATAGTATCCATTCCAGTGGCTGTTTACTTGTCTTTTTAGATGGAGCCCTTTTGACAGTGAACTCGATCACTTCTTTGGGCATGTGAAATGGTATTGTATATGTAATTTTGTTTGGAAAATGGTATATTTACCCTTAACACTACACGGCACTTGTAAGGGCACAATCTAACCCGCTTTCCAGCACCAACAAGAAATATGCAGCTCCGAAGTCAGGGAACAAACATTCCCTTACTTTGAGGAGGCATCAGTGAGTGCCACCCACCTGCAGGATGCAGCACATGACCCATTGGCATAGCTTTGGCAGTGCTGAAACAGTGGTTAGGATTTGGGCCTAACTGTACATGTAGTTTTCATCTTTTTTGTTTTCCTTTCACCTTACAGCTATAGGGGAATAGTCTGTGAAATGACCCCAAGTTTCTGGAACTGCAGCATAGTAACTAATTTACCTTTTGCCAGACTCTTCTTTCTGTATAAAATCTTTTTGTTACACAGGCTGAAATGCAGTGTACTGAAAATATGAAATCAATATGTGGTGTTATATTCACTTTAAAAGAAAAAATTATATTGATTTTGAGGTAATGACAGCAGTTCATTTTGCAGGAATACATGCCACCTCCTGTCATGAGGATTGCTTTCACATTTTATTACATCTGAGAAAGGGGGTATGGTTATAAAACTGTCTTGTTCATTTTATAACTTTTTTCTCTAGGTATTGTAATGGTATATATTGTAAACATCTGGAATTTGAGATTATGCTTAATCCCCAGAGTCCACTTCCCCAAGAACAAAGGTTTCTTACCATTGTTACTCGAGTTTCTCGTCTATTATGTATAATCTGTTTTGCTCTTCTTTAGTTGTCTTTCAACTAACGTATTCAGATATTACTTTGAGTTGTTGCTTTAAGGACAGTGTTACACTTTAGGAAGCAGCAATCACTTATGCATTCAACAGGATTACATGGTAAAGCTTTTTCTGGACTCTGTCATTTCATGCTTCATGGTTGTATATGTGTTTTCTCTTCACCCACAAAACCACCACCCACATCCAGAACTGAACTGCATTGCAAGAAGGCGAGATTGAATTCTTTCCTTCTTCCCACACTAACATGCTTGTATTATACATACAGAGCTTCTGTCTTCTAAATGGTGGGCTATTAAAATATGCAACTACCCATATAGAGCCGGAACTGGTATCGTTCAAAAGAAGCATTGCCACAGTATTCCACTATATATAAACAAGCTTTTGTCCAGGAAAAGCTTCTGAAAAATAATATGAGTAGGGTATTTAACCTGTCATGTTTTGGTAAGGCCCTCCTGCATTTAGTGGTATTCACAGCTAAAAAAAACCTACATGGCTTCCTGTTTTCACCTTGCTTGGCAGATTTTGATTCTTTAAACAGCAGAAACAAAGCCCTTCAAATCGATAATTGTAATATTAAACTTTTGGACTATGGAATATGTTGCTTTTTAGAAATATCTTCTCCTTGCAGTTGAATGTGTATTTTCAAAGATGTAATTTTACTATGTGTTTTGTCTTTTTCCAGGTGATCTGATTTCACTGAAACCATCTGCTTAAATGTAAGGAGTTGGAGTCTTGTGGTTGTCTTGTAACAAGTGATTGAATTAAATACAGATTCTGGAAACTGTCAGGTGAGTTTGAAGACACTCTAAAATACTGTGCAGTGTATGATAGCCTGCATCCCAAAAAAGTCGACCATGACCAGTTCTAATGAAATTTAATAGGACTTGAGTTAGTCATACTAATTAGTCCTTTTACTGGTGCTTAGACCTGTTTTTGGATATAACATGTTTTCATAGGTGCACCTCTGAGATGATGCTAGCATTTGAGTTGGTTCACTGTGCTTTCTTTATGACTACTCATGTTTACTTACTGGAGTTTCTTTACTAACAAAACCAGCTTCTTTGTTTTCATGGGGTGGCTTGCAGTTTTGTGGAAGTATACACATGCACAGCATTGCTATTCTGGGTACAGTGACATGCCAGATAAATGGTTTTGTTTGCAGTGACAACTGTCCAGTTTAAACTGGAGCAGTTGAAAACACTTTCATGTGGTGGCCTTCTGTATTCTGGTCTGTAGATTTGAAAGTGCTTCACGTATACTGCTATAAGTGAGATTTTTTATTGGAATAGAAGTGTGGGTCTTAAGTGAATAGTTTCTGGGATATTTACTGTTGATGCAGCGTCGTTTCCACGTGGAGGAGACAAAAGCTTACTTAGGTACCTCTTGAATGAGAATATATGTTTCAGGCATGTCTACAGTTCATAGAGAAGTGGTTCTCAAACTGGTGGGTCGCGACCCACCACTTTGTGTAAAGGTTCCCCCGTCCCTTTAAGGGGTGGGGAAGGGGAGAGGCAGGGAAGCGATCCCCAGGATCTCGTTGCTATGGTGGGTGAAGGGGGGTGCTTTCACTTAAGTAGGTAGGGCTGTAGGAAGCCCTGCACAGCCCTCTGCAGTGCTCCCCAAGGCTTGGAATCTTCAGTAAAAGCGGGCACAAAGCACTTCTGTTTTTTTGCAGGAGGTACTTTGTGCTCTTTTACTGAATGTTCCAATCCTTGGGGATTGCTGCTGCGGGCGCTGCACCTCCTTCAGCCTCCAGGAGCCCTACCTACGTAAAAGTAAAAGCACCCACATGCCCCCCTTAGTGATGCAGTCCTGGGGATCATGTCGCAGCCCTAGCCCCTCCCCCGCAAGTCTTACTGAGGGAGTAAAGCTCCCTCAGAATTTGAGAGCCACTGTAGAGGATCGGCCTGTACATGGAGAAGAAAATATGCAAGATCTGCAGGGTATCAAGCACTTTTTGGAATCTCTTATCACTTTGCTCATTGCTTCACTAGACAAGTTGGAGGTTTATGCAGGGTTGATGTCAATTACGCTTCTAACCTTGTCTTTGCAACTGAGTGAATTGCCCCACCTTGCAAGATCATGCAGCCTATGGGAATGTGTCAAGTTGTCACTCGACTGTATAAGTCAAATAGCCAGTTGGCATATTGTCATAGGCCTCAGTTATAACTACAGCAGCACCCTGTCCAATTCATTGCGCTTCAGTGCTTTCCAGTGGCTGATGTTGCCTGATTGATTCTTTTCCCTTGCATCTCAATTAATCCACAACTTTCCAAATGGTGATATGAGTCATAGTAACCTCTTCATGTTCATTACTCTAAAACAGAGATTTTCAACCCTTTCATCTAATGCAGGGGTGCCCAAACCCCGGCCCTGGGGCCACTTGTGGCCTTCGAGGACTCCCAGTGTGGCCCTCAGGGAGCCCCCAGTCTCCAATGAGCCTCTGGCCCTCCAGACACTTGCTGGAGCCCGCACTGGCCGGATGCAACTGCTCTCAGCATGAGGGCGACTGTTTGACCTCTCATGTGAGCTGTGGGATGAGGGCTCCCTCCACTCCTTGCTGTTTCACATCTGTGATATAGTAGTGGCAGTAAAGGAAAGGCCAGCCTTGATTTGAGCAAGGCCTTTTATAGGCCTTGAGCTATTGCAAGACCTTCATTCATATATATAAGTTCATCTTTAATATATTCATTTATGTAAACTTATGTAAATTTATTCAAATTTTAAATGTAAATTAATTCTTTTCCCCCCGGCCCCCAACACAGTGTCAGAGAGACGATGTGGCCCTCCTGCGAAAAACTTTGGACACCCCTGATCTAATGGGACACTGAGAAGGCACTAAAATTGTCATGGCATACCATCAGTTGATTTTTTTTAACAGTTGTCAAGGAACACTGTACTGAGGGCCTGGGCTTCACGTTCCCCCAATGGCACTACTAAGATATGACCGTCCCTCAAATTCCCATGGCACATATGCAGACTGTTTGAATTTTTCAACACAGTGGTTAAAAAATTCAGTGGTTCAACACAGTGGTTGAAAAATTGGTGCTCTAAAATAACATGGAGCAAGCAATGATGGTTTGTACTGGTTTTGATGAATAGTTTTTATACCTGTTCCTGAAATACTTTGGAAATTTGAGAAGCAGAGGCAGGAGATTCTTTTAAAGCAATGGTTGCAACCTGTTTTGCACTGGGACCCTCTTCTTAGGTACGGCTGCATGTACTCCCCTAAGATCTAGGGCCAGAAGTTATGTCGTTAAGCAGGAAACAGGACGTGAAGTTACTGTTCTTAATAAATCATACTTTTTTCAAAGTCAAAAGTATTCCAAATCCTTTTTGGAATGTTCTGAATTCCAGACCAATGTTTTAAGTAAAGTGCAAATGTTTGTTTATGGCTCCATGAATTTGATTCCATACTGGTGCAAAATATGGATACACTGCAGCATTGAAAGAAGGTCGTTGCTCTAACAAAATATAAACTGTTCTACAACAATCTTCTACTGTCTTCTAACACAGATTTTATATCCAGTGCACTGATTGAAATCTGCAGTTTGGAATAGGAGCACAAAAGTATTATGACCTAAAACTCTGATGTAGGGTTTTTTAATAGCTTTAGCTATTACTTTGGGGAAGCTATGTGGGAAAGTGTGTAAACTAGAAGTGAAATTTCAATAGGCCGTATCGTATTAAATGCTTACATGCTGTACTGTTGAACAGTGATTTAAATGCATATCCCAAGGCTGCCTCAGTAGTAAGTCTCTTTCACTGTGACAGTATAGCAAACAAAAGGCACTTGCAAACGAAAGTATTGTAAGAAGGCTTCCAACTTTGAAAACCAGCTGCCTACTTTTAAATTTCCACTTGGGTATTTTTAGGCAATTCAAAAGCAGCCACTTTTATTTGGTGGGGGCTCACGTTGTCTCCATTTTGCTTTGCTGCTTTTTGAATGTTAAAGAGTTTCTTGTATCTTGGAACAAAATTAGATGCTTTTATCTTAATTACTTCTAAAAATCTAAATTGCTCTTTAAAAATAAAAGGTGAGATATAGCAAGGTTGCTAGGATGCCTTGATCTCATGCAGTAGAGCTGTGGGACTAGGAACAGATCTTCGGAACAGATGTTGGAAACTTACCATTATTTGCAGATGCAACCTTTTTTTCACAAAAGCCACTGAATAATGAATGGATCACAAGCTTTCAATAACTTAATATAGCTATGATTTTTAGTGTGTTTTTAATGCATCTTTTTTTTAAAAAAAAAAAAACCACTTCCTCCTTGCCTGCTAAAAATTGCTATGATGATAAACCTACAAACTTGTTTGAAGAAGTTTATTTTCAGAGCTTTTGGAAGTTCTGGCTTTCCTGGTATATGTATTTTTTGTCAAGGTAGTAGCCCATTATGTCTTCAAGCTCACCTGTGTGGTCAGTCAAATTCATTTGCCAGCTTCTTGCACAGCAATTTTGCCAAATTTGCTTCCATGTTGGCTTTCATTTTTAAATAAATGGACTCCTTCCATAGAATGAACTCTGCTTTAAATATGGGTACACTAGTTAAAAGACTGTATCAGAACACAATGAGATTGAAAGAAGTGAACTAGAAATGCCTCCTTTTTTCCTGCATTGTATTGCAAAAATAGGAGGGTAGATGGAAGAGGGGTATCTGATATTCCATTTTTCTATCAGTATTTCTAGTTCTTCTGTATTGATTTTATAATAGCAGCACAAAAATTGTTTAGTATAATTTTTATAATGTTCTGCAGTCATCCCACTTAAGCTGCAATTGTGAAGACACACATTAGGATGCAACACAGTGGGGCTTACTTCTGAGTAAACTTGAATAAGTTTATTTTAAATACTGAGTAAGGGCTACCTTGCTTGTATGGCAAAGGATCTCTATTAGAAGGCAAGAAGGTAGCCATGATACCAGAGTAGAGTCACTATTGAGTTGTCCCACCAATAGCACTCGTCCCTCTCACAGTGATTTTCAACCTTTTTTCATCTTACCGCGCACTGACAAGGTACTAAAATTATCAAGGCACACTATCAGTTTTTTGACAACTGGCAAGGCACACGATGCTGCTGGTGGGGGTCTCACATCCCTAATGACTCTACTAAAATGACCCTCCCCCAAATTCCCACTTCACACCTGTAGACCATTTGTGGCCCACCAATGTGCGACTGCACAGTGGTTGAAAATGGCTGCTCTATCCGTTCATGGCTGTAATAGTGCCAGGGATGGGGGGGGGGCGGGAAGTGAGTTGAGTGGCTTGCTGAGCATTACCTCCTGACAGAGGAGTACAATGAAGACAAGAGGAATGAAGAATTATGCATGTTTGGTTTCCATTGTGCTCAGGACAGAGTCAAATGGAGCAGCATTCTTTTTCTTAGAAAGAGCTTTGTGGGGAAGTTAAATCATATTCTGCTATAGATGCTGGCTGACTGTACTATTTTATTTTAAATGAATTATTTTTAAACTCTCTGTGCCAAAGCAAAGAGGATTTGCATGTATCCCCCCCCCCCACCCACACAAATGCACTCAAGCAAGGTAATGTGTGGTCCTGACATTCAGTGCTAGGTCTACATTCTTGGTTTTTGCAGTTCTTTACTATTACAAAAGGTGAGGAAACATGTAAACAAACCATTACACAGAGTATGTGGTCACTCACTAGCTTATTTGGGGGCGGGCCTTAACACAAACACCATCTTTGGCCAAGGTTGAGATGACTTATTGCATATAGATTGTTCATGGTGTTTCTGTTTTCTTTTGAACTGTCAACTGCTAGCAAAGACAGTTAAGAGGCATTTTAAAACTACTTTAAAAAGACGCCTCATACTTTCATAGAACTAGTTTACAGTATCTCATTCAGTGCATTGAGCCTTTTTTGTACCTCTGCAGCCTGAAAGTCCTAGTGATAAATGGGTTCAATTAGAGCTAATATATTTTAAGAAAACATTATTGATCAGTATGTGCTTTTTACTGAAATATATTCCTGTTCTCCTCCCACCACTGGAACTCTAGAGATTATCTCATGTCACCAGAAAATAAATTGTAATGTGAATAGAGCATTTGTTTTAAAGGTCAGAGTGCCTTCGTGGTTCTAACAATGGTGAGATTTTCCCCAAACTATCAGAATCCTTGTTGTTGTAAACAAAACATATTGGAATTTTAAACTTAATAATAAAACATGAATGATTTCTTAGGCTACAGTGAGAATTATGCCTTCAACTAGAAGGGATCAGATGTAAGATTTACTCTATTCATATTACTAAACAGCCTATTCCTTCCATGAGCTATTTTAGAAACTTTTTCTTGTTTTGGGATTAGAACTAATTTATATATATATATATATATATATTTGGTGCTAGGTTCCAAACACAATGGTCACTGAGCTATTAATGGAATTTATGTAGGAGCTGAACTCTGGCTAATACTGTTCACGTCCTGTATATGTAAACACCATTGTATTAAAAGGAAGAAAAAGGAAACAAAATGCATTTTTCTTCAAGGAGTGCAGGTTTTTGTTCTGAAAAATATGAAGGTGTTTCTACTGTTGGTTTATCTAACCCTGAATTGTCCACTCATAGCATAAGAGCCATGCTGGATCCAGCCAAGGGCCCATCTAGTTCTGCAACTTACAGTGGCCCACCAGATGCCTTTGGGAGTATGTAAGACAACAAGAGGCCTGTTTCCTGTTTCCATTCCCTAGCGCATGGTATTCATAGATAGGCTACCTCTAAAACCCAGAGGCTGCATACAGTCGTCATGACTTGTAACCTATGATGTATTTTTCCTCCATAAATCTGTCCAATCTCTTTTTAAAGGCATCTAGGCCAGGTGCCATCACCATATCCTACAGCAAGGAGTTCTACAGATTAATTGCACTCTGGGTAAAGAAACATTTTCTTTTGTCTGCTCTTCCGCCTGTCAATTTTAGGCCACACCTTAGGGAGGTGTGGCTAGCCTCCAGGGGCGTCACCAGGCATCTCGGGGAGAGGGACTGGGCTGCTCTGCTGCCTGCTGACTTGCTGCTTTTCTGCAGCTGTGAACGAGGTGGGTGGGGCAGCGTGAGGTGAGGTGGGGCAGTGTGAAACATGGTGGGGGGAGAGAAGGCTGACTGGGCAGGCAGAGGTGCCACATCTCATCATGGAGCTCTGTCCATGTGCAACCTTGCCCCAAGGATGACATTTCCCAGTGTGCCCCTCACCCTGGGCATCCTAGGATTGGTCAAGGCTGCTTGGGAAGGAAGGAGCCAGCCTGCTCCTAGTGGGGGGGGGGTGTCCAAATGCCCCAGGCTGCATCCCTCCGTCTTGCCTGGGGGGAACAGAGGTGGCAACTGCATGTTGGGTGTATGTGTGAGTGAGCAGCCCCCATCTACTTTGGGGTGTAATCTTGCTGGGTGTGGCTGCAATCCTTTCCACACTTCCCTGGGAGTAAGTCCCATTAACTCAAATGGGACTTACTTCTGAGTAGACCTACATAGGCTTGGGGTCTGTGTCAGCTTAACCCAAGATCTTCACCTTTCTCTTTTTGCTCCCCCTCCAAAAAAGAGAAGAAAGCCACTCTTGATGGCTTTGTCTCCAAAAATTGATTAAAAATAAAAATCCCCGTTCCTTTTTTAGCCATTCCCCTTTTTCCTCCTGCCTCCTTTTTTTTTGGGGGGGGGGGGGTACTATGTTGGCTGCTATTGTAAGACAAAAGGCACAATCCTAGCTAGGTCTACTCAGAAGTAAGTCCTATTGTGTTCAGTGGGACTTACTCCCTGGAAAGTGGGGTTAGAATTCCAGGTCTCAGTTTGCAATTAGCAGATACACACAAAACAAAGTCTTCACTTCCCCCCTCCCTTTCCAAAACCCTCCAGGTGTGCTGCTAACAAACTCAGGGCACAATCCTAACCAGGTCTACTCAGAAGTAAGTCCTATTTTGTTCAGTGGGGCTTATTCTCAGGTAAGTGTGGTTAGGATTGCAGCTTCAGAGTGCTGGCAGCCTTGTTGGTAGTGCATAATTATAACAGCTTCACCCCCATTTTGGAAGTAACTGAGGTGAGGTGTTGTAATGGGGAGCTGTGGCCAATGGCTACAAGGATCAGGGGAGGAGTGAGTCGGAAAAGTTCGTGAACCACTGCATTACACCAATGGCATTTAAAAAATGGGCAGTTTCAATCTGTCTCCTTGGTTGGCACTTCTCATTGAGCCGTCCACCACCACCAAGATCTTTCTCTTTTGTTCTGTCACAGATAGATAGTACAGAACCCATCTGCTTGTATCTGAAATTTTGATCTGTAGCTCCAGTGTGCCTCAGTTTACACTTACTTACATTGAAATGCATCTGCCATTTTACTGTTTATTCTCCCAGTTTAGAGAGATTCTTCAGAGCTCAGTGCCATCCACAAACTTTGCCACCTTGCAGCTTATCCCCAACTCCAGGTCATTTATGAATAAAATCAAAGGCACCTATTGGTGGGGCATACTACTTTTTGCCTCTCTCCATCATGAAAACTACCAATCTACCCCCACTCTGTTTCCTTTTCTTTATCGAATTTCTAATCTATTATAGCATCTGTCTTATTCCCTGACTGCTGAGTTTTCTCAATAGTCTTTGGTGTAAGAGCCTTTGTAGTGTAAGCATGCTGGGCAGGGCTGGCCTTAGGAGCTGTACCCAAGTCAAAACGTTGTTTCAGGGGCCCCACCCCCTCAGGGCCCCCCTACTCACTAGGATAAGCAGCAGTGGCAGGGTACCTGGCAATGACATCACTGCCAACTGCTTCCTGGGGGGCTGATTTCAAGCAAGTTGGACCCAGTGCTCTACTCGCCGTGCTCGCCTTACAACACCTCAGATTTGAGGCTTGGAGCATCAGCTGCAAAATGAAGTGCCAGCTGTGGTTGCAGGTGCTCTGCTCCCTGCCTAGTATGGGGCCCCTCCAGGCATGGTGTCCAGTTTGGCCCAGTGGGTCAACTTGCCCTAAGGACTGATCTTAATCAGGCCATAATAAAGTGAGTCAAGCTCTTGCATGCTTCTCTTTACCTTTTTATGTGAGGTGAGGAATTGGGCTGATTTGTGAACAATAGATGGAATAAACCAAGATGTGCCAGCTTTGGATGAAATGGCAAAATGTGGATTATGTTAAACCAGATACAGAAACAAGAGATTTCCTTCCTTTGCATGTGAGCATGAAGCTTGTATCAGAAAAGAGACGCCTGAGGGGAGACATGATTGAGACATACAAAGTTATGCAGGGGCTGGATAGAGTGGATAGAGAGATGCTCTTTTCCTTTTCACATAGCACCAGAACAAGGGGACATCCACTAAAGTTGACTGTTGGGAGAGTCAGGACAGACAAAAAAAAATTTCTTTACCCAGCATGTAATTAGTCTGTGGAACTCCTTGCCACAGGAAGTAGTGATGGCATCTTGCCTCGGTGCCTTTAAGAGGAAATTGGACAAATTTCTGGAGGGAAAGTTCATCACGGGTTACAAGTCATGGTAGGTATATGCAAGGTAGAGGTTGGCTGCCTCTGATTGCCAGATGCAGGGGAGGGCACCAGGATGCAGGTTGTGTCTGTTGTCTAGTGTGTTCCCTGAAGCGTTTGGTGGGCCACTGTGAGATACAGGAAACTGGACTAGATGAGCCTTTGGCCCGATCCAGCAGGGCCCTTCTTATGTTCTTATATGCAGAACCGTAAATTAGTATTCTGCCAAGTTATCCTGACCAGGGGAAGAGTAGAAAGCAGATCTGGTTTTCTAGGAGTTCAGGTGAAGCTTATATTTAGTTACATTCAACTGATTTCTGATATCTGCTGAAATTGCAGACTGAGGATGAAGCTTCATTGACAATTGCATCAGTTATGTCTTTCAGTTATGATTATTCTATGCAGATCGATTCAGATGTCTCTGAGCCAGTTGGAGAACTTGAATTTCTAAAGAGTTAGGTACTCTCCCCTCAACATGCTTATTTGGCTCCATGAGTCGAGAAGAGTTCTGATGGTTTTCTCCTGGAAAAAGGTCACCCTCTAAGTGGCTTTTAAGACAAACTAGGGTGTATGAATCGTACTATCCAAGCTAGTCTGGGGTTCAGAATGGGAACTTATAGTAGCTAGGCAAATAGATTATCTTCCCCTCTCCAGTGCAGGCCAACATTTGTTCCCAGGACTATCACCTGCCTATATTTTAAAGAATCCAGATGCTGCTCTTGAAAACTGAGATGGTTTGGCTTTTATAGAGGTCATTTGAACCCATGTGGCATAACAAATACAGGTTGATCCTGCATGTCCACAGATTCAGAACCTGTGGATTTGACCCACTGTGGGTCCTGACCAGAAGGACCAACCTGTATCTCCCAGACGCAGCTGGAAAACTCTACTCACTTCCAGCAGAAAACCTGAGGCTCGGGGAGGCTACGTGTGGCATTTCCATGCCTCAGAATGCTGTAGAAATCAACTTCCTGTTTTTGGGAAAATGGAAGTTGATTTTGTAGACCTTCCGGTGGCCTTCTGAGGCCCATGGAGATCACACGCAGCCTCCCCCTGGGCCTCAGACAACCCCATGGACCTGGGTTTTGGGCCGAACCATGGATTTAATTATCCATGGTGTTCAGTCTCTGTGGGGGTTCCGAGAACAGAACCCCATGGATGCCGACGTCCTATTGTAAAATTCAGTGTTTCTCAAACTGGGTCGGGACCCACTAGATGGGTCGCGAGCCAATTTCAGGTGGGTCCCCATTCATTTCAATCTTTCATTTTTAATAAGTTAGACTGGATGCTGCCATGGTATGTGACTGCATCTGGGGAAATGTTACAGCTCTGTACTTTTAACAGGCTACTATGTATATACATTTAATAATGATAGTAAATGGGACTTCTGGGTAAGTGTGGGTAGAATTGCAGCCTAGGATTGTTAAAAAATTTTCCTGCTTGATGATATTTCTGGTCATGAGATCACTTCTGGTAGGTCCTGTCAGATTCTCATTCTAAAAAAGTGGGTCCCAGTACTAAACATCTGAGAACCACTGGTATAATTAGAATGATCTCAGAGTTGCTTGAACTTGGTGGCCCAATTATTTCATTTTAACCACATTGTTAAAATCTCTTTTGGAAAGGCTAGCCACCTAAACCGAAAACCATGGACTGAAGTTGCGCATTTTTAATAAAGCAGTTCAGCAAATCGAGCAGGACTTTCAAAACCTGAAACTTATTGGAGATCTATGGTACTTGAAAACCAAAGGCTTCATTGTTAACCATTTGTGTCCATAAAATTTGATCCCCATTGGTGTAGGTTTTTGAGCAGGATACATCCTCTTTCTTATACCTAGCAGTCTGCTCATAGTGCCAATTTCCTGTCTTACTCTAAATGATTTTTCTTTGGATAAAGTCCTTCTCTTTAAATAGAACTCTACAATGTATGCACATTCTATGTATTGCAGGTAAATGCTAATGATTTGCTTCCTCGCTTTGGTTGTGTCGAACCTTGTTTGGCCTTTTCAAAATGCGAGGACAGATTGTTTTTCATAGTGTTACTTTAAAAAATGCCTCCCCTACAGAAAGACTTCATCATAAAGTGAAGCAGCAGCCTTTTGATCATTATGAAGGTTGTGCTATTCATCTTTTTGAGTATAACATTTGCACAAGTACATCTCCTTGCTAGTTTGCTCCTATGCATCAGTATGCAATAAAAAAATTAGAATCTTTTCTTGTGCTGAAACAATTCTGTAAGATAAATCTGCAATTTACCAATGGGAGATGCCTGGTAATGTGTCTCTTCTGTAGTCAGTTTTAAGATTGGGAGCAGTTTCGACATATGATGATACTTCCTTACAAACACAGCTGCTCCAGTGTTTCTTATAAAGCTTCTGTGACTACCTTTTTCTTCAAAGGAGCATTTAAAATGCTGCTTGAGTCAGCTAAATTGGACTTGCACTGTGGATGAACTTTGGTGTATAGTTAGATGTGATGGTGAAGACACGAAGACATGAATTATTAATACGGAAATTGTTTTTAGTCACTGCCTTAACAGTGTGAAGAGGCAAGAGTTCAAGACTGCTGGGAGGGTAGTTTCCATTCATATAGGATGAATTGATCTTAAATCTCCAAGAAAAAAGGTCTCATTTAAACAAGAATATTTAGATACTTCATAAATATAGGTCCACATTATTTGGTTGTTATATAAACATGGTGTTTTGTACTTTCATTTTGATAACCAGGCTTTGAATGTTCATTGTACTGTGTGGTACACTTTTCTTTTGCTGAAGGTTTTTGTTCATTTTGTGCCTTGTGTGTGTTTAACTGCAGATGTGCCCCTGTATCTGCAGGGCTCCATTCCAGAACCCCCTGCAATTAAGTGAAACCGCGGATATGGGTGAATGCCTCCCCCCACCCTTATAAGGCATTTAAAACATAACTTCTGGTTTCTCAGTGAAACCAGAAGTGCAGTTTTTTACCTCTGGCCTGAGCCCTGCAGAGGCATGGATGGACATCCATGGCCAGAGGAGTGTGTGAATGAGAATTATTTTACAAGCCACCTGAAAGTGAACTATTATGTAAAGAAAGATATTGGCTGTAATGTGTAAGAACAGCACTGAATTATTGCATATTGGATTATAAGTAGCAAAATGTTCTGTAGAACACTTCGGAAAGCAACAGATCTTTAAATAGCATACTCTAAAGTATCTTTTAAATTTGTTCAAAAATCCTTTAACTCACCCTTATCCCCCTTACCAGACACTTGTATAAATGAGAGAAGCAGATTTCCCTCGTCTCTTTGGCAGCATTACTGTTTATGTGGGAGGATCTTAGCTGTCTTAGAATCCTCCACTGCCCAGTCATAAGCCTACTCAGAATTTCTTTTTATGTTCCTACGAAGAGAGAATCTTCACAAGCTAAATACCGGAATTGCCACTAATATCCAGTATAAACAAATGTTTTGCTGTGTATTTAATTTATCAGTGTGGAATTGGAAAAGCGGATATAGTCCGTGATGGGATATTTATGCTCATAACCCTCTAAGAGAAACTCTATGTAGTTCTAATACAGTTTACCATTTAAGAAGCTAAAATGAAGGGTTTATGCATCTGTAAAACTGTTACTATTTTTATTGCTTTGGCTCTGTTTGTGTGCAATGATGCACACTCTTGGCTTACAGATTTTTGATACTAAGGGAAACTTTTATCCAGGGACAGATGACCATGGGCTCAATCCAGTTTGGGACGGTGGCAAGGCAAAGGGTTAAAGTTCTGCTCTTCCTACTGTGGTAATGATCCAGATCCTAATCACAGATCAGAATTCTTATTTCCCCAGCAATTATGCATTGAAAGGATATACAATAATACATCCTTTTACAACCCTGTCTGATTTTCAGACCTTGTGTGGTTGCTAACTGTAGCAGATGCTACTTTGCTTTGGGAAGCACCCAAGGCTTAGAGCCTTGTTGCTCGATGGAGATGCTGGGGAGCAGAAACATTTTGAGGGTTGAGGGAAGGAGCAAAGAATGAGACTAGCTGCTACTAGCTGGCTCTAGCTAACCACAACACATTCCTAGACTAAGATACTGTCCATCCTGTTTATAGTTAGGCAAGGAACAAGGCTGGGGTTTCAGAGTGTGCTCTGAAAGTAAAGCAGGTGTGCCTGCGGTTGCCATGTCTTGCCTAAAGCTCTAAAGCCCTGTGCTTCTGCATATGCTACACTAACTTTTTTGTGTTTTTTTTTTAAATGCAAGATCAGGGCCTACTGTGCAATATTATCGAGTTTAGTCATTACTGCAGCATTTAACAGTGAGCAGTAGGAAATATAGCTTTATGTCTTGCTGTCTATTCCCAGCCAAACAATGCAAGCTCTCTAGTTTTTATTGCATGCAAGTAGATGCTCCAATCTTGCTGTGAACAAAAGAGTTTTCTTTTCCCCCCTTACTTAACTTTAAATCTCTTCCTTTTTTTGTTGTTTTATCATGTTGCTCAGTGCGTTTTGTTTCTTTTCCAGCAATGATACAGAGATCAAATGATATACCTGTGAAGAGTTAATTTCTACTGGGCATTTAGAGGGTTGTTCTGAAGAAGAAAAAATCAAGATCCAGTTTAAAAGTAAATCCTTTCTCCACAAGAGTGTTGGATATGACTTGGGTATATTCCCATTTTGTTAATTCATCAGGCTATTTCCCACTTATCAATTCATGTTAATCTACCTGCTGCTTTCTCTTACCTCCTACTACCTACCTACTTGCTCCACCTCCTACCCTGCCCCAAAATTTAAAAAATGGCACATGCTGTGTGTCTGAAAGCTTTTTACGCACCTCACTGTCTTCAGATAGTTGAAAAAGGATGCATTATAGTTTATCCTTTTGAGGCATAATTGCTGGTGAAATGAGAATTCTGATCTGTGATTATGGCCTCTGGTTAGACTTCACTCTGAATACATTTAGACCTCCATTTACAGGTCCTCTTTGTATTTCTGAAACTGGAATGTGTACCCAGTGTACCAGCATTAACTTCTGTGGTGCCAGCCTAACCTCATTATAAGAGATTGGAACATAAATGAATATCCTGACAGTATATGTTTAGCTTTTCTGCACCATAAAAAACCAGGCATACTTGTGGAAGTTATTTCAATCCTTTAGATATTCACAGCATGATTTCTAAGAGCTGGCATCCTGCAGTTTGAGGGAGCAGCTTGTGTATATATAGCTAGAGGTGTTTAAAAATGGTATTTATTTACTCGGAAGTAAGCCCATTATGTTTATCAAGGCTTGGGGTGCAACCAGTCTTACTCACCAGAAACATACACCTCTATATACAGCATACGTGAGCCTTGCTTTTACATATGCTTTATTTGTATCTTACCTGGGAGTTCTGGCTTCCAACACCAGATCTGTATCTAGGCTGTTGATGTAAGTCTTGCTTTCAATTCCCCATTTGTAGCATGGAAGAAATATTGTTGGGTCTCACAGGAAATCCTATCTGCTCTGAGTCTTGGATAGCAGGCTATAAATGCCAGTGGACCTGCCTACATTTAACTTCTTACTTGGCAGTAAATTGAGGGGACTCTAGAGTTGTCAAGAGAAGGATAGTGTAAAATGTTGTTAAACTGAAAAAGTGACTCATGATATTGGGAACTGTCTTACATCAGGCAGATCTCCCAGTCGGGAGTTGTTATAAATAACTTGTGGCAAAAAGTAGTCTAAAAGCTTCCTTCCAAAACTCCTCTCTTCAACCCAAACATTGTGTGGAAAGCAGTATGCACCATCTGCTTTAATAAGATTAAAAAGTCTTTTCTGATTGGATATCCCCCCCTAAAAAAATAGTTGAATTATTCAGGCTTTACTGTGAACAGTAAACTTTTCAATTAAGAAGACTGACTGGGTGATTTTTGTAGAATTAAAATATGATCTATGGGCAACCCTGCTGCAGCTTGGTTTGATATTAAATAAAAGGTATCTACAAAGATGAAAACTTGTTTGCTGCTAAAGTAGAAAGGAAGTGATAACATGCACAGATGATGGACAGGATTTTCTGGTGTCATCTGGTGCCATTCTTCATTTGATGGGTAATTCTTTTATTGGGGGGGGGGCGCAAAGATTCAACACACAGACCTTGTCCTGACTTGATTACTCATTCTGTTGCTTGCCATTCTCCTATTTTGTTCTATCCTTTTTCTCTTCTGTGTCATATCTTCTTGGGCCCAATCTAAATTTGACACACAATTGTATACATCATTTTTAATAGCCAAAAGTGGCCTTGAGTCCAAGTAGAGAAAGAAGTATGAAGGGTGGGCTACTTCATCCTTTGCTCTGTGACATTGTCTGTCTCTTTTCACAAGGAGAGAAAGGGGGAAAGATACAAATACAGTATACTGTATATCTCTCCCTCCCCCCCCCCCCATGGAATGCAAAATAGTTGGAATGTGCTTTTGAGTGATAAACGGTCAGAGGGCTTAGGGTTAAGTGACCACTCCTATTCCATTACTGTGACAGCATCCTGAGGTTACTTCTAGCTGCCAAAAAGGGGGAGGTGGAGCTGCATGCTGTATGTGTGTATCTAGTTTGGCCTTGGATCGACTCTGTAGGCATGGTAGGTATCTAATTTTTTTATTTATTGTAGCAGGTTTTAGGTGTGCCACAGATAATGTATGTCAGACCTGGTGATTAGGAGAATTGTTTAAACTTGATAGTGGGATCTTTTGTTCTCTCCAGTGTGTGTACTTGAGCTCAAAAAGTAAAAAGGGATTCTTTTATCATCAGATTTTGTATGCTTGTGTTTTGCCTTGGCTGTCACTCCTAAGTGATCTGTAATGTACATCACACTTAATGTTTTAAAACTGATACATTTTGCAGGCCCACACATCACTCTGAATGTATTGAATTGGTTTTCATATTTCTAATATGACAAACTAAAAGTACGTGGATAATAAAAAGCATGTATGTTGCACTGCACGAAGCTCCACTCATTCAATTCATTGGGTTTAGGAAGAGTGCTGTCAAAATCTATCAGCTGGACAAATCCACTTTGCCAGCCTTCCTCTTTTTGTATGTTAAAATAGTTGGGAACAATTATCCGGACATGAGGCTAGAAGCTTGAGGTAGGGTCCTTTTCCAGCCCTTGTGCCATCATGTGGGGCAAGTAAATGGGAGATGTGGGTTTGTCCTCACTAGGAGGGAGGTGAAGCAATGCCTCAGTGGAAGTTCTTTAGCTGTCACACAGTACCCATTTGAAAAGTAGTTGTACAAAAGTTTTCAAAGGAGATGTGGCTTCTGAACAATCCCATGGCATTCACATGAAAGGTGCATTGGTTGATCATTGGAGACAGACCAATAGGAATTATTTAATCCTGGAGTTGTTAGGCTTCTGATTAGCGCATGTGCTCAATAACAATGGTTTAAACCCCAATAAGTGACCCAAATAAGTTGTCATCTGGGCTTACCAAGCATTCATCTAGACATGCAAGGTTTGTTTAATTGCCAGTTATATTTGTTCACTCTTCCTTCTGGGAGTTGTTTTGGCTTTAGTCTCCATAACGTGTTAACAGTGGTTCTCAAACTGTGGATCTGTGGCCCACCAGTGGTCACAACACCATTTTTGGTGGTTTGCGAAACTGACAGGGTATATTAGGCTATGTGCATCAAGGGTTATGCAATGTGCTACTGAGGGGGGGGGGAGGAAGCACTGCTGCCCAATCACCATTACAACCACAGAGGCTTGAGTGGTAAAGTGAAACAATTTTTAAGGTGGATCCTGGTGCAAAAAAGTTTGAGTGCCACTGCCTTAGAATAATGAATTCATGGTACCATCTTCACTACTTGGAACTAATTTGTTATTTTAAGTGTGTGAGAGTTGTTTTTTTGTGTCTGTATTTTTAAACACTTGAATCTTTACTGGCACCTCGAGTCCTCTAATCTTTTTACATATTCTCTGTACTAGTTGTTAATTCTAACACCAGACCAAAGCCAACTGTTAGCTGTAAAGCAGGGAATGTAGTTAATTCTAATCCTTCCAGCAGTCTGAAACCTGTATTACGTTTGTCACTGTGGACTTCTCAGCTATGCAGTTCTGTTTGTTGTTCCTCTAAAAGCCATCCCACCCTGCATTTATGATGATTAACAAAGTGCACAAAGCTTTCATTTAGTCTTTGACCCTTAGTATGCTAATTCATATTCCTTTCCTTTCAAGACCTTTTGGTTTGTTTAGGCTCAGTTTAGTATATTAAAAATGCAGTCTTGTTGCAGCACTGCTGAATAAAGTTCTGTTCACTTTACTGAGACTTCTCTGGTGAAGCACTGTGGCACTCGGGCTGTGAGAAACCGAATAGAGTTGTATGTGTGCTAGGAGTCATTTGGGTTTGACAAGTTTAGAGAAAACCCTAGTTTGAGTTTATAAAATCATCGAAGAGTGTGTCTGTTGGTGTGCATTTGGGGTAAACGTATGCAGCTGCCTTATACTGTGTCATACTATTGGTCCATCAGGCTCAGTGTTTCCTATACTGGCTGACAGTGGCACTTGGCATATAAAGCGTGTGCTCTGCCGCTGAACTAAAGCATCTTTCATAAGGGTCCTGCCCATGTGTAAGCACAGACTGCCTTGCATGATCTAGAGCAGGGGTGCCCAAACCCCGGCCCTGGGGCCACTTGTGGCCCTGGAGGCCTCTCAATGCAGCCCTCAGGGAGCCCCCAGTCTCCAATGAGCCTCTGGCCCTCCGGAGATTTGTTGGAGCCCACACTGGCTGGACGCAACTGCTCTCAGCTTGAGGGAGATTGTTTGATCTTGTGTGAGCTGTGGGATGAGGGCTCCCTCCACTGCTTATTGTTTCACGTCTGTGATACAGTAGCGGCAGTGAAGGAAAGGCCGGCCTTGCTTTGTGCAAGGCCTTTTATAGACCTTGAGCTATTGCAAGACCTTCATTCATTCATATAAGTTCATCTTTAATGTATTCATTTATGTAAGCTTATGTAAATTTATTCAAATTTTAAATTTAAATTAATTCTTTTTTCCCCCCAACACAGTGTCTGAGACACGATGTGGCCCTCCTGCCAAAAACTTTGGACACCCCTGATCTAGATCACAATCTAGCCTGCTCTGTATTCCTATGGGGCACGTTCCCCCTGTTCTACTTAGCCTTTTGTGGGCAGAATTTTAATTTTGTATTTTCAGTTTGTATTTTGCAATCCAAACTGATGACTTTAACCATGGCATTTGATGTGTTTGGCAGAGCTCAGATTAAAATTCATTTGTGGACTAGAACTAGTCTAGATCGATTGAACTGATTTTTTTTAAACTAAAATTAATGTTATTTGCATACAAATTAGTGCAGGTGTTCAAAGGAATACTGTAAGAGCAATTTGCTGTTTTTGGTTCTGTAATTTTTTTTGGCCAGTGTTTTGAAAGCACTCATCCAGCTTCCCTAACAATTTTTCTAATGACTTTCAGTATTTTTCATTTTGGGAATAGTGAGAAGGGATCAGAATTAGCACCATAATACTGTTACCTAGTGTATTCCAGTACTGGAACCAATTGCTTTGCAAGATGAATCTTTTAAAACTTTTAAAAATTTCTTGAGAACTGGAAATCATTTCTAAATTTTCTTATTATTAGAGCAGTCAACACTAGGAAATGGAAACTGAAGTGTAATGTGTAAAGGATTTATGACAGAGCTTTAATAAAGTCAGTAGACTAACAGCGCAAACTACTAGTCACTGTGAATATATCTTGGAGTGCTGGTACTAATACCATTCTAGTAGTGCTGGAGACACTTGATCCTGATCACTGAAGTCTTTACTGGTATGCTGTCAACAGCAATTCACGTTGAGGCAAAGGAGAGTGATGGCTGAGACTCCTAAGAAGAAATGTAGAGAAGCTGTGCTTATAACTACCTAAGGCAAGGCTGTTCAGTGTCTTGATAACCTGGGGCCAGACTATGTTAGTGTTAGAGAGAGAGAAGGTGTGTGTGCCTGTGCCTGTGTCTCTGTGTGAGAGAGAGATAATCTTTCAGCTGTTCTAACTGAGGTGTAAATGCGCCACATTTTATGTGATTATTCAGTGCTGTGAACGCACATGGCACATTACTATAGTAAAAGAGGTGAAGCAGGGAAGGGGATGGAATAAGAATATAGAATTGTGGGAGCTCTGTTTTTACTGTTTATAAATGTTCCAATTTGGAATATTTCACTTCAAATAGTCTCTTGTTTTAAATAGGATCAAGCTTTTATAGATTCACAATTCCTTTCTCATTTTTTGGTTATTCTAATGGGAAATATTTATTGAAGTTTAAATACTATATAAGGACCCAAAATGCTACCCTTTGGGATGGGGGGGGGGGGGAGAAATACCCACAGAACCATATAAAGTTCAACCTAGCTGTGCTGCAATCTTTTTATATACAGGTATATAAAATGTTTCAGATAATTTTGAAGGAGAAGCACAGTTCAGAATTCTCATGGGAACATAGATACAACCTTCATTGCCATACACTTGCTATTTATGGTATGAGTAGACATTCTGTACTGGACCCCCATTCCCAATGATATTTTTATATCGCAAGGAAAATAGGGTGAGGAGAAGAGCTGAGGGGACAGAGATTCTTTTTAGCCTCTTTGGGTCATAGTACTTAATCAGATGAACAAGCCTGTTTGAAAGCAGTTTGTAATTGAAGAAGCAAACGCATGGTGCTAAGGACAGAGCTTTTATTTAATTTAAAAACATGAATAATACTTTAGAAAAATAAAATAAATAAAATATTCAGCATGTAGCAAAACTGACCTTAGACTTGAGCTTTTGGGTCTTGAACGCACGGGAGTGTCTGTGTGGGGTTGTCTTTAAAAGTCATAGCAGGCTTGTGGTGTTAGTCACTTGCTAAATATTTTCTATTTTCACTCCCTCCTATACCATCTCCTCTCAGAGTCTGAAAAGTTTGGACACCAGCAGCCTGAGATCAGACTTCATAGCTGGATGCCTGCAGAGCAGAACTTGCACACCTGTTGGGTTGTCTGTAGAACTCCTGCAGGGGGCCATGAATATTCTTGCTATGCTGAATTGCAAACACCTTCAGCTGTGGGAGAGGATGAAGCGAAATCTGATCCAGAGGAACTCTAGTAATGATAATGCTCGTTCTAATTTTACATCTTGGAAGGACTTGTTTATGTGCAGATCTCAATAAAATAGAGGAGGGGTAAAAATTAGATGGTATTCGTACATTTCCCATCGGAGTTGCTAACTTTTATGGTCTTCATGCCAAAGTTCATGCTAGTGGCTACTTCATATCGTAAGAATAGATTAAGCCACTTCTGCCCGTTGCGTATACACAACGGACACCAAATGTGTACACCTGTGGGCCAGACAAAAATGGGTTAAATTCAGGGGAGCACTTCTATGGTGTATTTCTCATGAATGAAAACATGGTATTTATTAATGCGTCTATCTTGGGCGGGGGGGGGGGGGGTTAGTCAAAAGAGCTGCCAAATTGCTTCCAGATTATTTTTATCATAATTTGTGAAGCTGATGGTTTGAGTATCTTCCAAAAAAATAAATATGGGAAGGGTTAAAGGCATACGGCTCTAGCCTTGGCTTTTTTCTTCTAATAAAAATGAGGTCAGCCCTAGTATTAAATCTAAAACAAGTGGGTTGTAATACTTGAAAAGTCATTGAAAAGGGCTCCAAGCAAATGTCAAATTGTAATAATTAACCCCTTAGAAGGGCATTTAAAGAATATAAGAAGTGCATGCGGGGTTTGCAATGATGGGAAATCTTAGTTATCACATATATTTCTTCTCCCAAACCACCTCTTTGAAGTCTTAAAAATAAATATGTTAAGAGTTGATTGCTTAAAAGAAATAGTATCTTCCGTTCCTTTTGTTCGCACAAGCATTGAGATCTGTCTGTATAACATACATGCTGGACTGATGAAACCATTACTAGCCTTCCTCCATCTGGCAAGACATTTTTTATAGTGTGTGTGTGTGTGTGTGTGTGTGTGTGTGTGTGTGTGTGTGTGTGTGTGAAGACAGAAAAATCAATATCCAGTTGATGGAGACAACGGAACATAATGAAGGTTAATGCCAAAAGATCTGGGACATGTCAGGCTTTCATTAGGGTTTCTTTTTCTTTTTTGTCTTTGTACCCCCTGCAGCTGATGAATTTTGTTCAATTACTTAGAAGCACATTTTGCTTTTTGTTGGAAGGAACAGGATTGTACATCCTGTACATTAAAGAAGTACTATACATTAGGACTGGGGATGAAATTGCATACTAGAAAAATGGCATGTACTGTGTGAACATTGTTTTGAATGATTTTAAAGTTTAGTCAGGCAAACAGATAAAATCATCATGAGAATATTATCCAGTAGTGTATGAAAATGATAAGGTGCTTGAGAGAATTGCTAGCTGACCAAATTCATCTTTTTCAGATGTGCCTGAATCTTGACATGTAAAAGAGTAGTTGTTATATATGCACACAAGTTTTTTCAGGGAGTTGAATCCATTCATGTCTGTATCTCCATATCACTGTTGTCATATCCTGTCCTGTGGTGTTATATCTGTTTAGGTGACTAGAAGTTGGAAGAGACCTGCCTATAAGGAGTTGCTTTCTCTTTGGTCCTAATTTATGAAATGCCTTCTTGTATACTGGTACCAAGCTTCATAGTACATAGGACTTACATAAAATACATGCATGTGTGTAAATATGTACATGTTTTTATTTTCCTCTTAAATAGATGCAAGGACATATATTTTAATGGTAAAAATAGGAATTGAGTATCTCCCTTATAACATATGACTGCCATTACAGACTGTATTTTTAATTACTGAATTGTTGATTGTGTTCTCAGCTTCCAAATACTTACAGATCTAATCTGAATGAACCCAGAAGTCCTCCCAAATAATAAGAAAAGGGTAATTTATTTACAATAATACTTAAAATACATAGCACTACAAAGGTACAGAATACTGACAAGCCATTCACTATTAACACATAGACTCTTAACAAGGCTAATAAAAACAACATTAATCTTTTACTAAGAAGTCTTTCCCCCACAATACAGTCTAAATACTGTTAACCTCCCCAAGAAAGCTCAGTCATTCCCCACCAAATGGAGGAGGTTTTATCAGTAACACAGCTCACTCCCCCTTTCCTTCCTTTCAGCCTCACAGGTGCTTTCAACTCCCAATCATGGGCCAATCACCCCAAGTCAAGAGGGAAAAAAAAATCTCAGTTGGTATTTAAAGTAAAATGATTCCAATTCCTTTCTTTCAATGACAGTGCTGCCTCCTGGCTCTTTCTTATGGATGGGTTACCTAAGGGGTTTCACCCCAATTGCACATAGGGCATTCATGCTTCTCTCAGGGCCCAATCCTACCTAACTATCCAGCACCGGTGCAGGTGCAATGCAGCCTCAAGGTAAGAGAACAAATGTTCCCATACCTTGAGGAGGCCTCTGTGTCTGTCTCCCCACCACAGGATGCAGTGCACGCCCCATTGGCATGGCTTCACCGGCACTGGAAAACTGGATAGGATTGGGCCCTCAGTCTCTGTGAGTCTTTTTCAGCTGCTGCTTGGGTCCTGAGATTGGCATCAGACCCTTGAATTAGTGAACCAAGACTGCATGTTAAAATAAAGGACCACTGAATCTGTTTCCTTGTCTCATCCCAGGATCCAAGCAACATCTCACAATAGAATAAAGTACTCAGAACCCTAAAAGTTTATTGTATGTAACTTTGAATGTATTCTTTGAACCAACCATGTGATTGTTCATTGAAGCATGACTGAACTGCTGTTTCTAGCATCTTCCAGTGGTGTGAAAACCATGAAAAAACCCCCAAACTATTGGGTGTCATTGTGCAGAAAGGAACAAAAAATGTTGACTTTGTCATGATAGCTGTCGTACAAAGTTTATTTTAAACCCACTTCCTTTCTCTTTGAGAGTTTCATCTTGAAGGAGAAATGGGACACAGTGACCCCAAGATTACGGGCAAACAGCCATCGTAATTATCTGTAGACAATATCTGTCCGGCACTATAATAATCCCAATAATTCAATTAGTTGAAAAACAATAAGCAAGGCATGAATGTGGGAACTCTGAAGGCAAAGTGACTGGCAAAATATTTGCGATGATAGAAGATGAATAGTTGTACAGTAAGCCAATCCTCATTTGTTTTTCCCATCTGCCCAAGTCTGAATATCGGTGATATGAGTAGAATTGTTCAATGGGCTTTTTGTCTGCCTTCTTAATCTTTTGAAGGAGACAATGCCTTTTCTGTTTCTTGTGTTTTGGAGTTATTTTGTCATTTTGCCATCTGTCGTTCTCGCACACACGGGTTGCAAAGAACAAAACTGGTCAGTAATATTTGTTTTTTTAATTTTCTTTTCTTTATAGCACTTAAATCAAAGTGCTTTAACTTTAAAGCACTTTAATCAAAGTGTTAAAGTGATTTAACATTTCAAATATAGAACCAATTTTATACATAAAAGCTGCTGCTGTTTTTTAGTAATATTTTCATAACCAGTGCTGCTGTTGTTTTAAGAAAAGGACATAAAGGTCAGGTTATGAGATGATAGACATGAGCACGAGGCATGGAACAAATCGTATAAATTATTATTATTAACAGTATTTATATACCACTTTTCAACTAAAAGTTCACAAAGTGGTTTACAGAGAAAAATCAAATAACTAATGGTTCCCTGTCCCAAAAGGGCTCACAATCTAAAAAGATGCAAAGGAACACCAGCAGACAGCCACTAGAACAGACACTGCTGGGGTGAGGTGGGCCAGTTACTCTCCCCCTGGGGAAAAATATACACTCAACAGTTGCATCAACACTGACTTGTCATTGCATGCAAATTCATGGTTTCTCATACTCGCCACATTCTGTATGGAATAACTTTTCTTTCTTAGCAAGCATATTTTGAGTTTGTAATCTAGCTTCCTAACAAAATTAATGTAACTTGGTATAAACTTTTTGATATGAGTGTGAATTATGGTACTGCTTGTAACTGCACCCAGTCTAATTAGAAATACTGCATCAGTGAAATAGGAATTCCAAAACATGCTTTTAACATTCAAAAAGCTGTGGGGCTGAGAGATGGGTTCAATGACTGAGTACCCCTGATCTAGGGGATGCCATCTCGTGTGAGTGTGTGTGTGAGAGAGAGTTCCCAGATTTACAATGCCACTATTATCTTACTATTACACAACATTCATGTGTGTTGTCACTTCTTTGTTTTGTTTTTGCATCCTGACCTTTGCATCTCTTATTACATTTGTTTATCAAATATTGAAAGCAGCCAAACTATTGCTGTGAGTGTTTAATCATCTAGTGTGCCGGAGTCCCATTCTTTGTTCAAGTGCAAATATCATACAAATACCTGTAAATACTTTCTCTTTTAAAAACAAACTTGCTTGTAGGTTCTCCAGAAATGGCGTTATATTACAGGTTGAGTATCCCTTATCTGGACTGCTTGGAACAGGAAGGTGTCTGAATTTTGAATTCGTCTGGATTTCAGAATAGTTGCATAAATATAATGAGAAATGCTTCCTCTTGCTCTTCTCATTGTTACCCATTTGGGTGTCTGTTGGCCTCTTTGCCATTTTTTTGCCAATGTCTCTGCACGTACACATCACAAAGCAGAGAAAATTCACATCCTGCACTGTACGTGAGAATGAGCACAAGACCCTCTAGTATTTGCTCTACAGAAAACCATTTTAAAAATCCTTAGACAAAAGTGTCTGGATTTTGATGTCTGGGTTAAGGGGTAATCTACCAGTATTTACCCATCAGAGAGAGCAGGTGCGTCATTCAGGAATTTTCAACCAGTGTCTGAAACTTTTACCCCCTTAAAAATCAGGTTCCATGACTGATAGTCTGATGCAGTGTTTCTCAGATTGTGGGTCGGGACCCACTAGGTGGGTTGTGAGCCAATCTCAGGTGGATCCCCATTCATTTCAATATTTTATTTTTAATACATTAGACTTGATGCTACCATGGTATGTGACTGCATTTGGGGAAATGTGACAGATCTGTACTTTGAATAGGCTACTATGTTTATGCTTTTTACTCCTGGGTAAGTGTGGGTAGGATTACAGCCTAGGATTGTTAAAAATTTCCCTGCTTGATGATGTCACTTCTAGTCATGACTTCACTTCCGGTGGGTCCCGATAGATTCTCATTCTAAAAAGTGGGTCCCAGTGCTAAAAATGTGAGAACCACTGGTCTGCTGTATAGCCTTTTGAGTCTCCTGGTGGGCACAATCCCTTCATAAATCTTGAACCTTTTAATGAACCTAAACTTGGACAGGTATCTCCCACTTTCTGATGGTTCATTTTTTGGCGATCCACTCTTTCAACACATTTCAGTTATATCTGGAAGTTAGTCATTCAGTGTAGGCTTCACATTTTCAACCTCTCTCTGATGTTTTAAAGGCTAAAATTGCCCTCCACCATGTTGATTTGCATATGCTGTGGTGATTCAAACTGTTTTGGGGTGTGTGTGTGTGTGTGTGTGTGTGTGAGAGAGAGAGAGAGAGAGAGAGAGAGCATATGCCAACTTTATCTCTGGATCTATTCCCATTCCCAAAGGCGTTAATGAGAGTCCATTTGCAGAAATCTTTGTGTGATAGCAGAAATCTGCAAGATAAAAAAGGCATTTGCAGTTTGCTAGCTACAAAAACACTGGAAGCAATATTTATAAACTAAAAAAAGACCAGGTTCCACTTTTCACCACTGTTCTGGTCCCTAACCTGTCAAATGAACGGGGTGTGCCTCAAGCAAGAGCAATTCTTTTTTCGTTTCTACTAATTCCAAGATAGTAGTTGCCCAAGTGAACATGGTAGCCCTTAAAATACAGTGCTTTGTTTCTCTGCATAAAGTGGGAAGTCTAAAGCTTCATGTGCACTACCATCTTTGAATAGTAGATATCACATCAGTGTTTTGAAAACGTGTGTTCAAGTTTCACAGCATTTAGTGTTAGTGGATGTCACAATTAACATGTTGTGTAGAAAGTGCCCTCAGTCCATATACATACGTATATGAAAATGTATACCATTTGGTGCTGTGCCAACACTTAACATTAAAAGAATCTGTTTTTCTGTTGATAGTATTGCTGCTGTAAGTAAGCGTCTCCAGTTGAATTCCCTGTAAGTGTTTAGTCCATAAGAGAGGGTCAGCCCACATACTAAAGTTGTAAGTATAACAAGGCTTGTTTCTCAAATCATGTAGGCACCATACCAGTCTTGTTACTGGGAAACCTGCCTTCCTCATCTGCTTGATATCTACTCATCTGCTTAACCAGGCTGAGAATGTGAACTGGGTGAGGGTGTGTGAAGGGCACACCTGCTTCCCATTTCCCATAACAGCCTGATGCAGTGCTTGCATTCTCAGATAAGCTAAAGGATGAGTCAAGTGGACTGAGTCAGGGTTTTAAGTGTCAGGATCTTAATTGTCATATTTGTATCCTACCTTTCCTCCAATAAATTCCTGAATTCAAATGAGGCGGCTATCTCATTTTATCCTCAAGTCATCCATGAGGTATTTAGGCTATAAGATTGGTTTCTCCAAAATACCCAACATAATTCCTGAGTGCCAATCTAAACCTTGGTCTCCCAGATCCAAGTCTAGAACTATTCTTACCATATTAGTATTCTCCCGCTTTGAAGATAGTATTCAGGGGTGTCAGGTTCATGGGGTGGAGGTGCCGTGTAGAATTTCTTTATCCGGCCTGTGTGATAGTTGGGCTTTCCCAGCATCGCTATCAGCTAGTCTCG
The DNA here is from genome assembly GCF_035046505.1 of Tiliqua scincoides. NCBI lineage: Eukaryota > Metazoa > Chordata > Lepidosauria > Squamata > Scincidae > Tiliqua > Tiliqua scincoides. The sequence continues at coordinate 152,596,353 of NC_089821.1, read as the reverse complement.
GTTGCTGAGCTGAGAAGTGATGCTTTGGCAGAAGTGACCATGCTGAAAGGGTGGTACTGGAAGAGTCCAGTTATCACACTGAAAGACCTTTCACATTTAGGGCAATCACCTCCTGCTTAATGACATCGCTTCCAACCCTCAGCAGGTACCATGAATACTATTTAGCCTGCTATATGGAACAAACTTGACACCCCTGAAGATGTGTTTAAAAACTAAAGCACCCTGCTGCAACAGAAATGTAGCATGGATACATCTTTGTTTCTCCTTTTAAAACTTGAATTGAAGGGCCCTTTTTCTTTTCCCTTTACCACGACTTGAGCTTCATAAAAAAAATTAAAGGAAGAAGTTAACACCATAGTTGTGTGTGGTGAATTGTTCTGACAGTCAACTGTCAGAAGACTTATAGCCTAGATCTACTTGTATAACTGTTATGGAAAAAGGAATAATCTTACAGGAGAAGTTCCATTTCCAAGAACTATTTGTACATTCTGACTCTACTCTGCTTAATAGGATTACATATTTCTTATCACAACCACAAACTGGATGCATGCCAACTATGTAGGAATATGGCTTGAGGCAATTTCTTGCTATCACCCTACCTCTTCTGCTGTTTTCATCATAGTCCTGTTCTTAGTAAAAGGGGGGGGGAATAGTCACACGTGACCCATGTATTTAGAACTTATCACTTAAAATGTCAATATGGATTGGAATACACAAGAAAAACCTCTCGGCCTGCTGGAAACTTGCTTTTTTGATAAAGACTTTGTATTAGGGAAGGCAGAAATCCTTATAGTGGAGCGCTAAGAATACTGGAATATTTAGACAAGGAAAGAGAGGGGTTTTCACGTTAGGCATATGCTATGATAGCAGGTCCAGTGAACGTGGTCTCTGAAAGCACTTTTACAACTATGGTAAGCACCACAGAAAATATTGCTGGCTTTTGCATTTTCTTCTGCAGGCGTTCCCCCAGTATCTGTGGGGGTTCTGTTCTGGAACCCCCTGCAGTTAAGTGAAAATGTGGATACAAGGGAATGCCCCCCACCCTCCGGAGGACCACTTACAGCCTCTGCTGGGCTCTTAGAGTCCAAAAAAGGTCACTTTTGGTTTTTTTTTCTCCTACTAAAAACCAAAAGTGACTTTTTTGGGGGACTCTAAGTCTGTATGAGCCCGGCAGAGGCTGTGGGGAGACACGTGCAACCCCTGCTGGGCTTAGAAGAACCTCTGGAGGCGAGGGGAGCAGTGCATCCAGAAGGGAGGGGCGCATATCCGGTTGCAGGTAAGTGAATCCACGAATATGGGATTCACAGATATGGGGGCCCCCCACACCATTTTTCACATTCTCCCCCCACTGTACTCTCCATGTGTCTTATTTCTGGTTTACTAGATCTTTGAGAGACTGCATCAACCACAAAATAGGAAGTGGGATCTATAGCTTTACCTGCTGCTTTTTCCCCACAATGTTTGTTTATACTTATATCTGAGTGTAGGAAGCTACCTTTATATATAGCCATCTAGCACAGTATTGCTTATATTGACTGGCAGTAGATCTCCAGGGTTGCAGACAAGAATATTTTCCTCAGCCCAAACTATAAATGCCAGGGTTTGAAGCGGTGGTCTTTTGCATGCCAAGCAAGTACTGTACTACGGAGCCACAATCTTCTTGCCAGTTTAAAGTTGGAGGCAAATATTTTTATCCTTTGAATTGCAAACAAATAAGTGGGGGGGGGGGAAAGAACCAGTAAGAAGTTCTAGAGATAATTAATTTCCATACGAATGGCTGACTTTTTAGCACAGTGGTTCTCAAACTCTCTGGGAGGCTGAGAAGCACTTGTAAATGCTTGCAGGGGTGGGAACTGGGATGGGGGTGGGTGTCCTGATGGTACTGCAGCAGTTGCAGCACTGCGGGCACCCAGAAGCATTTTAACATACCTGGGGGGGGACTTTGCAGCCTCCCAGAGGGTCCTTGAGCCTTGCAGCCCCCTCTGTGAGCCTCCCCTCTGCAGCAGTGGGCTCTGATCTGCAGTTAGAGCCCACTTCAGATATCAGAATCTCCAAGCTCTGGAACTTCGACTGCAAAGTAGAAGTGGGCTCCGATCGCATGACATGAATAGGATTCAGATGCTTTCCCTACAACCCACCCCTTGAGGCTTTAAAATTTACCATTTAGTTAGTTGTGTGTGACAGTAAGAAATACTCGTACATCCAGACCAGTGTAATGTAGCTTGGGACTGCCATTGAGGTGGAATAGATAACATTTTGGCAACCTTCGGTCTCGAAAGACTATGGTATCGTGCTCTTAATCGTGGTTCTGGCACAGCGTCTAGTGTGGCTGAAAAGGCCAATCCGGGAGTGACAATCCCTTCCACACCGGGAGCAAGTGCAGTCTGTCCCTGGTCTGTCTCCCTGGCTATGGGCCTTCCTTCTTTGCCTCTTTGCCTCAGAATAGATAAGTAGTTGAGAAAATTAGAGTTCTCCTTACTATAGCTCACGGGTAAACACTTATTTAGCTCTCTATGAACACCATAAGTTTCCTTTGAGTTTTGTTGGCCCATGGATGCACTTGCTCATGTACTGTGGACATTCGGGTCCCAATTCTATCCACTGTAGCTCTGGCACTCCTCTGGCACTGCCGACCTGGACTGTTGCAAAAATTCTGTAAGGCACTTTTGTGTTAGTGCTAATGACACTGCCTGCACTGAGCCCGGGGCCAGTTGACCCTGGGCCTCTGCTCCTGAAGATGGATGCTGAGAGCTCTTGGTGGTGAGGATGGCCGCTGGCCAGCGGCAGGGCTTTTTTGGATGGGGGAAGGGTGGGGAGCAGTCTGGGTGGGGGGAGGGGAGAAGCGGGTTCAGCAGGGGATCGGAGTTAGTGGCAGGCTCCACCGCCTTATCCTAACCGCCCCTCCTAGGTTGGGAAACCCAACATGGGTCTCCTCGGTTCTGCACCTACTCAATGTTTGTTCCCTTACCTGCTTCCCTGGCTCCATAGGAAACAGTGGTCGCCATTTTGGCACTGCTGTAGCCCTGGACGCTAGGGAAGGATAGGATTGGGCTGTCAGTCTAATTGAGTAAGCATGTTGTCATCAGTGACAGCCATAGTTAAGTCTGTGCATGCTGACTATTGATAAATGGTGTGTACATTTGACATACATTTCTAAAGGTTCATCTGAGGTTTGGATAAATGCAGAAGTTACCAAAGTCCCTCCATAAAACTTGGTAAGATTCGTGGGCATTTATTCCAGTGTATAGGTATGGTCGTTTACTGTATGTCTTCTCTTATCTTTCAGCAAAGGGGAGTTGAATGTACAAAAAAATTAATGTAAAAGTCACGAATTGAAAGTTATAGTTCCCCAAGTAACACTAATGCTGTCATACTAAACATATATTAAGGGATAAATTTCTCAGCAAATACTGCAACACAAAGACTTTCAACCACCACAGAAGACTGAGTTATAATTGTAGTGAGTTATAGCTTTTGGATCACATCCAGAGTAACACTTCTGTGAACATAAGCTCTCTCTGACAACAGAAGGAGTGTTTTGCTCCCGCGAAGGGCCTCTTCTGCTCATGTAAGGACCTTTTTCGTGAGCAGAATTATTCTTCTCTTGTCAGAGGGAGTTTGCATTCACAGAAAGTGCCTCTGTCTATGGAAGCATTTGTCTGGAAGTGGCTCTCCTTTTTCTGTAGCAGCATTTCTCAAACAGTGGGTCAGGACTCACTAGGTGAGTTCAGGTGAGTCCCCATTCATTTCAATGTGTTTTTTATTTTTATTAGACTTCATGCTACTGTGGTATGTGATCGCATTTGGGGAAATGTAACAGAACTATACTTTTAACAGGCTGTTATACATATGCTTTGAACAATGATAGTCAATGGGGCTTACTCTCAGATAAATGTGGATGGGACTGCAGCCTTTGGGAAGTTTGGGGAATTTTTAAAAACAATCAACAAGTTGGAGGAATTTTTAAAAAATCAGCAACTGCTGGGGGGTAGGAGGTTAGTTCTTTATTTTAAATAAATTTTAAACTTCTAATTGTTAATATTTAATTGATTTAGTTACTTGATTGATTTTTGTTGTTTAGGGAGTGTTAAAAATTTTCCTGCTTGTTGATACTTCCAGTCATGACATCACTTCCAGGTTAATGACATCACTTCTGATGGGTCCCAACAGATTGTCATTCTAAAAAGTGGCTCCCAGTGTTAAACCATTTGATGACTGGCCTAAAAACTCCAGCACATTCATATTATGGGTCTGAACCTTACATTGGATTGTATTAGTTCAGTGGTTCCCCATGTCCTACTCAGATTTTGGGAACCCTGTAAGTCTTTGCATCCAATCCTAACCTGCGCAGGCAGGCTGCCTGTCCTGCGCTATATCCAGCACAGGTTAGGAGGTGGCTGGAGGTCTCCTCGGGGTAAGGGGATGTTTTCACCTATTGGAAAGAAGAGCCGTCATATGGTTGCTTGCATTCTAACAGCTAATAACTAGGCTGCAGAAGGTATCAAGCCATATGTTACAGAGAATATAAATGCTTCAGAAATCGGGATGAAATTTTCCTAAACAAAAAACATTTCAGATTCCTCACTTGAAATATTGGCATTTGATATCCATTTCAAATTGACATCTTTAGAAATTATTCTAGTTATGCATTTAAAGCTCAGCTGGCAACTGGAAAACTAGTTAACATTTTTGAAAAGAATAATCAAATCCTTTTACAGAATGTAATGGTAACCTGCTTCAAATGTAAACAATGGCTTGAGCCATTTTTATTGTAGTGACTATTATCTGTTTGCTAGCAGAACCTGTGTTTATTGCTTTTGTGCATTACAGTCTCTTGTCATTTTGGACAACAAAAAATTATATTCCTTTGTATAGCATGTGAGAGGATTTCTAAGTAATGAGGTATCTATAATGACACTGTGGAATGTGAGGGCTTCATAGACACATAAAGTAAAATTGCCTGTTCTTTATTCTGAGTATCTTGCATCATTTTAAATGTATCTCTTTGGAGCAATATTATTTTCACTTCTTAGTAGAAGTTATTGGGAGTAGACTCAGGTGTGCTATCAGCAGAAGTGTCTCAAAGCTTGGTGGTTCTCAGGTATATTGTAAAGGTCAGTTTACTGCTTGTGGCGGTGGTTTATGGCTGGAAGCTATAAAGTGGGCTATGATAGTACACTGCTGATCTGAACAGAGGATCATTTTACTATTGCAGATATTGTCCCTTTCAAAACTGGTTTGAAATAGAGCTGGGGTTTTTGCTATTGTGTTTCCTTAATTAAGCTCTGCATAAATCCAAAACATTAAAGCATACCCTTGTTCATTTTAAAAATGTTTTTTTGTAAAATGTTGTAGTTTGAAACACACTTGTAGTACCACTGGCGTGTGAGTGGTTTCATGGAGGCTTGTTTACTGAGTTTTGATGAGGAAATGACACATTGACGAAACAAAGTTTAAAAATTGAACAGAACTCCTGTGTCGGGCTTGGCTAGTCACATTCTCTTAGTGTTCAGTTTCAGTTTTATGAGACAAGAGTGGCAGCCCTTTGGGCAACACCTGCATACAGCTGAAAGACTGTTTGGAAGAATGTAGAAGCTCTGTTCAGTAAAGGTAGCTCTAGGCAGGAGACAACCCATTTCATCTTTGTTTCAGTGAGACTGAGGTTAGGTCATTGTCTTGCATAATCAAAAAGAGAAAAGCAGCGCATTGCTTATGCTAAGCACATGTTTGTGTGTTTCTCTAGTGAGCCACTGTTTCTATGAAGATAGGAGGTAATTGTTTCAGCAGTGCCCACCACCCAATAAAGAGGAATTAAGCGATCAATTCTAGAGCTCAGGCATCCAGACTTCAGTTCGGCAGCCTTCTTTAATTTACAATTAAGTAGCAGATCCATTTCATGCTGCTGTTTCATCTTGGGCGTTAGCCATGCTGGTTCTTTGCCATTTCATTTTTTATGGATAAAGTAACCGTGCCTCCTTGCATGTGACTCAGTGCCGATGTATTCTAAACCAACTTGTTGATTACTTTCAGAAGGGAAGCAATAGTAAACATGGGTCTTTTTTTCCAGCATCCAGTGGAAAATAATATCTAGAACTGTGTCTCAGGAGCAAAGTAAAAATGACTCGTGCTTCTAAAGATGAACTTCAAGGGGAGTTACCCAACACATAGTGTCTTTTGGTCAATACCCTTGCTGTATCTATTCATGGGTTATTTTTCAGCCTTTAAAAAGGGATTACGTGTACTGTTTCCTAAGATACCTTCTTTCCACTCCATTTAAAAAGAGATTTCAAAGCAAAACTAGGGTGGAATTTTATAATCTTTGAAAGCTATGAGCTGTGACAGAGAAAAATTATAAATTCCCACTTGTTTTGTGCACTTGAGATCCTTGCTGTGGCCTAAATGACACCTGCTATGCCTTAAAAACTGATTTATGAAATGTTTTTCCTTGATTTGCTTGCAGCTGGTATATGTGTAAATAAAGTTACTACTCCTGCAGTAAATCAATGTATAAATTTCCTTACTTGGGGGGGGGGAATGGACTAATTTGGAGAAATTAAAACCTTGTAAAGATTCTTATTACCCGATTGTTCATGTTATAACGCTTTAATGTGTGGTGATATGTTATGGTTGGTTCTTTTTAACCTTCTCTTCAACGGTAGACCAGGCTAGACTGTGCAGAAGGTAGGATATTTTAAATAGGATATTTTACATGTAAACACGAGTTAATTAAGCTGTGCAGAATAGCATATTTGTGTATACTATACACCAGAGGTTCTCAAACTGTGGGTCACGACCCACTTGGTGGGTTGCGATTGAATTTCTGGTGGGTCGCGATAAGATGGTGGCCGCCATCTTGAAAAAGGGCAAAATGACGTCGGCAGCTGCCATTTTGGAAAAGGGCAAAGTGACTCAGGCGGAGCCATTTTGAGACAGGGGAAACAGACCCTTGGGGAGCTATTTTAGGCTTCCAGGCACAGAGTAAACAAACAGAAAGAGCGGCTTGCACATGTGCAGGGCAGGCAGTGTGCCGCTTTTCCTCTGTGAGTGTACTGCTGCCCAGCCCCATTCAGAGGAGGGGAGAGGAGAGGAGATTTTCAGGTGCTGCTCTCTCCTTCTTGGGGGCATGCAGGACCTCTCTGTTTGGCTCCCTTTAACCTTAGGCAGGCAAGAGGGGGAGTGGAAAAGCACCCTGGAGTGGGGACCTTGGGTGGCAGTGGAGGAGGCTTCAGTGCCCACACTCTGCTGCCACACGCTCAGCCAGGCGAGAGGGAGTGTGGAGAGGCCAGGACAAGCGAGTGCTCCCAATATAGCTACCCCACTGTTTGGCTCCTTTTAGCAGCTGGCAGGAGAACAGAAGGGCATCCCTGTCTTTCCAGCTGTGTGGGGGATGCTCCATGGCCCCGCCCCACACTTCTCTGATGCACACTGTTAAAAGTAGTCAAACAGATATGATACATCTCTCTAAGTGCCTTGGTCATCCCTTCTGCACGAAACATATGTCTGAGAAGCTAGAGACGGGGTTGGACTAGATGACCTTATAGGTCATCCCATGATTTTGGTGATCATCAGGGTTGTGTGTGAAATGGACTGAAAGTAAGCACTGAGCATATGACTGAGAAGTTACAGACAGTGGGGTGGACTAGATGACCCCTTATGTCCCTTCCAGTTCCATGATTTTGGTTATCTTTAGGTTTATACTGAAATTAACTGAAAGTAAAGTCAGTGTATGTGATATAGAAGCGTTTGGAATCTTCAGGGTCATTTGTGAAATGGGGTGCATTACTGATTATGGGAATGGTGGTGGCTGTCCTGGCAGCTGAGTGGTTTCAAAGCCCACAAGGCTCACTCCTTGCGTGTATCTGGTTCAATCTTAAGAGAATTACAGCTCTGCCATGGTCTTTCACCAATTTTGCTTTATTGTTGCCAGCTGACAATTCTGGCATATGTTTAAAACTTCCTACTTCTTGGTGGTGGTTTTACTGATGCAGGTTGTTAAACTTACATATTTATTCCTGGAAGCAGTGAGGTATGCAGCAGAGATGGATAATTGCTTTTTAAATATAAACACCAGACCTTTTCAGAGCACAGAATCATGTCATTAATTTTGCAAACTCAGGAGACCTGACTTCCACATTGCCCTATGCCTGCCCAAGCACTGTTTCACCTGCTGGCATCTTTGTCTCCAAAGCACCATGACCCAGGCTAGTTCCAGGGAGTGAGTAAAAAAATTTAAGGACCTTTCATTTTGGAGAATATAACAAAGCTACATTAAATTATGTTCCCAACTTAACACAATGGGCAGTAAGAAGGGCTTACTTCAGGTATGGTACAATGGTAGTGGGGGGGGGGAGGAGAGCGGAAGAATTGGAAGAAGCTTCTGAGCTGGAATATTTTCTCTTGTCATTTACAGCTTGAGTTCCTCAGTAAGAACAGTGATGTCACTTCCCATTTGATGAAATCACTTCTGGCTCTGATATCACAGTGATGTCACTTTCTGCTTGATGATGTCACTTCCTGCCATGACATTACTTCCAGGCTGATGACATCACTTCTGTTGGGTCCCATACAGATTGTCATTCTCAGAAATAGGTCTCGGGCTGAAAAGGGTGAGAACCACTGATATATACAGTTGAGGAAGATCAGCATGCTACCTGAATATTTATAGTATTATTAACTTTTGGCCATTTAAAAATAATGGAATGTGATGGTTTGTTCTGAAGTCACAAAATAAAACATTCTGAGGGTTAAGTTAGGAAGCTACTAGTCCCTTGTGATTCAGATACATTGTATGTTTTTCAAATATTTTTGGACCTAGAAGAATAATAGGCAATATTTGTCTTTGAACACAAGCATGTCTTTTTACTTTTAGTCCCTGGTTGCTCGCTGTGCTTTGGAGAGTGTCTTCTCCAGATGACAACACTTTCTATTCCAGACTTATGAATAGCTGCTTTGCATGAAGCTAGCAAGAATTGTCCCAGCTGAGAAGGCAGAAAACCTGTTGTGAATTGGAATACAGTTGTTGGCTTATTTTTCTTGTGGGTGTGCGTGTGTTGAAAGGTGTTTGAAAATGGTGCTGTTTACTCAGAAGTAAGAATTTACCCATTGTGTTCGTTTAAGACTTAGGCTGTAACCCAATCCTACTCATCGGAAACAAGCACCTCTACTTATTGTTACCTACTGTTGTTTATAGCAAGTTCACAAGCATGTTGCACTTATGAAGCAGGGCTGATACATACCTACAAAAAAAGTAATTGGGATATCATTCTAAGGCAGGGCTTTTAAAACTGGGGCTTTGTGACGCTCCAACCTGAAGGCCCTGACCCCTCCCCCTTAAGGGGAGGAGGCAGCGACAGGATTTTGCCACTAAGGGGGCTGCAGGGACTTGGCTGGACTTACCAGAGCCTCCTGCAGCCTCCCAGGGATGTGGGGAGTCCTGCACGAGTGTCTGCAGGGTTCCCCAGGTCTTCAAAAGTGAAAGTGGAGCAATGGTACTCCACTTCCTGTTTTGCGGAACTTTCACTTTTGAATCCCTGGGGAACCCTGCAGACACTCACGCAGGGCTCCCCATATCCCCGGGAGGCTGCAGGAGTCTCTGGTAAGTCCAACCAAGCCCCTGCAGCCCCCTTAGTGGTGCGATCCTGGGGATCGCATTGCTGTCCCCGCCCCCGCAAAGACTCACTGCAGGGCTTGAACTCCCTTGGAGTTTGAGAACCGCTGTTCTCAGGTGTGATTAGAATGTAAATAAAGGTGGGGCTTGCCATTTATTTTAAGAAATCTCCTATCTTTATTTAGTTATCATAATCATTTATTGGTATACCACTTTTCTGCCTATATTGTGCTCAGTGTGGCTCAAAACAAGTAAGACGGGGGGAAAACCAATCAGCAAACAATAAACAATTTGATATCTATTTTTGTAATGATATTAACATTTCAGACTTACTAATTAATTTATTTTAAATTAACACAGGAGCCAAAACATTATGTTGATTCAATTTCTGTTATACTCTTCTTCCAAGTAATTCAGGTTATCATGTAAGTTTCCCCTGATCTCACTTTATCCTTGCTACAACCCTGTGAGCTAAGGGAAACTCAGTGAAAGTGTCTGGCCAAAGGTCACCCAGGAGCTTTATGGCTAAATGGTTATCTTTTGTTATCATCACATAGTATTTAAGATAAACAATTGGAACTAAAAGTAAACAAGCCAACAAATTCTGACAAAGCTTAATGCTGTGCATGAAACAAGTTCTCTTCATTACAGCGTCTTCTATACCCAAGATGGCTTAATCACAAAAAGTGGTAGTCAGTACAACAGTTTATTTAGGTAAATAATACCAGAATGAGCATCTGGGCGCATGGAATGAATTGCATAGAACCCTCACCTGTAGCAATAAGAATCAACTGCCATGCCTCGTCTTATGTGTAATAATACCTTGGAATTGCAAAAGGGTTTTGGGTCAGTAGCTCACTGGGCTGCTAATGTCAGGTCTTAAATTCTCTCACCTTTCACCCATAAGAGTATTAGGAGTACATAATACTGATTCTTTGTCGGTACACTCTTGACCTCTTGTTGTAGCATAGGTATTTTGGTTTATGCAAACTACCCCTAGTGTCGCATTCAAATACTACTTAGGAAGGTATGATATCACTGTAATAAACTGGCTTTTCACCTGCTTGTGTTGCAACCTGCATTTGTTTACAGATAAGACTTCCCAACTTGCTTTTGTATCTTTTTTTCAGTGGGTTGAGATTCCTATTTACTCCTGCTCAGTAGAAAGTGTAGAATTTTGTTTTAAAGATCTGTGTCTGATATCTGCTTAACTGAAGAAAGTGAAGGAAAATGGCAATTTTTTGGACTCTTTCTAAATGATCCTTCTTGCAAGATTACTGTGAGGACAAACAGAGCAAAAATTTGCAAATTCCCCACCGTGCATTTGCTGTGCCATTTTTTCTTGATCTTGGGTAGCCATTGGAACCTGTTGCCAGCTTTTGTGAACAGTTGGTTGTCCAGAATAGCCTTTTTATTCTGTAATGTCATCAGAAGGGCAGTGATATAGCAAATATTCCAAAATTTTAAGAATGATCACATTTCAGTACAGGTATCCCCTGCTTTCTGACAATTCATTTTTTAATGATCCGCTCGTTCAACACATTTCAATTATACCCTGAAGTCATTCTTTCAACCTCTCTCTTCTGTTCTAAAGGCTAAAATTGCCCTCTCCCATGTTGGTTTGCATATGACATGCTGATTCAGACTGTTTTGGGGGGTGTGTGTGTGTGTGTGTGAGAGAGAGAGAGAGAGAGAGAGAGAGAGAGAGCGCACCAACTTTAGCTCTAGGTCTATTCCCATTCCCAAAGACATTAATGAGAGTCAGTTTGCAGAAATCTTTGTGTGACAGCAGGAATTTGCAAGATAAAAAAAGGCGGGGTGGGGGTGGGGTGGCGGGGGTTGTATGTTTAGTCTATTGAGTGGTTTCATGTTACAACTGTGTAGTTGAGGTGAGGGAGACAGTGGGGATGTATGTTATGATGCATCTTCAACCATATTTTTAAATACAAATAACTGGAAAACAATATTAAATGCTGCACACCTCTCTCAAGGGCAGGAAAAAGGATGTGGATCTGTTCAGCCTGTTTTGCCACAGTTGCTTTCGAGAGAGGGAATGGTTCTTCGCCTTTGCCTTTCATCTTGCCTTGACTTCTTTTCTGATTGCTGCAATGTAGAAGTCTCTTCAATTTTTATATATAGGCTTTCCTCCCCTGCTGCCACTGTGTGCTAATATCAGTCAAGTGAAATTGGCTAAGATCCTGATCTCTGGAGCACTGGCCCAGAGAGCTTTAAAGATTAAGATTTAAGTGTATCATCCTCACCTGCTCCCAGAGCGCAGCAGTGTGACAAGAAAACACAATAGCAAGAGCCAAAGGTTCTGTCCCGGAACCTTAGCTTTTAGTCCCCAGAGCTCATCACCTATTTTAAAGCCATTTTATAACTAATGGAGGAGGGTGGGAGGAAGAGATGATTCTTGTTTTTTTGGGGGGGTCTGTCTGCTTTGTGCTTTGTTTCTTCTTTAAGGGATACCTGATTGCCATTCACATTTGAGAGTAAACTGCTCCAAATATATGCATGTACTGTTCATCTTGGAGGCAATCCAAAAATATTTGCTTCTCATCCACTATCACATGACCTTTTTCTTTCATGTTCCATAATAGTGGTGGTTTTTGTTCCCCCTCCTAAGTGTACTCTGTCCTCCAAGCCCACCCACAACCTATTAGAATTTTTTCCTTTCTATTTTTGACTTTATAATCTGTCCTTTGACAGATTATCTGCTGGCATGTTTAATTTACTATCACTGCTTTGATGAAATACTGAAAACTGTGTTGAAGTGTAGCTGGTGTAGTGTATGACTAAGAGACAAAGTCTTGAATGCCAAAGTCTCTGGCCCAGACCTCATCTCTGCCAGCTAGAAAAGCCACTCCCCCTGTCTGGTATATGGAGATAATTAATAAGGCTTCCCTGCATAATTGATGCAAGATGCACAAAATGATTGTAGAGCCCTTGGAATGTTCTTAAGAATTATATGAATGCTAGGAATTATTAAGCCCAGTTAGAGATGGAAAAGGATAATGTTACTGGGTTTGGTTTTTTTTAAGAATATGTATGAAATGTACACACAAGGGAAAACTTTTGCAGGTACAGGGACAGAGTGCAGTGGCCAAGGATACAGCTCAAAGGTTTGGCATATAAGGAAGAAGAAGATGAGAGTCAAGGTGCAACAAGGAATGTATTGTGGAGATGATGATACAATTGCCTGGAAGAGGAATCAAAAATAAAAGCAATGCAATGTAATTTGAACATTCATTTGAGTAGGCTCTAATCATAAGCAGCTCTTAGGTAAGTTAAGAAGAAAATAAGTGTGAAGGGTTGAAATAGTTGAAGAGAAAAAATAAGCAAGAAGGATCTCAAAGACTGTGACTGTGTTGTGGTTCTCTGTAACCAGAATAAAGGGTAACATGCATGGAATGAGCACCCCAGTGGGCTGTAAAATGCCTTCACTCACTTGCTGTGGGAGACCTAGTCTCCTCCACTGAGTGATCACTCTGCACCACAGCTGCTCAAAAGGGCTTGAAGAGCTGGGTTCAAGTGGTTGTAATGATTGTTCAGAGAATTTGCCTTAAGGGAAGGCTTGGGTTTTGATCTTGGGCTTCTTTTAAAACAGTTTAACAGTAGACCAGCAACCTGATCTTAGTGGACCAGTCTGCTGGTGGAACCGGGGTGAGGCTTTCAGCGCAGATGGCTGGCGGTGTCAAGTGCAGATTGGTGGGAAGGCTTCCCACCATTAGCATAGGTAAACTGATGGCAGCTGCAGGGGATGGGAAGGAGGGGATGGGGACAAAGGTGGAACTGGAGAGGAAGGGGCAGTTACCAGAAGCACTCAGGAATACTGATATCCTGAGCCTCCTTTCCCTCTCCTTTCATGTCTTCAGTAACCTTGTGCGGATCTGAGGGGACCCATTGGGGCAGCAGAGGGTTTCTACAAAGTAAGGGAATCAATTTAGCCACAGAGTTGGTAAGAGCAGTTGGTGGGGACCCTTCTTTTGCACTTTGCTGCAATTCAGGAAGCTCTGAGGATATGACTTTTGTTCACAGGTTAAAATGTGCTGTGTAAGTCATGTCAAGAGTGGCCTCTTTTCCCAAGAAACAAAAAGCCAGGCAAGGCTTCTCCTAAGTAAACTTGCAGGGTGGGTGCATGGAAATCCAAAACTTCTTGCCTTCAGTCAGTTTCCAAAGTAAGGCACTGGTCTGGGTTGTGCTCTTTTCAAAAGCACCCAGTGACACATTCATGTGTAATTAAATATGTCATGCATCATGCATCCAAATAAAAGTTGACCAGGCAACAGTAATAAGAAAAAGAATCTTTCAGCAAGATTCTATGCAGAGGTAGCATGCCCACTAAATTAAAGCACATGATTACGTGGAAGTTCTATTTTTCCATGTGACTTACTTATACTTTCTCCTAGGTAGGTGTATTTAGAATTGTAGCCCTAAACGTGTCAAATTCTGCATAACATTACAGACATAGGGAAAAAAGAATGTGGAAAGGGAAGATGAATTATTGGAGAAGTAGTATAGAAGTTAAGGAATGTGAAAATACTGTGCTGATTTGCTGTGTTTGTTATGTGTCTTGTTCCCTGGGGACAAGCACAACAGGTTTCTGTTCTCAACAAAAACAAAACACAAATAAAAGCAAACACACTCTGAACAAATGCCACATTACCTTCATTAGGGAATCATATTTTTACAAGTTGATCATTAAATAGCAATATACATGTGTAATATTTCTTGCAAGTGTAAAAATGAATATTTGTCCAAAATACTTTGTTTGCTTAAACAATTTGAAACAGTTTTGAATAATCAGCATTGCAAAGCTGCTTGAATATGGTGGGGCAAAGAAGAATCTATAGGTCTGCCCTTGTTACCCATGGGGGATCTGTTCTAGGATCCCCTGTGGATGCAAAAATGGCATTTAATCACTTTCTTAAACATCCCTTTAAAAAAGTTTGAATAAGTGGGGGGGGGGGGAGGTAAAAAAAGCTTGACATACCTTAGCCTGGCAAGTTGGAGGGTTGCAGGACAGTCTATAGCACTCCCCAAAGCAATTTCTGGGTCGTGCCATGGCCCTCTCCTTGGCCCTGCGTTATGCCAGAGTGCATTGGGAGGAGCTAGAGTAGACAGTGACCTGGAAATAGCTTTTTTCCCCACTTGTTCAAACATTTTAAAGGGACCTTTTTTTTGTAAGGAACTCAGTGCAGATACCTGCTTTGATGCGTTAAAGTAAATGGAAACAGGATTTTGGAAAAATAAAAGTGAGTATTATAATACATATCCCCATTATTGACATTATGTTATGAAAGAAGGCAATTGTAGTTAATGCTTTCAGTGTAGAATAAACTTCTGCTTTCAGTAGTTTTGAAACATAGTATTTTTAATGCAGTTTTTTACACTGTTGATTGCTGTGCCCTAAAATCAAAATTTCTTTGGATAAGCATTTTAAACCAGCCCAATCCTCTGCCCAGGAAGTGCTGCTCTCCCACGCACTCCCCAGGCAACAGCTGTCCCAAACATGCCATTAGGCATATTTTGGCAGCCAGAATGAGGAAGACCAGGGTGGTTGCTGAGCATCCGCGCCTGCTGAAGGAGCCCCTGGAGCCATCACTGGTGAGTTTACCACCAAGTAGCGAGGTGGGACTGTTGAGTGGGGGGAGAGTAGCCCCAGGTTCAGTTCAGACCCTAGAGGAGTGTGGGGACAGCAGTATAGGCTGGCACTGGATCCTACCTCCGCCCATTGCACCTCCAAGTCCTATATGGGTCTACTCCAATATGCACCAGCAATTCAGCTAGTGTAGATCCGATTAACCTCCCCCATAGGGGCTGTGCGGGCACATCGGAAAAGGGAACTGATGTTTCTGACCTCTGGTTGTTTCCCCTGCCCAACAGGATACAACAGCAGCCATTTTGGTGCCGCTGTGCCATGGGGTTGGCAAGCAGCCTAGGATTAGGCCCTGAAAATAATAAGGGAAATTGTGGTTTTTTTAAGATATGTGAAAGATATGATAGCTGAAGATAACAGTGAATTGATTATTAAATATAAATATTACAGGAGGATTGAAAACATTTAAACAAAAATAAATATTTTATGAAAGAATCAGAACTTGGATGGTGTCAGTTTTAATATAAACTAATCAATCGGTTCTGAATCGGAACTGGAAAGAAACTAAAAAATACTTTTGAATGCATGTAGGAACCATTGATTTGCTTTTGGGATAAATTGAAAGGTCAGCAAGATCAATCTCTTGATTTCTTTGCATAGTCATCAATGTACCATAATCTTTATTCATTCTGACTGTATTACACTGATTATGATGTATCGTTTCTATAAAGTGTATTTTCTCTTGAATTTAATTTATTATAAACAAGATGTATGAGAGTATTATTTGTCAAGATGAAACAAAAATACATCAAAAAGAATACCCAGTTGTGTTATAGATTCTTTGGCAGGCCAACTCTTATATTGCAAATCATTTTGCAATAAGCCTGATGGACGTTTGAATATCTTGAAGTAATGTATTAACGGCAATTGATGTAAGCTGCCACTTAGGCCTTGGGTTTTGTGAACAGTTCCTTAAGAACCCTGTATTAACATTGATACTTCATAGTCAGAGCCTGTATGGGTCTTGGATGTAATCTTATTTTCAGTCATGGTTCATCCACTGTTAGTTTTGCATTTGAGATTGTTAAAGATGAATGAATGTGTGAATTTGCAAACCTTAGCTTGTACTAGAACATCCTGCACATAAGTTTAGATGAAAGCAGTGTGTTTAGTCTTGAATTGATTTCATATGCCTGAAATAACTTACTGAAACTGTATACAGGTCCAGCCTATTTATACACAGATTTTTTTATACATGGATTTGACTCAACACGAATGGCCCCTGCAAATGAGAAGGAATGTGCTGATTCCTGGCGAAGGGAAAAATGTATCCCTTTAAAATCAGTTTAAAAAACTGAACAGTCCTTTAACAATAGCATCCTTATTGAGAAAAAGAGAGAGAGAGAGAGAGAGAGAGAGAGAGAGGGCAGCTGGCTGACAATCCATCAGTCCTTCTCTCTCCAGCAGACCCCTCCCTTCCCCCTGAGCATGTGAAAGAAAGGTGATCATTTTGCATTGGTGAAGGGAATGGCTGAGTGAAACGCCTTTGTAAGCGATTGGTGGAGTGTCTTCTTAATGACCCTTATCTTACATCACAAAGGTCAGCAAGGCTGTTTTTAAATCACTGGAGCAAAGAAACTTTGTTTTTTAAATTGACTTGCTATAGTGTGTTTTTTTGCCATCCATATGAGTGCTTGGAATGGAACCCACACAAGTAATTAGTCTCAACCTGTATTTCACAGATGATTATTCTACCTAATAATGTATGTGTTTAGCTGGCACTTTGGGTGTAGAAACCTATGGCAGATACTTGCCTGTAAGTTGATCTCACAGATAAGTCAAGGGCAGGTTTTGAGCCAAAATCATGGAATTTTCTATGCCTGAAGGCATTTCCTCTGCTTTGTTCTTGCCTTCTCAAATGGCTCGGAGGGGGAGGAGTCACTTTACATGAATGTCCTGGCACCTGCAAACACTTGCTGTTTTGTCCCCCTCCAGGAACACCTCTGCATTTTAATTTAAAAAACCCTCATGAGAAGCTCTTTTAAGTATTCTGTCTTGTTGGTCGCTTGGGAAATGAATCCAGTAGGCCTGCAAAACTGACTGCAGTTTCTCTCAGGAGTTGGGATTTCAAGTGTTAGAATGTTGTGTTCAGACACCACATCATGCCAATTTGTGGTGTGAAATAACCATGGTTTAGAACCCAAGGAAAATTGGAGTTTCCATATATGCATCAGGTGAACCAATTGCTGCATGTGTTTTCAAAACACTTGTTTATCACATTCACAAATGTTTTTTAGGCATACAATTAAGTGTAGTTTGTGAAGTGACCCTTATTTCTGCATGTTCACCTATCCATAGCCCAGCAGTTTCCAAAACTTAACACAGTTGTAGTGCCTTGCAGTCATAATGTGCTGTTGCGGCTGCATCATCACCTGACTCTCCTTGGCGACACTATCTGGAATCACATGAGATTCAAGATGGCAGCACTCAGGAGAGCTGGGAAGAAGAGGCTGCCGGGTACATCCCATTGTGCCCCTGTGAGTTTGTTGCAGCCCAGAGTTTGGGAACCACTGCCCTAAACTGAGTCCATGGAGTATTATCCTGGACTACTTCTAATGTCTCTTTGTGAAAATTTCTGATGGAAAAATCGTACTTTCAGGCATGCTCCTGAATCCTTTCCAGTACTTTTTCTTGTCTGTCAGTGTTCACACCTACTGTGTGACTTCTCTCCTGGTAACTTTCAACCATTATTAGAAGGCTCTTTCTTTCCCATTAATGGGGGTAGAACGTAGAAAGCAGCCATATGCCAATATGGATGTTGGGAGAGGGACCAGGGTGTGACTGGCACTGATGCCTGAATGAGTGTTTGGGGGAAGGTGGATAATGAACAGTATAGATCCTGTGAACATTATTGCCCCCTTTTTTTGCAGTAAAAGTTCTCCCTCTTACTGACAAAAAATAGGGTGCTTTTTGAAGAAGGCAAAAGTCTTCCTGAAAAGTACACCCTATTTCAGTCAGGTGTAGTTTTAGTGCTTTGTAAGGACTAGGAGGACGCACGCCACAACGAAAGGGTGAATACCTATTATAAGTGAAGTTGGTTCTCTCTTCAGCCTTCTGTTGGTCTGAAGGATCAGTGATTCAACAAATACAGACAGTGATTAAGGAGATGAAGAAAATGAGGAATTTAACACCTACGCTACTTCTGTTTCCTGTAAAGATTAACTCTTCTTTAAACTCCAGGGCTGCTAATAAAGGCATTGTAGTCCAAGTGTGTGCGTACCATTTTGATGTTCTTCCAAGCAGGTAGAGCAGGTCAGGTGCAATCTTGTAGCCAACTTCTTCATTAATTTTATACTGTTCTAAAGTTTGTGAGATTGGCCTTGCATAGATTGCATGAGCTGCAAAATGCAATTTAATCAAATGGAAAAGAATGATAGAACAAAAACAAATTATTATATTCTGTGATAAGGTTACCAAGGTACTTTTCAGTTTGCACTAGTTCACATAGTCAGCAATGCATTGTATAAAGATTGTGTGAAAGTGAGGGTTAGGTGATTTCTGGGTTAGTCTTCTGTGATAGGTAGACTTTGTCTTGAGTATAACCTTCTTTAGGGAAAATTCTTTCTGACTGTGCTCAAATTGAAGCAGTAAAGATCTTTTTTATTATTTAAACAAGAAATAAATTAGCATTAGACTCCTTCTGGGGCTAAATTGTTGAGCTTGCTTTTTACCTACAGTTTTAAAAGACACCTTCAACTATTGTTGGAAGTAGAAGATGATAATTATATGGCAAAGTTGTTTCTGCTCCCCAAAAAGACAAAGAAAAATCTAGTAGAACAGATGGGATTTGGCAGACCTGTAGTATTCAAGCATAATTACTGTTCCTGATATGAGGTACTATTTTGTATAATTTCACTGTGGCTTTCCTTGTGTACTTTCTGGAGCACAGTGCTTTTTGATAAGCTAGTCTACATTTTCTTGGCAAGATTACTCTTTTTCTTTTTTTATGGGGGGAAAACTCCCAGTGTGCTTCCCCCCACTGCGTGTGTTATCGCAGCAGGAGAAAAAGGGACATGTGTAGTGTTTGAAGAATTTTAACATTTCTGTATGCCACACGTGAAGTTGGATATCCTGTGGGATTTGCTTGTGTTCTTGTGCACGTGCCGATGAACATCTGTGGAATGACAACCTAACAACTTCCTACTGACATTAGAAAGATACCATAATAGTATTTTAAGGTTTTTTGTGTTTGTGCCCTTGTCTCTGTGGTGCTTTTTTTAGTTCATACATTGTCTGCTAGTTCAATTGATAAAACATTGCAATAACCAAAGAATGGGTTAGACCTTGAAATTAAAACTCATAATTCAAGTTTTCCTGTTTCCCATGGATCAAGACTTGATACTGTGTGTGTGTGTGTATCACATTTGTTTTTGAAAGTTGATTGAGAGAATTTTTTAATATTTCTGTCTCCCTTCTATTCCTTTGTTTTATTTCTTTCTCTTCTACAATAATAAGATAAAGTATATTGCATTTTGTGTAATTGACTGTTACATCTGTACAGCCTGGAGAAGAAACAATGAATATACCTTTGTGTGTGTTTCTGACAGATATAGATAATGTCTAGGAGGGTGGCTTTGAATTTTCTTTATTTTTTTTAACTCTTAGATCATGCCCTGTGTAATAGTGTTCCTTGGGTGGCAAGCACTTTAGAATGTTTGGTATGACCAGCAGTAATAATACTTAGCATTTAATACTTAGTATAGTGCTTCAGATTTTTCAAAGCATGCAATTGTGTGAAGCATCAGGAGAGTTCCTGTTCTCCTCTGTGAAATGTTGGAGGTTTGCACATATCTCTGCTGTCCCCAGTTCTTTTCATAACCCCTGGATATAGGGAAATTTGGTCAAACCTGTTAGTTCCCCTTCTCTGTGGAACCAGGACAGCTCAATCTTTTCATGTGGGAAGCTCTTCCTCTTGGTAGCTGACAGGGTCACATGATCTTAAGAACTCCTAGGGGAGGGGCTCCTCTGGAAAGACAGAGGATGAGCTTAAGGCCACAACTGATGCAATCATCAGAGGTGTCTTAAGTTAGCCATGGTATTGATTGCAAAGTGTACTGCGTAGAAATCAGTTTAGGGCAGCATTTGTTCCCTGCTGCACCGCTCACATGGTCCACTTATTGGATGTACCACTGGAAGTAACTGGCAGTGATGTCATCACCAGTTAGTTTTAGGTTGGGAGGCCAGACACGACGTGACAAGCACTGATAATGACTCAAGGTGGACAGGAGGGCTTTTTTGAGCACACGAAAAGCATGCTGTGGAGCTCTGTCCAAACCTCCTACCACTGTCTGTTGCATTGCTGGGCTCGCTGCTGGGTGGCACGTGTCCAGGAGTACCATGTGTACCACTGGACACCACCTCAGGTACCACGGGTGGTGTCAGTACCACTGATTGAAAAACACTGGTTTAAGGCATGACTTGCTTCTGATGGGGGAAACCCATTCCCCTTCTATGTTATTTCCAAGGAGCTCTGAAAAGAGACTCACAGAAGATGTTCCAGAATCCTAAGGGAAGGTGGCCTTGTACTTGCTCTGCCATGCTCCTTGTCCAGTTCCTGGGAAAGTCCAAGGACATAAACTACTTTGGACAGAAACTTGGGGAAATACTTGGGTGAAAACAGGTGAGCAGCTTATGAATGCTTGTCTTGATCCTCCTCAGACAGTGTCCCTTCCTCCTCCTCCGAGGAGAATGGCTCAGACTCATTTGGCTCTGCACAGGAAAGCTGATCAGACTCAAAACAGGTGGAGGGATAAACTCTGGAGAGGGTGATCTTTCCTGTTCTGGCCTGCTTATCAGGCATTGTGCAAAGGCTGCCACTGCTGCGTTTGTGTCCTTTGCCCTGTTTTAGGCTGTGGACTGACTCAGTGGCTGTTGCATTGTTGCATTTAGCCTGCCAGAGGCTAGAAAGTTCTGGACTGACTTTGAGATCAACTGTTGAATCCAGACTACGAAGTAGTCCATGTTGGGGCCCTGGTCAGCTGTTGGAACAGGCTGTACTTGAGCACCTGCATGATGGAAGGAGGACCCATGGGCATAGGCCTCTTCCAGATCACTGACCTTGGATGCTGAAGGAAACCCTGGCGAGGCTACCCTTCCTCCCCTTTGTCCCTCATTAGCAGAAGGGAGACATGGAAGATTGTTTAGAAACTCTGGTTTAGGGAGAAAGTTCACCACCTTCACGATGATGGGAGGGCTAGCCCATGCTAACCTTAACAAAGAGGGGCAGAGCTGTCTTGATGGAGACCACAAAGCCGGTTATTTTGGCATGAAAAGACAAAAGCCACACAAGCATACCAGAAGCCCATTTGGAAAGAGTCTTCCAGGCACTTTCCCAATGTTTCAGACCATGAAATGTGGCAAAAGCTAATTTTTTTTTATTACGGCAAAGAGGAGGACTGGGTTAACTGGACACTAGGAAGCCACAGGTGCTCCTTTCAGCTATTGAGTTCCCCTGCCGCAGGTTGTCGGGGAAGGCCACAGCCTGGCATGGCACCTTAGTTCCTCCCTGTGACTTGTGCCCAAGAAGTGTACGGGAATGCTTTGAGCTGCCTTGGGGAAGACTCCCTGAAGTGAGATGGAGGCTCATAGATCACATTTATCAAATATATCTGATGTCTTATTAAATATATCTGAACCTTTCCAGCTATAACAAGGGAGTTTATGCTTTAGAATGCTAACATGACTTCTTCAAAATTTCAAGTTGAGGAAAATGTTATTTGAATTCAGTGACAATGGGTTGACCGTTTATCACTTTGCTTCAGAGAACAATAAATAAAATATGAATAGTAATTGACTACTTTTGACCAGATTTCTGCAACCCTTTTGATAATTTTTTGGGTTGGATGTTAGGGTCTCTGATCTGTACTCTTATAGATCTGTACTCTTATGTTCCTGTCCCAGTGAACAGCACATGGAATGCTCTCTGTACTTGACATCACATCCCGAAGCCACTACTTTCTGCTTGATTCTGGCCCCCAAGGCTCCATTTTGTACCTGACAATGGTTGGTGGCCCTTAGGGGTTTCTAACTGATTTTTTGATTACACACTTCTGAAGTCTTTGTCCCACTTAATCTGACTCCTTACATTCAATGCAGTGGTCTGGTTTGGTCTGTTGTGCAATTCTTCTAAGGGGAGGGGCAGGGCTACAAAAGCTTATTGAACAATGAGGTAAGGAGCAATAACCATCTGATATGACTTCAGCTTAATAATGTCTGGTTTCCCCTCTAATGTATTGTAGAGAATGTTGTTTAAAAATATCTTCCATCTCTTTTAACAAAATGTAACCAAAGTAGAATGCCTATCTTGTAAGGTGTTGTGTATTGTTTCCATTCAGTAGATCATCAAATAAAGAAGTACTTCGTTATTATTAGATTTCTTGTAAGATTTTTAGCTCAGAATAAATACAGACAGTGCAAGTTGTCATCAAATGTCAGTGCTTTAAGACAAGTTTGTACTATATAAGTTATAAATATGCTTTAAACCTTTAAGATGGCAGTATATTCTTGCATATTGTGCACACTATTATTTTTCTTAAATGGGTGAGGGGGAGTGTGTGTTAAATTGTCTTACATGGATGAGTTGTCTCATTTCTGATAATTGGATTCTGACTACTACTTAATGCACAAATACACAAATATGATTGCAATGAAAAATATTGTAGGAAATACATTTTCCTCAATACTTGATCTGGAAGTGTGATTTTGTGTATGTGTTTCTGGCTGACTTCCTGCATAATAGCTATAGTATATATGGGATCACTCTGTACAAAACATAGTCTGCCAGGTTCTTCGTCGTCTCATGTGGAGTCACAACTTACTGAATCAGGGATTTTTTTCCCTTTGTGTCCTTGGCCTTTTAGATACAATAAAACAAAGGTTCCATAAGTCTCTCCACCCTTTCTCCCTTTAGAATTTCAACTGTTCTGCCCCACTGTAGCCCAGTATTGCTTTTCCTGTGCCAAGCATTAAAACCTGCTTTCTAAAAGTGGTCACTGTATTTTAATAACTAATTACTCTAATGATCCTACAGAAGTGCTTGAGACCTACTTTAGTAGTGGTTTCAACTGCAGCCATCTGCAGTATGAATAAAAGGAATTGTGGTCCAGCTGTAGAGTTGAAACATGTTGGCATTTTCCTAGGGGCAGCCATATGGTATTCAACGAAAGTGAATTGTTCACACCGCAAACGGCTCTGCATCTAATGAATGATAACATTTTGTTCTGAAAAATATTTTTCCACAAATTATTTTTTAAAATGTGGCAAGTGAGAGAATATAAATGGAAAAGACCTTTGGGGAATGGAGGTTTGAAGCGGGAATTGTGAGAGGAAGATTTTCTTTTTGCCTTTGAAGGCTTTTTCCTATGACGGCCCTGTTTTTAATAACTGTCATTCTGCATATACTCCTGACTCATATGGCTTGGGCCATATACTATGGAAGCAACATCCGACTTCTCATTAGTTATTGGCATTTTGCAGCATGGCAAACAAAACAAGGGCAACCCAAACAATTCATATCCATGGTAGAACAGCAACCTAATTCATTCCAATCAACTACAAATGCTTAAAGAAGAAACTGTAGAACTTGCATGATATAGGAACAGTTGACTAATTGCTTACTTGTAACCACATCACCTTATTACAATAAGTGTGCAACGGTTTTTAGAAAATTATTACTGTGATCTTCACAGTTAGGTGTTTCAATAAAAATCAACCCACCAATATAGCCCTCAAATTCTTACAAAGCACAGGCATCTCTAAAATGAAATTCTGCTGGGAAAGGAATACTATAGAATTTGTTTTGGTCTGTTTTAATTACCATTTTAAACTTTTTTATTTTATTGAAATCTTTTAAAACACACCACCCACCCACACAATTTTTAGACTTTTTTAGCCACCATGGGACTGATTGTCAAAGGTGAGGTAAAGATAAAAAAGTAAAAACAACATTTTGGTAGACCAATTGTCTCTTTTGTCCTGGCCACTGAGGATTCTACTCAGTGTAATAATGCAGATATGTTGGCACAAATGCAGTGAGCGGGAAAGTCCAATCACTTGACCCAACTGCACTTGACAAATTATTGTGCTTATGGTTGATCTTCACCACAAGTACATTGGAATTCACCACAACTTCTTCAGTTGGGGCATCTTCTTTTTGTTGTTGGATGTATTTCTGCAAGCATTTTCACTATTGTAGATGAAACTCTTTCTTTGCAGAATGTTAAAATCCATTTTTGCTTCCATAATTTCATAGCCTTTATTTTACCTCTAAGGCCAAATGCTTCCCTTTCCAAAACCTCACTGGGGCTGATATTTTGCGACATAATCAAGCTTTCTTAGAACTGCCTTTGATACAATTGACAGCTATAAGACCAGGGAATCGAAGGCCTGGCAGATATTGTACTTCTGCATGGCTTAGGAGCTTAATCCTTATTTTCTGATACTATTATGCGAATGTGTTTTTAATATTGTAATGAAGGTTTTTTTATGCTCTTCTGGCAGGTAGAAGTTGGCTATTTATCTGGACCAGTCCATCTTGTATGAGTTTAAAACAAAAACAGAAAATTCTTCTGTATAGGTGGATTTACTTAACAGTAGGGGGAGATGCTTCTCTTCGAAGTAGGATCAAATATAGCACTTTTCACAAAGCCTGTGTGTGATAAGTTCTGATAAGGAATGTTCCTGGCATTGTAATTGCTGTTTATGTTGTCAGTGTACACCTCATGCTATTCTTTGCCTTGCCTTGGCCTGATGCTCAAGTCGGTCTTTTGGAAACTTTTTGCTTTGGAATAAAAAGAGTAAGTCCTGTCCTTGGGAGGGGGGGCGGTGGTGGCTTTGTAGACAATTATATTACATTTTCAAACAGGAGCCATTTTATAGCAAAATGTAACCATATTCAGAGGAAAGGCTGAATCTGAATTATTCAGTTCAACAAAGGAAATTGATTTGATAAATAAATGTTAAGTTATGGTAGCTAAACCAAGATGAGACTATACTTTTAAAAGGAAATGCTTATGAAGCTCTTTCTCTTGGGTGGACTTGGGTTCAAAAATGGGTATAAAAATGTCCTAACTATTCTAATACCCATTAAAATGAAATAACTTTTTACAGGTGTGTTAAAGATGGGTATCTTACAGCTTGTAAGTTAAATAGTATGTAGTGCAAGATACATGTTGGAGACATTAGCATTAACACTGACTGCTTGTGTATCTTCTAGAAGCATGTGAGGGTTTTTTTAAAGAAATATATTAAACAGCGTTCACAACATACCTGGGCATAACATTCTTTCAGATTTTAAACTTTTGCTATGTTTTCTTCAAAATGATTGGATTGGATGTGGAAAATGGCAGCAGAAAATTGCATTTGTTGCAAACTGGGGAGAAGCTACTGCTCCAACATGATTTGAATAACCGAAAGAAAATCTGGAACATTGGTGATTAAATTATTTTTCTAAAAATAACTTTAGAAATTGAGCAACTGATTTATGGAGAGATGGACTCTTTTTATCATGTACTAGCATAATAGGTTTCAGGATATTGTTGAAGCTTTTATGTATTTTTCTTTGCTATAACCTTGATATGCATTATCTCTTTATTTAAATTGTATAACCAAATAAGTGTGTATAGTACACACACTGAAACCTAGGCATATTAGGTTTTCATCCAAAGCATCTGAGATCATGAAATCCCTTGGCTTTGACCACTGCAAAAATTGTGAAGGAGAATGAGGCAAGCTTTTTCAAAATTAGATAGTGACTGAGTGTGCATATTTAAATGGAATTTAACCAGAATTGCAGATAAAACGTAGAGAAGTTCATTTGTCTAAAATGAAATTTGACCAGGAGAAAGGTTCTACCATGATTGTGGGAAGCCAGGTATCAAGTGCTGCTCTGTCTGATTAGAACAGGGACTTGTTCATTTAATCTCTGGAGGATGGCGGGGGGGGGGGGAGATAGATCTATCCAATGAAGCACCTGTGCTTGCACTTCAGCAGTCTGTAAATGAGCAATTAGTGTAGACATTTTGAGTGAAATACATGATTCTGAACTTTGTCCCTTAGATTTTAAACCTGATTTCTCTATGTAATTATGAAAACTAAGGTTGCACTTCCCGTTTGAAAAGGAAAAATTTAGATCTCTCTTAGGAGGTTATTAAAGGAGAAAAAGGGCTGCCAAAGAAAGATGATTTGCAGTACTAAGGTCCACATATGAATGTTACACTTAAGATGTGAGGAATGCCTAACAGTCCAACTGGTAGGAGTTCCTAATTTGAGCAAACACTTCTGGTTAAATGCACAGTCCATGTCTACAGGGCCAGTCCTCACTGACATTTCTAATATTTCTGTTTTTTAATGGGAAGAAGGAAGTCTGAAATTGCATGCACCAAGAGCCAAGCTTTAGGATTTTAGTACTGATGTTTGTTGGGATACCCAAATAAAGGACATCTCTTGGATCAAAAGGATTATTAAATTATAATCTTACGTTAAGGAACCACAGGAAATCTAGTTTTTAGCAGACTCAAAACAATACTAGGAGAGAATGCATGTGAAAGCTGTACTAAATTGACAGTGTAACTTTATTTCGGGTTCTTTTTGAGAGGCAATGAAGTGTGTATATGTGCTAAGGACAGATAGTGTGTTCGTAAATATTTAATCTTTACTTCCTATTCTGGAAATGGCTGCCTAATTTTTTTTTTGCAAAAAAAACATAATCTAGATTTAGAAGTGTACAGAAACCTGCATAAACTATATTTGAGATAGAAGTCACTTAGGTGCATTGCATCATTTGTCAGATGTAAATCTCTAGGTTGGTAAAATGACAATCAAACTCTGCTGTTCTAGATATCTTTGACATATGCCTAGTTATACCAGGATATAAACTGTGTGTGTGTGTGGGGGGGGGGAGTAAGTGATTAAGGACACAAGAAAGAAAGGAATAAAAAAAGCTGTTCGTGTCTGAAAGGCTGCCAGATTCTGCTGATAGCAGAGCCGCTATCTTTAGATTTAGAGGGCCATGCTTCATTTTGGAACACCCTTTCCCTTGGGCAAGTAATCGGTGTGAATTTTCAGTTAGGTTTCGCATAATAGCTGGTTATGTTGAATTCACTATTTTGATGTAATTTACATACTGTGTGTACTACTCAATAGAGTAGCAAGTTATAAATCCAGACATGCACATGCATGTGGACACTTCCTTGACTTCCAGCAATATCTTACATAACCAACTTGTCTGTTGCTTCTGGTTTTGTAGTCAGCGTTTGTCCCACTGATTGGCTTGGGTCATGGGTCCCCATCTGTTCATTGGATGTGCATCAGGCTACAATGATCTGCAGTGCGGATTATTGTAATCACAGTTCTGAGGCTCCACTGTGTTCAAAGCAGCATATATAAGAAAATGGAACACTGATTTCTTATGAGATAACTTACTCCATGGTAGTATCAATTGTACGTGCCTGTCTCACTATAGGTGAAGATTCACCTTTAAGCATTGCGGACTTCATATGTCTGTGCAGAATTACACTAGTGTGTGCAAATAGAGAGAGGCAGTGTGACATCACCTTCACAAAATCTCCTAATGTGTACCAGGTTCGCTATGTACATACCTCTTTCATTCTAGAAGTCTGTACAGAAGTTGGAACAGATGCATCTTGTAAGAGTCAGCGTTTGTCAGCCTGGCACTATCTTGCTTTCATGAAAGCAGCACACAGGATATACCACACCTGTGAAAGTATTGATACAGTAGTTTGTATCTTAGAGAGCCAGAGAAGTTGGATCAACACAGATCTCCTAAGTCAGCAGTTCTCAAACTCTCAGGGAGAGTTCTAAGTTCTTGCGGGGGCGGGAGGCAGCGACGTGATCCCCAGGATTGTGCCGCTGCAGGCTTAGAGGGGGCTTTCCCTAGCAAACCTTACCTGCTAGCAGAGTCGGGGGTCCAGGGAGCCCCGTGGGGGGTTCTGCAGGGCTCCCCGCAGTGTGGAATGAATGAAAAACGCGATCACGACCCACTTCCAGGTTGTGAACGTGAAACCAGAAATAATAATAATAATAACTCGGTATTTATATACCGCCTTTCTGGTCATCGGATTACTCCTCTGACTTTATTCAAGGCGGTTTACATAGGCAGGCGTTTCTAAATACCTCAAGGGGATTTTTAAAAACATAGAGGTTCCCTCTTTCAAGAACTAAAAACATTTCAGAATGGATCTTCCTGGTTTGGTCTCACTTCTGGCCTCCAGTTCTCCCAGGCAGACTGACAAGCAGCTCCATCTCTCACATGGAGGCAGCCAAGACGTTTCTTGATCACACTAAGAGCAGGTGGAATCACTCAGCTGGTCTTGTCAGCTGCTTCAAGGTCTCATTCTCATTCGTTCAGGGAGCTGCCGGTGTCCTTGAACTGGCGACCTTCTGATGTTATCTTCGGGCTAATGGAGGCTCTACCCTCTAGGCCAGACCTCCTGCCTGCAAATGGGTTGTGTTTGCATTTTTCAATGTTTCTGCACTGTGGGGAGCCCTGCAGAACCCCCTGTGGAGCTCCCCGGATCCCCCGGACCTTGGCAGCAGGTAAGTCTTGCTAGGGAAAGCCCCCTCTGCTCCTGCAGCAGCACATTCTGGAGGATTGTGTCGCTGCCCCCCTTTAAGGGGGCAGAGTCCAGGGCCCTCAGGCTGGGGTGGCACAATGCCCCAGTTTGAGAACCACTGGCCTAAGTTATAGAAACACCTAAAAACAAGACATTTTAAAGTATAACATAAAATGGGAAGTATACATTATACAAAAAAGACAGCTTCTTTTTTGCTTCTTTGATAAGATGCAAGGGAGTGGACTTGTTCTCATCACGATCCTTGAAATTTTTTTAAATTTGCATTAGCAGCAAGGAATGTATTTACATTAGTGGAATACAAAAGTTGTATTTCTTGTGACTAAAAAAGCAAATGGATAGTCTGAAAGCAGCTAAGTACTGCAGGTGTTTCCATTACTTGTAACATTTTTGTTTTCGAAGCTTGTTGAGAAAGTTGACTTGCTCCCATCCTTCAAAACTGCCAGGAATTTTACTTCTGTACTGTGGTATCACACTATCATTGGAGCTAGATTTCTCAGGATAAAATAAGTGTAGCAAGCTATAATTCAATTTTTGCTGCCATTTAATACTAATGTTTCCAATGATTGCCTTCCAGTTGAGAAAAATAAGTGGTGTGTTGAAGCTCTTTGATTCCCACAGGCTGGCTGGAGCTAATTTTGATCCTACATGAAAGAAAAGCATTTGTCTGATTAATATAGCTCAGTAATTCTGGGCACTGAGGCGGTAGCCCTGCAAAACAGACAACTCCCCCTCCCCCCACTAACCCTTCATTTTATCAGAGGTTTTTTGTAATATCTTTTTTTTTACACCCTGAAAATTAAATTGTTTTTCTGCAGACAATCTGTCTTGTAACAAAAGTCAAGAAATATACAGAGCAAAAGGGAATTAGCTTGTATCTCTCCTGGTCTCTTCTCACACAGCATCCTCCTAGGGTGAAATGCTGTGATGGCAGGTTTATTTCTTTTAATGTGGGATTTAAAGGGGGATCTGTCCCAGTTGGGATTTAGAGAACCTTTTCCCACATTTGCTGCTTGCTGTCCTGTTGCCTCTTTTCAGATAGTTTTCTCCCACCTGGGCTCACTCTGAGGGACATCACAGGCACAGTCTGCAGGAAGGTAGGCAGACTAATCAGAGGTAAGAAAGGTTTAACTCTATTGAAACCTCTTCATAGGGTTTGCTCTATGACTTGGGGACCCCACTCTGCATCTGTAACTTTGGGTAGTTAAAGAAACGGGTCTGCCTCTGTACTGTGTAGTTTGACCCTTATTTTCCTCTTATAGCCGCTGCTTGAGATGTAGTGATTACAATTTACTGTTTCATTGAATCACGTTGGGTTGAATCTGAAGGGACTCGGGCATGATCAGAAGGCATTTGTACTCATACAGATGGAGAGTATGAGAGTCTGTGTCTGAAGTCCCTGTACCATATCCTACGCTGTTCTCAGGGGATCCTTGTGATTGGCTTTTGGAAGACTGCAGCGGTCTGCAAGGTGGACCACAGTGGGGCTTCGACAGGGGAGCACTACACTGGTCATGATTTGTTCAAGCCGTTGGTTTGGAAGCAGAATGCATGTCCGTGACCTGATGTGACCTCCCTTTAACTGTGCACTTTAAAAAAGGTTTCAGACATGACTTAACAGCTTTGATGATATAAACTGTTTTTATAGCACTTCAAATTTGGTAGAATAATTTAGTGCTTGGTAGATTTAGTGCTTGTATTTTTGAAAGTGCTTATCCGCCTGTCCCCATTGTATACTGTTGACACTTTTGTTGGTAAGCACCTTTCCTCTCCTCTCAAAGCCTAAAGATGTTAAATAAGAGTGAGAATGTTACAAAGAACTTGTGGTTTGAGAAACCAAGTTTATTTAATTCTTTTCATTTTGCAATTAAATGTATACCGAGTTTCATTATATTCATTTGTGGAAAGAATGTATTTTGAATGTTTTTCACACTGGTCTGGGCAATGTACATGGGTGTTCCATTTTTCCTTCGAAACAAACGTATGAGGTAGATTAGGCTGAAAGATAGTGACTTGCCCAAGACCCTTCAAAATTTACTCTTGTAGGCCTTCAGAGCACCACTGATTTTCTTATATCTACTTAGATTCAAGCTGGCAAGTTATGATGCTTGCAGCAACTATAAAACAGAGGCTTGTAAAACCCCTCAAAGACAGAATGGAGCAAATCAGCTGCATGATTTGGACCCTGATCCTACTGTGTCCTTGTGCTGCTGGAACTAGTTGGTTGATCCTGAGCTAGTGTTCAGAAGCATGAGGCCCTTTATGGTAGTGCAAAAGCCAGGCCGCTGCCTCATGCTGCTGAGCCACTGCTGCAAATTATTAGTGGTCCGCCGTGCATGGCAGTGGCTTCAAGTGGCTCCATATGGACTGGTAAGTTGATGGTGGGGAGAGGAGGTTTGGGGCAGAGGTGGAGGATTTTGGCAACAAATGTCAAGGTCCTCTCCCATTATTCGAACCACCCTAACCTGCCCCTTTCTCTCTTTGGACTTATGCCAGCTATAGAGGTGGCATGGGTCTGAGGAGAAACATAGACCACCAGGAGGCCTATGCGTATATTTTTACTTGCCCCGGCAGGCCTCCTGATTGTCACTGACCACCACACCGTTGTATGCAGCGTACACTTCACCAGCACAGGTGCATCAGCACAACTGGTGGGGCATAGGCTTGGGCAGTATGTCTAACAGCAATCTTGTGTGTGTGTGTGTGTGTGTGTGTGTGTGTGTGTGTGTGTGTGTGTGTGTGTGTGTGGTACACTGGTGCTTTTGTCTACAATTCTATATAAGAATAATAAGAAATAACTTCCCTCTAAGCTACATCAGAGTGAGAAGATCATCATTGTGTTTTGTTGAGATTCAAGAGTATGTCATGCATCTTGGTTTTGATATTGTAGAATCAGTGTTGAAACTAAAAAGATGTACACTGTTCCTATACAATCTGGCATCTTTTCTCCCAAATAGTTCCAGATGTTTGTTTCTTTAATGCCCCAGTATATTATAGTAGAATTGCAGTCTGGAGGTCCAGTGAACCATTCTACTTCCCTTTGTCAACACACAGCTTGCAAAGTCTGTTATATTGGTAGAGTTGAATGAGTGGTAAGATCCTGCACCACAATCCTGGGAAGAGACTATTGGTTAATAAGATTGCAGTCTGTTGCTCAGCCTCTTGTTTTTCTCTGTTCCGTCCTCCCCTTGCCCAGCAGCATGAATGAGATGTTTCTAGCGAGTGTATCTTACACCTTTAAAGTGGTTGCTTTCAACCTTATGAAATGGCAGCAAGGCTCTGACCTGAAAATGTACCGAGAGATCATTCAAAGTTCAAAGCTGTTAGTTCATCCATAATTCAGATGGTGTGATCTCAGGGTTGATAACTTAGGTGGTATTTAAAATAGCTTGAACCTCTTGAGTCTTAGAGCAGAGTTGTAACTGACTTTGAGCATGCTAGGGGGTGGAGATGAAGATGCAGTTGGGGCTTTGATTCTAATTTCTTACCGACTTAATTTTTGATAGTAACACAAGAGTGCACTTCCCATATATATATTTCTATATAAATATATGTGATAGTGCACAACATATTCATTGCTTAAAGCATACACAAATGTATTAAATGTGTGTGGTATATCAGTTGGACATTATATATGCAAAATAGCATTTTCAAGGTCTCATAGCTTTTTTTTTTTTTAACTGTTTTTCTACTAGCCTGGTGGCCAAGGGCCTTCTGACAAAAGAAGCACAAAGATGACAAAAGCTTCAAAGAGTGCAGTACATTATACTTTCTGCTTTAGAATGTTTGGGTCTAAGGCTGTCAGTCCCTCCTGCTGAGTCGTCTCCTCTGCCTCCCACCACCTCATCCTTTCTTCTTGCATTTTTAAGACTACCATAATTTGAGCTGTCGATCCAGAAGACGCAGCTCAGTTTCCTCTCTTGAAAACTTGCAGTACGTAGCTTCTTTTTTTGTCTTTCTTGACAAGTGTACCTTGAGTCTATTATTCTGTCCTGATTATATAAGATGCAGCTTAATGGATTCTCTTGGAAACCTGAATATTTGGATGTCTCACAGCATTAGGGGGACAAAAGTCATCAGGAAACTTTTCCTGTTCTTTACTCTTTTTGGAATGACTTTTGTTCTTTCTGTTTTTGGGTTGTGCCTCAGTTAAGTCAATATAGTACTTAGCTCAGTGAAATCTTGAAGAGAAAGTTCTATTTCCAGGAAAAATAAAAAAAGAAACAGTGTCTAGCCCTCTTTTCAAAGCGAAGGCTTTCTCCCTTTCCTCTTGTTAAGTATGCTATGCATATAATTTTAAATAACTGGAAGAGGAATACCAACTGAGTCTTAATAGTATCAGACATCAGTTTATCAATTTTCTTTTTCACAAAACGCTTGTTAAATTAATCTGCAACCTCATATAGGTGGTTTGGAGTGAACACCAGAATCTTCCTTTGTGCCTATAATAATATGCAGTAGATATGTTGTGACCCTATTAAATATGTAACAAAGAGTCTGAGTGGCACATACCAGCTGAGGCAGTATTAGCAGTCTCGGGTAGCAAATCTGCAAATTTAATTTTTATTCAATTAATGATGAAGTAGAAGCAAAACCATACATCTTGGCAGTTGTGATGCAGGTTGTGATGCAGTTGCCATTTGTCACACAAACTCATGCATAGGTTTCTTTTTTGCATATTCCTGCTTTTTGTGTCAAGTCTTTCACAGTTTGATTGAAATGTGTGGAGCATTTTAACCTCTTAGATTCTTGCATTGTCATGAGCAGCTGCATACAAAGATCTAGAAAATCTCTAGGGTCAACATGCATATAGACTTCTGGATTACAGTTGTCATAGAAGTGGAAGGGGCCTAATAGGTCATCTAGTCCAACCCCCTGCCTTAGGCAGGAAATCCTCTTAGAGCATCTCCAACAGGTGCTTGTCGAGCCTCTGCTTGAATATCTCTACTGAGGGAGAGTCCACCACCTCTCTTGGCAATCTGTTCTACTGCCGAACAGCCCTGACTGTCAGGAATTTTTTCATGATGTCTAATCTCCTCTCTTGCAGTTTGTACTGATTGGTTCTAGTTCTGCTTTCAGAGACAGCTGAGAATTATTCCTTTCTTCCATATGACAGCCCTTTAGGTATTTGAAGAGAGCTATCCTATCCCCTCTCAGCCTTCTCTTCTCCAGGATGAACATGCCCAGTTCCCTCAACCTTTCCTTATAGGGGGTTGTGCCCCCTGATCATCCTCGTCACTCTCCTCTGAACCTGCTCCAGTTGGGCTGCATCTTTCTTAAAGTGGGGTGCCCAGAATTGGACACAGTACTCCAGGTGAGGCCTAACCAGTGCAGAGTAAAGCAGAACCACAACTTCTCATGACTTGGAAGCTACGGTTCTGTTAATGAAAGAAAGAAAAAAAGTGGTTCTCAAACTTTTCGCAATGGGCCCCACTTTTTAGAATGAGAATCTTTCAGAACCCACCAGAAGTGATATCATGACTGGAAGTGACATCATCAAGCAGAGAAATTTTTTACAATCCTACCCACACTTATCCAGGAGTAAGTCCCATTTACTATCATTGTTAAAAGAATATACAGGGTAGCTTGTTAAAAGTACATGTCTGTAACATTTCCCCAAATGCAATCTCATATATGGTAGCATCAAGTCTAATGTATTAAAAATAAAATTGAATTCACTCAATTTTAGTGAATGTCCCCTGGTTCTGGTGTTATGTGAGAGTGTAAAGAGCATCTTTCTATCCACTCTATCCTTCCTGTGCATAATTTTGTATGTCTCAATCATGTCCCCCTTCAGGCACCTCTTTTCTAGGCTGAAGAGCTTTTCCTCATAAGGAAGGTGCCCGAACCCAGTAATAATCTTAAGTCTCTCTCTTTTGCACCTTTTCCATTTCCACTATGTCCTTTTTGAGATGTGGCGACCAGAACTGGACACAATACTCCAGGTGTGGCCTTACCATCAATTTGTACAATGGCATTATAATATTAGCCGTTTCGTTCTCAATACCTTTTCTAATGATCCCAAACATAGACTTGACCTTCTTCACTGCCACTGAACATTGGGTCGCCACTTTCATCAAACTGTCCACCACCACCCCAAGATCCCCCTCCTGATCTGTCACAGACAGCTCAGAACCTATTAACCTATATGTGAAGTCTTGATTTTTTGCCCAATGTGCATGACTTTACACTTACTTACATTGAAACGCATCTGCCTTTTTGCTGCCCATTCTGCCAGTTTGGAGAGATCCTTATGGAGCTCCTCATAGGAGGTCTCTCCTCAGGAACGTGGAACACAACCCCTCAGAGGTGTGGCTAACTCCGATGTGGCTACCTTTGCGAGGTGTATCACAAAACATGGACTTCTCTCCACATCTTCACCAAATTTATCAAATTGTTACTGCTGCTTCTTCAGATGCCTCCTTTGGTCCTTAATCCCTAAGCAAACATTCCACCCAGAGGGGGGTACTGCTCTTAAACATCCCGTACTAAGGAATGCACCTTTCCTCCACTGGAGAAAAGGCAAATTCCTTACCTGGGAAGTCTTGTTCTTTGTAGAAGAAGGGTGCATTCTACCCACCTCCTAAATTTGGGACGTTCTCTCTCCTTGGGAGTTTTGAGTTCACCCTTCCTCCCCAGAGAACAAGACTTCTCAGGTAAGGAACTTGTCTTTTCTCCTTGAAGGGCACCCAAGGTTGCTAACAACAATTAAAATACATAAAACCATACATACATTAAAACCATAAAATAGTCAATAAAAGTCAAGCAGTAGCAGTGATAAAAACCATCATTTAAAACATTAATTACTAAAAAAGCAGCCATCATATCTTCTTACTGGGCATAAAAGGCTTTCTGGAATAAAAATATCTTCAGGCCTCTCTGGAAGGCTAACAATGAAAGAGCTCTCATATTAAAATTTCTGGGTATACCAGCCATAAAACTTGAAGACAACTAATGTTGTTTGATGAATTAAAAAACAATGTTTTGTCATACAGTTGCTGTAGACATTGTCGGGTATCCAAAGGCAAAACTCCACCATTCCAAGGTGTGTCCACTTCCTGTTCTCTATACAACTGCAAAGGTCTTCCCAAACTCAGTTGAGTTATTTAGAGGCATACAATTCACACAGGACTTCATTCTAATGTAATTGTAAAAGATACTTAAAGTGACAATTTCCTTCAAGTTAGTTCTTACTATCAAGATTACTAAACACTTTAAACATCCAATCATGTTGAATGATTATACAATTATCAATTTCTTTGATAAGACTTTATTTTCTAGGTAACAGACCTGATCCTGAGCGCTCGAAAATTGGCATCCAAATACAATTCAGAGATAAGGTTTCCTCCTTTTTATTCATGTTCTCTTTATGCTTAAATATCCAATTACCTCTAGTTGCATTCTCTGGAAGTAATGTGACACATTTCTCGATAAAACTGTGGAGTCAAACTTCACGTTAAGTCCTGTTTTTTCCACATGCTCTGAAATGACTGACTTATCTATCTGTTTTAACCTTACATTCCTCTGATGTTCTTTAATCTGGGTAGCTACTGATCTTTTAGTAGTTCTCACATACACTTTTCCACATTCACATGGGATACTACAGAGTTCAACCATGGATGTATTGGATCTTTAGGACTCCTTAAAAAATTAACAATCTTAGTAGTTGGAACAAAAACAGTTCTTATATTAACCTTATTAAGGATTCTGCTAATTTTGAGCCCAATCCTGGGCTCGACGCGCCTGCTTACTGCTGGTGCGCATTGTCGCAAACATGCTGTAAAGCATGTTTGTGGTCTTATTGCTGGGCAAGTGCCCATGCTAGTCCAGCACTGGCCGGCGCTGGGCTAGTGCCGGTCAGGTGCCTGGCTTCTGCCGCTCGGCGGTCGCACAGACCACTGAGTCGCAGCACGGTAAGTGGGGGTGGGGAGGAGGTGTTCCAGGGAGGGGGGATACAGGCAGAGGGCAGGGAGGAGGCGTGACCGGGAGATGGGAGGTGGGGAGAGGGCCGGTGGGAGGTGTGCCGGGGGGAGGGAGCAGGGAGGGAGGCAGGTCCAGTGGAACTCCGCTCCTGTCCATTTGTGTAGGGCTCAGCACCGTACACGAGAGAGGCTTCCAGAGAGCTCATTGCGGGGCTACTTCCCTTACCTGGGAGAAGGGGATGAAAGTCCCCTTTTTCCGAGGTGCCGCCCACGGTAGCAGCCATTTTTGGTGCCACTGAAGCTGTGTGCCACAGGAGCTCAGGATTGGGCTGTCTGTAATAACTTGCAAATGTGGTAACATAGCACAGGCAGCTGGTTCCATAATTTGGTTTTCTTGTCCGAGGGCAAGACATTAACCAATGAGTTGAAGTAGATTTATGCTAGCAATGAGGTAGAACTTCCTAATTTTACGAGCTGTCTTGCAACAGCCTGCCTCATGCAATTGTAGGCTCTCCCTCATTGACTAGTTTCAAGCAGAGGCTGTATGGCCATCTGTCAGAGGTTTTGGCATTGTCTGTACTGGAAGGGGGATTGGGCATGATGACCTACCTCCAAAGTCCCTTACAACTCTGCAGTTTTATCATTCTATTTTTAAAAAATGGATTTTGTCTGTTTCAGGGTCCAAAATACTGATACACCTGGATTTTTCATGCAGTTTGCTACAAATTACTACCTCCTTACTATAGAAACACTCACTGACTTCTTATTAGAATGGCTCTGTACGTGTTAAGAGTCTTTTTAAAATCCTAGATTTGTCCCCATGTATTTCTTTGTCAAAGAGCTGTCATTTCACCTCTAGAAGCTCCCCTACTTATAAATATGTTCATGCTAGGGGTCTGTTTATTTACATTAATGCCTCTACCAATCCATTTGGAATGTTGTCAGTTTCACTCTGACCATAGTCAACTTCACTGCAGAGCTGTTCAGAGTGCTCCTGGGTGTTTTCCATAGTCCACAGCGTAAGCTGCTGACAGGTTGAGGCTGAAAATGCTCCTTAATGTGCACATTTGTAAGTTGAAAGTTCATAAGTAGGGAAGCCTAAGTACTTGAAGGACTTTGTTTGTGTCTCTGCATAAGGAAGGTCAGTCTCTCACACTCTAAACCTTTTTAGTTATTGCCCTTCAAAGAACTAAGGAACTTCATCTTTGCTATGTGGAGGAAGGGACAATGGGCATAGTGCAGTGCTTCCCAAACTTTTTAGCGCAGGGACCCATTTTTAAAACCACCAATCTACCACAATCCACTGGACAAAAAAATTTAGAAAGAAATATTTATTTCTTAATAATAAATAAATAAATAAATAAATAAATAAATAATCAGGGTAATCTCTCCTGAGGTTGCTAGAAACCTTACCTATATGTGTGTAGACATTTGCTAGACTCCCCCTAAAAATGGAGTTCAACTACTGTTCCCTCAAACCTTTACAATCATTCCAGGGTACCCAGAAGGCTGAACTGGGGAGCAAGATGTGCATTTACGGATTTCCAGGCCAGGCAAAAGGCTGAAACTGGGTTCATATGTGATCTATAGCATGCCAACTACTAGAGAAAATTGGAAAATGTGCCTTTTAAAGGCAATTGACGGTGTGCCTTGTCAATTGTCAAAAAATTGATGGTGCGCCTTGACAATTTTAGTACCTTATCAGTGTGCCATGAGACAAAAAAGGTTGAAAAATCACTGGTGTAATCAAATAGTATTTAATTGGGTCAAAAATACTATTCATTATTCCTGTTATGGAATTCACTCTGTTAAAGTAGAGAATAACAAAAGAGATTTTTGTGAGTGAATGCAAGGACAAATCAAACGGGAAGTTGCTTAATAGATTTCAACTTGATGATTTCAAGTAGCGTCTTTGTGGGGGAAGCAAGTCTAGTAGGTAATAATGATGCAAATCCGCTAAACAATCTGTGGAAAGGATGCAACACCTGCATTCTCAGAGGCAAATACAAACACTAATGAACAGAAATACATGGCTTAGCTAAAAATAAACAAAAAGGAAACAGAAATCTATGCTTAATTTTCCACACACAAGCTGTTCAAACAGTCAGGCATAATGCTAGAATGTAGAGTGTGTCAACAGAAATGGCCTTGTTTTTGCATGGTTAAAACTTGGCAGCAGATTTAGCATTTTGAGTGGCAGTAATAATGCTAAAAGAAGCTTTAGAACTGAATATCCTTAAGCAGTGTGATGGGAGTGTTGTGGGGAGTCACCCAAAAAAGTACAGGCAAGTATCCCTTGACCCAAGAATGTGTTTGTTATATGCTGATTAGCACTCTCTAAAGAAAGATAAATTCATGTTATTTAGCCATGGTCTTTTCGAGAGGTCAAAATAATAGCTGATATCTTCTGTTCACATTTTTCTTGGTTGTTTTTTTAAAGCAGTACTGGCCTTTCAACAAGATGATGTTTAGTGATATCATTCCTATCTCAAATCCTTTAAACTTTTCCCTTAATATTATGTTGTTCTGGACATTAAGAACTTCTTTCTAGAATCTAGATGGGGGGGGGAGAACAAAAGTTATCCATTATCTATTTTTTGGTCTGTTCCATACCAAAGATGTTGGGATAGAACAGGAGCAATAAATATTTCATGTCACCCAAGATTAAACTGCTCTGATACACTATTGAAGTGTTTCTCAAACTGGAGGGCATGAAAAGGTGGGTCGTGAGCCAATTTCAGGTGGGTCCCCATTAATTTAAGTATTTTATTTTTAATATATTAGACCTGATGCTACATGGTATGTGATTGCATTTGGGGAAATGTTACAGACCTGTACTTTTAACGAGCTACTCTGTATATTCCTTTAACAATGATAGTAAATGGGATTTACTTTTTGGTAAGTGTGGGTAGATTTGCAGCCTAGGATTGTTAAAAATTTTCATGCTTGATGATGTCACTTCCAGTCGTGACATCACTTCTGGTGGGTCCTGACAGATTCTCATTCTAAAAAGTGGGTCCTGGTGCTAAATGTGTGAGAACCACTGCACTGTTGTAAATTAAAGCAGCTTTGTTCATGTTTAAGATTGATTTTAAAACATATTTGGGCCAGAATTAACATCTAGATAAATTTGCAACTGGAATGGATGCATGCCATGTATATAATGGTGGAAGAAAATAGCTCTCCTCTCAGGAAATGTAGGTACTCTGCAGCTTCCAGCCGTACAGAATGCTGTGTACATGGACATTCTCTTCTCACATATTGGAATCTCTTCCAGAATTATCCACTGAATTAAAAAAAAAATT
Organism: Tiliqua scincoides; assembly: GCF_035046505.1. Classification (NCBI taxonomy): domain Eukaryota; kingdom Metazoa; phylum Chordata; class Lepidosauria; order Squamata; family Scincidae; genus Tiliqua; species Tiliqua scincoides. The sequence goes on along the minus strand of NC_089821.1, from coordinate 152,556,271 downwards.
GAATTAAAAGATAATACATTGCAGGAGGGTTTGGGCAACAAACAGATAAAGCAGTCTTTCTTCTCTGAGACTTCAATTTTTGAGAACAGCCTAAGGCTGTGAATGAAATTGGTTTATTAGTTTCACTTTGGTCACTGGCTAACATCATTCCACATCCCAAAAATGCCACATTTAATTCTGCCTGATTTGGAATAATTGACCGATCAGGAGCAGGACCCATGAAGTGAACTTTAAATTACATTGTACCCCTAAGGGAGTTGATTGGTTGAAAGAAGTGTCAGTGTAGGTAAAGTTATATTACACCTATTTCTACATTACATTTAGCCTATGGAAAATATCATGGTGTTCTGATGCAGAACTTTGCACGTCTAAGCATAAGGAAGATATAATTGTAAGTTACTGCTGTTTTAGGGCCTAATGCTATGCAGTACTCCACCAGATCCTGACCCTCCTGAACTGCCAGCCCGATACTGAGGCTCTTAATTCTATGCTGAGCCTTGGGTCACTGTAGAATTGTGTAGCCCCGTTGTGGGGCTACTTGCCTTACAAGAGGGAAGGAGACAAAAGTTCTCTTCTCCTAAGGAGCTTCCAGTGCTGCCTGCTGAGTGAACAGGGTGCAGGGGCAGCCATTTTCAGTGCCACAGGAGCCCTGGGCGCTGGGCAGTCCAGGACTGGGCTGCCCATTGGTTTGGGGGTAAATAAGCAACCTATACTAGATATCGCATTCATCTCTAGTTATTCAAATCACTTGCTGTAATTCTGCATACATTTCTCTTCTTTATATGCTGCCATTTGTTGCCAACTGAAGTTTTTAAAAATTACTGATTTAGCAACAACACAATTCTCTGGAAGTGATTTTCCCAGTAAACACTTGCTGGCATGCAGTGCTTTTCTCTCCATCTTCCTTGCTGGTGTTTTTCAGGATGACTTACTCATCCAACTTTTGTCTTGCATTGCACACATTTTAATTATGCCAGTAAAGGTCTCTTGAATCTTGCTGGTTTTTTTAGTTGTATTACATCTTTAAGAAACAGGAGAGGGGAAATCCTATTGAACTGTTTCCCTGATAAATATACAGAAAGAAAGCAGATGTCGTTTTGCAAATGTAGACAGCCTGGTATGCATGTTGTGTAGGCTTGATTTAAACTTCATGTCAAACCATGGTTTGTGCTAATCATAATTTAGAACCCAAGCCATGGCTTGTACTTCCAAATGTGCAACTGGCAATACACAGTCAGAGATGCTTTTCATTTCATCTTCTCAGCATGAGAGGCCTAAGGGAGCCCTAAGAAAAAGTAGTTTGGTTTTTAACACTTGAACTCACAGTAGTCTGGATTGTGTGGTTTCCCAGAGTTTCCTCAGTGCACTCAATTGGTGCATGACCTTTAGGTTCCTGGCATAGGTCTGTGATTGAATGATAGTCATGTGGTTACGTATAATATGTAAGTCATGTCACTTTGTATTGTAGAAGCTCTACTGGTTGCTTTCAGGTTCAATTTGAAAATGCAGGTGAGATGGACATGACCTTGGTGCTACTTCTGTATAAAATGCTCTGAGATAATCAATTGAGATCTTGCTCTGGATGCCTGGTCCTTCAGGGGTGGTATTAAGAATACCAGCATCTCCCTCCCTCCCCTCATATCCCTCCCCTGCAGTACCTGCAGTTTCAGTTATGCACAATTCAAAAATACCCTCAATGTGCAAATCCCTACTTGTGTTGTGGCCTATCTGTTATTGTTCTTGGGTTTTTCTGGCTCTTTGCTGGCTGCAAAATGGAAGCAGTAGACACTCTCAGGAAGCGAGGCAGAAGACTGAAAAGAATGCAGTGCTAAGTTCTGTGAACTCTGTGATAAGCGTCACTTTCTTTTCAGCATTGAGTAGTGGCAGGCAAAGGTTAAATGAGCAACCAGAACTAGGAAACATCCCCCTTTCAGTCTCTAGAAATAAGTGCGATTGTGACAACACCCACCTTCCCAATGCAAGAATACTACAGCAGGCCAGCCCCATCAGGACTTACCATGGCATAGACAACAATGGAGCAAAAGCATAGAATTGCTAGAAATCCCAGCGTCCAGAGTTCAAGTCCCCTTATGCCACTTACACAAATACACAGACTTCCAAGAAATACCTTCACTGTGGAACTCCAGGAGTTGCAGGCAGCCGCACACAGCCCTTCACATGCTCCCCAATGCTTAGAATGATGAAAAAAAAGTGATCACAAACCACTTTTGGTTTCACAATCGCAACCAGGAAGTGCTTTGCGGTTGCTCTTTTCACCATTCTAATTATCAGGTAATTAGTCTAATTACCCCACAACTCCTGGAGCCTGTAGCAGCCTGCAGTGAGTTAAAGCACCCCCCCCTTCACCCCCCTTAGCGCTGTGATCCTAGGAGTTGCTGCCTCTCCCCTTCCCTTGCCTCTTAAAGGGACCAGGGAATCTTTACATGAGCTGGTGGGTGGCGACCCACCAGTTTGAGTACAACTGTCCTACAGAACTGTTGCCCTGGGGGCTGCCTTTGCAGTCTCTCCCTAAAAGACTTATGTTGGGAGTAAAACTCGCAAAAAGTTTGAGAACCACTGCTGTAGGGCCTACAGAATTCTACAGTATAGGCTATTCCATGTTGTCAGAGCAGGTTTCTGTTGCAGAGGCGTTGAATACCAGTAGTCCCCTGGATTTGGGATCTAGTGGAAGCAAAATATCTATTTCTTTTGCTTTTATATATGCCCAGTGTCTGTCACCTCAGGGCTAGAAGTTTTAGAGTATGTGCTGAAGATCAGTGGTTCTTAAACATTTAAGCATTGGGACCCACTTTTCAGAATGAGAATCTGTCAGGACCCCCAGAAGTTATGTCATGACCAGAAGTGACATCATCAAGCAGGAAAATTTTTTAACAATCCTAGGCTGCAATCCTACCCACACTTACCCAGGAGTGACTATCATTGTTAAAAGCTTATACATAGTAGCTTGTTAAAAGTACAGATCTGTAACATTTCACCAAATGCAGTCAAGTACCAGTCTAATAGATTAAAAATAAATTATTGAAATGAATGGGGACCCACTTGAAATTGGCTTATGACCCACCTAGTGGGTCCTGGTCCACAGTTTGAGAAACACTGCTGAAGATAGTACAGGATCCCATGCTACAGTGCAGATTGTTGAGTCTTTGGGTTCAAAATCGCAGACTCTTGCTTAGACTGACAGACATTTTAGTTGAATTCAACCAATTCAGCATAAATACATCCTACACCTTAGATTTCTAGGATGTGACACTGCAGCTCTTAGACTAAAGTTACTGGACCCCCCCTTTTTAAAGTTTACTGATTCTTAAACTAATCCTCAAATCAAGTGAATGGAGAAAGCTTTATGTGCCTGGCACCTTCTTCTCATGCTTTCTTAAACTAATATAAGAAAGACCTGTAGACTAAACAGTCATTTTAATTGTTTGGTAACACTTTATTTTTAAATGATGCACACATTAGTAAATATTTTAGAAAGAAGGCTTAGGTGGGAATCCTACATGTATTTACCTGAGACTAGGTCCCATTGAGTATAATGGGTCTGTCTTCTGTGTTCATATATAAGAATTTCAGTGTTAGAAAGTAGTTTTGATCTTTTAAAATAAATGAAATTGTATAGCAGGCATGTGTGATTGCTTTTGGCAAACACTAGAAGAATGCTTTGGAGCCAGATGAGAAATACTTGATTTTGTAATTGAATTCTGGTATTAATTCATTAGGGTAGTTGGCACTGACCCTGTTGTTCTTCAGGCATCGTCTTTCAGGTCAAAGCAAAAATAACTAGGAGATCAAATAAACACTATTTTTTTTTTTACCCACCCCATATTTGGCTAAAAATAAGAAGGTGGCAAGATCAATAAAAAGGTAATGATCTGTGGTTGAAATACATGTGCTTAACAGCCAACAACACATTAACACAGGCTAGGAATAAAAGTGATGACTATAAATGCTAGAATTACAAGCTGCAGACAGGTATATTTCAAACAAAATGCAAATCTGCTTGTTCATATATACATATTTATGTATTATTGAGCTTGCAATGCCATTATCATTAGAATATCCCCTTAAGCCTAAACTGTTTGACACTTCATTTCTTTTTCTGGCTTTTCTGATTAAACTTTTAAAAAGTAGGCAGATTCTTGTTTTTCTCCTACTAATAAGTGATGGTATAATAAGGGACTGTAGTAACTGCAGCATATGGGATATAGGAAAGGGGGAAAAGTGGATACCCCACCTCTATGGTACTAACATTTCCTTGTAGAGAAAACTACTGTTGTTCTAGTATCCATGGGGGATGTGTTTCAGGCCCTCCCATGGATATGGGGAACCCCATCTCCACATCCCCCTGTACCCATCTGCATTATTTAAAGGCCTGCTGTGGCTTCTTACAGGTTGCTATAAGCTTGCAAGCTTATACTGCATGCAGGTAGGCTGCTGGCAGCCTGAAGAGACTACATCGAAGGTTAACAGGAAGCAGTTAACTTCCTACTTTCTGTTAACATTTTGATCTAGCCTCTTCAAGCATTAATGTGTTATAAGCTTGGAAGCTTATAGCGACTTGTAAAAGCAAGAAACATTTCACCCCAGTACAGTATTGTAGCTAGAGGGGGGAATGGTAAGTACTGCAGCCGCCACAATGCACCGTGTTAGTCGCCCTTCCCACTTGCCGTGGGAGCCATTCTGGGCAGCAACAGCAACATGCAGGCACTCTTTGAACCAAATAGCATATCTTGTGCATTTCTGTCACTGCCCAGTATGGTTTTGTTGGTGAGTGGGAGAGGCTGCTTTCGTGGCACATTGCAGCACCTGCAGCACTTATGTTTTGCCCCCCCCCCCCAAGCCATGCTACTGACTTGATAAACCTTTAAACCACACTAATGGCCATGGTGGGTACGAATCCCCCCGTATCTGTGAATACAGGATTTGCTGATACTGGGAGCTGACTGTAAACAAATTTTTTTGATGTGAACTTGAGAGCCTCTTTAAAAAATGAACAGTTAAAGCTTTGAAAGCATAAAAAAATCCTGTATGTACTTTAAATTTAATAAATTATTTCCCCAAATTATATTGTGAAATGTATGAACAATGTACCCTTAAAACGTATTTCTTACGTAGGTTTAGGAAAAGCTACATTATGAGTACTGTTTGTAGAGACAGAAAGCACTGGAGTATTTGCTTTTAATCATTTGAGATGTGGGCATCACAATTACGAGTGGCATGGAGAAAGTAACTAAAAGAAATGTTTTTTCCTCTCTCACGATACTAGCGCGCGCGTGCCTCCAAGGAAAGTATCATTGGCATCAGAGTCAGGCCCAGCAAAGGAAAATACTACCTTATACAACATGTTATTATATAATTCTCTGGCACAATCTGTGGTGATGGCTTAGTGGATTAGACAAATTCATAGAGGAGAGATCTGTCAGCTATTATTAGCCATGATAGTTAAAATTGAACCTCCATGTTCAGAGGCAGCAAATGCCTAAATAGCAGTTGCTGGGGCGTGAACAATGGGGGGGGAGTTGTTCTTTTCATGCTCTCTTTCTGGATTCCTTGGAAGCAGCTGGCTGACTGCAGTTGGAAAAAGAATGCTGACTAGATGGTCCCTTGCTGCTCTTACGTATCTTTACAAGGAAGGAATGATGCATTTGTTGCTTTTATATCTGGGTGGACACAAAGAGGAACTAAAATGAGACAAACTGGAATTCCTTAGAAGTGGAAAGAAAAGCGGACCCGAGCAAGCATGCTGTATTAAGGTTGCAGTGCAATGAAAAAAAATGAGAAGCTGCAAAGTAAAAGGAAAATAATAGCTGGAGTGTGTGGTTTTGGCTTGAAAGACTACAGCTGTCCGAGTTACAGAACATATTGCCAGGGGCAGGAATGGCTTTAAGAAATCAATAGAGCAAGATTATTTTAATTCAACATGTTTGGGGATATGAAGAGGTTTTTGAGGGGACTTTTTCCTGGCTTCATTTTTGAAATGGAGATTACAACATATGGGCTAATTTGTTTTAGCAGGACACTGTCAGAGTAGATTTACTGGTCCCATGAGCAGTTCCTTTCATCTTGAGTACAGCGTAGTGTCAGTGTGACACATAGAAATCCCAAGCTTCTGTGTGTAACTCATTCTCTTTAAAGGCCTCTGTAAATGCCAGCCTAGGCCTTGGAACCTTGCCAGTAGAAATACTCAGGCCTGAGGCAATGCCAGCTGCCAAAAAAAGGAGGGAGGGCCCATTCCAGTTTTGAGAAAATCTCGTATGAGTGCCCCGAGTTGAGCCATCTCTTTTTCATCTGTTGCTGTTTTCCCCTACTTCCTGATGTTATTAGAATTGAATGGTTTATGGCGGTAGTATAAAATAATTTCAGAAGTTCTTGTTAAGAAGCTTGTCTTACCTCATAAGGCAAATCAGCAAAACAAAAGAAAAAAATCACTCGAGTAACTGCAGGATTATGTTTCCTGTGTGGCCACAGCCCTGAATCGTTCGTTCTACAGCTGAAGACCAATTCCAATTGGCTGTTGCAATTGTTCCAATTATGTTGCAGTGGAATGGCATACTAAGTGGGGAAGAGATGTGTGGGCCCATGCTCTTCCTCACATGATTCAGGGCCTGATGGAGGTTTTGTCCAAACTGGACCAGCAGCTGTTCACGTTTTATGGTTAGTGCAAAAGAATAGGTTGAGAGCCAAGTAGCTGAATGGCAGGACTAGTTTTTTTTGGGGTGGAGTGGGGTAGGGGGAGAAGGACCAGTGAGAATTTGACTTTGTAGAATCACAGGTAGTCATATGTATCAGTGCTTCCCAAACTTTTTAGCAAAACTTTTAAAAATTATGATCTATTGGAACCTGCTGGACCTCCCAAAAACTGGGTTCACATGTGACCTATGGCATGCCAATTACGAAAGAAAATTGGAAAATGTGACATTTTAATTTGGTGGTATGGAGATTACCTCACACTACAGGTTAGCATTCCAGCTAACAATGTTCTTCTGTAAACTGGGCAAGGATGCTTGGAAAGTTTTTTTCTTTCCTTTTTTATTGTTTCAAAAACTTTTTGTGACCCACCAAAAATTGACTTGCAACCCGCTGGTGTGTTCTGACACACAGTTTGGGAACCATTGGTCTATATTGACCCGTTGTGTTAGACTGGAATTCCCCCCCCCCCCAATAATATAACTAATCACATTTAAGAAATATTTATAATTTCAGAATTTGAAAAATAGGTTGTAACAGAGATCCATGGATAATATTCTTTGGTTCTAAAACTGGAACAGGTTTGTGCAAGAATGTGCTTGTTTGTTCCATTTATTGTTTCTGTTATGCTCTGTATTGTATTGTGGAACAGTTGCCTGAGAGAAAAGAATGTTTGTTTCAGTTCTGTTTTAGGCAGAAAGGTTTTGAGGGAGAGCCCCAGGAATATGAAGTACAGGTGCAATCTCGGTATACGCTGATTTAACTCACTGCGAATACTGGGGTTGCCATCTAAATGGTATAATGGAATCATTTCATTATATTGCATTGCATTCAGCAACTCTTGTGGCTGAATGTGGTGTATATTGATGCTGGGAGACCCAGAAGTGCATCATTTGAGCTAATTTTAAGCCCTGAGAGGTTTGGAAACCACATAGCTGGACCGTGCAAAGGTAAGAAATGTTGTTTTGGTGCTTTTTTCAAGACACTTAAGTGGTGACTCCGGTATCCACAGATTTCGATATCCACAGGGGGGAGGCGGGTGTCTGGAGATTGGACTGTTCAGAGGAAGGCTCTGTGGAAATGGCACGTTAAAACTACTTACGAGAAGTGTAACTTTAAAACTGACCATTTGATTGGGTAGAATGTGAGAAGAAGGGTTAAAGTTAGACTGAGCTGGAGCACAGGCATTTTTTGAGAAGAAAGAGGTGAAGGAAGCAGCTGCAACTTAGAAAAGGGAGATCCGGGACAAAGCGCCATCATAGAGCAGTCTGCTGCAAGTGGACAAGAAGCTGGACTAAAAGCTGAATCTTATGAATATTATCATTTGGAACATCTCTATAGTGTTAGCTGTCTAACAGTGTGATGCTATGCACATTTACTCAGAAGTACACCCTACAGTGTTCGATGGGAACTACTCTCAGGTCATTGTTTATATAGCAGCCTTAGCTCATTTAAACAAACACAAATCTTCCAGTGAAAACCAATGTGAATAAAGTCAAGGAAATTAGACTAGGAATATGGTTCTGTGGTGTGGATAATTTCCAAAGCGTTATTGATGATGAATGCATGTAAAAATCTTTTTGCATCTAGAGTACAAAAGAGAAGGCAAACGGAGAAGGTAGCAGTACGGAAGGGCTCCCATATATGTGGATCCCATATCTGTGGATTTACTTATCCATGGATTGGGTCCGGGGCTGCCCCAGCACACACACCTCTTTCGGAGGCGAGGGGAGCTCTGCTCCATAGCTTCTGGAGGGGCTTGTGAGCTCAGCAGGAGCCGGGAACATTTGTTACCAGCCTCTGCTGAGCACAGACTGAGTTCTGAAAGTTTTTTTTTTTTTTAAGTGACTTCTGGTTTCATGGAGAAACCAGAAGTTATGTTTTTAATGCCTTCTAAGGCATTGGGAGGCCTGAGAAGCCTTAGAGGAATCCCCGTGGATAAGTGGGTTCACCTCTATTAATTTGATGTTGGTTTTAATGGTGAGTTCTCTGTTTAGCTATATGTAGCTTTTAAAAAGAGAGGCAAAAGCATATATTTTATGTTGGATAAAGCCATATTTCAGAACACATATAGGCATTTGACACTTCATTATATGCCTTCATATTTTAAACTTGAAAATGCTTATTTGGTTTTCATGTGCTGCTGCAGTTCTAGTAGTCCAATGTTCCTGAAAAGTTAGCATGTTCCATGTGACTGTAGTATCCTTGTATTTAGCATCATCTATTATTTGATTTAAAATTGCACTCTCTGTTCTTTTGAATGCCTCTGAGAGGATACGTGCCTTAGTATGAAGATATTTTCAATGACCGGAAACCGTTCTTAACATTGGATCTGATTACAGATAAGTTTTACATCTCTCCTTTTGCAGAAATCTGGCTTAAAATGGGAAAGAAGCAAAATAGGGCCTTTCAAAGTAACTGGTTTGATAACTTTTTAGTGTAGTTTCCAGAGAGGTATTATACTCAAATATGCAGGTATTTTGAGTAAAATGACAGAAGGATCTTATGACACCTTAAGCAAACACCTTATTTTGTCATGAACTTCATGGACAAGAACCCATTTCATCCGATGAAAGCAACTGCAGTTCATGGAAGCTTATGTGAAAGTAAGGGCGCAATCCTAACCAACTTTTGAGCACTGACTTAGCTGCAGTGCATCTCCAAGGTAAGGTAATACACATGCTCTTACTTTGAGGAGGCCCCCTTGACTGCTTCCACAATGCAGGTTGCAGTGCACTCCGCATTGGCACAGCTATGTCAGTGCTAGAAAGTTGGTTAGGATTGCGCTCTCTGTTTGTTTGTCTTTGACGTACCATAAGACTTGCTTGTTGTTTTAGTGCATCATAGGTGTTTATCTGTAAGTTTTCTTGCCTTTCTGTGTATTTTCCCCCTTATAATGAAGCACCCACTTATATAAAAACAGAACATAAAAATCTGTTTCTCGTGCTGTCTGTTTGAGTTCTCATTTGTAAATAGAAACAAAAATCTAAATGCATTTTGTTCAGAAACTTTTTAATGAAGGGGCTGACATTTAATATTGAATCTCTTCATTAAGTTGAGTGCCCTTTAGGATGAACAGTGTGATTTTTTGACTCTAGGCCAGGGGTGCCCAAACCCAGGCCCACGGGCCATTTGTGGCCCTCGGGGACCCCCAATCCAGTCCTCAGGGAGCCCCACGTCTCCAACGAGCCTCTGGCCTGCCGGAGACTTGCGGGAGCCCTCGCATGCCTGACGCGGCTGCTCTTTGCAGCAACAGTGAGGAAAAGGCTAAGCACTCACAGCAGAGCAGAAGCCCTGCCTATCCGCAACCCTCCCATTAGGTTGGGGAGCTGCAGCTGAGTCCAGGCATCGAATGGGGGTGAGAAGTCCTGAGTCTGTTTGTGCTGCTTGAGTTTGTCTTGGGGTGGGGGAGAGGGTGTTGCAAGGGAGAAATTGCGGAATGTTTGAATGCAGCTGGAGAGCTTGTCTACACAGCAGTAAGTCCCATCAGAGTCAGTGGGGCTTACTCCCAGGGAAGTGTGGATCCGATTGGGCTGTGAGTGCTCGGTGTTGGAGGCGTGGACTGCAGGGGAGAACTCACGGGATGTTTGTATGGGGAGGAAACCTACTGCTTTTGCTTGTTGGGGCTGCTGGCAGAGAGGGAAGAAGATGGGAGGTCCATTTATGAATGGGGAAATACACACAGCTCTCTGCCTGCTTCTGAGTTTGTTTGGTGCTGGGTGCAGGCTGGGGGAGAGGGAGACAGGCCGCTCCCTTCTCTGTGTGAATGAAGAGAAACAAACTCCTGTTCTGAGGGGGCAGGTGCCCACCAGCTCCCTGACTGATTGCTGCTGCTTGTTGCCAGGATTTGGGGGGGGGGGAGTGAGATTAAAACATGCTCTTGCATGGGGGGGGGAGAAAGAGCCCACACTGACTCCTCTTAAGTTTGTTCTGTACTTTTCCCTAGGAAGAGGTGTGTTATATGTGTCAGGAACTATTTTAACAATTCCCCTTTTCTGGATCTCATGTGTATTATAAATAAGCTCAGTAAAATTCATTCATTCATATAAGTTCTGTCTCTAATATATTCATTTATGTAAATTTATTCAAATGTGAAATGTAAATTTCCCCTGGCTCCCAACACAGTGTCAGAGAGATGATATGGCCCTCCTGAAAATGTTTGGACACCCCTGCTCTAAGCTGACTGAAAGCCTGTTTTTTCTTGCATTTATAACGACAAACACAGCAGGGAGGGGAACTATGCAGAGTGACAGATCTGAAGGAGAATGATTGGAAAATATCCTACAAGAGAGTGATAGCCCAATCCTGAGCTGTCCGGGGCGCTGGGCTGTGGCGGCACTGGAAATGGCTGTTGCCGCATCCTGCACGCCCCAGGCAGCTGCCGGTGGCTCCTCAGGAGAAAAGAACTTTCGTCCCCTTCCCCGGGTAAATGGAGTAGCCCTGCAATGGGGCTACAATGGGGAAAACACAACTGCCTTATGTAACAAAAAGTGGATTTCCTTGATTCAGTACTGACCAGTGAGACTGGTTGTTCTGAGAGTCAGTGAAGTGTTGTTACAACACAGCAGGGATCCAGTTAGGTTTTAATGAGTCAGCTCTCATTTCCATGCATCAGAGCTAACACTATAACTCTTATTCAGTTGTGTGAGTGACATCAAGTTGGCCACTGTTTTTTTGTTGTTGTTTATTGATTTTTTGAGTGACCTGTACTGCACTATATTAAAAGAAATAAAGTTAATGGGAGTGACACCAACCCTACTGAAGCTTCTGCATTTAGGCTGCATGTATGATATTGCAATGTATTCTGTATGGTCTGGCATGAGAGGAAGTCCATCATAGGAGTGATGCAATGAAGCTCTTGTATCGGGTGACAAAAACTGTAGTGACTCTGAAGAGCACCTCTTGCAAAAATATACTGTGCAAAAAATACTGTGTGCTACCACTCTAAGACCTGCTGCTGGAGCCCATAAAAGTCCTGGTTGAGTTGTGCCACCAGCTATGCCAACATGGCATTACAAAATACATTTTTGATAATCGCAAAGGAATACTACTGATGTTTCTGCATCTGCAGCAGTTGTATGCTATTCCATCTGTTTAGTGATTGGATGTCACTTGTTGAAATGCCAGCCTATCAAAACTGGAAAGGTTTGTTTTTTTCCAGTACTCAAAACGCTGTAAAATTCATAAGTCTAACATGCTGCCAGCGTAGCTCTCTTTATAGACTCTCTTCTCTATCTTGATATTGTGAGCAAGCTATGGGGGATTGTGCCATTTTTTTCTTTAGGGAAAAGTATTTGCTTCAGAAATAAAATGTATTTTGTAAAGTTGAATTTCATGTCCTGTGTTTAGCCTATGCATGTGACCTTGGGATCAAGATGACTTACACTGTAGAACAGAATTCAGATTCCCACTAGATATTTACATTATTTTATTGGAATAAAACAAAATGAGAATGCATTGGGGGTTGAGGAACTGAAAGAAAATCAGTTTGTCTAGAAAAAAAGCCAAACTTTGGGAATCCTGAAACACTGGAAAATGTTTGTTAAAATTTGGATATAGAAACCCATACTTAAAGTGTGCTCAGGCATCCAATAAACTCACAAAAAAGTTCACTAAGGTTGTCTTATTAGATTACAAACCACTTGCTTTTCGTAGTATCCCAATCTGAAAGAAAGAAAATCCATTGAAAATGGGAAGCATGTTTAAGATCAAAGTACGTAAATGCCAGCAGTTGCACTTTTTAAAGTGACTAATTTTGAGGAGATACTCTTAATTTGTCTCTGATCTTATTAATCTTTTTATTATATAGTGTAAATAACCCTTTTTGTTAATTCCTGATATATATGAGCAACCTTTTGTGCCCCCTCAGTGACTGTGGGTCCAATCCTACCCAATGTTCCAGTGCTGATGCAGCTGTTCCAGTGCGACATGCACTGAATCCTTTGGTGGTGGGAACAGTCATAGAAACCTCCTCATGGTGAGGGAACATTTGTTCCCTTATCTCAGGGTTCATTGTGGCTGCGTTGGTGCTGGAAAGTTGGATAGGATTAGGCCCTCAGTTGCATAGAAAACCAGATATTTCAGCTCTTTTTAAAAAGTAATGAACAAAAAGTTGGCCGATTTCATTGTTTACCATTTCTGGAAACTGAATTATGAACAGACTTACAATAAACCTTCAGTCATAAGGTTTACAACTTAATGGTGTAAGAGGCATTTTTTGTCATTGTATCCAGTATATTTATCTGTTTTCAATCCATTTGTATCCTAGTTGTATAATGAATTGCATTGTTTCTATTTTTGTTTGTCTGATATGTAAGTGAATTGCTGTAGTAAAGCACATTCTGTATGTCATTTGCTATCCTCCAATCCTCTGGCACCGTGGCAGTTTTGAGGGACAAGTTGCATATTTTATCAGCAACTTGCTGCATAAGAGATCAGCAACTTCATTCTTTAATTCCTTAATAACTCTTGGGTGGATGCCATCAGGGCCCGGTGACTTCTTGATCTTTAATTTATCAATGAGGTTCGAAACATCTTCCTTTTCAACCTCTATCTGACCATTCGGGCAGCGGTATTTGCCCGAGGTCTTCTGCCATGAAGACAGATGCAAAGAACTCATTTAATTTCTCTGCCATCTCTAAGTCTCCTTTTATCTCCCCTTTCCCTCCCTCACCATCCAGAGGGCCAACCACTTCTCTGGCGGGTTTCCTGCTACTAACATATATGAAGAAGCTTTTATTATTCCCCTTAATGTTGCTGGCCATGCATTCATCATAGTCTCTCTTGGCCTCCCGTATCACCTTCTTACATTTCTTTTGCCACAGTTTGTTCCTTTTTATTCTCTTCATTAGGGCAGGGTATGTGACTGCATTTGGGGAAATGTGACACATCTGTAATTTAACTGGCTACTATGTATGTGCTTTTAACAATTATAGTAAATGTGACTTACTCCTGGGTCCCAGTGCTAAACATTTGAGAACCACTGCTGTATGTTATTCCTATGCAGAACTCTTTGTTCCAATGCATTTTTTGTAAGACACCAAACAGGAACTTTTTTGGGGGAAAGCTGTTAGGCATAGAATTCTACTGTCAGGAATGAATATCACATTGACTGTCCAAGTGGCAGAATATTCTAGGTCAGTGGTTCTCACACATTTAGCACCGGGACCCACTTTTTAGAATGAGAATCTGTCAGGACCCACCAGAAGTGACGCCATGAGTGGAAGTGACATCATCAAGCAGGAAAATTTTTTAACTATCCTAGGCTGCAATCCTACCCACACTTACCAGGAGTAAGTCCCACTGACTATCATTGTTAAAAGAATATACATAGTAGCTTGTTAAAAGTACAGGTTTGTAATACTTCCCCAAATGCAGTCAAATACCATGGGAGCATCAAATCTAATATATTAAAAATAAAATACTGAAATGAATGGGAACCCATAGTTTGAGAAACACTGCCCTAGGTTCATTGTCCATAAACTGTCATCTAATATCTCACTGGGTAGTTTGGGGAGCCTTCACCACAGATTCATTCTGTCTTTATTCTCACTGTCCTGGATTTCTCATAAGGACTTCTTGAAATGCAGTCACAGGACAAAAGTTTTTTTTCTTCTTCCTTTTCTCAGGCCAAAGAGTTGAGGCAAATAAATGACCCTGATGGCTTAGTAGAACTTGTATCGTTCTTGACTCTTAATAATGCTTCTTCTCCCCTCCCCATTTCTTGCTTTGTTTTTTGATAGGAAACCTCTGAAATTGCCTTTGAGAAGAGGTGGAAGGCGCCTGTGGTCGAGATGTCACGGCACCACAGCCGGTTTGAAAGAGATTATCGCACAGGATGGGACCGCCGGGAATGGAGTGCCAATGGGAACCATGTGAACAGCAGTAACTGTAACAACACAGTGAACAGCAATAGTAACAATAGACCAGGACTTCTGCCTGTACCAATTGTACCCTCACGACTACATGCCCCAGCCACAGTAGCTTGTACTACTGTGAACAGCGACGTGATAACCACCCTTGTGGCCAACTCTTCTGCAACTTCAACAACCAAAGTAAGAAACCACTTCGGTGTTGATCACTAGTTAAAGAAAACCTCCATAAATGTTACAGATTGAGTGTCCCTTATCTGGACTTCTTGGGAGAGGAAGGTGTCTGGATTCCTGAATAAGTTCTTAAATATATTGAGAAATGCTTCCTCTTGCTCTCTACACTGTTACCCATACAGTATCTGCTGGCCTCATTGGTATTTTTCAACAGTGTCCATGCAGGTACACACTATAGAGCAGAGAATAAAATTTAACAGCCTGTACTGACACTACATGGGAATGAGAACAACACCTTCCCGTGTTCACACTACAGAAAGTTTTTATTTTTTATTAAGTCTTGGAAAAAAAGTCTGGATTTTGGAATTGTCTAGATTTAGGATGTCTGGATAAGGGGTAATCAACCTGTACAATCTTTTCGATTATACTATGTCCTGGTAATAAAACCACTTAAAGTGTGCATTAAGATTCTGCTTTCATGTTAGTATATAGCCCAAATGTTGTCAAAGTGGCTTTGTTCTTTATGTTTTAGCAAGAATGTTGATATCAAGTAAACCTTACTGTGCATCCCTGAGCTTATATGGCATAAATATCACGAGAAAGGGTAGTTATTGAGCATAAGTACAAAACATTTTGTGACTACTACCATCATTAAATGTTTAGTTATTTTGCTTTTCTGCGCATATCTTTATGTCCCAAGATGATGTGATTTGTGTGTGTTGTCTACTTGGCCTGATTAAGGTATGGGCACCTGTAAACATTTTACCATATCATGGTTAGTAGTTACTAAAACTTATGCAACAGCCTGGTACATCAGTTGTGACCATGACTTGCCAGTATTCTTTTCCCCTTGCGAATACAGCTTCTAGTATTATTATCCAAAACATCTTGCAGTTTTCTGTTGCTTTCACAGTTGCTTTCAACTCCTGCCTCTTTCCTTCTCCTTCTGTACCCATTTGGTTGCATATCGTATCTTCATCCTCTTCAATGGTTCCTTTCTTTCTGCAACCAGTTCTAAAGCTGTCAGTTTTTTTTTGATTGTCTCATCCAGTCAAGTCCCAGGATGTAGACAGAAGGCACATAATGCAGCCACCTTGCAGAAGCTAACCAGGTCTAGGTCTGGCTCATGCTTGGATAGGAGTCTCCCATATAGGCTGTCTTGAATTGCGCAATGGAAGAAAAGTGGGATATAAATGTAATAAATTAAACTGGCACTTCAAGAGCCTTTTAGCAACCTTCTTTCGTCGCTTTGATCACTCAATTCAAGTTGCCAATGCTCCTAAAGTTGCAGGTGATTCCAAATATTGTACACTGTGGCAGCTTCAAGGGATTCACTTTTTAATGAAAAATGTGCAGTCTGACCTCTATAGGCTCTCATTTCTGGGTTTTATGTTCTTTACTTCATGCAATTAAGCAATTTAGGATTATTTTTACCAAGATGAGTTAGGTTCTCCCTCCCCCTCCACAGATGCTCCTTGTCTACTTGTGCTCTGTTTCCTTGAAGTGGTTTCTTTGCAACTTTAAAATAGTTTATTTAAAATATTTATATCCTACCTTTGTCCCTAATATGATGTGGGCCAGAGTGACTCACAAAACAATAGTTTAAAATAACACAATCAAAACCTTTCCAAGTTCTCTCAAAAGATTATTTTCTTCAAAGCTCCACAGTTGATTACTGCTTTTATTGATCTGATACATAGGGCATCCAAGTTTAATTAGAAATTGGAGCAAACCTTGTAGAACGTTCTTTACTTGTATTTGGACTGCCTTGTTAAACTCTTTCAGATGCCAGATTAAACCATGGCTTTTTAATTTTTTTTATTTTCCAAAATAAAAACAACAAATATAAACAAACACATAACAAACACAAACTCAATACACAACACACACACACAGCATAAAAACACACCATTGGAGGGTGCAGGCAATCATACATCAATATATCTAATCAATCAATACATATCTTCTAATCTTGTTCTTCTAGCTTAACCTCTTAATATCATTTATATATCATATCTTATATAATATATCATGTATACAATATATTCATCTAAATGCCCTATCTTATACATCTACAACTCCATTTTCAACCAAGCATAAAATGATCTCCATTTCTCTATCTGTGTCGGTTTACGCTGTTGATCAAACCATGGCTTTTTTGTTTGACATTTAGCATAGTTAGACTGTGCAGTGTTAGAGGAGGCTGTTAGATTACGTTTGCTATACTTTTTTTGTTTTTCTGTTGTATTGCTCATTGACTCTTTTTCAATAGGTTTTGAAGAAGGTTTTGCAGGTGACTGCAAAGGGAGACAGCCCATTTGTCTGGTGCACTGTGCATTTGTCTGCGCTGATGAACATAATTTTTAAGGGGCAAGCAACATGCCCTTTTCTCCTGTACAAGTCCTTTCGATAACTGCTTTCCAATGCCCCCTGTAATGATAGCTGAAATTAGCAGGAGCCAGTATCTAAATATGTTTTAAGAAACTGACAGCCATGAAAGAAAGAAAGAAAACCATTTATTTGTATTTCTTCTGCAAAGTATTTTGTATACTGCGGAGTATTTTTAAAAATTAATGCATGGTTGCTTATTTGTTCTTTTCTAGCTTGTAAAAATATCTATGAAAGTAACAGTTATGTCAAAGAATAGATGGAAAATCAGCCACTTTTGGAATTGTTTATGGCAATAGAAGAGGAAGCCAAATGCACCTCTTGTTTTTGCTTTATGACAGACAAGGTTCTCCTAACCCTTTTTAATAACTATAAGCGCCAGTAAGACAGATGCAGAAAGGATAAAGGGAACAATAAAGTTGTTTAAAGAAAGCCAAAGGCAAGCTTAAAATTTTTACTGCTTTTTCCATACCACGTTAGTTCTACCACCCACTGTAAAAAAAATATCAGTGCAGCAGAAAAAAAATACTTTGGCTAAGTTTTATATTATGTACATCTTTCTTATGAAATGACCACAGTCTCGTGAAATGTATTTCCATTTGTTAACAGCCAAACAGAAGTAGTAATTCACTAAGCTGTGACATTATGTAGTGGCTGTTTAGATTTGTTTAGTCTGGAGAAGATTAGAAGGCAAAGTTTGAAGCCAGAACAGTGGTTTCATTCTTCTTGACCTCTGCTCCTGGATGTTTTGCACTGAGTCCATCTGGTGGCCATTGTTGATCTGTATTTGCTCCAGATGTTTCAGTTCCATTTTGAGACTGAGCTGTGATAACAAATGCTGTTCTTGTTTGAAAAGGAAACCAGTGGGACAGAACTTCAGTTCTTCCAATGTGAAAACTTTTCAAAAAGTTGTGATATACTGTACTGTAATATTTGGAGATGGCTTTGGCTTTTCACATGAAAATATTGTCATCATAATATTTGCACTGGCATGATCACTTACAAATGAAAATGTTTTGAGGGAAGCAGATCATCCCTTGTTTTTCTGATTTCAACATTTCTGTTTGCTAATCAGATTTCAGAATTAGAATTGCTTACTTTAAAGGAGAAAATACTCCTGAGAAATATTTGGGCATCTGGTTAATTAAAAAGAAAAATTAAGATATAGTTTTGGGAATTGCCATTATAAAAAACATCATATAGAAAGTGCTTGATAACTGGAAAAGTTCCTGGTGCAGCATCTTTCCTGCTGTTACACTCTGAGAAGTACTTTCTTGATTAGGTACAAGAAGTTACCTACCTAACCTGCACAGTTCTTCTTACATGGAACTTGTGGAATCTGACTGTTCCCAAGCACTTCTCAGCATAGGCTGCAGCTCTAAACCCACTTTCTTGGGAGCAAGCTTCATTGAATATAATGAAACTTCAGTAGACATGTGTAGGATTGCATGGTTAACCACTGACCTACTTTTGCTAATTTGATACCTTTTTGTCCAGAACACTTTTTTAAATTGCTTTGCAAATTTCCTGATTCGTTAGCTTTAAGGGGGTGTGTGTGTGTGTGTGTGTGTGTGTGTGTGTGTGTGTGTGTGTGTATCAAACAATACTTCATTAAAACAAGGAATCCAAGCCCCAGTCTTTCAGAGGTAAGGTCCTGTTGCTGTCATAAGATAGCCAAGTTGGAGATACTATAACACTGATCTAATTCTGTTCAGCTGAGATTTTGAATCTCTGTTTTTGTATTAGTTATATTATTGTAATCACAGCTTGGAACCTGGTGTGATTGAGTGTGCTCATAGTAAGTGATGAAACAGGCCACATCTGTGTGTTTACAGACAGTGATAATTTTTGTTCACACTGACTTCATTTGAGTAGCATAATGAAAACAAAAAAGAGTTGCCCTTATCCAAAGGAGAATCAAATCAGTGGGTTGCATCGAGTACAAGCAAAATAATCCAGGAACCAAGTGTTTACAACTTTCTTTAAGAATAATAAGCAAGTGAGGTTCTTCAGCCAGTCATACTATCAGTCCCCAATTGTGCCTTCCTGTCTGTTCCTTAGAGGCAGGGATTTTGTAGAGCCCTGGGAAAGAAGAAGCAGCATTGGTGGTGAACATTAGTATCTACCCCTTCTACCCTACTCTTTCTGAGCAGCACTTCTTCCAGGCCAGTTCAAGCCCAGCCTTCGTGACAGCCTCTCAGCTACTCCTCTCTTTACAGAGCATACATCTGTACTCAGCCTCCTCTCTTGCATAAAGACTTGAACCACACAGTGCAGCAGTAAGAGTTTGGGAAGAAAACGCGAACTTGTTTAGGCCTGATTTCTCCTTCTTTCACGGCTGGAGCAATAGGTCTTGCTTTTCACTGCAAGTCACCCAGGCAAAATGTCAAACACTGGGAAAAAAAAAAAAAAAACAGGAGATAGGTGGTGGGAAGGAAATGAGACTGCTCCAACTATAGTAGGCTAGAACCACTCATCTAGGTGAAGTAGGGAAGAAACAGGGCATTCCATTAATCAAGGTTGCCTGTGATTTATTCACTACTGGTCCTTCCCTCCAGGAAAAACCTAGAGATGGTGCACCAGCTGTCGACTCAAAGCAGGGCAACTGTTCCCTTAAAAGGCAAAGATGGACCATCTCTCATCGCAGAATAGATTGTCAGATCTAGTCTCCAAGATTAGGAAATGTGTGTCACCAAACTCAGGCAAGGACTCCCCACAGTCAGATTCAATATTGTGTCTTTTTTCCCCTATGTAGATTCCTAGTACTTTGGTGGGGAGGGTCATTGGTCCTTGAAACAACCCCAAGACAAGCTATTTACATTAGAGCATTTTCTTATGCTGCTGCCTAAAGTATTTGATACTTTCTTGCTGAGAACTCCATCCTCCCATATCTCCTGTCAGTATCCACATCTTTCGAGCAACAGGATTACAGCTGTCCTTTGCTGCTGTAGGCCCATTTTTTCTGTTTCCAGCATCCTTTGAATTTATGATCTGAAAGGAATGGAGTAAACTTTGGTTCAAATCCACTGATTCATGAAGTTTTATGCTCTTCTGCAGGATGT
This sequence comes from Tiliqua scincoides, assembly GCF_035046505.1. Lineage (NCBI taxonomy): Eukaryota > Metazoa > Chordata > Lepidosauria > Squamata > Scincidae > Tiliqua > Tiliqua scincoides. Next base: position 152,536,071 of record NC_089821.1, on the reverse strand, counting down.
CACACTAAACTTAGATGAGATGCTGCAATAGATGGCTATTCTTCCTATTGACTGAAAAGAAATGCCAACAGTTCAGAATGATCACAGGGCAGTGATTTCACTTTGTAGAAGGACTGCAGTCTGTGCAAAAGCACACCATACTTCTGCTTTGTGTATTTTTGCCAGAGTAGCATTCTTGAGGACAAATGAATTGACTACCATATGCTGTCATCGGTGGTGCTGTTAGTAAACAATTACTATTTCCTCTTGAAGGTGGTGGTTTTAATATGCTGAATCCTTGAAATGTTGTACAGATTGTTAAAGCATTCAATAGCTTAGAACAAAACAAAATGTAAAAGCAGGAAGCAGATAGAAGCAAAAGGTCAATGCCTTCCCTTCAGTTCTGTGTAGTTTGAAATTTTTCGTGTGCCCAGAAAAATAGAATTGCTCCCCTAAAGACAAGGTGGTAAAATTACATTTGTCTGTCATATCTTAAGAAGCAATCTGTAAACTTCATATATCTTATGGTAGGGTGGCTTGGGTTGCATCTGTAGATCAGGGCTCTCCAAACTTTTTGGCCAGAGGGCCGCATCAAATGTCTGGAGGTGTGGAGGGCTGGAAAAAAAATTTAAATATAAAATTTAAATAAATAAATTAGAGATGGAACTTAGATGAGTGAATAAATGAATTGAATGGCCTCATTCTCTCTGACCCTCAGAACACCCTCCAGACACAATCAGAGCACAGTTCTGGTCATGTTCAGTTGAGTGGGCCAGAAGCTTTCAGGGGACAAGAGCTTGACCGCGGGCCAGAAAGAGGCTTTCTGTGGGCCGCGTCTGGCCCCTGGGCCGGGGTTTGGAGACCCCTGCTGTAGATGATGCTTTATTATACTATATATTTTTAATTGTACCAGACAAGGCTACTTAAAGCCCTGTTTTTGTAAAGAGTTTTGTGGTTATGTTTTGATATATTAACATTTCTCCCACTGCTCAGGGTTATTTTGTTCAGATGATTAACTAAATAGAGCTGATGTCTCAATTAAAATATATAGTCAGCTACTACAAATGCTTGTTTTATTGACCTGCAATATGTTTATCATCTATTGAAAGAACTAAGAGGTCTGGCCAATTCTATTCCTAGCCATGTTTGAAGATGAAAGTCTTTGGTGTCAAACATTAATTTACATCATGAAGCACTTAGAAGATCACACATGCAACATATTTTGGTATACAAAGGGGGTGTTTTCAGACCTTGGCACTTGATTCAAAAAATATTTTGACTTCAGAAAGGGAAAAAGAATTTGTAGTATCCAGCAAGTCAGTCAAAGTGAGTGTTAGCCAGAAGCTATTTACTTTGAGTCTTTACAGTCTTTTTCATTTTCCTCCGTGCATGTACCTTCAGTTTTTCTTTTAAGTGTTCTTTAATCTATCTGTTGATTCAAATGAAACAAGAAACCCTTTACATATAAAAGGTACTGCTGTCATCTACATTTCTCTGATTTTCAGAGAAACCAGACATCTTCTTTTTCTCCTGTATATGAAAAGGGAATTGCATCTGTAAAAAGGTTTTCTGTAAAAAGGTTTTCATGTTTCTTTCCTCCCAAAGTTCCAGTTTTGAGCAGGTACACACAAATGCCAACAATACTCTTTACTATATATCTGAAACTAAGTTGGGGGGGGGGAACCAGACGACCAACTTAATATTCCTAAAAACTAGGTATTGTTATCTTGAACTAAACAGCTGGGACCAGCAAAGAAAAGGAAAAATCCACCCAGCAATACAAGTGTCCTTTAGCATGCCATGTGCTATCTGGCTCGCGGTCAGCCTCTTGTCCCCTGAAAGTCTCTGGCCCACTCAACTGAAAAAGGCCAGAGCTGTGCTTTGGTTGTGTCTGCAGGGTGCATTAAATCCAGGAGAGTGCCCGCATGGCTAACCAGCCAAATTAGAGAGGCTGTGAAGGGCAAGGAAGCTTCCTTCCGTAAATGGAAGTCTTGCCCTAATGAGGAGAATAAAAAGGACAAAAACTGTGGCAAAATAAATGTAAGAAGGTGATAGGGGAGGCCAAGCGAGACTATGAGGAACGCATGGCCAGCAACATTAAGGGGAATAATAAAAGCTTCTTCAAATATGTTAGAAGCAGGAAACCCGCCAGAGAAGTGGTTGGCCCTCTGGATGGTGAGGGAGGGAAAGGGGAGATAAAAGAAGACTTAGAGATGGCAGAGAAATTAAATGAGTTCTTTGCATCTGTCTTCACGGCAGAAGACCTCGGGCAGATACTGCTGCCCGAACGGCCCCTCCTGACCGAGGAGTTAAGTCAGATAGAGGTTAAAAGAGAAGATGTTTCAGACCTCATTGATAAATTAAAGATCAATAAGTCACCGGGCCCTGATGGCATCCACCCAAGAGTTATTAAGGAATTGAAGAATGAAGTTGCAGATCTCTTGACTAAGGTATGCAACTTGTCCCTCAAAATGGCCACGGTGCCAGAAGATTGGAGGATAGCAAATGTCACGCCTATTTTTAAAAAGGGAAAGAGGGGGGACCCGGGAAACTATAGGCCGGTCAACCTAAGATCCATACCGGGTAAGATGGTGGAATGCCTCTTCAAAGATAGGCTCTCAAAACACATAGATGAACAGGCCTTGCTGAGGGAGAGTCAGCATGGCTTCTGTAAGGGTAAGTCTTGCCTCACGAACCTTATAGAATTCTTTGAAAAGGTCAATAGGCATGTGGATTTGGGAGAACCCGTGGACATTATATATCTGGACTTTCAGAAGACGTTTGACATGGTCCCTCACCAAAGGCTACTGAAAAAGCTCCACAGTCAGGGAATTAGAGGACAGGTCCTCTCATGGACTGAGAACTGGTTGGAGGCCAGGAAACAGAGAGTGGGTGTCAATGGGCAATTTTCACAATGGAGAGAGGTGAAAAGCGGTGTGCCCCAAGGATCTGTCCTGGGACCGGTGCTTTTCAACCTCTTCATAAATGACCTGGAGACAGGGTTGAGCAGTGAAGTGGCTAAGTTTGCAGACGACACCAAACTTTTCCGAGTGGTGAAGACCAGAAGTGATTGTGAGGAGCTCCAGAAAGATCTCTCCAGACTGGCAGAATGGGCAGCAAAATGGCAGATGCGCTTCAATGTCAGTAAGTGTAAAGTCATGCACATTGGGGCAAAAAAGCAAAACTTTAGATATAGGCTGATGGGTTCTGAGCTGTCTGTGACAGATCAGGAGAGAGATCTTGGGGTGGTGGTGGACAGGTCGATGAAAATGTCGACCCAATGTGCGGCGGCAGTGAAGAAGGCCAATTCTATGCTTGGGATCATTAGGAAGGGTATTGAGAACAAAACGGCTAGTATCATAATGCCGTTGTACAAATCGATGGTAAGGCCACACCTGGAGTATTGTGTCCAGTTCTGGTCGCCGCATCTCAAAAAAGACATAGTGGAAATGGAAAAGGTGCAAAAGAGAGCAACTAAGATGATTACAGGGCTGGGGCACCTTCCTTATGAGGAAAGGCTACGGCGTTTGGGCCTCTTCAGCCTAGAAAAGAGACGCCTGAGGGGGGACATGATTGAGACATACAAAATTATGCAGGGAATGGACAGAGTGGATAGGGAGATGCTCTTTACACTCTCACATAATACCAGAACCAAGGGACATCCACTAAAATTGAGTGTTGGGCGGGTTAAGACAGACAAAAGAAAATACTTCTTTACTCAGCGTGTGGTCGTTCTGTGGAACTCCTTGCCTCAGGATGTGGTGCTGGCGTCTAGCCTAGACGCCTTTAAAAGGGGATTGGACAAGTTTCTGGAGGAAAAATCCATTACGGGGTACAAGCCATGATGTGTATGTGCAACCTCCTGATTTTAGAAATGGGTTATGTCAGAATTCCAGATGCAAGGGAGGGCACCAGGATGAGGTCTCTTGTTATCTGGTGTGCTCCCTGGGGCATTTGGTGGGCCACTGTGAGATACAGGAAGCTAGACTAGATGGGCCTATGGCCTGATCCAGTGGGGCTGTTCTTATGGGTGTTCTAAGGGCCAGAGAGTTTGAAGGAATGAGCCCATTCATTCATTTATTAACTCATCTATGTTCCATCTCTTATTTATTTAAACTTTATGTTTAATGTATTTCTTTCCGGCCCTCAATACCATGCCAGATATTTAATGCGGCCCTCTCGCCAAAAAGTTTGGAGACCCCTGCTTTAGACCAGGGGTCTCCAAACTTTTTGGCCAGAGGGCCGCATCAAATGTCTGGCATGGTTTTGAGGCCCGGAAAAAAATTTAAACATAAAGTTATATAAAATTTATATAAATAAATTAGAGATGGAACTTAGATGTGTGAATAAATGAATGAATGGGCTCATTCATTAAACCTCTCTGACCCTTAGAACACCCTCTAGATGCAACATTGCACAGTTCCAGTCATGTTCAGCAAAGTGAGCCAGGGGGTTTCAGGGGACAAGAGACTGGCCAAGGGCCAGATAGAGGCTTGCCGCGGGCTGCAACTGGCCCCTGGGCCGGGGTTTGGAGACCCCTGCTTTAGACCACTGTTTCTAAACCAGTGGTACAGGTGCCACCAGTGGCATTTGAAGTGGTGTCTGGTGGTGTTTGTGGGACCTCCAGATACCTGCCACCCAGCAGCAGGTCCAGTGACATGATGCAAGAAACAGCACTAGGAGGCCTGGCGAGCAGAGCTCCAAAGCATGCTTTTCATATGCTAGAAAAAGCTCTCTCATCCACCCTGAGCCTCTTAATAATGTTTGTCACATCCCAACCCATAAGTAACTGGCGATGACATAATCACTGGTTTCTTCCAGTGGTACTTCCAGAAGGTGGGCCATGTGAAGTGGTACAGCAAGAGACAAATGTTGAGGAACACTGTTACAGACTTATGCTGTCGTATCACAGGCATATATGTAAACCTTTTCTAATAAGAATACCAGAATGCAGTACTCAATCCTATCCAACATTCCAGCACTGATGCTAGAAATATACTGCATCTTGAAGTTGTGGGGTCCAATCATGGAAGTCTCCTCAAATGTAGGGAACAGATTTGTTCCCTTACCTCGGGCCTGCGCAGGGATGCTGGAAAGTTGGATAGGATTGGGCCCTGCAATTTATTGCCACACTCTAAAAGTGTGTCAATGTCCTATTCATAGCTGCATACCACCAACTGTTTTATTTCATCCTCAAGTTATATCCTATCTAACTGTTAACAGGTGCTAGATTCGGCTGATTTTAAATGAAGGTGTTTAAAATAATTATTTAAATCACCCCCCAAAAAATTTGATTTAAATAAATGATTCCCCATTTTGAAATTCACATAATTCCTGAACAAGCATGCATACTGAACTGATTGTTTAAACCAGGGGTGCCCAAACCCTGGTCCTGGGGCCATTCATGGCCCTTGGGGACCCCTAATCCAGCCTGCGGGGAGCCCCCCATTTCCAGTGTGCCTGTGACCCTCAGGAGACTTGCTGGAACCTGTGCTGGCACGACACAACTGCTCTCAGTGTGAGGGCGACCTCTCACATGAGCTGCCGGCCAAGGGCTCCCTCCACTGCTTGCTCTTTCATATCTGTGATCCTGCAGCAGCAGGGAAGGAAGGCCTGTGTTTTGTGCAAGGCCTTGTTTTGTGCAAGGCCTGTTATAAGCCTTAAACTATTGCAAGACTGTCATTCATTCATATAAGTTCCATCTCTAATATATTCATTTATGTAAATATATGTAAATTTATTCAAATGTAAAAGAAATTCTTCTTTTTTTCCCTGTTCCCTGACACAGTGTCAGAGAGATGATGTGGCCCTCCTACTGAAAAGTTACTGACACTGCTGGTTTAAACAATTAAAATACACAAAATGCTAGAGGCATAATCTAAAATCTCTGGTCATACAGTCTACACATTTCAGAATTCTATCTGTATACAGACAAGAGATGGATTTCTGTTTGGCATGCTTTTATATAACCTACAAAACAACCAAATACCTCATATAAATGTCCCCATAAAAAACCATAAGTGCACAAAAATATTCTCAATTATGCATATAATTCTTAACTTGGATATTAACATTTAATTATCCTTATATTAAAACTATATTAAGCAGAAAAACCTTCACTTTTAACCAAGTATTATTTCACCTTCCAGAAATCCATTAAAATCAGTCTTCTTCTGGCATGCTTTACTATATATATAAGCATATCAAGCAAGATCATTTTGTTGAAGGCCAATGCTGCCATCCAGAGCACTCTTACTTTCATTTCAGATAGTTCAGCTGATCAAAGTGAGACTTCCTTCTGAGTAAACATGCATAGGATCCGGTAGTAACAAATATCCAGAATTTCTAGCATCGAGGGATGGTACTCATAAGTCAACACAGTGTTTTCTCATGCCCATGACATTTATCCTAAATACACATTTAGGTTATAATTCTGTGTTAAGAGTTGGTAATATTGAATTGCATTTTAGATAGTTCCTGTGACACATGCCAGGGACTACTCTCCTGCCCCTTGTGCCAGTGAGTGACTAAGAAGTGGAAAGTGGGTTCTTGCCCTGCCTTTACTGACCTCGGGGTGCACACCAAGAGCCACCGTCAAGCCTTTGTGACTGGCATAAACCTGCATGGCAAAAGTGACTAGGTGAATAAGGCGAGAGAAAAATGCCCATCCACCACCCTTACACAGTCTGGGATAGGGAAAAAAAATTTATATGTACAAATATGCCTTCATGAGATATATGCAGCAATTGCCAATAATAGATAAACCTATACTATAGTAGTGTTTCTCCTTCCATTAATTTCCATTCAGTTTCTTTTCATTCTCTTTTTTTGTTCTCTGCTGCCATCCTTTCACCTGTTCTTTCGCTTTTGTTTGGTTGTTTCAGTCAATCTCGACTGCCCATCCCTAAACTAGTTTAACTTGAAAGAAACTTTTTTCCTAACAAAGTTCAAAGTGAAATGAAATAAGTCAATGACTTGAACAATTATATTCTGGCAGTCCTTCTCATGTAGGCCAGTCACTGTGAATCATTGACTGCTATTATATTCTGGCTGTCTTTCTTATGTAGGCCAGTCACTGTGAATCATTGACTGCTATAACACATCCCTCAGAAATAGAGCAAGCTTGAAAAACATAAACCACAATACATGAAATTGGGGCTGGAAGGTGAATCACAAATCATCACTTTTCCCTTCCTTGTTATGTATCTTTTTATCCGTTTGTTCACCAGTGTTGATTCTGATGTGGTCCTTACCATTTGCAGGCATGTATTGGATCAATGCAATTTAGCCTTCGCAGTATGGTGGATGCTAAAATTTTTCTGGGCATGTAAGGGACATTTTCACCCCCACATGTTTTGTTCATACTCGTGTTTGAACAAGAGCCATTTGTTGGAGGTGTGATTAGCATTGCATCCAGAGGGCACTGGAGGTAATTCCCTCCTTTAATGTACCCTAATAAACTGGGGGCACAAACCACTCAGGAATAACCTTCTGCTGCAGCATCATGTCAGAAAACTTTACAGCCCAGCTAGTTCCACTTTTTGTCAACTTATAGCTAAAACAGTGTGTGGTTCTTATAGATTTTTTGATCTAGGAAATGAAATCCAGTGGCACTGGAAATGAAAGAGCAAGTTGGCTATCAAATAAATGGTGACACGTCCCTAACATGAAAGAGCATGTTATCTGTTAAGTGTTGAAGTGGAACTGTCTCTCACTACCTGCACAATTGATTTTTCACTTAGCAGATTGTCTATTCAATGTCTCTTCTGCTGTGGTGTCTATTCAATGTCTCTTCTGCTGTGGCTTTGAATAATAAAGCAACTTTGTTCTTTCCATTTCTGGGTTCCTTAAATCTTATTCTCCCTCCCCACCTCAAATCCTTCTTTTATTTTCTTCTCCATTCTCGTTCACCTGAGGGACAAATCACATATCACATTTTGTGGATACGGTTTCCAAATCTCTGTATTCGCACATGTTGACACAATAGTTTGAACAGCATTATTGGGCCATCTTGTATTATGTGCCTGTTAACTTCATCTCTAAGGAGCACTGTGTATATTAATTTGCATTCACATAGCGCATAGGTACATCTCACTGCACAGGTACAAGATGCAGGCACAACTTCTCTTGGTACGCATTGTGACGGCATATGTGTAGGATCAGTAAGATTTTTTTCTTGACCTTTTATTCTCTAATTCCGGAACCTGTGGTGTTCTGCAAGGCTCTGTTCTGTTCTTCATGCTGTTTAATGCCCACATGAAGTTTTTGGGCAGGTGGAGGGGGGAATCATTTTGGTGTTGCCATCCCCATCAGAATAAGCTGCAGATACCCTGAACCTGGAATCAGTGAAATGCTGGATGTGGGCAAGCAAGCCGAAATTAAATCCAGGCAAGACTTGCCATCCTTGTCAGGAGGTTTGCTGACGCTGTGATCATGTGTTTGTTCAGGACAGGGTCACACTTCTAGTAAAGGAACAACTGTAACTGTTGGCATCCTTCAGTCTCAGAAGACTATGGTATCGTGCTCTGAATGGTGGTTCTGGAACAGAGTGTCCTCTCCAGTGTGCAAAGCCTGGGTAAAGTAGGTATGGAGGTTAGGCTGTTACCCATGCAGCAAATCCCCCCTCTCCACGTCGCTGGAATGGTCCAATGGAAAGGCAGAGGCCAATACGGTTGGTTGCAGGAGAACGTGACTATGTTTAGCCATGAACTGCCTCAGGGACTCCGGCTCCAGATTTTGCCTCGAGGTTGACTCCTGAAGCCATTTCCTTAACTGGATGTAGCCACAAGGCAGTGGAGGTTTGGGATCAGAGTTTTCCTTCTCTCAGATGAGCTGCCTTCCCAGGCTGACGAGTCCCATCTACCCGGTGGCTGTTTAGTCGCCTCTTACGACAAGTACAGCCAAACTGAGGGCCTATTCTTATCCCCAGCCCCCAGGGGTAAAGGAACAAGTTTGCAGCTTATACTATGATATCCTGTGGTGGCTCCCTTCTTTTGGAACTGGCATTCATGGAAAATTTGCTTTTTGCTTTTCTTCCCCTTTTTTGATTTGTTGCTCCTTGAAAACCTGTATTTCATTTGTCCTTTCCTCATTTTATTTAGTTTTTCCTTGGTTCTGTATTTCTGCTGTTGTGTTTGCTTATGATAAGTTCTGTTTTGTTGTTTTGCATACTGTGAATCAGCCCGGTTTGAGGGAGGATAGAAATATTTTGAAGTAACATAAAACTGTGACTGACGCTATAAATCTTCTGGTCAGTAGCCCACCATATCCATACCATCATTCATGCTTTCTGAAAATCATTAGAAAAGCAACACACAAAGTAGCTTTGTGTTGGCAGATCCTGAGAATTTATGGAAGATGGCCAGAGGTGGTGGTGGTGGTGTCATATATTTTGGATTTGTTGCCAAGGAACCATGCAGGCATTCTCTGTTGCTTTCTGGCTCAAGCAATAGGGGATGCTTTGTCTGTTGCTTGGTAAGAGGTTTGTATGATTCCCTATTTTGGTTCTTTCCCCCTTCCATCTCCCATAATTAAGCCTCAAGAGTACTACCAGCGTGAGGGAGTTCTTAACAGGTAGACTTAAATGTATACTACAGCTACCTTCTCGCCAATAGAACTTGGCTTAGTCATGGAAGGAGAAGCAGATGATGAGAAAAGAGAGGAGAATTAGGAGTAATATCAGGGATGACGTCAAATGGTCCCATAGGATTCTTCCATTTCCCTTTTAAGCTTAATCTCCAAAGTCTTATTGTCCTGAAGATGACAATAATGTCACCATGACAGTAGTTTACTGAAGAAGCTGCTGGGACCAGGTGTGAGGTTTCCTCAAGTCAGGAAAAGCCATTGAATACCTCTCAGTGGGCTAGAATTCTACCTTGGGAGTCACACGTTGCCAAGCATTACCAAGAATAATCATAATAGGAGCTGATGAGTCACATGGTGAAAATTTCATCAGAAGTCCACGTTTCAACTGACCTTGCTAGCTACCCCATTACCTGTGGTGTGTGTGCATCCACTGGCTATGGTAGCATTGATTCTTCCTCGCTGCTGTGTCAGCTTCAAAGGCGAGACATTACCCCAGTGATTTGTTGTTTGAAGGTAGTGAACATTGTATTTAAATGAAACTCCATTCTGCTTTTGCAGCTGAAATGAAGAAGAAGAAAGAGATGGAATTGCAGAGGTGGGGAATCAGGAGATGCCACAAGGCATCGTGTATAGCATGCATTCCTCAAACTGTCCCTGTTTTATTTTAATTACTTCATTTTGTATGTGTATGTATGTACACACAAGCTGACTGTTTACATAGGGAAGGAGTTTAAGGGCCAAATTCTATCCAGTTTTCCAGTGCTGATGCAGCCCCAAGGTAAGGACTGCCCCCCCACCGCAGAGTGCAGTACATGCCCCACCGACCCAGCTACATCAGTGCTGAAAAGTTGGATAAGATGGGGCCCTAAGGTGACTTTCATGCAGCTGCTTAAGACCACTGCCTGAATCCCACACAGTTTGAAGTGGCTGCCACACACCCTTCTTTTTTAATCCCTCTATGCTTCCCATTCCATATCCACTCAAAGCCTGGAGGCTACTGCTGGAAAGATGGTAAAAAAGCTTGAGCTGTGGGGGGTCAATCCTCTCCCTCCTTCCCTATTTATGATTCTTTGCTCTTGCCTCCTGGTAATGAAACAATTGTGAAGTTAATGAAGCCATCTTGAAAATGGGGTGGGTTTGGGTCTCGTCCCAAGTGACCCTCTTCATACCAGTTGCTGGGAAGTAACAACTGGAAATGTTTTGCATGGTATTATGAGGAACCACACAGAAAAGAAAATCCCCCGTGGTCATGCCATGCAGCCTGTTTGAAAAGTAGTTGAAAAGTATTGTTTAATTTTGTGTTGGACAAGGGTTGTTTTAGTTCATTGGAAAGGGACCAAATAAGATGACAGAAGATAGAAGTGGTGGAGGACAGGGCAATGCTGAAAGCGTGAGGACAAAGGGAGCCCAGTGTCCAAGGGCCCACAGAAATGTGGAGCAGGTCCTGCTCAATCACCTTCCTCATTTTGTTTCCAAATATATGGCAGCCCCACATCGCACGTCTAGTACATTACGGCAGAGCTGGAGCAGTCCTGATTGCCCCGGCCCTTCTTGGTGTCTTGATCTTCTCATTCTAGACACAGATTTTCAGCTTTAATTATCTTTAAGAAACTGGACTCCAGGAGGCCTACACCACCATTGTTGGTTGAAGTGGAATTGCCTTAGTAGGTGGCTGTGTTTCATAACCTGTTCTGTGTCAACCATACTTTCCTTTATAATCTTGCTTTAGTTTTGGTAGTAAACTGATCAAGAATCCTGTGTGAAATCTGCAGGCATTGCTATGCTGGGATTATAGGTTCGATTTGGTTTCCTCAAATGGGTAACATGTTTTATATTTGGGGGCATTCCAGGTTTTTTCCCCTTCAAGTATATTGTTTTATTTTTACTTAAAGTTTCTGCTTTGCTTGCTGAACGCTTACTTATTGAAGAGCTCTGATAATTAGGTCATTTGAATCCATGCACAGAGACTGGATAATGCATCCTGGGATGGTAGCTGGCTTGCTGTTAGGTGACACATTCAGGCTTTAGCTGAGAGTATAATAGCTTTTCTATCACTGTTGCTTGCCGGCCTCAAACCACTTCGAGTGTAGAAGCATGTGTGTGTTCTATTTGCTCTCTCTTTCTCAAATGTAGAAAGTGTTCTGTTTGCCCTCTCTTTATGTAGTGTAGAAGTGCATAACTTAGCCGCAGGTTGCAGTGTCACTGTGAATTTTTGGCTGGGAATATGTTGGAATATGGTCAATTGTTACCAGCAGTGTTTTTTAAAGTGTATGTAGCATACGCAGACGGGGGAGAAAAATTGTGTGCAAGAATCCTGTGTTGTGGCCAGTGGCTTAGCTGTATAATTCAGCGGGGAAAGGAAAATAGAGGCAAAGGTGAAAGGAGCAAAAAGGATTTATTTTAGTGCCCAAAGTCAAAAAAAGGCATTTCCAACTAGGGCCTGACTAAAGTAAATCAAGGCCCAATTCTATCTAACTTTCCAGCACCAATGCACCCCTGAGGGAAGGGAACAAAAATTCTCATTTCTTGAGGAAGCCTCCATGACTGCCCCCCCCCCCACAAGATTCATGGCAGGCCCTGAGAAAATACAGAATATATCCTCTAGTACAAAACTTGCTTTTGAAAGTATAGACCAGGGATGAGCAAACTTTCACTGTTAAAGATACTGGACCTTTAACAGTTGTATAGAAGAGGGAATTTCAGCAGGTGCAACTTGTCATCTCACAGATGACAAGCTGCACCTGCTGAAATGATCTTTCCTACACAATTGTTAAAGGTTCAGGATCCCTGAAGTTGAAAATTTGACCACTCCTGGTACAGACAAAGAATACCTGAACTTCTGTAACTCTTGTTTTCATTTTTAAACTTGTAGTTGAAGAAAAACCATTGGCCTATGGCTATATGAATGGATAATAAAGAACCCAGATTTTCTGAATGTCCATGAGTTGTCCCAGGACAGAGACTGAATAAAAGTATAGAGCACATGTTTTGTGCCAACTCTTGCTTAAGTGGGCGCTTTAAATCCATTTGTATTTCTATTGAGGTGAATGAAAAGTAGAAATACAAAGTAGAAATATACAGGTCCAACCTTGTTGTACATGGATTTTTTATACACGGATTTGACTCAACACATTTTGCCACTGCAAATGAGAAGGAATGTGCTGATCCCTGGAGAAGGGGGAAAAAATCCAACCCCTTAAAGTCAGTTTTTAAAAACTGCTTTTTACTGTTGTTGTAGAGACAGTCATGCAAGTTTTTTGATGGGTGGTGGTGGTGGCGGCACAGGGGTATCCACAGGTTTTTCTTTCTCGATGCTGATGAGAAGTACCCTTTAAATTGGGGGTCTCCAAACATTTTGGCCAGAGGGCCGCATCAAATATCTGGCATGGTGTTGAGGGCCGGAAAAAATTTTAAATATAAAATTTATATAAATAAATTACAGATGGCACTTAGATAAGTGAATAAATGAATGAATAGGCTCATTCTTTCAAACTCTGTGGCCCTTAGAACACCCTCCAGATGCAACCAGAGCACAGTTCCAGTTATGTTTGGCCAAGTGGGCCAGAGGCTTTCAGGGGACAAGAGCCTGGCCACGGGCTGGATAGAGGCTTGCCACAGGCCACATCTGACCCCTGGGCTGGGGTTTGGAGACCCATGCTTTAAATTAAAGGAAAATAGCCGTTAAGTAATGCAAGAGAGGACAACCAGTTGACAATCCATCAATCATTCTCCAGACTTCACTCCTCCCTTCCCCTGAGCACCTGAAAGAAGGCTCAATGGCAGTGATTATCACCTCCTCCATCTTTCCCCCCTCACTGTAGCTCCTGGTGAAGGGAGAGATTGCTGCCTCCTAGTAAGCCTAAGTGCCTGGAGAGAGACTGATTGCCTCTGTGTGCATTACAGAGGGTCAGCAAGTCTGTTTTAAAATCACCAGAGCACTTTGTTTTTTAAATTGATTTGCTTTAGTGCATTTTTTGCCATCCGCTTGAGTTCTAGGAACAGAACCCTCGCGAATAATGAGACTCAACCTGTACTTGCTTTGCTGTCTAGGGATGAACTATGTAATTTTCAGGTACACCAAGTTGAGGAGCTGATAAATACTGACATTTAGTGGCATCCTTCATGGTTGTAACTTATTGTCTGTTCTTCTGCAAAGTCAAGCATATGTAAGGTCAAGGCCCACATATCTCGAATTTCATATAATATCTAATTTGCAGCTGATATTAATGCTTTTGATTTAGGAAATGTGCTGATTTTGCAATGTTTTATTGTGAATTCCTTTTTGACCTGGAGTGAATAATATTGGGTATGATATATTGTACCTATAATTCATATTAATGGAAATTCAATAATAGCAGCCCATCATCTGTTGAGATTAGAAATGAGTGCAAATGTTGTGCTCTAAAAGCATTTAAAAGGCATTTCAAATTAGATTCTACCACATTGTGTTCCTTCTATAAATAATGTATAACAAAACTGGGCCTTAAAGACTTTGGGCTGTCCATTTGTACAGGCCCAGCAGTTACATTCTAGAGCTGACTGTGCACCATTGATCTGATTTATGGATTTCATAAATGCCGTCTAATTTAATAAACTTGTTCAGTCTATGTTTTAAAACAGGGTAGTACTTTAGGAAAGCATTTCCTTCAAACTAAAATGAAATAGTATGGCTTTTAATCGTTAACACTATAATATTTTGCTTCAGCTTCTCAAGAAAAACTTACCATGCTTTCCGAATGCAGGTGAATTATTCTCTATTACACTGTAGTGAATACCCATTTTGTATTTGAGTATTCTGAGTATTGAGTAATCTGATTCTGATTTAATAGCCACCAGCAGAGTTCTTAACCCTTACTGGACTAATTATTTCAGAGGCTATTCTCTGTCACTGGGGCTTGGGGCAGAGGAGGGGGTATTCTAAAACCACCACAATTTTTTTTATTTAAAATCAATCAATTACAGTACCAAAATTAAAAGGTTATATACAAAGATAATGGGTTGGAATTAATAGTTCCCTAGTGCATGAAAGGTGTCTTTTCCCTCAAGGTAGAGCTGTTTTAGAGTCCAATTCCGAGCTTGGCGTGTCAGCTTACTGCTGGTGTGCCCTCTTGAAAACATGCCATACAAGCATATTTGCAAGGGTTAGTGCCCGTTGAGCACCTACATTGGCCCGGTGCCAGAGGGAGGACAGCGGTCTACCACCCAGCTGTCGCCCAGACTCCTGGCCAATAGAGAGGTGGGGAGGGCAGGGACAATGGGGGAATGTATGACCGGGAAGGGAGCAGGGCGGGAGCCTGGAGGAACCCATAGAGCTCGGTGGAGCCAGCTCAAGAGCCACTGCAGAATTTAGTAGTCCTATTGCGCGGCTACTTCCCATACCTGGGGGAAAGGAATGAAAGTCCCCTTTCCCTGAGGAGCTGCCAGAGGCTGTCTGGTTGTGCTCAGGATGCCACAGTAGTCATTTTGGCACCGTGGCAGCCTGGTGCTCCAGGCAGCTCAGGATTGGGGCTTCTTGACACTAATGCCTAAGAGAAGTTTTATTTTAAATCTAGCAATGTTTTCTGGGTTCTGCAAGAACTTGTCGCAGTGAGCAGTGCTCTGGTAGAGAATGTGCCTATTCTGCCACTAGGCAAATTCTCAGGTAGGCTCTTGTGCAGGCATTTGCAGAACAGTGCTAGCAGCTGTGCCACAGCTCTTTGTAACAAAACACATTGTATTTACCTCACATTTGACTAATTCCAGCTAATAAAAGACCATCTGAAATGTATAAGCTTTGCAGCACTTTTGACAGTAAACTAACAGGAGAATGAGTTTCACTTTTGTCAAGGAGGCATTTGCATGTGACCCAGGTTCTTACAGAGCAATCCTATATGTGTCCACTCAGAAGTAAGTCCCATTATCTTAAATGGGTCTTAATACAAGGAAAGTTTATATAGAATTGCAGCCTTAAATATGCTACAAAGATAGTAAAATTAAGAGGGTGCAATCAGATCTTTAAGATGGAATAGGGGAAACAGCCTGAATGGTATACTGACCCATTCAGGCCTTTTTTAGGACAATACAATCCCCTTGAACTGTGACTGGAACCAGTGGATATGTGGCAGTAGCACTGTGATGCATCCTTAGAAATTCATCCCTGTATATAGATGAAATGCTAAATTTTGTGCTAGCCAAACATCCAAATATTAAATAAGGGTACCTCAGTATATAGCACGCTTGACAGTAATCCAGCCTTGAGGTTCCAAAGGCATTAATGTCATTTGCCAGGTCTGAATCTGACAAAAATGGCCTTAGCTTATCCACCAGTGCGTTTGATCAAATGTACTACTGACTAGAATCTGGGCTGCCAATTTTGCAGTGATAACTTCAAGAGGATGCAACAAATCTGAATGACTAAACACCCTCAATAATGAATGTCTTCTCTCCAGCTCCAAAGATCTGCCAGCAGTCATTATTTCAGCCTTGACGTGTTGTAAATAGCTATTCATTTATGCTTGCTCTTTTTAGCATGTAGAGTGGAATCCTAACTGCTGCTTTGTGACTGTAAGGCACTTTCATTTGCACAAGTGTGATTCTTGTTGATCCCATATCTTTTTTCTGCAACACCCATACCATAAGCCAACCTGTTCAAGCCTCAAGAGCAGATGGGGGGAGGCATGTGCCGAGGACTGAGGGAGGGGAAATTGGTGAAAATTGTTCCCTTCTTGCACAAATGGAAGTGTCTTCTGTTTGCAGATTGACTTGGGAAACAGCCCATAACCATCAGCATGAAAACAAAGAGACCTAAAATCTTCTCATCAAGTACAGTTTCTCATTGAATGCATTGTTAGTGTTTGCAAGCAAGCAATTTATTAATAAATGGGATGTTTATTACTGTCTTCCATCAGTCCAGTGTTGTGCGTCTTCCAATATACAAATCACAGAGCCTTCAGCTTCTCATTCATTGTCAGCCAGCATGTGTACTGTAGTACAAGCATACTGCAGTTAACACAGCTAAGAAACAATGTGTCTTTGCTTTAATTTTATCTAGGGCTCAATGAAGAACAGATGCATTTCTATACAGAGGATCTAACAACAATTGGAAACAGCCCCTCTGATTAATATTGTGTTTGTCAGGGTGTTCAGAGGCAAAGGGTTGACATAAAATCTGTACTATATACTGATGCTGTATGGATTTTTTTCCTCTCCTCTCCTTCCTTCATTGATGTACTGTGAGTTATCATTGAAAAAGTAACTGCATGATCCTTGGTCAAGTGCCAGATTTAATTCAGTTGTAATCAAGAGGAAGAAACGAATGTGACATTGCAGTAATAATTATGTTCAGTTGAAAAGAAATTTAGAAAAAAAAGAGCTTAGTCTCTTAAACTGAAACTGCAGATAAGGGGAAGTCTGGCAATTGCATATATCTTTCTTCTAGCGTGCACTTTTATTGCTCTTGACAGCCTTGAAAGGTGTTACGGTACATCATAGTCTGGCCTGTTGCATTGGGTTGGACTAAAATATAAATAAAAGGAATATAAGCCATGGCATCACCATGGGTAGAAATATGAGACTCAAGAATTAATCTAGTGCTGTGAGTGTACCATTGCCCGCCCCACTCTGACTAGAACTACAGTCGATCTTCAGATGGAGAACTGCTCTGGGAGGTAGCCAAGGAGAAAGTATTCTCAAACAGTGACTTCAATTAATGGATGACTGGGTAAATATATGTTGGGTCACCCAAAAAAAGACAGTTTCTAGATGTGATAAGTAAATGTGACTTGACGGTCACAGAGCTGACTTTAGAGGAGTTCACTGTGGACTTAATCCTATGTGGGGCGCAGGATCTGGCGCGAGCTGTATGTGTTCATGAACCAATTACCTATAGTAGTCACAGGGGTATCTGATTTGACATGTACATTACCAGAAAGTCAGCCACAAAGTTCAATACAGTCATGTTTAATTTCAGAAGAAGAAACTTCCTCAAGTGAAGGGATTAGTTTAAAAGAGAGTTTGAAGAAGAAGTCAAAGGGGGATCCAAGACTGTTGAAAGTAATTTAAAATTGCAGTATAGGAGCTCAGATAAAACATATAGCACAGATTAGGAAGTGTGGATGTCCAAGGAGATGCCATTGTGGCTAGCAAGCAGAGTTGAAAACAAAAAGGCTTCTTTTAAAATGTGAAAGTTTTGTTCAAATGAGAACAGACAAAATAAAAGTATGTTGACAATAAAGGCAATTTTCTTAAAAGCCTGAGGCATATTGCTAAATACATTAAAAGAAACCAAAAAATGAATACTGAGTATCAAAAACAGAGAAGTGGTGAGGGTTCCAGATAAACTGCTTGATGATAAAGGAGAGGCATTCTGATGAATAACCAGATATTCACACCACCTGAACTGTTTTTGTCAGGGAGGGTGTCTAAAGAGCTGAATGAAATAGAGGAGACATGAGATGAAGTTGTAGGGTTAATTGACAAATTAAAAATATAACAAGTCACCAGGATACATTAAGAAATCTGAAAGAACTCATATGAGATATCGCTAATTTACTGACAAATGCATAACATTTCACTAATAAGAGGCTCCTTAAAAGAGAATTGGAAAGTAACCAAAATACTACTTTACCAGTTGTTTTAAAAAGATTGAGAGGATCCTGGAAATTACAGGTCAGTCAGCCTAACATCTGTTCCAGTTAAATTGGTGGAAGTGTTATTAAATCAAAGATTATTAAGCACACAGAAGAATAAAAGTTACAGGGGAAATAAGGTTGCTGGTGGGAAAAGGAAACCCTACTCCACCAATCTTTTGGCATTTGGTGATGCCAGGAAACATATGGGATAGGAGTGATTAGGAAACACTATATACTTGGACTTCCAAAAAAGCTTTTGGAAAAATTCTTCCCTAAAGGATCCGTAGTACACTTATCAATTATGGATAAGAGGGCAGGTCTTATAGTGGATTAGTAGCTAGTTTTTTAAAAAAACAGGAAACAGAGGTAGAAATAAATGAGCAGCTGTTACAACCATGAGAGGTAAGCAATATGGGTTGCCAAAGAACTTTTAAAAACTTTGAGACCAACATCAAATTCAGTGCTGAAAATCAGATAGCTCCCTATCTTCATTGCATCTTTTGCCTTTAAGGCTGGTATTTACCCCCTCCAATTAAAGAACGAAGTTCTGTAATGTTTAGTGAGCTTTACTTTTCAGCTTGCTATGGAAGGGCGCAGGGATTTACTTCTCTAGGACCCTGTTGGTAAATAAGGCGTAATTCACCTAACTTCTTACCATGCTCTTGATGCTCTTGTTACTGGGGCTTTCTGCACTGAGTGTCCCTTAAACTACCCCCTAAAATACCATTGTAGTTGTAATTATTGTAGTGTGTGGGTAGCTTGCAGCATGTGAGGCTGTCCAGCCAGATAACTTTGATTTGGAATGCCCACCTTAACAGATGAGAAGGCAGCAACCCCACAAAAAGGGATTGAAGATCATATAAACTTTTTGAGGAGCACAGAAGTTGAAGATAACTTTAAACTTGGCTTTATATGCAGTTTCAATCTTTTTTCCTGGGGTTACTCAGAGATAATAGCTAAAATGTTCTTCAGCTAAAATGTTCTTCCGCCCCTCCTGTGACTCTGCTATTGACCCTGTTCAGACATTAATGATAGTCTAGAATTTATTGCAGTTAATCCAGGCCTAACTGCTGCAGTGAAGCTGAACAGCTGTAAGTTGCAATGTTAGCTTCTTGGACTGCTGCTGTTAATATGTAGAGCTCCTGGTTTCGTTGGGTAGTTCTTGCCCTTATGAAAAAAGTGCTTTGGCACTGGAGCTTTTTTATGTTTCCAAACAAACGTGTATTTTGGCATGGGCACATTTCTCAAAGAGTCAGGATTGGCTGCATCTTTTTGACACGCTTGATCAAAATCAAAGCCAACATTCTTGGGTTTACCCTGCATGAAGTGTGAAACTGGCTTTTGTCACGGTGGAGGGAAAATGATCAATTCATTTCCTTGAGGTTGTAATTCTGTTTAGCTCTAAAGCAGAGAGAAAGCAAAAATGGTTCCAAAGTTGATCCTATTTAAAGCATTACCTCTGATGATGCTTGGCTTTTAAATGACAAAAGCGCAGGTCAAGCAAATGTTTGATCTGAATTCTTCTCGTTAACAAAACAGAATCAAAATCCAAAGGTGTTTTTTTTAAGCCCTCCACTTTCAAGTTGATCTTGCAGTTCAGTGGAAGAATTCCCAAACCTATAATGGCTCTGTTAGTAGATAACTTATTTTCTTTCTGACACAAACTCACTCTTGCAAAATGGCAGCATCAGAATGTCTCTAAGCACTGCCGTAAACAAGTACAATCATGATCTAGATTGTTGTATCTATGGAAAACTTACTCTAGGATAATATAAAGTGCTGACTTTTATAGCTAATAATGCATGCATAACTAATTATGTAGTTATATATTTCAAAGAGAAGCATAACTGGAGATTGTTGATTTGGAACATAAGGTTCTGAAAGTTGTCTAAATTTCTTTATGCCTACAACCCATCAGACTTGTTGCTGAAGTCTGATTTTACACATCCTTTCTGCACAACTCTGTTAAAATCCATTGCAAGCACAATTCACTATTTTGAGTTTGAGAACATAAATTTACTGTGTAATAATTGACTGATGAATAAAATTACAGCTAGGCTCTGTGGCAAAACAATTCAGACAACCCATTACTAATCAATCTAAATCAAGAAGTACAAAACAGTCATGCTTTCTTGCAGAATTATCTAAATTAGTTTGATGCATAATTTACTCCTGAAAAGTGTGTACATTACAGTCATTAGAAGCACCTCTAACGTGCCACTGAAAATACAGTATATGAAATTAACTGGAGTTGCATATTTCACTTGTGCAACAGTGTATGTTAACCGAATTATACACAATGAAGGAAGACATTCTGATACGGCAGCTGCATTATCAGCCGTTACAGTGTCTGTTACAGCAAACACCTTAGAGAATCCTGCAGCAACTTTAAAGATGAACACATATATTGTGTCGTACATATATTGTGTCGTGTTTTTGAACCAGAGCACACGTCATCAGTGAAGGAAGAGGATATTCTGCACATGCTTATCTATGGTTGTCAGGCCTCCTACAGCTTGGAACCTGAGGCACAGAAGAAGGACTCTGCATGCCACAGTGTGACATTTTCCCCTCCAAGGAGGACTGAGAGCAATGCCTTGAGGCAATATCCTTATATTGACTGGATCCATTTGTGTTCTGGTCACGAAAAGGAGACCGGATTCCTTGACATGCTAAATGACTGTGCCTTAGAGCAGCTAGTCATGGAGCCCACCAGAGGACAGGTGACTCTGGATTTAATATTGTGCGGTATTCAGGACCTGATTAGAGATGTCAATGTTACAGAGCCATTGGGGAACAGTGATCATGCTGCGATTCATTTCAACATGCACGTTGGGGGAAGAATCTCTCATTCAAAATCTCTTGACTTCCGACAGGCAGACTTCCCTCAAATGAGGAGGCTGGTTAGAAGAAGGTTGAAAGGGAAGGTAAAAAGAGTCCACTCTCTCCAGAGTGCATGAAAGCTGCTTAAAACAGTAATAGAGGCCTAGCAGAGGTGTATACCACAAAGAAAGAAGGGCTCCACTAAATCCAGGAGGGTGCCCGCATGGCTAACCAGCCAAGTTAGAGAGGCTGTGAAGGGCAAGGAAGCTTCCTTCCGTAAATGGAAGTCTTGCCCTAATGAGGAGAATAAAAAGGAACATAAACTGTGGCAAAAGAAATGTAAGAAGGTGATATGGGAGGCCAAGAGAGACTATGAGGAACTCATGGCCAGCAACATTAAGGGGAATAATAAAAGCTTCTTCATATATGTTAGAAGCAGGAAACCCACCAGAGAAGCGGTTGGCCCTCTGGATGGTGAGGGAGGGAAAGGGGAGATAAAAGGAGTCTTAGAGATGGCAGAGAAATTAAATGAGTTCTTTGCATCTGTCTTCACAGCAGAAGACCTCGGGCAGATACCGCTGCCCGAACGGCCCCTCCTGACCAAGGAATTAAGTCAGATAGAGGTTGAAAGATCTCATTGATAAATTAAAGATCAAGAAGTCACTGGGCCCTGATGGCATCCACCCAAGAGTTATTAAGGAATTGAAGAATGAAGTTGCTGATCTCTTGACTAAAGTATGCAACTTGTCCCTCAAAATGGCCACGGTGCCAGAGGATTGGAGGATAGCAAATGTCACACCGATCTTTAAAAACGGAAAGGGGGGGGCCCGGGAAACTATAGGCCGGTCAACCTAACATCTATACCAGATAAAATGGTGGAATGCCTCATCAAAGATAGAATCTCAGAACACATAGACAAACAGGCCTTGCTGAGGGAGAATCAGCATGGCTTCTGTAAGGGTAAGTCTTGCCTCACAAACCTTATATAATTCTTTGAAAAGGTCAACAGTCATGTGGATGCGGGAGAACCCATAGACATTATATATCTGGACTTTCAGAAGGCGTTCGACACGGTCCCTCACCAAAGGCTAAACTCCACAGTCAGGGAATTAGAGGGTAGGTCCTCTCATGGATTGAGAACTGGTTGAAGACCAGGAAACAGAGTGGGTGTCAATGGGCAATTTTCACAATGGAGAGAGGTGAAAAGCGGTGTGCCCCAAGGATCTGTCCTGGGACTGGTGCTTTTCAACCTCTTCATAAATGACCTGGAGACAGGGTTGAGCAGTGAAGTGGCTAAGTTTGCAGACGACACCAAACCTTTCCTAGTGATGAAGACCAGAAGTGATTGTGAGGAGCTCCAGAAGGATCTCTCTAGACTGGCAGAATGGGCAGCAAAATGGCAGATGTGCTTCAATGTAAGTAAGTGTAAGGTCATGCACATTGGGGCAAAAAATCAGAACTTCACATATAGGCTGATGGGTTCTGAGCTGTCTGTGACAGATCAGGAGAGAGATCTTGGGGTGGTGGTGGACAGGTTGATGAAAGTGTCGACCCAATGTGCGGCGGCAGTGAAGGCGGCCAATTCTATGCTTGGGGTCATTAGAAAAGGTATTGAGAACAAAACGGCTAATATTATATTGGCATTGTACAAATCGATGGTAAGGCCACACCTGGAGTATTGTGTCCAGTTCTGGTCGCCACATCTCATAAAAGACATAGTGAAAATGGAAAAGGTGCAAAAGAGAGTGACTAAGATGATTACTGGGCTGGGGCAAGGCTACGGCATTTGGACCTCTTCAACCTAGAAAAGAGGCGCCTGAAGGGGGACATGATTGAGACATACAAAATTATGCAGGGGATGGAGGGAGTAGATAGAGAGATGCTCTTTAGACTCTCACATAACACCAGAACCAGGGGACATCCACTAAAATTGAGTGTTGGGAGAGTTAGAACAGATAAAAGAAGGTATTTCTTTACTCAGTGTGTGGTTGGTCTGTGGGACTTCTTGCCACAGGATGTGGTGATGGCATCTGGCCTGGACGCCTTTAAAAGGGGATTGGACAAGTTTCTGGAGGAAAAATCCATTACGGGTTACAAGCCATGATGTGTATGTGCAACCTCCTGATTTTAGAAATGGGTTATGTCAGAATGCCAGATGCAAGGGGGTGGGGCACCAGGATGAGGTTTCTTGTTATCAGGTGTGCTCCCTGGGGCATTTGGTGGGCTGCTGTGAGATACAGGAAGCTGGACTAGATGGGCCTATGGCCTGATCCAGTGGGGCTGTTCTTATAGGTATACAGTAGTATGTAGATTAAAGAAGGTACCTAGCAAGGAAGAGAAGGGCCTTGCTGTTCCTAGTGCAATCCTATACACACTTTCCTGGGATTACATTCCATTGATTGCAGTAAAGCTTACTACTGAGTAGATATGCCTATGATTGCACTGCAGGTGCCTTAGCTTGGGCATAAGGAGGGAGGGAGTTGTTAGCTTCCCTTGAATCCTCTCCCCCTTTTTAAGTCTTCTTTCCCTCTCAGTACTATTTGTTCATAGGCTTATACTCACTACTGTTGTTCTCATGGTTGTGTTTGTGTTTGTTATGTATGCCAATAAAGGTCTTATCTATCTATCTGTTCAACACTGGCTCCAGATACCTTCAAGTATCTGCTCATCCACCTTCCAGGACTGAGAAAGGTGACTGGATTTTAAGCCAGTTGTCACATGGATGCATGAGTTTCCCATCCCCACCAACACATCCAACCACTGTGTTCATGTTATGATGGCAATATGTGGCCTATTAGCAAGGTCTTGATAGGATGTTATTCCCTTTTGTGGTGGTTTGTTGATGGCTTGTGAGATTCCCTTGGATCAAGCAGGACTTCTGAGTTGTTGATGGTCCCCTATACTGTTAGTTACTCCCTGACAGTAGGGTGTTGCAGGTTAGATGGCATCTGGAGGGATGGGGTGGAGCCTAGTAGCATATGATATGGATCAGTGTAGGTACCTGCAAGGTGGTGAAGAGTCTTCTGTTCCTAGTGCCTCACGATGGCACTTAGGAGAGGGAGAGCAAATTTCAGAAATTCTCTAACCATTTGCAAAATTGCCTACTCTTTTGATGCTGTTCCTTTACCCTGAGAATGTGCTCCTTTTTCTTGAATACTCAAAGATAAAGCATAAAATCTGTGTAATGTATATAACTCCTCCTGGGGAGCAGTTTTGCACTTGGATTCTTGACTTGGTTTATATCTTTGAAACTTCAGATATTTTGTTACTTAAGTTCTTGTGACTAGTTTCTTTGATCCTTTTTGGAAGAGTTTTTTTGATGTCTGGTGAAGTTCAGGTCAACACCACACAGGTTTTTGTACCAAACAAAACTCTTCAAGCAAGTTTGCAATCTTTGACCTGTGATAGGTTCAAAAAGAGTCACGCTCTTGCAGAACAAGTAATGCAATAATGTTGAAACAAACTAGACATATATGATTTGTTTTAATAAATCATTTACCTATGAGCCTTATAAGACTATTTCTCTAAGTAGGAATGGACAATATTGCAGGGTTAGATTATTGCAACATAAGACCTGTTATCTTTGTCAGTGTTTGATTCAGTCGTAAAAGAATTATCATCACCAGAGCATTCATTTCAGACTTAAAATGGTGGTAGTTCAGTTTTGGAAAGTGATTTGTCAGTCAAACTGAATCATATTCACACATACATGGGAGTAAACCCCATTGACTATAATGGGACTTGCTTTTGCATAGACATGCATAGGATTGGGTCTTATTTTTTTCTAGAACTAATGGCTTCCATCAAGTTATCCAAGACACCTGAATGTCTAAATTGGAACTCTGATCTGTGTCATCTCCAAGTGTAGGCAGAGTAATCTATATATTATACTGTATGTCATAATTACAAATCTGCTCAAAAAGCACGCATTCACAGACAAATATTCTCATATATGCTCGTTTCCACAATGGACCTTCATGATCTTCACAGTCTTCGTTTTTGTGTTTTCTAACTGGAAAGGACGATAAGAATACAGATTAGAAAAGTGAACCAGAAATAGATTGACCAGTTATGACATTCTGATACTGAAGGAAAAGAAAACAAGCAAAAAACAAGACTTTAATAGTGCTGAGAGGTCATGTCAGGATTTCTGACTGAGCAAGATTTGAAAAAGATGGCATCTGTTAAAGGGTGTATCTTTGGAATAGATCAGGTACCAGGAAGCTAATGTTCTGTATGCTAACTAAAGTTACTGATAAACATTTGAATTCTGTGCGTGATAATTGACTTACAAGTGTTTCTGGGGTGGAGGTACTCCACTGGAAATTGTTACATTTGTGGAAAATTTTTTTTAACTTTTTAAGCTTTTTTTAGGTTTTATTTTTTAAACTCCCTTATTATTGAAATACAGTGATGAAAAACTAAAAGGCAATTTTGTGTGTGTGTGTGTGTGTGTGTGTGTGTGAGAGAGAGAGAGAGAGAGAGAGAGAGAGAGAGAGAGAGAGAGACTGACTGTGTAGTCGATCTTCATCATTTGGAATATCTGAAATGAGCCATGGACTTGCATGTTCACTTTTTTCACACATGGCCTCACTTTGATTTGCCTATTTAGTGCTAACCACAGCCTGCAATTGTGTCTGAAGCGGCAAACTGTGGTTTGTGCTTGCCCTCCAAACCAAGGTTGGAAACCACTAATTGGCTTCAAGTTCTGGTGTGGACGATTAGTGGTAACGGTAGTTCCCTGATGCAGAGATTAGTCTGCAAAGTGAAAATAAGATTATCTATGAGAGGAGTGTGGGAAAGCATGAAAGCCCCGTTTCTGATCCTCCAGACTGTAGTTTGGGAGAATTGTCTGAACAAAGTCTATGTCTTGCCTTTTTTGCCTCTATCCCTCACTTCCCAGTCTTTGGAATTCTCTCCCCTCCATTATTTGGATATACCCCATTTTTTATCTGCATTTAAAAGCACTTTAAACTGTATCTTCTTTCACAGGTTTCTCCATCCTAAAGTCTCTCTTCCAGTCCCATCCTTCTTGGACTGCCTTTCATATTTATCTGCCTTTAGATTGCAATCAGGACACATCGTATTTAACCAATTTTGTATGTGCCATATAAATAATAAATTAATGCGGGGCTAATTAACATGATCCTGGTATAGGCTAATGAATACTGTGGAGAAAAACCAAACACTTAATAAGGGGTGGTAACCTGCCGTTTGGCGCAAGAACACAGTATACATCACTGTTTGGAGAAACAGATCCAGCCAAATTTAAGCAATATCTCATAAATGCTGAACAAAGATGATTGTTAGTGATGATAATAGGGTTCCTGGGCTTAAGGAACCTGGGCTATATTCATTTAAGGAAATGAATATAGAAAAGCGAACAACTATGTTGCTCTTAGAGTATCTTTAATGGAGTAGTACAACTGGACATGAAATATTCAACTATACTTTTCCTAAACCACCAATTCTGTGAAACTCTTTCTTATGATTAATTGGACTGATGGGAGTTTAGAGATCCAAGATTGCTAGATGATAAGAAATGGAAAAACCTCAGGGGAACATTGAAACTGCTGGTGATAATCTAATAGTGATAATGTCTGCTTAGATGCTCAAAGAGTGGGATGGAAGCTTCATTGCTTTGGATTGTTAGAAATTATGAGGCAGTAGTTATCCATTATCTAATATGATGGGACTGGAGTGGGCTGTTAAAAAGTTTTTACATAATCGTTTTTATTAAAATGAATCTAGAGTTCTGCATATATTAGCCTTAGATTTATACAGGCTGATGGTTGGTATACGAAAAAAAAGCTTTTACGAAAAGTCTTTATGAAAAAAAAAGCTCAAAACCATCTCAGGGCACATTCATACTGTATGTCATAAAATGTCTCCTTATTGGGTCCTAGCTTTTGAGTGCCCAGCCCACAAACTTTTAATCTTAAACCCATTTGCTCCTGTTCCATGTAACTAACAGCCCATTCCTATTCTGTCCCGTCCCCCCATCAGCACTGCAGTGGTACCAAAATGGCTATCACTGCATCCTGGGAGGGAGGGGTCTTGGAGGCCTCCTCTGGCTAAAGCTCTGTGGCATGGGAGGGTTGTCTACCTGGACCAGCGCTAGTGAAATTGCTGGGGCAGGTCCATGTGGACCTATGCTGTGGGATGAGGTATGGGAAGGGGTTAGGATTTGGCCGCTGCTG
Organism: Tiliqua scincoides; assembly: GCF_035046505.1. Classification (NCBI taxonomy): domain Eukaryota; kingdom Metazoa; phylum Chordata; class Lepidosauria; order Squamata; family Scincidae; genus Tiliqua; species Tiliqua scincoides. The sequence continues at coordinate 152,508,875 of NC_089821.1, read as the reverse complement.
CCGAAATCACCCTCTTCTCAGACCTGATCCACCAATCCCTCACCCCGTTGCGATCTCATCCCGCCCTCCCCCATCCTGCCCCACTTTCCTGCCACCTATCTCCATCTGCATTGCCTGCTCTGGCGTGTGTTGGAAGACTCTGGCCTTCCTGCCAGTGCTCCAGCAGCGTGCAAGTTTGTACACTGCTGGAATGTCTTGTATGGATAACTGCCTTATTGCAGTCAATGCCGATGGAAAGCTGCTTCCTGGGTCAGTTAAAATTGAGCCGTAATTGAGCCTAGACTTTAGATTACAGACTAACACACAAGTGCCATCAGTTCTGAGGATAATGTATTATTTTGCTAGGCCCCAATAATGTATCAGTCTGCTCTTCTCCATCCCCGCATTGTATTTTGCTTCACTGGACGCCCAATATAGCATTTGAAATTAAATGGGAGCAGAGTAACCATTATTCACATTTCAGTTTCCAGTTAGAAATGTATGCATTTTATTTAAAAAATTTATATCCAGCCTTTTAGGTTAAAAAACAAAATCTCAACTAGTGTACCCTTTTGGATTAAGGTATGAAAATATTGTCAATGAGAAAGTTACCGGTTGAATTCTTGTTTTTGGAACATTGTTCATTTTCTTTCCAACTGTTGCCTAAAAGACATATTGCAATTTGCACAAAAAACATTCACTTAAAGTGGGCACTGCTCTACAATATCATAATTAAGACACCTTAATTATAATATTTTAGAGCGGTGCCACTTTAAGGTAAAGGTTTTCATGCAAATCACAATATGTTACCTTGGCACTTCTGCTGCCATGTCTGAAGGAATGAAGGAATTTGCTTATTTCTTGTTGTATCCTTACCCATAGCTTTGGGTTAGTTGAGGTTTAAAGCCAGTTGAAGGGGGGAGAGGAAGCAGACGCAGGGGAGAGTAAGTGGAAGCCCTGTGCTTTCTCTTGTCTGTTCTGTGCTTCTGTAGTTGGTGTTGCTTGGAAGATCAGCTGGAACAGATGACATTACTTGGCTGTCATTTGTCACTCCACTGGAGTGTACTGCTAGCAATGTTTACAGTCCAGCACTGCTGTTTCATAAATATTTTAAAGTGTTTGCTGGCAGGACTTTTTGGAGTTCTGAAAATCCCCTATTTTACATTCACACACAAATCTTAGGTTATAATTGGAAAGAGAATGTTGCATGTGCGAAAGAATATTTCTGCATGAGCACACATGCACAAAGAATTGATCGGTGCAACTTGACAGAAGATCTAGGGGAACATTAATTTTTTGGAGTGCACATCATCTGTAGAAATTAACTTTAATAATTTTTCTCCTCTTATTATGTTTTCTCCTCTCCAACAGTCTGGCAGGAATCATCTTGTTTCCAGATATGTACTCGTGTTAGTTGGTTGCAACAAAATCAATAAAGACTCTTTGGCCACCTATAAAGGCTATAAACTGAATTGTGGTTTAAGCTACCATAGGTCAGAATCATGGAAGTTTATTATGACATAATAAATGTGTTACTCATTAAGGAGCCACAAAACTCTGTTATCTTTTTTACATGTTACTTCTTTATATTTATTCATATCTATCAGCAAGGAGGCACAGGATGCTTTATTGTTGGAGAAGAGCTGCTAGTTGGCAATTGAAGTTGTGAATGATTAGGTATTTTCTCCAGATCATTTAACTCGAATTTGTTACCCTCTAGCACCATTTAATGTACTTGTCATACTTGCAATTAGTAAGGCTCAATTTTGGTGAACGTTTTCTAGCCTATCTAGGGGTGAAATAAAAATTCTATATTAGTGATTGTGAGAACACAATCAAGGGGTGGTAGTTATTCCAGGTTAATGGGAAGTGTTGATTTGGTGATGGTGACGTTCCAGTCAACGTGCCTAATGGCTGATGTCGGTAGAACTGGTACTACAAAGGGCATCTCTTGAGGTACATAGCAAATGCTTTCTGTACAATAACATTAGTATTGAAATGTGGGGTGTAAAGGTTTCTCAGGGCACAATCTTAACCAACTTTCCAGCACCGGCATAGCTGTGTCAGTGGGCATGTGCTGCATCCTGCAGTTGGATGGCACTCACAGAGGCCTCGGCAAGGTAATGCAATGTTTGTTCTCTTACCTTAGATTTTCATTGCCCTTACCTTGGTGCCATTTGTGCCATTATTTGCTTAATGTTGTCAGTTAGGGCATCTGTTTGTTAACTAGCCAGGATGTAGTTTGCAAAAGTTATGCATGTTTTCTGAAGTCCTTCCCTCATTCCCCCCTCCCTATTTTGTTCTTATACATGTTTGTTCCATATGCTCAGGTTACTGCATGGCTTTTCTGTTTTGTTTTTCCCTGTATGGCTGCAAATATTATTCCTCTGATGCTCATTTCATTATTATTTATGGCCTGCCTGAGTAATGTTGTTACTGTTGATTACTCACAATAGATTATTTCATCAAACTGTTTTCAGAACACTCGAGGAAAAACCAGAGAGGTGAAATTCCATAATTAATACAGCCAGCATGATTTGTAGTAGTGTGTGGTTTATGAAACCACCTTCCCCCCTCCGAGTATACAGGAAGGAATAAATACTTGAGTGCCTCTGACTCAGTTTTGAATGGTTTTGCTGTCAAAATAGTTACCCCTTTTCAAACCTTCTGTTTTTCAACTTCAGTAAATCTGTAATAAGTAAATCAATATCATTGAATTTAAGGAACATAATATAAAGTATATTGTTTGTGAAGAAGAAATAAAAGAGCAACCACCAAATAAGCTAGGGTACAATTTTATTAAATGTAATCATTTAACTACAACAAAGACTAGCTTGGAGGGGATTCTGGAACAGCCTAGAAGATTTATTTTGCGCATGCATATATATAGTTATAGTTATATATAGTTATATATAGTTATGGTTAATTGGATAGAGTTGAAACCCCTATGCACCTTACCAAACTTCTCAGTCTAAGGACTATTTCTGCATTCCTGCTTGTCTGCCTGCCAAAACTGTAACAATAAAGCACAGAAACCAATCAGTCACTTAATAAATGCAAAATAAATCTTCTAGGCTGTTCCAGAATCACCCCAGGGAGGGCAAAAGATATGACTGCCTGAGGGGGAAAGGGGAGAACACATTAAAAAAAATTCCTTCCTTAGGAAGCTTAAGAACATAAGAACATAAGAACAGCCCCACTGGATCAGGCCATAGGCCCATCTAGTCCAGCTTCCTGTATCTCACAGCGGCCCACCAAATGCCCCAGGGAGCACACCAGATAACAAGAGACCTCATCCTGGTGCTCTCCCCTACATCTGGCATTCTGACTTAACCCATTCCTAAAATCAGGAGGTTGCGCATACACATCATGGCTTGTACCCCATAATGGATTTTTTCCTCCAGAAACTCGTCCAATCCCCTTTTAAAGGCGTCTAGGCTAGACGCCAGCACCACATCCTGTGGCAAGGAGTTCCACAGACCGACCACGCGCTGAGTAAAGAAATATTTTCTTTTGTCTGTCCTAACCCGCCCAACACTCAATTTTAGTGGATGTCCCCTGGTTCTGGTATTATGTGAGAGTGTAAAGAGCATCTCCCTATCCACTCTGTCCATCCCCTGCATAATTTTGTATGTCTCAATCATGTCCCCCCTCAAGCGTCTCTTTTCTAGGCTGAAGAGGCCCAAACGCCGTAGCCTTTCCTCATAAGGAAGGTGCCCCAGCCCCGTAATCATCTTAGTCGCTCTCTTTTGCACCTTTTCCATTTCCACTATGTCTTTTTTGAGATGCGGCGACCAGAACTGGACACAATACTCCAGGTGTGGCCTTACCATCGATTTGTACAACGGCATTATAATACTAACCGTTTTGTTCTCAATACCCTTCCTAATGATCCCAAGCATAGAATTGGCCTTCTTCACTGCCGCCGCACATTGTGTCGACACTTTCATCGACCTGTCCACCACCACCCCAAGATCTCTCTCCTGATCTGTCACAGACAGCTCAGAACCCATCAGCCTATATCTAAAGTTTTGATTTTTTGCCCCAATGTGCATGACTTTACACTTACTGACATTGAAGCGCATCTGCCATTTTGCTGCCCATTCTGCTTCCCTGTATTGAGTCAGTCCATTGGTTCATCTAGTTCAGAATTGTCAATACTGACTGATGTCAACCCTCCAGGGCTACAGACAAGAATCTTTCTTTGTTCTACTTGGAGATGCCAGGGATTAAACCTGAGACCTTTAGTGTTTGAAGCAAGTGCTCTCCTGCTGCTCTCTTCCTCTATCAAATTAATTATGCTTATATTCCAAGCTCCTTCCATGCACAGGCAGGTGTAAATGCACATTTGTTTCAGGCACCCATTACCATTCTAGATGTGTTAAAGTGGATTATGGCTGTAACAACTCTAAAGATTTGTTCGCTCATACCAAGAGATCAGAATTTTGGGGGGCATCTGATGATTCACAGCTGAATTTGTGAACCAAATCCATTATTTTGAGATTATATAAATGGTATCTGTGTGTTTGAAGTTATGTAGTCTTTGTGGTGACTGATTCATACATCTAAAATATACATGCATGTGCCTGCCCTGGATTCAAACCTATCACATCCTCAGCAACTCAGCTTAATCCTGCCATCGTGCCTTGTGTTAAATGTCTTTTTTTTTTTAATTCTCTGTGTTTCCCTCCCTCAAGGTATTTTTGTTTGGTTGGCTTTAATCTGAAAATTCTATTTTCAGTTACTTAATTCCTGCCAAGACCAAGGCTTAGATTCTTTTATTTCCTCAGTCATCTTTGAAAATCTGACAACAAAGTGGGATACACCTACCTTACATGGCCATTGGCTCTCATGATTTATCAGAAACAGCAGGACAAAGAAACAACAACTTTGAAGTCAGTATTTGTCAAATCAAGGAAGACATTTCTGTTCAAATATTTCTCCTTCTAAGATGTGTTTTGATTTATGCCTTTGCAAACATTTTATAAATGTTTTTGAAATTGTGATGAGTCAAAAAAAACAATGGATTTTAACCTCTCTGTGATGGTTTGGCTTCTTATGAAATTCTTTGTAAAGGCACAGTTCTGTGAACCTTCCCATATGTCAAAAACATCAATGCAACTCCAGTAGACAATCTGATCTCCTGAATTTTCTAGCCATACATTTGTAAAAAGTTGCTCAAGTGTAAGGATGTCAGAATACAATAAAATTTTGAGATTACAAGTGTAACCTAATTATCCATGGATTTTTCACCTGTGGTTTTATCTCAATGTGATGAGAAAGGTCCTTTCAATTAAAGGAAAAATGTCCTCTAACAGTAGTCTCACCATTGTAACAGTGGCAGACAATCAATCTCTCTCTCTCTCGCTCTCTCTCTCTCCCTCTCTCTCCCTCCCCAGGCACTTAGAACAGCTTCACTCCAAGGCAAGTGACCCCTCCCTTCCCCTGAACATGTGAAAGAATGCAAAGGGAGGTGATTATCTCCTCCTCTTTGCATTCTTTTCCCAAGCTCTGGGTAAAGGGAGGGGTTGCTGCCTTAGAGTGAAGCCTTTCTAAGCACCTGAAAAGAGTGTCTTTCTGTTGCCTTGGTCATGCAGTTCAAAGGTAATCAATGCTATTTTAAATCGCTGAGCTAAAGGACATTGTTTTTTAAATGGATTTCCTTTAACATGATTTTTTTACATCCCAGAAACATGGGGTTTCTGGGAACGACACTCTCGCGAATACCGGGACTCAACCTGAATTTTAGTAAGAAGGACAGAACAGTGAAACATAGTGTGCACACATATGCATGTTTCATATTTTAACAGTGTAAAATTGCAAAATTTTTAGGTAAAGCATTGATCTTATATTGCTCTAAATTGTTTGATTTGATGTGGTCCTGAACATGTCTTATCCAATTTTCAAAACTTTATTTTTCTAATAACACACATCAGATGTTTTCCTCAGTCACCATCCACCAGGTTATTTGATTGAAGTTCCTCCATTTTGTTAAGTCCTACAGTCATGGCTGGCCCAAGCATGAAGCGGCCTGATGCAGCTTGCATCAGGATGGGTGGTGGGAAGAGTAGCAGATTCAAGGTGCCCTTCACCCCAAGTTTGCCACCACCTCCCTCCGCAAGCCACATTGATCAGCTCTCTTCCCTCTCGATCATCCCCTTCCCTCTCTACTTTATCTCATCTACTTCCCTCTCTATCTTTGCACAAAGTTTAAAGTTTAAGTGAAATGTGTCCCTTTACACTTCATACCGGTTGGCCCTTTTTATCCATGGATTCGGAACCCACAGATTTGACTAACCACAAGTTCCGAACCTGCACACCAACCTGACCTCCAGACGCGACAGGAATGTGCACCTGGAGGTCAGTAAGACCCCTTCCTATCAATTCATTTGGGCTTTGGCATCGGTGGTGGTCCCAGGAGCTGAACCCACATGGAACCAAGGTCGGGTTGTGTATGCTGCACTGTCACATGAAAATCCCCTTTTGCCTTTTAGCTGTGATTTTCTATATATCTGGTTATAATATCATGCAAGCTAAACTGTTCTCCCAGCATACAGGTCACGTTTCCAGGACTCTGGTCAAGTCACAGGCTCATGGTTGCACAACCACCCCCCTCCCCTTAGTCACACATTATGGGAGGAAGTCTTGTGTTTTAATCCAATCACTGTATGCAAATTTGAACTGCCTTCTTGTGTTGCTGATTCATTGTATTGTAAGTTTCCCCGTCTAGGAAGCCAGCCATAGACCCCATTGAATTTTGCTGATAACTGACATCCTGATCCTCTTTCAATGTTTTACCTACTCCAAGCACCCTGCTGTGTGGTAGTAATCAAGCTACCATCCAGCTCAGCACTGTCTCCCAACCAGTGGTGGGATTCAAATAAATTAACAACAGGTTCTATATCCTAATGACCATTTACCAGTATACCAAAAGATATACCGAAAGGTAGTTTAACTCTTGGGTGGATGCCATCAGGTCCCTTTTAAAGGCATCCAGGCCAGACGCCATCACCACATACTGTGGCAAGGAGTTCCACAGACCAACCACACGCTGAGTAAAGAAATATTTTCTTTTGTCTGTCCTAACCCTCCCAACACTCAATTTTAGTGGATGTCCCCTGGTTCTGGGGTTTTGTGCGAGTGTAAAGAACATCTCCCTATCCACTCTGTCCATCCCCTGCATAATTTTGTATGTCTCAATCATGTCCCCCCTCAGGCGCCTCTTTTCTAGGCTGAAGAGGCCCAAATGCCTGGGCTTTCCTCATAAGGAAGGGGCCCCAGCCCAGTAATTAGCTTAGTCCAGGGGTCGGCAACCCATCTGCTGCGGTTCCAGGTGAAAGTGGCAAAGGGGGTGACAGAGTGGCTCATCCCAGAGAGGCAGCAGCAGGAGGCGTGCAGCTGCGGAGCTGCACCTGCACTTCACAGGGGAAGGCAAGTCTTCCCTTGGCTCCTCTCACTGGGCACCTCTAGCCCTCCGAGCCCATCCAAGCTGGAGAAGTGTGTGGGGAGATGTAAGTGATCTTCAGTCCCTTCCTGTGTGAGAGATGGAGGGGGCTGATGTCCCTTAGGGGCAAAAACTCTTCTGGGGAGAGCCACTGGTGGGGTGAGACACTGTGAGACTGACCCTCTTGTCTGGATCAAAGGTGGAGGGGGAGCTCCAAAAACTTCTGCAGTCTGGAGCTGGAAGGAGGAGGTGCCCCTTGGAGGTCCCGGGGCTGCATTTCATTCTCCTCCGGACTGACAAGGCAATGCTAGGCATGTCTACTCAGAAGTAAGCCCCATTGTGTTCAATGGGGCTTACTCCCAGGAAAGTGTGAATAGGATCACAGCCTGAGATGCTTCCTTCTTCAACTTCTGACTGACAGTGTCTACTCAGAGGTAAGTCCCACTTTATTCAATGGGGCTTACTCCCAGGAAAGTGTGGCAAACTTTGCCACACTTTCCTGGGAGTAAGCCCCATTGAACACAATGGAATTTACTTCTGGTTAGGCACTTAGCACAATCCTAACCAGGTCTACTCAGAAGTAACTCCTATTTTGTTCAATGGGGCTTACTCTCAGGAAAGTGTGGTTAGGATTGCAGCCACTGTCAAGCAGAAGGCAAAGAAGGAAGCATCTCATCTACATCACTGAGGCTTCAATCCTATCCACACTTTCCTGGGAGTAAGCCCCATTGAACCAAATAGGAGTTACTTCTGAAAAGACCTGTTTAGGATTGTGCTCAGTGCCTACCCAGAGGTAAGTTCCATTGTGTTCAGTGGGGCTTACTCTCAGGAGAGTGTGGATAAGATCGAAGCCTCAGAGAAGAGTATGAGAAGCTAAGGGCTGCTTGTGGGAAGAGGGTCAGGGCTGCTTGTGGGTCAGGGCTGCACATGGGAAGGGGGTCAGGGGTGCTTGGGGGGTCAGGGCTCCACAAGGGTCAGGCAGGCAGGCTGGGGCAGGAGGGGTTGCGGGGTGGGGGGGCTCGCCCTCAGAGGTGGCGGGGACTCTTTGGGCGGGAGCAGCTCCAGCGCCCTCCTCTTCGTCCCACCCGCACCCCAATCCACCGGGAGAGCTGAGCCAGCTAGCTCCGCTGGGGAGGAGAGGCGCGGGGCGGGCAGCTGGACTGCTCCTCTTGCCCTCTTTAGCGAGGCTGCATGGGCGGGAGGGGACGCACGGCGGGGAGGGCTCGCCCTCGGGCGGTGGGGGCTCTTTGGGCGGAAGTAGCTCCAGCGCCCTCCTCTTCGTCCCACCCGCGCCCCTGACCCACTGGGAGAGCTGAGCTGGCTAGTTCCACTGGGGAGGAGAGGCGCGGGGCAGGCAGCTGAACTGCTCCTCTTGCCCTCGTCAGGGATCACGCCCTCTCCTACATTCTCAGAGCAGTCGCAGGAGGCGTCAGAGCTCCCTGCCAGCAAACGGTTCTCAGAAGCAAGACCTTGATTAAGTAGGGGTTCCTTAGAACCGGGGCGAACCGGTTGAATCCCACCACTGCTCCCAACCCCTAATAAGAGAGGGCTTTCTCTCACATGCTCTCTCTCTCTCTCCAAGGACCAACACATCTGTGTTGTGTCAGAGGGTCCTCTCCACGGGACTCTTCCTCTCCCTTCAATTGCTCTAAGGGACAGGTAACTATCTTGTGCCTGCTACTCTTTCCCTTCTTCCCCCCTTTTTTCTCCCCTTCTCTCTCCATCTTTAGTTATCAGCTGGGATTGGCATAGCAGGGACCCCTAAAAGCCTTTCCTACAACCCCCTTTCCTTATCTGTTTTCTTCAGATGCATCAAATACTCCTCACACGCAACCACCATGAAAGCTATGTACATTGAATTCAAGTATTAGGACCAAGAAACATGCACTTATCATTTCTCCATGTGCATTAGGATTACCTTAATGCTTTTGTAATAAAACTATAATCTTTTATTGAAAGTTACCTTTCTCTCAGTCTCCTCTATAAGCAAAAGGGAATTTCTCTACATTACGCTGGCTTGTTATCCAGCCTACGATCCTAATGTTCCAATAAGGGCTGTGTAATAATTCCCCTAAACATTCCTTTTGGTAACAGCATTGAGGTAAGAGCATTTCTCTGTCCCCTTCCCTTACCTTAGATTCTCATAGTGTTACCTGATGGCGTAAGTTAAAGAATGAGACGGATGACTGGAGGAGGTTAAAACCATTTACTGCAGCGCTGAGGACCAACACCTTGCAAAGCAACTCTGGGTGTGGCCCTGAACAATGACATTAGCTGGCTTATATACACTCTGGGCGGGGTTACATAAGCGTGGTCACACCCCTGTTACTATGCAGATACAGGATAGTCAGGTTGGCTACCTTCCCTGTTACTATGCAGATACAGGATAGTTGCTACTTTCCCTTGTCACACCCATGACCATATTTGGCAAAGTTTCAAACACCACTGCTGAACCACACATTGCTTTATGTGTGTGTGTCAGAAGGAGGGGCTGTGGGCTTGGAAAATTTTAATTTCCCTTCTTTGGGTTCTGGCATTAATAGGGTTGAAAGGGACACTTTTGTTAAACCCCATGCAAAGTCAGAGCATGAAGGAGCTTTTTTGTTTTTTTTGAAGAGAATTGTATCCTCCCTACAATGGTGGGGATGTCAGGCAATAGGCAGGACTGGGCTCTGGCCAAAGGGGAAGGAAAAAAGCTTGCTGCAGCTCCAAATCGCTTCTCCTCACCTATCTGGTGCTTATGAAGCACCAAGTAAGCAAAGAGAAGTGATTTGGAGCAGTGGTAGCTTCCCCCCCTCCCCCAGTGTTGATGGAAAAGTGTGGAGAAAAGACTGCCATGCTCCAGATCACCTCTTCCTGCGTCCTTGGTGCTTATGAAGAACCCAGTAGGCACAGACAGGCAGTTTTGGAGCCATCCCCTTCCCTTCAGGTTACTTACCAGGGGGCTTAACTTGCAGGTTCCTTGCTCTGCACCATTTCCGTTCATATCAAACAGAAGAGGCATGAAGTAGGGAAGATGCACACCATGCCTGGCAAGTGGAAGAAACGTGGGAATGGGGCACACCCTCTTGTTCCCCCACCTGCACTCTCCCTCATCCATGGGAGTGTGAACACTTAAGCAGCATTTGTGGGGGATGGATGGACGGACTGTACTGCCACAGTCTGTGAGAAGTGCTGGCCCTGCCTACAGAAAGGTAGCACTTCTATGGACTAACTGTTGGGTGTTGGTGTTTCCTAGGTGAATAAAAGTGAAGCTCTAAAGTAAATATCCACAAGAAAAATTAAAAAAATGAAGCAGTAGCTTAGTGCTATTTATGTTTCCCCACATGCTGTATGTGTAAGAGTTGACTAGATGTTTCTGTATTGACAATTAACTTGCATTTAAAACTGCCCTATGCAACAGAACTGTCATCGAAAGCTGTATGTGAGCTAGGCAGAAGCTTAAACATTTTTGCCCAGTTGAAGAGATCCAAGTCAGCCCAGAAAGACCTGGATTAGGAATTTTTAGGCATGCTTGGTACATTTTCCATTGCCATTCTAGTGTGTGCTAATTAAACTGTCTGGAGCCTGTCACTGTTCCTGGAAAAGTAATTTCTGAATGCTCCTGCAAGTTTGTTTGTTTGCTTGCTTGCTTGAATACTTTTTCAGCCTTTCCCTTCTTTGCTTTCCAAGAAGCCAAAATAATCTCCAAAGAGGCTTGGAGAGAGTTCACTTTCAAATTAAATATGACTTGCAATTATTAATATTGTGTTAAAACAGAAGTTATGCACTAGTGGCTTATATTCAGGGAATACCACAGACCCCCGCCCATGAGCCAATCTCACAGATAAGTCGAGGGCAAGTTCTGAGCCAAAATAATGGAATTTTCTGACTCTTGAATAGGTCGGGGGCAGGTTTAAACATAGGAGAGTGTCTGACTGTAATTTTGTCTGATTTTCTCCAGGCCAGATTGTGAAAAATAACCTACCAATAATTGTACCCTAAGAACTATACAGTCTATAATTTATTAAAAATATAGTAAAACATCCTAAGAAACATTTTTATTCATTAACTTGTTAAATTCTGGTCTTCACAACCTTTTTGTAAACACTATTAGAGTAAGTGCACTGTACATAACATGATAGTAGAACCATTAACCAAATCCTTCTTTAAGGTGCCTGGTGTGTTAAGCCAGAGGCTCAACATATAACATACAACTTACAACTGGGAGTGTACAATTCAATTCACAGTGGTGAGATGAGTGACAAGGAATGAATGTGAGCAAGCACAGCAGCATATAGTTATAATAATAATAATAATAAAACTTTATTTCTATCCCGCCCTTCTCCCCAAAGGGACCCAGTCCATTGCAATCTAATTTACTCAGAAGTAGACCCATTGCTTTCCATGGGTGGTTCTTAAGTAATATATGCACTGACTTGTAGCCTTAGACTTTGTTTCAGATGGAAATGAGGATTACATCCTGGTGTTTTAAAAACCAGCCCTCTGCCAAATGTTTGCAAAATGGAATGAGGCTGCAGAAGGCAGTGGCGTAGGTAAGGAGGTGCAGGGGGTAGCAGTCACACCGGGCTATAAGCTTTAGGGGGCAACAAGGACGAGTGGATGAGCACAGCTGGTTCCCATAGTGCCAGACTGTTTGGTGTTTGCATTTAAACTATCACAATCTTTGTGTAAAATGAAATCATATTTACCTTTTAGTTTCATTTAGGAGATGCAGTAAAAATTTTCTTTTCTTGCTGGTCTGCCACAATGATGGTGATGCCTTCATCACAATCAATATGTAAAGCATAATGGAGGAGAGGAGAGTTAATGAAAAATTTACTTCTTCTGTTAAGAAGTTTGAAAGTGAGTTTGAAAATAGCACTAAGCGATTCCAGGTGTTCTGGAGCTGTGAGATGAAGAACACTGTGTACTTCAAGTTGAAGTAAATAAAGTTTGACATGAATTAGGTTAAATATTTATTCATATCCCATATGTGGCAATGTTCAGCTTCTTTACAGTCTGTGTTTATTTTTTCTTGTTAAAATAAAATAAAATAAAATGACAGATGAGAAAGTTCAGGAATGTCCAAGAGAACATTGTTGTTTTCAATCTCCTTGCTGGCACTTTGGACAACTGGATGGTCAAGTTACTTTTTAGGGGCCAGTCTGCACAATAGTTGTGTTCCCATCTCTATGGCACATGGGCTGCCTCATTTGTAGCCTGCTTGCAAAAAGGGCTGTAGAGTCAGATTGGGGTGTTTGGCACAAAACATAGGATTTTGTGTCCAGTTCTGGTCGCCGCATCTCAAAAAAGACATAGTGGAAATGGAAAAGGTGCAAAAGAGAGCGACTAAGATGATTACAGGGCTGGGGCACCTTCCTTATGAGGAAAGGCTGCGGTGTTTGGGCCTCTTCAGCCTAGAAAAGAGACGCCTGAGGGGGGACATGATTGAGACATACAAAATTATGCAGGGGATGGACAGAGTGGATAGGGAGATGCTCTTTACACTCTCGCATAATACCAGAACCAGAGGACATCCACTAAATTGAGTGTTGGGCGGGTTAGGACTGACAAAAGAAAATATTTCTTTACTCAGCGTGTGGTCGTTCTGTGGAACTCCTTGCCACAGGATGTGGTGTTGGCGTCTAGCCTAGATGCCTTTAAAAGGGGATTGGACAAGTTTCTGGAGGAAAAATCCATTATGGGGTACAAGCCATGATGTGTATGCGCAACCTCCTGATTTTAGAAATGGGTTATGTCAGAATGCCAGATGCAAGGGAGGGCACCAGGATGAGGTCTCTTGTTATCTGGTGTGCTCCCTGGGGCATTTGGTGGGCCGCTGTGAGATACAGGAAGCTAGACTAGATGGGCCTATGGCCTGATCCAGTGGGGCTGTTCTTATGTTCTTACATGGGGGGGGGGAAGAGGAGATCACACAGTGAATTTCACACCCCTCCTATCGCTATTTTTGGCTTGCACAAAACAGTCACATACTAGTATGAGCTAACCAAAACAGCTGCAATAGATATGCCTTGATGTCCCATAGAGAATAGTCTTCAGGTTTGAGTCATTTAATAAGAGCCTCATTTTCATATAATATCACTAGGCCTGACTTGAATTATCAGTTATCTTCCAGTGACTTTGTACTTGTCTTTAAAGATGGTTTTTAATAAGTAGATTTCCCCCAATGCATTTTCTCAGCTATATAAATTAAGCTTCTTGAACTGATATCCATAGTTTCTGCTCCTTAATCCCCGTAGCGGCTTTGTTCTTTTCTTATTTTAGAGTACAGTTTTCATGAGGAGTCACCCTCTCCAGGATGGAATCCGAGGCTAAAATTTCATAGGACAAAAGAGGAGCAAGGAGATGTTGGTACATTATACCAATATATTATACATATTTTAGTTAGTAATGCATGATATAGCTGTCACAGAAATTAGACACAGGAAACGTTCTCATACAAATTAGCAATTGGCAGGATACGTTAAGTCACACAAAGAAAATTTGCCATCTCTATAAACTTTTTACTAGTGTGTGCTATCATAGCCATTCAAAACTGTATGAAAAAAAGTTGAAATTGAGCCTTATACTGTTATTCCTGCATTGTATTTTGTAGGCCACCTTTCCCCTTTATTGCGCTGTTCATGGTGCCCTCGAAACTTCCTGGTCTTTGTTCTGTTTTACTATTTAAGTGCTTTCTAATGTGCAGTATTTTTCTGAAAGCGTTCTACTGTTTCTCCAGGGCTGCTCTGAAAACCTTCTTTGTGGTCAGGTTCATTTCCACTTAGTTTTTGGCAAGTTCTTCCAACTTTAGGGGCTGTGTTGTACAGCTTTAATTTATGTCAAGCTTTAATTTGATACACATTTGCCCTTTACTGTTAGGGAAACTTGGTTCATTCCTGATTATCTTGGGGGTGGGTGGGGGTGTATTCCTGCCACACAAGCATGCACACATCTATTTTTCTTTTCAATGAGATACTGTATGAAAGATTAATGTAGTTTGAATCATTTGCTCACAGTATGGGCAGTGCCAGAGGTTGCATTAGGGAAACTTACATAGCTAATAAAGAGCCCAATCCTGAACTCAGCGCTCCGGCTTCCCGCCAGAGCACATTGTTGCCAATGTACCATAAGGCACATCCGTGATGCTTACCACCAGGCCAGCGCCCGTGCTAGCCCAGCACTGGGCAGGCGCCCGTCCTCCGCTACTCAGCGGTCTCATGGACTGCCGAGTCACGGCACGGTAAGCGGGGGTGGGGAGGAGGTGTTCTAGGGAGGGGAGAGGCGTGGAGAGGGCAGAGAGAGGGCGGGCGGAAGGCATGCTGGGGGAGGAAGCGGGGAGGCAGGAGGTGGGTCCGGTGGAGTTCTGCTCCACCCGATCCTGTCCATTCGTGCAGGGCTTGGCATGTACGTTCCACTAAGGCGAGTTTGTCAGGTCCTAAGGTCTGCCTCCCTGGTGAGCACCATGATATGATACATCATTGCTATGTGTAATAGTATAAAATCCTCAAGCATAAAGTTAGGTCAGTGTTATGTAGGACCAACATATATATCTCTAGCTTGGGAGTTAGATAAACAGGAGATATCCATTAAATTTGTGCAGTGCTATGGCTCGACCCTATGATCGTGAAGGAACAATGAAAAAACTGTACATCCAAGTCACCTTATCTGACACCAGTCTTAGTTTTGCCTTGTCTTACTATTTATTGATTGTGTTTGATTAACTTTTCAGTTTCTTCACCTCTCATTCAATTAAGTTTTGCTATATGCCCAATTCCTAGTTTGTTTACAATATAGACCCTTTAAAGCAGCAGGCACCAAACCCTGGCCCGTGGACTGAATCTGGGGCTCATGAAATCCTTTCCAACGTGAATGGAACTTACTGTTCTGCAGAGGAGCCTGCTATCTTCCTCTCCAATCTCTCCCAAATGTCATGCTGGCCAGCAGGCTCTACGCCTGGATTTCTGAGCAGACGTAGCTGTCTGGTGTGACATTTGGGGGCTATTGGAGAGGAAGATAGCAGGCTCCCCTGCAAAACAGTAAGCTCTGATCGCTCTGGGGAGGACTGTTTGGCATGCAGCAGTCCTGAGTTTAGGGAGCGCTGCTTGAAAGGAACAGCCATGTAGTAAGTTCTAGGGTGGTACTGCTTGGGAATTAAAACTTTTCATTCCTCACTTACACAAGTAGTGGAATTCTCTGTAAAAGAACAAAAGTCAGCTTTTAAAAACCCAAGAGTCTTCATTCATGACGTACTTTAGTAGTAAGAGGAATGGGTCACATTTATGACTCTTAGGGCACAATCCTAACCAGGTCTACTCAGAAGTAAGTCCTGTTTTATTCAATGGAGCTTACTCTCAGGAAAGTGTGGCTAGGATTGCAACCTTAGAGCCCAAATCCTACCCCTCCAGGTGACACTTTACCTTGTTAAACCATTTGCTAATTCCTTATTAAACATAACTCTAATTGTCTATAATATTTTTTGGTTTTTCTTTAATTCTATCTGGATTTTATCAGACTTTTTATGAGTTCCAGTAGCCAAAAAGTTTTCTTCTTCTTCTTGATCTTCTCTAATACCCTGGGATAACTTCCATCTGGTCCTAGAGATTTGCTACTTTTAAGTCTCTCTCGCTTATTTCCTTTCTGCCTCGCTGTTCCTAGAAATCAACTGGAATAGTGGTTAAAAATCACTGAGATGTTTGTGTATAAAAGACTTTTGGAGTACGTTCCACTCTGATTTTTATCGCTTTGGGTTTCCTGATGTTTGCCTTCATAATGTAGGAATTCAGTTTCTTGTTCTTTGGTTCTCTGTAATTCTCCATTGGGTATAAGTAAAACAGCAAAACAAGAAGCTAATGACCAATTCCTATAGGCTTTTCTCAAAAGTTATGCTAGAAAAAAACTTCCTCATTATTAATGTTCTGGTGGGGCCTGAAGACTTTTTTATTCAGGAAAGCCTTCAAGGCGCTATAAGGGCTGTTTTTATAAATTATGTCTTTTATTTTGTGCTTTTAATTTGCTGCTATATATTTTAATTTGCTGCTATATAATCTGCAACTCAACTTCCATAGTTTTGGTTCATATTATTGGTTTTATTTGAAATTTCATGAGGGTTTACTCTAGGTAAGATGACAAAACTAAAGTAGTTTGTAAGAGAGTCGAACTTTCTAGAAAGCTTTCACATAGTCTTACTTTCTCTCTTAGAGCCCAATCCTGAGCTCTCTAGTGCTGGTGGCATGAGCATACCGCTGGTACTGGGTGTCGCAAACGTGCTGTGAAGCATGTTTATGGCACCCATAGAGCAGGGAGTGCCAGTGTTGGGCTAGTGCCAGTCGGCGCTTGGTCTCAGTGCCAGAAGGAAGACGCATAGCAGCTAATGGTAAGTAAAACCACTGCATAGTGGTGGAGCTCTTTGGAGCGGGGGGGAGGAGATGTTCTGCCTGGAGGGAGAGTGAGATGGAAGGGACCATCCCAGGATGGAGGTGGGACCAGTGGAGACCTCCTCTGCTAGATCCTATCATCTGTGTCATGCTGCAAAGTATCCCCTTTGGGATCCTGGGGCTTTCTCTGGGGTAGGGGATGAAAGTTCCCCTTCCTAACATTTTGGTACTGCTGCACCCTGCAGATCCGGGGAGCTTAAGATTGGGCTGTTAGTCCCATTTTCACATCCTGGCTTGTTCATAAATGGTGAATAAAATAAGCCAGGTTTTTCAGGGCTTGAGTGTTGCAAGAAATTCCAAACAAAAGTAGAAAGGTGCTTCCCCTTATGATCAAATGGGAGGAGCATCACCTGAACTAAGGGCTCAGGAGAATTGCGCTAAACTGTAATTAAACAGTGGGTTAGTATGACATCTGAACTACGCCACTGTTGAGACTGGTGCCCTAAAGTCTAATAAATGGTTCAGTAAGAAGCAGATTCATTGAGAAATCAAACAGAGGGTCAATCTCGGAGCAGCTTGGTTTACACTTGACCAGTTACAAGTTCAGATTGAGAAGCTGAGCCAAGTGGAACCTTGGAGGTAACTCATGCCGCCTGATTCCTGCTGGGCTGAGAACTGTAAGGTATCCTACAGTCGTCTACAGAGCACAGCATAAATCAGGCTAGTAGCTTCTTCTGCTTATAAGCTGTTGAAACAAGGGAGCAACATTTCTGGGATCCTGGCTTCAGACTTTCCTACCAAGACCCCAGACGCCTTTTACAACGAGCTGAATACTGTGAATGTTATCAGTTAAGGATATATGATTTGTCATGTCACATGAGCATTGTACCAGGTTGCAGTAGGACACAGTTATGGCAGCTGTTTATGGCACTCAAAGGCCAGTTCATATGTTAACCTTAGTGGAGTTGTTGCTGCTTTTGCTATTCTACACTGGTAATCTATGCGATGGGAAGACCACATCGGAGAAGCGTACACAGGGTGTCAGGTCAGCAGGGGAGGATAGCCCTTGCTTTCCTAATAGCAGAATGGCTGAGGAGCGTAGGGAGATTGCTAAAGAAGCAGGCAATCCCAAACAGAGCCAAAGAAGCAGACATAGGCTTGTTTGTTGCAGAAGCATATATTGGTAAAGGAGCAGGCAGAAGAGTAGTCAAACGGTCCAGAAGTCAGGGATACAGCAGGTCACAGTCACGAGAAGGCAGTCCAAAATCAGTACACAAACCAGCAAGCAGCACGGCACGCAGAAACTCCACCACAGCAACCCACACCTTGGTGTCTGTGCTTGCCCCATATATACCAGGGCCAGCCAATCAGAGTAGGGCAACCTCATAGTCACAAGGCAGTCTTGTGACCCACTCTGATTGGCTGTCCAGTAGTGCATTGCACTACTCCACCATAGCCTACGTGACTCTGCACACACCTTCCCAGAGTCACGTGACTCCCACATGCAACAGGTGCAGCTGATTGCATCAGCAGTGCTGCCTTGCTGATTGCTTCACACCAGGCCCAGATATCAGGACCTCCTGCCACATCCTGGTTAATAACAATCTCAAGCCTGGGATGCCAAAAACCTAACACAGGGCTTATTCTCAACATCTTTTATCACTCAGCAAGGGTACAGAGAACTAATTTAGTCATACACGCCTCCTGTGTTGTGTTCTCAGTACATCTGTTACTGGCGGAGAACAGGAAGCAGTTACATAGGAAATGTGATTGCACAGCTAACGGAATCTAAGTAGTTGTCTTTGGCTACACAGCTGTAGTGTGTAGGTGAAGCAATTATTTGAAATACAAAACTAACATTTTAGGACAAGGTAAAACCAGAAACTTGCTTTTGACCTGCCAGTTTTCTTTACCAGTTACAGTATTCCTTGCCTGCTGTATTTTACAGTGGTATGGTCTAGAAGGGGGCAAGCATCTTGTATGCAAATAATTTGCTTTACAATATAGCAGAAAATGGAATTCTGCATACTAACTTGCCTATCCTCCTTTAAATATGCCACCTTAAAATGTAATATTATTTTGTTTATTCTTAAGTAACATCTTGAGAAGAGTTACAATTAACAAATCTATTCTAGAGATGAGCTACAAATGCAAAAGGGACAGAGAAAGCCTTGTGGCATTTAAACCTATCTAGAGTGGTCAAGTGGAACCTCACAGAAGGAATGTTTGTGAATGTGGTCATTTTGTGTTACAAAAGCACGGACCACATAGAATAAGAGATGTTTGGATATAATCCAGCACTTTCAGCAACGTTTTATTTTCCGTGTCCCCTGTATTAAGATTAAAACAAACAAAAAGAGAGCTCTTTTTGCAGCACTCTCATTCTATTCTCTGAAAATATTTTCAAACATTTATGCTGGAAATGCTCCCAATCTGCAGTCTTGGCCAGGTAACAGGATCACCAACTTGCTCTGAGGGAATCTCTTGCCATTTCTGGGTACATTTTACCTTTGAACCTTTTCCCTTTACTGAGGCTAAGCCACAGTTGTTGAGATTGGCACTGTTGTCTTCAGAGAGCTCTGACTCATTGCACACCAGGTACAACAAGCTGAAGATAGGTGCCTCTAGCTCCTAGAAGTCTAGCTGCAGCACAACAGTATAGAGATGATGGCAGCAGCTATGAAAAAGCATCCAAAACAGCCCCCTCATCCATTTCCCCTGGCAGGTGGGGATGATGAGCAGGGGAGGAGCCTCCTGGCAGACTGTTCTGCAGCAGCTATGACTCTGAGCCAGCCAGGCTTCAAGCATGCCTCTCTTCTCCAGCTTGGTGGTGGTGACAGCAAAACAGGCCCACAGGGCCTCTGGGCAGTGGCAGTACTCGATGAAACCTGCAGGAGGCCAAACTCCACATTCCAATTAGGATGGCTCACAGGAAGCTTCTCTACTTTGCCTACCTGGTGTACCAGTACCAGGCTCTACATTTTGAACTGTCCTCAGCCCCAGTGTTTTTTTTCCTCAAGATATTGGTAGAGCCTGTAGCCCACCTTTGCCTTCAGGTGATGGGTATATACCTCTGCTTAGACAACATCTTGATCCACTCCCACTCTCAAGCGCAGGGAGCACAGGAGATACAGAAAGCAATTCACTGCCTCCAGCAGTAGTTCATGGTTACCTTCAGAAGGAGCAACCTTCAGCCCTTTCAGAGGATAGAATAACTGGCCCCAGGAGTATACAGAATTCTTCTGCCCAAGGAGAGAGACACCAATATCATGATAGTCACCAAAGCAATCCTGAAGAACCCTCAGCCAGACCCTTTAGTGCTAGCCCAAATCCTGGGGTTGCTCACATTCTGCCAGATGTCATGCTGTGGGCGAGATTCAGAGCAAGGTCACTGCCTCTACCCTACCCTACTATTGCCCTACCAGTGACACATTTCTAGCCATAGAAACAAGTGGGTACATCTGCATCAGTCAGTTCACAGCGATCTCAAATTGTGGCTAGAGGTACGCAGATGGAGATCTGGATCTCTGGTACAGGATTCAGCTAGAACACTGGTTTTCACCAGTGCTAGTCTGTATGAATGGGGAGCCCACACAGAGAGGAGAACAGCTCAAGGACAGTGAACACCAGCAGAGACTCCCAAGAGCATCAATCTGATGGAGCCATGAGCTATCTTCCTAACCCTCAAGGCCTTCCTACCAGCTGTAGCCCACAGAGACATCTTGATGTACACAGACGATATCTCAGCGAGGTGCTATGTGAACAGGTAGGGAGAGACCAGATCCCTGTTCCTTTTCTTTTTTAAAGGCATACAAGTTCTTCCTCTAGGCAGATAGCCATCTCTGGTGCATCAAAACAGAGCACATTATGGGATAGTACAACATGGCAGCAGACTGGCTCAGCACCCCAAGATCTTCACAGACCTGACCTGCGAATATGGCCAGATGGAGATGAACCTCTTTGCATCAAACAGGCAGTAGAGAAGGTTCTTCTCCAAAAGACATGACACAGGAGCTCTGCAGCAACCATGGCCAAGGAGGACCATTTCAGTCACAGTTCTCCATCCTAATGGAATGCTCCATATATCAGGAGGGGTTCCAAGGCCCATCTATGTCTGGGAATCCCCTCCTCCCCAGCAAGACTCAAATCATCTGGTCATGCCTGGCTGGGAGGAAGGAACTTCCCAGATGCCAGTGACTGAGCTGCCCTGGAACCACTGAGATGGCGAATTAACAGATGAACTCAAAGTTCCCAATTTCAGATTATGATAATTTATCTGTTTTACATAGCTATGATATTTGCAGTATCAGTGCTTCTTTGCAAGTTTAATTTTATAAGTCTTCTTTTTACCACACACACCCAGAATGTGTTGTTTTCTTTATCTGGTGCTCACAGTATACATTTTAGGAATATCTATGTATAGCTATTCAATGTATATGTAGTTTCCGAGAGTCTATGGGGCTAAAGCATTAATCTCCTTTTTAAAAGAAACAGCTTCTCACTGCCTGTGTCAATAGGCTAACTACATCCCATGAGAGTCTTATTTTTAAGGAAACAGAGTAAAAACTTTCAAGAAAGTTATGGTTATGATCCTAATCTTCTGAAGATATTCAGCTAAATTGCTTAGCTTTTAAAGATTCATCTCAGTTCCATGAAAGAGACTGTGGGGAATGGAGTAGATACAGAGTTCCCACCAGCTCACTGATGTCCAGCAAGTCAGGTGTAGACCTAGCATTCTCTTGGGAGAACAAAGAGGTCCAGGTTCATATGACAAGGCAGGACCCCTAGAAAGACTACTCCTTCTGGGCAATTGTCCGTGGTACACATTGGCAGCTGTGTCCTGTGTACTCATTAGATGGTATATTAAGGGTTTTGGCCTTCTAGTGGGGCCCTCTAGCATGGACTAGTGCCAGGGCCCAGGCAGAGCAAGCTCAAAGGAAGATTACATCAGGAAGTATGAAGTTGCATTGATAAATCAATTTGCATTATGTACAGTCCCTTGGCATGTCTTGACTTAGTGGTGAATGAAGAACTAATTTGTGCCAAGGCAACCTGAGTAGGGAGTTGGTATCGGTAACTCTGGACTCTTTTTGAACATCACTTATGACTCTTCTGAATGAAAGCTTTTATTTCACAGAATGAGTTTTTTGAAATGCTCTTTATGATATACTGATGAATTTATTGTATGATTTAATGCTAGGATTTTGCATAATTGTGACGAACACTGTTGACAAGATTAATGGACTGAGTGGAATGACCAGTTCATAGGATATGTAACTGAGATAAAAAAAAATTATTTGAAAATCTAGATGAGTAAATCAGATGATATAATGAAATACGGGTGGGGCCTCAGTATCCACTTGATCCATTTTTGGACCCGCCACCTGATACAGAATACTGCAGTTTTAGCCCCTTTATCTACAGGGCTTTCTGAAGTCCACAGAAGCCATGCATGTCCACTTGCCTGCAGCCTCTGTGGGCTTCAGAATGGCCCTATAGCGCTAAACAAACACTATTTCCGTTTTCCCTCCCCAGGCTTCAGAATGCCTTAAAAGGTATAAAAAAAGTCACTTCAGTTTTCCCGAGGGAAACCAGAAGTAGCATTTTTTTAGTGCTGTTGGGGCCATTCTGAGACCTGCACAGCCTATGCAGACTTCAGAAGTGCAGCTCCAGTCACCTTCAGAGGGTTCCGGTTGGACCAAGTCTGGCTCAATTCGGGTCCAGGGCACCCGCGTTTAGCCAGATCTGTGACTGTAAAATCTGCAGATAAACAGGCTCTACCTGCATACATTCTATATCGAAAGATATGTTTGTTACGTAACTTAAGGAGTAACCCAAAAGTCTGATGGAGGATGGAATATTGAAGTTTGAGGATGTATACAAGTTATTTAAAATATTTCAGAAAATAGATTATAACTTAAGCTTTCTGGTCTGAAACAATATTTAATATCAATGATAGACAACAGAGAAAAGATTGGATTATAGATTAAATGGCAAGGAAGGAAGGATTGTACAGTTTGGGAGGAAAGGAGGGTCAAACAGATATTGGAAAGAACTGGAAGCTGAGCTGTTTAAAATCTTGCAGATTGATTTAAATAAAAAATGAACAAGATCTAAATGGAGAACAAGCGGTGAGGGTGGATAATCAATTACAGAGAAATAATTTTCATATCAGTGAAAGGAAGGAATTTGAAGAATTATTTGAATGGCCTTTTTTGAATGGTTAGAATAACAAGGGTTTATAAAAGTAGCATTTAGGAGCAATATCTGATATTCAGGAAGGGCTAATGCTCAGAGGGATGTAGAATAAAATTTATTAGTGGAGAACTTAGATGTGCTTTATATAAACTTTGTACACAAGAAGATATAAAAAACTATGAAGAAAGCTATATTATCAAAACTTTCATAGTTTTTAAAAAAAGAACATTAAAGTGTTGGACCCAGAGTTTGTCAGACAAGAAAATAACAGAGATTCCTATTTAAGGTAATTAATTACAGAAGGACAACTTTGGTAAAAGAACAGGAGAACAAGCCAGATAATTTGTAGCATATCTTGCCTCTGAAGAGATGGAAGGAATGTTAATACAAAACATTGATGAACAAGAGCAAGAAAAAGAAGTAGAAGGACAGCAACAGAAAGTGGAGGGAAAAAATAGGAAAGGGAATGGGAGTAAGAAATATAAGAAGAGTAAAAAAATAAGTAGAACATTTATAATTTTAGGAAAATCGAAGGTAGTCATTGATATGAAGTCGTATATCACTTAAAGTCAATTCATGGGTCAAATGTCTTATTGCTTAAGTAAAGTAGTTGCTGAATTCTTATTTGTTTTTCCAGTTCTTTTTAAATTTATAATGGCTAATGAGTAAAAGGCTACAAAGGACAATGCCCTGAAGAGACTATAAATTTATATTTATATAGAAAACCCAAATTTAAAATATCATGAAAAATATTATCTATATTTAAAGGGCAATCTCATGCTGCAGCCAGGACAAAAACAAGGAATGTGATGATAAGAGTGAAGTATAAACTGACATGAAATAGAGATGGACATAGATCTCCATTCTCCCCCCCCCCCCCCAGTCTTCAAATTATATATTTTAGCTTACGACAAGTAAACACTGTAGGAGGTTACTGTTACCAGTGAGAACACATTAAAGGGGGATTTAGGATGGACAAAAGGAGGTTCACACAGCATGTAGTTAGTCTGGGTTAGTTAATTAGCACAAACCAGGTTCCATGTAACCATAGCTTCAAACCCACTTATAAGTGGTTTCAGTATCTGATTGAAAGAGATCTTGGTTTGCAGTGGTGCATTTAGAATGTAAAGTCATTATTTATGTGAAGAAGAGAAGAGGGGGACAACCTTAAAGAGAGGAGGGGAAGCATAATAATAATAATGTGTCTGTAGGCGCAGTCCAAGCCTGGTCTTTGGCCAGTGCACGTCCCTTGCACCGACCCAGGAGTGTCACAAATGTGTCTTAAGGCACATTTGTGTCGCCTTGTGAGCTGGGGAAGCTAAGTTGTCCGGCAGCCACCTCCTACCCTGGGCTGGATACAGTGCAGGACAGTCAGCCTGTCTGTTCTAATCCACAGGTGAGGATTAGGCTGTCCCCCTGCAACTGACTTTAAGTTGGCAAATCGTAGTTTCCTGGGAGTCAGGAATGGGTCTGTACTGAGCTATAAAAATGGAGAGGCTCTTTTGAAGACCATATTGCCAATGGCAATTCTGAATAACAGTGTCTGGGACAGTATATCATTTGGATTCTTTGCACAAGTAACCAGGCATTTCATGTTTTGTCAGACTGAAATCTGCTAGTTTTTTTTTTCTTCCTTATCAGTGTCTTGTTTCTCTTGTTCTCAACTTCAAAGCTAAAATAAAACATATCAAAACAAAAGTCAGAAAAATTAAACTAGACTTGCAATGCAATTCTGTGTGTGGTGACTCAAGAGAAAGTTGCACTCAGTTATATAGGACTGAGGCTATATACTTTCATGGGAAGAAGCTCTATTGTGCAGTGTGACTTACTTCTGAATAGAAATGCATAAGATTGTTGTGTAAATCTCACTTGAGTGTGTACTGGATTACAGTCCTAATTTATGTGATGATGATTTGGTTTATTATCCCCACTAATTTCTAAGAGTAAAAGCTACCTTTTTGTTGTAATTGTGGTTTGCTTGTGTGTGTGTGTGTGTGTGTGTGTGTGTCCCCAGCAGTGCTAGTTAAACTGACCTTGTGATCTGGCATAAGCTTCTCTGACCTTCTGTGGTTAGGAATGAAAAGGATTCAGATGCAAGCTGTTGTCTGAAGCTCCACCTAGGCATCCAGTGCAGGTCGGACCTTGTAATCTGTGAATTTTACATCCTTGGATTTAACACAGGTCATGTTGAAGCTCGATCTGAACCCTCTGGAACTGTGCTCTGGTTGCATCCGGAGGGTGCTCTGAGGCGTGGGGAGTTGTGTGCTGCCTCCCTGCATCTCAGAATGCCTTTGGGAGGTTCTAAGATGCACTTCCAGTTTTCTTTTTTTTTAAACCAGAAGTTTGTCTTAGAGTCTTCTGGCAGGCCCTCAAGACACAAGACCTGCCCCTGCCTCAGAACACCCTCCAGATGTGACTAGAGCTCAGCTCAGGTTGTGTTCAGAGGGTACAGGTTGGGCTGAAACTCTTCCTGCTTCTGCTGATCTTCTGTAAAGAGAAGTACTTGGAGCAGGAAGCCTCCGTTTCAGTTGAGGAGCAGAATGAGTGAGTTCTGTTCATCCCAACTACAAAGCTAGGTGATGCTATTTTCCACAGATCAGTCTGAAAAGCTAGGGCAATGTTCTAGTGGAGTTGGTGATTTTACTGTTGCTGGATCTTCTCGGAGCCCTGATCTGGAGCACACATGGGTCTTGTTGCCACCTCCTCTCCCTGAGTAGGCCAAATAGAGAAGAGACCTTAGGCTGTCAATGGGATCTGTGTTTCACAACAAAACCGTGACTGGCATTGCCCCCATAGCCTCCTCTAGGGGTGTTGATTACACATAGTTATCATCAAACCTGTTCTGCAGTCTGACTGGGCTGCAGCAGGATTCTGCTCCTCTTCTTTGAATAAGGTTTCATTGGATCCATGCTTTAAGCACTTGGCTTGTGTTAAACACGATTTGCTTGATTATGTATGTAATTGACAGTTCTCTGTAAGAGGGAAGGGGGAATTCAGCCCATCAGTGATGAATGCCCCTCTTCCCAGAACAGGAGATTCACAGGTAAGGAATTCTTTTTTGTGTGTGAATTCGTTTTTAATAGTTCTCTGTGCAATACTTTGTCTTAAACAAGAGGCATGGAGAAATGAATGAATGCCTAGTAAATTTTAGGTACTTAAAGGTTTTGTTATTTTTTTATTTCTTTTTGTTTTCTCTTATCTCAGTTGCTCCAGATATATACTACGCACTCATGCACACATGCCCTGTTTAGACCTGAACAGGGTCTAAAGTTACAAGTACAGGTTGTGCTTCAGATGGTTCCCCATGTACGTGTCTTTGTAAAACAGAGTGATGAGGAGCAGTTTTTCCTTTTGCTTCCATTGGCAATGGAAAGAGATTATTTTTATGACCTGTCTTGCCTGTCAAGGATTCTTCTATTTCTCAACCTGAATTCAATGAATGGTGTTATATTTTATGCATCCTGAGGTGTGCCACAACTTCTGCCCTTACCTATGCATGATTTACTACAAAACCCTGTAATGTTTGCATATAGGATAAGCACAAGATGGTGAAGAAAATTTATTTCCAGAATATGATCTTGAGTCTTGACAGGCTCAACAATCTGATAATATAGGAAATAATTGAAAGTAAGTACTGCAAAAGTGTTGAAATGCATTTTGACATGAAAATGTAGGTTGGTTCATAAAAGGTTGCAGTGACAATAGGTTATAGTGACAGCTTTTCAGCAACTATGTAAGCCTCTACCAGATGGAAGGGAATTTGGCTTAATGAATTATAGGCAGCCTGGGTAACACAAGCTTCTTTATAAAAACAGATCAGAGGGAAGAATAAAATTACTCATGCATATGTTAGAGCATCATTGCTGCAAATATGAAGTGGGAAAATGGGTTTAAAAAATGTTAGGGGCTTAAAAAATGAAGTTGGTATTGCTGGAGGACCTTTGAGTTACTGCAGGTTACTGCTCAATTATTGTTCCTTTATTGTCTAACTGTCAGCAAACACTGGAGTCTGAAAGCCTGCCTTGTGTCGAGATGACAGCGCTATGGTCAGTCTATTCCTTGGAGCCCATTTATTCTAAACTGGATTGTGCTGCAAGACAATCAAGAATATTTGTGTGAAGCTTCTCTGCAGAGGGGAGAACCAAATCACCATAGTACTCTGTTTGTGTTTGGATGATTCTTACCGGGTTGGTGATAGGTACTGATATAGCTGAAGAAAATTGGTAACAGTAAGCAGGGAGCTATGTACAGGCTTTTGTTTGATAGTGGCTACATTAAAGCTAAAGGAAGGGTATGCAAATTATATTTTACTGGGCGGGGGGGGGGATGTCAACAACTGTGGGTCCCTAAGCCGAATTTTGCATCCTGTGGGGACTGCCTGACCATGCCTTCATTCTGCTTTCCCAACTTCTTAGTGTGAGTATCACAGTTTTCAAGGGAAACTTATTTGGGGAATGAAAAATGTAATTGTTAGGTATAAAAGAACTTGTCAAGGGAACAGCAAGGTAAAGGTACTTAAAATAAATATTTGACATATTTCCTTGCTTAATTGTTCAGATGCCTCAAATGTATTCTAAACATCTAAAAATAATCTTGCTTTAGAGAAGGAGCAGGATGCCTCATAGAATGAAGAAGCCTAAAGTATGGATTGAAGCCATTGCCTCCAATATAATATATCTGGTTTTAAGAAAAAGAACAAAAAATACTGCCATATCTTTACAATGAAAACTTAACATCTTTCTGACCTTCAATCTCATCATCCTCTGTGTTCAGCAAGTTAAATTAAGGGCAGCGTTTGGAGCTAGTTTGAAGCTAGAATTTCTGATCCCGTTGCATTGTGTGTCTGTACTCTTATAAAACACACTAAAAGTCACAATAATATAAGTCCTGTCTTGTGCTCTTGTATACATGGTTTTTCTTCTGTGACCCATAAGATGAAATCCTGAAATTTTCTGCACATCAAGCAGGTGATTTTCCCTTTGGGCTGGCATCAAATTGGATATTCTTCTTAGATAACTAGAAATCAGAGTAGAGAGAGGAACTGACATTGCTAAAAGCCTCCATAGGGCCTTGCAGGTGAGGTCAGTATTTTATAAGCAATAAATGGCTGGAGTTCAGAGGGGGATACTTTAGATGTTCAGTAACTGTGTTACATCTCTCATTTTTCCTGGAATCTGCCTTGGGCTGGCATTACTGTAGCATTCAATATACATTTTGTTTTCAGTCCTGTATAGTATGTAATGTTATGGTAGACCCAAACATTTCTGTTGGACTAAACTGGAAGTCTGAAGGGAAAGAAAAAAGTTACATCCTTTTGAAGGAATTCCCTAAGTTGAATCCTGGACATTGGTTTGTTCCCCAGAGTATGCAATAGTATTGAGGCAATGGGAATTTCATTGTTCTGGGAGATATATCTAGCGCAGGGGTGTCCAAAGTTTTCAGCAGGAGGGCCACATCATCTCTCTGACACTGTGTCGGGGGCTGGGGGAAAAAAGAATTAATTTACATTTAAAATTTGAATAAATTTACATTTAAAATTGAATAAATTTTCAATTTACATTTAAATTTACATTTAAAATTGAATAAATTTGAATAAATTTAATGAATATATTAAAGATGAACTTATATGAATGAATGAAGGTCTTGCAATAGCTCAAGGCCTATAAAAGGCCTTGCACAAAGCAAGGCTGGCCTTTCCTTTGCTGCTGCTACTGCATCACAGACGTGAAACAGCAAGTAGTGGAGGAAGTCCACAGCTCACACAAGAGGTCAAACAGTGGCCCTCACACTGAGAGCAGTTGCATCGGGCCAGTGCGGACTCCAACAAATCTCTGGAGGGCCAGAGGCTCATTGAAGACTGGGGGCTCCCTGAGGGCCACATTGAGAGGCCTCGAGGGCCACATGTGGCCCCAGGGCCAGGGTTTGGGCACCCCTGATCTAGCGGTTTGGTTCAGTCAGATCTATCTTACGATACTACTTGAAGGTCTGTTTCAAATCACTTTCATAAGCTGATTTCACCTGATCTTTGCCAAACCTGACATAGAATATGGGGTTGGTAATACTGGGGCCATTAATTGCCTATGAGAATACTTCCAATGAGTCCTGTCAGTCAGAAGCAATGCAGTCAACTGTTGCTTCCACCTGACCTGGAAACACCGAGGAATCCAGACTGGGATAGCAGGAGGCCTTCAGACTTCAATTATCCGATGTGTGGGGGGAGTACTAGGTTCATTTGGCCAACCCCATTCCTGCATTTTTTGCTGCCACTTGTGTCAGTTGATCTAAGATAGTAATATGGTCTAACTTGTGGTGACTGCATAACTAATGGCAGCCTCCAGAAAATGATAAAATGAAGCTATGTGAAGGGATGGCTTTTTCTTCTGATCTGCTGAGGATTGCATCACACACACATGAGCTCACCTTTTGGTATGCCCACAGCATCTCAACATAGATTAGTTACTAATTGATATACTGCACTTGAATTGCCTTCAGTTCATACAGTCATTTTGGCTAGAGAAATGCGAAGAGGAACTTTTTTCTTCACTCTGGCAGTACCTAAATCTTGGATTGTTTGAGATCATGCTGTGGTAACAGATATAGGGGCATCTCAAAAAATGTACACACACTTTATAGTGTCAAAATTATCATGCTATAATTCACACGTGCTATAATTTACAGATACAGGTATAACCTAATTATCCACAGATGTTTCACCCGCGGTTTCATCTCAATACAATGAGAAGGGCCCTTTAACTTAAAGGAAAAAAGTCATTTAACACTAGTTAATGTGAGAAACGGCAGCCGGCTGACAATCCATCAGTCATTCTCTCTCCAGGCACTTAGAACAGCTTTGCTCCAAGGCAAGTGACTCTTCCCTTCCCCCTGGGCACATGGAAAAATGATAATCACTTTGCATTCTTCCCCAGCACTGGCTGCACACTGGGTGAAGGGAGGGGTTACTGGCTCAGAGTGAAGCCTTTCTAAGTGTTTGGAGAAAGACTGATTGATGGATTGTCTGCCGAATGACTCTGTCTTACATCACAAAGGTCAGCAAGGCTGTTTTTAAATCGCCGAGCAAAGGGACATTGTTTCTTAAATGGATTTGCTTTAATGCTATTTTTTTGGCATATTGGGTATTCATAACCAGTTGCTTGACCCAGGTTAAGTTAGACCAACCCCGTAAAATATTTCTCCTTGGCATCTATGCACTGCTGACATTGTTGACGAAGGGATCTGGAGACATCCACCAACGTGTGCTGGGATGGTTCCATGCATCTCTTAAGTTGCTTCCTTAGATGTTTTGAGTGTTGCATGTATTCTGCAATGAAGTATGTATGAATTAGAGTTCATTAAAATGTGTGTGCATTTTTGAGTCACCCTTTGTGTGTGTGTGTGTGTGTATGTATTAAAACTCTAATACAGGCACATATCCACGCCCCTGTGTGCTTGGTGTTTATAATTCATAGATTGGTGGATTCATGGATTTATAATTCATGGATTGGTGTTTATAATTCATGTAATGATTTTTGAAGACAGAATTGGAATACTGATCTAGATTGATTAATCTGAGATAAAAGAGTGTAATTTTGTGGCTTTTAGACTTTTTAAATTTTAGCTAAATATTTTCCCTCCAGTTAAATCTAATGATTAGCCTTTCTTGAGATCTTATTCTTTTACCTCAATACTGGATGCCTGCCCCCCCCCCCCCAAAAAAAAAAAAAAAAAAAACTAACAGGCATTTACCACAAATCAGGTTCTGCAGTTGAAATGCATAACTCTTGGACTACTTATTCAAATTCCTGATTCACATATTCAAGCAGTTTCATTGTACTTATAAATAATGTACGTGTAACTTGTGCATGCAGTTGTGATCAAAATTTTCTTTAAAAAATGGCTCTGCGATCTCTAACAGGGACTGTTCTGAGCTGTGTTTTGGATCATCCAAATGTTGGTTTATCTATCAAAATGGAGCATACAAGGTCTTATTTTGAAAGTGAAAGTCTCTCTCCTACCCCTAGATATTGTGGAACATCTTAAAATGAAAGGTTCTTTGTCATGGATGCTGTCGTTTGAATTATCAAAGAAGGATTTCACAGCGACCATTTCCCCCCTTCACACTTCTTGTTTAACAGCATGACATGTTTTGCTGAAACTGTTTTTTACCAGGGTGGCTTGACCTGTGAACAGAAGCACTCTGTTCTATGTTTCATTCCAAAGGCAAGCACAGAAATAGCGCCACACTGCATTTGCTCACTGTCCTACACAAAGAGGGCGATAAGAACCATGGCTGGCTCCATGGTTTCCTTGCTTTTGGTTTCCTGCATGGTCAGGCTTTTCCTTGCTGCTAGGCATTTATGTCTCTACAAAGAAGTATTGTGCACCACTGAATGACAAGCAGTTCTATATTAAGTAAGACATGGAAATGT
Source organism: Tiliqua scincoides (assembly GCF_035046505.1). NCBI lineage: Eukaryota > Metazoa > Chordata > Lepidosauria > Squamata > Scincidae > Tiliqua > Tiliqua scincoides. Next base: position 152,477,469 of record NC_089821.1, on the reverse strand, counting down.
AGCTCATTTAGAAGTCAAGGGGGCTGACTGAACGCATATTAAATGGTGGGGGAACAACAAAAGGTGGTTGTTCTGGCTGGATAATCTGATTAGTAAATATTTCTTTCATCACAATGGCTTTCACAACATTTGGGATCCAAGTTCAATTGACCAAATTAAACAATGCCCCACTCCACCCTGCCACATAATTTAAATTATATGTGGAATGTTCGTATGCAGAATGTGAGAGAGCTAGGAAGGAATACCAGTGTTTAAGTGCACTTGTAAACAGAATTCTCATAGTGTGAATCTTGCTAATTTAATAATAATAATAATAATAATAATAATAATAATAATAATAATAATAATAATAATAATAACAACAACTTTATTTTTATCCCGCCTTTCTCCCCAAAGGGACTCAAGGTGGCTTACAAAATATTAAAAACATAATTTAAAAACAAATAAAAACATATTAACACATCATAAAAAAACAGCAGTCAGAGTAAAAAATAGGTAAAAAGAGCATAGAGCAGCAGCAAGTCATAAAAGAATCAGGCCTGTAAAAAATATTAAAAGATGTTAAAAAGATGTTAAAAGGCCGAGAACTCAGAAGGCCTGTTTAAACAGAAGGGTCTTCAGGCCTCGCCGAAAGGTCTCAAGAGAGGGAGCCATTCTTAAGTCAGGGGGAAGGGAGTTCCATAGCGTTGGTGCCACTACTGAGAAGGCCCTATTTCTTGCAGCCGCCCCATGTACCTCCCTAGGTGGCGGCACTTGTAAAAAGGCCTTCTCTGATGACCTAAGAGGACGAGCCGGATTGTACGGGAGCAGGCGATCTCTAAGATACCCTGGTCCAGAGCAGAATAGGGCTTTAAAGGTCAATACCAGCACCTTGAATTGGGCCCGGAAACGAATGGGCAGCCAATGCAGCCGCTGGAGAAGCGGACTGACAGAGTCGAACCGCCTACCTCCAGTAACCACACGGGCCGCCGCATTCTGCACTAGTTGCAATTTCCGAACCGTCTTCAAGGGCAGCCCCACATAGAGCGCGTTACAGTAATCTAATCTCGATGTCACAGAGGCATGGATCACCGTGGCCAGGTCTGCACGATCCAAGTACAGCCGCAGCTGGCGCACCAGCCGAAGCTGAGCGAAGGCCCCCAAATTTAGTGATTCTATTTACTCTGAATCGTTAAAATAATAAAGATGTGGGGGAAGGGGGGTTCGTGTGGAAAAGGTTTGAGATACTGATCTTTTGTGAACTGGTTTCCAGACATTTGACAAGCCTGCTGATGTGGTTCTGTGAAATGGGTGATTATTACTGTATTGCATTTTTGCCCACAACGTTCAGGCAGCATCAAAATGTATTCCCATTGGGGCTGTTTTCTGGCAAGTCATCCGTCTGGGAGTTCTGATTGTGCACTATGGCTTGGACATTAATTTGGGAATTGCCTGTATTGAATATGAATGGTATTTTGAGTCTTCTTCCTACAGCTTTTAATTAGAGCTCTGTGACTTGAAATTTGTTAATTTCTGCAGAGTTTAATCTGGCCTGGCGGCAAACAAGCAGTTGATTAGCAAAAATCAGTGTTACCTTTTGCACTGAGATAAGGAGTGAGAGGAACCGTGATCTGCTTTTTTTTTTTTATCAGTGGAATTGGCTTGTTAGGGCTACCAGTCTGAAACCTGATGATTAGATCACTGTAAGCAGCTGTGTTATGCATACATTGGTCATCAGCTGCATTCACTAAAGCTTTGGTTCAGCGTATAAGAAGCTGATGGAACTTAAAGCTATTCCCATCCCCTTATCCGGTGGGAATGTTTCAGATAAATGAATGGCCATTTAAGTAGTGAAGTGCAGCAGCTTTGCTTACTGGCTTTATCATTAAATTCAGAAAGTGCTTTGTAGGACCTTACAAATTTTAATGATGTCGTAACCCGCTTCCACCTCTGCCCAGCACATATTCCCTCAATTTCATATTGTATTGTGGGAGATTCAGTCATTTCCTTCCAGAGAAAGGAGACTTATTACTTTGATGCTACAGGGGCCCTGTTGATGTATAAAGATTTAAATTCTAAGGGGAAATAAATGCTGCGCTTCACCTTATTATCAAGTAGCGTTGCAGACTCTCTGCAATATCTAGAAAAATCATTCTTGCTGCCCCAATTTTCATTATCTGTTTTTGTTACTTGCCTCCCCCCTTCCCCTGCTTTGCTCTTGGCTTACATTTCCCAGTTAAGTCTCCTGGGCAAGGAGCTTTAAGTTCTCATTATTATCACTGCTGATGATAATCTCAATTCATAGAGGTCACCAGAAGATATGATTAAACATTAGGGAATTATTGATAACAAAGGAGAGCACTGTAGCTTCTTATAAAGGCTTTTGCCTAGTTTTCCTTAGCTTGCAGTAGACCTCATGCAGATGTAATATATATTCCAATCTTAGTTGGAAGCACTTCTCAAGGTTGAGCACTTCCTCTTCTCCCCTCATAGGAATCCCACCCATTTTTTCCCAGCATTAACTAAGATATAGCATTACATCTCTGTTGCTCTGTGAATGCTAACCAGCTTTGAATTTGTAATTTCAAACAATATAACACTACACTGTAGCTTAAGTATGGAAAGGGAGCGAAGAATTTGCATGGTGGGGAAAAGAAGTACACAATTTGGAGGGCTGTTGGCTTCTGCATCTGAGTGACCCCTAACTTGGGAATGGGTAAAGTGGCATCCATACTGGAGGATGTTACAAGGCAGAGATTTGGGGATAGCTAGCTCAGCACCACGTAGAAATATGACTTCTGAGTGCCCAGAAGCGCCCAGCACAAGCAGTGGTTATCATGACCATGAAGGATGTTGCTGGCCACTCAGCAACTACATACCTGTATGGTGCTGAATTACCAGTTAGTGTGCCACTGCTTCAAAACATCTCATAAGGGCACTGGGGCCTATCCTCTCTTGTTTCCTGTGTTGCAGCTTTTGACACTCCTATCGCACAAACCACTGCATGTACTTATTGCACTCAAACATATCTCTATCAGTACTCTCCTTCCAGGAATTATGGTAATTGCAATTTTCAGTCTCTGAGCTGCATTCTCCTTTTAACAGGTCAAGTGTTTCAGTTATCTTGGATCTTCACCATTAATTATTTCTTTTTGCTTTCCAAGTTCATATTCTTGACAGAATTAGAATGACAGACTTACTTACAGGTATAGTAAAAATGATGATAGCTCCAAGTAGCAATATTGATCTTCAACATCTTTGGTGTACTCTATTTCATTTCCTTTTACAACTATTCTTTGCCTCATCTTCTTTGCTTTTATTACTGCACAACAATTTTCCTCCTAACTTACATGATAACCTTTGACCAAGCAAAGTGGTTAGCATCAAATTTTTGAGGTTCTTTTGATGTCAGGCATGTGATTGGTATCTGACCTAATTAAGAACATAAGAACAGCCCCGCTGGATCAGGCCATAGGCCCATCTAGTCCAGCTTCCTGTATCTCACAGCGGCCCACCAAATGCCCCAAGGAGCACACCAGATAACAAGAGACCTGCATCCTGGTTCCTTCCCTTGCATCTGACATAGTCCATTTGCATCTGACATAGCCCATTAAAAAAAGATCTCGTAAATTCCCCCCCTTTTCTGTTTGCAATACTGCCCCTGACTCTCACATGGAGGTTCCCTTTCTAGATTTCTTCAAGAGACTTGTGGACAGCTGGTCAGCCTTCCCCACCAGGGGAACAGCAAGGCTATTCACAGGCTGAGTTCCAAGTTTTACATGCTTCCACCCCTTAGTGGATGTGCCAGTGGCAGTCCTGGGCTTCTCATCAGTTCACTCTACTGACAGTGATGGATTCCTGTGAAGAGGCACTGAGGCAACCTGAGGCTTTGAAGTCTCTTCAGCCACCCTATGGCCCACTGTGACCAATATACTCTTAGAACCATATTCTTCTGGTTCCAGAATTTGGTAGCAGTAGGTATGGGGGTTCTCAAGAAGATCAGGAATGAACTAAAAAAAAAAAAATCTCCCTTTCAGCAACCTTCCTGAAAGACTCATCCATGAAAGCTATACAATTTACAGCCAGGACTATAGTCTCGGAGGTGGTAGTGCATCAAAATGTGGCTGAGGCATTGGGACAAGGATCCGGCTTCCCAAGTGTGCCTGGCAGATATGCCTTTTGTAGGAGGATAATTATTTGGCAACTCCTTGGGCCCTGACCTGGTGGAGACCAAAAATAAAAATGTGCTCCCCACCAGGAGACAGGGAAAGCAGCATTCAAAGAGTTACCATTCCTTTTGCATTGCCAAGGATAGATTCCATCTTACTGGGCATGGAGGATACAAGCCTAGGTGGCAGCAAATCCTCCTACAAGACCTGGATCCAGCAGCACTCCACATCCAGCACACTAAAGGTCATCTACCCACAGTCAGAGGCTGATGCATCCACAAGGGTTCCTAATGGCTCTTGTTGGTTTTCTGCAGATGGAGCCAGATATTTAGCCAACCTCTGGAATGAAGAAATTGCTAGGGCTGGTGACGGCCCACCTGAGTGACTTGAGCACGTAGAGCAAATTTGGCCCCCTGGGTGTCCAAGGAGATGCATGCAGTGAAACTTCTAGGCAAGGGAGTTTGACCAGATACAAGTCGTAGCTTGAGCTCTGTTGAGTCTACTCCATTCTGCCTCCTCTGTTGTTCAATATCTACATGAAACTGCTGGAAGAGATCATCTGGGAAGTTAAAGTTGAGTGTCACCGATATGCAGCTGAAAGGGAGATGTACATCTTGATATCTCATCCAATGTTGACAAAGCCGCAGGGGTCAAACATTATTGATTAGAGTTGGTGAATGACTAGATGAGGGCAAACAAATTGAAATTTAAATCCAGATAAAAGAGAGATATTATTGCACCTGAAATTCAGTTATTAGATTATCAGCTATCTCTGGGTGGAATTGTACCTGAAGGTGTTGAACGGAAGGAGCAGGTTGCAGTTTGGGTGGCCTCCTGGATTCTGCTTTGCTTCTATATCCCCAGGTGGTATTGATGGCTCAGGGAACCATTCTCAACCTAGGCTGGTGCACTGTGTTCTTACCTGAGTAGGACAGACCTGACTATGGTTTTCTCTGCATTGGTGACATTCAGGCCAGATTGGCCAGATCCAGGCCAGGCCAACCCCATACTGTATGTGGGGTTGCCCTTGAAGACAATGCAGACACTACCACCAGTGCAGAACACAGCTGCACGTGTGGTAACTTTGGTTGGCACCAGACAGCAGCCCCCACTCTCATCACACCATTGCTTTTCCAACGGCACTGGCTTCTGGTTCATTGCCATGCGCAATTCAAGGTGCTGGTGATATCATTTAAAGCTCTGTATGGTTGAGAACTGGGGCACCAGAAGGACAGCCTCCCCCCATGTGGCCCACTTGCTAAGTTTAAATGGAAGGGGAACTCTTGAGAGTTCTACTGCAGACGGTGGTTCAGATGGAGGAACATGTTTATCAAATGTCTGGCTTCTCAAACTGAGGTTTCCCCTGCCATTTTCAGCATTTCCTAAAGCATTTTTTAATATTTCATCTTACTTTCCCGGATCTGGTTTGATTTAGTTGGTGGTAGCTGCTGGTTCCTGTCATGTTTAGAATTTTTTATGGTGTTTTATATTGTATTTTTTCTTTATTTTTATTAGCAGCCATTTTGGGGCCTTTTTTGACAGGGGAAAGGCAAGGTTGAAAAAATGATTTTTCAGGTTTGGAAGATGTTTCTCTTTAAATGTTTTAGAGAAATCAATTTGTTGATCCTGCTCTCTGAAATTCCCCCAAGTGCTCAGACTGCTTTTGGCTGTGGTACAAGCAATTGGTGTTGACCTGGACTCAAAACGCCTCTAGAATCCAGTGCAGGTTATTTGATGACCATGGCTGAATGCACATACGCAGCATGTTTATGGAATCCGATAAAAGCAGCTAATTAATCTGCTAAAATTCTTTATAATGGTTTGCAGTCCTACTAAAAGGACTTGACATGACTGTACAGATGGTGGGAGTAAGAAATGTCGTCTTGGAAATCTTTTTGTAATCACGGGTTTTCCACCCCCAGTTTCGTTGCCCTAAAGAATACTTACAAAACATGCAGTAAATGCTTAATAAACAGCAAACCGCTGTGTATTTCAGTACTTCTGCTCTCATAAGCATTCTTTAATTAAAGTGGTTTTGGATGCCCCGAGTGGCAGCTTCTGGACCTTCCTCTGTGAGGCATTACAGAAAGCTCAGTATCCAGTGCAGATCTTCTGTTGGTGCCTGCATGTTTGCGATCCTGATGTTATACCCTTTTTATTATTATTGAACAGAATGTTCTGAACTTTCGTTTGCTAAGGTTAGGATGCAAGGCAGCAATAGCTACAGAAATGTAAATCTGCTACTTTAAATTACACCCATGTTTGTGAACGATAATATGTGTGTGAGGCAAAAGATTCCCTGCACTGTGCAGTGATAGAGGAGATTATGGTCTAAAAATATTAACTTGCAGCCAAGCTGCTGAAAACACAAGGATAACTTCCTCTTATTTTGGCAGAAAATCAATGTATAGCATCAAGACTGTATATTGACAACTTGATTATAAAGGACACTGAATATGCTTAACCCCAGAATAACACTACAGTGGAACAGAACAAGACATTTATTCAGCACCAACTAGTCTAGAATCTATTAAATCTTATCTTCTGCCACAGTAGCTGATGGTGGTATTTTGCTCTGTTCCTCCCACTGTCTCTATTTCATAATTCACATTTAAGGCTCTTTACTTCTGGCCTCCCTAGTCATTGGCCCATTCATAACCAGCTGTTTAAAATAGCTGTTCATTTTGTTTCCATCTGCTGCATTTCTGAAATTCAGTGTGTTAGGTTTCCGATGAGGAGGATTGCTGAAGTGGCCTTTTGTTTAGATAGGAAGCAAGAGTGTTGGAGTGTAGCATACAGACTAGTGGATGATTATAAATGGCAGGCAAGCATTTATATTAGTGATGGCCAGATGTGCTTCTGGAGCATAAAGGTGTACTTCAAAAGATCCCTTTTTTTTTAAAGTTAGAAGTGAGGTGAAATTGCCTTTTGTTTATGTCAACAGAACAGTTCCTATACTATTTCTTTCTAGCATTTTCCTATTTCACACACCTTGCTTCTCTTAATGCTCGGTATTTTCCAAACACTAGTTGGCAGAGGAATGATCTGTAATGCAATAGATGGAATGTTGGGGTGGGATGTAGAAGATACCCATCCAAATCCCTGCTTAGCTAGATATTTCACTGTACAGTTTTGAGCACTGCTTGAGATACCTCACAGGTTGGGCTAAATACAATTGCAGATATGCACCACTTTGCAGTGTTCCAGCTTATGCCAGAATCACATAACCCAGGGCTTTCCAAACTGGGGCGTTGCGATGCCCCAGCCTGTGGGCCCTGGCCTCTGCCCCCTTGAGGGGCAGGGGCAGCCAGGAGGCACGGAGGAGGCAGAGGTGTGATCCCCAGAATCATGCCACTCAGGGGGCTGCAGGGGCTTGGGTGCACTTACCCAAGCTTCCTGCAGCCTCCCGGGGGTGCAGGGAGCCCAACTGAAGTTTCTTCTATGATCCCGTGTCATTAGAGAATTGAAAGGTGTATGACAAACCTGGCAATCCTATTTATTTTGAATTAGGCGTAGACAAGTGGAGGCTTGAGAAAAACCTTAGGGAAATGAACAAGGATAGTTGCCCTTTTAACACTACTGTATTCTCAAGATGGAGAGCCACTTCATCTGCACTCGACTACATTCATCCTTACTAACAACCCTGACAGGCATGGCTTATGTATCACCTTTAATCCCACCAGTGCCAACTCAAGGGTCAGGTGCTTCAAATGTACCTTTTCAGCCACTTGCAGGATGTTGGGCAGCAAACAGCTGTCCAGTGCTCTTGTGTGTGTGTGTGTGTGTGTGTGTGTGTGTGTGTGTGTGTGTGTGTGTGTGTGTGTGTGTGTGTGTTTTAAAGACCAGACCAGTGAAACTGCTTGGTTTACTTTTTGAGCAAAGGTGGATTTTTTTTTTCAAGTTTCTTTTGGTTTCCACTTGGCCTGGTAAACCCACTTTTATACAGTAGGTGTATTTAAAACATTTCAAAGCATGGTCCATCCAGCATTTATTCCCTATTCTGTCTATTAACTTGATCGTCTGTTCACATCATTACTCACAATGAAACATAGATTTGAATGATCTCCAGGTGATTAACTTCCAAACTTATCCATGGAGTATTCTTTCTTCCTGTGTGTAGAGTTCAAGGGCCCAATCCTATCAAACTTTCCAGTGCCAACGCAACCGCAATGCAGCCCTGCGGTAAGGGAACAAATGTTCCTTTACCTTGAGAAGGCCACCATGCATGCCTTGTTAGCATGGCTGCATCTGTGCTGGAAAGTTGAATAGAATTTGGCCCTAAATCAGGAATTAGAGTAGATTATCTGAACGAAAGGAATTACAGGGGCCTCTAGTTTTACACATGTTTCATTTAGGCAGTTTTGTAAGAAAACAGTTTAATACTAAACCTAATTTTAGGAATCATGTGGTCAAATATGATTAAATTCTTTTTTTAATTGACACATTTTTGGGATGTGTGCTGCTTTTCCAAAATGCAACTCCCATGTAAAACAAGAGGTGAATGTATATGGAAATCGTCATATATTTTAACATGTTTCTAAGAGGCAAAGAAGGAAGGCCCATAGCCAGGGAGACAGACCAGGGACAGACTGCACTTGCTCCCGGTGTGGAAGGGATTGTCACTCCCGGATTGGCCTTTTCAGCCACACTAGACGCTGTGCCAGAACCACCTTTCAGAGCGCGATACCATAGTCTTTCGAGACTGAAGGTTGCCAATACTAACAGTTGTTGGGCACACTTCAGTTCCTTTCTTCCATCCAGCTTGCTTCAAACAAAATTAATCTTATCAATAGCAATACCTGCCAATAATGGGGGATACCTCACAGTGGTGTTTCCGGCCATTGTGCCGTCAGGAGCATACCTCCAAAGGTGCTGCCCCCACTTGGAGGAAATGGCCTCCCTGTACTTGCTTCCTCCCCTCCCCAGGCATTCTGAAGGCTGAAAATTGTCACTTCTGGTTTTCAGATGTCTGTAGCCTCCCCAGCCCTGAGAAGGCCTTGTAAAGCCTTCTGGAGACCAACAACCAGAACTTCCTGTTTTCAGATGAAAACCAGAAGTGATTATTTTTGACCTCCAGAAGGCTTTAGAAGCTACCGTGTGCAGCTTCCCCAGCCCTCAGGGGGCGACCCTCAGATCAGCATGCTGATATCCACAACAGACTGAGTGCAACGGGGGGATCTGCCTAGGGGGAGTGGATGGTAATGCGACGATGCCCCCCAAGCCTGGTGCCCAGGGCGTTTGCATCCCTTGCCCCTCCCTCAAGTACACCACTGATACCTCAGAGTTTAATCCCTGTCATCTCCAGGTTTGACTGGAAGAGACCCTCGTCTGAACCTTGGAGTGCCGCTGTGTCAGTATAGTTAGACCTATATGAACCAGTTGTCTAATTCTGTATGAAGCAGCTTTATGTGTTCATTCATTGTTAATTAGGTTCATCTCACTTTTGTCCTTTTAATCAATAAACACAAGAGCAAAGTTTTTTGGCACTTGGAAGTTTCTCCAGAAAAAGGCATCCTTGCTTCGTTTTTGAGACTGCAAATATGATATAGGTGATGGCAGCAATCCAACAAGGGAGTACTCAAGAATACAGCTGAGGACTGTCCCATTGCTGTTTATAAAATAGTTCAATCTCAACAGACACCAGTTCATTTCATCACTTCAGTTGCCCTGTACTTATTGGAACAGTTGTCAAAGATAGCAAATTATCTTCTTCCACTTCTTCTAGGGCTCAGTAGTCTAACGCTTTAGGTCTGTGTAGCACAATTGAATAGCCGTGATTGAATTGTGTTTAAAAAATTAATTTAATTTGATGTGATGTTGCTTTTGGTTTGGCCATGCCTATTCACTTCAGTGAGTAAAGACTGAAGAAGATATACATCAGACTTCTTAAATCACTACATGTAGCATTGTTCCTAGACAATGTACAAAGTGTGTAGTCTCCTTGAGTCTTGCCCTAATTCTGTTGACATTTATTATTTCTAGAATGTATATCTCCCCCTCCATCTAGACATCATCAGGGCTTATACTTTTTTACAACAAGTTTTTGTCTACAAAGCCCTCCTTCTATCTCAGTATTGTTTTCTTATGACCACTACCTTTTATTTGTTCTTTTGATGGTTATTCTCCTCTCACTATATCAGATTGTTAAATGATCAAGTAGCAAGATACTAAACTTGGGCATTTAAACCACACAAAAATAATCTAGTTAGTCTAACTCTTGTTAAGAGTTTAAGAAATGCAGAAGTTTTTTGAACAACAGGGATGAGAAAATAAAAAGCAACTATTTCTATGCGTTCTGTGTTTCAGACCAGTTTTCACATTTCTTTTTTCCTCAACATAGAGCTTACCAATCATAACAGGGAAAGCATTTACTATGTAACATGAAAAAGGATATATTTGTGTTATTTTCTCCCAAGATAGCTTCTGAAGCCATTTGCAGGATTTTAGAATAACAGCTTTTATATTTTATCAGTTTAGAGTATCCGCCTCCACTGTCAGTAAAAACCAAAGGCTACAAGATATATTGAGCTTTGCTTTTGCGACTTTCTTGATGATTGGTCTCCTGTGCTTTGTATTCTATCATCCTTAGATTGAGCTATACACTCTTATGGAAAGAGGATCCAATCTTGCAGAGGTTCTGACAAGAGTGCATTCTGAACTTTTTTCAGTAAAAGTATAAGCAATGATTATAATCCCCTCCAGTCTTGGGATCAAATTTCACAAAACTATTGCATGTGCCTGAGGCCGCCCAGGGTCATGGGCTTGCAGTAATGCTATGCAGTGCGCAGAAGCACAGTTTCTCACATCATAGAAAAACAGCAAGGAATTTGTCACAAGCAATCTCTGTGCACTAATCTGGGCATCACTGCAGACAGTACTGAACTACATGGACTGATGGTCTGCCTTAGTATAAAGCAGCTACATAGTCTGCATTTCCTGCAAATGTAAGACAAGGCAGTTATTCAGGGTTAATGTAATATAAGTGTTGTTTGTTTCATCCATTCTTGTTTGTTTTAATTATTTTAAACCACTTTTATCCCACTCTCCCCACATATTGCATTCCAGAGTGCATGAAATAGCCACCTGAGTGGGTGAAACCAACCTACAGCAACCAACCCTGAAGTAATTTGACAGAAGCATTTTGCGTATCTGGACATGATCTGATGCTTATGAGAAGCGCAACCTCACCTTCAAAGAAGATGGATTAATTTTGGTTATTGCTTGGGTTTTGAAGATGAGACAAAAAGGCATCATAGATCAACATAGAAAAACATTAGATAGCAGCATAGAAAAAGAACTTAGCAGAACCAGCTATACTTCATCAGAAGAATAGCCAAGAGCTTTAAAGGAAATTAAAATGAGCCATAACAATTGGAATTGACACAGGAGCATAAAGGATCTTTTCGAGATAGAGAAAACATGCCTTATAAAGCACTGAGCAGAAAAGACAGTGATAATGGAAACTGCATCTCAAGGAAAACAATTGGAAAAATAAAAATAAGACAGACATCAGGCCAGAGCTTTGTGTCTGCATGCTTACCAAAACCACTACTTCAATCAGAACCCTCCAGTACATTTTCTCTCACTTATCTTCATGCAATGAAAGGGCTTAGATTTCTAGGAAGTGTCTACCCAAGGGTAATTCTCACTGAGGTTATTTGGCTGCACAGATATGCAGGGGGGTTATGAATAGGTTTCTTAAATTATCTTACAGTGAGCTTCTCCGTAAAAACCTAACTTTTTAAGTGTCTCCAAATTACTGCAGTAAAACAAAGCATGCTGTGTGCTTGGCAAGAATCACTCTTGGGTCACAGAAATATGTCTTAAAACGTGATGGCAGTGAAGCCTTGCTTAGAAGTTAGAAATCTTGCTTAGCCCTCATTGATCTATGGTAAGGCAGTTGAAACAAGAGGTCTGGACTCTTGGATTTCTGTTGGACTACTAAGGAGACGGTAGGAGTGGGCTTAGCACTCTGCTGCTTGGTCCAGGCAAGATGCATGCTGGGCAAAAATGCAACTCCAATCTACTTGACAGATATGTGTTCCTTGTTAAATGCTGGGGGGGGGGGGGAGTTGCTGGCTTCTTTGCACAACTGCCAGCTCTAATGGTAGTGGTGATGCAAAAGTGGTGCCTGCAGAATGTGATACTGACAAAAAAATTTTTTTCAAAAGAAATTACCTTAAAATAAAACAGAATGTCTACACAAAGAACAGATGGTGCTTGTGGAGGATCTGTTTCCAGACCCCTGGGGATATTAAAAAAAAACTATGGATAAAAAATTTGTGGTTAGGCATCCCTTAAAGCCTCTGAAGGCAAACCAGAGCTGTGGTCTGGTTGTCTCTGGTGGATGTTCTGAAACCCATGGAGGCCATAGAGGATCCCTTTCAGTTTTGCGTCAAAACCAGAAGTGACATTTAAAGGCCTTATAAGGCCTTTGGAGGGCTGGGGAAGCCCTCCCAGGCCCTCCAAAGGCCTTAAAATGTCACTTCCAGTTTTGATGCAAAACTGGAAGTGGCCTTCTAAGCTAAGGCCTTCCAGAGGTCTTAGAAGGCCTTCTGAGCCCACAGAGGCCTCCACGGGCCTCAGAAGAGCTCCTGTTGCCTTCGGAGGTTTTGTATTTGGCCGAATCTGGCTCAACACAAATCTCGGGGACCACAATGAGCCAGATCCACAGATACAAAATCCATGGATAATTAGACTCAACCTTTATGAAGAAGTAATTGACAAAATGCTTTACTGGAGTATATGAGGGAGCGGTGGATCTAGTGTTGTGGCAGTGGAATGAGTTTGAAACTTGTGGTGCAGCAACAACAAAAGCAGAGTATGCAAACTACTCTCATCTGAACTGTAACACTTAGCACACACCCAAGAAATGACATCCTTACTTTGTCCTCATAGTAAACAGGTTGTCTCAATTTTTTTTAACGAATCTCACTGTTTTATTTTCAAATTCTACTGTACAGTAGTTGTTTATAAAAGCTGTCTTGGACATAAAGCTTCCAAGACCTCTGATTCCTGGTGCATCTCTCTTAAAGCTTAGAGATTATTCTGTTGATATATTGATTTTTGAACTTGCAGCAACTGTTACCCTGCACATGCCCGATCTCATCTGATCTCGGAAGCTAAGGAAGGTCAGGCCTGGTTAGTACTTGGATGGGAGACCGCTTGGGAATACCAGGTGCTGTAGGCTTATACCATAGTCTTTTGAGACTGAAGGTTGCCAACCAACAATTATACATACCACGTAAAAAATTTCAGAGTGAAACCTGGTTTAAAACAAAAAACCCACACATACTCTAATACTTGTAAAATACAATGTTGTACTAATTCCCCTTTACCCATTTTCCTAATTGAATGTACCTGAGAGAAAATTTGTTTAGTTTACTTCTGACATTCTACATCCTGCTGTTTATACTCTGCTCTATTGGCTCCTTTTATTCTGAATGTTCTTCCTCCAGGCTTAGAAAACAAGGGCCAAACCATTCCTTTTAAAACATGCATGCAATTCTCTTTCTGATGCCTCCCAGATCTTGGATTAAAATCGATGCAATAGCAGCAACAGATGAAAACAATTATCAATACTGTGTACTAAAATTCTACAACAAAGCTTCTTTCAAGTCTTTGTAAGACTTGGGGAGAGCTTTGACCTGATTCTCCAGAGAGTTCTTTAGAATTTTTTCCTGTTTGATTCCTGCTTGTCTGATTTTTATGTCAGGCTAGTGTTGTGGTCCAGTCGTAACAAGGGCCTGAACTGGCAGAATGTGCATTCAACCAGAGTGAGCTGTGGCAAAAGCATCATAAAGCACGTTGCTAGAGCGCAAGGCCCAGGCATGTGGGCAGGAAAGTGGAAGCATTCCCACGGGCACTGGTGGTCATTGAGAGGCCCACTGGAGCAGGTAAATCAAGCACAGGTGTAGAGGAGGCAGGGAGGGGTTGATTGGGTTTGCGGGATGGCAGAATAGGCACAGGAGAGGGTGAAACAGGCCATGGAGAGGGTGGTATTGGTGACATCAGCATGCACCATCTCCAAATCCCCTTCATGGACCTGATCTACCTTCACGGGTCAATGTGAACTTGTGCCAGTGATATCACTGATGCAGGTCCATTGCAGCTGCTGAGGTTTACCCCGGAGCAAGGGGACAAATGTCCCCTTACCCCAAGGAGACCTCCAACAGCCAGAAATACCCCACAGGATGCAGCGTAACCCACACTGACACTGCTGTATCACTGCATAGGGATTTCCATTGGATTAGGCTATTAGAGTCAAACTTAAACAACGTACAGCCTTGAATTTGAAGATACAGGGAAAGAGACCATGCTTTTTCTTTAGAACCAACATGAAACAGTTTTAATTATTAATTTTTAAACGTTTCTGCTCTGCCTTTCAGCTAACAAAGCTCCCAGTACAGCTTGCAGAAAATCAAACACTGGGAAATCATTGCAATAGGAAAAGATGGACAGAAGGCATGGAGGGGGTGAACATATCTTGTTCGCTTCTTTCCTCTTCCTCCATCTTACAGGTCAGTTGGTGTTTGTTTCTCTGGTCACTGCATGGTAAAGAGGAGCACATTCCAAGCCTAAAGAAGCACCAGCAGGTGAAGGTGGCAGTCATGGTTCTCTGACTTGCTGATTTTCCTCCTCTTCCTCTTTACAAGGCAGCTGGTGTTTCTCTGGCCACAGTGAGATTTGAGCAGGACTGGCTATGTGACCATTCTGGCAACAGGCTGGCCAAGTGCAGGTTGACAGAGAGCACCCAGTGCCTGTTAGCCAGCTCCATCATCTTTTCACACTTTTTCACGGTGTATCTCTGACGTTCATATCTAGATGCATTCCCAGCATTCTCTCCACCAGCCATTAGAAGCAGCAGTAGCAAAGTTGGACATAATTTTAGGGAAGGAGTTGATGGGTCTGTGGCAGCAGCAGCAACTTACACCTCTCCTCCAGCATTCAGTGCTGCTTCTGCTCCTATATGCTGGCAGACTGAATGCTAGGATTGAAAGCTCCTAGCATTCTCCATGCTGGTCACTAGAAGAAGCTGAATGACAGAGGAGGTAAGCTCTCCTCAGTTTCCTCTTATGAGCTCCGTGAGTTCTTCAGAAGAACTTGAGCCACTAGCAGGCATCAGTGGTGCATGTTTGAGGAGGGATGTGTTGTATTTGCGCATGTCTGATGCAGCAAGTTCGGGTGGGAGGGGATGGGGATGGGTAGTGGAATTTGGGGGATAGCCAGTGGCAGTCCTGACACTATGCTGTTCTAGGATGAGTCTGAATGCGTCCCCGGTCACGTGACCTCCTGAGGGCCACCTGCGTCTGCTGCTTCCCCATCCGGAGGAGTTCTGCGGGCATTAAAATGTCACTTCTGATTTTCATAAAAAACCAGAAGTGATGTTTTAAGGCCTTCTGGAGGCTTCGAAGGCCTTCTGAGAGCTGGTGGGGGGGAACGTGCAACCTCTCCGGCCCTCAGAATGCCTCAGGGCAGGGAAGCAGCAGGCATTGGTGGCCTTCTGCATGGCACGGCTGGGAGCACCACTGCCCCCAAGCTGTGCCGCCCAGGAGCACTTGCACCTGAGGACTTTCCCCTAGGTATACTACTTGGAATAGCAAAATTGGAGGGGTGGGTTCAGGTGGCTGTTTGCCATGGACCATCTTGAGATGGGGCACTGTCTAAATTTTATGAATTAAAATAACAAATTGTAAGGTAAAACGGTTTAGCTCATTCTGCCTTTGTGTGCACTCCCTTACCAAAACATAACAGAAACATCCCAGTATGTAGAGGAGGAAACATCTCCCCAGCTTTGCTTTGAAATGATACTGAGAGGAAATTGTGACTCCTCAAGCAACAGTTTGAAGCTGTAGATGAACAGTTTTATTTACGGCTCTCTGTGATATGCTTCTGGGGTAGATGAGACAGAAGAGTCCTAGAGACAGGCTCTCTGTAGCTGGGGTGGTGAACATACGATGACAAAACTTTACTGTTATGTCCTGTAAAATTTGGAGGATAATCTTTCACCGCTTATTATAAATTGAATCTGTGTCGTGTTCAGTTTTTCCCCAGCATTTCTTTTGCTGTGATTGTAGGCTTCCTAAGGGTCCTTCTTCCAAAGATATGATGCTGGAAAGTTGAGAGTTCGTTAATCTCCGAAATAGAAACTGCCAAACCCCAAAGCATTGATTCGTGAAGCATTTCTTAGCTGTTTTCGACTTGCTTGACCTGCGTGATAAATGTCTGTCTCCATCTCTCACACACACTTATTCAGGCATTCTCTCACTCTCCTTCCCTCCTTCCCCTTTTCCTCTCTGTTCATGGCTTGCCTGCATGCCTAGTAAATTTCTTACTTACAAAGTACACCAAAAGCAGTTATTTAAACAACCAGATCCACAGAAGTATTTTACTCCTCTCACCCATCTTTCTTTTTACCTCCCCACCCCCTTTAACAAAAGGTTAGCTTAGTCTTGGAGGGATGTAAGCTCAATACTCCTGCTTGTGTTTACTGTAGCAGTCTAGTGCAGCCATCCCTCTGGAATTAATAATAAAACTTCCTCCTTTGTGCAGTGGTGGTGCCTCCCACTCTCAAAGCAGGAGGATGGTGTACCTTGCTTCTCCAGTGGGATCTCCGTGTCTGTCTTAGTCCTTACAAGGGGGTAGCTCCTCCCTCTCAGGTAGGTAGACCAGAGTCTTTTGGACTTCCTGAGGACTCCCCAGACTGGCCTAGCCTTTTGGCAAAAGCAAGACAGAGCTGGAAAATGCAGGGAAGGATCCCCTTTTTTACCTTTTCCCTCCTTTCCCTCTTCTCCCAGCTCCAGCAGGCAATCCTGCCTGCTGTTTCTTCCTTTTTTCTACCAGCAGGCTACTGCCTGCTTGGAGGCTCTCGCGTGGCTGCCTGCTTTAGAGCAGGGCAGCCACATCTATTTTTAAATTTGGCACCTTTCCACACCTGAGCCCAGCTTGCTGGGCCCACCCACATGTGCACTTAGCAGCCCGGACTCCAGGGCTGCCCGCATCTGACCCCAGGGCAGCCCTCCTCAGCCGGGAGCCCGTGTGACTGGGTTGCCCTCACCCGACCCCAGGGCAGCCCCTCCTCCACGGGCGCCGTGCGACTGACGGGAGCGCTCCGGGCTGCCCTTACCTGACCCAGGGCAGCCCTCTCTCTCTGTCTCGCGGCAGCAGCCACGCAACAGGTGCTCCGGGGCTGACCTCACCCGACCTCCAGGCTGCTCACCCCCCCACACTCAGCAGGGGCAAAACAGGCGAGCGAGCGAGCACTCCAGCCACAGACAACCTCCAGGGCCACTTTCCCCCAGCCGCTGCGGAGCTCCTTCCTTCCTCCAGAGCACCACGCGACAGGCGCCATCTTGGACTAGTGCCCCGAAGTGTGCGAAGACTAGCCCCCCCAGTGGGGCAGGGGCGACAGACACAGGCTCGTGGCGGCAGCGGGGCTGCCCAGATGCTTCAGCTACCTCCATTGGCAACAGGAAGGCAGCGGAGGACAGGACCACGTGCGTGGCGCCATCTTGGCCATTCGCCAGCCCGAGACTGGACCGAACCTTGGAGGAATGATGAGCCCCTCAAACTGGCGGAAGCTCCCCCTCACCCATGGCCACCCCCACAGAGGTCCCTGATTTGTCCACCCCCCCGCGGGGCTGAATGCCTTAGACTGGGGAGAGCTCTCAATGGCCATCCAGGACATGGCCCACGCCAGTGTCTCCACTGCCATGGAGACCCACCAGCAGCCACGGAGGGGTACCCTAGAGCAGGGGTGCCCAAACCCCGGCCCAGGGGCCACTTGCGGCCCTCAAGGCCTCTCAATGCGGCCCTCAGGGAGCCCCCAGACTCCAATGAGCCTCTGGCCCTCTGGAGATTTGTTGAAGACCACACTGGCCCAACGCAACTTCTCTCAGTGTGAGGGCGACTGTTTGACCTCTCGTGTGAGCTGTGGGATGACAGCTCCCTCCACTGCTTGCTCTTTCACAACTGTGATGCAGCAGCGGCAGCTAAGGAAAGGTCAGCCTTGCTTTTTGCAAGGCCTCTTATAGGCATTGAGCTATTGCAAGACCTTGATTCATTTATATAAGTTCATCTTCAATATATTCATTTATGTAAACTTATGTAAATTTATTCAAATTTTAAATGTAGATTAATTATTTATTTCCCCGGCCCCCGACACAGTGTCAGAGAGATGATGTGGCCCTCCTGCCAAAAACTTTGGACACCCCTGCCCTAGAGCATCCACCCACAGGGCTCCCAGCTTCCACCCCGGAGGAGGAGGATGAGGAGGACCCCCCACCCCCCCTCCAAGAGGCACGGGACGCCCTCCATGTGCAGTGTCACCCCCATACACACCCACCTCCAGGAGTAGGACCAGGGTGAGGGCAGCTCCCACGCCTCATCTGCGGAGGAGGGCGAGATATCAGGGGAAGAGGTTGAGACCCACAAGCCCCACCTCTTCTATGCTGAACAGTTCAACAAACTGATATCAGGGGTGCTCCAGGTGCTAGACTTGCAGTCTGAGCACCCTGAAAACACGGGCCCCAAGACCAAGTGGGCGTCCCCAACAGTATTCCTTAATCAGGAGGAAACCCCCCAATGGTTTCCCTTCCCTCCCTTCTTCCAACAACTGGTGGACAAGGATTGGAACAATCAAGCCAACAGCAGGGACTCCAGCAAACCTTCCACCAGGTTCTACAACCTGCCCACAGAGGTCATGACCCGCTTCAAGGCACCCCTGGTGGACACTCCAGTAGCAGCACTGGGATCCCTAGCCGTCCTTCCCATGGACAGCGACAGTCTCCGAAGGGACCCCACAGACAAGAAGGTCGAGCTAGCCACCAGGAGGGGATTTGAGGCTTCCTCTAATGCGCTGCAGGCCTCTGCCTCCCTCTGTGCCAGAACGTTGGTTCTCTGGCTTCAACAGTTCAGTGAGACCCACAAGCTACGCTCCACGGCTCGTTTGGATATCAGAAAGATGGCCTCAGCTGCCGCCTTTATAGCAGATGCCACAGCAGATGCCCTGCAGTTCTTGGCCAGGGCCACTGGAGTTGCCACGTGCTGCAGCACCTGACTGTGCAACTGGGACGTGGATGCTACCTCACGCGCCAGGGTCACCAGCCTCTCCTTCCAGGGAGCCAGTTTGTTCGGGGATGCCCTGGACCCAGTCCTCGTGAAGTCCAGAGGCAAGAAGAGGGTCCTGCCCACTAAGGAGAGGAACCCAAGGCCCGCCCAGCAGCCCCAACACCGGCCTTTTCACTCACCAAGAAGCTCTTAGCCCAGCACCTCAACTTCTCCGGCCCTTTTCGGAAGTCAAAGGCCTGTCTGGCACCCTAGGCAGCCTGCCCACAAGCCCAGAGGACAGCAGCCCCAGTGCTTTGGCGCAAAGGGTCCAAAGTCACAATGGCGACCAGCCATCCTCGTCCCACAGCATCAGCAGAAGGCTGCAACAGTTCACGGACAGATGGGATGAGGTGACCACCGACCAGTGGGTGCGGGGCACCATCTTCTGTGGGTATTCCCTGGAACTCTGTGTGACTCCCCCCAACCAGTTCTTCCAGGTCCCCAGACCCAAATGCCCGCTAAAACACAGCAAGACACTCGAGGTAATCCAACACCTCCTGCAGGTCAGGGCCATCGAACCAGTTCCAAGGGAGCAGTGGGGGTCCGGGGTGTACTCCCACCTCTTCACTGTGCCCAAGAGATCCAGCTGCACCAGAGCCATCCTCGACCTCAAGTGGCTCAAAGATAGATGCACCAACAGAAATTCAAGATGGAGACCCTACGCTCCATCCTGATGTCCATCAGAAGGCACACCTACATGACCTCACTGGTCCTCCAGGAGGCGTACCTGCACGTGCCCATCTTGCCCGCCCACCGCCGCTACCTCAGGTTCTGCTACCTGAACCAGCACCATCAGTACAGGGCACTTCCTTTTGGCCTATGTTCAGCACCAAGTGTCTTCACAAAGATCCTCATTGTGTTGATTGCGCACTTGCGCACAAGGGGTGTGGCCACCTTTCCGTACCTGGATGATGTCCTTCTGAGATCAGCCTCGCCAGAAGAGGGTGCCCTACACCTGCGCCAGACCATACAATGTCTTCGGAACCACGGGTTCTTCATCAACTTGGAGAAGTCACCTGACACCCTCACAGACTATAGAACACCTGGGAACAATCATCAGCACCTCCCAGTTCAAAGTTTTCCTGCGCCCAGAGTGGCGGACCAAGACTGCAAACCTGATCAACGCTGTCCTTTGATCCCCCAGACCGGACATACTGATGTTGTCCCGTCTCCTGGGCATGCTGACCTCCTGCCAAGACATCATTCCCTGGGCCAGATACAGGGCACAATCCCTCCAGCACCTGCTGCTGCCCTTCCAGGACTTCATCGTCACTCAAAGGAGCAAGCGTGTCAGACGCCCTCACTCTTATTATTATTATTATTATTATTATTATTATTATTATTATTATTATTATTATTATTAATAATACATGTATTTATATACCGCCTTTCTTGGTCATCAGATTTCTCATACTTTATTCAAGGCGGTTTACATGGGCAGGCAGTTCTAAATCTCCGTAGGGATTTTTACAATCAAAGAAAGGTTCTATCTTTCAAGAACCACAACATTTCAGATGGATCTTTTTGATCTGGTATCACATTCTGGCCTCCAATTTCCTCCCACGCAAGCTGGCAAGCAGCCCCTTCATCTCTCACATGGAGGGCAGCCAATAATAATAATAAAACTTTATTTTTATCCCACCCTTCTCCCTAACGGGACCCAGGGCGGCTAACAACATATTAAACAAACAGATTTTTAAAAAAACACATTAAGCAGATAAAAACATTTAAAAACACATTACAGAGGCCATAAAAATAGTAGTCAGATTAAAAGACAGAATAAAAGAGCAAGTCACCGAGGAATCAAGCCTGTAAAAAACTAAAAGATGTATAAAAATGTTAAGACGCTTCTTTGCTCACAGCAAAGAGCAGGTGGAATAACTTGGCTCAGCTTGTCAGCTGCTTCAAGGTCTCACCATTCATGGTGCCGGTGGCCTCGAACTGGCGACTTGTGGATGTTATCTTCAGGCAAACTGAGGCTCTACCCTCTAGACCAGACCTCCTGCCCTCCTGTCTTAAGGACCTTCGATAGTGGATGCGGCCTCACAGGTTGGACCAGGGTTCGCTGATCCAGATACACCACAGAGCCGCCCTGCTCACGAACACGAGTCTCCAGGGATGCAGGGCCCACACCTCCGAGGCGGTAACGCAGGGCCGCTGGTCCCCAAACGAGAGTACAGCTCCCATCATCCTGCTAGAGCTGAGGACCATTCGACTGGCCCTGCTGGCCCTCCCCCAACTCAAGGACCAGGATGTACTAGTGTACACTGACAACATCGCGGCAAGGGGACACCAGGTCAGCAGCACTGCAGATGGAGGCGCGCAGACTGATGCTGTGGGCAGAAAAGAACCTTAGGTCCATCAGAGCCGAGCACATCGCCCGACTGGAAAACACAGCAGCGGACTGGCTGAGTCACCAGGACCTCAACCATTCAGAATGGAGGTTTCACCCGTAGGTCTTTGCATGGATTAACGGTCAGTTTGGTCCAGTGACCATAGACCTGTTCGCCAGCAGCCACAACCACCAGCTGCCGGGGTTCTTCTCCTGAGGACGCTGTCCGGAAGCAGAGGGGATGGACGCACTCCACCAACGGTGGCCCCAAGGGGTAATGTATGACTTTCCCCTCACAAAGCTCCTACAGAGGGTCCTCACGAAGGTCAGGCTAGAGCAGGCCAAGGTCCTCCTCATAGCCCCAAACTGGCCCCACCAGCCCTGGGATCCGGACCTGCGGGAGCTGGCCACCTCCCCACCCATTCCCCTTCCCCAGTGCCCAGACCTACTGTCACAGGGCCCAATCCTGCATCCCCAGATAGCCAAGCTCCATCTAGCTGCCTGGAGATTGAGCGGAAGAGACTAGCCAAGTCAGGCCACTCCCCCGCCATCCTGGCTACTCTTCTCTCCGACTGGTGAGGATCCACCAACCGGGTCTACAATGGAACCTGGAGGGTCTTAACTGAATGGTGCCGACCCTGGAATCTTGACCCGGAGAGGATCCGGGTCAAGGACTTTCTGAGCTTCCTCCAGGCAGGCCTCGACAAGGGACTCAAGCATGGCCACCCTTAAGATGCAGGTCTCAGCGGTCGTCCTGGGGTCCCCCAAGGGAAGGGTCCTGGTGTCGCACCCCCATGTTCGAAAATTCCTCAAGGGAGTGAGCCTCCTCAGTCCGCCCCCCCCCCGTGACCAGGGCCCCCACATGGGACCTGACCCTGGTAGTGAGTGCGTTGACGAGGCCTCCTTTTGAGCCTATGGCGACATGCTTGCTCAAGCCACTATCGCAGAAGACCGCCTTCCTGGTGGGCGTCACTTCTGCCAGAAGGGTGTCCTAGCTGGCAGCCCTCTCAGTAGCCAGTGAGCTCTGCCGGATCCAGGAGGACAGGATTGTCCTCCACACCAACCCTACCTTCCTACCCAAGGTGAACTCCCTGTTTCACCGGTCGCAGGAGGTGGTGCTGCCCACTTTCTGCCCCAATCCTTCTCATCCCAGGGAGCAGGAATGGCTTGCCCTTGACTTGTGTCGGGCGGTGAGCTTTTATCTCTCCAGGACCTCCGCCCACTGGCGTTCAGAAGCCTTGTTCGTCTTATACCAACCCAGTGACCAGGGCAGGAAGGTGTCTCCCTTCAACATTTCCAGATGGGTTAGAGAGGCCATAGCCGAGGCCTACAGGGCCTCTGGCAAGGAACCCCCAGGGGCATAGTGGCTCACTCCCTCAGGGGAGCCGCCACCTCAACAGTATTCAGGGCTCACCCCTCCCTGGAGGCAGTGTGCAGTTCAGCTACCTGGAGCTCGCCCAACACCTTTATCAAGCACTACAAGATGGACGCCTTCGCCTCTGGGGATGCAGCCTTCACCAGGCATGTCCTCCAGAGCGTAGCACTATAGGCTTGCAGCAGCTCCCATCCTTGAGGGGCACCGCTTGGGCACATCCCACTTGTAAGGACTAAGACGGACATGGAGATCCCACTGGAGAACGGGGAGATTTGTACTTACCATTAATCCCCCTTCTCAGTTGTCGCCATGTCTGGATTAGTTCGCCTGCCCTCGCAGCTGTGTAAAAAAAAAGAAAAAGAAAAGAGAAGTAAATATAACGAGGAGTAGAACAGTGAGGTCAGGGAAGGGCAGAGCAACACAGAGTAGCAATGGAACTAGGGTAGGGTCTCGCGCCACCTGGGCCCATTCTGCACTCATCCCCAGAGCTGACATGCAATGCAGCACATAGCAGCAGACGACCGCCACTGCAGTGCCATCCGGAAGGACTCGAGACATCTAGCATCCGAATATATCCCACTGGGGAGGGGTTCTTCTTGAAGCTTGGACAGCCTGGGGAGTCCAGGCAGCCCCTCCCCTCAGGAAGTCCAAAAGACTTTGGCCTGCCTACCTGAGAGGGAGGAGCTACCCACTTGTAAGGACTAATCCGGACATGGAGACCACTGAGAAGGGGGATTCATGGTAAGTACAAATCTCCCCATTTTCTGCTGCCCTCTGTTTTCACCCTGGAAGCCACTACCACCACCAAAATTGCACCTTATAGAAAGATTCTTCCTAGACTTTTAATCCTTTGTGAGTTTCTTTAAAAGAACTGATCTCAGATTCCTCTAAGCTAGCTAAATCGCCAGTTTATTAGAGAGTTCGTTTCTAATTACCACAGAAATGTTTTAAGAATTGAATAGTCTTTCAGTGGCAATTTGTTAGCTAAATCTCATTTGGCTTATTATGAAGCAATTGGTGAAAGTTCAAAGTGGACTTTGATGAAATCTAGTAATTGGTTGTCAAGTTTAATTGACATACTTGATGTAGTTCTGTCTCTGAGCTTGTTGATGAGGGATTTTTCAGAGGTTGCTGGTGATAAGGTTGTGTCAGACTGAGGGTTGCAGCTTCGGGATGTGGACTAGGAATGCGAGGGGCTTTCTCTATATCTCTTTGCTCACATGCTACTTGGAGTTGTAAGCTAACCCAGATTTTTCCACTCCAACCACCTCTTGCTAACCAGAAGCTTTAACCTGTTTTTGTTCACATGATCACATCTTGGGATAGAAGAGAAATGAGAGAGAAGCCCCTAATCACCATGATTTTCTCTTGTACTCTTTTAACTTAAGTCAGCCATTGACCATTGAATATTTAAACAAACAGATGATCCAAGAGACATAAAGGGCTGTGAGGTAAGAATAACTAATTGTGTAAAGAAGCCATAATGTTCTGATCTGAGCACACTTACATGGGAGTTTCATCGAATTTAATATTGAGTTTTTTTACTTACTATTTGTATATTTGAATATAGCTTTCTGTCAAAACAATCGTGGCAGTTTACATTTTAATAATGGTTTATAATCTAAGGTGTAGCATACAAGGGGGGGAAAAACCCGGCAGGGGATTCCACTGTCACTTGTGAATTATATATAGTACACGAGTTCTGGGCAGGGGGAAACCTGGAAGTCAATTGAGCCAAAGGAGTGTCTGTCTTGCCTCTCCCTCATTTTTCCACATACTCCTGAAGAAGTGGAAAGATGTGAACAAATATAAGTACCTTAACTCTTTTTTTCCTTATACATAATGCCTAATCAAAAGTATTTTTAACATATGTAAATATACATGCTTTTTCATAGGTTCAGATGAAGGTTTGAGTCTAGGAAATGGAATGTTTTAGTTCATCTCCAGCTTTATTTAGGGATGGACTGTACAAAGTGTGAGATTCTGTGGCATATTTTTATCAAAACATTTCAGCCCAAGTTTAGCTTACAGTTTATATCCTTCATGCGATCAAGGTCAGAGCACTCTAAGTGAAAACAGTGAATTCATTTTGTTGTATACATTATATATTGATGCCGGAAGTGTCTTGATTACTCTGAGTTCTTCGATGTTCTTTCAAGTGCTACTTTGGAAAGTGGGGGGGGGGGGGGATGACATTTTTGCAAATATTACATTATATCAAGAGCTTCAGAATGAGGTCAAAGGTATGCAATATATCTTTTGGCTTTTATGATCAAAAGATTATCAAAATACACATGATGCACCCTTGAAATTCCAAAAGAGTAAAAAAAAAAAAAATTGACTATGCTTCTGTTGGCCAATGAAGATGTAACATGAGCCATCTCAACAAAATGGACAGTGAGGTTGCGTATTTCCTCTCTTTTATACCCAGTCCCAATCTTCTGCCTTTCACACACAGAGTCCCCTTGCCTGTAACTGTGGTTTGGTGTTGCACCTGCACATATAGTTAACCCTAACATGAGTGTATTGCATTTGAAACTGAATGGAAGCGAACTAAGGATTGTAGCAGGGCTGGCTCTGTGTTTGAGAAAGCCCTTGAAAAATCTGCCAATGCCTTAGGTTTCTCGGGCAGCAATAGAGAGTTTTACGTTTTGTTAGACAGCTTAACTTTTTGTTCCTGGCTTTGGTAGCAGCAGCAGCAGAAAGAGCTCTTGGTAATGGTATCCTCTACCATCTTGGTTTCACAACATTGCCCTTAATTCATCTCCAGGTTATTGTGCACAACTGAAGTTGGTGGTAGCTGTTTGAACTCTTTCTGCTACAATTACCAAAGGTGGTGGCAAAAAGGGGCAGGCAGCAAGTGCCAAGGGGACTACCAGATAAGGAAGAGCAAGACAGATATCAGCACGGGTCCTGTTGGGTCCCTGGTATCTGTCACATTGACAGATACGTTGCAATTATATATCACTGTTATGGTTGGGCTGCACAATTTGTTCCTCATCAAACTGAGCACGTGCCACCAGCCACATGGTTTGACGTACCCCAAGGACTTGTGCCACATTGCTTTTGTAATTTTGGGCAGCATTAACACGTGGTTTATTGAACTCTTGATGAACCGCCACATATAGTTCGTCGGCTGCTTTCCGCTTGGTGGGTCACAGTTGTGCAAATTTGTCTTCAGTATTTTTAGTATTGTTTTGCTTCATAAATACATGTCAGAATCTGTAATTTCTTTTAATCTTGGCAGTCCATTCTTCTCACAGTTTTAGGTTTTGTTCATTACATTCCAGGGAGATAGTCTGAATCTTGCTGCAAACACACTCCTCCTAGTGAGGAGAAATAATGAGTAAAGTGGGTTTTTGTCAAACCACAACTGTTTGAACATGGTATCTCCCTGACCATTTCATCCGTCCCTAGAAAGAATTGACATTTTTGACTGTGTTCTCAGTGCTGTACCACATCCAAGCAAATGCACTAGGAACATTTCAGGCCCTTATTGTATTCCCTGTGATAAAGGGTGAAAGATTTGGGTGGCCTGTGTTAGATGGAGACTTCTAAATGTCTAAAGTGAATTTTAATCATTCTAAAGAAGCTTACATGAGATTTGGAAAGATATGATAAATGTTGTGCTTTTTAAATTTTTAGAGTGGGGTTTTTGAGTGAGGTGAGGTTAATGTACATCTTCAAAGGCAACTTGTATTCTAATTTCCATTTAAAATCAATTAAGTCAACTTGTGACCCCCATTATAAAAATTATAATGAACATTGCACTTAAGACTCTCATTGTAACATCTTAAATACAATGTCAGAGTTCTGCTGCTGTGTTTTGTATATTTCTTTAAACACTTGTTCATCCAAATAATTTTCAATTACCAGCATTAATTCTAAATTGTTATGAATAGGATGAGGGGATGGGAACATGGTCATTCATTTTATATTGCCTTATGAGCAGTTCACTTTGTAATTTCAAAATGTCTGTCATTTTACTTAAACTGATTTAGGTTTATTAAAGCACACTTTTACTGGTACAGTTTTCTTTTAGGTTCAGAGGGAAAAATAATAAAATGAATTAGTATAATTTAGTTTTTCGTAGCTACACGGAAGCATCCCAACTACATATTTTTCTTCAGAGAGAACTCCTTTGCATTGAACAGATTGTATTATTTTTAGCTGATTGCATATGAATGTTTAATTGAAGACCATTTAAGTGTTTTACAGAAATAAATATTGCTTCATAATAAGGAATCGTATAGAGCATATAGGGACAGAGAATTATTCCATTTTAACCATGCAACTGCTTTCTGGTTTCCTTAATAGCTTCCTTCAGCTTCCATTGCAGAGATTTTAATTTTCCCAAAATTGCCATATTGAAGTCTTAATTCCTTTCTATTACTGTGCTCTGAGACCTTTTATGATGATGAGCAAAATTAGTCTTTTTAGCTAGTAATTACTTAAATTACCTTAATTATCTAATAATGTAATGTCAGCAACAAAAATTTATATATACTGCAGCAGAATCATTATAATGCTGATTAAAGTAATTGTCAGGTCCTAAATACTAGCATGTCTTTTCCCAAAGCCAAGAATTTTTACAATTTCATGTGCCTTACTCAGTGTAATTTGGCTTGAGGTGTTTATCATAGCAGTCAGTGATGGCCAGAAAGGTATTTGGGATAATTAGCTAAGTGATTCATAATTGCCAAAACATCTGTCAGAATTAATCCTAGCAAGGTAACAGTTTTTTTTTTCTTTTAATCAAAAATATCCTTATAATACACTTGGTAAAAATTGCCCTGTTGGAGTAATTGGATAGGCACTTGGGAGAGAAATTCACCCCATACCATGGTCTCATTTTTGCTTGAACTGTACTGTATACCATGTGTGCCATAAGCTCTTGTAACCTTATGTTTCCAGTAAAGCTTTTGGACCACTCTTAGATCCATCTTTTGGATCCTTGTAGTAAAACTAATTTATTTCCCCTCAGTTAATTTGTTCACATGAACAAACATCTCGTGTTGGGCTTGTTGTTTGCTGGAATATTTACCCTAATTTTCACTGTGTTTTCCTCCCTTGTTAGGACTAACAAGGATTGAGAAGAAGATTGTGTCAACTTGATACAAGGCTTCCTGACTTGTTTAATGCACCTCTAAACTTTGCTGGAATTGCAGAAACCTGTATGAATCTAAACTTCTGACAGCCTGGCTTTAAAAAATGCTTACTAATTAGAAAAAATGGTGCTAAAGAAAATGAAGAGAAAATGTAGTTCGTGGAATCTGTTATTATTTAAGAGTCAAAATTTTGACGCATTAGCAAAATTGCAAACCAATATTGCTATGCTTCTTTTGTAAAATCTGCATCTCAGTTTTTAAAATACAATACATGGGACTTAGATGTGCTTACGCAAGTGTCACCTAAATGTTTTCCATTGTGTAGCTCATGGGCAGCCCAAACCTCAAGGCGGCACTACTGCCAGGTTCAGCAGCACCAAAACAGCTACCATAGCATCCTGCTGCCCCATGGCAGTCACCAGAGGTCTCCTTGGGGGAAGGACACTTTTGTCCCTTTCTTCTGGGGAAAGCCCCAAGCCCTGCAATGGGGCTTTCCAAGTCTGCGCTGGCTATTCTGCTGGCACAGACATGAGAGACTCTGTGCTGGGCCTTGTGGCCCAACACATAGTTCTGGATCTGACAGAGCAGAGCTCTGCCAGTCCCATCCCCTGCTGTCCCGGTTCTTCCCCTTGCCCCATTCCACCCACTCCTCACTTCTCCCTGCCCAATACTTACCACCAATGGCTCCTCTTCTCTGGGTGTCGCAGACATGCCTTATGGCACATTTGCAACATCCAGCGCCGGTGGTACACTCGTACTGCTGGCACTAAAGAGTTCAGGATTGGTCTGTAAGTGTTTCTCACCATTTCAGTTTTCTGCTATCCAAATGCTCCTAGACCATTTAGGGCAAGTGAGGCTCTTATCTTAACTGTAACTGGTTGGCTATTTTGATATGTGATGCATCACATTTGAGCTTTGGTTTACCTATTAGGCTTGTAATTGTAGCTTTAATTGACAGACTCAGATCTTAAATAGCAATACTGTTTTTTTAGAAATTTGAAGTCATATAAACACTTCATAAAAATACACATAAAACACGTACTACAACCTCAAAGAAAACTGTACAGCAAAAGCAAAGTAGTCATAGTAAATCTTGTTTCCTTGATATCTTGATATCTCTCTATTATATATTTGGAAAAAAAGAATAAAATAAGTCTCTGTCAGCCCTTCATTTCATCTTCCATTATTTGGAATTTTTTCTCTGTCTAACAATCTATTTCCTCTTATCCCTATTCATCAAAACCACAGATCATTAACTTTTTTCTTCTGTATGCAAAATGTCAAAAAATCAGTTTTTTTGCCCATTGAATGATACATTCTTTAACCGGTTCATCTTCTGTCTCATATTTTGGTAGCCATTCATACATTTTACTAAGCGCTTGTGTTTCTTCTGTACCTAACTACCTCTCTAATTGTGATTTTCCGTCCTCAAATCCTTATAATTTTGACATCTAATTTAAATCTTTCAGAAGGTTGTAGTTATAAAAACCATTGACAAACCTTTCTTTCAATAGTTCTTCTCTTGTATTCATTTTACAATCTCCTTGCACAGACGTTAGTAACTTTCTGTACAATATCCAGTTTTCTCCACCAGTTTTCCTTTGTCGAAACAAAGCCTTCTGTGGAGAGATACATAATGGAATTTTTGTGTAAAATCTATTTTATATTTATTCCATATCTTTAGTATCGAATGTCGAATATAGTGATGCTTAAATTCTGCATTTACTTTTACTTTTTTCATACCACAGATATTCATGCCATTCAAACCTTAAGTTATTTCAATACTTAAATAGCAATACTGTTAAGGAGAATATTGACCTGGACTAGTACAGAGCCATTCATATGGTGCAGCAGCTCATGCTACAGAGTGGGTGAGGGTGTGGGAAGGAGGCAGTTTCCTCACAGCCCCACCAACATTCCAAAAGAGATTTGTGATGTCATGGAAATAATTGTGCAAACTTTTGTGGGGCCAGCCAGCAGCCGAACAAATGTGCTACTCTCCGGCTCTTGAAAGGCACTCTGTTTTTTCCCAAAAACTGCGGATCTGAGGAGATCTGAGGATTGTTTGTCAGGAGAGACAAACTTCACCATGTGACGGCACGATTCCTGGGGAGATAAAGCCCGGCCAGGGGGCTTTCCCAGGAGATTCCGCCTCTTGGCAGCAATGGTGAAGAATTCATTTTGAATCAAGCTGAAGGCCCCTGCAGGGAAAGACGTTGAAAGACTTAAATAAGCGTTATTCCGTTTGTGTATGCCTGGCGTGGACTGAGTAATTTGATTGCCTGATTTGTTTTTTTGCCTTGAGAATGGGGGGGGGAAGGTTCCCCCCCCAGCTATATATAGGTGTGAGGAGAAATCGTAGAAGAGATTTACCAAGCTTGCTATGGATATATGAAAATATAATTACAACTTTACGACTTTGAATTTAAGTGGATTATAAATTAAATGTCCTTGAAAAGTTTGTGTATTGGAGCATTTATTGCCTTGGTTTGTTACTATTGTTTGGGAGTGCCTGAGGGAGCGGCTGGATGTTTTGACATTCCTGCGGTCGGACATTCCTGTATTGCCAAGGTTACAGGTCTAAACAAGGTAAGAGAAATATAAATAAAACAGTGCGCCAGTGACATCTAGTGGATTTTAAAAGACATTGCAAGAACTGGATTTGTGTTTATAATTGAAGCAAGGAAGATAATACGCTGAAGACATCTAGTAGCCTTAAAGAACATTGTGAGCAGAAGGAAAGAAGAAGGAAGATGATGGGCAAAACAGTGAAAGTTTGAGGCTCGCCAGCGTCGGAGACAGAACTTGGAAAATTAGTACAAGAGGAACCGAAAGGGAAAGACTGGAAACAGACTGTGCAAGACAATATAGAAACACTGTTGGGGATGGTACAGCAACTGACAAACCAATCTGTACAAACTCAGGCTAGTATGGATGCTTTAACTAAATGATTAGATGATCTTACTGGACAACTGATGGAGGTGAAAATTACATCAGAAGAAAATAAACAAAAGATTGAGAGATTGGGGCAAAAGATAAGGAAAGATCAAGCTAAAATATCGGAGATAGACGAAAATCAGCACGATGCAGAGACAACGTTAATGGAAATTCAGATGTCAGCTCAAGTGCTGATTTCTTGAGTACAGTGATGAAAGATGAGATAAGAAAGGAAGAAAAGGAGGAAGAGAAATCGAGAAGAAAAGAATTAGAAGAATATAGACCAGAAATGGAGTTGGATGAAAAGAAATCAGATGATTTAGGAACAACAGATGAATCAGAGAGGGAAGAACCTAGAGGAGCGAGTAAGAGGCGCTCAACAATAGCAACAAGAAAAACACAAAAAGAGAGGAAGACCAGTAAAAAGAAACATGATGACTAATGAATAAGGCATTGTTGGTGAATAAAAAATTAGGAGAAATTTTTGTAGCTTCAGATGAAAAAAAAAGTGTTGCTCTTTATGTTAAAGAAAGATTGAGAACAAAATTAATATATGCATTATAAGATCGACTATTGGACTTTGAGATGTAATAAGAAACAGTAAAACAATGCATGATAAAATGAGTGTAAAATATAGGCCATAATATCACAATGGATCAATGGGAACAGATTTGTAAGCATAATTTAAAAAAATTTACTAGAGCAACAAATTTTATATTATTTTAGATATTATAAAGAAAATGATGTATGTTTAGTTATTATGATTTTAACAGTAGTGAGGATCTTATATGTTAGATAATGGAAGGATTCTAAAATACTAATGAAAAATGAATTAATAGAGAAAATAATGAATGTGACGGAAATGGGCAGAATTTTAGAAGTTTTGGATTAACGATGAAAACCGACACAAATTAAGCAAGGGAAAAATGCTTTTATACTTGGTTGAAAAGTTTTAGAAATATATGATAGGGCATTTTGATGATTATATTACATATATTATATTTGATATGATATGATACATGTACGATGAATGAAAAATGATATTAAGAGGTAAATTTAGAAGAGGAATTGATCAAGATATGTAATGATTTATTAGTTTTAGTGATATATGATGATATATAATTTCCTGCGCCCTTTGTGTTTTTTTTTGTAGTGGTGTTATGTTTTTTGTGTTATGTGTTATGCTTATTTGTTTATAGTTGTTTTTGGAAAATAAAAAAAATGAGATTGTGATGTCATGGAAAGAATTGCGCAAACTGCTTGCGACACAGCAACAGTGAGGATGTGAAACAATTTAAGTAGCCTCTGCATGGCTGCTATACCATATAACCTGACCCAAACAATAGCCTGAGAAATGAACATTTCAGCTAACCGAATACAATGTGACTTGAAGTACCATTCTTTGTTTGATGGAATCCTGCTGTGATGTGACTGGAAACAGTATTGACATGGATGGCTTTAAATGAGCAGAATCTAGGTTTAGAACTTCTGGAATTGTTACATCAAAGAGGCAGTGATCATTCTTTTTATGCTTGTGTGTTCTAAAGAAAGGAATTGAAAAGTAAGTACCCTCCCCTTCTCTCAATCTTCATCTTTTCCATTAGCTTAAAAATAGTAGCCAATCCTTCCTAGGCATCTTCATGCGGATAGCTAAAGAAGGTCAGAGAGATTTCTGGCTGGCCATAGGTTTCTATACCGCTTTCAAGAGATTCTGTAAGGTTGCTTGTCAGATTTGGATGGGGGAAAATTATGTTTGATGGAAGCATTGTGGATGGTCTTCAAAGGACTATTACAGGATATCTCTGCTTATGGGTAAGACATACTGTCTTTCTTTCTACATCACAGGCTTCATTGCAGAGGGAGACATCCATGTTCCTGAGCTGTCTTCAGAGAAAAGAAATGAATAAATGTGTGAAAAGACGCTAAAAATATGGACATCTTTTTTAAATTTCAAAGAATACTTAGATTTATCTTATTCTTGAACTGATATTATTTCAAAGCCACTTTGAAAGTTTAGCCTTTTGTGATGTGTGAAACTTTCATTGCAAATGAGAACTGAGAAGTTAAAAAAAAAGAAGCAAAAAATAGGATTGTGGAATTGTGGTATTGTTAAATAACAGTTTTTCTTAGCATCTTCATCTATCCTTTTCTTAAAAGATAATTTGTATGAGCTTCCTAGTCATATATACCATGATCTCCAAAATTTTTTTGCTGTGGCCAAGTTTTAATCTGGAAAAGTTTACATATGCAAACAGATAAAATGTGAATATTACAACCTTAAATAGGCATTTAAATTTCCTCTAAAACAGTTCAACACTATGAAGCATTTTCATTCAAGTACCAAAAATGCAAATTATCTACATTTGCAATAAGTCATCAAATGTTTCTTTTAAAAAAAATACTGCAAAACACTCCAGGGTTTTTTAGTAGTTGATTAATGATTTGTTTTGAATTCTAATTCTTTTTGTTTTCCATATTGCATTTCCAAAGAGATTAGTAGAATAGTAAATACTGTACAATCAGCAGCAGTGTGTTTTGGAATGAGCAGGCTTGAGTCAAAGAGAAATGCTTAAACAGAGTCAAAGCTCTTTTTTTTTTTTTTTTGCAAAGTATTGACCAGAGGGGATTTGGAATGCTATGGTAGAATGGATCCCCTGCTCACCAAGCCAAAGACAACCCACCAAACATGCCTTATGTTTGGTGCTTGAACAAGTACACATTTTTTTTGTTTGCAATCAGAAACAGATAGCTTATCAAGCCGTGTGCCACAAAGCATGACTGGTGAACTGCCATTGGCTTGGTAGGTTAAAATGGCACAGGTGTGTTCTGTAAACAGATTTTATCTTCACTCTGTATTCCATGTATTCTGTCACAAATAGCAGAATCCTATGCATGTTTATTCAGAAGTAAGGCCCACTAAGTTCAATGAGACTGACCCTCAGAAAGATTTGCATTGGATTGCAGCCCAAAATGGATACAAATCTGCAGTCTACACATGAAATTAACATTTTGCTATACTTCAGCTGCTTTTGTAATCTCAGTTGAAGTGGTTGTAGCTACTCTGTAAAAGATGAGTGTTGTTCCACATTAAGAAATCTGAGTGGTCCCCAGGCTTTTTAAAAATCCCCTTCGAAACAGATAAGCAAAATGACCATTATCATATAAAGCATATGATTGATGTTATAGGGATTAATAGGAAGAAAATGGGGTTTGTCTGCACTGGTAATTGAACACAAATCTATTTCTTACCATTAATGTATTTTCTACATGAAAATTGATGGGGAATTGTTATAGACATGGCAGAGTCATAACATATCACCCCAGAGCCCAGGGCAGTGACATCATAATATCATGCAATGTCATGATGTCACTGCCCTAGGTTTCTCTCCAGAGGATGGGGCTTCACGTTCCCCATTATTCTGGCTTCTGTGGAGGCTAGAAGCCTTCAGAGAAGCTGGAATAGGTCGTGTGAAGCCAGCAGTGCCCCGCCATTGGGGAGAACATCTCTTCCTGTTCTCTCTGAGGGCAGAGCTTCTCACATCTCATTCTGGCTTCTGTGAAGTCTGGGAGCCTTCACAGAAACCGGAACAGGACGTGCAAAGCCAGCATTGCCCTGCCCTCATGGAGAAACCAGAGGTGACTGGGTGGAGCCTGGATCTGGCTTTGCACAAGTTACACCTGAGATATGATAGAAAGTTACAGTAGCATGCTTGAAAGCAGTACCACTTTGAAGAAGTGTGAATTTCCCTGGTGTAGCTTATTGTGGCATAAATATGTTTGTGGGCAGAAATCCCACATTAACTGTGGGATCTGGTCATCTTGAGTCTGACATTAGAAGGAAGATGGCGGTGTCTAACAAGGACGCATAATATGGAGTCTGATATTGTCATCAGTTTTCTGTCCTGCTTTCATTGTTCTTTTTTCCACAAAAGGTGATACTCATCAATCAGCTGGTTTACTTCCTTTGTACCTGTGTAGTCATAGAATTTGCCTGCAGTACACCCACTTTTATTATATATCTGATTTCATGCCAAAACAGATTCAAGTTGAGTATCCCTTAGTCAGACTGCTTGGAACAGGAAGTCGTCAAGATTTCAGATTTTTCCGGATTTTGGAACGTTTGCATAAATATACAGTGTGCCCGGAACCCCGCTTTAATGCCTAAGGAGGGAATGCCGGGCTCCCATTGGAGAAGGGGGTAGCAGTGGTGTAACTGGACACCAAGGGAGAGAGGTAAGCCTTCCTTACCTCCTGTCAGCATCCAGTGCTGCCCCTGTTGGCAGGTGGAGTGAATGCTTGGAGCCCAACATTCTCTCTGAGGGCATCAGAGGAAAGGTTACAGTGCTGGATGTAAGGTAGAGAAGTAAGCCCCCCTCTCACATCTGCCTTAAAGCTGAACCTCCATTTACCTCTCTCAGGTGTTACCAGTCCATTCTAACACCCTATTCATTACTGTTCACTTCACTTTCCACTGCTAGGACAGAGAAGAAGAATTCTGTATACTGCATAGGGTCCTAGTACTCATCAAATGGATAAAGTTGGTTAGGATATTTGTGCCTCTGCACTTTCTCTGCCAGAAATGCCTGGAAGTCTTTTTTGAAGCTGCTTCAATCTTTTTCTGTGTATTGCAGCCTTTAACACAAGTCTGTTTCCTAGAAAATGTCCACCATAAAACCTTTTCCTTAAATACTTTGGGGAGCCAGCCATATATGGTATAAGATTGTCTAACTTCAGTGAGTGTACAGCAGGGATTAATTTATCTTCAGTTGCTCAGTTTGTTGTTTGTTTGCTTGCAGGACTGGAATTATTTAGGGCCCATGGCTTCAAAAACCACAAATATTGCAAAAATAGAACTAATGAGCTTGGTGTGTTTTGATCGGCTGAAAGCTGCGAATATCCTTACACCTTTAGGAGTATGACTAAATCAGTGCATATGTTATAGAAATATGTTGCCCAGTACTAAATTCTACAACAAAAGCAGGGGGCTTGCAAAAAAAAAGGGTAGCAAGACAAGGGTAGCCAAACCATTGATTTGAATATCTTGTTGGATAGTTTCTTCTAAAAAGATATTATTTACAGCAGTTCAACAATATAAATAAATGCCTTTCCACATTCAAGGGTGCACTTTCCTGCACCAACATAAGGGCAATGCAGCTCCGAGGTAAGCAAACAGACATTCCCTTACCTTTAGGAGACCTCCGTGACTCCCACCCAACTGCAGAATGCAGCACACCATCCCATTTGCACAGCTATGCCAGTGCTGGAAAGTTGGGCCTAATATATTTAATTTTGGTACCAGAACACTTACTTTTTTAATGGGAAAGGGTGTAATTTCAGGATTCGGCAAACAGGTAACAGGAGACATGAGATGCAGGAATACAATCTAACAGTTTGGCATGATGTGGGTGGAAGATTTGCAAATAAATAAACATAAATAAGAGAAGAACAGTAGCAGTTTAAAAAAGCAGATACAAAGAAAACTGTGGTGATTTATTTAATATGAAACCTGGTAATTGAAGTAGACTCAGATTTAATTACTGTAGTAGTTGGCAACCTTCAGTCTCGAAAGACTATGGTATCGCGCTCTGAATGGTAGTTCTGGAACAGCGTCTAGTGTGGCTGAAAAGGCCGATTTGGGAGTGACAATCCCTTCCACACTGGGAGCAAGTGCAGTCTGTCCCTGGTCTGTCTCCCTGGCTATGGGCCTTCCTTCTTTGCCTCTTTGCCTCAGTCTGTTGGCCAAGTGTTTCTTCAAACTGGGAAAGGCCATGCTGCACAGCCTGCCTCCAAGCGGGCCGCTCAGAGGCCAGGGTTTCCCACCTGTTGAGGTCTACTCCTAAGGCCTTCAGATTCCTCTTGCAGATGTCCTCGTAACGCAGCTGTGGTCTACCTGTAGGGCGCTTTCCTTGCACGAGTTCTCCATAGAGGAGATCCTTTGGGATCCGGCCATCATCCATTCTCACAACATGACCGAGCCAATGCAAATGTCTCTGTTTCAGCAGTG
Source organism: Tiliqua scincoides (assembly GCF_035046505.1). Classification (NCBI taxonomy): domain Eukaryota; kingdom Metazoa; phylum Chordata; class Lepidosauria; order Squamata; family Scincidae; genus Tiliqua; species Tiliqua scincoides. Next base: position 152,440,457 of record NC_089821.1, on the reverse strand, counting down.
CATACATGCTAGGGATTCCAGCTCGTTCCAGGACTGTGTTGTTTGGAACTTTGTCCTGCCAGGTGATGCCTGGCAAACAAATGCAGCCTTTGTTTGGGGACCTGTTGGTTCATCTAAGTTAAAATGTAAGATTTCCCAGTCCTGCAGAGTCTACAGCAACCACTTCTTGCAATTTGGCAATCACTCTAGAAATGTCCTTTGATTATTTTAGTATAAGTATTTAGAATATTTAAGTAAATATAAATTTATATTTTTCAACAAAAGTAGTTCTTTTTGACTTGCTGTTTTTTTGCAGAATGCCTGCTTTCAAGTTTTTCAACCAGAAAATTCTGTATTTATTTGAACACAGGATCTTCATGAAACTTTTGAGATGGCATCTGCACCAGTTATCTGCTCCTTGTGTGCTGAGGAAAGTGGAAGAAATGGGATAGTATTGCAGAAACACCCCCCCCCCAAGCAATGGAGCAGTGTATGTTTTCTGTCCATAAATCATCTACTGATTTATGAGTGAAGTATGACTGTAGCAGTCATGCATTCTCTTGCTGTGGTTTCCACATTGAGCCTTCCAGAGAAAGGCGTTCTGGCAAAGAGTAATGGATATCTCTTGAGTTTTCATTTAAGTCACTTAACCAAATACTTTTAATTAAAGTTTGAAAGAGACTTACCCCTTCCAAGTGTATATAGTTAGAGAAAAAAAATGGAGGGAATATGTGTTTACATTCAAAAGAACAGATGTGATACTATCACAGTTTAAATAAACTCAGCCTTTGGGGTAAGTTGCTCCAAAAGCAATACATTAGCAGTAAAGTGACAGAAAGGTAGGCACAGACCATTTCAGATCAGGGTAACATTTCTGGCATTCAAGCTGGAAGCCTCTCAATTTCATACATCATTGGTTAGAAGTATTAGACATTCTTTTGGGATGTGAAGCGTATTATCCTTATATGCTGAAATGGAAGTCTGTAGGTTAAAGAAAGCTTCTGCACTTCACCAGGTTCTCTTGTAGGTTACCGATTTTAGTGTGCAGCAGTTGCTTAGCAAGCCATCTGATGCCCTACTTGACACAGTAGAGAAAGATCTTTCAGCAGTACTCAGTTGCCTATTTTATAGCTGGATATCAATCATGACATGGGAAGTCAGAGACTGGTAAATGTCACTTGCTACTTCTCAAGTGGTATAAATTTACTGTCTGAGATGCATTTCATCACGTTAATTTATCCCCCTCCAAATGTGGTTCTCGGACTAGAGTCAAAGAGTGAGTACAATGATTATGATGCATGCTTAGTTTAGTAACACAAATTAAAAGAGGAAAGTTGTTCTAATTAGTATTTAGCACACTGGAGATGTTCTGACCTCTGCATTTTATTCAAGTGACCTGTATTGTCTGAAAGCAGTTCTAAGCGGTTTGTTATTTTTCCAACATGATCTGCCAAAGAAAGATAGAGAGTCTGCTGAGGAAATTAAAGCATACTGGAAGTAATTTCAAAGTTGACATTCCAGGGGGTTTCAATGTGATAACCCCGTCTGTTTCCAGCAATCAGCTTGGCTTCTTTTGCTGGAAAGGCTATAAAGGTATTGTAAGACTTGACAGTACAAGCATTAAATCGAATGAGTTCTTGTTCAAGTAACCATAACTAGCCTTTGCATATCTGACACTTTTCATTAAGCATCCATTGTAAGAGTCAACATTTTAAAAATTAGGGATTCTGGGGTGTTGGGTGAGTACCGTGAAATGAAGAAAATCTATTTGAGGCTCTGTAACAAGCTCATATACAACATACATCCCATCAATTGTGGATCAAGTGGCTAAGGCTACTTCCCATTTCTTGGCAGTAGACTATCTTGCTATTTAAAAAGAAAAGAATGAAAAACATTGTGCAGATTTTTACTTCTTCATGGAATGAAATAATGTCTAGTTGTATTTCTGTTCCTCCAATTCTGCCTCCATTGCCTTACACCCCACACAAGTCAGATGTTCCTTGAACTGTGAAAAGGACTTATCATGTTGGCATTGTTCAAGAATACATTCACTTGTCCTTGAATTCTGAGTAAGGAGCCTTCGCAGCCTCATAGGCAGGCTGTTCTGTTGCGGAGTAGGTTAGTATAGTTGGAAACTACACTGTGTTCTGCTACATTTAATATTTATACGTATATTCCTTCTTCAAAAGTAAATCATATTGAGGGTAAGCCAGAAGCTTGTATCCTGCTGTGTTTATCTGTCTTATGCAAGAATGGAAGAAAACGAATTCAATACCTATTTTGGGTAACGAGCTGTGCCATTCTGGTTACAAAATCATCAGTCACTTCTCCGTTGTTCAAGAAGGAAAGCAATGGGTATCTTTCAACCAGACTTCTCCAAATTTTGTGAGAGATGCTGTTTCTATGTATAGTTCCCACTTGGTCCAACACTTCAGTCAACATAATATGATTGGAAGCCATTGCTGAGCTGCAAGGCCTCACTACCCCTTCTCCAGAATGAAGCATGGGTGGGAGCAACAGTTGTAAGAAGGAAGCAGCAAGTGAAAAAAAGAAGTGTTTGACAAACACAGTTTTCAAACTCTGGCTGTGGGTAAAAGCTTAAGTAGTGGGGAGTGGTGGACGTAAGAGGAGCCCTGTAGGATCAGGCCAAAGGCCCATCTAGTCCAGTCTCCTGTATCTCACAGTGGCCCACCAGATGTCTCAGGGAGCACACAAGACAACAAGAGACCTACATTCTGGTGCCCTCCCTTGCATCTAGGGGAGTCTCCTCCTCCCATCCATTACTTTTCTCCATCACTTTGGTCTTCCAAAGATTCTATCAGCACATGATGGCTGGCAAACAAGTGCTTCCAATTTCAAGCAGTTCATTCATATAGAATAATAGGCATGCTTTCTAGTTATGAAACATGAGTGTCTAGTTAACTACATGTATGAAATCACCCTTTTTTGCAAATTTATGACTGGAATGCTATGTGGAGCTGTTGACACTCTTAAAGCACAACTAATTCATTTTGCATCTGTGTTAACAGAGACAAAACCACAGTCCAAACTGTCTGCATGCAAAAATTACTTTTTGTGCTTTTAATTAGTGCTGGTCGAACACTTTTAGCTGTATAATGTATTTGATGAATATAATAATGCTGTTGCCCATCAAATAAATTATTCAGCAAGGTTTTTTTTTTGTCTTATTCAAATAGCTCTGTAGATGGTTGAAAGATATCCACTGAATAATATATTGGAATTATTCATAGCTAGTGTTTTGTGAATTCTATTCCTCTGCACTTCTACCATGCAATGAGGTTTGGCATCCAGAGAATCAATATTTTCACTGATAATCAGATAAGTTTCTAGCACTCATAGTTGCAGCAACAAAGTGGAAATAATGCATCAACAGAGTTGGGCACTATTTAGTGAATGCTGAGAAACCAGAGGTGAGATCAGCCGAAATTAAGTCTTCTGTGTGTGTGCTTCCCATTTTCGGTTCAGTTCTCCCTCCATCCCTTTTCCAACCTTATTTTTTCTGCCTCTCATAACTTACTAACTTACCTGAATCTCAGCACATGGTCTCTCATCACATTCACTCTTTCATCCACTACTAATCTTTGCAATCAAATTTAAATTCTTATAAAACCATATTTTCGAAAGCAGGCTAATTTACACAAAGTAAGCAGATGTATGCAGATTTTTTTGATTTGCATAGTTCTGGGCACAGAATTTTAGTTTCCTGAGTAAAGAGTACACAGAGTACTGTTCAGAGTTGTTTTTATGAGTGTGTTATTGAATAAATAATTATATTCTGTTCCCAGTCATATTTGTTCTCATTTTAATACATGTGACATATTTTTCACCCTCAAAGGGCATAGTGTTGGATAGGTTAAATGACTGAGGGATTGGGGAGAAAATGTTACTGTTTTAAAAATACAATTTTTCTTCCTTGTAGTTCATTTAGTACAGTGTTGTCATGTGTTTGAAGTATACAGGAACTGGAACAATAGCTATTGTGGAACCGCCTGTAGTTGGATGTCAGTATTAATATATCTTTGACATATTTAAAATATAGACACTTTTGGAGTGAATATACTGCCAGCTCATTCATAACTAATTGTTCAAGAAATAAGAGAGAGGAAATGGAATAAAACTTCTATTGTCATGGAAATGTTATAGAACACAGTGCTCAGAGGTAGTATAGGACTTTATCTGTTGGTTTAGAGCAGGAATTCTTAACTGGGGGAATCCACAACCCTTGGGTATGGGAACCAAATGATGGGGGGTATGGGACTCGATCTCTGAATAATTAAAAAAAAGTGTTAAAATATTAACTATCACCATTATCAATACAGATTGAGGCATTCTGTTCCCAGCTATGCATATGTGAAATAAAAGCAAGCTATTGACTCCTTTTGAAGTCATGATGATTGTAACAGTGTGGCAAAGGGAATATGGGAACATATTGGGCAATCCATTGGGGATCTGTTGTAAAAAGATTATTAAACCCTGATTTTTAAAATACTGAAAATAAAAGGCTGAAATACTGAGAGTAGTACAGAGACAAGGGCCCGTAATGGCAGTAGATCTAGGTTGCAGAGTGTGCCTGGAATGGAAGGATGGGTAGATCACCATTCTGGTGGTACTGGGATTGAATGCACTTGCACTCTCTCTCTTTCTCTCTCACTCACACACATATACACATGCACACACACCCCTCTCTGTTTTTTCCCTTAGAAGGGGAAATGAGACTCTAGCCATTACAAATTTATTTTCCTATATTAAGCTGCCAGTTAGCAGAATTAAAGCGTAATTTAAAGGTTTAGAGGTTCTCTGTGAAGTCTGAAATAAGCCAGAGGCATAGTAGTAGCTTGAAAACTTGAATGATTGCCAGTACTTATGAGTTGAAGCCCATTAAGGTCAACATTCTTATCGAAATGAAAAGGGTGTTGATGTCAAATGTTTGTCCAAGGACATTTTTTTAAGGGGAGGGAAACTCCTTTTAATCTCTACAATATTCTGTTCTATTTTTTGGGGCGGTCTTTGTTTACTAATGTTGACTTTATTGTTTTGTCTGTTTCTCAGACAGTTATAGATTGCCAAACTAGCTCAGCTATATCCCTTCTTTATTAGTGATGAAGATCCTTCAGTGGTAGATGTAATTTAAGGCAAACTAAATCATGTCTAGACATATATCTGTTATGGAAATGCATTTAATGAATTCCTCAGGCACTAAATAACAGCTTTGATGTAGCATACTAATATAGAAAGCATTATTTGTATAACTCTTAGAGCCATTGTGATAATAAAATTAAAAATGAAACCATGTATATGATGGGAATTCTGGAAAACGTGTTTAATATTACATCTGATGCGACTGTAAGAACAGTAAACTAATGCTTACAGGAAAAATATTTCCTGAGATGAAGATGTAATCTAAGAATGTATCATGAAGGATTTATTTCAACCCAATAGCAACTGAGTAGTCACTTCTTCCCTTCTTTTTTGTTATGTTTTGCATGATATATTCATTCATAGAATTACTTGGGAATATTGTAGGATGTCAGATTGTATTCTAAGTTGTCCTTCTGTTTGCATAACATGGCTTATACAGATGGAGTTGATACTGCGGAGTTCTTGCACACAGGAATCTGAATAGAATCCTGATTTGGGCTTGCATTTTCATCACATGTTGCATGGAATGTCGCACATAAAATTATTGCTTTATATATGCTTGTGAACCATAGATGAAACAGTGCAAAATGCCTCCATATTTCTGTGTGTGCCCCTTAGGCTACAACCCAGTAGCTTTAAAAATAACCATTAAGCTAAGAGTCAATGGCTTTTTGTTAGTAAATATAAGATGACAACTGAACTGAAATGTTAAGTACTTTACACTGAGATTTTAAATGCATTTAAGTGGAAATGTATTTATTTATTGTTGAATAAATTTCAACAAATTTTTTGTTGGAAGTGCATCTTGTGGCATGTGTTGATTTGGCTGTTAGACTGTCAATTCAGATGAAGAAATCTGAACAGAAAAGATGTAAAATGCAATATATTAACAGCCAGGGCCTGAGCGCCCGCACTGAGTGTTGCAAATATGCCATAAGGAAGTGGTTCTGACTTTGAGGGAGGTTTACTCCCTCCGTAAGTTCTTGCGGGAGAGGGGCTAGGGCAGCGACACGATCCCCAGGATCCCACTGCTAAGAGGGAGCGAGGGGGGTGCTTGTGACTTTATGAAGACAGGGCTGCAGGAGTTGCGGGGAGCCCTGTGCAGCTCTACGCAGAGCTCCCCAAGGCTTGGAATGTTCTGTAATAGCAGGCGCAGAGCACCTCCTGCAAAACGGAAGTGCTTTGTGCCCACTTTCTCTGAATGTTCCAAGCCTCGGGGAGCGCTGCGGAGGGCTGTGCAGGGCTCCCCACACCTCCTGGAGCTTGCTGCAGCCTTGTCTTCATAAAGTAAGTCACAAGCACCCCCTCTCACCCCCCCATACGGGTGCAATCCTGGGGATCGCTTCTCTGCCTCTCCCCTTCCCCCACCCCTTAAAGGGACAGGGGAACCTTTACACAAACTGGTGGGTTGCGACCCACCAGTTTGAGAACCACTGCCATAAGGCATTTTTATGCCACCCTGAAAGTAAGCTGCGCCGGCAGGGAGACCTGTGCCGTCACGTCAACACTGCAGTAGGAGCCACAGCCGCCAACAGAGCGCAGGTAAGCATCAAGCAGCGTGGAGAGGGTGGCAGAAGGGTGGGGGAGGTGTTTCTGGGTGGGAGGGTGTGGAACCATCATAGGCCTATCACCCGTGACGAGCTTGGAAACCTGACATGGCACTTCTCAAGCCTGCTCCAGCGAAATAGCCGGTGCAGACTTGAGAAACCCGATTGAGCTGGCTGGGGCTTTGCTTGGGTTAAGGAGATGAATGTCCCCTTCCTCTGAGGAGACCTCCAGTCTGCTTGCGTCCAGCATAGGATGCAGTGGTACCCCTTTGGAGCCACTGCGCATATGCTGGATAAGATTGGACCCTAACAGCGCAGTCCTAAGTAGGACTTAGGCTGGTATAAGTTCCCTCGTGCCAGCCTAGGAGGGTCGCAAACGCACATTGTGCCGTAAAGCATGTTTGCGCCTCTTCGGGAGCAAGCTGTGCCAGCACATGGAAGTGCATTGGCCCACAGAGGCTGCATCCAGTCTCTGTGGTGGCTTGCAGTGCGAACCTTGTGTGAGCCGATGCAAGGCTCTGGTGTGGACAGCGAGGAGGCAGGAAAGAGGCGTTCTGGGGTGGGAGGAGGTTGGGCAGGGAGGCGGGCCTGGGATCCAGCTTTATGCCAGATCCCAACCCCTGTTCCCGAGCAGCATGGAGCAGCTTCAAGCCGGTTTGCTCTCCTTGGACCTGCTGCACCTCAGGAGGTGGCGCAGGTCCAAGGAGACCAGCCGCAGTGGCTTACCCAGAGGTAAGGGGAAGACTTTCCACTTCTGCTGAGCCACTGTGGAGCCCTATATCGTGCTGGATACAGCGCAAGCCTCCTGGCTTGCCTATTCCTGCTCAAGGTAGTTGTAAAAAACATATGGTTCCTTTAAAGGTGGAGAAGTCCTTCTCAATGTATCATGCACTTCTCCAACTTCACATCTATAAAACACATTGTTTAGAAAGGCCTCAATGCCTGTTGCATGCTATCCTCTGAAGTTGGCCTGTTAGGTTTCAACTGGATTCTGGAATCAGATCTATCGTGACATTAATTACATTTGCTTTTATTCATCTGGATCCTTCAGTGACTTACTGAATCTCAGAAAAAATTGTGTATAATATCAGATAGAACTAGCAAGGCACTTTTGACACAACTTGTTCTTTCATCATCTTTGAAGTCTTTAAGATCTTGGCAATTGTCAAAGCATCCATCCTTTTGGACTGAGTTCGAGCCCAATCCTGAGCTCTTCAGCCCCGGCAATGCGAGCATACCAGTGGCACTGGGTGTTGCAAACATGCAAAGTGTCACAAATGTGCCGAGTCAGCGCCAGTTGGTGCTGACCCTGGCGTCAGCCAAACGCCACCTAGATCTAGTTAAGAACTCTTACAATGATATGGGCATCTAAATATCACTAAAATAAATCACATTTCTCTTATTTTAGTAGTAGTTGCAGAAGTATATTATCTCTTTGTTTCTTGTGTTTGAAATTGTTTTATAGATATGAGGAGGTATGTGCTTGTTTTTCAGCAACTCTTTTCTGGGGCAAAATTTTGTTTCCATTACAAGTTCTGGGGTAACTGAATAGCATTCTATCTCTTCAGTGGCATTTCTTGCTGAATAAAAGTTAATTTTTGGATCTAAGCTAGATGTGCTTCAACTCTCCTTAGATCCAGTTAAATTGCCTAACCAGTTGATACACTTCATTATTCATGTTTGGCAACCTTCAGTCTCGAAAGACTATGGTATAAGCCTACAGCACCCGGTATTCCCAGTCAGTCTCCCATCCAAGTACTAACCAGGCCTGACCCTGCTTAGCTTCTGAGATCAGGCATGTGGAGGATAACAGTTGCTGCTAAATGGTTGGTGAACATTCAGGTGAATATGCATACACAAAGTTTATATGCAAAGGTAACATTCCAGGGTTGGAACATAAAGTCAAAATTGTGTATGTTCAAAATCCCTAACATCTATAAAATGCATACTATCCCTTTAAAAATGACAAGGCACAGGCAGGAACAGCAGCTCCATTCTTCATCTCAGCTCTCCCTCCATGGCATGCATTTAGTAAGTACAGAACTGCTTGCAGTATTTAAACAGCTGAGTTTTTGGCTTTGGTTTGCCAACCTCATAAAGTTGAATTTGTATAAGTTTATTGCGCGCAAGAAGCAGGCCGACTTATTGTACTTGTTTAACAGAACCAAATATAATCCAGAGGGGTCTACTTCTGTCTTTATAGGAAACTATTATTTCATCAGTTTTGTGCTTATGAAGTGTCAAATACAATTGTGTTCTAATCAAACACTGGAATTCTTAAGTACTTCTATAATTCAAATATCACTAACATACATACTTTGGACAGAATAAGATTTGCATTCTGATCTGTTAGTATTTCTATTACATCTGACAAGTGACTGGAGAACCTGCACAAATACAGAATATCTATTCATATTTTTAAGCAGTTTGTCATGTCCTTGACACACTTAATGTTCCTGGAAGAATGGACGTGAAATGTGGTTAATCTATATGAATGAGTGAATATACTTTGTCTAGTTCTGTGCCCATTTGCACTTTGTGGCTAGAGTCTCTTAAGCTACATCTAATTGAGTTTCTGCTTAGACAATATCATGACAGGAGAAGAATGGGGAAGATAATTAAATGAAGATGAAAACAGAGGAAAAATTGATTAAAAATTAATACTGGCAGGAATGGGAAAAAAAAAGTAGAGAGGGAAAATAATGAAATACACTGCTAAGACAGAGCAGTGTGTTTATAAAAAATGAATTGGCTTGGTTTGTTGCCCATTGATGATATGCCTGACTGTACATATACTTAAGAAAACCAAACTATTGTAAAATGAAAATTAGCATGATAGCCTGTTTGAATAGACACATTTGTGAGCATCCTGAGCGTGAATGGTTGGTCACTCATCCTTAACAATCAGAATTTCAAATTCACAGGCAATGCTGATTTACAGCATGCAAACACATCTCATACACAAAACTGCTTTTTGAGTTGTTGTTGTTGGTTGTTTTTTTAACTTGCTAGACGCCTGGTACCACTTACTGGCTGACAGTGGAAACTGTTAAAGTGGTTGTCAGTATCAGTTGCATTCACAGTCAGGATTGTCGGGGGGGGGGGAGTTTCCTTTACTCTTTCAATCCATATGGGTTAAGGAAGTGGGAAATATCAATAATTGTGCTTACTCCAATTATACAGGCCAACACACATTTTGCTTCCTTAAAAGTTACACCAATTCCTGGGTATATTTGGGGTGCCAATTCCAAAAATGGCATCCGTTTTGCCCTATCACGTCTAGTTTTGGGGATATAGTATAGCCTCTTTAGTGAATGGCCTGTGTTATCAATATGGAGTACAATAATGCAAGTGAACCCCATTCACTTTTGCCAAAAAAGTTTTTTAAAATTAGTTGCAAAGAAATACAAATGCAGCCATTGTTTGAAGGGGTCTTAGCTCTTTGATCTAATGTATATCAAGTGGTTTAAAGGCCATTTTGGAAATCACTGATGTCTTTTTTTCTGAGATTGTCTATAGAAGGGGTTACACATTATAATGAAATGATCACTTATTTATTAATATTGTCTTACTAGTAGCACTTGATATTACTTGACCGATACTACTTTTCGGTCTTTGCATTGACCGAAAAGAGCTTTTCAAGTTAGGTGTCATTTCACTGTAGAATTCTAAAATCCATAGAGTTATCTCTAGGGTAACACAATCAAAACTTCATGCAGTCTTGTCATCTTGTCAACTGGTAATGACACTATAGACTAAATTTCCAAATAACATCTCTTTAAGTGCACCAGGGCTTTACTTGAGGGAGACATTGGAGAAGTGTCAACTTCTCACACACCAAGTGCATTGTTGTTTTGTGCAAATATAATTTTTCATCAATTTTTGTATGGCCAATTTGTTACATTTCTTTTAGGAATACTCTGTAGTCTGTTGCGGACTGTCTTGTATGCTTTCAGTGAGAGCTTCAGGCATAGATTAAAATAACATAAGTAAATGATAGCGATGGTCATTCAGTTAAAAGTGAGAAATGTAATCTAAGCTTCACACAGTTGTGTGCATCTAGTAGCTTGCATGACCCTGCAAGATGTGGAATGCTGTAATCTAGATCCTTTGTAAATGGCATCTGCTAAACTTGATATGTAGTTGAAGCAAAACATCTGTTTCAGTGTTTCCCAGGCTCAAGTTACTTTAGCACTGAGCAGAGTGTAATGTTTATATGAAACATATTCTGCTTTGCTTAAAAAGGTTACCTGAAGCCTAGAGATGTAAAATTTTCAGAAATGTTGAAGTATAAAAGTATTTCTTTTGGAAAAAATTTTAAATATATGCAATACTTTCATATCAAGCTTAATTTATTTTACTGATATGGCAACATAAAGTGCATCTTTATAACTCAGCATATAAATTGCACTCTGTGACATACGAAGTTTAAAAATATTAAAAGCCTTATTTTGTACATCCATAATTGCCATAAAAGATAGCTCCTGCACCCTCTGCTACACATAAACTGATTAGGGATCTCAAACTTGTTTCATACTGCAAGTTGAATAGCATTCTGCTGAGGGCCAGATGTGACATCATTAAGCAGGAAGTGACATCATTAAGCAGGTGATGACCAGAAATAAACACTTTGTTCTTACCTAGGAACTCAACTGCAAATGACAGGTGAGAAAAAAAATTGGTTCACTGAGAATTCTAAACCATCCATTGCACACAGGAGAATGTGTCTTATTTAGCATGTATGACTTATTAATTTCCTCATGATAGACAGAACCATTTGCAAAGATGTGCTGAGCTTCCCTACTATACTGATGAAATGTGACATAACAGGGCTACCTCAGGAAGCAAATGCAGTAAATTAGTCTCAGAAAATTGCAACTTTTATGGGGACCAATCTTTATGTCATGTCTATTTAAATTAGTCTCATGGGTTCAGAAAATATTGGCAATGTTTTGAAGCTCTATGTCAATTGTTTGGTCTGACCACAACAATGGCCTCTAGTGGCTTGGCATGAAATAGACAGAGTAATCCTTCTGTCTTAGAGCCAAACAACTTTGTGGCAAATTTTGTGTGCTCTTTTTTTTAAAATTGCTGCAGGAGAATGATCCAATTGTGACCATTTGGGGGGGGGGGCGAGCTTTCATCCAGGTCTGTAGAATCTGAGTCAGAAGCTATTTGGGTGGGATCTGGGTCTGAGGTTTTGTGTACCAGCTCCATAACCTTGCTATCTTAGGTTATCATCCACTCAACAATGGTATGCCAACTATTATAACTAGCAGAGTTCTGGCATCAGTATACAAAACTTCAGAATCCTCCTTCGACTCCACTCAAAATTGCTTCCAACTCCATAGCCCTGCTTCAGGAAGGATAAATGTAAACATTTGCATTTGCATAGCAAACACCAGAAGAGCATATACTGTGTATATGATGGAAGATATTTGCTTGAGCAGTAGTACGCATGATAAAGACCTAGGCATTTTAGTGGGCAATAAGCTAAGCTACAACAAGGGAGATTATGGTTAAGTATTACGAAGAAATTCCTGATGGTGTAAAGCGTTGGCAGTAGAACACTCTCCCATGGAAGGACTCTCCATCATTGGATGACTTTAAGCAGAGGCTGGATAGATGCCTCTCAGGGATGTTGTTGCTGTGGACAGCCTGCACTGTCAAAGGGTTGTATTCAATAATCTTATAAGATTGGAAGGGTCCTACAATTCTGAATTTAAAAAACACCATGCCCAAGGTAGATCCATGGGCGACTCCATGGTGAAAATTTCCCATCTATTCTGACTCTAGGCTTCCTGCTCTTTAACACAGTGGTTCCCAGACTGGTGGGTCGCAACCCAGCAGGGGAAATGGAAAAGGGCCATTCCCCGGAAAAGGGCCCAGAAATAGGCGGCAGCACAATCAGGACAATTGTGGTGCTGCAGGGGACAGAGGGGCTTTGACAACTTACCTGAGGGTTACTGAGGCTCTCTGGAGAGGGTCTAGGTTATATTTATTTTTATTGGGACTTTGAAGCTGCTGTGAGGGCTGCAGAGGGGGGTTACAGGATCCCCAGACCCTCTGGAGAGCCTTAGCAACCCCCAGGGAAGTGTCAGAAAAACCCCTCCCCAGCAGCAGCATGATTATCCCAATTATGTTGCTGTCCCCTCCCCAATGCCCCCCAAATACTTACAGGGCTCCCAAAGTCCAAGTAGGACTTTGAGAACCACTGCTTGAACAAATCCATAATAGGACCTGTCCTCTTATTCTGTGTCTGCTAAGTTTATTCACTGTGAGGTGAAAGTAGTCATTCTCATCCTATTTTAGGGATCTCACTCCAATACTTTAGAATTAACATCCCTTTTGTAAATAGGACAAGAGTGCAGAAACATGATCTGCTACTCAGTGGCCGTTCTGGAGAAGCTCCATGATCATGCTTCTTAATGCTCTTTCTCAAGAAAGAACAGTATGTATTCTGAAGTTGAAGTAATTGGGTGCTTACTCCTGTTGCCTGCTTCCTTTCTTCCACTAGCTTCAGCTCTGGCAAAGATATTTTGCTGGATTTTAGGATAAAGTGTTCAGCTACCAAATTATAGCTTTAAAGCACCTACCAGATGTCTTCTACCTGCAGGCAGCTGCTCTGCTCATTCCATCTTCATGTTTCGGTTGCACACTGAGCCTCTCTAGAGGCGAGCCATTATCTCTGCCATTTGTAGCATCCTTCTTTTTGTGTCTTTGTGTTTCCAGGATATTCAGTTTGCGTCACAGGGTCCGTGATTGCTATGTGCCTTTTCTCAAGAGCTGAGGCTAAATGTCTGAGTAATTGATCAATGCAGTTTAATGTACTTTTAGAGTAAATGCCCCGTTTTGTTAACTTGGAGTGAGAAAGTTGCATATGGAACTCAGATAAGAAATCTGTATCATAACTGAATATGAGAGTAGTGGACAGACATTCAAAAAGGGCATTTTCTCTGATTGCTATTAATATGTTACTGAAATGTGTTTATATATAGTTACATGTTTATATAGCAGGGCATTTGAAACATTTTTAATTTCCCTTGTTTTTATGCTTCTAGTGAATACTACTTTCCAAATGCTAACCCCAAGCAAATTGTTATCTAGAGCAGTGACGGTGAACCTATGATGCGTGTGTCAAAGGCAGAGTGACCAGATGTCATAACTGCAAAAGAGGACAAGGCACCCCAAAATATAGGACATCCAAGAAAAATGTAGGGCATGACAAAATAAAAAACTATAAATACTTGTATTTTACTTATGAAATTTAAAACTGTTACCTATAATTTATTAATTTCAAGAAGGCTATGTACTGCGTGCAGGGGCCGCTCACAGGGAAAAGGAGGACATTTAAGTTCTTTTCCAGGATAAGAGACTAAAAAAGAGGACATGTCCTGGGAAAAGAGGACACCTGGTCAAAGGTGACATGCCACGATGTTTTGGGTCACATGCTAATGTTCACCAACACCCAACAACAACTGAATTTGTTTTATTCTTATTTCATTTTTGTAATTATTTGACATTTCTTTATAGCACCACACATGATTGGACTGTATTCTTTAAAAAAATAAATATACATGTAAATAATTGTTTTTATTTTGTTCTGGGTGGGGGCATACCAGCAGAGTCAAGTTAGGCATTTTCCATATTTTTGACATGCCGTGCTCAAAAGATTCGCCATCGCTAGGGTATAGGAAAAATAGATTTGTAGCCTACTTTTAATTTTACCAAACTGCATTTTGAAACCATTGTACCTTTATCCATTTATGATCCTATCCAGTCATTTGGCCATAAGTGACTGGATAAGATCATAAATGGACAGTTATAATCTCATGTGATGGAGAAGGGAAAATATGAACTGAGATGTACCATATATTGACTTTCCTACATGGAAAAAGGAAGCCGTAGGAATCACCATTTACTCCCACTCAGGGAGTATTATTTCAGTTTATTTGCACTATTCTAGGACTTAGATCAGGGGTGCTCAATAGGTGGATCGCAATCTACCGGTAGATCGCGAGGCAAAATGAGTAGATCGCGGAGTGCCAACCCCCCCCCTTCAGGTGCCTCTGGGAGGAAACGCCGGGAGTAAGGCCCATTGTACTCAATGGGGCTTACTCCCAGGTAAGTGTGGCTAGGATTGCAGCCTCACAGCCTAATCCTAGGCATGTCTACTCAGGAGTAAGTCCTGTTATACTCAGTGGGGCTCAAGGTACACCAACACGCATTGTACACATAAATGTTATATGTTATGATGGCGCGAACATTGTAAAAAAAAACTCTGGTAGATCTCCGGGCCTTGCTGGGTTTCAAAGTAGCTCTTGAGCCAAAAAAGTGTGAGCACCCCTGACTTAGATGCATGTGAAGTGATCCTGAGCTGCTTGACATAGCTACTGCATATTAAAAATGCCCCAACTCTATTTTCAAAGTTGGCAAAGCTAGTCAGTTTTGTTGTGGGGATTGCTGGGTCTTTAACATGGGCAACAATCAGAAGAAGTCGGTCAGACTTTCCCAGAGAGGTTTGGGAAGTAATTCTATCATTCATGCTCTACCTCATGATTCCTTGCCTAAGAGCACCTGATTCGGATTATCCTTTATGAGCATGTATAATCTGGAATAAATGTTTCATTTTGGAATTGGTTTTCCTGATGGGCTTTTTGGTACCCCTATGTTAATCGTTCTTTTCTGTCTCTTCTGAAATGCATATAGATGAATAACTGGAGCCACAAAAAGTGCTTTGAGAGGTTGCCTTTTTATACATTTAGCTTCTTTCTTTTCCTTTTAAGAGGCACCCCTAAGAGTCTCTTTTGTGCAGTGTGTCTCCTTCATGTGTTTAATTCAAACAAGCATCCCGTATGAAAGCTAAAGAGAAAAGTACAGCGTAATGCAATTAGTTTCTATGATGTCTGGAGAATGTTTTATGGAGCTCATCTCTTTACAGTGGCCAATATAGTAGATATTTGAATCTTAAAGGGATTCTCCCATGTTTCTCCACAGACACAATGTTCCTTTTACTTTAGTTTAGAACAGTATTCAGAAATCTTATTTATTTAGCATTGTCACTTTAGTTCGAGCCAGAGATAGGTAACCATTCTGAAGTCACAGTTTGCTTATTAGCAACCTAGCTTTTTATATTTTTTAAGGGTTGAAAATATAATAAATTGGCAAGATGACCAAGCAGTTCACCCTTTCTCCAGTTTGTATTGCCTGTATTGTGCCCTCTCATCATTGGATGATGTGATTTCATTCTGACTTAATCTGTAGCTTCTTTCTGGTTGAATAAATACAGGCTTAGGAGTGCAGTTTGATCCTAATATGCTAGATGTTCGTGTTTAAATCTACTGAGCCATTAAGAAGTAGGATTTGTGAGTATGTTCTGTGCAAATGCATGCCTGAAATAAGAATGAACATTTGGTTGATGCAGAATGTCCTTATTTATTTTCTGTTTGCCAGTTCAGAAAATGTGATCTTTGTATAGAGACAGAATCACATGTTAAAGTTGTTTTCCATGCATTCCCTATGGCTGAATCTCCATATTCAGCACTTGGTTTCCATTGCACGTGGCTGGTACTGGAAACTTTTAAAAAAGCTGATTCTGTATATTTGGGCAGGGGAGATCAATCCAGATTTCCCCTCCCTCCCGATCTCAGTCTTCTGAAATAATGGCAGGGTCTGTTGAAACAATGCTTTTGCATATCTCCAAACTAGAACTAGCTTGTTCTTTGTTTTTGGTGTACGATTCCCCATCGGTTTGGCTTAGAATCATCATTCTCCAAGGGAGGGTTTTTCACAGTTAGGCATGACCTCATGACCATGTCCACCAGAGGACCCAACACAGCAGGGTCAATTTCCTGAACTCCCCTTGGTACCCATTAACTGCTTCAGATTTCACAGGCCAACACACATTTTGCTTCCTTAAACATTACACTAATTCCTGGATTTATTTAGGGTGCCGATTCAAAAAATGGCATCCATTTTGCCCTATCACGTCTAGTTTTGGAGATATAGTATAGCCTCTTTAGTGAATGGTTCAAGCAGCTTCCTCATGAGGAAGCTGCTTGAACCATTCACTAATGAGGCTATATTGTATCTCCAAAACTAGACGTGATAGAGCAAAACTGATGCCTTTTTTTGAATTGGCACTCCAAATTCATATCAAACCACCATAAAGTTTGGGGAAAACTTTTCTGACCCTTGATTTTGTAGGCTTGTGTTTTCAGGCATTCACTGATGGGGAAGATGGAAAGAGCCACCACCAGTAACCTTAGGGCGAACAAGTGAGGGGCTTTGCCTCAGGGCCTCCCAGCAACCTGGCACAATTCACAGTGGGAGTTGTGTCTTCCTGCAGGCACAGTGTCAGTTATAGAATGTATGAGTGAGTTCTTGGGATACTTGCTCCTTCTCTCCTCCAGTAGCTCCTTTCTCAAAATTCATGTATTCCATGAAGGCTAAGGTTTAACCATTCATTCTCATCCAAGGCGACAGCCAAACCCAAGTACATTCAACTCTGTTTGCTCACACTCCTTTCCTATGTCTGTCCTTTTCTTTTCTTCTCTTTTTTGTGGTCAAAATCTTGATTGTAAACTTATTGAGTGATAGGATCTGGGTCCATCTGTCTTTCTACTTGTTTGTTTAGTTAGGAAACAAAGCATTACCACATATTGCAAACATTGAATTGCTTATTGTTGACTTTAAGCGTGATAATAAGTAATGGACAAATAACAGAGAAATAACAAAATAAAAGCAGCGCAATCTCTCCATCACAGATTTTTAAAAGCCTAGAATGAAAAAGTCTTTCCCTGATGCAGAGTGGATGTCAAAGTTAGGTGCCAAGTTAGTAATCCTTGGAAGGAAAATTCAAAATCCAGGGCTTGCAGAGCAAAGAAACTTGCAGTGTGATGACAAAATGCCTTAATGCATCATTTTAATAGGCATATTTGTGGTGGGGGAGATATGGGCTGAAATTAATTAATCGCTGGTAGTGATGCTGCTGAAATGTGCAAGTAAAGGCTCAAAATCCAAGTTTTGGTGACTTGCAATACTTGGACTCCTTTGCTGTGAAAATCTTGCACTGTTCGTAATTAAAGTTGAGATTTATTATGAGCATATGTGCCAGTTTTGTGCTTGCATGGTCAACATTCATCAGGCTAGATGTCCAAAGCCAGTAGCTGCTGTTAGTGCATGCTGAGTTGATTACTTTAACCCCTTGGTCTCAGTTGCTCTGGAATGCTGAATTTGACTTGAAATTTTAAGAAGTAAGTGTTCCCCAATTGAGTTGGGAATGCCGTGTTATTCTCTGTGTTTGGCCAGGGCAAGGAGCTGGATCTGTACCGCTTTTTTCTCTGACTTGAACCGTTCCACTGAGAGACTTTCCTGGAAGCTATTTGAAAGATTCTTATGTGTTTTATGGTTGCTTTTATTTATTTGTGTGCCGGGGCAGTGAAAAGCTCCAGGACATCATGCCACTTTTGCTTTGGTCAAGAGAACACATTGCTTTCATCTACTGTGCTACAGGTATAAAAACAAACTCATGAGAATTTGCTTGCACAAAACATCACAATCCATTTAGAACATTATTTTTTAAAAGTGATTGGAGGGGAGGGGAGCATCAATAATGACACAATTTACAACGTGGTCTTCATCTTTTTAGCACTTTACAGTTAGGTTAAAAACTCTGGACTATTGCCAGTGTAGACACTTTTGCAGTTGACTCTTACAGTGTGATGTTATTTTATTGGTTCATTTTTAGGAATTATTGAACAGTAAAATGCAAGGACCTCTTTTATGCTAATTTGTTCTAGTCTTTTTCAGATGAAAAACTCAATATCTGTGTACGTCTTTAAGAAAAAACTCAAGCAGAAATAGTCCCCATCGAAAATCTGGTCATGTCCCCAAAAAGGAATGAGGAGTAACTTATTTATAAAAGCACAGGCCTACAATATTGAGGGTCAGAAAAGTTTTTCCCCCAAACTTTATGGTGGTTTGATATGAATTTGGGGTGCCGATTCCAAAAATGGCATCAGTTTTGCCCTGTCACATCTAGTTTTGGAGATATAGTATAGCCTCATTAGTGAATGGTTCAAGCAACTTCCTCATGAGGAAGCTATGGTGTAGGAATCGGCACCCCATTTTTGGAATCGGTATCGCAAATATACCCAGGAATTGGTGTAACGTTTAAGGAAGCAAAATGTGTGTTGGCCTGTGAAGTCAGAGAGCACTTTTATCACATCGCACTGTTGTACAGGTCTCCCAGCTTGTAGTGCCAACAAGCAGATTCTTGGGTATGAAGTGGTTTGTGCCATACCCATAGGTTTCACAATTAGCATTGTAGAGAGTCTGTAGCCACATATGTGGGGTGATTAAATTGTAGCAAATGTTTAGGGTTGGAGTTGATGGAGGTCTGATGGATTTTTGCTTTCGAATGGTATTGGTTCTGTGTAATAGAGATAGATGTAATATATATATTTCCATGAAATTAAAAAAAACAACAACTTAACTCTTCCTTGGTAACATAAACCTGGCTAAATGGAGTGGAAGCTTTCTGCAAAGGATTACAGAATTGTGCAAAATGCCGCAAAAATTTCCTGTATTTTAGTCTAAATGTTTATATTTGTGTCTCACTTTCTGGCAGACACCATGCATTTCCAAGACAGAGAATCAGCCTCAAGGGTTAGCAACCAGCGTAAGGTGGGGCCAGACACCCATCAATCAGTCTACACCCTGGGACACAGATGAGCCACCATCCAAACAGATGAGGGAAACTGAAAACCCAGGTATGCTTTCAGACTGATTTGGAATTCTACTGGGGAAAACGGTTCAAAGTAAATTCGATATGCTCTCTCCAATTACCTCTCTAAATAAGACTTTATCATGAGTCCTTTTTTAATACTGCAGCTGACTTCCCTTTCTAGTGGTAAAGACCCCCTCAGGTTACTCCTACGTCAGGGCTGATATAAATGTATTAAGATTCCTGCAAGTTCATTAAAGCATTTTCTTTTCCCCTTTCTGTCTTTTGCCAGGGTTTAAAAAAAAAAAAATCAAACCACTCCTGTATAAGACCTCTTTTATGTCCAGAGCCACCTGAAATGATTTCCAGCTTCCCAGACACCTATCATACATTGTGCAGCTATGCCAGACGCCTAATTACAATCTCTTTGTAGTGGCTGGAACACCATTATTACACACGCCGAGTGTTTGTCAGGGAGCCATGAAAACACGTTGGGGAAAGAGATTAATTTTCTTTGGAAGCATATACTTAAACGGCACAAAGCTGAAAAATGCATAAAATTGTAAACGGCCGCATTGCTAGTTGATGAGTATTTTTAACATTTGCACTCACCTGCCCATGTTGTATCTGTAAGTGCACTTTGAGGCACTTACCGTTTGGAATCGTTCCAGACCCTCCACCTCTTTATGGGATAGAAAGGGGAGGAGGGGGGAAACTCTACAGAGACCGCAAAATGGTTGCTGCAATATTAGCAACATTTGTTGTTGGGACTTGCTCTTTGCCGAAATGGTTCTTATTGCTAGCTTTCCTTTTTCCAGGTACGGCTCCCTGGGTTACAACAGTTGCAGCAGGTAGCCATCCAACTCTTATCACTCACTCATATGGGATGACTCAGCCACCGACCTTCAGCCCAGCAGTGAACGTCCAAGCCCCTGTCATTGGAGTTACACCCTCACTCCCTCCACATGTGACCCCCCAGCTTCCATTAATGCCAGCTCATTACCAGCTTCAGCAGCAACCCTCACAGCCTCTGAGTAACATGGTTGTGAACCTGCAAAGCCAGCCTTTGTACACTAACAGCCAACCCATTGCCATGTCTTCTATGACTGGGGTTGGCCAGGTGACTCACCCAGGCCACAGTGCAGTAGGGAATGGTCATATGACTTGTCCTATCCTGCCTCCACCACCACCTGCTTTGCCTTCAGCTGCCCTACCTAATAGTGTTCCAGCTACCAATGGGCAGGCTGCTCCTCAGCTTCCTCCCAACCAGACGGGCAGCCAGGACAACACAAATGGGGTACAGATGCTACGGACTGTTGGTGTGGGGAAGTACGAGTTCACAGATCCTTGGCATCCGAAAGGTAAGTCTGGCCAGAACACTTCATGCTTTTGATGCTGGGTACTTTGTTATATGCATTTTTGGGAATGCAGCGGGCCACTTTGTTCAGGTTCTGCCCAAAAGCTGCCTAAGAGGCAGTTGCCAATTAAAGCATCTATAGTGTTGACATTCCTGTGCCAGCACTCCAGCATCTGTTTCCTGTCTTGTGTTCTTTGGTATCTTTTCATGAATTAAAGATGACAGACTGGTTCCTGTGAGAGGAGAGAGGAAAACTGTACATTCATTTTGGCATTGAATGACACTTCTAGGATACCTCAAAAAAGTGGAGATTCACATTTCAAAGTGCATGAGATGGTTCTTGCTCTGTGCCTTACTGTTTCCTTTGAGCAACATTTACTTAGAAGTCATGCTATCTTCTTTCTGGTTTAAGTTGTATATTTTGAATTATGGTGTTCTTTACGACACTGGAAATCTTCCATTCAGTGTTGAAGAAAGAATTGGGCCCAGAAATTCCTTTCAACTCAGGACACTGGAAGGGTTAGTCAGTCCTGACCTAGAGCCAATAAAGGTTTTTCCATACTGGTGACTCAGTGGTATGTGTTGAAATTGATGTGTTCCTGCTTTTAACACTTCAAGGGAATGTTTGCTCAACCGCAGGTAGGATAATTTAGCTCAAGAAAAATGTTTTATTTATTTAATCATATGACAAACCAAAATGCAACATCGTTTTGAAAAAGATTCAGGTCCATTTTAGGAAATGAGTAGAACAGTGAACCAGGACAGAAATAAATACTGGTAGGCCCATGAAACATACCTGGTCTGCACTTCTTTTTGTGTGGGTGCCCACATCTCTCCTCTCCCCATATATACATATAATCTGTGCAGAGCTCTCAGTTCTCAGGTCTGCTGAGATAAATGGGAAATCTGTTCTGGCTCACGTGTACGCACAGAGTCAGTTTTCATCATAGGTTGTTAAGAATCGGGGAACTCTCAACCAGTATGAACATGGTATCTCTGTGGTTTATTGAAACTCAGTAACTGCCTGACTACACAGTTCAAAATTCCCATGCTTTCTGGGGACAGGCTAAATAATCAAGAAACTGCTACATTAGGGGCATAAGAATTTGGCACAAATCACACGTTACTTTCTCCCTTCAGATATAACTGCATGTAAACTTGCGTTGCATACCAGGTTGAGATTTCTCCCTAGAAGGTAACTAGTGAAAAGGTGCTTTGGTTTATATTGCTTTTACAGACAGGGAAATCTCCTTAAATACATTGTACAATGGAGTGTTATATTTGGCATTCAGACCCATTCCAGACACTAGACGTTATTTTAATTTAATCTATGTGTGTTCTGTTTTATTTTAGTCTTTGTTTCTTTGAAAAGTATTGATGTTTCACATGTGAAATTGAAATAGAATGGAGCTTAAGAAAAATCTATTAAATCTGTGTAAAAGACCACAAAGGCTCCATTAAGTCTGTTAAGCTGTTTGTACACATGGGCAGGGTCTATGTTTAAATTATATACTTAAACCCTTTGTATACTTCAGTATCAAAGAAATTTCATTACTATTAAATACAGTTTGTTTTGCTAGGCACCGGTTTGTACCAAATGTACTATCTTTAAAAAGCAGTTGCTTCAAACAGTGGCTTCTGAAGCAAGATAGTTTAACTATTTTCATACTTTTCCGCCACGACGAATATAAGACATCAGTAGCCACTGTCAGCCAGCCTTTTATGCCTTTTTTTAAATTTCTAAGGCAATTAGAGAAAGTTTCTTTTAAAAAGCCAAAAATCTAGTTAACTCAATAAAATTTTAAATCTAGTTAATAAACTTTTAAAATTGCAAAATCTTACCCTGAAAATTTGTCTGACTAAAATTGAATGAATTATTGAAAGTATTGGCAAGATGTCTAATACTATTGCTCAACTTTTAAATAGTAATCAATACTGATGTCCAAGAGGTGGGGAAGCAACTGAATTAATAAAGTTAGTTAAGCATATTTAGCAGTTATAAGAGAACAATATTTGAATATTAAAATGCATGCCTGGAGATAACTAAAACGACTCTCATTTGCCTTGTACATCACCCTGAGCTCCTTAGGGCAAGACTGGTATAAAAATGTGAAAAATAAATAAAACTTTTGAAGCTTAGATAAGAAAACAGAGACTCCCTGACTTTTGAATATCCATGCTTATGAACAAACTTCCAGGTAAATTATCTGGTTTATGAACATCAACCTGCACATTCAAATAAGTATGTATATGCTTGACTGAGAGCCACAGCAACTTGGAGTGATTTGATGTCACAGGCTCTTTCTGAGTCCCAGAGAACTGTGAACATGATCTGACCAGGGAGTGGAGGAAGCGGTAGAGATAGAATAGAAGAGAAAAGAAAAAACTAGAGAGAGACTGGGGAAGAGGAGGAAGAGAAAGAAGAGAAGGAGGAAGACACAGACCATATTCAGGAAAAGGGAAAGGAGGAAAGATTGGCTTTTGTGGGCTAGTCTGAAAAGCTAATATAACAGTGATTTCCAAATTCCAAACAACCAACTTAAATATACTTCTGAAATACAACACATTTGTAACTTGATAGTTTCCTGTACTTCTCCAGAGAGTAACAGAGAAAGGGACTAACAGCCATTTTACATGTTGTGCATCTCTGGTTGTTGTGTATTTGTGATATAGTCAGCTCACTGCAACTCTCCTTTTTTAAAAGTGCATTATTAAAGAGCCGTTATTGGTCCTGGGTCCTTATTCCATTTACATGCAGTGGTTGTGTTCTTTTAAAACCAGTTTTCCTTTTGTGTGTTGCATGGTTTGCCATATGAACATGGGGATTCTCTGATCCTCCTGTTGAAACTTAACTCTATGTGGAGTCTGAGAGGAAAGAAGCTTCTCCATGCTTAGAATGCATGCATTGCATGTAGACTCATGAAGCAGATATTGGCTTTAACTGATGACAGCTGTCAGCATATTAGCTTTACAATTTTTCATAAATGGTAGGGCAGGCAGCTGTTATCCTATGAATTAGATTTTACTAGCATCTCTATTTACAGTCATCAGCGTCTGATTTATTCCCTCTAGTTTAATGGTAAAGAGAGACAGTGAAACATCCAAATACAAATATCTGAAAAGCAAAGCTAGATTCTTGTCTTGGAAGTAATTTCTTCTTCTCATTCTTTAAAGCCTTTCCTTCAAAGCTATAATTGTGCTTGTCAAATCTAATGTCAGACAAGTGAATATATAATCTACTTAAATAGAAAAGACCTTCAATTCACCAGCCAACCATAAACTTTTGCCATGTGTAGAATGAGATCCCCAGTGTAAGCCATACTGACTTTTATAAAGAGAGTGTATGTTTTAATTTTTCTCCTAGGGGCTTTGTGTTTCTAAAATCCGGCTGATTTCAAACTTGCACATGACAGACAGCTTGCTCTCGAAGAAAGGAATAGAAAATGCAGCCAGGCAATGTCAGATGGTTCAGACACACAGTCAGAGCTTCTCCACTAACAGTTTTTAAAAGAGATTTTTTTATCTCATTTGGGGTAAACCTTGGCCAGCGTTGCTGCAGATGGCCTTTGAGATCTTTTTCATTACTTTCCCGTCATGATTGCTCCCCCCTACACATCCTACCCCATTATTTTTTTTTCTGCTTGACAATCTATCCTTGTGCGGAGTAATTACTTCGCAATTCCCTGAATGAAAAGAACATGTCTTGCCAATCAAAATGATAAGGGATACTGATATTTTTTTATACATCATTAGTGAACTGATTTAGAATTTCGCATTTTGTTTTTCCTAATTATGTTTCATTTGGCTGAACTGTATTCCTGCAGGGTCTGCATTAGAATGTACTCACTCAAATGTTACTATTTAATGGCCTATTTCTGTTTGATAAGTAAACAAATACATGGCAGAAAAAAAACCTCAGTGAAAACATAAAGGTTATGTGGACTGTATTCCATTTGCAATAGGTCAACTGTATCTTCCAACTGAAATCGTTCTTTATAAAGTTCAACAAATGTTATTTAAATGGTACTTTATGGCAACATTATATTTAAACTTTAAGGAATCAAAATCTTTGTCTTTTATTTGCATAGAATTGTGTGCCAAATGAACACTTAATTGGTCTCATACAACTAGTGGTGAAGGGCAAATTATGTTAATTTATGAGATTATGTTAAGAGGTTTTTAAGATATTTTAAAATGCTCTCTTCTTAATCTATTACCTTGACCGCATTGGTTCCATGTTAATGAATAGCGGGAAACTGATATCACACAGAAGCATTTATTGTAAAGAAATTGATTACTGTCTTTTGTTGAATGCATGTTGGCTATTTCTGAACATGTTCAACAATACTTTGGATGTGTGACATGCTCCAACATTAGAAGATGCTGCATTGAAGGTAAGGGTGGATTCACATGGCCAAAAATTATGCTTACTTTTTGTTGCTTGTACCCATGAGTGAAAGTTATTGTCACCTCTAACAATGCAGTTAAGTCCAGTGTTTCCAGTTCTTGAAATCTGGGAAGTTGAGAGGTGATGGCACTAGGCATGATGGAGGCTGTAGATTATTGCAATAAAGGAGCCTTTTACATGGCTACCTCGAGTCTCAATTTTACCAGTTTCTGGACTTGATGGGTCATACTTCTAAAGTGCAATTCAGATAAAATTTTTCAAATGTTTAATTCCTATTTAAATCTAATCTTTAAAACACTTTGTTCAATCAGTCAAATACTTCTAAATGCATTTATATGTTTCAGAATTTCAAGGGAGGCACTTTGTAAGAATCCTGAGGAAATGAAATATTTAAAGCATAAGATACAATTTAATAAGTAAATGCTATGACTTAAAGATGGCCATTTGTTCTTACAGGATCAGATAGGGAAAGTGTATACTCCCTAATAAAGTAAAACACCAGCCAAAAAGGTTTGAAAAAATAAACTTGATTGAATGCAAGAAGAGACTGTTGTGCTGGAATGGCAAATCATGTTACGTGTTAGTATGTGAATAGATCTCCTTAAATCCTATCCATACTATTTTGTTGCTGGGACATTGTAAGCATGCTGAGTGTTTCACAATGATGAGTGACATTGCTCTCTTTCCTCTGCCTATGCCATTACCTGAACGGAAACATTTGATTTTACTATTAATATTATCCGTTTGAATTCTATAGACTTTGAGCTCTCCCAACTCTAGTACAGGAGCATTCTACAGCCTCCAAAAAAAAAACAACTATCAAAGCTTCAGGTGATGAACGGAAGTTTGCATTCCGAATTGAACTTCACAGTGGCACAAACAGCACCCATGGATTTCTTGGGGATTTATGTATGTTTTCATTTCCACAGATTGTGCCTAGTCACTGCCAGTTTTTACCCATCAGTTGCAGGTGGGGGGGGCAAGAGGGCAACTGATTTGTGGTACCCTTCAACCACGTCTGCCGCAACCTCCTTCCAGTTTACTGCAAATGCAAACCACATTGATTCCCTTTCCACTTGTAGATCACCAGCATCCTTACCATGCTCCATGAGGTGGCTTTTGCATGTGCTAAAGTGCAGGACTTCCAGATTTATTTACAAAGGCTGTTCAAGCAAAGGAGTTCCTTCACTCTCACGGTGCCTTTCAATAAAACCAGATGTTCCACACTTCTGGGTTTGCAAAAACTGCACAATGGAGCATGGTAAGATGCTTTTTATTCAGTACAAGGCAGCAGTGCCCCTGGCAAGGCATCAGATGGCATCCCTGATCATGCCACCCCTATACCCAGTAGACAGGGCAACTGTGGCTTCCATATTCATTGTACAGTTTGTGAATTTTCATTCTAGTGAACACATGGAACATTTCCCCAGTACACTGGAGCTGTTGGATCAGGGTGAGTGTTTTTAGAGTTTTTGAAATCTGCAGCTCCCGTATATTAAAAAGATAAGAGTTTGTTTTCAAAGTTATGTCCCAAAATTCTTTAGTATAGTGGTTCTCAAACTTTTAGCATGGGACCCACTTTTTAGAGTGAGAATCTGTCAGGACCCACCAAAGCAATGTCATGACCAGAAGTGACGTCATCAAGCAGGAAAGTTTTTAACAATCCTACCCACACTTACCCAGGAGTAAGTCCCATTTACTATCATTGTTATAAGCATGTTCAGAATAGCCTGTAAAAAG
Source organism: Tiliqua scincoides (assembly GCF_035046505.1). Taxonomy (NCBI): domain Eukaryota; kingdom Metazoa; phylum Chordata; class Lepidosauria; order Squamata; family Scincidae; genus Tiliqua; species Tiliqua scincoides. The sequence goes on along the minus strand of NC_089821.1, from coordinate 152,413,539 downwards.
TACAGATCTGTAACATTTCCCCAATGCAATCACATGCCATGGTAGCATCAAGTCTAATGTATTAAAAATAAAATATTTAAATGAATGGGGACCCACCTGAAATTGGCTCCTGACCCACTATTTGAGAAACAGTGCTTTAGTACATTGTGTTCCATGACAGCAATTCTGTGATCACTCTGAGCAACTAGATGGTTTTATTAGTGTGTTTGGTCCAGCAGTCCCCACTAAACTAGACAGTGTGTTTAAATATGAGGGCAGTTTTGAAAAAGCCTATTTTGATTATGGGAGAAATAAGTATTGCTGGAGGTATGCAGCGCATCTGAGTAGCGCTCTCTAGATTGCTGAGTGTTCGTTCCCTCCCCTGTTCCTATTTAGAGTAGCAGGCACCGTGAAAATTAGAAAGAACATTCAGAACAAAGTGTGTGGCTGCATCTTGGAGCTGCAGTGTTCCAGCACAGTTGTTAGTCATTAAAAGAGCCTTAATTATTTTCAGATTTTGGCTAACTCTACCATCCAGCTACTTAAGGACCTGGTTAATTAGAGCAATTCATGTTAATGTAGTGACCACTTCACTTTGGCAAAGAAAGAACAAACCTGTTTATATAACAAGCTGCATGTAAGCAGTTCCTGGAAATTACAAGCAAAAATTGGCAGGTATGAGTTGGTAAGAAAATTTGGTGGTAGATCTGGAAGTTTTTTGGTTGCTGTCTGCTGAAATGTGGCCCAAGCAGCCATGTGTGTTTATTGGTTACTAGCATCCCAACTGTGAAAGAAGCCGGGGCAGCTGGCAACGGGGAGGGCTGATTATGGAGGGGGAGGCAGGAGGGGGAGGAGAGGGGATTGCTTTAAAAAACCCAGGGAGTGTTTGCCAAGTTCCCCCCCCCCATTGAGATGGTGCAGGCAATCACCGACACAAGCACCCCCCCCCATGGTGCAGGCTTCCTTCCCACCAAGCAAAGCTTGAGATTTAGCCTACAATCCTCTCCACACTTTCCTGGGAGTAAGCCCCATTGACTACAGTGGGGCTTACTTCTGAGTAGAAATGCATAGGGCTGGACTCTTAAAAGATCAGCATCCCATGTGAAAGAAGCTGGGCAACTGGCAATGGGGAGGGCTGAGTACGGAACAGAGGGGAGGGGATTGATAACAGCTGCCTTAGTTTCCTTCCATCCGGAAGTGTCGGGCTGCAGTGTATTTGCGTAACTCTATGGAATTTAGCACAGCTCATTTTTTGTTAATCGCGCCAAGTCACGGAACGGAACTAATGCGGATAAATAGGCTCCACCTGTATGTGGTCAGCTATTACAATGATCCTCATAAAGTGGTGAGGGTAGAGCAGAAGATGAAGGGCTTATATATAAAGGGAATCATCTTAAGCACCAGCCCACTGAATCAGGGACCTACCTTCAACTTGATCAGACAAACTCAGGGGTTGCACATCTTCCTTTGCCCCCAAAGCCTGGGAACTTCACTGAGCATCTTCCAGTTTTCTGAAATCTTAAAAGTCATCCTGTAGGTATTTGCCGAGTTCCAACTGAGCTGCGTGTGGGTAGTGTTCAGAATTTGGACCCCCAAAAATGTTTAATTGAAAGCAAAGATGGTGCATCACTCCATGCACCTGCTGTTGGGGTTCCTCAAGACTATTGAGGGTTCCAGAGTCTGAAAAGTTTGAGAGCTGCTGTACTACCTCATTGAGTATGTTTTTGCCCATATGCCTCAAAAGCAAGTTGAAAGCTGACTGCACATGTATAGAACCTTATTTTCCCTAACAAGCTGAAGAAGAACATCTCAGGGAAATGACATTGGATTTGTCATACTTTTGAGCATTACAATCACATTCCAAATCAGATAATTATTAATTTGGGCAACTGTATGAGTTTTGTATTTGGCTGTTGACTAAATGGTGGAGGAGGGAGGGAGGCATTTAAGCAATTGGTACTGAGAGACCCAGTTGACATGTTTGCCAACACCAAATGTTGCAGATTCAGTGGAACTGTTGGCCCATAATGCAGCACAGGGTGTATGCAGTAAGGCTGTATATGTTATGCCCCAGTTTCTTCAATCCATTTTTTTTTAAATGCACAAAGCAAATCCAAGATTTCATTCTGTCATGATCTGCTTTTCAGGCAGTTTCATTTCTCCCTAGTCAGAGCTCGCAGTAAATTCAGTATTATTCTTCATTCCTACGTAAGGAGTCATTCCTACATAATCAGGATTACATTCCAAGGGCCAAATCCTATTATTAACAGTATTTATATACCGCTTTTCAACTAAAAGTTCACAAAGCGGTTTACAGAGAAAAATCAAATAACTAAATGACTCCCTGTCCCAAAAGGGCTCACAATCTAAAAATCCTATCCAGTTTTCCAGCACCGGTGCAGCCATGCCAATGAGGCATGCGCTGCATTCTGCAGTATGGAGGCTTCCTTTCCTCAGGACTGCATTGCGGTTGTACCGGCACTAGAAAATTGGATAGGATCGGGCCCCAAGTCACATATTCCAACTTAATGTAGAAAACTACGAAGATATTTGTTAAAATATGGAACATGGAAATTTAGTTGAAATTCTATCAAATGCAACACTGGGAAATTAGAAAAATAGGTTGCTTACTGCAGGCCCTCCCCTTGTGATTTATAGGAGGGTCTAGTTTCCAAAAAGATAGATGTTGTTTCTCTCCAATTATTATTTAGATGCAACTTTCCCTTAGGGAAGGGAAAATTATTTTACAGTATTTTAACTGTTGCTTTTCTTAACACAGGGATGGTAGAAGTCCTAGTATATAAATTAAAGATCAGTAAGTCACCGAGCCCTGATGGCATCCACCCAAGAGTTATTAAGGAATTGAAGAATGAAGTTGCAGATCTCTTGACTAAGATATGCAACTTGTCCCTCAAAACGGCCATGGTGCCAGAAGATTGGAGGATAGCAAATGTCACGCCTATCTTTAAAAAGGGAAAGAGGGGGGACCTGGGAAACTATAGGCCGGTCAGCCTAACATCTATACTGGGTAAGATGGTGGAATGCCTCATCAAAGATAGGATCTCAAAACACATAGATGAACAGGCCTTGCTGAGGGAGAATCAGCATGGCTTCTGTAAGGGTAAGTCTTTCCTCACGAACCTTATAGAATTCTTTGAAAAGGTCAACAGGCATGTGGATGCGGGAGAACCCGTGGACATTATATATCTGGACTTTCAGAAGTCATTTGACACGGTCCCTCACCAAAGGCTACTGAAAAAACTCCACAGTCGGGGAATTAGAGGACAGGTCCTCTCATGGATTGAGAACTGGTTGAAGGCCAGGAAGCAGAGAGTGGGTGTCAATGGGCAATTTTCACAATGGAGAGAGGTGAAAAGCGGTGTGCCCCAAGGATCTGTCCTGGGACCGGTGCTTTTCAACCTCTTCATAAATGACCTGGAGACAGGGGTGAGCAGTGAGGTTGCAAAGTTTGCGGACGACACCAAACTTTTCCGAGTGGTGAAGACCAGAAGTGATTGTGAGGAGCTCCAGAAGGATCTCTCCAGACTGGCAGAATGGGCAGCAAAATGGCAGATGCGCTTCAATGTCAGTAAGTGTAAAGTCATGCACATTGGGGCAAAAAATCAAAACTTTAGATATAGGCTGATGGGTTCTGAGCTGTCTGACAGATCAGGAGAGAGATCTTGGGGTGGTGGTGGACAGGTCGATGAAAGTGTCGACCCAGTGTGCGGCGGCAGTGAAGAAGGCCAATTCTATGCTTGGGATCATTAGGAAGGGTATTGAGAACAAAACGGCTAGTATTATAATGCCGTTGTACAAATCTATGGTAAGGCCACACCTGGAGTATTGTGTCCAGTTCTGGTCGCCGCATCTCAAAAAAGACATAGTGGAAATGGAAAAGGTGCAAAAGAGAGCGACTAAGTTGATTACAGGGCTGGGGCACTTTCCTTATGAGGAAAGGCTACGGCGTTTGGGCCTCTTCAGCCTAGAAAAGAGACGCCTGAGGGGGGACATGATTGAGACATACAAAATTATGCAGGGAATGGACAGAGTGGATAGGGAGATGCTCTTTACACTCTCACATAATACCAGAACCAAGGGACATCCACTAAAATTGAGTGTTGGGCGGGTTAGGACAGACAAAAGAAAATATTTCTTTACTCAGCGTGTGGTCGGTCTGTGGAACTCCTTGCCACAGGATGTGGTGCTGGCGTCTAGCCTAGACGCCTTTAAAAGGGGATTGGACAAGTTTCTGGAGGAAAAATCCATTATGAGGTAAAAGCCATGATGTGTATGCGCAACCTCCTGATTTTAGAAATGGGCTATGTCAGAATGCCAGATGCAAGGGAGGACACCAGGATGCAGGTCTCTTGTTATCAGGGGTGCTCCCTGGGGCATTTGGTGGGCCGCTGTGAGATACAGGAAGCTGGACTAGATGGGCCTATGGCCTGATCCAGTGGGGCTGTTCTTATGTTCTTATATACATAGCAGGAGCAATAAACATAATGCTAAATCTTAATATTTTGCGTCCGTGTATAAATAAATATCAGACTCAAATAGTCAGACCACCCTTGTTCTGTTTGAGTTAGTCTTTGCCTACTACGCTGTAGCGGGACACCTTGTTGCGTTCTGTCATGTGCTATGACTACATGTGCCTTTTCACTAGCACCTTGTGGAATCTTTTTCCCCCCTGAAATGCTACTGAAATGAATTAACTTGCAAAATGGCTGTGCAAAATGGGATTAGCATTCTAGCAGTAATGAAGGGGGTTTCCGGACAAATGCTGGTTTGTCTGGAAGGGGATCACCTTGTCAAGCCAAGAGTTTTGCGCCAGAATTGTTGGGCATCTTGGCATCTGTTTTCTCAGCAGAAGGCATGTTCATTTCAGCTGTGTATTGACAAAGAATTGGTTTCAGTGTCAGCAATGTATGAGATCAACCTAAGCATAAGATTTAATGTCTGCTATCTGATTTTTCCCAGCAACCTTTCCTCTATTTGCATCAGAATAATATATCAGCATAGTAATGAAAGTTATATAATTTTCCTTTTCAGTCATTCTTGACAGGATCCTTGACGTATATCTTTTTAATATAACACTAGAACCTAATCTTTCCTTTTTGACACTTTAAGAAAAGTTTTAGGATATAAAAGGTGCTATTTTAACCTCAGAACTCTTCTGGATGTTATGCTCTTACAATTTCAAAGTATTATAATAGCCTTAAGGAAAGCATTTGATACCTCTAATTTGCAATAATCGGCAAGGTATAACTAGTGGCAATTTTGACTAACTTTATGTTTCATAACTGCCATTTCCAAAATCCCCATTCTTGTTCCCGTTCATTGCCTACTTTTGTATTAAAAGAAGCAAGTTGAACAGATGAGAAGTCAATAAAAGGTCTCGAGCTATTAGTCATAACATTTGCTTCACTGACTAGATTCAGGTTTGTCTGCACTACCACCTTTTAGTAATTAACAAAGCAATTTGGTTTTATCTGCACACAGGTTTCAGTCCAGACCTTTAGTGCTTTCATGAGTTCCCAAGCTGAGTTGAGAGTTACTTTGCCTGCATTTGTTGCAGTTGCATGACTGGTTGCTTGGGTTTGTCCGACTGATGGCACAACATAGAATCAGTGGTAACTGAACATTGGTTAGGAATTGGTTAGGAACATAGCAACTAGACAAATAGCAGTAAAAATAATATGATAAAGTAGGTACAATCGTGTATAAGCCTGGACCACCAAGTTGTGTCTTACTGGGATGTGGCTGGGATTTTGGTCTTGTGCTTCACAGCATATCTCAACCAGCTTCTTTTTCTAAGCAGGGTGGTCTAGCATGAAAAAGTGGGAAGCTGCACTATAGCTCTTTGAACAAAACAGAAAAACAGATTTATTTTTAAAGCTGCCTATACAAATCCATGGATTTGGACCAAATAGCATATTCACAGTGGCAACTGCTGCACCATATGGCAGGGAAGCAGTCCAGGTGGTCTCCCCTAGGTTAAGGAACATTTGTTGCCTTACCTGGGGGGAAGCCTCATAGGCATGAAGGCGTCTAGGTGGACCTAAATAGTTAGCGCAGGTCCATGTGGAGTCACGTTGTGGGATCGGGCCAGGGAAGGGTGATAGTTGCTCTCCATCTGTGCAAGGCTCAGGCTGCTGGCACATGGGCTGGGACCACCAGCACAATTGGTTGGTGTCCCCAGGCACGTGCTAATGACTCCCTGAGTCCCCATTGGAGTTCTGCTGTCACAGCGATCCATAACTTGGACATCTGTAACTTGGCGAGTCATTGTACAAAGTTTTGAATTTCTGACTTTAACTTAGAACTCAAATGTGTTATTTGAAACAGGCAACAGCTTTCTTACAAGGTTTGTTTTGAGATTTTTTCTTTTAATATCACAGAAACCTTTTACCATGGGAATTCTATTCCTCTTGTGTTTTGGGATGACAGATTATGTTGTTCCTGTGTGTTACAGCAAGACTGGGCTTTGAACAGCAATCACCCTGAGTAGTAATAAGTATGTAGGATTTCAATACAGTTTTACATCTTCAAAGCATTGTATAGATTTCAAAATATACTTGTCAGATTTTGTAAAACAAAACGAGCAAGAGGACTCTGTTTGAAGCTAGTGAATGAATGTCAGATTTGAAGTGAGACTACTTTTTTAATTTGTTAAATTTAGATTTTAATATATGTTTGACATTCTCATATAGTTAAGATGTGTCCCAGTATCTGTATGGGGGGGGGTGTTCCTGGCCCCCTCCCCCCATGGATACCGGAAACTGTGAATATGGGGAAACTCCTCTCCCCCGTGCATATCTACCTATTTTAAAACCTTAATTGGTGAAGAAATCTTCCTTAAACTGAGCCCTGTAAGCCTACAGGCTTAGAGCACTTGCAAGCTGCCTCCTGGCTGCCAGCACATTTAGAAGAAACTGTGAAAGAGGTCAACAGGAAGCTTTAATTTCTGTTCCTGCTGACCTCCTTTGAGTTATTTTGCAAGTATTCCAGCTACAGGAACACTTGAAAAAACCCAAAGGAGCACTTGTTTTGACTTCCTTTGAGTTGTGGCAAGTGCTCCAGCTATAGGAACACTTGGGGAGCTGCAGCACATGGACCTATCAGAGGAGCTTAGGGTAGTGTACATAGTTCTCTCCTTTTGTCCTCACAGAGACTGTGGATAGGTGAGGCTGAGAGACAGTGACTGGCCAAAGGTCATCCAGCAAGCTTCATAGCTGGGCAATGACTTGAACCTGGATCTTTCAAATCTAGGTCCAACTCCAGAACCACTACAGCATCCTGGCTCACATTGTGTTATGTATGTGCAATAATATAATACTTTGATGTCCCATATCCAAATACCTATGTTACTAGATCTAATAGAAATATTGTGTACTTATTTATTTTAAAATTTTATATCCTGCTCTTCCATCCTGTAAGGGATCAGGGCAGCACCTCTGTGTTGGTAAATTGCTATGAAATATAGCATTTCCTAAGCACAGCAATGCATAAACCTTATAGGATGATTTATCAATTAAAGTCCAGTATCTTCCTGCCATAAAGACTGGATTCAACTCTACAACCTTTGACTGAAGGCCATTAATTCTTTTTATATGGAAACATTATTTTACTTTCCCTATATGCTGACAGCCTTTTTGGTACACCATGTTATAGCAAGAAGTGGTGAACTTCTGGCATTATTCATCAGAGTTTCTTTAATTCACTTCCATGGTGATAAAATAGTACAGAAGATGCCTCTTGACTTCAGGAATAAAGTCAATTCAGAGTTTCATCAAAACCAGGAAATCATTTAACCAGGGTTTTTCCCCCTTCTAAAGCCTGGAATAAGGAGTGGGGGAAGGAGGATACTGAACATAAAGGAAACCTTTTCAGTAAGTCTCATTACTTCTTAACAACAAAAAAAGGCTTTCTATTGGTCCTCTGCAAGAGCATTGGCAGAATAAGAAGCTGTTTTGCAAAAAGAAAGAATTATAGCTGCCCATATAACCTTTAAAAAGTGTTTTAGTAATGGAACAGAAATAATTTAGTGCTTATCCACGGTAAGTTGTATTGATACATAATTTATAGCATGCAGTAAGAAGTGGGCAGCAACCCATTCTCAGATGCTTTGGTTGTGAAGGAGATGATGGTGCACATGCACAGGGCCCCTTCTGTGAGCACAACTCTCCTTCCATTTGCTGAATGAGCTCTTGAATATGGGGTACCACTCCTCCAAAGATGTGAGTTCAACCTGCTGGCTTTGGGTTATCAGTAATAGCCATACTAGACTATGGAACTCATTGCCACAACAGTGTCACCACCATTAGGATAAATGGGTTCTCCAAAGGAGTACATAAATAAAAGGAGGGTAGACTTGTTGTGGAAACTAGCCATCACAGTCAAAAGAGGAATATCCATATTAAGTAATATTGTGCCACAATGATTTGTATTAGCAGCTAGGACCAGTTGATGGTTATTGAGCCAAGGCCCAGTCTGTGAATTGCCAGTGGTGTTGAGCAAGTCACAAATGAATTATTGGTCTGACCCAGCATGGCAATTCTTCTCTTTTTATAGCATGGAAATTGCTTCTTTTTATGCAACTGCAGTTTCATGAGGACTAACAGTTAAAACCAAGTGCATAAATTAGTGCATCACATCCTTCCATTTATAATGTTATGAATATGAATCAAATATCTGAACACTAAAGGTATACAAGTCATTAAAAACTTACTTAAATTTCCTGCTTACTGTTGCTTCCATACCATACAAAACGCTTTTTAAAAGCTTCTGTCTACATAGTTTTGTTTTTATTGCATCAGCATAACATGAAAGCAGCGCTGACATCTTTGAGGAGGTGAGTTGTTTGCCCCTTGTAAATGCTCTGTGAAGCAAAAACAAAAAGACAAATGTTTTTAAGGACTTCTGGAGCACTGTGGGACAAACTGTGAATGGGTTGGCAACTGTGTTGTTCCAGGTGTGTGTAAATGAATTAAGAACCACTGAAGTCCATGGAATTTAAGTGAGCATGTTTAGGATTGGGTTGTAAGAGAAGGGGTGGAGTTGCTGTATAATTGTGATTGGGAAGAAAATTAAGTTTGGCACAGTGATAATAACAAGGGAGTTGAAGTCAAGCTGAAGTGCTGGCTGATACAAGAACGTATGAACTTTACTGTACTTAAGTCTGAGGCAGAGATAAAGCTGCTTGATGGTACTTAAATTGGGATGAAGTGAGAGAAGCTGTGGGGGACAAATTTTCTCCATCCTGGATTAAAATAGGAGCCTATGCTTGAAATTGCAGGGCATACAACAAGGATGTTTTGAATGAATTAACTGCAAGTTACAGAAACTAGTTTTGAAGAGTGACAGAGAGAGCCTGGCCTAAGAAAGGGAATAAAAGCAAGACAGGTAAAGACATTAGTTAACTCCAAAACCTGTCACAGCCTACAGCAAATATTGAAAAAGAGAAAAGTCATGGAGGAAAACTGCGAATGCGAGGTAATGCAAGGTACTTGGTCTATTTACTTGGTCTAGTGAAGTCAGTAAAGAAAGGCTTAAGGATAATTCTTCAATGTGGAGAGCATGCATGGTAACATTTTTCTGTGAAGGAAGTCTCCACACTTGTGCATTCAATTGGTTCCCATCCACTCCCATGTTCTGCTGATTATAATCGCTGCAGTTCTTGTGGGGAGTACTAACACACATCCCTTTTTGTGGTCTCTGCATTTATTTCAGAGAGGGTGTGCTAAAAATTTGAATCGGCGAACCCAGGGGTGTCGCAAACATGCTGTAAGGCATATTTGTGCTGACTTTAGAGTGAGGGAGGCCGGCTTAAGCAGTTGCGCTGGCCTCCCTGTGCTGGATCCAGGCCTGGTAGGGTACATTTGCGTCAACCAAGCTCGGCCAATGCAAGAGTCTGGGGGGCATGTGGGGAGGATGGGGAGGAATCATTTTGGGGCGGGGGAGGGCAGTTGGCATTCCCAGGGCAGGCAGGAAGCAGGAGGCAGGTTATGCCAGATCCTGACCTCGTTCCCAGGAGGCGTGGAGCCGCCTCTGGCTGCTCCATTTTTTCTCAAATTTGTGCCACCTCCTGAGGTGGCTCAGATCCAAGTAGACCCATTGCGGCCAGTGCAGCGTGACATGGGGTAAGGAGAAAGTTTTCCCCTTGCTTCGGCTTGTGCCAGTTCTGGCCCCAAACTTGTGCTGCATGCTACTCTAGCACAAGTTAGAATTGCGCCCTAAGTCATCCAGATCATCCCAGTCAACATTAAACCAGGCATCATCCCGTAATCTCAACAATTCATGAAAACTAGGTGTGAAGTCCATCCCCAGGGCAGGTCCCGGAGGTGGAGATTCTGCTGAGCTGATACCGGGATGCGGGGTCTGGTCCAGGCGACAAGGAACACGAGGAGCAACAAAGAGGGCTCAGCAGGCACGGTTTAATCTAGTCAACGACTTCACATGTATTAGTGTCCGGTTACATCACAGATACCCTGTGGCATCTCACTGCCCTAAGTTAGTCCATCTTAATGTCCACAAAAAGTCTCCTAGAGTCCTTGTTGCATCACATGTCCCTCAGGTGCGTGCCTTTTAGCATCAGTGATGCCTCTGCCTGGGGGTCCACGAAAGGGGTGGTGTCTGATCACCCGACCTCGGCTGCCACTGGCCCACTAGCCAGAGAGGTGCTGTGACCACATGGCCTGGATGGGGGGGGGGGTTGTTGTCTGCCAGATCCATGTAGGCTGGGGTCTCAGGTTCCCCTCGGGTTACCAGTGGTGGCAGGGACCCCGCCACATATGGTCTGATCTCCCTGGCTTCTGACTGCTCAGCCCAGGAGGCTGTTAGGTTGTCTGGTGGTGCCCCAGCCCCTTGGTCAAAGGGGAGCCCACTTGTGTCTTCCCAGGGAGGAGGGGTCCGGCTGGATGTGGACCCTGTGGTGTGGGACTCCTTCCCCAGCCCCGGGGTCTTGGTCCAACTGGGGGGCAGCAGGATCCTTTCCTCCCTCGCCCCAGGTTGTCTGCTGCTGCTGCCAGTCTGGGCCCAGAGAGTAGGTCGGGGTTGCCCAAGCTTCCCCCCACTCCTCCTCCCTTGTTCTGGAGCCCAGGAGGCGGAACCTCCCTCCCCAGCCACTGGGCTCCTTATGAGCCCGGCATCTGCCAGCCAGGTGCCTCCCCTTCCGGGGTTCAGCCAGACCTGAGATCTCATGAGAACTTGGGCCTCCCCAATATCTGACTGAGTGCTCCTGCAATGGTGTGCAGGTGCGGCATGGCCATGGAGCTGCCCCATTGGCTAGCATCCTGCCCTATGGGCAAGCGGGCTGCTGCTGCTTCCTGCTTCGGACCTCTGGAGCGTCATGAGCTCCTGTCTCCTGGTCCCACCGCCCACCCAGAGTTCCTGCCTGGCCAAGAGGGCTCGGATTCCGGCCGGCCACCTGTCTCGGCTCCCTGGACAATCCCCACCACGGGGTAAGTCCCTGGGTGACACTAGAGTAAAAGAATGAACATATATAAGCTGCTTGATAATATAGTGGGGTTGGAAGCCTAGAGAGGAGGAAAATGCTGCTTAGTATAGTTGTAGGATCAAAGAACCTTGTCTGGACACACTTATGAAGTATCATTGGATGATTTGTATGCTGCTACCGGATTTCTGTAAGAGAGACTGCCAGAAAAGCATATATTTCTTGTAAGATTGTTATATGTGTGTGTGCACACTCTGTATCTGCTCTCAGCTTCCTCTCACTCTAGTCCCCCATACCACATGCCATTCCTCTGGCTCCCCCAACTCTTAAAAGAAGCATGGGGTGGGGCAGTAGTGGGGAAGAAGGAAAAGGAAAGATCCTTCACAAAGAGCTTTGTTGCTCTTTTATTCAAATTGGGCTGCAAAATCAGAAGTAGATCCATTTGAAATCACTGTGACTCTTTGCCAAGAGTTGAATTTAAAAAAAATGTGAAGATATATTTTGGCTTACTATATGCAGTTATAACAGGAAATGGACAAATAAATGTGCAACTGTAACTGCAGGAGAAAAGAAAAAAACCAACCAGATCTGGAATACAGTCTTGATAACCAAAGTTCATATCTTAACAAATGACTAAAGCTTTTTTACGGGATAATTAATAGGATTCTGGTGCTCTTATCTCATCTTCAACGTGTTCGTAATAATGTTCCTTGGGATAATTCTTGGGTATTGGTTCCGGAAGGCATTAATGAATGACTTGCAGTCTTTCCACAAGCATTTGAAACTCCTTTAAAGATTTCATTTGTTCTGGTGGTCATTGGAAGTCATTTGCTTTAACGGTGGTAGTATTAGAGAAAGTTCTGGTTGCAGAAGGGTCAGATGTCAGTACAAAGTGTGTGCTGTGAGCTAGTCACCGTTAGGAAAAGATGTCTAGTAAGGTCACAGCCCATGCCTACTGTTCACAATGTACACATGGTCATCCTGCAGCTATGTGCTTTGTATATTTATGCAGCTTGAGATGCTGAACTTTGAAATGTGTGATTTCTGCTCTGCTGCCAGGTTAATTCTTGTCTGTGTGGCAGACTGATTTAGTAAGCTGTTTACATCATTGGACTGAATGATCTTTTTAAAAAGTCAATTTTGTTCTCATTTGGGTTGTACTGGTTTTTGGACCAACTCCCAAGGGCTGTGAGAAGCCATTAATGGAAAAGAATTAGAGAGAGGCTGTTCTTCCCACTCACTGAAGAAACAAAATTGAGGGGAGCCAGGGAACCAAACTAACATGAATGTAATTCCCAATTTCAATCTTCTTTGTATTATGGGTCATTACCTGTTAATTGACTAAATGGCAGTTCTCTATGAATGAAAAGTTTTGTTTAGGTTTTATAATGAAGACAGATGATATAATTAGTATCATTTCTGTTTTGGAAATAATGAAAGTGTTGCATCTGTATCACGTTGCTTCCAGCTTGTGTAATATGAAGAAATACTTCTTATTTAAAACAAAATTAACTACTTTCATATTGTATCTTTAGAATAATTGAAATAGCCTGGAAACAATAATGAGAGATTCTTCGTAGCTTTTTAAATATTTTTCCTTTCTCTAGCACACATTTCTCAAAGTGTTCTCATAGGAGCCCTGGCGCTCCCCAGGACCTCTCCAGGGGTTCTACGAGCACACCACAAGTGGCCATCATTCAGTTTGCTCGTCTGTCTGTCCCCCACCTCTCCTGTTTGTGGTTCTCCTTCCTCAGCTCTTTACCAGTATTTGGAGTTGGGCTCAGCGCTATGCTATTCCACACATGCTTTGGAGCTCCCCGAGACTTTGCGCATGTGCTGGTGGGGCTTCCTGAGACTACTTTTAGGAGCGTAAAGGGCTCTGAAAACTGAAAAGTTTGAGAGCCACTGCTCTACAGCAGTAGTTTGCTACTACTTTCTACATTCAGGGAAACACTTGGTATTGACTTGCTTGCTAATGAACCCCTTGAACAGCAGCTGTGGAATCCCGTGTGTTGCAGAGAATTCTGGGTTATGCCTTAGATGGGTCACATCTTATGGGCTGAGTGCATGTCCTCTCTCCTTCATCTGTATATTGCAGGGGAAGATGGAGGTGGTAAGAGTTCAGTCTGGAGACTGTCTAGCTCATTAAGCCCCATGGAACAATGAAATGTACTCCCAGGAGCAATGCTGCATTATGACTTTCATGGGCCCTAGTACTTTTGCCTTTGTGTGCCCCTCCCATCATAACAATATCAATATTAAAAATTATTTTTGATAGAACTTTAAATACTTTAACATTTTATTTTTTTTGTTTTAGACAAAATTTAATCAATTTTTTGGGCCCTGAAAAGTTAATTTTTCATTTTTTTAAATATTTCTCTGTAAGAAAAATATTAAAATGCTTCTTTGACCCCAGAAGTTCATTTTTTTTCTTCTGATTTTAAAAGAAATTAAAACATTTTTATGGGCCCTAGGCACTGTGCTTACTGCGTGTAATAGATAAGTCAGCCCTGCCCAGGAAAGAGTAAATAGAATTGCAACCTAAGTGTCATTCAGGAAACCTTGCTTACTTGTTACTGATATTTCAGATTGAAGAACCACTGATTAAGCTTCTTAGGAATCTATGGATTACCCAGTGTTCAGGTGCAAAACCACTTCTCTATAATTCATATTTTTAATACATTATAATATTACCTCCAAAAGCAATGGGGATCCATTCCACAAAAGCTGAGCACTATCTGAAATAGTGTTGTAGGAGACAAGATAGGAAAGTAGTGCTGATTGGCAAAATAAAGTGCCCTCATTTGGATGCAGTAGTTGTTAGTAACCCAATATGAAGAGCAATGTGATGAAACAGTGATAAAGAAAGTGGCATTATTGGAGATATTGCTATAGTGAATTGAAAGTTCAGTACAAAGTGAGGTGGACTTGTCTGATTGAAGCAGAACCTACAGCTTAGAACGCTGAAAGCTATCTCAGTGGTGTTGGAGTCCTTGAGTTTCTGACTGATAGGATAATTATGTATATGTCATGGGTTGGCCATTTTTGGTCATAGTATAATAAGTGCAAAGTCAAAAATGAAACAGATATATTGAGGAAAAAGTGCTCTTTTAATTGGCTACCTCTTTAACCAGTTCTTACCAAACGTTTGCCACCCGTCATGGACTTGTGATGCGAGATGTTTTAATTAAAACAGAAACATTGCTTTATTAGGAAAATGGCTGTTGCAATTGAACCAAAGCAACCATTTTTTAAAATCTAATTGCTATGATGACTTTGAATTTTTATACAAAATTTAGCAAATATATTAAAAGCTAATGGAGCTGTTCGTACAAGGAAATGAAAATAATCAGAGAAATGAATTATATGTTATAGAATGAGCACTCTTTATAGTGCTTATTCTTATATATTATGATTTTTGCATATTCTTACAAATATATATTTTGCTGCAGAAAAGTCAGGATTATGAGTTATTAACGTGTTGCCCCAGATATGTTTTTTCCTCCTGTTAATGGCTGGTGTCCACATGTGATTAATACAATACATCGCATGATATATGTTTCAAACAGCCAGAAATCTTGCGATGATTTTACTGATGATGTGAATCACACATGACTGTGTAAATCAACCCTTAGTCATGTCCTACTTTCATGCATGTACTATAACATCTGCATTGACAAGATGAATTAGGAGTAAGCTATATTTGTAGTACTGCATAGTGTGGCTCTTACGCACATTTCTATTAGCAGTCAACCCCTCAATAGGAGTCCACATTGTTGTGTATGTGTGAACAATCTCAGCCCTGCGAGTGGAACCTCCTAGCTCTCTTTAGGCTACAACAATAGCCTATTGCATTATTTCTCAAACTGTGGATCGGGACCCACTAGATGGGTCGCAAGCCAATTTCAGGTAGTTCCCCATTCATTTCAATATTTTATTTTTAATATATTAGACTTGATGGTACCATGGTATGTGACTGCATTTGGGGAAATGTGACAGATCTGAACAGGCTACTATGTTTATGCTTTTTACTCCTGGGTAAGTGTGGGTAGGATTACAGCCTAGAATTGTTAAAAATTTCCCTGCTTGATGATGCCACTTCCTGTCATGACAACACTTTCAGTGGGTCCTGACAGATTCTCATTCTAAAAAGTGGGTCCCAGTGCTAAAAGTGTGAGAACCACAGGCCTATTGCATGGGTAAACTGCAGAGCAGTGTATTATGCTAAATATACTGGGTGGCATCTCAGCTAGCACTTCTGTCGTTAGGAGCTCACTGAGCAAAGGGAAGCTTCCTCTGACACCAAGAAGTGCAACATTCCTTGTATTAATGAAGTTTCTGTTTCCACAGTGAGCTTCTAACAGCAGAAGTATGCGTTGGTATGTCACGCTACTTTCTACCTCAGCCATCCATGATTACATGAACCAGAATCCAAAACATTGTACGGTTTTCTGCCCCCCCTCCCTCTCAGAGCTATTCCTTCTCCCCTTCCCTCTGCATCTTCTCTCTCATGTTCTTTCAAGAGTAACCAGGGACTTTCCCAAGCTGCATATGATATCATTGGACTCTTTGGAACATGCTATTATTTTGAAAGTTTTATCTTTCTGTACTCTTTGTGCAACCTGCTTCTGACATTGGATTCCATAAAAATTTCCCAGTTTTAAAGAAATTGAGAGAGAGAGAGAGAGAGAGAGAGAGAGAGAGAGAGCACACATGGTTGCATGTGTCTTGTCCAGTCTGAGAAGCACAAAGAATTATTTGAAAGCTTGTCAGGACTAGATTGGGGAGCTCGGGGTGGGCTGTGAGAGGTCAGTTCATGCATGAACTTGAAAATTTTTTCCATGCTCTTCAAATAATTTCTTTTCCTCCATCATATGATCAAGAGGGCATTTTGCTGACAGCTATTGTGCTTCTTGGAGTCCCCCCTCAGTAGGAAATGACACACTATACCATTGCTACTCCAAACCTGTCACCAGTGAATGTATCAAGGGCCCTGAAGTGTGCACTAATGAAACCATTATCTTGTCCAGTAATGCTTGGATTAGAGCTGCCCTTGTGGATGGTGTTCTGAAGAAGCGCATAGGATTTCAGTGGCATCTTTATCATTTATTCTAGTATTACCATTTAAAAGTAGCAAAGGAAATCTGAGACAGCAGCCTGTGTTAAATATAACACCAAAAGCTCAAATTAGATAGCGACAGCTGAAAAGTGCAACTTTCTATCTTTCTTATGGTAGAAAACTATGAAGAGACCATCATCATGCCCAAGACCCTCCACCCAATTAACTGTTGTTAAAAAGATGTTTGGGAATTGAGACTGCTAAAATGTTTGATCTCTGGTCACTCTTTTGGTGAGAAGTAAACTACTTGTGTTTTCTAAAGTGAAAATTAGAGCAAAATGTTGGTTGAAATACTCTCTTGAGGAGACTAGCCATATAATCGTTTTTCTGGGTTGGTGTGCCTTTGAGACATAATTTAAACTGTGACTCAAGAGTAGAATGCTTGGACAGAACTGAAAATCTGAATATCTTCCAAATAATACAGTCTGTAGTCTCATTTCATGGAGATCCTTCTTTTACTACAGCTTTTAAGGAATTTGCTTCCTCTTATCGTGTTATTGTTTTCAAAGCAAAGCAACACATCATGGTTTTAGTTATTCAGAGATTTGGTTCTTTTTGCCTAACTTGCATCTTTTTGCTCTTTCGTTGCCTAAAACCTTCCAAGTTCGGAACAGGTGAAGAGGTTGCCGACTCAAAGTTAGTGACCTTGTAAACCATCTCTGACCTCTTTCAGGAACATCATGGCTGTTTTCATTTGGCAGACATCCTAGAACTAGCATCTCTGTGGAATTTCAACAGAAAATAAAGGTGGTTCTTTCCTGATTTGGTATAGAAAAATCTGCAAATCTAATCTCTTTTTTTCCTCAAATAAGTAGTTGGCATTTGCTTTTTAAATCAAAGCTGCTATGTTGCTTGTACCATAAAAGCACAAAGTGGGTTTTCCTAGTTTCTGTTATCGGGAATAGATGCAGTCAAAAATGAAAATTAAAGCCCGTGACTTTAATCTCTATGTTGCCACTGAACTTAGTATTCTTTTAACTGGATGCATTTTTGTTCTAAGCATTAAAATACCTCTTCACTTTAGTAGTTGTCTGTCTAGGACATTTGAAAAGGAAAATCTTTTCTAATGCTGTCCATTGATATCAAATGATATCAAATTATTCAAGTCCAGAGGTGTGGCTGTGATGATTATCCCAGTAGTAGAAGGTAAACTTGCTGTCTTATTTAAAGGCTCTCTGCTTCATTCAGATGCTGCATTGGGTAACAGCATACTGAAAAGTTTGTGAGCGGGTGTGCTTTAGCTTTCAGTCCAGCCTGCAGTGACATCTGGCTGCTATGCTCTGGTCTCACCCCACCAGTTCCCTTTCACGCTGGGCCAAGGCTGTTCATGCTGCCTTCGCCTGTCATACTAGTTATGATGATGATACCATGCAGTTTTAATTAATTCCAAAGCTGGTCAAGCTTGGAATCAATTAAACAGAAAGGAAAAATAGGAAAGCAAGAAACAATGTGGTAGGAGAGGTAGGAAAAAACAGTGCCAGCCCAAGGCTTTTTGCTTCCTCCAATCAATTTTAAAATGTTGCTCTGCCTCTCCCCACCCCAATGTCAGATCTTGTAATAGCAACGCATTAAATGGACAATAATAAGCTAGGATTCTATTTTCTAACTTGCATTTTTGAAACCTGTTATTTCTCTACTTCTTTACATTTTTCAACAGTGTCTGTGCCCTGGGTAGGCAATGAAGCTCTTGCTCACCCCTGCTTGAATGAAGGGGATATCACCCTGCACAAGCCACTGAGCTGCCTCTATGCACACCTTCCAAAAGTGGAGATAGTGGAATTCTCAAAAGACATTTGCATGCCTGAGGTGAATGTCCCTGTATCACTGGGCACCCATTCAGCTACCTAGCCTACTGCTAGGGTTGAGCTGCCCCTGGAAATGGAATAGCAGTGATATGTAAATTTCTTAGCCCTGTGGACTTACAGGGCAATGGCAAGCAATTGCTTGTAGCCTAGCTTCCATTTAATTGGCTAGTTGATGATACATATTGCAGGGAAAAAAGAAAGTTTCACTGTAAATGTAAGAAAGGATTTATTTTTAAATGACCCTCAAAGCACAGGAATTAGTCCACAGAATCAGAGTGCAGTATGGAATAATAAGTCCTTCTTGACAATTAACACGAACTTCCTTTAAGACTAAACTTTTGATTACATATCAAAAAGCCACTTTTTCCAAACCATCTCTGCACTGTGCTCTTCAACCCTAATTCCATGCCTTTTGGTTTTGGTTACCTGAGTTCTCACTGCAAAGTCTCTTCCTCTTGTATAATTTCACCATTTCTCCTTTCTTGACTCTAGTTGTAGTGCCACCTCTCTTCCTCATTGTTCCTTCTCAAAACGTGTTCCACAAAGTCTGTAGCTTATTTTCTTGGTCTTCATCCCCAGCTTAAATTAATTCCATTGTATGTCCTCACTGTTGTTGTGCAGCCCTTTATCTTGATTTATTCATCCATCTCTCTTGTAGTGCAATCCCATGCATATCTACTCAAAAATAAGCTCCACTGAATATAATGAGATTTACCCCAAGATATGCATGTATAGGATTGCAGCTTTAGTTGCCTCCTGTACTGTTGCACTATATATTGCAAGCTTCTTGGAGGCAGTTGCTTCTTTTTCACTTATTTTATTCTGTGAAGTGCTGTGTAAATTGATGGCACAATCTAAACAGTAAGAATAGTTTGTACTCTGAGATGGAGGAAGCATACACAAGATCTTGAATGTTAACACCTTTCTTTAACATAATTAGAGGAGGTGAGCAAAAAAGTATTAGTCCTTCTCTTCAGTTTATCTATCTTGTCAGAAGCAGCCATCATACTCCCATCACACTGATAAAGTTACTTTACCTCAGACAGTCCATGGTGACTGGTAGAGGTGGAGAAACAGGAGCAAGAAAAAGGATGAGAGGGATAAAGTGACATAGCAAAGAAAAGCTCTAACAGTTTGATTGAATTTGCTCGTGTGTGTGTGTGTGTGTATGTATTTACTGTAATAATAACAGTATTTATATACCGCTTTTCAACTAAATGTTCACAAAGCGGTTTACAGAGAAAAATCAAATAACTAAATGGCTCCCTGTCCCAAAAGGGCTCACAATCTAAAAAGATGCAAAAGAATACCAGCAGACAGCCACTAGAACAGACACCGCTGGGGTGAGGTGGGCCAGTTACTCTCCCCCTGCTAAAAAAAGGAGCACCCACTTGAAAAAGTGCCTCTTACACATACAGAAATAGTCAACATTACTTTCATACTATTAGAGGTATGTTCCTAGCTACCACTGGACATTTTACTTCTCCCCCAATCTGGAACTGTTTCAAGTGTATGAATGTGAAAATCCCACAGCCCCATATCCATCTCTTGAGCTATGCTGTTGCAGGGCAGATTTCACGGGTGACTTTCGAGGGGTAAAGAAAATGTTCGCCTTTGAGACTTAGTGTTGACAGCCCTATAGCAAATTTCAACTTTGCTATTAGTTCTGGAAATTCCTTAATTGTGATACCCTGTCAATGTCTGAGACACCAATACCTAAGCATCTTTATATATAAATACCTGTTTTCCAACTTCCTGACCTTGAGAAGGAATGGTGGTAGGACAGGAGATTCATTAGAAATATCTGCACATTTTGTAATAATTTGGGCTATGCTAAACAGTTGCATGCAATCATTTTTGCTGCAAATTTAATTTTGTGGAGGCCAAATGTCCCCTGAAATACACCTGGATCACCTTTTCTCCTGCTGTTTATAGCCTGTTTCCAGGCCGAGCAACAACTACTTCTGCATCATTAAAACAAAAGCAAAACAGATCTTCAACCTTCTTTACTACATGATCCCATTAGGTATGGTTTGGTCCCCACAATGATATGATGACAACATGTAACCAATCTGATTTGGCTCCATGGCAGCTGTTTTAAGCCAATTCAGAATGTGGACAATATTTCCTTACAAACACATTGGTTCCTGTTTCCACAAACATAGGCATGTTAATGCACATATACACACACCTGTTACTAAAAGAGTGAGGTACTTTCTACAGGTGAACAAAGTTTTCACAAGAATTGCATGCCCACATAGAGAGGGATTTCAATACATCTTTTCTGCTCTCTTCCCAAGTTCCTCTAAGTTAGACATAAGGTTAGATGTGTCATTGTATAAGGTTAGATTTGTATTGTTCAGAAGCTAGTGAAAATGTGCTGCAGAAAAAATAAATGGGAAATTTTGTTACATGTGGGTCAGTTTAAGGCTCTTGTTAGTGTTTCTGCAGCGGTTTCTCTGTCAAAAATAAATATGTTTTTGTATATATTTGTCACTGCAGGAGTTTTCAAAAATATCTCATTTTAGAATGTATTATGCATGTTTGTCAGAATCTCTGTCAAGGGCTGACAATGAATACCAGGGTTTCTTATATGTACAAGATGTGAATAAATATACACTTCTCATGAAAATCCCTGAAGGACTGTAGAATCTCTGACTTTTTCCAACTGACAGTACTATCTGATTCTTATCATTCCTTTATTATTTTTATTTTTGCTATCATACATTATCACAGTGGTTCTCACACATTTAGCTCTGGGACCCACTTTTTAGAATGAGAATCTGTCAGGACCACCAGAAGTGATGTCATAACCAGAATTGACATCATCAAGCAAGAAAATTTTTTAACAATCCTAGGCTGCAATCCTACCCACACTTACCCAGGTGTAAGTTCCATTTACTGTCATTTTAAAATGATTATACATAGTAGCTTATTAGAAGTACAGATCTGTAACATTTCCCCAAATGCACATACCATGGCAGCATCAAGTCTAATATATTAAAAATTAAATATGGAAAGAATGGGGACCCACCTGAAATTGGCTCATGACCCACCTAGTGGCTTTTGACACACTGCATTATCAGTATGATGACATAATGAAATATACCATCAGTGTGTCATATCACCAAGTGATATAAATTGAAAATTTAACAACAAGCATTAGTTGTTATGTAACTTTCATACTCCAACCCTTGTCTTCTATCCACAGACATTTCAATAGCAAAGTAGATAATTGGAGGAAATGGTAGTGGTTACTCTAACATTTTTACTGTGCTTTTCCTTCCGGGCAGCGTAAGTGGTTGTCTTCATTCCCAGTTCCACCATTTTTTCTCACAACTCTGCCCAATTTGGCAAATTCGCTCCTAACCTCCAAGCCTCCCCCCATCCCCAAGAGTTTCAGATTCCTAGGCTGCAATCCTATCCACATTTACCTGGGAGTAATGGAGTCTGATTTTCTCTATTGGCTCTAGTTTGGGGGTATGGCATAGCTACCTTATATATTGATTCAAGCAGCTTCCTGTTGAGGAAGCCATGGTATTGGCTTCTTCACAAGAAAGCTTGTTGAATCTGCATATAAGGTGACTATGCCATACCCCCCAAACTAGAGCCAATAGGAAAAATTCAATTCCATTTTTAGATTCAGCATCCCAAAAATATCCTAAATTTGTCCAACTATCTTTGGCAACTGGGAGGGTGGTGTTTGTGTTATTGGCACACTTTTTATATTAGATGCTATGGGAATTTACCTCATCTAACAACAGGAACCTTGCTGGTTGTTTGGAGAAGGTTTATTAACATGTACAGGCCCTCTTATTTACATAATTCTCAATCCAGAAGGTTATCTGCATGAAGATTGAGACTGCTGAAAGAGGATAAGAATATGTTAAACCAAGGCTATTTGGCCATTGGGTACTCTTGCCTCACACTTCATCTTAACTGTGTGTGGCGCCCCACTGGGCTCCTATGTCAAATGTAATTGTTTGAATATTTTAGGAATTGCTTCTGAATGATGATGCAGTAGCCTCAAGAAGGCACCATGATCTGCTTCGTTTGTCAGCATGGTTTGATTTTATCTTGACTTCTAAGGCATCCCTGTAGTTAATGCAGGTGGCATAAAATATCTGAAAGGCTAGGTTGCAATTTGCAGTTCCCAGTTATTCCAGTCCACTGAGTACTATGCAGATTTTGAAAGTCCCCCCCCCCCCGGTTAATCAGAACTTGGAGCAATCCTTTGAAAGCGTGGACTCTGAGCTTCATGGCATGCCTTATGCAAATCAGGATGTTTATTGGCACTTGTGTTTCATCATAAGAGAGTATGTTGAACTTGGAGCTTCCACATCTTCCTGCCTCTCAGCTTTACAACCAGCATCTCTTGGGATCTGTCTGCATAAACCTAAGAAATTCTTCAGCTGAATCATTATTTTGAACTAAGTTAAAATCCCATTTACTGCATTGTATTCAACTCTGCTATAGACAGTTTTCGGCTTTAAGTTTGTGACTACATTTCAGGATGTAATGCTGAAATGCTTTGTGACGCGAATTCCTGTCACTTGTTACTGGTTTCCTTGTTTGTTGATACCCTAATGCTCAAGAATTAGTTTATTACTGTGCTTCTCAAACTTTTTACACCGGGGTCCACTTTTTAAAGTGACAATCTATTGCAACCCACTAGACCAAAAAAGTGATATAGAAAAAAATATTTTATTTATCAGTAATAATTAATAAATTGTTAATTAGTAATAATCAGGGTCCTGTGTTCCTGAGGCTGCTAAGGACCCTGCATAGTGTGTGTGTGTAGTCATTTGCTAGAATCTTCCTAAAAATGGAGTTCATGGACTGTTCCCCCCCCCCAATGTTTACAGTCACTACAGGACACCCAAATGCTGAACTGGAGAGCAAGATGTGCAGTTAGCGACTTCCAGGCCAGCTAGAAGGCTGAAACTAAGTTCACATGTGATCTATGGCACACTAAATACTAGAAAAAAATGGAAAATGTGACATTTTAATTTGGGGATATGATGATTACCTCATACCAGCTAATGATTTTCTTCTGCAAACTGGGCAAAGGTACTTGCAGAATTTTTTTTTTTTTCAAACTCTAAAAACTTTTTGCGACCCATCAAAAATAGGCTTGCGATCCACTGGTGAATCTGGACCCATAGGTTGGTAGTTTAATACCATCCTTTTATTGAGCCTGTGTCACTCAGAAATCAGATATTTCCCAGATAGAAGTATCCACTCTGCAGTCATTGCCTGATAAATTACAGGACCTAGTGAATAAGGAATGCTTTTCTTTTTCTAAGTATTTGCAAAGGTTCTCGGAGAATAAACTTCTAAAGAAAAGCACAGTCGTCCCCTTGTTACATAATCTGGATCCTCTGCTGTTCTCTTTTCCAGCTTCCTGAATTAATGTCCTGGTCTCAATGTCAAAACATTTACTTTTAGAACACTTCCTTAAACTTCATGTAAGTGGCAGTGAAAAAATATAAACTACTCCTGATGGATACAGACTCCCTAATACTTACAGGACAATAAAGGTCACTAAATAACAAGCAGCTTTATTTCTTATTGATTTCCTCATGAGTACTAGAGGGAAATATAGACAGAAACTGCTGCTTAATTGTACAGCCCGTGCAACCCAAACTCATCCCTTGAAGGAATAATTGCAGTGCAGCTAGACCCCGTTCACTCACCTGAACCCTGATCTCCCTGTGTAATACGCTTTCAGTAGCTGTCATTGTTCTGAAATGCACAAGACAACTTTAACTGGGAAAAATACATGAAGAAGTTCTGTGCTTGCAAGGATTAACCTTATGGGGGAAAATAAAAGAGTAATTTAACTAAAAGATCATTTAAACACAGTTAATTGTTCTGATGTCCAGTACCCTAAAATCCAAAAGGCCAGGGAAGAAATTGAAACCAGCAGTGTCATTTATTAGATTCACATAAGTAGGCCAGGCACACTGGGCAGAAGAATAAAGAGTACAAAATGGAATGCAGCCATATTAATTCCTTTAATGAGTCCCATATTGCACTGGATTAAATGGCTGAAGGTGGAATGTTCCTGCTGCTCTCTTCTTTCAGTCTCTTCATGGACTGTATATTAAGAGGGAAGTAGCAGCTTGGTACTTCATCGTCAATGAAAGGACTAGTTCTGTGTGGCTGTTTTGAGATTAAAAAAAAACATGAGGTTGCTTTTTCTTTCGACTCTTGAATTGCTGGCAAAGTGGTTTTGAAAAAAAATGATGTTGCCTGATAGTCAGCTTGCAGCATTTAATCATAAAAATTGGCTTTCTGGACTTCATAATCTTGTGATTATGCCTCATAGAGAGTTTTCCTGAAAACCTAGGACAGAGCTCCCATCATGTTGACTCTTTCCCTTAAAAAATATCCTCACAAACCAACCCATATTCACTGTCTGACTGGAGGTGAAGATGCCCATTGAAGCAGTCTTTCTGTTGCCCTGCAGAGTCTTCTGCTCCTTGGCAGTTGTTGACTTGTTAGCATTCTAAAGTCCTCCTTACATTTATCTGGTTTTTTTTTAATAGTTGTACATATTGCTTGTTTGAATCCTGTGCCCAAGTAAGTGCATGTAAGGCCTGCAGATTTCAGTTGTGTATACATCAAGAGGGCATACATTGGGTTACTACAGTGGTTCTCAAACTTTTCAGGCCCATGGCTCCCCTGGTCCTTGTGGCCATTGACCACGGCTCCCCATTACATCACCTCACCTCAGTTGCTCCCAAAATGGGGGTGAAGATGTTTTAATTATACACGAGAAACAAAAAAAACAAGAGAAGTCAAATCTTCAGCAGAGCTGCCAGCACTCTGAGGCTGCAATCCTAACCACACTTACCTGAGAGTAAGCCCCATTGAACAAAATAGGACTTATTTCTGAGTAGACCTGGTTAGGATTGTGCTCTCAGTTTGTTAACAGCACACCTGGAGGGTTTTGGAAAGGGACGTTTTTCTTTCTTGTAAGGGGAGAAGTAATGAAATTTGCTGGGGGAGGGGAAGACTTTGTTTTGTGTGTATCTGCTAATTGCAAACTGATGTGAAACAGAACCAGAGACTGTTTGGCTGCAATCCTAATCTCACTTTCCTGGGAGTAAGTCCCATTGAACACAATAGGACTTACTTCTGAGTAGACCTGGCTAGGATTGTGCCCTTTGTCTTATAATAGCAGCCAACTTGGGAAGTTACCCCCCCCCCAAAAGGAGGCAGGAGGAAAAGGGGGAATGGCTGAAAAGAAATGGGTATTTTTATTTTTTAATCAATTTTTGGAGACAAAGCTTGACTGATCAAGAGCACCTTTTTTCTTTTTTTAAGTGGGTGGAAAAAGAGAAAGGTGAAGATCCTTGGTTAAGCTGACACAAAACCCAAGCCTATGCAGGTCTACTCAGAAGTAAGTCCCATTTGAGTCAATGGGGCTTACTCCCAGGAAAGTGTGGGCAGGATTGCAGCCACACAGATCAAGATTACAACTCACCCCCAATGTAGATGGGGGCATGCTTACATACTTACACCCCAACATGCAGATGTCACCCCTATTCCCCCCAGGCAAGAAGGAGGAATATAGGCTATGGCATTTGGACACACACACCCCCACTAAGAGCAGGCTGGGCTCTCTCCTTCCCAAGCAGAGGGAAATGCTGTGCTGCCTGCACTTACTGGTGGAGCTCTCTCTAGGTCAGGCCTCCTTTCCAGTTTGAAGCCTGCCAGGAGCACACCCTGCGCTGATGAGATGTAGCACCTCAGCACCTCCAAGGCTGCCCAGCCAGCCGAGCCTTCGCTAGTGCCAGAGGACGCTCGGCTGTGAAGTACACGCAGTGCAGCCTGGCCAGCTCCTCCAGACCAAGAGGGCAGCCCGGGACAGCAGTCACACTCTGCATGGCGCTTAGTGCAATCGCCGGCAAGCATTTTTCAAATGGGGAGGGAAGCCCAAGCGCACGCAGTGCAGGAAGCTGGAATGGCTGGGCTGACGACCTCTCTCACTGGAGGTAAGCCAGATGCCAGGGAGGTTCCACCACCTCCCCCCAGCATGTTTCACAAGCCCTCCCCACCTCACACTGCCCCACCCACAGCTGCAGAAAAGCAGCAAGTAGGGAGGCAGCACATGCAGCTCAGCTGAGCAGCTATGGCCACCTCTCTCCCCAAGATGCCTCGCGAAGCCCCTGGGGGCTTGCCCCGCCTCCCAAGGGAGTCCAGATGCACAGATTGAAAACCTCAGGGTTATGAGAATTGTGAACTATATATAACTCTAGATATGACTTAAACCTTGCATCATAAATCAAAATGTACCCCAAACCTCAAATTGTTAGCTGTTTGTGCTGGTTTTGCAGCTTGGAAGTTGCTTGTTCTCATTTTTTTTCTCTTCTAATACAAATTTTGATCCCATCATGTTACGCATCAATAGCAATGTTTTTGCTCTAACAAAATTTTTTTTAGTCCGACAGTGTTCCAGTGTTGCTCTGTTTGGCAGACAGCAAAGGCTTACTTATCACAAAGTCAGAAGTATGATCCAGCTAGTTCATTCTTGTGTTTCTAATAAAATGAAGTACAAAAAGTAATCTGAAAATGGCATCCGTTTCCTCCATGTGTAATACTGTGGTAATTTGCTTCCAGATGTTTGAATGTGTCCCAAATCTAGCTTCCTAATATAAATTAAGAACACATGTCATTTGGCTGGAATGTACCTTGGATTCAAAGTTCTAAATAATTTTTAGATACGGAATTTTCCTGAGGTAAGCATGTCTGCTTCTAAGCTATGCAAACAGTGCAAACTGAATCTGATCCAGTAAGTGATCTGAAGTTGCCAGCAGGATTCCTGGAGCTACAGAAAGGCCAGGAAGCAGGAAAACAAGAGGGTGGTCCAAGACAGATTCTGCAGTACATGGAATAGCACACCAGCTGCAGACAACTTGTTTTAACTTGTTCCAAACTCAAACTGAGCCCTTGCCAACCTGGCTGTTTATACCAAGCTCCACCCCTTCTCTGAAGAGTGTAGCGTCTTAAAGAGGCAAGGTACTTGTACTGTCACTATTCTCTTAATGCTAGTTGGGTGTGCTATCTGGCAAGAAGAGTTTGAGAAGCATGGTAGTCTTTAATGTGAACTAGGGCTCTGGGAAGTATGGGTGTTCCGTCATGGGGTGGTGTCATCTCAGAGTTCTCTCTTAATAACTCTTGACTGCTGGGCCCTGGGGCAGTGTTGGCATCCATGCCTGCCGCATTCATTTCTTAATTCACCAGATCCCAATGTTCCCCAGGACTTTAGTCTGTCACTTCCTCTAAGTCAGTGTTTCTCACACTGTGAGTCAAGATCCACTAGGTGGGTCGCAAGCTAATATCAAGTGTGTCCCCATTCATTTCAATGTGTATTTTATTTTTAATATATTAGACTTGGTATGTGACTGCATTTGGGAGAATGTGACTATCTGTACTTTTAACAGACTACAATGTATATGCTTTTAACAATGATAGTCAATGGCGTTTACTCCTGGGTAAGTGTGGATAGGATTGCAGCCTTTGGAATGTTTGGGGATTTTTTAAAAACAGATCAGCAGCTGGTTAGGAGGGCTCTTCTTTATTTTAAATGCATTTTTAAGCTTATATTTATTGTAAACTTTTAATTTGCTTACTTCGATTTGATTTTGTCATATGGGGTTGTTAAAAATTTTCCTGCTTGATGACGTCACTTCCAGGTTAGTGACCACTTCTAGTGGGTCCCTGAGCTAAAAAGTTTGAGAACCATTGATATAAAGAGTTCTCATCAACACATTTAGATTTCATTTAGATTTCATCAACACATTCTGATTTCAAATGTTTTATTAGAAGGATGTAGGTGAGTGGGAGGCCATAGTGCTCATCTGCAGGGATGAGCGAGTTCAGCATGGCTCGAGACATAAGTTTCCACCCCCTGTGACACAACTCAAAAACGAATTCTCATGGGGAACTTTCCGAGTCACTCAGAGCATTTTCACAACTCTTTTTGATATACATGTCAAGCGTGGCTCTGCAGAAAAAACCTGAGCTGCTGCCAGGGGTGTGTGTGTGTGTCAGAGTTCTCTTTAAACACTCCCCTGCTGTCCATATCCCATCTGTAAGCAAGGCAGAAAGGGGTGGGATGGACTGTGTGAGAGCAGAGACAGAAGTGGCAAGAGGGAGGAGGGTCATAGCTGGAAGGCTTGCCAGTGTGATCTAATCTTTTGCAGCTCTACTCGAAAGTAGTTCCATTTGTGCCAGTTTTTCAATGAGGCTTCCTCTTCCCAAGTAACAGAGCGCACAGGAGCCATGAGGTTGAAAAGCGTGATCACTACAAACTGCCTCCCCCTTCTTAGGCTTCTCCAGCCAACTCTAAGGCAAGAACCCCCTTGGGCACCTCCTCCTGCTCTCTCTCATCCAAAAAAACTAATCAGACTGCCCATCCTTCATCCAGTGACCATCAGAGATATCACTGGAAAAGAGATGCGCACTCCTACCTCTCCCCCTCCTGCTCAATGCAAAAGCAAAACATTAACCCTTCCCTGACTCCTGGCAGGAACTTCCCTGCTGCTCATCCAGTCTGATTGATGGCCCCAAGAGGTCTTTTATATTGCAAAAAAAGTAAGCAAGCACACCCAGACAGACTCGAATCTGCATATATGTGGACTGAGTGCCAAGTCAGTGGCCTCAAATTCAAGGTAATGCCTGAGTCATTGACATGGGTGATTCGCATATAAATGAGTCAGCAAAAAACACGTTTTTGCAACTGGGACTCAAGTCACCTGACTCAAGTTCCCATCCCTGCTTCTCTGTATCTAATTTGTGAGTTCCTAAATGCTTTTTTGAAGCATACTTGCACCCCTGCTTAAGTACAGCTAAGGTTCAAGGGTCTGTAGTTAGGTTGATTTGTACTTAAGTCCAACATCACTATTATCAGTAGCAAAAATGCTGTGAAATGGGGGTGGGGGCATTTGCTGTACCATATCAGGGGTGGCCAGGGATAGCTTGAAAGCCATATGCAGCTCTTCTACATAAAATGTGTGGTTCACAGAAATATGTTCATTGACCTTCTTTTTGTGTCACAATTAATATAAAATATAAACAAAAAGTTTTCAAGCTTTATTTACCAGATATCAGATCAATTTACCAGATATGAATTGAGAGGATTAAAATGTGTGTCATAATATATTATAAGACTATAATTTTGTAAGGTGGTATCTAATTAAAATACTTCTAATTTTATTGGTTTACATATTTTTCACTATATTTTGACCAGATATTTACTGGTAAAATATCATTAAAAATAGCTGTTTTTACCCCTTTTACTTTGTGATTTTTGAAACTAGTACAAATCAGTGGTTTAAAAACTGCATACATGAATGAATATTATCAGGTACATGTATTTCTTAATATTTATATAAAATTTGTTACAAAATGTGCATGTAATAAATAAAAATGTATAGTATTCGCTTGTATCTTGCGGCTCTCAAACATGGGAAATTTCTGAGAAATGTGAAAAAAAGAAATTTATTGCATGTGGCTTGTACATTAAGCCATTTTGCCCACCCCTACTCTATGTTATCTGGTATAACTAGGAGAACAGGTCTTGTTGGGGTTGGGTGGTCCTGTGGATACCACTGGTTCCTCATGTTTTGCTTTCTTCATCTGGTCCTCATGTTTCTTCTCCACTCCCTGTTACACTTTCCAGTTAGGATGGGGTTGATAATATTCTCTTATCTATTGTAGTTCACTAATTCTAAAGTCTTGCCTGTGGGGGGAAAAAAATTATGACTATTGGGTGTTAATTGGACACGGTTTTTCTCACAGTATTAACAATCCCCTGCACCTCACAATATCTCAGCACTCCCCGTGCCCAGTCAACCTTGGCCAGGCTGATTGCTTTCTTCATCCTTCCCCTCCCTCCTGCCACCAGCAATCCCCTGATTTTCAGTGCTGTCAAACTGTGGTTTTTCCTTGTTGCACAGGAAGGGGTCACTATTTTCAAAGTTATTGAGCTGCTGTGGTTGTCTCCAGGCAGGTTTGTCTTCACTCCTGTGTCTGCTTCAAAGCCTTGACCAAGCACGTTCATAAGTCAGATGTTCATAACTTGAAAGTTGGTTAGTCAGAGAGCTCCTGTGCAGGTAATTGTCACAAACATCACCCTTGGGGTAGGGAAGGACCAAGGGAGACCCCCAAACCAGCCAGAACTCAACCCTCCTCCACCTACACCACCTTCCACAACCCCCAAGAGCAATGCTTATTTATTTTTGCTCACTCCAAGCCCCAGGTCCCATCATACATGTCCCTGGTCAATCACTGCACCCAATGTTTTATATAAAAGATTTTTATTAAAGCTTAAGGGAGCTTCAATTGCTCCAAAAAGACATAACTACATGCATCACAATAGCTTTAAAAACAAGAAAGATCTTACCTAAATAGAGGCTAAAACTACCATCTTACAGGTCTCAGTATTGCTTCCAATATAAGAGCTGTTAGCACCCTTCCCCCTGCTCTCCGTTTTCAGGCACCCAAGCCCAGGTTTTATTCTTTAAGTTATTAATACCCTACACCTGGTTAACCAACACCCAGCCTAAACCATCTTAAAGGGAAAGGGACTTGCCCCACCCCGTGGCAGTAATACCTGTAGCAAAGTGCAATACTGAGATTATCTGGTGCTTCATGACAGATTATCTCCTTGTTGAAATGTAGAAGTGGCAAGTGCTGATGACAAACTAGAACTACAATTCTATGCACACAGATAGAAATTTCTCTTAAGTGGGACTTGTGTATAGAATTAGGCTACATGTACCTTTTTATTGTTGTTCCTAACTCTGGCGATCAGACACATAAATGATTTTTAGATATGGAACTGCATTTTTTAAATATCTACTTTTTAAAAAATTAGAAGATAATATGTGAATTAGACCTACATTTCATTACCAATTAAATGAAAAACCGATCCTCTGAGACGCCATTTACATTGTTTTACAGCTTGAACTAAAAATGTATTAGTTATGACTGAACTTACTGATATATTTACCTGAGATTTGTAAGTGTCCTTCTGCCTGTATTTAGTCATAATTTATTAATTTAACCTGTCACAGATTTATCATGTGGTACACTGTCCTTTTGGGGATGCTAGATTTGTAATTAAAAATAATTTTCTGAGGCAAATGAAGCTGATTACCTTTCATAACTACTTCATTATAAGGTTAAAGACTACTGTCTGTATTTGCTAACAGTCTAACTTCCCATCCTGTCCCTTGTGATGAGAATAGATACAGGCTTCATGGTTCCCAGTCTACTATGGGTGTATAACCTGTAGGAGCATCAGTATTTACTCAGAAATCTAAAAACAAAGCATACAGTCTTTCCTTACCGGAGAGCAATTGCAATACAAAGTAACCAGTCATGCTTATTGCGTACCTGTGCCCCTTAGGGTTTTCCTTTTCATTATCACAGCTGTCTCTTTTTGTTTAACATGGGAACAGAGTTATGAGCTGCTCAGAAATTCTGAATCCAGTACAGAAGCCTGTTCTGCGGAGAATGGTCTCCATTCGTTATTCAACCTATCTCCTACCCTCTGGAACAGAACGTAAAAACTGATCCGTGGTCAGTCTGTGCTACAGATGGCACAGAAATTTAGCCCCACCACTATATTTTGAGAGTGTCCCAGATGACCATTTTAATACTCCTTTCCCACCATCCTTAATGTTTTCTTTGCATACCCTCTTTTTTAAGCTGTCTAAACTAGTAGCCATTATGACATTGTGGTAATGAGTTCCCTGCATGAAATCAAGCTTAACTAAGCTGATCTTTTGAACAGCTGTTTGCAACAATTTCCAAATAGACAAAATAAGAGAGGTGAGAGGAAAGTCTGTAGTTCAGTGTGTGTAGCATACACTTTGCTTGCAGGAAGGTTCCAGTTTCCATCCCTGGCATCTCTGGGTAGGACGGGCGGGGGGGGGGGAGAGAAGAATCCTATCTTGAAACATTGGAAAGTAGTTGTAAATTGTTGTAGACGAGACTGACCTAGATGGACCAGTGACCTAATTCAGTACATCGGGAATTTCATATACTGAACGTATGAAGCTGCCTGACACTGTCAGGCCTAGAGATTACCAGGAACTGAACCTGGGACCTTCTGCATGCAAAGTGTGTTCTCTGTCATTGAGCTCCAGGCAGTTTTCCTTTTGTTTCTATATTTCCTAATAATCGTTTATTCGTTTAAAACATTTATATCACACTTTTCTGCTCTAAAAAGAGGCCTCCAAAGCAGCTTAACAATTTTAAAACATTTAAAATATATTATCAGCACATTGGTATCCACCCCAGAATCCACTGGCTTGGATTAAGCTAATTTCATATACAGCTCAATGCATTGTCTGTCCTTTCTGAATATTTGCACCTGGTTTATTAGATAGGCTTTGTCTTAGGCTTTTCTACTGAGGGGGGTTAGCTGCTCATGTTATATTAATCATGTGTCTTCGTGTGGAAATATTCAGCCATTCCCCACAGCTAAGGTGCCTGTTTTTTAAATGGAAAAAATTAATTATTACCAATGAAAGATTAATACTTGCACCATATAAACCAATATAACTTTGTAATATTACCTCTACCTGAGAGTCCTGTTTTCCTGATTAAAAAGTGCCAGAGGGGAGTGGTATGCGGTGCAGCCACTTACCTATCCAGAGTTTTCAATTTCACTTGCTACAATATTTCATTTGAACTCCTCTTTAGAAATGTTCAGGTGAACTGAAATATTTGCTTTCAAATTGAGCTGCCATTTAGGGGTGGAAGGCCACGCACCTGGGAAATTAGATTCCCCCCTTTTGGCTTCCTTATCCCCACCTGCATCTTCAATAAAAAAAGAAAAAAATTGTTCCTTCCCTGAGGTTTCATTGGCGAAATACTGATTAGCTGTAATGAAGGATTGTCTGTGAGATTAAGGGCACAGTCCTAACCAACCTTCCAGCACCAAGGTACGGGCAATGTAACTCTGAGGTAAAGGAACTAACATTACCTTGAGGAGGCCTCCATGTCTGCCCCTAACTACAGGACGTTGCACATGCCCCACTGGCACAGCTATGACAGTGCTGGAAAGTTGGTTAGGATTACGCCCTAACTAGCTTTATGAGACAGTGGTGCTTTTAAATGAAGCGGCTACCTGCCACCTTCTAGTAATTTTTAATTCTATTTTTTTCAGCAAGGATATTCATTTATTGCAATTTGCACTTTTAACTATCTATCCAGGTGCATTCCATCCCATTTTTAAAACAATATTAAACTTTAGATAACAGTTAAAAAAACAAACTAACTTTAGCTTTAACATGTTTTTCCATATCCTATGCAGGTAGACAAAATGAAGACTCTAAGCTACCTGTAGTGTTTCCTGTCCCTGAAAAAGTGGATTTGGGGGTAAAATGCCCCCAAATTACATTTTGTTAATGCAAATATATACTGTAATGTTGATATGCAGTTGTAATGTTGCAACTGTTAATGTGGCTTAGGGCCCAATCCTATCCAACTTTCCAGCACTGGTGCAGCTGCAATGCAGCCCCAAAGTAAGGGAACAAATGTTCCCTTACCTTGAGGAGCCCTTTGTGATTGCCTCCCCACCCCGGGATGCAACGCATGCCTCAATGGCATGGTTGCACCGGCATTGGAAAATTGGATAGGGTTGGGCCTTAGGCTGCAGTCCTATACCCAGTTATCTGGAAGTTAGCCCCATTGAATTCACTGAGGCTTACTTCTGAGTAGACATGCATAGGCTCAGAGCAGTGTATCTCAGATGCAACGTTTAGCTGCATAACCAAGATTCCCATCTTTTTTTCTTGGGCAGGGGGGCAGAGGATTGAGTTTATGGATTGGTAGTAAATGAGAGAGTGAGGAGGGGTGCTAGTGGTTGTCATGGTTTGGTCGGGTACATCACTGGCCCAGAGCCCATGCCCATCAGAGGGCCACTGGGCATGGCATGGCTGTATTCTCCTGCCCCCCCAAAAAAACCTCAACCTTGCCAAAGGTAGCATTCAATGCATCCTCAGTAAGAATCACGACTGCTGTCTGTCAAAAAAGTGGTCCCCGTTTGGACTAGAACTTACAGTTCTGCCTCTACACTATGTGCATTCTGAGTAGATCTGGTAACTCTGCTCCGCCATATTCTGAAATCCATGTTGGGCCAGAAGGCCCGACACAGTCTCAAGTCTGTGCCGGCAAAATAGCTGGCACAGACTTGAGAAACCCCATTGTGGAGCTTGGTGCCTTCTCTGGGGGAAGGGCACAAAAGTCCCCTTCTCCTGAGGAGACCTCTGGCTGCTTCCCAGCACCCACTGGATATAGAGGTATACGCTTTGGCGCTACCCCAGCAGGTGCCAGGAATTGGACTGCCCTTCCCTCTAGTTTGGGCTTAAAAGCCTAAAGTGCTGAACAACAAAGATTTAAGCACATGTCTATGCTTTGAAATCAATGTATTTTAGTATCAAGCAGAAACCAAGTACTTAGAACTACTTGGGCTATGTTTAATTTTGAGGGTGTTACTTGAATCCCGAAGACAGGAAACCTTTCCATATATTCTTCACATACTGTCGAGAAATAGGGGACTCAGGTTTCTTTGGTTGTAGAGATGATGGGAATACCATTGGCATACTTCAGACTAGAACAGCAGCTATTCTCATAAGTATTCACAAATGGGGACAAGAAAGATAACTGGTAGCCCTGGTAGAATTGAGGTAACAGGTGTATTCATTCTTTTTGGTGGGAAATGGATAAAAACTAGGCCAGTTGTCTCTCATTGCTTCACACTGCTACTGGCAATTTTGTTGTTACAGTTAGCTTCATCTGCCTTCCTTATGAGTGCAGTGGATCATAACTTTGAAGGAATAAATATATGCTCCAAATAAACCAATAGTAAGTCTTGCTTCTTCTTTTACAATGTCATAGTAGAGTTAAAAATTAAACTGCCCCTAGAGGCAGCACTCTTATAAGACTGAACAGAATAATGAGCATCTTTTGGGTTAGGGGCATTTATTTTTGAATCTATGGATTTAAGTAATCAAAGAGAGTCCGTTCCTTGGAAGAGCTCTGAGGTATGTTGCTTGTTGACCAAACTGCAGCCAGTCTCTTTCTCCATGCTGTGGAGTGTGTGTGGGGAGGGGGAGGGGGAGGGGGAGTGATTTATGCAGTTGCTCCCCTTGGGCTTGTGACCCAGCTGTGAACACATCATGTGACCCATGATTAAAAAAATGATTCGTTATCTGCAGCCTCTTTTTCAAACTAGGATGTGCAACTGATGCTGCATGTATTTTGCAACAGCAATCTTTTTTTTATTTTTTGGTGCTAAAGCTTTGTCTTGATGGCCACATAGTGATTTTATTTTCAGTTGCCTTTTGTTGCTTGAATGTGGTGGTTCTTGAAAGAGAGAACCTTCTTTCAATTTGTAAAAATCCCTGCGTGGATTTAATAAGCCTGCCTGTGTAAACCGCCTTGAATAAAGTCTTGAATAAAGACCAAGAAAGGCGGTATATAAATACTGTATATTATATT
Organism: Tiliqua scincoides; assembly: GCF_035046505.1. Lineage (NCBI taxonomy): Eukaryota > Metazoa > Chordata > Lepidosauria > Squamata > Scincidae > Tiliqua > Tiliqua scincoides. Next base: position 152,377,655 of record NC_089821.1, on the reverse strand, counting down.
ATTATTATTATTATTGTCTAAATGTATATATTTGATTTTTTAAAGCATCTTTGATATTATTACAATACTGTTAACTATTGACTGAATGATTACTGTTGTATCTCAAATATGCTGATGCAGGCATTCTATGATATAAATAAACCTCCACCAGTAGCATCATTATAATAGCACAAGCAGCAGAAATTTATGGAAAGAACAGATTAAATGCTTAGACTTAAATTCTTCAGTGTGCAAGTCGGCTTAAATTGCTGTGTCTGAATTTTGGGTTGCTGAATCAGGTGGAAAAAATCAGACTGACACATCGCTTGTCTGTGCATTTTTACCATGATATATTACTAAAGGAAAAAGCTCAAAGTCTGTCATTGATAATTCTGGCTAAAAACCTGGAACATAAATTATTAAGATCTGTAGTTTCTTCTCACAATGGCCTGGGAGCTTGGTTCATATATCAGGGAATGTAACAGCAGCATATACTTAGCAACATGAGGACATTTTTACGTATGTAATGAAGCACATACTATGCATTTCTTGAGCTACTTAACATTTAATTTAACATGACATTTAAATTAAATAACACCCACGATCACTTAAAATGGTTTATTATTCAAAGTGCTAAAACTAGACTAAAGAATTATAATCAAAGAGTATGTTATTTGTTTATATTTATGAGAGGCACTCTCTAGTGACCTGGTTGTGTGGCTTGTAAATTTACAAGCCACAAAGTCTGTATGCACAAGTACCAATCCAGCAGTACGTGGATGCTGCTGCTTTGCTGTGTGGAGATGTATAACTTGGTCCTTTTGAGGGGTGGAGGATCACAGTGATTAATAAGAAGGTATAGAAGTTCCAGCAGCAGCACAAAGTTACAGTGTCTTCTGTACTGGTATCCAGCTCTGCTCCAGAGCCGGTATGGCATTAACCCGAAGTCTGCAGTGCTGGTGTGTTGCGCAAGACAACCCATGGCCAGTGATAGGCAACCAGACTATGAAAGATTTAAAGAAAATTTGAGCTAAATTTATGAGATTTTAAGAGCTGAACCTAGTATTGAACTTCAGTGAAGAAAGAAGGCGAAGTTCACTTGGATACGAAACAATATTACCCAGTACATTGAAAACGTGTGCTCCTTGTTAGGACATTATGTTTCCTTTCTCATTGAACTGGGACATATGGAATATTCCTAGAATATTTCTGGCTAGAGCAGTTTCCCAGAATTAAAATGGTTTCCTAAGTAAAAAGTTCAGCCCGCATTAGAATTGGGAAAGACAGATTTAATTGTGCAAGATTTCAGCTGAGCACTAAAGCCTCCAGTTCCATATTCATAGCTCTTACTGTTAGTTTGCAAAGTATCTGCTAGTTATCTTTTGTCAATCAGAGGGAGAGGATGGTTCATCTGTGTCACCAACCCACTGGTCAGTCAGATCCCTGATTTTTGAGGTAGTTGAGAGCAATGAAGTGGCAAGGGTGCTTGCTAGAGTGATGATAAAGGAAGACTTGTGATGCTTTGAGCACAGGCTAGAATCCCCGTGAGGCCTATTCCATTATAGTAATGGTGAATAAATTTCTCTTGAACCATTGCACCTCCACAGTGTCAACCAATCTAGGCTGCTCTTATGTCTTTAATAGCAGCATTGTCTGCACAAATAAGTGTGAGGCTCTTCCTGGTGTGGAAACAAAAGCTACCACCTACTAAGGTCTGCAGATCAAGTTTCTAAAACCCATGGGCACAAGTGAAAAACATTGACAAACTTAGTATTAATTTGCAATTAAACCTTTAAACATATATAGGGTGCTTTTCCCTTATTACTGAGCATGGCTAGCTGCCTTCTTCTCTGCACATTTTGAATTAAGACAGAAGGCTTATGGAATACTGACAGATCTCCCACACCTGCTAAAGTTTCACGACTCTTTTTAAAACTTAGCACCAACTTAACCTCTGTGGCCCAAACACGTTGCCGCCATTCTACTCCTAGTTCCCCCCTCACTTTTTTGCCTTTTCTTTTTTCATACCTTTTCTTTTAATTCTTTTTACTCCTTTCAGACTTGATTGACGGTCAGGCTCTCTGAGTCTATTTTTGGTACCAGAGCTGAGTGTGGGGAGAGAACCACTGATCACATGAAGCATATTTTTCCAGATCAACTTCACCTCTGTGGCCAGTGCACACCCCACTTCCCCACACATCTTGAATTTGGGCCGAGGTTGTCTGTGAAAGTGTGCTTAGAAAGTGTGAAAGGGTTTACAGTACCATGGCTATTTCATTCCACAAATATAAATAAATAAATCTACTCCTGGCTTCCTCTGATCCCTTTTTGTTCAAGCAACTCCATACACAAAATGTTTCTCTACCCACTCTAAAAAGCAACTTAAATTTGCCAGCACAATGGAGGAAGGCATATTTTAATTTTTTATGGTTTATCTTTGACTAATGTAGTTTATAAAGGAAATGGATGAAGGGTTGAACAAAGCATTTGCTGAATTTCCTTTCTCAAACATCTTGCATTCTTCATTGGATGTCCCTGCAGTCTTCCGTTTCTGTTCTGATTGGGTTTCTCTTCCCTTTAATATTTAACCAATTAGTCTCTCTTGCATTTTTCATCCCACTCCACCTCCTTGTCTTAGTATTTCCAAATCTTAGTAGATTGGGGCAAGCAGAAAAAACTTCTTAATAGTACAAACTTCTAATTTGCTTTTAGCACAGAGGTGCGGGGGAGGTGGTTCAGAGGGGGAAAAAGTAATTAAAATATTTTTTGCCAGTTGCTTTGCTTGCCTTAGTAAGAATTTAAGTTATGTGATCCACAATGATATTTCGTAACATCACCCACAAGATAAAGGATATCAAGAATACAGAGCTCAATGTATAATGCTGGTAGGCTACTATTGTACTGCCTGTTTCCTAGATTTGAAATAACATAAGCATGGATAGTATAATGATAGAGATCTTAAAAATGGACTCATGAGAGGGTGAAGTTTCCGTTGACAGAGCTCTGGGAATTGGGCTGTACTTATCAGATAAATGTTACCTATTGCAAAACAACAACAACTAATTGGTCTCCTTCTGCCCAGACAATACAGCACTGTATGTGGGATTCCATGCTGTAACTATCTTCTTGTTTGAATTACAGTAATGGATAGACTTTCTGGTCACCACTGTGCTAACATACAGTGCCCTATAGAGAAGAGGCAGACAGTGCTTTAGGGTGGATACTTAACTTTCTTCCAGTTTAAACCATCAGATTAATTTGCTTTTCTCATCAGTGAATGCAATGAGATATTCATAACACAGAAGACTTTAATGTAGAGAGAGGAAACATTTATCCTAGCACTTAGAGAAACTCTAGAGGATGGCTTTGGTTCCTGACCATACACTTTAAATAATTTGCAAGTGTATGAAATAGCTTATGCATGTAGAAAGCCTCTAAATGAAGACTCCAGACATAAATAATGGTTTTTTATTATTTATAAAGTCCCAGCTGTAGGCTAAGAATGAGGTGAGCCACCAAAGGCAAACGTGCAATTTTGAGATAGGGGTAGGATTTATGGAGGTGGGAAAGGTGGGATATAAATTCTTTAAATAAATGATAAATCTAAATTTGGCGTCCTAGCACCACAGTGCCAGGTAGATATGCATTGCTGTTTACCAAGACGTAAACCGTTGAGTAAGCTGTTTGTTTAAAATATTTCAGTCATACTGAGGAGGCTTGCAACATTTCAAAAACATTGAAAACATTTGGAAACAACAGTTCAAAGCAGTGTTCATAGCCAGAACAGAAACAGTGAGCATGGCACAGGTAACCAAATAACTGAAGGAACATAAGAGAGCCCGAACAAAACATTAATTACCTACTTAAAAGCAAAGGGAACATAAAATGTCTTTTCAGAGGAGGAAGTTTCAAAACTGGGGGATTGTCACTGAAAAAAAAACTTTCCCATGTCCCAACCAGCTGTGCCTGGGGTAACTGTGGGACATGAAGAAGGGCAGCCAACCACGAGCACGGGGTGTGGACAGGTTAAGGTGGGAGGAGGTGGTCCTTCAGGTACCCTGGTCTCTGGATTAGGATTTTATAGGCAATGACTAGCACTTTGAATTTTGCCCAAAAACACACCAGAAGCCAGTGAGGTTTCTGGAGCATAGATGTGATGTGATCTGAACATCAGGAACCCAAAAGCATCCTGGCAGTTGTAAGTTTCAGCAGCTGCAATTTCCAGAATGTTTTTGGGGCAGCTCCAAGTAGAATGTATTCCAGTAGTCCAGTTGCAGTGTGATTAAGCATGGGATATTGGAAGCAGATCTGTTTTCTTCAGAAAAGTCCGAAACTTGCATGCCAGCTGAAACTGGACACTGTTGACTACAGTTGCCCCGTGTAAGAGCACTCACAGACAGTAAACCTGATGCCTCAAACTGAGTGTTGTTCTGTCCAGGACAAGCTATGACAAAGGAGGGCTCCTCCAGGAGCCAGTATAGGACACCTCACTTCCTCCAAGGACTGGAAATTCACAGAGATTGAAAACCATGTGAGTTTTTCTAATCCACAGGATATATGGAATGAAGAGTGAAAAAGACACTTGGATATTAAATGGCAAAAAAGCTCACAGGTGCCTCGCGGATAAGAAAACCCACGTGCAGTAATTCTGTAGCAAATTTTCATTTGCATGTGGGTTTTTGCACATTTGGTCTGGGCTATAGACAACAACAGGTGGCTCTAATCTCATACCCCCATCCTAACAATTGCAAATAAAACACTTGTGATTTACTCCTAAGTCACATAGTTTGGGCTCTCTTTGCCTCAGTTATGCACATATTCTCGGTTGTAGAAGTGAGATAATGACCAGGTATTTGACTCAGGGAGGACATTTAATTTAGCTTGGAGCAGATAACTGAAGTCAACTGCTGAATTGCCTCAGAGTTTCTGATGTTATCCAAACAGCTGGGCAATTTAAGCCTACATAGAGTATTCTTGAGGGCAATGCCAGCCACTAGCATTATTGATTCCTATTGTGTTTGCTTCTTACTGGCAAGGTTTGGTACATTAGGAGACCAGCAAGAATCTGCTGGGACATCTCCAAAAATGCACTCTGATTTTATTCAGTAGCTCATGTTCTGCCATTACTGATATTATGTTAACTCAGGTTGTCTCCAGAGGTTGCCGATTATTGTTTATGTATTAAAATTGTAAACTGGGGAGATACTAATGACTGCCGTCTTTGGAATGAATGGCAACAATGAGAGGGAAAATGTTTTGCAGTGAAAATTGACTGTGTTGAAAGGATGAATTGAGAAGACTACCGCCTTCCCAGTCTTTGAAAGTTGTTGAGAAGGGGCTGGTAAAATCTGACACAGTCTTAGATTGTTCTCAAAACAGTCAGTATCCTAGCAACTCCATCTCCTAACAACTTTCTACTGTGATAATTTAAACAGCATTTTTAAGGACTTGATGACCTGATAGGTGGTATGTGACCTTCAGGTTTTTACATTACTCCCAGACAAATAGTGCTCCTGGAGCACTATTAAGTAATGAAATGACGGCACTTATTTTGCAGTAAGTAGAGTTAGCTGTTCTGTGAAATGGAAATTCATGCAACTTTCGGGAGGAAATTTGCATGGACTCCAGTGCACCTGGTCTCCAGAAATCCCACAGCACCCTCAACTTTACTGACCCTTGCCTTCTGTTAATCTGCATTACAGATGGTAGTGATAACGAGGCCTGAACATGCAGCAGAGTCTCTATCCCCTCCCTAAAAAACAATGACAGCATGAGATTTTTCCATATAATTTTTGTATGTCACTTTATATGACCAGGGTTGCAGTTTTGATGTTAAGCACAGAATGAGATGGGAAACTCCCATGTAAAATCTATTGAACGATTGGATTTTAGTCACTAAGAAATTTACAACCTAAAAAGAAAGACGTTTCATCATTTGGCTTGGAAAGGAATGGGAAGATGAACAATTCTGTTGTGTTCTAGCTACAGAGGAACAGCAGCTAGGTCCACATTTAGGCTTCCATCCATCTGCTTCCCTCTGCTGTCTCTCCTCCCTCCTCCCTAATTTTTGTGCCACTTTAATTATGATAAGCAGAGCAGCATGACAGGTGATCTCTTCGTTATGACAGGTGTGTTGGGTTCTTGGATTTGGAATGCATACTTAATGTCTACATTCCTCCTGCTGCTCACAGTAGAGGAACATTTTTGAAAGAGCCAGAGAGAGGGGTTGTAATCTCTGGAGGTCTTTTATCCTCATCTGGATGACACTCAAATCAGAAGGACACACATGTTTTTCTCTCCATCTTCCAAACTCTGTCACCTGAGGTACCCTGCAGTAGAACTTTCAAACCTCATTCCTGTGTTAATATGAGACGTTGAATGCTTTTATGTTGCTCAGAGGCTTCTACCGTTGTTGAGACGTGGTGACAGTTTAGCTGTCTTTGGGATCAGAGTGCCTGGGATCTCCTGGGTTGTTCTTATCTGCAGAGTCACTTGGCAAGGGAAACACCAGATTGGAGCACTATTTTCCCATTCTCTGTTCAAAGGAGAGCTCTCGTTGCATGGAATATTTGAGCAATCTGTGTCCTTAGGTAGTAACTAGGAAAAATCTTCCTGATATCCAGCAGGAATGGAATCTATTTGTAAAGGAAACTGGCTTCATGTTCAGAATGACTTTTTGGGCTTTGACTGTTCTCCTTTAGATAACATTTTTCTTGAGAAATGATGGTGATTATATATGTCCCTGGGAAAGCAGAAATTTCAAGAGATGTTTAGAAATTATACAAAAAAGAGAGAACCTAATCAGATTGTATGCATCTTTTGCAACTCTTTTCCAAGCCAATCATTTCTTGCCGTGGTCACAGAGTTGTCTGAGGTCATAGCTGACCCTTATATTCCAATTGTTGCCTTGTTTAAGTTAAGGGATGCATAATAGCACTTTTGTACCAGTGTGCAATGCACTTTAAAGAGAAGAAAGATGAGACCTGAGGCTGGGTACTTAAGCAATGAATTCACCTTCTTCATATGTTACTGTAGAAATTGGACTCATGCTGCACTATAAAATAGAAAACTTTGTAAAGGAGATGAAGCAAGAGTCCCTGAGGAGGTTGTGCCATCTCCTATTTCTGTCTTCCAATCCTAGTTGCATGATCTCAGCCAGAAGTTCAGGAACAGGGAGAAAAGCAGGAAATGCTGTGCTTCATTCCTTCAAAGGATGACTGTGTTTAAAGGATGACTTCTGGCTTCTCAAAAGGAGGGCTAGTAGTAGGGGCCAGTAGAAGCCCCTGGCACTGGCCTCTTTATGTACTTTAGTATTTGTCTAAGGCAGCATTCCTCAACATTTGTCCCCCGCCGTACCACTTTGCATGGTCCATCTATTGGAAGAACCACCAGAAGTAAGTAGGAATGATATCATCACCAGTTAATTCCAAATTGGGAGACCAAACGCAGTGTGACAAACACTGGTAAGAGGCTCAGGACGGACAGGAGGGCTTTTTCAAGTGCACCAAATGTGCACTGGCTTGGCCCAGTGAGCCTGTGAACAATTGCTGCTTGTTGTGTGGCATTGCTGGTCTCGCTGCCAGGTGGCAGGGGCCTGGGGGTCCCAGGAGTACCACTGGACACCACCTCAAGTACCACTGGTTGAGAAATGCTGGTCTAAGGAACCCTGGACAAATTAAAGCACTTAAGAGGACAGCTTTAGGTTCTGGACCACACATTGGGTTGTATCCTAACTTCTTCCATGAACAGAAGGTACTTCCAGATGTATGAGTGGGTGGTACAATTTTCACTGCCTCGCCATTCCCTCTGTGCAGCCCCTCCCATGTTGAATGTCATTCTATTCCAGAGGGACTTCAGAGGAAAGGAGGGAATTGACAAAAATGACCCCACTTTGCATGAACAGAAGCTTCTTGGTACAGAAGAGAAAAAGTTAGGATGCAGCCCATTATCAGTGTTAAACGCTTTGATAATGTAGAATGACATCTATACCTAGGAAGCCTTACTTGAGAATGCAAGACTTAAACTGAAAGCAGGAGGTCTATTGAAGACAAGGGAAGAAACTCCTGAGTGAACAGATATATTTTGGCTGTTCAGTTAAAAAAAAAAAATGCATTTAGACATGAATTTAATTGTTGTCTGATTTTTGAATTTGTGAGTCACACATTATTACTTCATTCTGCCAATTCTGTGTTCTCCCCCTCTTTTATCAGTGTACAACTTAAATGTGAAATACTGTTAAAAAAAATACAAAAACCCATTAACACATCAGTTTTCTTCACTGAAATATACTTCTTATGTTCGCATGTTTCACAAAGCATTGCGAAAGGAAGGTGTTTCTCTGGTTTTTATTGGAAATCTTGATCCTTTCAGAAGTGACTTTATGTCACAATATATGAGTGTTATAAAAGCCCTGCTGGACCGGGCCAAAGGCCATCCAGTCCAGCATCCTGCTTAGTGGTTCACCAGCTGAAACCCACAAGCAGAAACGAAAGGCATACTTCCCTCCCACCACTGCTCCCCTGCAGCATGTTATTGCTGCTGAACCTGGAGATAGCACATGGCCATCATGACTAGTAGCCATTGGTAGACCTGTTACCCTGCACATGCCCGATCTTGTCTGATCTCGGAAGCTAAGCAGGGTCAGGCCTGGTTAGTACTTGGATGGGAGACCGCCTGGGAATACCGGGTGCTGTAGGCTTATACCATAGTCTTTCGAGACTGAAGGTTGCCAACCATCATCTTCTGTCCATGAATTTGTTCAAACTTCCTGTGAAGCCATCCAAGCTAGTGGCCATCACCATATCTTGTGGCCATAAATTCCACAGGCTAATTATGTGCTGGTGAAAAAGTACCTCTTCTTGTCCATTGTGAAACTACTGCCAATCAGTTTTAATTGGATGACCCCTGGTTCCAATGTTGTGAAAGTGGAAGGAAAAACTTTTTCTCTATCAACTTTTTCAACATCATGCACAATTTTAGAAGTCTCAGTTATGTCACCCTCTTGCCATCTTTCTAAGCTAAAAAGCTCCAGATGTCACCTTTCCTCACAAGGAGATGCTTCAGCCCTCTGATCATTTTGGATGTCCTGTTTTGCATTTTTTCAAACATTACAAATAATCCTTTGTAGGTGTAGTGTGGCTGACCGGAACTGCACACAGTATTCCAAATGAGGGTGTATCATAGACTTGTGTAGGGGCAATATAATATTAACAGTCTTACTGCCTAATCTTATCCTGCGCCTATAGCAGCAAATCTCTCAATGTGCTGCCATAAGTCCAGTTACGGTAGCATGAAAGGTGCACCTCTTTCAAGCACTCTGGACCTGCTAGCGCAAATGGCTAGAAGCTCCATACACCTGCAAACGGCCTACCCAGACCATAGCGGAGTAGGTAAGGTGGCAGCGGGAGCAGGCTGTGGGCAGTTCCAAGGAGGAATCCAGTGTGGATCTAGGCAGCAGCAGTGTGTGTCAGATCCTGCTCCCCTTTTCCAGCTCAGATCTACTCCCTGATTTTCCTCAGACTTGCGCCAGTAAAAGAGCTGGCGTGGGTCTGAGGAAACTCATTGGTGGTCAGACAGCCTTACAAAGAGGTAGGTATAAAGTATTTTTACTTACCTCTCCCAGGCCATATGGTTGCACTGCTCCCACTATAGAATGCATTGTGCACTCCATTAGCTGTGCTGCATGCTATGGACTGGTAGGTAGGAGTGGGCTGTTATTCTAATAAGCAAACTTAGCATATAAAACTACCAGGCTGATTATGGAGAGCACAAATTGGTCAGTTTTTCAGAGGTGTTGGTTTTGCTGTTTATATTTTCCTCCAACCATATGTCTCCACTCAGTACCTGGTTTTACAACTGAAACTAGTTTTAAAGTAATGAGTCAAACTGGAAATGGCTTGGGAAGTTAGAAGACACAACTTATTAATTTTCGTCAGTGTCTGACAGCATAACGTTTATCCCAAATGGAACTGTATGTTTCCTGACGTATCCAGGGAGGTCTTTTTTGCATGTTCCATTTCTAAAGAAAGTACATCTGGTGTAGACACCTGAAAAGGCTTTCCTTGTGGTGGATTTCAGGCTGTGGAACCTCTTCCCACAGGAGGGTGTGGTTGGTGCCCACACTAATTCAGTTGTGGCACTGGTTGAAAACAGTTTTAATTAAGTTAGGATGCAATCCAAACTGCGCCCTATGGCAGCCCAAGTCTCTTGGGTTGGTCTAGGAGGGTCGCAAACGTGCTCTAAAGCACATTTGCGCCTCCTCGAGGGGAAGCCAGGTCGGCGCTCTAAGAAGTGCCGGCCTGCAAAGGCATAAGCCTCCATTCCGGCTTCCCCTCAGCTGCTTGTGTTGGCCCACCTGCGCCGACACAAGTGGAAAAGGTAGGCGTGGGGGGATGAGAAGGAGGAAGGAGGGAGGTGTTCCTGGGCAGGGGGAGGGAGGGCGATGGTGGCCCCGGGGGCAGGCAGGTGGGGAGTGGGAGGCGGGGCTGGGATCCGGCAGTTATGCGAGATCCCAACCCCCGTTTCCAGAGAGAACGAAGCAGCTTCAAGCCGCTCTGCTCTGCTCTCCTTGGACCTGTGCCACCTCCAGAGGTGGCACAAGTCCAAGGAGACCCATCGTGGCCAGCAGCCCTCACCCAGGGGTAAGGGGAAACATTTCCCCTTACCTCTGGCTGAGCCGCTTCTGGCCACAGTCCTGCGCTGGATACAGCGCAAGCCTCCTGGCTTGCCTTTTCCAGCGCAGGTTAGGATTATGCATTTAGCCTTCCTCTCAACTGTCATACTGCTTTGTGTGTCTATTTGCTGCTTCTGATCTGCTTTGAGTATTGATGATTTATTGTTATCTGATTATACTTTTGATTATTTTATTGTTGTTCTTAAACTGATTATTGTTAACCAACTTGAGAGCCTTCCTAACAGGATGGGGAAATGCAAAGTACAACATTTTTTAATAACTAAGGGTGCAATCCTATCCAGATTTGCAGAGCTGATGCAGTCATGCCAATGGGGCATGTGCTGCATCCTGCAGTAGGAGGGTAGTTATGGAGGCCTCTTCAAGGTAAGGCAATGTTTATTCTCTTACCTCATGGCTGCATTGGCACTGGAAAGTTGGATAGGATTGGATAGGACCTTTGATATTATTAAACTTTCCACAGTAAAAATACATCCAACAAGAGCAGAAGTCCTAATTGCACATGTTCATTAGAAGGTTTTCCTTCTTAGCCTTGGACCAATCTTAAGTTTTGTCATGTAAGTTACAGAGTCAGTGGAAAAATTAAACGCTAAAATGAATAGTTTCCTATTGAGAATCAGAGGAGTAACCCATTTTTTTTCCTGTGCAATTAAAATGGAATGATTCTCTGTTCAAGCTTAAATAGATTTGAAAACTCTTTTGCAGCGATGTGTGAAGTGTTAGTTCTATTAATATGCTGTCTTGAAGTTAAGCAGCTGCAAACTCCAGAATAAAACTGACCCAGATCTCAAATTCCCTATGGGTTTGAATGGCACACAGGATATCAGTTGCAGAACAAATTTACTTGGAGGTGGGTGGTTCATTGCATCTCATTTCCTTTGAGTATTTTAATTTCTGCATTGTATATTGTAATTATTCAGAACAAAAGTTTTCATTAGTATGCTTTGAAAAATGATCTTCTTTCTTTCAATGCGGGTTCTTCAATCTAGGCAGGGTAATAGTAAATGGTAACATAAAATTTAATCAAGATGGACTACCATGTAGTGACTTTATGTTACTTTTCTGAGCCTACGTAAGTTTTCTCATTTGTTTGTAGCAAAACAATATCACAGCCTAATAGTCTGTGCGGTTATTATAGAAGCTAAAGGAAAGGTATATGCACAGTAAAGCAATGGAACCACCCCCCCCCCCATGCAAGCATCCATATGTGTAATGCCAGAGGTTCCTTTGGCCCTTCCACTTGCTTTGTAAGGTAGAAGGATTGAGAGACTTGAGCCTAAGCCGTAAACATTATATATTTAGAGTGGAAAAAATGTACTTTAATACCTGGTATTTCCTTACTGGTAACTGCTTAGGAAACTGACATCCTTTAAATGGGTACCTTTATTCACACAGCAAAGGCCATTATGCCATGAATAAATTATTTCACTGTCAATGTTTTTCTCAGGGCTCTTAAACACAGAATGTATTCCGGCTGGTCATTTCAAGTGTTCCTCTTATCGGTATTGTGCTTTCTGCTTGGCATTCATTATCCTCTTATCTCACTGCCGTTTCTCTCTGTAGAGAGTTAAATGGATTGATTACTTTTACTGCTGTATTGGTCAGGATGTGCAATGAATTCTCTTCAGCTTTACAGCTCATTCATCATCTCACCCCACCAACCCACTCCTTAAACATTTTGTTTCCCTTGTATATGCTGCAGATGATTAGCAGAGCTGTGAATTCAAGCAGAGGATTGTACCTATCAAACATTTTTTGCTTTACACCTCTACCAAAGCAACAAAAACAGTCTATTATTATTATTATTATTATTATTATTATTATTATTATTATTATTATTATTATACTGTAGAATAGGCATTGAATGAATTTGTGACTCTTATTTCTTCATTGTGTTGGTTCTAAAAGCAGTTTGTGTTTTGAGATTGGACCACCATCAGACAGAAATGGCAAGACCTATAAACCAAGCCTTTATTGTGCCTTCCATCGCATGACATAAAGAGAGTCCTAAGGTATCACAAGAATTGCATGAGGCATGGAGAAAAGAATTGTTCAGATTATCACTTGGCAGCTGTATTAACACCAAACTGTTGAGAAGTTCACACTACCTTTTGTGAGCTTTTTGTGTAATTGGGAAGGGGGGAAGTAGCACGAAGTTCTCCATGGTGGGATGTGTGCATCTGGTGCTCATGTCTTTCACCTTAGTTTGAAGGTGTATACATGTTTGGTCTATTAGTTGTGATGAATAGTGTTCATGATGTTTATATGCTGTTGCCACCATCACTCTTCATATGTAAGTCATATGTATGTCTCCTCATCACAATGGCTGTACTTTACCTCTAGGCACAGAGGCAATATCTTTCTGAGTACCAGTTGCAGGGGAGCAACAACAGGATAGGATTATGTCTTGATCTCTTGCTTGTAGGAATCCCAATAGCTGCTGGTTAGCCAAAGTGAGAAACAGGTTGCTGGACTTAGTGGTCCCTTAGCCTGGTTCAGCAGGTCAGGCAAGCTTGGACCACTCTGAGTATATCTAATATAGTAGCAACTTTAATTTTCAGAAATTCAAGTTTTGGTTCTAGGTTTGTTTTACCTGTAAGAAAACAGCTAGACAGTGCGATCTTAAAATTTTGTTAAAGGATGTGGTTTAGAGGCTAGGATGTGTTGAAGTTATAGGAAGGTCGAGTAGGCCGGGGGCACCAGTGGCTAACCTCCACAGCCCCGCACCCCGCGAGCTGTCACTGCCCCCCTGCACGGAAATCTGCCCCCTTCCATTCACCTGAGGCTCATGGAGCCTCACACGACCTGTGCCTGCATTGGGGAAGCCTCTCTGAGGTTCCCCAACACTATAAACTGTGCATCCAGGAAACTGGAAGCACAGTTTCTGACCCTGTCAGGGGCCTCAGAGAGGCTTCCATGAGGTGAGGCTCGCGCCAGGGGCATTTGCCTCATAGGCTGAATGGAAGGTCTACAACTGGGGGGCACTGGCACTACTCTGTAGTAGATCATTTCTCACATCTTAAAATTCCTGAAGACTCCAGTGTAAAGCATCACTGGTGACAGAGGCTGAGAGATTCCTAGAGAGTCGCTACCATTCATATCCAGCACTACTGAGGATTATAGGTCTGACTCATTGTAAGGCAGCTGCTCATGGCAGCTCTGTGACCCTTAAGAGATTTTTCTCCATTAATAGCCCATATAATTTCCAATACCTCATATTAATCCAGTGAATGCAATGCATATGCTATTCAGGGAGAGCATATGCAGCAGGGGTGTTTGCAGGTGCCCTGTCACCCACGGACTGCTTGGCACACTCTGAGCAGTGGTGGCCTCTGCCTTCCTCCATCTTGTGAAACATCAGTGTACAATGGCATATGCTCACTTCCCCATTGATCTGGCAGCTCCTCAGCCCAAGCAAGGTGGCATAGGCCAGTAAGCCTGGAGATGCAGTAAGGATGAGAGAGAGGGAGAGGGAGATTTGTGTAAATTTTAAGCACCAGTTGCCAGCAGAAATGATCCCAGCTGGTCAGGATAAGTGGAATAGATTTTTGTGTGACAGGGAATGATCTGTGGTTTAGCTACGTCATCTGCCCTGAAACCTCCCTCTAAATCGTAAGAAGTCAGACTGCTGCAGTTGCTCAGTGGATAGGGAAAAGGGCACTCTGCTCATGCTTGGAGGCAACTTTTTTTGTAATGCATCAGATTTTTCTGGACTGTGTCCATGCACAAATGAAGATTTGGGGAGTGGGGGAGATGATACCTATGAGCTTTCTGTGGATAGTGTGCTTATGACATTGGTTAAGCGAGGAGAATGATCAGAAATAAACTTACTGCTCAATTGTTTCCTCCGCCACACTGAAGCTGCAGGCACACCATGAAGTCATGTGCTGCATGCTGTGGTGTTGGTGGGGACGATCAGGAGACCCGCAAGAGGTAAGAAAATTTTTTTTCCCTTCTTGGACCTACACCAACTTCATAGCTGGTACAAGTCCAAGGAGTGCCAAGGGATGTGGCAGGTAGAAAAATGGAGGATAAGATCTGATGTGTGCAACTACTATTAGATCCACCCCCTTGTTCCCCAACATGCCCCCCAGGTCCTTCCTAAAATGCTCTGTTACTTCTCCCTGCCCACTGCCGACCACCACCACCTCCTGTGGGTGCTCTGGTAGCTCCGGGGTGGCCTGGGTGCGGACTGGACGGGGTGGACTCTGTGGGTGGACTGGGTATTTGATAGCTGGTATCTGATAGCTGGTGACTGGGTATCTGATAGCTCCGGGGTGGACTGGGTGCGGACTGGACAGGGTGGACTCTGTGGGTGGACTGGGTGCTCCGGTAGCACATGCATGCTTGGTCACCAGCCATTCGCAATTGCAGCCTGTGGTACATGTTGTCTTTGCATCTGTGGTGGAACACTGCTTCTGTCAGTGGAAGGAGGCCATAGGTTAGGACCCTGTATGTGAAGAACTGTTTCAAATTTTGTGGCTCTTCACATAACCAAACTGGGATGGGCTGTGTACAGGATGATGATGAGAGAGGTAGGATCTGTGTTGAAAGGAAAAGGGAAAGATTTGTGTTCAAGCCTGCTTAGCAACTATGGCATTTGCCTTGAACTCTCTATCTCTGTAGCTGAAATTATGAACAGCTTTACCAATTGTTTGGAGAGTTCATGTCTGGAACTCCCTGCTCTACATCATCTCACAGAAAGATCCTTGCAGAGGAAATCTAGAAACCATGCTCTTTCAACATAATTTTGTGCCTGGCTCAGCCCCTTTGCCATTTTGCTATGGCAACCACTATCTCTTCTCAGAATTTCTGTGAGTCCAGAAAACAGTGCAACTTGCATAGAAGAGGCTGTGACAGGATTCTACCTATGGGTTTGACATAACCAGCCAAATCTTTGGCTGTGAAATACTAGTGAAAGGGTGTCAAGGCAATTCAATGTTCAGACAGTGGCTTTATCAGTTCATGACATTCTGCAGTAGGCTAAAGTAGTGGTAGAATACTCAGCCCGTGTAGAAGGAGATATTAATCACAACAGAGTTACCTTTAAGGAGGTAAAAAGCAGATTCTTAGGATTTCTTGCATAGATTATACACTGCACTGTGGTCAACTCTACAAAACAGATCCCTGTAAATTGCCTCCTGTGCAGAACCAGTTCTCCACGCAAGCAAAATTTAAAATTTTAGTCTAGATTAATTTAGCTTAGTCCCAGCAGTAGGTTGGGGAACGTGCATGCATGTGTGTAGAAGCATGCGTTCAAACTTCAGACCCAGACAAGATGATTTCCTACAACATACAGTAGCCTAGAAGGACAGAAGCTATCTCAGAAAGAAATCATAAACATTGGCTAGCCTAAGAATGCAAACCATCTGCAAAAGCAAAACAAAAAAATGCATGCTTCCAGTATGTTCGTCGCACCAATTTATTTACCGGTTTCCATATAAATTATAGAGAAGTAGAAAGGAGATAACCAGGTTGTGATGCTCAGTTGGATTAAGCTGTAATCTTATACTTTACCACATGTGTTTAAGTCACACTGAAGTCAATTGAACTTAATTGGGCATTGCCATATGTAGGAACATCGCCACAGGCAAAGAACGGCCTGTTTTCTATGTGCCCACTGCGCAGTCTTAGAGTGGAGATGTTAAACAAAGCTGGCAGAACTGAATGAACTTCCACGGACTATTTGAGGAACCAGAAATGGGTAGCTCTGCTTCCAGGTGCAGAACAAAGACAAATATATATTTGGCCATGGAAGACAAAGAGGCTGTTATCACAAGTGTTTTCTTCCTGTTCTCACCAAAGAATCCTCTGCCCAAGCCACCAAAGGAGCTAGGAGAGACATTGGTGTATGGACTAGTGCCGTATGCACTAGTTATATGCTCTAAAGAATGTCTTCTGGAGCTATCCTTTTTGGACAGCACATTTTATGCCCTTCTGGATTGCTGGTAGCCAGTACTGTAACTATTGCAGATGTCAACTTCTAAGCCTTCATTCATTTATACTGTGGGGCTACACCTATGCTCTTTTTGCAACATTCCTAAAGTATCAGTGCCTCTGCTTTTGTCGTCAGCTTCTTTGTACCAGGATTAAATGTTAAATAAGGTCTTGACTTTCCTCAGAAATGCCATTTGTTTGATAGTACTTCTTTCCCTGCCAACTTTTGCTCACCTCCGCAGTTCAAAGTACAGAGCAATGCTGTGTCCCAGTAACCCTGTTGTATCATACTACCCTGCTGGAATTCTCTTCAACTGCACAAGAGATGGAGAGTTGCTAAAAGTTTGAGGCACTGAATTTCACCTGCAACGAATGCTGCATATTTCATCAGAGTGCTTTTCTTTCAAAACCCACCAACTCCCGTGGTATTTGGTGTGGGCATCTGAATGTTGGAAAAAGTGATTTG
Source organism: Tiliqua scincoides (assembly GCF_035046505.1). Classification (NCBI taxonomy): domain Eukaryota; kingdom Metazoa; phylum Chordata; class Lepidosauria; order Squamata; family Scincidae; genus Tiliqua; species Tiliqua scincoides. The sequence goes on along the minus strand of NC_089821.1, from coordinate 152,360,583 downwards.
ATGGACTCCTCCTCCTCAGTGACCAGCATTTAATCAGTAACGTTTTAAAAAGATGCTACGCATAGCAATGGGAAATTCTACTTATTTCACAGCCAGCTGTGAGAACTGGAACATCTTAGGCTCCTCAAAATTTGATGCTGATTTTTTGGGACAAAAAAATTATTTTCAAAACCTTCCAACCCCAATGTTCATTTTTTGTGCATGTTTAGGTACTCCCTGATACCTAACCACTTCCTAGTGATGGCCTTGCATTACATAATTTGGTGACTGTTTTCATCTAAATAGCTGTATTCAGATCTAACTTAATAGGATTTTAAGGATTTAAACAATGAACAGTAGTAGCATCAGCAATGACAAATGCAACACAATCTGGAATAAGTAGGCATAAATATTTTTAAATAGGTGTGCGTGTTTTTGATAGTTTAAAAAAAACATGCTTGGTTTTGTTGCTTTGTTTCTGTTTAAATAAAATATTGTTACCTCAGCAGCATGGTTCAGTCCCCACAAAGCACTGAAACAGTTCCATATACCTGATGTACAAAAGAAAAAGACCCACCCATAGGTCTCTTGCTGGAGCGATCACACAAGGACAAATGGACAAAGTTTGGTGGTCAGGAGGTGTGCTTTGGTAACATTAGGTATGATATTATTACAGGCCCCACCTCTGTATCGGTGAATTCAGACCCGTGGTTTTAACTACCTGTGGGTTCCAAACCTGCAGTGGAGGCCAGAACTGAGCTCCTGGACATGACCAGAGATCTTCTCTGGTCATGCCTGGGAGCCTTTCTGCTAGAAAGTCGGTTTCCTGTTTTTCTGAAAACCAGAAGTGCTTTCTGGCTCCTCCAGAGGGCTTTCTGTGGCCCATAGAGGCCTCCGTAGGCCTTGGAACATCTCCAGTTGTGTCTAGAGGTCCTATGGACCAGACCAGCAGATTTATTTATCCATGGGGGGCAGTTCCAGGAATGGATCCCCCAAAGATACCAAGGTCTGACTATATTAATCCTTTGCTTTCTCAACAAAAAGCATTTCACGAAGTGGCTTACTTAGCAAAAGTAAATAAAAATGTCCCTGGTGTGTAATATTCCTGATAACTTGTAATATAATCTTTGTGAGGGACATTGGTGTCTACAGCATCTATATCCCTGGTTGCTAGGATAATATTCTCTGGGAGATTGTAGTTGTTTCTACTTCCTTCAGGAAGTCAGTATTATCCTTCTAAATAGCTAGACGTATTGGCGCATAAGGCCTGAGAGTGGAATCCATGTAGCCAGATACCCCTCCTGTGATAGTGCCAGTCTCCAAAACAACAGGGCACCCAGGATTGCCTGGTTTGTGTATTGAGTAGTCAATAGAAGAATGCTAATTTATGAAACACTAACTTAAGAGAATAAGTAACACCATATTGCGTTTTCTCTGTGGCTGTTTTGGAAAACTCCTTTATGCTGCAGATTTCATCAGAACAAAGGAACATAACAGCTTTGAATCTCACACTGTATGTCACCGTTTTCAAACTATGACAGAATGCCAAACTTCTGCTTCATAATCATTTTCCTGGTTGGTTGGTTGGTTTTGTTTGTATGTTTGTAAGGTACTATTAGTGAGATAGGAGTGACCTACTTTGAGACTGGCTTTTGAGTATTGCTCTCATTTAAGTGATGGGTCCATGCAGCATGTGGCACTTGCCAGTTACTTAAATGTTGTCAGGGCTTAGAACTAATTAAAGTTAGTGTGTGTGTGTGTGTGTGTGTGAGAGAGAGAGACAGACAGACAGACAGACAGACAGAGAGAGAGAGAGGACAAATACACACGTTCTGTTTCTGCTGGCCATGAAAGTCTTCACAATGACTTTCAGGGCTAAAAATGCCTTCATGCTTGTGAAGGGTATTGCTGGAGGAGGAAGAGAGGTTAATGGCTGATGGGGTCTCTACAAACCATTTCTTTATCCTTTACTAGATTCAGTTTGTTTTGCCTGCCTCCTTAAGGAGCTCTAAGCCCTAAACTAACTGAAATATATAAACACATTTATGAAGTACACCTCATTACTATGATGACTCAGTTGGTGCCCTTTGAGATAGGAAAGATTGCTCTCCTCTGAGATCTTGGGTTTTGTTCTTCCCCTTCATTGCTAGAGATTGCGGTGGGCACAGAGAGGATGCTGGATGAGGTGGACTTGTGTTAGAGTAGTGGTCTAACTTTTTCAAAAATGAGACCAATGTTTACCTTTGATCAACCCTGTGAGACATGTACTGAGAGAGAAAAAACAATAGTGTGCGTGTTTCTTCTCTGGCTGTTGTCTCATCACTTATTTAAGGTATTTACTGTATATCCCACCATTCTTTGCATAAAATAGGATGTTCAAAGTAGCAAATGTTAAAATTCAGAATGTCAGTAAAATACAGTACAGCATAAAACAATTGCAGTGGCTAAAAGCAGCAAGTAAAATAGCAAAGCAGTAAAAGGTATCATAGCTGTGAAAGAAAAAAATAAAAGACAGACCAGCCTGACTTTTGGAACTTTCAGCAGGTAAACGTTCCTATTGGAGGGGAAGAGTGACCTTTTAAAAGAAAATGTCCGTCGGTGGGGAGAGGAAGGGAGTCAGAGTTTAGCAGCTTTTTCCACTGTTTTGTGCTGAGCCTGCTATGAACTTTATAAGCAGTTTTTCTCTGAAATAAAGAAGTTGGGTTCATCTAAAAAGAGATGCTTGTAAACTTAAATCATTAGTCAAAAGTTTGTTTTCCTAGAGGGTTACTATGAGACAGGAGGGAGGACTGGGTTAGAGGGCTAGTGCTTCATCCCCCACCCTTGCTAGCAAAGTTGGTTGTCATAGATGTCACTGCTGCACACCTGTCTTGCTTCTAGGTGGGCAGATGGAAGTGTTAGGGGGCTGTCTGACCTTCAGTTGGTGACCTTCTACTGACAGGTGCTTAGGAGTAATTATCACAAGGTATGCCCAGTATTTTTTGTTGTATTCTGCCAATAGATCATTTATAGGACAAGATACAACAGTTTCAGTTTTGGAAATCTACCTGTGTGTCAATATAGAAGAAGGGAACCTCCATGGTCACTACCCTGAAGGAGATGGGGGGGGGAGTGCATTGAGCAGGCTTTCCACATGATGTTGTATAAATATCAACAGCTTACCTTCAGGATGAAATTTTTTATCCAAGGAAATGTGATACCTTTCTGAGTTAACACTTTATATATTGATTTTCTTGTTAATATGCAGAACAATTCTATCTGTCACCATTATTATGACCACTTAGTGGCCTGTGAAGTTAGCTGATGACTCTGAAGGTGGGTCTATGAGAACTGTATTAAACAAATGTTTCAGGGCAATAGTTTTAGATGTCTTCTAAAATATTCCTCATACAAAACACACACTTCTGAACAAATGCCTTTTTTGTACAGGCATGTGAACAAAAGGTAAATTTATTAGCTTTTCAGATGCAGATTTGCTTTTTAGATGCTTTTCAGACTCTGGGACAACTATTATTAAATACACAGCTGATATTCTTAATATATTCAAGTTTAGCATCTTGAGGATCTCGTATTGTCATTGCATGACCTCTGTGATGCACATACCCAAAAGATCCAGTGTCGGCTCTCTATCAGCATACTCTTCAGCATCCCAAAGAAATTCTACAAGTCAAACAACCAAGGCACCTCTGAATTCAAACTTAGTCTAATAGTTAGTTAGAGCAGCTTGTAACAAACTTTTTCAGTTGCTTCCCTCAGATGTTCAAGTGTTGCAGGTTTTCTACAAGAAAGTACATATGCATAAATTAAAAGCTAATTAACGTGTATATATTCTGGAATGTCCTGTAGATATTTGCTAACTGAATAATGTGAACTGATTACAGATATTATGCGCATTGATCAGTTGGTATGCATAGCCTCCATGTCAGTTTCATATATTGTTAGGTCAGTATGCATTGTTCCCAGGTGGAGAATATGTCCGTGCCATGGGCCATTTGTGTACATTCTCCTGTGCCACTTGGAGGTTGCGTATGTTGACTGGGCAGTCCCATACTTACAATCTGTTTCTACACATCATTCATGCCTTTGTGTCAGTCTGTTCAATCAGTAGTGTTTATGTATGTTCTTCATTCTACTTACAATAACTACATCACACACATACAAAGACACAAGAAATAATCTCAACTGTTCCCCTTCCTTTTTTTAAAAAAGTCTTTTTTGGATTCTGAGAGCTTCTTGTAAATATCTGTAGGTGGTCACATTGCATGCAAACACTTTTGTTGTCACCAGAATTCTAGTGGAATGGCTTTCTAACATGCACAGTGCTTCATCTTCGAAAGCCTGAGAGACTCAAGCCCTTGCACAGAATATATGAAAGCTAGTCAGACTGTTTGGAATGTGAACCGCCTCTTCATCTAAGAGAGAGAAGGAGGGGACTATGCCTGTCATTTTTCCATGAACCCAGAGCTTTGATTGAGCTGTTCAAATATTAACGTGCCTAGTGGGGTAGTCCAGAATGTCCGCCAGGCCTCTTGATATATAAATATTCATACCCTAACATCTGCCACAGCTGCATATTTTGCTATTCTGGTTTTTGTTTTTTTTAAATGGGAAGAAGTAGTCTCTTTGAGGAAGTTCCAAAGGAGCTGTAGGCCTTTCTCTGTATATGCCTGTCATTTAAGAACTTCTGTTAATATTGGGCTTGAACACTTCCTTTCTTGCATTACAAAGGCATTAACCCTGCTCTGCTGCCATCACCATTTAATTTGGTTCTTGTGGCATTGTCTGTTTCTTCCTTCCAAATTTGTAATCCCTTTCCTGCCTTTGGCCTTCATCTCTCGTATCCCTTAGGTAACTTTACCTGAACTCCTGTGCTCTGTAAATTTTCTCACTTGTCCCAGATGGAGCATTGTTTTGACAAAATTCCCCTTCAAATTCTAACCAAAGTTTGTTATTTTGACATGCTGTCAAATGAGCATTCATCTTCTAAAAACATTCTGGCATATATCTACTTGATTAATCTGCCTGATTTATACCTGAATAAAATATTGTCTGTTTTGAACCCCATAAGATTCATGATGGAGAACAGAGTGCTTAACTTCTAAAGTGACAGATGTCTGGGATTATGATTTTCTAACAGTCATATCCTTGCGCTCCAAAGTCGTCTCCCTATTTCCAGAGATATGGGAGCTGATTGTAGGTATGTACCTGTTTGGGGGGGGGGAACACACACTACTCCATGCAGCAAGGCATTACCTTCACTGTTCACTAATTTTAAAGTGGAGTCATCGTTTTGAAAGCAGATTCTGAACCCATTGCTTAGCAGGATAGGTGATCACGATAGGTACATTTATTTCCATCTTGTTCCTCAAAACAAATAATTTAAGAACTCCATTGCTAAAGTTTGCATTGTACCACCTTCTGCTGTACACTCAACTAATATAAGCCAGCCATACAGAAGTGTTTTACTTTCCTACCTAAAAAAACAAACAGCTAAACAAAATGCTCAAATTCAGGTTAACCCAAAAGAAGGCAAAATTGGCTTCAATTCAATTACTGCTTCGAAACTGATAGACAGATGCATTGGGAGGTTAGGTGATGTTATTGAGGGCTTTTTATTCCACCTTTTTGCTCCCAAAGTGATACTTAAGACATTTCACAACAAATGGAGTTGTTCAAAAATCAGGGAAAGGAGAAGATACATCTTGTTACTGTTACCTTCCAAAACACAGGCTCAGTGCTTCCTTTTAAAGATACATATTTATTTATCATGAGCATTTGATGGATTGTTCTTTCAGCCCTAAATGCTCTGAGTGGTGTATGTATACAGCTTAAAATCAACAACCATAGGAAAAAAATATTTGTAAATGCTACAATAACAAAGCCAGCGTCAGAATAAGTATCAAAATCACATTGCAGATTACATTACAAGACAATCTAAAGGTGTTTAAAAGGTCTGAGCAAATATTAAAAAGTCTTCCATAGCTACTGAAGATACATCAGATTCAGTGCTAGAGGAACTTTCCTGGTGAGGGCATTTCAAAGCACTTACCTGGAGAGGCCTCACCTTCAGTCACTACCTGCCTCTCCTTCAGGAGACTGCAATGAATCAGGGTCACTGAGAACTATCTTAATACCCAGGCAGGTTCTTGTAGGAGAATATGGTCCTTAAGCATTGGAAGTTCCCTTGTACTTAGTTAAACTACTAATGCATCCAGATCAGTCTTTTCTATTTCAGCTGGAATCTGGTGCCCCGCTAACTGAAGAAAGAGGCACTTTTTCAAGTGATGCATCTCTTATACTTAGCAGGGGGAGAATAATTGCCCCTCTTCACTCCCAGTACATTGTCTTTTCTAGTGGCTGTTTGTTGGTGTTTCTTCTGCATCTTTTCATTTGTGAACCCTTTGGGGACAGGGAGCTGTTTATTTGTTTGATTTGGGGCACACAATCCTAGCCAGGTCTACTCAGAAGTAAGTCCTATTTTGTTCAGTGGGGCTTGCTTTCAGGAAAGTGTGGTTAGGATTGCAGCCTTTGTCTATAAATGACTTAGTGAATTTTTTTTTTTTACTGAAAAATGGTATTTAAGTATTATTATTATTATTATTATTATTATTTGCTCCACCAGATCCCAAAATCTGTTCCTTTTCAGACCTGCTACTTGCTTGTGATCCAATTGAGTAGTCTGTATTTATAAAAACTTGTACTTATAATCACATAATTTACGGGGATTTAAATAAGCCTGCCTATGTAAACTGCCTTGAATAAAGTCTTGAATAAAGACCAAGAAAGGCGGTATATAAATACCTGTATTATTATTTTATAATTTTAGAAGGTATACTGGAAAGATTTGGAACTGCGTGTGTCTTCACATGTTCTCTTCATCATGAATCCAAAGTAAACTGAACTACACTCAACTTGCATCTTACCCCACTTTTTTAGTGATGAAATTAATCTCTTGTTAAGCACTTGTGGTGTTGTGCTGGCTCTGGTGTTTTGTTTTTTTTGTAAAATCTTTCTCCACTTAGTCAAGATTTTTTTTTTCAGTCTTTCGCAGTTTAATGTCATGAGGAATATACAAGATGATCCTAATTGTATGCTCTGCTATGGTATGTTACTACCTTAAAAACAGTGAAGAGGAAATAACAAGCACACAAGTGGGAGCTGTGAAATAGAGATCTAACACTTCTAATGGGGGGGGGGAGAAATTCCATTTTTAGCTGACTTGAAAGCAGCACCCCCAACAACAACAAAATGCCTGTATCTATCAGCAAAACAATGCCTTCCCCTTAATCTTGTTTTGATAGCATTTCACATCAACCTTGGCGTAACTGTGCTGGAACATATTGCAGTAGCAAGAAGCCAAGCCTGTTCTCAGTTTCACCTAGTGTGTACCTTTTGCATCTTGCAAAATCTAGCTGCCAGCATTTGTTCTTGTGCTTCTCAGTAATCTGTCTGATTAACACATTGCCTGCTTTGGCAGGCTGGTGCCGGTTTAGCTAAATTAGTGAGACAAAGGTTTGCCATATCTCACTAAGGAGGTGGAGAGGAACGTACTCATTTGCATATCTGAGTCATTTTTAATATACGTGAATTTTAAATTCCCAATTGATTAGCATTTAGGCTAAAAGTAAATAAAAGTGGCCTTGAAAAAGAAAGGGAATTGTGCCAGCTTAAAACTAGCATATTTTAGCAGTGTATGTGAAGTTTAAAAAGACTACAGTTTTAGTCCACGCCCACTGTGGGCCATAACAGTATGTACCTATTAAACTTATAATGTGTTGAAGTGCCCCTTAGCTTTTTCCTAAAAGCATGCTAGCATAGGTATACATTGTAACCTAGCAGCGCTCTTCTCTTTCTTCTGGGCGTTGTGCTTTTCCCCATTCGCACACGTTTCCATGTCCGATCTTAAGTCCCAGACCATGCCACCTCAGGATTTTAGGCTAAGCCAACTCTTAGAGCACTTTACACAAAGCAAAAGGGTAGTGCCCCTCCCTCAAGAGGCTTACAATCTCCAGACAGTTGAGAAAGGCAGTGATAAGTAGGGGAAGAATATTGGATGGTTAAGCTTTGTTACAGAAGTCAAAGAGGACCAAGGTATTGAGCCAAAGCTTCACAGGAAAGCTGGGTTTTAAGAAAAGATTTGAGGGAGGAGACATTACAGAAGCGTTCTTTTCGAGCAAGCCCCTTAGGATTCTGTTGTCAGTGGTGATCTTGATTGGAAGTAACCTACCTAGGTCCCTCCCAAATTTATCGAATGGGGAGGTGATGGACTGACTTTAGCCATGTTGCACTTGTTCCTGACCTTGTCTAGGTTTTACAAATTGAAGTTTGATGCATTAATTTGATGTATTCTTGCCGCTGATTTTGCATGGCAGCAATAAAAACTTCAGCTGTATTCCTGTGAAAAATGGAATGTGCCATTCATAGCGCGCAGGAAAAAAGACGCCACCAAATAGTAGAGGAATAAAATAATAAGCTGCAAATACAGAGGTGAACATACAAACCGTACTTTCTCAGGAGTGCATAAAACATATGTCTGAGTTCAGGGCCTCTGAGAGGAATTTTATCAGGGGCTACAAAGTTTCTTTCTGGCCCCTCCCCAAAGGGGGAGGGGGCAGTAGCAGCAGGCAGAACAGAACATAAGAACATAAAAACAGCCCCGCCGGGTCAGGCCATAGGCCCATCTAGTCCAGCTTCCTGTATCTCACAGCGGCCCACCAAATGCCCCAGGGAGCACACCAGATAACAAGAGACCTCATCCTGGTGCCCTCCCTTGCATCTGGCATTCTGACATAACCCATTTCTAAAATCAGGAGGTTGCGCATACACATCATGGCTTGTACCCCGTAATGGATTTTTCCTCCAGAAACTTGTCTAATCCCCTTTTAAAGGCGTCCAGGCCAGTCGCCATCACCACATCCTGTGGCAAAGAGTTCCACAGATAAACCACACGCTGAGTAAAGAAATATAACAGGAGACAAAATAAGGCAGGGGGAGGGTGCTGACAGCCAAAATAGTCTTTGGAACCCAGGCTTCTTGATGCGGAGCTCAGGTCTACCCAATCGTGTGGCACTGGCAGTAATATGGAAGTGCAGTCCTTAGTCTCTCTAAAATCTTCAAAATTGAAAATCATTGTATTGAAGTATTGAAATCAATACTTGATTTTCAAGTATTGAAAATCATTCAGAAAATTAGCATCATTGTAGTGAGACTCACACTAGAATAGACAGTGTCCTGTGTGCACCAAAATAAACTTCCGCAACAGCTGTAGCCCCGCAGCTGTGTCCCTGAGCTCCTATACACTCCTTCATGGTTACAGGATCCACAAGCCAAAGAGCTACTGAAGCAGGCCAGTTTCCTCCCAGATGTGACACAGTGTTAAGGAGGGTCATGGATACATTCCTGGGCCCAGTGTACATGGCTTGCAGCAGCAGTTGCCACTGCATGTCTGCAGTTGTGCCCCCAATATCATGTGCAGGCAGCGTGCTCTGGTGAGATAGAAAAATGTCAGATCCCAGGAACTTCCTGGGCCCCCTCCTTTGATTCCTGGGCCCCCTTTCTGACCCTGGGCCTGTGTACAAATTACCCCCTTTACCCCCCTCTCCTAGGCCCTGTCTGAGTTGTCTGGGAAGCAACACTTCAGGAGATGTGCACTGTTTGAATGGCTTGAAGAATTAAAAAGCCATCCTGCAAATAGTTCCTTGAACTGGAAATTGCCTCTTTTCTGTTTTCCATGCAGACATTTTAAAATCCCATTGTACTTCATGAAAAGAATTGCCATTTTCTTTGGTGTCCACTGAGTTCCATGTATTAAGAAAAAATGCTTACATCCACGTCTATATACATGAGCTTCAGCTGGGTGCATAATGACAGCTACAATAGCACTACTTTTCAAAGCTGTTTTAAAAGCACACTTTATATATGATTTAGTTTGCAGAAAGTAGGATGTTTCAGGAATCCTAAAGAGGTTTTGTAAAGCAGCAAGGCAGGTAGCTGTGAAGAAATATCAGTGGTGTTTCTACTACAGGGTAGGAAACAGGCCTTAAATTTTGTCCTGCTATGTGTTACATTGTGAAAGGACATCATGCTGTGCTTCTTATAGGGCCTGAATAGTTTAATGAGGAATATTAAAGATGATTGAATTGAGCACAAAGTGTTATGCATTGTGCCATTATGGAGAAATACAAATACATGGAATTGTTACCTTTTTTCAATTTGAGCTTGTTTTATGAATGCCACCCTACATTTAAGTAGTAAAGATTTAGGCTGCATAGAAATGTCCATAACTAAGGAGGGGGCAAGCTCAGAAGTAATAATAAAGTGTGAGACACTGGCTTTGGAAGCCTCTTAAAATTCCTTGACTTACAGCCCAGTCTTAACTAGGCTTTATAGCAACAAAACAGAGCTTCCACTGTTGTAAATTATCATATGGCAGCCATTTTTAAACTGCTGCCACAAATAGTGTCAGTGGCTCACTCATGCATTCAGCTACGTACAGGTACGAAGGTGTAAGGTTGGGGGGTGGTGGGGGTGTCTGGTTTGGGAAGGAATGGACAGGAGGTTAAACAGAGGAAGGGAGTGGATACTGGTGGCAGCAACCCGCACTGGTATCCTAGTCCATTCTTTCTTCATTCCCTCTCCCTTGCTCTCATAGGACCTACCCCAGCAAAATGGCTACGATCTGTAGAGATTCATTGAAGCAGCAGAGGCTTGCCCAAGGTAAGGGACAAAAGTGCTCTTTCCTCCAGGAGACCTCTCCAGATGTTCTCCCACAGAATGCAGAGTGCACACCGTTAGAGTAGCTGCATCAGTGAAGGGTGGGATTAGTTAGAATTAGGCTATTAGAAAACTCTGACACTACTTCCACAGCAGTGATACCAACAAACTAGGATATGAACTGGGAAGCACCTCACAAAAGAGCTACTTGTTTACCTGGATGGTAGGAGCTACCTTGCTTTATTTGCAAGATAGTTGTGGGTCTTCCTGCGCTGATCAGTGTTAGTAAGCTGTAGCAGTGTTCAGCACAAATGGCACCTGACTTACAAGCGCCCAGTGAGTGGTCTTCATGAGGTCACCTACAAAATTCCGTTCAGGATCCTCGGGAGTTCAGTTCCCAGAACCCCTGCTGATGCCAAAATTTGCAGATGATGAAGTCTGCTGATTTGAGCATCTGAAATCTTCTAAACATGACTAGAGCTGTGCTGTGGTCACGTCTGGAGGACCTTCTGAAGCCTCTGGAAGACTGAAAATCGTGACTTCCGGTTTTCAGCTGGAAACTGGAAGTCATGATTTTCGACCTTCCAGCCTTCTGAGACCCAGAGAGGCCGCATGCTGCCTCCCCTGGCCTCAGAATACCCTCCAGAAACTATGAGAGTGCAGTATCCAGAGGATACAAGTTTAACCCACCCCACGTGTTTGAAGTCCATGGATGATCAAATCTCCTGATGATCAAATCTACAGGTCCCAAATCCAAAAATAACACAGGCCACCTGTACTCCCTAGACAAAAGTCTGGAAGTTCACATAGAGATCCTGAGACAGATTGCCTTCATCTTCCCCTTCATCTACCCACCTAATAAAGGGCTTCATCTGTCTATTGATAGTCTTGAAATGGTACAAATGGGTCCACAATTAAAATAATAATGACATAAATATAATATGAGCCTTTTAATTAATTCACCCAAAGGTGGTGATAAGCAATGCACAAGTACAAATGACATATCTTTTGCTAAGCTCCTGTGAGTTTCCTCTCCCCCATGCCATAATTGATGTTACTTTGAAAAATGTTTCTTGCTGCTATAAAATAACTTTGAATTCTGTGACTCACCCAGTTCAGAAAGCATAGGTGTGTTTTAAGGTGAAAAAGAGTGTATAGTACTTTGCTATAGCTCACCTGAACGGGTCAGCATTTTAATGATGGCTGACATTTGGGAGGGAGCTTGTGTTGATGACACATTCCATTTCACACATGGGTGCTGCTTGTTCAAAGCTTTTGAAACTCAAGAGCATTTAGTTAATGCCTTATGCTGCATGAAGAGATCAAAAAGGTCTAAAAGCTATCTGCTCATTTTCTGCTAAAAGCAATTAGGATAAATTTGAGTTCCTCCCAGATCGTCCTTTAATAAATATTTTAGTCTTCCCTTAAGCATCTCTTAGATTTTTTTTACAAGTTCTTACAAATAAAACAATCAGAATAATGCTTCTGGTTGAAGCTGGACAGTGTAGCTGTGTTCCTTTCCCTGTTTCTATCACTCTGAGCATTTCCTAATGATGAAATTTAAACAGAGACACAGACTATCGAATCCTACCTAACGCCCCATGTGGTGAAGCAGCAGCACCAGTGTGGCATCCACTGCATTGTGTAGGGGAGCTTTGGCTTCCAGAGGTCTCCTCAGGCAAGGGAATGTTTGTTCTCTTGCCACGGGAAGGTCCCTGCCAGCCCAGTGGATCTACTTGGACCTGCACCAGCTATATAGCTGGTGCAAGTCCAAGTAGATCCATGAAGATGGATTCAATCTGGGAGGGGGGCTAGAATTCAGCAGACCCCACTGCTACTGAACCTTCCCAGGCCCGATATGTCCTCCCCACCCTGTTGCCATGCTATTCTGCCCGCCTCTACCTCCCTCCTGGCCTTATATGATCCTGCCTTTGTTGGTAGGCCTCCACAGAGCCACTCCAGTGTGTGGGGTTGCTCCAGCCTCACCACCAGAAGTGCACTGCTCCTCATGCTTTTGGGAGGCCATTTGCAACAGCTGGAAAACATACCCTGTTGTCGGTTCGTTAGTTCCAGCTGCAGGGAAGGAGATTTGGATTGGGCTATAATACAGAAGCAAACCTTAATTGTTTTGTTAGCTAAATTTATTGTGTTTTTCCATACAAAGGTAATCTTAAGGAAACAGCATTTTATTTTTCCCTGAATCTCTGATTATCCAAATTATGTGTATTTCAATTTTAGTACATTTTTAAATTACACACATCATCCAGGGAGCTCATGGCAGCCTTCGTGTCTGTTACTCCTCTCCTTTTTGAGGATAAAACAGCACAGTAAGAGAGCTTTGGCTGGGAGATGGTGACTACCCCAAAGTCATCCAGTAAGCTAAATGTCCTCTGGACCATTGAGATAAATTGAACATTCCATAGGAAAAGTCCCAGAAAAATATGTTTGATAAATATGTGGTTTATCTAGCAGTCCTGAGGCATTTCAGATTCTATATTTCAGTTAGAAATATACTTTAAAAAGAGATGCCTTCTACATAGATTCATGCAGTTTCAAATATTCAGTAAATTAGTCTTTCTATTCTGGATTGCATTTAAAATGGATTTGAGCATGTCCGCCTGTCACTAACTAGCACAATGTCACAAAATGTAATGTGTTACTGGCATTGTGGATATGTTAAGAATGTAATTGCTGGCAGATGTTCTAGTACAATTTTGAGGAACGGCATGTTTAGATTGGTCTAATTATATGGAAACACAGAATATTTTATTAGTACTGTACTGTACTGAAATGCAGGGGTACATTTTGTAAACCTTTTGGCACTATGTAAGCCCCCTCACCCACCCAGCCACCCGCATCAGCAGTTTTTCACACCCCTTGGCAGAAGGGCAGAAACGTTTCCTAACAGGACAGGTGTCAGGCAACAGAGCATTACCAAGAGGACCAGGTCATTTAAATGTATATTTGAATGTGCACTTGGATGTTGTTCTACTTCATTACACTCCTTTCAATATAATATTGTCTGGATGTGACTCCTAAGAGAAGGGAGAACCTGGTTCTGTTGGCCGTTTGGGGATGAGTTCCCTCTTCCCCCCCCCCCAAAACAAACACTCTCAAACCAGCTTAAACAATCGCTACAAAGACAAATGAAAAATGTGCAAAAAAAGAGCTGAAAGTAGGGATTTTCCACAAATATTTTTGTGTCACTTCTAAATAGTAACTTCCACCAAAAAATAAAACCTTGTGAAAATGTGTTGTAACACTTCTTTCAAGACGTATCTGAAATGGTAACAGATCTATAGCAATTATACATGTACAACTGGACTTTGGTGATTGACTGTTTAATTATAGTGATTAATTTAAACTCTTGATTGTCATATGCTGCAGAAATAATATAGCAGAATGATCTGTATGTTGATCTAAAATTTCAGCCACTGAGATAAGCTGTATTGTGGTTTCTTGAAATGACTCACAACTTTAGTGACTGATAGTGTTGTGATTCTAAATTTGGAGAATGTTGAGAGTCTTAGGACAGCAGAGCCCGTAGGGTAGCAGACTAGCAACCAGGAACAAACTGTGAGGACTGCATCCAACTGGGTAGGCCTCGGGGGGGGGGGGTGTTGTCATCCTGCAGTCTTGGAAGACTATGGTATCGCGCTCTGAATAGTGGTTCTGGAACAGAGTGTCCTCTCCAGTGCGTGAAGCCTGGGTAAAGTAGATATGGAGGATAGACTGTTTCCCATGCAGCAAATCCCCCCTCTCCACGTCGCTGAAATGGTCCAATGGAAAGGCAGAAGCCAATATTGTTGGTTCCAGTGGCATCGCAGGAGTTGCCACTTTGTGTAAACCGCTTTGTGAACTTTTAGTTGAAAAGCGGTATATAAATACTGTTGATTGATTGCTAGAACGTGACTGTGTTTAGCCATGAACTGCCTCAGGGACTCCGGCTCCAGATTTTGCCTCAAGGTTGACTCCTGAAGCCTTTTCCATAACTGGATGTAGCCACAAGGCAGTGGAAGTTTGGGATCAGAGTTTTCCTTCTCTCAGATGAGCTGCCTTCCCAGGCTGATGCGTCCCTTCTACCTGGTGGCTGTTTAGTCGCCTCTTAGGACAAGTACAGCCCGACTGAGGGCCTATTCTTATCCCCAGCCCCCAGGGGAAGGCCTCAGAGGGTAATCAATACATAATCAAGGCCCTGGAGGGCAAAAGCAACAGATGATGATGTCAGGCAAATGCAGATAGAATGTTGGGCTTTCAGGACCCTGGACAGGTAAATGGGAACGAAGGAACGAACACTTTGGGCAATCTCAGATCTGCACAAACTGTGCAGTTGTTGCTTGGCAAAATGCTTTCGTGAGAGTCACCACACATGGGATTGCAACGATGCATTCACTGTAACTCAGGTCTTTCTTTGTGGCTAAAGCTATGATGCCAATTACCCTTCAGGAGATTTCCTGTGTCTGCATATATTCTAGCAGCACTTGCCAATCTAAAGCAGTCGGAGGTCCCCCTGGGGTTTGCCCTTCTGAGGGAAGTAAAGGGTTTGTTAGCTGGGAAAAGATGGTATATAAATCTGCTAATACGTACATAAAATGTCCTGCTCTTCCCTGTGATGGCAGTAGTTGTATGCTTTTGTTTTCTCTGCCAGCATGCAGAGGCTGACCTGTTTACATGGAGCAAATTGCTGTGCGCTCCTTGGGGCTTTCAAGCAAGCAAGCATAGGATCATGGCCTAAGGTTGGCACGTGGGGAGCTAGCCTTCACAGCCACATTCAGAAAAGCAGACAAAGATATCTCAATTCCAAACATAATAGGTATACACACCTATACGCATGTTATGCCCCATTGAGCACAGTGATACATACCCTAGGCAAGCCTACTCAGAAGTATTATAAACAGTGGCACCCACAGCACTTCTTCCTCCAGCAGCAAGAAGACTGAAGCACTGACAAGGAGTCTCCATTGGCTAAGGGGGGGGCTTCCCCCTGCCCCCCTCTGCCCCCAAGATCCCAACCGGTTTCACAGAGCAAAAAATCAAGCAAAACCCACTTCTACTGCTGTCTCTCCTATGTGTCACAAGCAATGGGGCAGAAATGACTGCCTTTTAAAGCCGAACATCAGGACAGAACAAGATGTGGCAAAGGAGGGCTTCAGTGGGAGCCAATTTAGGGTACCATCTCACCTTTTTGAAGAACTCAAAACCCACATATATCAAAAACTACATGAGTTTTCCTATCATACATTCAAAACTGACACAAAAGATTTGGAACTCATGGAATAAAAACTGAAAATAGGCATTTGGATATTCCATGGCAAAAAAGAAACAGTTGTCTCATGGATAAGGAAAACCATGTGGGTTTTGCTTCCAAAAAGCATGAGTTTTTGGATCCCCGCCCTTCCACATGAGTTTTTGCACGTTTGATCTGGATCTCTGCTCTAGCTTAACCTTTATATACTCTTTTGGTCTAAACACCTTTGCCCCAGCTGAGGAGTGGAGAGTCTCCAAGGTAGCATTTGGACCTGAAGCCTAGCACTCTGCCTTACTGCTAGTCTCTGCCTGGTGTGTTTCCTGCAACTGTATTTAGTTAAAATTTCTATCTGGTATATTACAGGATGTATCAGAGCCTGTGGTGTTCAGTATTTATTTATCTTAAGAAATTTATATCCCACCTTCCCATGCTGAAGCAAATGCCCAAAGCGGCTAACAGAGCTTTAGAATCAAGTACAGAGTATCTCAGCAAGTAAAAAAATCATACAAGGCAGTGGAAGATTAATTTTTATTACATGGTGAAAAACAAATATCAAAACAGAGCAAAGTTTAAGGGGGAAAAAGAACTGATTGAACCATTGGGGAACAGATAAGTCCAGGGAGGTTGTCAAGTTGCAATAGTATGACGGAGGCTCAGAGCACAAATATCTGCTCAGCAGCTAAATACCAGACAAAACAGGTATTATTTGAGCCCTTGCCGAAAACCCATGAGAGAGGGAGAAGTCCTCAGTTCCCCTGGGAGGGCATTCCACAGCTGTGGCACCGAGAAGACTTGCCCCCCAAGCCGCCACCCCTTTCACCTGGGACAGAGGTGGCACTTGTAGAAGAGCCCCTTCAGCTGACCTGAGAGGGCAGACTGGAATGTATGGAAGGAGGTGGTCTTTCAGATAGCCTGGACCGAGGTCATGGAGAGCCTTAAAGGTTAAGACTTGCACCTTGAATTGGGACCGGAAGCAGATGGACAACCAGTGTAGCTGCTGGAGCAGTGGTCCAGCCAAGTTATAATGTCTGGCCCCTGTAACCACTTGGACCAGAGATTTTCAACCTTTTTCATCTCATGGCACACTGACACGGCACACTTGACAATGATCAAGGCACACCATGTTGCTAGTGGGGGCTCACATCTCCCATTGGCCCTACTAATAAATGACCTTCCCCCAAATTCCTGTGGCACACCTGTGGACCACTCACGGCACACCAGTGTGCCATGGCACAGTGGTTGAAAAAGCTGACTTGGACCATTGCATTCTGCACTAATTGCAGTTTCTGAACTTTTAGCAGGTAGCCTCCACATAGAGCGCATTGCAGTAGTCCAGCCTTGAAGTTACTAAAGCATGGGTCACTGTAGCTAGGTTCAAATAGCTCAAGTATGGTCTCAGTTGGTGCACCAGCTTAAGCTGGGTGAACATTTGTATTAAGCAAACGTCTCTTTCAGTGAAGGAAGCAAAAATGATGAAGAGATTGGATTGTGCAGCTAAACAGGGAACAGCACTTCTTAGTGCAGCGAAAAAGCAGAGGAGACAAGATAACATATTTAAAATACTTAATAGGACAACATCATTAAGACTCAGGACAACTGATTCACTGGGTTCACTGAACGTTCTTGAAAAGCTGGCTGCTAAGGAAAGTGGTGTGATTCCCTTCATTGATAATTATTTTTAAATATTTATATACTGCCTTTCTCTTCACCTTAGACCAGGGGTGTCCAAAGTTTTTGGCAGGAGGGCTACATAGTCTCTCTGACACTGTGTCGGGGGCCAGGGGAAAAGAATAATTGATTTACATTTACAATTTGAATAAATTTACATAAGTTTACATAAATGAATATACTGAAAATGAACTTATATGAATGAATGAATGAAGGTCTTGCAATAGCTCTATAAAAGGCCTTGCACAAAGCAAGACTAGCCTTTCCTTTGCTGCTGCCACTGCATCACAGACATGGAGCCCTCTTCCCACAGCTCACTCGAGAGGTCAAACAGTCACCCTCACACTGAGAGCAGTTGCGTCGGGCCAGTGTGAGCTCCAAAAAATCTCCAGAGGGCCAAAGGCTCATTGGAGACTGGGGGCTCCCTGAGGGCCACATTGGGAGTCCTTGAGCACCACAAGTGGCCCCAGGGCCAGGGTTTGGGCACCCCTGCCTTAGACTCTTCCCCGTGGTGGACTATGGTGTGTTTTTCCCCCTACATAGAGTCTTGTGTGGCGCAGAGTGGTAGGTCGCAGTTTTGCAACCAAGAACTCTCCCCACGACCTGAGTCCGAGGGTAGCTAACTCAAGGTCGAATTAGCCTTCCATCCTTCTGAGGTCAGTAAAGTGAGTACCCAGCTTGCTGGGGGAAAGGCAACATGACCGGGGAAGGCAATGGCAAACCACTCCGCTTATAGCCTGTCATGAAAGTGTCGCGGAAGTGACAACACCTCAAAGGTCATAATGATTCAGTGCTTGCACAGGGGACCTTTCTTTTGTTCTTTCTTTCTTTCTTTTCTCCCTATGTATTAATAGTAGCCCTGTCCCCAAGGGACAGTCTTAAAGGGAAAAAAATTGTGTAGCAGGAAATTAAAAGTGGGCAAATGAACTCAAAAATGACATGAAAATCAGAATTTTCCTTCAATACTTCACTGGACTGTTGGTGTTTCTATTGGCCACTGGGAGGGGAGACTTTGGGTCAGGGGTGAGAATGATATATTTGTGTAGGAGACCCAAAAGTGACTTCAGGCATTATGGGGTGCTGGGAATACAGGGAGCACAGATTACTCGCACTTCCTCGCCTATGTGCTTGTTTTGTTTTATAACAACATCTGATATGGAATTTATACTTCTCCCTTCCCTCTGCCTTCTCCCACTCAACTACAGCCCCCCCCCATGAGACACACAGTCTTGCAATGTGGAAGACGTGCGACAAATAAGTGCAGAAAACTGGGTATGTGATTTGCTTCCTGTCTAAAGCTGTTCCTGTACCAATCAGCACTCTTGCATTTCTGATTCTATGTTTCCTTGTTATTGGCAAGTTAGATTAACCTGGGGCTGCAGCTGAGGCCATGTAAAGCGGACATGAGCATTCACATATTCAGGTGCTTCACAAGTGGCCCCTCCACCCACACCATCCTCTCCTCTCCAAGAACCTGCAGTGTGGTGGTAAATTCAAAAAACTCCAAAATTAAAATAGAAAAATTTAATGCAGTGGCCATGTGTGTGGTAGCTACCACCTTTTCCTCAAGACTGTCCAGGATCACAAAAAGGAGGCAGAATTGGGACCTTCTCTTTAACAGCATCAGAGAGGGTATGGGGGGGGTTACACAACCTCCCCTTGCCCCTTCTCTTTCTCAGCATTTTCTCAAACTGGTAGAATGACCAAAATAGCCCAAGGCAGTGTTATTCAAACTGTGAGGCGCAGCTCTTTAGGGAGGCGCCAGGAACTCAAAGGGGAGGTGCAGGATTTCCTCTCACAGCGATACAGTCACACCCCTGGGCAGAGCCCATCTTCTGCCCGTCTTCTGCGCTTTTTTTTAAAGCAGAAGAAACGGGAGTTGCTCAGCTGTGAGAGTGGCCTGCCCTCTTCTCCCTCCACTCCGAGGCTGCCACCTTCTGTGTTCGCTGCATGTTGTTTCCAAAGCTCTTCGACTCCAACCCCCTTCTGGCAAGTACCAAGCATGCGCAGCTTGCAGTCCTTGCCCTTGCTGACCATCAGAAAGAAACCCTCCTTGATCCTTGTCTGGTTAGTTCCTAGTTCCCAGCCTGGGATTGCTTCTCATCAAAGTGAAATCTCTCTTTTCAACCTCCTCCCTCTTCCACTCCCCCCTTTCAATCTCCAAACCTTCCAGCTTTCCTCCCCCTCCCCAAATTCCATTCTATTGGTATGCTTACAAAGTTAAAAAAAAGAGTCTTCCTGGACCAGACAAAATCTACCTACTCCAGCATCCTGTCTCCAACAGTGATCAGCAGCTGATCATTTATAAAGCATGTATATTGCTGTGTATTTATAATATATTTTTAAGATCTGCATTTAATTAATGATATGATTAATATAATTAACATTAATATAGTTAATATTTCTGGCCACTTCCTGTTTAATCATGTCACTTCCAGCCATCAGGAACATGATGGGGAGTCATGGCCAACAGCCACAGGGGTCAAGGGAGCCACTGGCTGGAAAAGTTTGAGTACCACTGGCCTAAGGACTTGAGCAACGTTTCTTCTCTTTCAGTAAACACTCACAAATGAGCTAGATCAGTGGTTCTCACATATTTAGCACCAGGACCCACTTTTTAAAATGAGAATTTGTCAGGACACACTGGAAGTGATGTCATGACCAGAAGTGACATCCTCAAGCAGGAAAATTTTCAACAATCCTAGGCTGTAATCCTACCCACACTTAGCCAGGAGTAAGTCCCATTGGCTATCATTGTTAAAAGCATATACATAGTAGCCTGTTCAAAGTACAGATCTGTAACATTTCCCCAAATGCAGTCACATACCATCAAGTCTTATGTATTACAAATAAATTTTGAAATTAATGGGGACCCACCTGAAATTGGCTCTTGACCCACCTAGTGGGTCCTGACCCACAGTTTGCAAAACACTGTTGTAGATTACAATGTATCTACACAGATGATAATGGCATCTTTACATGCCAGTTGTGGGGGGAGGTGCAGGTTTGTCATTGATTTACAATTGGAAGCTATTCTAGTCTTGTAAGTAAATCCTCAAACATTACTAGTCCACAATTATCTTTTCTACCCTGCCTGTTCACATATATCACTGCTTGTCATCTGTGGCAGATAGATGGTATGAAAGCAAAATGAGGGTCCAGCATGCTTAATTAACAAAAATACCTGCTGGCCTTAAGGCATTTCATACTTCCCACAGACAACCAGGCAAGTGTCTATTTGCAAGCCTCGGCTATCATTGCTCAGCTTGAATAGAACTGGTACGTCAGGTGATGTCTATTCTCAGTACTTTTCAGTGTGTTGTCTTGAGCCTATTTAACGTCGACTTAGTTGGAATTAATCTGAAGGGTCTCATCATGGAATCTAGTGTATTTCTTTTTGGACTCTGTTTTGCCTTCAATGGCAGTTTTCTCAATCCCACTTGTCCTACTTCTGCTGTCAAACTTTCCATCTCATCACATTTCAGAGACTCATTGCTTGGTGGGCAATTCAGATATTTGGTGGTTGAAAAATTAGATTTGTTAATCCAGCACCATGAGGTGTATGAGGTAATTCAGTACTGACCAAGAGAATTACTTTGTGATGGGTTAGAGATTTGGCTGTTTCCTCAATGAGTTCTGCGCAACAAGGGCCCCAATTCGCATCCCATGCTAACACAAGATTTTTCCAATTCAGAGCTTTCAAACATCTGACCCTGTTTCACCCTCTTTAAAGTTTATCTGCGTTTCAACTCTTACTGCATTTTAACTCAAATGAATGCTTTAAAAATAGCTCCTACTATAGCACCCAAAGGACAGCATGGTTTATTTTCTTCTAATATAGATCTGACACAGGCCTGCTGTTATTTCCGTACCATCTCTAATGATCTGCTTGCTCTCCAGAGAACACTGACCCATTTCAGTGCAGAATAATTAGCCTTCCAGACACCATTGTTGACTCCATTACATAGGCATAAATGTAAAAAGTGTCATTTTGTTGTTTAGACCCCAAAATATTTGTTGCTTGGGTTGGGCTTGGCTTGGATATAACTGCATTTTATCAATATGTAATTTTAGTGTTTGCAAGCTTCTGTTGTTGTCACTTCTAATTACTGCTATTTTTCCCTAAATGACATCTGTTTGGCAAGGTATCATTTTGGGAGTGGTTGTGATTATGAATACAGCATGAAACTTTTGTGGCCCAATTTTCCACTAACGTGAAGTGACATATGCACCTTTAGGTCTCTTATATCCTTGCTAGAACAGTCTAAATGGATTAAAGACAAAGGAAAACATCCTTTTAGGTTTAAACACCTACATGAGAGTTGGTTGTGAGGGTGAAGGAAAAAAAATGACTCTTGACCTATTGCAAATGTAGAATGGTAGACCAAATACATAATGCTACAATCAACAGAGGTTGACCTCTGTTTTAAATTACCTAATCTGCTTTCGTTCTGCCTTACTAGCCATTTTTGTACCTTGGTTTTTAAGTGATAATTCACCATGAAGTTGCTTACCATTTTCACTATGACATACAAGTATAAGTGCCATGTGCTGGTCTGTCCTCTCAGTATAAAAGAGGTGTGAGCCAGGAGACATAACGCACGGTAAGTGTATTAATGCAGCAAAGAAATGTTCTTAGAAGTGACTTTTAACCTCTTGAATCAAAATGAATTGCTGCTGTAAGTTGAATTCTTAAAACTGGATAATGGACGTTCAGATCTGGAGACACTGGGACAGGGGTGACATTATGACAGCCATAAATTCTGCTGTGTGTTGCTTTTTAACAAACCATTTAATAAGTCTTTTTTCCCCCTGCTGCTTTAAGTATGTTCCAGTTATCATTGGTGGGAGGCCTGGTTTTTTTTTAATACTCCTCTAGTTTGATGCTATTGTATTTTACTAAGTATAAAGCCCAAGGCCTTATATAGTGTACCTAAGACAAGGATTTTTGCAAGCTTTGCATTTTTTCTTTGAAACATGTCAAGTTCATACTGCATCATAACTGTCATGTTTTTTATTCAGTATTAATTCCAGTACATTTTTAAATCATTTGTGTTGGAAGTAATAAAATAAATTGTTCTTGCATTCTATTACAAGAAGTTATTTTAAATGTTTCTGTGATAATGTATTTTGTGTTCCTAATTTATTGATGCTGGAAAATTTTTTATCCTCTTTGAAATGTAGAGTGTTGAAGTATTTCTAGATCTACTGTTTCTTGCTTCTCTAAACATTTTGTATATATATATGCCTATATATATATATTTATACATAATACGTATTATGGTTGTGACTTCATTGACTGTCAACGTTGAACCAGTCTTGCCAACAAAGAATATCAAGCATTTCCTATTTCTCTACTTTCCTTGTTTTTAATTTTTGTTTTTAAAGACTAAATTTTTTGAAAAAAAAAAATCTCTTAATGGGAATCCTGGCACTGTCTGTCTTCTCTGTTCTGCAGAAATGTTGAAGGAGTTGAACCAGCAACGCAGAGCGAAAGAGTTTACAGACCTGAAAATTATTGTTGAAGGCAAAGAGTTTGAAGTCCACCAAAATGTTCTAGCTTCCTGCAGCTTGTATTTCAAGGACCTGATTAAAAGGTTTGCCTTCCTTCCAGCTGTGATCTGGTCTGTTCTTTTGTAGGGCGCATTTGTGTCGCTTTTTTTTTCCTCCCCTCTCTTTCAGGTTTATGAAGATTTGACTCTCCTGTCACAGAGCCAGTAGCCATTCTTTCCACTTATGCTGAATGTATTTTTTTTTCAAACAAAAGACTCAGATCCATTTGTTGCACATTTTAACCCAACCTATACAAGTCCTGATCTCACTAGCTGTATTTTGACTTAAGAGTTATTCTACCACAGAGCACTTTAAGCTCAAACTCACACAATTCATGAGCCATGCAAATAACAAGACACATTAGATCAGTAGTTTAAAGAGATGCTACTAACACTTCCTTCATGCTGCAATAACCCATACTCATGTCACTGAAAAATACTGAATTGTCATTTTAACAAGGATAGAATTTGGTAGCATACATTTAGCCCCTCAGTCTCTGCAGTGACCAGATGCGTTTGGCTCTTGGGAGTCAAACAGAAAAGAAAACAAATGCCAGAGGAGCCCGTTTTATCTGACAGCATTCAGCTCATACCTTTTTTTAATAAGGAGATGTGAAACCAAGGATAATTTTAGATTTTAGAAAACAGTCTTCTTGATAAAGCACTTTTCCCCCAAGCAAATAGAAATTAAGTTTAGAGTCAGGTTTGAGATGTATATTTTCTGAGCATCATAATTTCTATCTTTGTGTTTCTTCTCCCTCTTTTCAAGCCACTTGATTTTAAACATTGCATGGTGATCTTTTGTTTTCCGTTATCGGATTTACAAAACAAACAAAAATGGTGCGCTCACACGAAATGAATTGCTACTTCCACATGCTTCGGAAGCTAGCTTAGCAAACCCTTGACAATAACATTCATGTTTCTCTCACCCATCAGCAAATTAATGCAGCTGCTGATTTTTGCCTTGCAGTATTTTCCCGAGCAAACTCTGAACCTGGACTGTGCTTAAAATGGGGGGGGGGAGGATTACAAGACGTGGTGCTTGCTTTCCACTTGTGCATTTAAATGTTGCCAACTAACATTATAGCGACTGTATTTTATTCCAGGGTGGCATGTTTGCTGGTATCTCCTTTTTTCCGTGTGTGATGTCCTCTTGCATAAAGCTTGTTTTTCTAATTGTGGGGATATTGCACTTCTGTCATATAAATTGCACTGACTGCCTTATCAATTATTCATAAAAAGTTGGCCTGATAGCATGTTTTTTCCCCTCCATAAATCTAATGATAGCCAGCTTTAGCTGCTTTCTGTCTCTGCTCTCCTGTCTGCTCATTATCACTTCTTAGTTAAGGCTACATTATACGCCTCTTGCAGAGATGAGATATGTATTCTACAGGGAAGGCAAATCTTCGGCTCCATTTATAGAAACCTAGTAATTGACTGGCCATGCAGTGTCATTGAGTTTAGCTGTGAAGCCTCTTGTTCGCTAGTCAAATCACCAGATACTGTCTGTTCCTGGGGAAAAACCGGGGATGGTAATTATTTATCTTGGATAGTTGTCAGATGGAGATGAACTGCAGACTGATTATGGCTTTAATAAAGCAGTCATGGTATTTTTTTAAATCAAGTGAGAGTCTCTAAATGACCATCTCTTAGAGCTTCACCACGAAAGCAGGACTGCTGGGTTATCATGTGAGAATTCTCAATTTAGCTCAAAACGCTTCTATGGAAATTAAGAGTGATAAGGAAGAAAGATGTCTTGACTGGGCATAGATTGTGCCTTCCCCTTTCTGACATAAGATCCTTTCATTATACAATGGCATATATGTTCAGGGGGAACAGGATCTGCTTCCATGGAACGTACAAAGCTTCATATGACAAGTCAGACCATCTAGCCCAGTACTGGCCCATCTAACCCAGTAGTGCCTACTTTCACAAGCAGTAACTCTCCAAGGTCCCAGGATCCCTAAGATCCTTTAGCTGTGGCAGCTAGGACTTGAACATGGAACCTTCTGTATGAAATGTGTTCTGCCAATGAGCTGTGTCCCCTGCTGTGTATATAGTGAATGTTTATGGTTACAAAGCTAGTTTTATCACTATTCTGATTGTGAACTTAACAGATGGGAGTATTTCAGTTCTATGATTTTCTTATCATTTTGTCCACATTTGTATCTGTGTCCTGCAGGTTTATGAGACCAGCAATTGAAACCAGAAACAGATCAAAACTAAAGTTAGATTTAAAAAGACATATCCTATTGAAACAATAATAAGCTATAAAATTTCCTTTTTAATTACCCGTGAAAAAGACTAACTGCACATGACATGTCATGTAATTCTTCCCCAGAGCCATTTTAAAAAACAAATGAAATGCAGCTTCAAGAGATAGTTATTCAGAGCAGAGGAGCACTATGCAGGGGTGCATGCTAACCCCTTCCCCTGCCCACTATTTCTGTGCATTAAATTGCGCACACACAGGGCAGGTTCACCCCCTTACAAGGTTCCAAAAGCATGTGTTTTACAATGAACATACTTAATGAATCGGGGGGGGGATGCTTAGAGTGGGCAAATGGGGTATATGGAAAAAGTTGAGCATCTCCTCATCCTACCCACTTCAACAGTTGCTGTTAGGCTAGAATTACATATTATGTAGGCTTCAAGCTTGCTGAGTCACAGAATGCAGGGATTGCGAGAGCATTTCCTGAAAAGAAGAAGAAGCAGACAGGAAGGCAGACATCTAATACTCCTTAGGGTATTTTTGTCCCCAGTCAGTGTGTGTGTGTGTGTGTGTGTGTGTGTGTGTACATACATACATACATACATTTTGTATATATATGCCTATATATGTATATTTATACATAATATGTATTATGGTTGTGACTTCTTTGACTGTCAATGTTGAACCAGTCTTTCCAACAAAGAATAGCAAGCATTTCCTATTTCTCTACTTTCCTTGTTTTTAAATTTTTATTTTTAAAGACTAAATTTTTTGGAAAAAAAATCTCTTAATGGGAATCCTGGCACTGTCTGTCTTCTCTGTTCTGCAGAAATGTTGAAGGAGTTGAACCAGCAACTCAGAGAGAGAGAGTTTCTTTCGCCAGGGGGAGGGGAGAAATGAGCCGGGGGAGGGGGGAGAAATGAGGACAAAACAGCTGAAACAAAGCAGCAGAAGAGTGAATTATCCCCCCCCCACCCATTCACCTTAGTTGACCTTCACAGGATTGTGAACTTGCATTTGCTGGCTCGGCATGTGAACACTTGCTTATTATGGTGATTGTTATGATTTATGAGGGGGGGCCATATCCACGGATCCCGTATCCGCAGATTCACTTATCTGTGGATTAGGTTCACAAGGTTTAACGGAGAAACCGGAAATTGTGTTTTTTCACTGAAGTATCACTTTTTCACTGAAACATCCATCCATGATCTCTGTTGGGCTCAAAGGACCCTCTGGAGGCAAGGGGAGCAGAGCTTTCCTCAACTCCAGATGGTGGGGGGAGGCGTTTGCCTGTATTCACAGTTTCACTTAACTGTGGGGGGGTTCTGGAACGGAACCCCCATGGATATGGGGGCGCACCTATACTGCATTATGTTGTAGTGATTTATATGCCACTTTTCAACAAAAAAGCAGAATAAATTCCTAGCAGAATAAATGAGAGAAAAAAAGAGAAATCTTCCCTGTTCAGTGGACAGTGGGAGTTGTAGTCTAAAACAGAAAAACTTTCCCATAAATAGCTACTAGAAAAGATACTATGCTGGGTCCAGTAAGAATAGTTCCCCCCCCCTGCTTAAATATAAGAGAACTATCACTAAAAATTGCCTCTGCCCAGTTAGGCAGGAGTAGTTTTCTTCTTGGTTCCATATAGATAACCAGATTCTTTTAAACATTTGTGAAGAATAGTGCAGCATTAGACGCAATTAACCATGAATGTAGTACTTCCAAATTTGGCATTGCTAGCTAATTGTTAATTTGACTGATATGCCCCAAGGAAAGGTTGTATCAGTCCTTACTGAATTTGAACATGAAATAACATTAAACTGAGGCAGGAAGTCAGGTCCATTTCGTTTGAACCAGGACCAATTATTACAACCTAGTTTTAGGTTTGCTTTCAGGCATGGTGGCATCACTGGGGGGGTGCAGGCCGCACCAGGTGACGCACACAAGGTGGTGACACCACTGCTGGCCAAAATTTTTAAAATCTTTCTGTTTTCAAATAATAATGCCATGTTATATATCAATCAATGCGTAATTTCATTCGTAATGCAATGAAACAAACTGTGTTGAAATATCTCTATTCTAGCAAAAGTTACAGCCAAAAAACCAGTGGGTCAGGGCAATGGTACATCACCATGCCCACTGCCCAGGGCATTGCCCCGGCCACTGCTTGGGAGAAGCTTCATTCTAGAGTTGACACGCTGACCTCCTGCATTGGGTGATGCAAACCCCAGTGATGCCATTGTTCAGGCCACATTAGCATTTTGTTGGCAGCCTAATTTCAGTCTGCCTGTGGCAAGTTGATCAGCTGACTGACCACTTGCGCATCAACAGCCTGTCATGAATTCATTGCAAACTCTTTCCATAACTGTTTTGTCACCCACAAATCCTACCTGCTGTGATGACGGAATATGAGGAGGGGGTTTGTCAAATAAGTTTGGAAAGAAGTTCCCAAAATGTGCTATGGAAAGCAACTCTCAGACATCACTGCTAGCTAATGCTACCCAAAATACCCTCCGAAATGGAAAATCTGATTAAAATAGCCAACATTTTTTTTTCTATAATATTAATGAGGTATCCAATGTGTTACCTACAGTGTCGTTTTTCACATGAGGTACGCAGGAGTGTTTACTGCCTCGCAGTTAGACTAATGGATTTTTAGAAAATATTTAAATGCACATAGATATAGGTATCCTTTTGCTGCTGTGCATGGAAATGAAGTACTACAGTACTTTTCTGCCAATTTTGGTGGAAGTAACATTAACCTGAAATGATTCTTGTTATACGAGTCTTTTTGTATGTTTTATTGGCTGCCTCTTAAACTCTGACGGGCTTTCCCTTCATACATTTTGAAACCTTACCCAAGTTTCATGTCCAGCTCAAGTCGAGTACAGTAATCATATGTCTATGCCAAACCTCCTCTTACCAGTGTTTGTGTTGCTATGCGTGGTTTTTTTCTTTCAGAAGTAAGGTAAATTCCTTGTGGCCAAAATCTTTGGCATTTGGGCCCACAATACTAGCACAACCTGAGATTGACTTAGGTATGATTGAGATGGGGTTTGGAAGAGGGGAAGATACTGGAAGGCATCAGTAAATAAAGGAAGCATTGTTTGCCTTTTTGCTCTTTGGGTTGTCCTTTTAATGATGCCTCTGTGGCCAGAATTCGAGAGTGGCATTTGTGTACACAAAACTCTTGCATCTGAGGACAGTAGTATGAATGAGTTTGAGGTCACATTATTTTTCCAGGTATTCTTTAGTTTATTTTATTTGTATAAGCATTTGACACTAAGTAGTTACATCTTTTTTAAATTAAATTTCAGTGCTTGGAAAAGGAAAGACAGAAATAATTGCATACACATAGATCCAAGTTCTGCCTTTTTGTTCACTATTTACAGGTCTGATGAGAGTCCACTGATGCTGGTGGAGATATTTCTGACTTTCCTTGATTGTACTATAGAGAGAATTCACTACCAGAGAGAAGAAGCTAAGAAAGCCATTCAGTTATTTGAAAAATTGGCTTTTTTTTGTCAATGTTCACATTAGGGAAAGAGAACAGGAACAGAGGAAACAGCACCATCTATATTTATTATTAATTTGAAAGTGCCTGAAAATCAGATGCTAGATCTGCTAGGCATTTAAATCATGTTGCTTATCAATACTATTGTCGCCTGTTGATCCAGCTTCCTTTAGCACTCATAGTGAAAGCAACAGAATATTCAAAATGTGTGAAGCAATCTTTGTACCACCCCATTCAGAAGGAGAAAAGAGAATACATGTGATCAGATTGAGGAACACCGCAACCAGAATAACATCAGTAGTCTCTGTTAAACCACTTATGAAGTCTAGGGAATGGTTTAGTGGTTTGATGGAAAGAACAAAGTGTACTATTCTTTTCCAGCTGGAGAGACAGTGCAAAGAATACTTGGAATGTCTTTTCTTATACCTAAGTCAATGAAATACTAGCATAGAAAATAGTTTCATGCTCTTGTAGGCGTTTCTTTTGGGGAGACTTACAGTTTGTTTTGTTAAGTAGTAGCACATATCCCACCTTTTATTGGCTGTTAGACCTGATGTCATGCAACTGCCAAGACTCCTGGAAAACATGTTTTTGTGTAATAAAAATCCATTCTATAAAAAATAAGCTGGGAGTTGCAAAAGTGAGTTAACTCTTTCTAGGTAGGACAGAAGAACCAAATGAAAGGTGATCGGTTTTGTTTCTGTGGCTTTTAAAAAAAATCATTTCCACTCAGCCATGGGTGGGTAGTATAGAATTTTAAATCCTAACTTCAGTCAAATATGTGCACCTAGAATAGTATCCAGTGCTGGTGGTAACTGAAAACCACAATCCCAGTGCAGTCCAAAACTTCATGGGAAGTGCAGTACACACATGAAATTCCCAAATTGATGGGGCACCCCTTAATTAAACTGGGAAGCCATTACACATACAGGAGTGATTTGTGCTCACTGTAGCTCCTGTGTGTGACAGTGCATTTAGAAGTGGCTCTTTTTTCTTGTGGCAATAATGTTGACAGTTGTTTGAAGTCTGAAAAGTGCAAATGCTAAATTTATTATCTTCCTAATACTGCCATACACTAGATACTGTCATATTTATTTTAATTGGTTGCCTTATAAATCCAGTTGGTTAAAAACAAAGCAGTTAATTGAGTGTAATAACTTTTTAATTGGTTGACATCCGTGGCAGCAATTATTACATTTGTCAGAGTTACATTGGAATACAGTATTTGCTCTGAAGTGGGAAAGGTGAAAACTTGAACCTATTTAGCAAGCAAAATCTGGCAAGTCAAAGTAGACGGTTCTCAAAATTCTCTGCATTTTGAGTACATTTGACATCCGTTTTCATGGGTACCACAGCAGCTATGGATGCAGAATGAATATCATTCCTCTGCCTTTGGAGTTTTATCATCTGCTCTTAGGGCTTTCACTTGCTCTAGATGGAACTGCAAATCTTATCCAGGAAATGACAGGCTAATAGCTGCTGTGGCTCGGGCTCCCGCTAGACAGCAGTGAGCCACGCTGCTGTCACACAGTGGTTTGCAAGGTGATTTGCATGACCTCGCTATATTCACTCGAATCTCACAGCTCTCTCTGCTCCTTGCTGCTTGATAGGAAGGGGCAAAGGGGAACAGTTATCTAAATGAGGGCCACTTAGATCTAAATAGGTAGAGGGCAAAAGCTGCACAATCCAGAAACTCTAATAAAATGTTCCAAAGCTCTTGCCTCCAATCATTTAAAACGTCTTCAGAAGCATGTCTTGCTTGAAACTGAAGATAATTCAGATCTTTGGCTCTGTTTTTGCAGCTATTGTACGACTCAAGACGTTCACCCTCTCACACACAAAATAATTTGTGAGTTTTTAAAGCTTTCCTATCAATTTGAAGTTAGTGCAAAGTAAAAACAATTGTTCTTTTGGTCTTCCAGTTTCTCATCTCCCATCTGCTTACATCTGTGCTTCATTCTGCTGTTCATCTTCTTTTCCTCTCTTTGGTCCTTTCACTTTTTTTGTTCTCACTCTTTTTGTCTCAGAGTATTCCTTTTGAAACTTCTGATTTTTATCAGTAAGTGCTCCTATTCCCTTATATTTTCTTTCTAGATCTCTTTGTTCTAGATATTTTACAGTTCTTCATTCTGAGAACCTCTTGCTGTAACAACTGGTCCATGTCCTTTCTCTTGCACACTCCCCTTTCTACTGAACATTCTCCTGTACAGTGTTAATATGGTTTTCTCCTCTCCTCTTTTCCCATCTTATGTTGTCTCTTTCCCTTCCTGAATGGTTTGCTTTTATATTATAAAGTAAGCCTGCAGACAAGGTGTATTTCTTGTATGCCATGCTTGCATGTAGGCATACTTTTATTTGTTGTTGTTGCTGTCATTATTAATATTTATTCCTACTACTAAGACTGCTTCCCTGCAAAGAGTGGGCTGAAGTGGTGGGTCTTCAGGCTGCAAGCAGTAAAAACTGTGAATCGGTGCCCCACAAGAAACAAGGAAAGAGACAACATAAGGTGTCTCCAAGCTGGGACCATCTAGTACAGATGTCTCCAAGCTGGGACCATCTAGTACAGGGGTGTCAAACTCATTTCATACGGAGGGCCACATAGCATTCCTGATGCCTGCTGAGGGCCAGAATTGATGTCATTAGGCAAGAAGTGATGTCATTAAACAGGTCATAACCAAAAATAAACACTTCTTCTCACTTAGGAACTCATTAGCTGCAAATAACAAAAGAGAAAATATATGAATCTGGATCATACTTCAAGATATGGGAGAGCCCCATTTTTATGTGGGCTGCCCTTTCAGCAGTAACACCTCAGCACTACTCAGCAGCTGAAAGCCTGAGGGCCATATAAAAAGCTTCTGTGGGTTGCATCCGGCCCTCGGGCCTTATGTTTGACACCCCTGATCTAGTAGATCCTACAAAAAGGCAATATTCAGGTATCCCTACATTAAAAAGCATGGGAACCATTTTATGGTATTTATCCTCACAACAATCCAGAAACATATGTCTGGAGCGAGCAGGTAACTTGCCCAGATCACCTTAATGACTTCCATGGCACTACTGAGTTCTGAAGTGAGGTCTCCAATATCAAACCAAGCACTTTATCCATTGTAAAATACTCCTCAAGTTGTTCATTTGTGCATGCAGTGACAAACCCTGTTCCTTTGAAAACATTATCTTTATAAAACTGGAAGTCAAACTGTCAGTCCTTAAAATCCAGTGATTAAAATACTGAGCCTATTTTCTTAAGCATTACACAGTTGTATTTTAAACCTTTTATCTTAGTTTTCTTATGCTTTATGCAGTTCTTATCTTCCCCATTCTTCTCCTCTCCCAAACCTATATGTGGATGTTTTTCTGCTGATTGAGAAATCTAAGCATTTCTAGTCCATGAATGGTCTTGGGAGACCCTGATTCTGCAGGATTGCTGAAGTTTAAACAGGTGCAGATCTGATCAGTCCCTTGACTGGGAGACTGCTGAAAGCCTGCAAGAGCAAGATATGGGTTTAATAAATATTTTTTTAAAAATAACATGCAAGCATTTAAAATGGTTCATGCATCCTTGGCAAATGAAAACACGCCATTTAGACAAGAGTGACAAAGAGCCTATAAAATTGAGCCTGTTAACTGAACAAATAGTTAACTATCCTCCAGTGTCTGCAGATGTAGATAAATCTAGAGCAAGAAATACATCCATACATTTTGCCACATTCGAGTGAAACATGTCGTATAATACCAGCTGTGTCCTAGACTCTTGCTTTATTATTATGCAGTAAATTTGATTAAGGAGATCAGTCCTGAATGAAGTAGAGAAAATGTTTAGCGTCTGGAGAGAGACCTACGTCTCTCCCTGATGCATTTAGTACTCCATCCTCCACAGTCTGAGACTCTTGGGAACATTTTATCTGCTTAATTTGTATGTAATTTTGTAGCCAACTGAACACTGCACAGCATAATAGACAAACTGGCTTTTGGTAAAGCTTTCATGCATGTTTATGCCAATGCTGTTCATTGGCCCAGTTTCTTTGTTCCCTCTGTCCTAAGTCTTCAGAGGGAGAGTAGCAGGTCAAGGAGCACTGATGTTCAAAGGACAGCTGGCTCATTCTTCTACTCCTTGCTTAAGCCAGACTTCTTAAACTTATTTCTCCCCCTACCTCACAGCTCTCAGCAGGGAAGCAGATTTGTGATTCAAAATGTGAACTCAGCTACTACAGCATTAGGTTCACCTTCCAAGCTTAGCTTGTCTTTTTATGAAGCAATTAGATCATGCTCTAACTTTCAGTAGTGTAAGAAGCATGTCTGAAAGTTAACTCTGTTTCTGTTGGTTTAGTTCTGGCCACCTCTCTTGTTAACATCACATTTTTTGTTAATCCTACCTCGGCGTCCAATTAGCACCAATATGACAATTATTAGGTAATAGATTGACAAGGAGTATTGAATGAGTAGATTTGCACCAAAGATGCATTAATCTTCATGGAGCTTGGCAGATGCCAACTTAGGCCAGCAATTTTCAACCAGTGTACCACTGCACTTTGTGCCACAGGAGTTTGGGGGAGAGTCATTTATTAGTAGGTCAATTGGGGGATGTGAGCCCCCCCCCCACCAGCAGTGCGGTGTGCCTTGTCAATTGTCACAAAACCCATGGTGTGCCTTGACAATTTTAGTGCCTTGACAGTGTGCTGTGAGATGAAAAAGGTTGACAATCACTGACATAGTCCAAGATAGCTGTTCTCCCGGTATGTCAAACAAGACCTTTCAAATGCTCATCTTCTAGCAGAAAGAAAAAGAAAATCTGCAACACATATATAACTAAACCATTGCATTTTGTAGTAGATGTGTAAAGTGTATGAGACAAATTCATAAAGCTGTTAATAAATATAGGATCTTGTCATGATTTTATCAGGGTTCCATTTTTTTGGCCAACTGATGCAGTGGGCAAAAATAATACCTAGCATTGATTTTTAAAACAATGCCCATAATAGAATTCTAAAAGAATAGCAATAGCATCATATTATAATCTGTTGCTGTAGAAGAGCCCTAACTGGCTTGACTGATTGCCTCACAGCTGTAACCACTTCACTGTATGTATGGAGCATGTAATGTTGTGAAAATCCATTGCTTTATATGCAATACATCAGACTTTGTATGTATCTAAGCATATAAAGAGTTACCAATAAGGGTCATAGATGTGAAATGTTGTTTTTCATTTAGAATGCAATATCCATGTTCATAGCTTAAGGGGCAAGATGAGCCCTGTGTCTCTAATGAAGGTCCTGTGATAAACAGGTATGCGGGGAGTTTAAAAACTAATAAATTTGAAGGTGAAAAAACCCAAATAATTAGCGGTTTAAAATTTTAAATAAGAGGTTTCTTGTCTCTTATTTTCACTTTTTTGAGGATTACTCTACCCTAAAAAAATTACTCAGCTTGAATTGTGTAGACCTCTTTACTGGGAGCTCATTACTGTTAGACCAGCAAGTCTCATAAAGAGCAGCCCCTCCCAAGTATTGTTCTGTGTTTGCCTATCAAAACAAGTTGACAGATCTTATAAAAAGGGGGAAAAGGTGGAACTTCATCTTCACTTAAGATCTTCATCTCTTTTTCTCAGATCTTGGGCTTCCTGTTTCCATTTGATTCAGACGAAACATCCAAAGGAGGAGATCAATATATTTCCTATCTATCCCATTGACTTTAGTAGCATACATCTTGTTTTTTGTTTTTTTTTTACATGAACTGAGATGTCAAATATTTATTCTTCAGTTCATTATGTCCCTTAGCAGGAGGCTGAACTAACAAGACCAGCAGATCACAGAGTCATTCTCTGGGTTGGGCAAATGCATGGAATTGAACAGTCCATGCTCCCCAAGAAGTCACAGGGTGCCTGCTTACACTCTTAGTGGAACTTGCAGCAGCTAAAACAGGGTAAGAGGGATTATACAGAGGCCCTTGACTTGTAGCAATGGAGAATGTTACAGTGAAGGACTGGGCACTGTCTTTTGGGCTAGAACCAGAATAGCTCAGCTGCCTGTCAGAGGCATTTTGCTGTTAATAAAAAAGAAAGAAAAATCTGGAAGGACAATTCATCTCTTAACCTTTCTGAAATTCTGAGAATGGCAGGCTATGTGCCTGTCTTTCAGGTTTGTAAACGACCATTTGCCTGGCTGTCTGTATGACAGTCAGACAGGGAAGCTTTTGTATCTTAGGAAAGAGTTAGTCTTTTTTGTGTTTCTAAGCTGTCAGTATGCCAAAAATTACAGCCTGACTAGTAAAACTGTGGGCTAGTAACTTTTGTGGATTTATTTGGAAGAGTATCAGAAAAGCGGTATAAAAATCCCTTAAATGAATCAATAAGTGGCCGTAGTAAACTTTCTGTAAAAGTGCACTTTGTTGATGAAGAATTACCTTTAGCCTGCGCATCAGGAGCAAACTATTATCCTTTGCAGCAGATTGCAATATCCTGAATCAGAGGTATGATACTGATGCCATCTAGCAAACAAAAAGAACCACCATAGCATCTTCCTAAATTGTCCTCTGCACTTTGTGAAGGCCTCTGTATGGTGCAGAGCTCTTAACTATATCTGTCTAGCTACAATTTTTCAGATGCAGTCTGACTACAGAGAGATTAACCAATTCCAGATGGGTTTCAGGTTGGGCGAACTAGTTTAAACTGGGCTGCTGGGATCCAGGCAACAATGAAACAAAAATTTTAGAAC
Source organism: Tiliqua scincoides (assembly GCF_035046505.1). Classification (NCBI taxonomy): domain Eukaryota; kingdom Metazoa; phylum Chordata; class Lepidosauria; order Squamata; family Scincidae; genus Tiliqua; species Tiliqua scincoides. The sequence goes on along the minus strand of NC_089821.1, from coordinate 152,324,984 downwards.
TTTTAACCAAACCCAGTGTATTATTTTAATGATTTTATTTTGAAGTTAGATTTCAGTTTACACCTGTGAGAACATGCTGCTTTGGTGCATCCCCATAAGGCATGTCTTAAAGCTTGGGGGTATGTCAGCATGGAAGGATGCTGGGCCAACTGTTCCTTATTATAGGGCTATTTCACAATACATTTCACATTAGTCACATTTCCTCTGTACAGATGGCTTTGTTTTGAACATCCTGCATTTGTTTTAGCTTGTTCATGTAACTCAAGTGTGTAACTAGAGAACACACCTATAGTGTGTATAGGTAGCTTTCCATAAGTAATAAGAATCTGAGTGACAATGTGGCAAACCTTCAAAAGATAATCAGACAGATGATCAGTCAAAATAAATATGGAATGCAGGTCTAACAAGACCTGTGTAGCTTAGCCATGATCAGAAATTACTATTGGAGATGATGGCGGAAATAACATGCCTAAGTGGGCAATCCTAACTAACAGTCCCTTGTGCAAGCCCAGGGGTGTCGTAAAAGTGACATAAAGCACTTTCGTGCCACCCTTGAGGCAGTTAGCCCAATGCAAAGGACTTGCACTGGCCTAACCGCACTATCGCAGGCCCCAGGGACGGTGAGTTCGCGCCTACCGAGCTCGGCTGGTGCGGGGCAGGTGGGCAAGGAGTAGGAGGTGGGGCCAGGGGTCAGCAATTATGCTGGATCCTATCCCCAGTCAGCCTGGGGCAGTCTCGGGCTGCTTGGATCTGCGTCACCTCTTTAGGTGGCACAGATCCCATTGGGATTGCTGCGGCTGTTCCCAGTGTAAGGGAAATTACTTCCCTTTGCCTTGGGCCAGGCCACAGTCAGCCAAAACCCACACTGGATACAGCGCAGGCCTGCTGGCCTACCTGTTCCAACACAAGTCAGAATTGCACTGTTAGTGGATCAGGCTTAAAAATGACCTTTTCTTTGCACAAGAACAACGAAATTACTCTTTCGGTTACTATCTCTTTGTTTTTGGCTTTAACCAACTAATACATCTACCCCCCCACCCTCAGAACGCAGTACAAAGGGGGTATTTTGCACATGTTCTTTTCTATGTGAATTAAATAGCAATTTAAAATGGGAAAACTAAGAAATCCGGGCACATTCAAGTATTGTTATTTTAGATCTAATCAAATTATGACCAGGGTTATTTTTAAAGAGTTATATTATTTATGCAGTTAAAACAGAAATATAATGTCACCCGTCGTATCAGTTCTTTGTCTGTAGAACCCGAGGTCTATTCATCTCCCCAACTGTATTTTTCATGAATACATGATCTGAAAAAATTGCCTGACAGCTTTCATAAAATTAAGCCACTGAAAATCTCTTCTCCAGCTTGTTTCAACACAGACCTGAACAAACCATGTTGTTGTTTAGCTCCTGATAAATCTTAGGTTCTATTTTAAATCACTTCCTAATTTTAATGAGCTTATCTATCAGGCTTCACCAGCTTTACACGGCAGCCATTCTCCCAGATTGCCTGGCTGATACAGCAAAGTCTGAAATTGTTTATTACACATTATTCTTTAGAAGCAAAACTTTCTTTTCCCTTGGGTTGTTGGGGAAATTATTGATTTCCTGCCACAGTGTGAAATGTTTGACCTTTATAATGTGAGCAGTGATTACCAGGCCAATAAATGACATCATTCTATTTAAACTTTTAAGACAAAGAGCAAAACTGATCAGCTGTTCACATTTTAGGTGTCTGCTGACTTCTCAAACATACCCATGCCTGTGTGCAAAGACATCTAAAATCATAAGAATACAAATGACAGAGTTGGGCAGACATTTTGCTACTATGTTTTGTGCTTCTGGAGAGCATGGGCTTATTCAGATGTACAAGACCAAAAAGAAGTAGTTTGTTGTTAGTCTTAGCAGTTAGTGCATTTTTGCAACTCCATTGTAATTTTAATTTACAAGCTTATGTCCCACCTTTCTGGCCCTAAATGGGCCCTCAAGGCAGCCAACTCCCCTCTTTCCAGAATGTTTATTTCTTTGTGGGGGTTTTGTCCCTTTAAATATGATTGCTCTCAGCAGCTGCAGTTCTCAGTTCTGACTTTTCAACTACTGTATAGCCCAGCCATTTTCAACCACTGTGCCATGTCACACTGGTGTGCTGCAAGAGGTCCACAGGTGTGCCCCAGAAATTTGGGGGAAGGTCATTTATTAGTAGGGCCAATGGGGGATGTGAGCCCCCCACTGGCAGCATGGTGTGCCTTGTTGATTGTCAAAACCCTGATGGTGTGCCTTGACCACTTTAGTTCCTTGTCAGTGTGCCGTGAGATGAAAAAGGTTGAAAGTAGCTGGTATAGCCTCTACCTATTCCAGAAGGTTGCAGTGGCAGTTTGAAAAAAGATAGAAAGGATTATGAAGGAGCTGGAACAACAGTTTCTTAAAGGGACAAAAACTTTCATAACACAGAGTTTCCACTACAGAGGAGATGACTCTTTCGCAGTTAATGCTTCTTTCTACTAAAAGAAGGAGAAATGAGGATGGGAGGGGAGTTGAAAACACTAGCTGCTGTGAAAATTGCACTTTCCCAGAAACAGCAAGTAACAGTTTGAATTGTCAGAAAATGCACTGGGCTTACTACTGATATTCTAGCTGGGATGAGATATTTGGAAGAGTGCCCCCACACTGGATCCAGTAGGTAGGAGAGAAAGTCATTTGAATTCTCTGTAACATTTGAAAATGTGAGATGCATTCCCTATGGAGTGAAATAAACATCTGGAAATAAACATTTGCCTTCCTACTGCTGCCTGAAACACTAGAATGAAACTGGAGAGTCCTGTACCTCCCACTAATGCTTCATTAAAGTCTGGGTCAGGCACATTTTCTGTATTTCAAACAGAGCCCTGTGCTCCACTGTTGCCAAAATAGTGACTTGGCAACAGTTTTTTTCTCTCTCTGTTGTTTTGAGGTTCATGTACTGCTCTCCAGTGGCCGACTGTGCCCTCCAGTGAATTGATGTCAGTCGTGATGAACAGATTGTGCTGTACAGAAGTGAAGATGCTTAGAACCCCTGCAAATGCTGAAGACCCATGTCTGCTAGAGAATACTCTGTGAAGTGGTCCCATTGTCTCGTACAAAGTACACCTTAGCCTAGTTTTAGTGCTATGCCTCTCCAGTTATGGTCATCTGTTTGCACATGCAACTTCTCTGTCCCTTGGAAAATTTGCTTAGCAGCCTTTTCAATCAGTAATCCATCTGACTTCTGGTCTGTTTAAATCCAGGCAAGTCAGTCCATCATAATGGGAGCCGCACTTGTTCTCTGTGTGTGTTTTTAATTTGTTGTGCTGGCTGAGTCAGGCCCTTTCTCAGTTTTCAGATCCAAATGATGCATTTAAATGGTGGCCGTGATCTGTATGCTGCATGAACAGCCGAGCTGCAAGAACTTGCCAATATCAAACTGTCACAGAAGAAGAAAAGGATACAATTTTCTTTTCCCTTTCTGGCGGGTTGTGTAACATCAATAATCTCTACTGGGTATTATGCTCTCTATAAGAGGCTTTTGTGATTGATTAAACACCTTAGCTTTGTTTTTGGTGTTTTAATCAATTGTAGCAGCCGTTTATAGCTTGGTGTATTACAAAAGAGGAGAGATTAACACTTAATTATTCCAGAGAACAATAACTGGGTGGAGTTGTCTCTAATATTGGTGGCTTTTGTATTCTAGTGGTGGCTAAAGCTGAACTGTTTTCTTGCCCCTGTTTGCGTCTGTAGTTCCCAGAGGAAACTTGGTAAGGTTAGGGTTTTATTAATAGATTGAACTGCATGAACATGAAGGTGGTCTAATGGTTACAGCATAACTGGAGGAGCCCTTGGCCCGTGATCAGACTCTCCCTTCCATGCTTCCCCTGCTTAGTGTGGGGAACACTGTCTTTCTCTTTAACAAGTTGTGGGGGGCTCAAGGGCTTTCCTTCTGTCTGCTGAGCCAGTCGGTATGGTTTGTTATGGAGAATGATTCAGAGTTGGGTGTGTTCAAAGCCCCAGTTCAAAATGCTGCATGTTGGCATACATTTGAGATGGCCTTGGTTCAACAAGGCCTTGGCTCAACAAGAATGGCTCCCATCCTCCAAGGAGAACTCAACCATTTCTTAGAAAAGATTGTAAGAGCTTATGCATGCATATCCAGTTGCATATGTGCTTGTGTGTGGGAGGCAGTTTGTGCCAACCAAGAGCAAGAGAGTATTCTATCTATTTGATAGAAAGGTCAGGCATGCAGGCTTCCCTCTCTGTCAAGCACCTCACAAATCTAGAACATCTCATGATGACAGCTTTTATTTTTCTTCTATTGGACAGTTGACAAATTTATGTGGATGTTGAAACACCTGAGCACATTTGAAAGACTGTATACTCAGCAAAGGATTTATCTTAATTTAGTCATAGTCTGTTCCACTGGATGCTAGCCTGTGGAAATCTGGCTAGCATCAAAGCACCATTAACCTAAAGAGTAGCAGTATATCATATATGTATAAATTTGAACCTTTAGACAATTATACATACATATTACTCTGTTCATAAAGTAATGACATTGTTGTCTGAATAAACTTGTATAAATATGAAACCATATAAGAGCTGCACACCCTGAAATACTTGTGTGTTTGCTTAGTAATACCAATCAGTTGAAGTTAATAGGTCTAATTATGTCACATTAGTGTAATATGTATTTCTGCAGCACCAGTTAAGCACCAGGCTTAACACATCTGAAAATCGTAACCAACCAAACATTAACAGCATGGAATACAGTTATGGTGAGTTAGGATCCAAGGAAAGGGAAAAAAGGCATCTGGAATTGGGAGGTAAAGCAGTTTCTATATGCTTTGTAATATTATCCCAAATGTAGAGGGAGATTAAGCCAACAGAAGTTGCTTGGCAACCTAGGTCTTAGCGGTCAAGGCTGTCATAAAGTTGCTGTGTGCTTTGCTCCCGTTTAGAGATGATCTTGGTCTTTCATGATCTTTCTACCAAGAGTTTGCTGGGATACTGAGACACACGCAGTTGTGGTGCTAATTCTGACATGGGTTTCAGTGACCAAGTAACTGGACTTCTCCCTGCGCTAGAGCAATTAATGCTTCTGTGAGAAAGCTGCTGATGGCTGTAACCGTTTAAAAGGCATTTGCTCTCCTTTGCTAACAGACTTTCCTCCCCTTTTCTTGACATTACCAAAATGCATTTTTTTGTCTTTCAGGTATAACCCCAACTTTAGTGTTTTGCAGCTATACCATGTGGCAGCCTTTAAGAACTGGGCCCTTCCCCCCACCCCCATGTATCTTTTTGTCTGATAGTTTCACAAACACTAATGCACACTTCAAATGCAGGCGATATTTTTTATCACCAAATTGTTTAGCACTTTATGCAGGAAAAACCGGTAGGCCACAGTCATGAAACTTCGAGAGGATGGCTGCTGGCTTCCTGTGGCAGAGCTGGTTGTTGTTCCACCCTCCCCTTCCCTCCTTTGCTCTAACCATTTTGTCTGTCTATCTCGTCTTGTATTCAGTTATCAAAGCAATGCCATGAGGGGTTTTCTTCCTAGTTTGTTTTTTTTTTAGTGCCTAAAAGGGAACAATATATTTTAAGACAACCAAATATATACACAAAAATGGCAGGTGTTCTCTTGGTTATTGGCTGCATTCATAAGAATATCAAGCTAAGGGCCATTTAAGCACAGTTCCCCTATTAGTTTGGCCAATATAAAAGCTCTGTAAATGTATCCTTGAATACATTTACAATATGATTCCTTGTACTATATGAAAGATGCAGTCATGAAAAAAACAGATGACCTTTTCTTTTGAAAAGCAGAAGATTTATTTTCCCTTACTTGGTCTCACTATCCAGAGTAGAAGAAACATGGGACTTAAAAATGTATTGCTTCCCTTTGAAAGTTAATCCTATTCCATATATTCATTAATGTTGGCTCATTCTTCTTCTTAATTTTTTTAAAATTTGGTTTGCATTTTTTTTGCATGACTATGCAGAGTAGCAATAAACTGTTTTTTTGTGTCTGGAAACTCTTCTCTTTCAGATCCAGTAATAAAGTCTTTTTAAGTTCATTTATTTTTTAAGATACAGTATTTTCAATTCTTAAAACAAAACAAAAAAAAAACACTATGTTCAGTGAGCTGTAATGAGATTTTCTAGCCATCAGTAACTGACGCCCATTGGAAAATGGTTAATGTCCTGTAAGAATTTCATTGTCTGCTATTGCTAGGTCACCTCGGGACAGTAGCAGAAGTGGTGAGAAGCTGGAGTTGGAATTATCAAATCTCACAGCGGATGTCCTGGAATTACTGCTGGAGTTTGTTTATACAGGTTCCTTAGTAATAGACTCTGCCAACGCGAAAACCCTTCTGGAGGCTGCCAGCAAGTTCCAGTTTCATACTTTCTGCAAAGTCTGTGTGTCATTTCTAGGTAAGCCTTCATACTGTTTCTCTCAGGTCTGCATCTGAACCTTATAAACTTTCCTCCTTTTAGTGGCTCTGCCACAGAGTTTTTGACTGAATACCATCCATAATACAGCAGAACACCATTTGTTTTTAGCTGTACGTAGGGAGCAGTGCAGCTGTATTAAAATCCATTTGATCCTTGCAACTGACTTCAGTGAAATATGTATTAGTATTAAGGGCTGAATAGATGCCCCAAGTCTGCAGAAAGCAGAACTCCCACAAAATGAGACATTGAGCACAGAACTCTGCTCCACTCCTTGACAATTTCTGCTTCAAAACACAGCCTTCTAGTCATTATCATAATTATATGAATACGGGCTATGCTCGGTAAAATCTTACTACTCAGAAGGCTCAGATGAATAAGAATTCCAGTGGTCCAAGGGAGTTGTCCATCACACAGGTAGCAGAAGCTGGATAGAGGATGGAATAAATGGTACTTCATGCAGATACAGGCATCTACCACTTAACAACCTTCCACTTAACAACAGGCTGCATATAAGAAGGTGGTCAAAACATAGCAAAGAAGTTCTTAATGAGTCAGTCAGTATTTCCATAGCCTTTAGCAGAGTGTCTGTTTACACAACAAAAAGGCTCTGAATTCAAAGAAGAGGCAATCTATTTCCTGTAGCCTGTGCAGCCAGCTAGTGTCTGACAGGGAGTGTCTGTTTACACCACAAAGGCACCAGACTGACCTGAATGTTCACTTAACAACCTAATTGCATAACAGTGGAGATTGAAGAACTTATCCCTATTGTTAAGTGGTGCAAACCTGTACTTCATGCATCTGATGAAGTGGATTCTAGTCCTCCAAAGCTTATGCTGAAATAACTTTATTAGTTTAAATCAGTGGTTCCCAACCTTTAGGAGCCAGCAGACTACTGATGCAAAAATTGGAATCGTCATGAACCACATGCAGCCCCCACTCCCCGCAAATACAATTAAATTTGTAATAATTTGAGATGCATTATATTTTTTAATATATATTTGGGAGTTGCTGCTTTTGTTGCAAGCTGTGGGTGCGGGCAGTCCGTTCTCCTCTCTGTTGGTCTATAGGGAAGAGTCTTCCAAGCTTTGTGCTCCCCACGGACCACCAGAGCAGATGGAGAATGGACCGCCCACAGCCAACACTTCAGAGCCGGCTACAGGCTCCATTCTACACCCTCTCTGGTTATGTATGAGGGAGTGCTCACTAAGCAAGATGCTGAAAGTGATCAAAGGCTATTTTTGTTCCTCACGGACCACTTCTCAGGGTCATGTGGACCACCTCTGCTCCACAGACAGTGGGCTAGGAACCCGTGGTTTAAATGAACACTAACCCAATTTTAGACTTTGTTAGTCTTTGTAGTATTTACTGCTACAAATGAACACCGTTATCTCTGAAAGAATCAATGATGCAACAGAACACGTCAAAATTGTTTGCAAGTTGGATAATTCAGCTTTTCATGGTCATGATTTTTTAAAAATTGGTATAGGTTTCTGTTGTGTTTTTAGCACAGGGTCATTCAGTCCTGATTATACCCTTACAGAATGTGTGTGTGTGTGTGTGTGTGTGTGTATATATATATATATATATATATATATATATATATATATATATATATATATATATATTTTATAAGTGGCTCAAGTATGGTTTCCATAACCAAGCTGGGCAGCTTTCCCACAAAGAGGAGCGGCTTCTTAGTTACCTAGGAAACCCCAGCTTCCATATCTTAATTAGAGTTCTTGTAGCTGGCTAGTCATGCTCCCACAGAGCCCCCTGGTCCTGGTGAGCAGATGATTTCTATGGCAAGACAGCTCCTTTAACCTTGTTTCAGCCTTTCTTGCTCTAGAGCAGGGGTGCCCAAACCCCGGCCCTGGGGCCACTTGCGTTCCTTGAAGACTCCTAATTAGGGAACCTCCAGTCTCCAATGAGCCTCTGGCCCTCCGGAGACTTGCTGGAGCCTGCGCTGGCCTGATGCAACTGCTCTCAGCATGACAGCCAACTGTTTGACCTCTCGCTTGAGCTGTGGGATGAGGGCTCCCTCCACTGCTCTCTGTTTCACATCTGTGATGTAGCAGTAACAGCAAAGGAAAGGCTGGCCTTGCTTTGTGCAAGGCCTTTTATAGACCTTGAGCTATTTCAAGACCTTCATTCATTAATATAAGTTCCATCTCTAATATATTCATTTATGTAAATTTATTCAAATTTTAAATGTAAATTAATTCTTTTTTTCCCCGGCCCCCGACAGTGTCAGAGAGATGATGTGGCCCTCCTGCCAAAAAGTTTGGACATCCCTGCTCTAGAGCTTAGAAGGAGTTCAGAGGATGAGATCCTCAAGAAGATAAAAAATCTGAGAATTATCCTTTGGACCGGGCAGAGACATTGCAGGAAAGACAAGGAATTGCCAGTAGCAATTTAAGATGTTCCTCCCAGCTTAATTTGAAACTGGGATCAACAATTTGAGCTATTTAACACATCTTTTTCCCCTACCCGAATTCCAAATGTTGGGTCCCTTGCTCACCTGATGACATTTTCACTTCATGCTGCAGCCTTATTTCATCATGCCCAATCTTCCCCCAGCCTTGTGCCAGCCAGCCACTTCCATCTGCTGTTGTCACAAACACCTCTGTGCTCCAGTTTCCTAGGGAGGCATGGCTGACTGGCGTGGGGCTGGCGGAAGATCAGACAAAATAAAAGAATGCTGCAGCACAGAACAGAAAGCCCTGCGCTGCATGGGGGTGGTTTTTCCAAACACAGCGATCCACAGTTTGGAGACTGCTGCCCTAGAACATCAAGTCCCCTAGAAAATTTATGCCATAGGGCTTCTTTCTCAAGAAACCAGAGGTATAGGGAGAGAAGCCTAAGCACTCAAACTCATCAGCAGGGGTGTTTGCAAATGGTTTTACTTTTTCACAGATTTCATGATTTGAAAGGCAGAAAGCAGTGTTATGTGTTTTTATTCCAAGTTCTCATTTTTATTCATTTTAAACATGTACTAGGTTGGTGATATAGTGTTAGCAGATGCAGCCACAGTGTTATTTCTAACTAGAAAAGTAATGTATTTTAGTTTCTGGAAAATATTTTAAACACCAAAATGTGGTGTTTTGTGTTTTTATGTGTTTTTAACAAAACACACACACACACAACACACACGCGCCCCTTTCTCTACTTGTCAAGGGCATGATGCTCTCTTCACATGCAAACCAGGTGTTCTGATCTGAACGAGTTTGCATTATGAGACAGGTCATTGGAATCTTTTATGAAATTGCCAGTGGCATAGCACTCGCACTTCATTTTTCTCCTGCATCTCCACCACTTCAAAGTGAACGTTTTCACATTTCCTCGCCTCATGAGCTGGCGCATCACCCCATAAGGCAGGCATTCAGTTTCTGATGTGATGGAGAGTTGCAGAATGAGAAAGACCAAGGCAGAACACCCTTCCTCTTCCCCTTAGTCCAAACTGCACACATCTATTCCAAAGCTGAATACTGTGTGACACTTGCTGTGCTGGTGCAGATATCCTTTAATAGCTATCCTCCAGTGTGTTTTAAATTAATAGATTTTATGGGTTTTAAAATGATCCATAGAAAAATCCATGCACATTATATCCAAAGATTCAGCCACTATAACAAAATACATTTATTTCCACTAAATCAATGTGAGATTTTCCTTTCCCACTACTTAATATTTGAATTCAATGAACCATGTTATGGTTCCGAAATAGGGAGAGTTGGCTGTAAGTTTCATTATATATGAGAAACTGGAGTTTTGTATTCTCATTTAGAGAATTCATAAAACATAATTGCTTATTTTTATTTATAGCTCTTACTGAATTGAGTAATATATAGATATAGTGGAATGCTTGCTATATTAAAAGTTTAAGAAAAAGCATTTCAGTTTGCCTCATTTTTCATTTTTGTATTGCAATAAGCTACAAATCTAGCTCCAAAACACTATTTACAGTGTTCCTCTCAGAACTACCAATGGAAGAACTGGTTTGTTTCTCTTGATATCTCACAGAAGCAAATTGGCCCCATGATTTATTTTTCTTATGTATTCAGTCTTTTTCATCTTGTACTCACCCTCGTATGGTTGTAAGAAATCACAATCCTAGAAATTGTGTAGGATGTTCGAAACTGTTCTTCTTTTTCCTATAACATTTTGAGAACTTTAATTATTTTTTCTTTTATTTGCAAAAATCAGACTCTTAGGGGAAAAAGTAGAAGCAGGATTCTCCAGCATATGAGGTTAGCTTTCCCATGCAAACTTAAATTCTAAGAACATTGAAAGCTGGCATCAGGGAGTGTGGGTGTGGAAATACCATCTGAATGTTAATTGGTGCAGACAGCATTGATTAATAAATACATGCCACCTTTTTGATGGGGAGAAAATTACCTCGGAGCATTGTACCATCCTATAGTTGATCCCATAGTTAAGAGGTTGCAACATCTGCACCAGCACTTTAATTGTTTGGAAGAGAAGGGCAGGAGAGTATGATCTACTTATCAGAAGGCTTGTTCAGGTTCCAGTTTTGTTTCCATGACCTTTTCTAAGGTTTGCCTTTCATCTTTTCTTTGTAATCATGAGGACTAGCAGGTTACTTATGCCTGAAGTCCCTGCTGCAGCCAGTTCCTGTGAGTGGTGCAATTAAACATGCTTACACAAAAAGAAACTTGCCAAGCAAAGTACAATTTGCTTCTATGCAGAGCATGTACTATACATTGGTGCCCAGCCCATTTCTGAGCAAGTTGATAATAGTTTCTGCACACTATTTACTGCTAGTCTGACTGGTATGTCTTGCTTACTCCCTTTTTACTTCGAGATGTTTGGTCTTGAATCTTAATCAGACATTCTATTATTAGCATTGGCAGGCCAAGTAGGAACATCCAATCCCCAAACCTTCTTTAGGCATTTGATCTGCTCTTTTTCCCTTCAGTGGAGATGGTGGTGATTTGCCTGGTGGAGCATTCAGCATAGTTCTCTGTTGCCATAAGGCCACAGAAGTTGCAGATCTTTCTGTCCCCAAAAAGAGGAAGCACTGCTTGTGTTATTTTCTTTGAAAGTATGCAGCATAATTTTAACAGAAATCCTCATCGCTATAGCCGGTGCTTTGTGTGATTACACTTACTGTGATGGCCATGGTGGCTTTGGACAACTTGGAAAGATCACTTTCCATTTCAGAAATGCTCAAACCAAAGCTCCAGCCCTGACTTTTGAGATTACCACCCCCGACTTTTGAGATCATAGCTTCACAGACAGCCATAAAGGTTAGAAATGTGCTCTTTTTTCTAAATGGAAGCTGAGATTATCAGGAAATTAGACCTACCACCACATTTTGCACTTTTTGGGGGGGTGGTGCTCCCATAGAATTGTCACATGCCTATAAAGAAGGAGATGCTTGTGGTCAGGAGAGTTGATTTGTGAAGAGGGGCTTAGCCCATTCTTCCTAGAATAGCTTCAACTTGCACACCAGCTGTGCCCCTGCCTTGCGAAAGCAAACCAGACCAGTCACCCTTGTGCTGGTTATATCACTTGGATTATTTCAACAGGCTCTTTGTGGGAGTTCCCTTGAAAAGCATTTGGAACCTTCAGCTGTTTTAGAATGCAGATCAGTGATGCAGAGCCTCTTAGCTGGAGCATGTTACTCCAATCTAACTTGACAGCACTAGCTCTCTTCCTGTTTATGGGTTCAGTTCAAATTCTGGCCATTACCTTTAGAGCGCTAAACAGTTGGGACCTATTTACACAAAAGACTGCCTCCTTCTGTTTCTACCCCTTATTGAGATCTTCAAGAGGGACTGTACTCAGCTTGTCATTACTTGCTGACCCTCTACTGACGTTCACACCGGTCAAGGCTTTTTTCATCGGTAGTCTCCAGGCTCTGGAACTGCTTCATGCAGAAGGTTCAGATTGGTCCTTTCCTGTATATATTAGGCCTGTGATGTATTATTACTTGAGTTGGATCTTGCCTGATACAATTTTGATTTTCTTTTTATTATGTTGTTAGCCACCTTGGAGACTTTTTACAAAAGGCAGAATACAAATTATAAAAATAAATAAATACAGTCTAATGCATATTGGCAGCGGCTTACCTCATCTTCGACCCAAGGCAATGATTTGCGGCGTCACCCCCAATTACTTCCAGCTTGCAGACTGTAGCTCGTTGTGGCCATTTCTTCTCCGCTCTGAGTTCTACGGTGGCCTGGCCACTGCAAAACTCAGAAGCAGCAGCCACTCTGACCTGTGGTTCCCAAGCTGGAAATAATTGCCACCGCAGGCCAAGTCGCGTTGTGTCTGAAGGGCTAAAGACTCAGCTAGCCAGACTCAGCCTGAAGTTCTGATTACTTCTGGTTTGCAAGCTGCAGCTCAGAGCAGCCACTTCTTTGCTCCGAGTTCTACAGCAGTTACGCTGAGCTAGACCAAGTCGCTTCTTTGTATTCTCACATAGCTCACGAGAACAGAAAGCAGCACAGCTGAAGGAGGTCAGGCAATCTTCAGCCCTTCCAAGCCTTACCCTACTCAGCCCAAGGCACTCTCTTTAATATTGTTCTGCAGCTCCAACAGCGAAGCTCAGTGAGCAGACCACTTCCCACCCCCTACTTGCTACACTAGTGATGAGCTTGAGCAGAAGACACAGGAGAAATGCACTCACATCTTTTTTTAACTCCCCACTCCACTTTCTTTATTCTCATGTCCCTCCTTAATAACCATATTGTTATATACTTAAACATGGTCAAAGCAGCCTTGTGCTAGTTTCTGGATTTGTACTTAGTTTTCCCTTTATGTATATTTTGAGGAGTCTAAGGTAATGTTGTCCACATTTGAGATTTAAGATGGGCTCCTTTATATCCAAGTCTCCTTTCAGGTTGTAGATGACAGTGAGTCACCACCAAAACCAGGAAGGAGAATGATGCAGGCTGTGTCTTCAACAGGTTTAGTTAAAAAAAAAAAAAAAAAAGACCAATATAGCTAAGCAAGTGAATTGTGACATGAAAATGCTTCAGGTAAATAGATGACCTGGATTTTTAACCTTTCCTCTCTTTTGTGTTTCATATATTCCTTTCAGAAAAACAATTGACTGCTAGCAATTGCTTAGGAATATTAGCCATGGCTGAAGCAATGCAGTGCAGTGAGCTGTACAACATGGCGAAGGCCTATGCCTTGCAGATTTTTCCAGAGGTGGCAAATCAAGAAGAGATTCTTAATATCTCAAAGGACGACTTCATTTCCTACATGTCCAATGACAGTCTGAACACAAAAACAGAAGAGCTGGTGTATGAAACGGTGATAAAGTGGATTAAAAAAGATGCTGCAATCAGAACTCGGGTAAGGGGGGAAAAATCCTCTTAGATGCTTGGTCTTTTTTCCACTTCAGTAAATAGCGCTTTAAAATGAAATGCTGTTCTGTGCCATTTTTAATCTAAACCACCTTCCCCTAAATACAAAAGCAAAAAGGATGTAAAGTAGAAAAAAGAAAATCCAGGCTATGCAGAAATTTTCTATAACTTTACCATCTGATCTCCGTGCCTTCTTCGAATTTAAAAGTCTGCATTTGTTCCATGTATCTTGCTAAAAAATAGGTTGGTCAAAGATAGCTCTTGAAGGATTCTGTGATTAGGTGCCATTTGTGCCTTCAAAAATTGGGATATGGTGTTAGGAATAGCAAAATCTTCAGTGAAGCTCCAGAGCAGCGGTTTTCAACCTTTTACATCTCACTGCACACCAAGAAGGTGCTAAAATTGACAAGGCACGCAATTGGTTTTTGGACAATTGACACCACACTGCAACCCAGGAGCTCACATCCCCCAGTGGCCGTACTAATATTGTGACTCTCCCCCAAACTCCTGCAGCACACCCGCAGACCATTCATGGTACACCGGTGGCACACAGTGGTTGGAAATTGCTGCTCTCGACTCTAACATGGCTGCTTTATAGATTTGGCATACTGAAGGTAGCTACACTATGTCTGTTCCGGCTGTACAGATGCCAGTAAATATTTATTGGGGTAGCTTCTCTGGACAGTTACTGTGCTGTGCAGTTGACCTTAACTGCGATAAGGGATTCCGATAAGGGTTATAAATACTACCTGGTTTTGAGAGCAGCAGTAGTAAAATGTTGTCCTTGGGCTAAAAGAATTACAACAGTAGCACGTAAATTTGCCAGTTGCTCGAGCTGATTAAGATTTGTAGTGAGCTAACTTCACACGCTATCGACCCAAGGCATAAGAATTGACTTGGTGATCAAGCAACCTCCGCATTTGTTTGGGATGCTGCTCCTGCAGTTCTTGGTACGACTCCCAAATGAAAGGCATGAAATTATACTCTCTTAAATTGTTCAGCATTTGAAAGGGAAATGTTTGGACATCTATTTTTCATGTTTCCTGAGTGCACAGTGCAATGACAGTGTGACTGAATTTTTCTGATTCAGCCCAGGCTATCAGAGTTGCCTATAAGAATGGCTGCAACAGCCATTTCCCCAAGGATACTAGTAAATGTTTAACTTTTAATTATAATCTACAGTGTTTGTTAATTTCCATTGAGAATTTGTGAACCACCCAGACGGACACCATTTATAAGTGAGTTTTAGAATTAGGTTTGAATTTAGTACATACAAGAAGTCTGTACACAGTGTGTCACATCAGTTCTGGACTGATTACAGATTACTGTTCAGTTGGGGAACATGCATGCTAGATGTGTAGTTTTGGTGAGGACAGTGGAAAGCAATGTTGTATGTGAAGAGCAAGTGTGTTGTAGTGACTAAGATTTCAATTCTATACACCCTTACTAGGGAGTATGTCCCGTTGTGAGGCTTCACAGTGAGGCTTGCTTCTGAGTAGACATGTGTAGGACTGTTATAAGAGATGGGCAGCCAAATCCTACACTCCCAGGGCTTCAGTGGCACCAAAAATGGCTGCCGCTGTATCCTGCAAGGTGACTTTTGTCCCCTTCCCCCTGATAAGCTGAGTAGCCCCGCAATGGGGTACTCAATTCTACGTTGACCCAAGGGTTAGTGTAGAATTCGAGCCTCTGTGTCGGGCCAGCGGCCTGAAACAGAGGTTCAAGATCTGATGGAGCGAAGCTCCAGTGGTCCCGCCTCCCTTCCACCCTGCTCTCTCCCCTCAGCAAGCATCCTCCCCACCTCCCCCCATCCTGGAACACCTCCTCCCCACCTCTCCCACACCCCTGCATACCTCTCCCCTGCCTGGCGGTCTGCACGACCGCCAAGCAGCAGAGCTTCATTGCTCTCCCGGTGCTAGCTCAGTGCTGGGCTAGCACTGGCACTAGGGCTCACAAACGTGCCTTATGGCACATTTTCAACAGTGCGCGCCGATGGTGAGCCAGTGCACACTGTATAGGATTGGGCCCTGAGGTACAAATCAGGTCTCCATCAGTTTGAACCTCACCTTTGCCAGGAACTCCTTGTGAGACCTTAGGCTAGCCATGTCTCTTCTGTCTCAGCTCCCAGCTGCTATGTGGAGAGATTGATACTTGCCTTTCAGGGCTGTTGTAACATATTATAATAATAATACAGGTATTTCTATACCGCCTTTCTTGGTCCTCAGATTTCTCCTTAGACTTTATTCAAGGCGGTTTACATGGGCAGGCAATTTAAACCCCAGTAGGGATTTTTAGAATTTGAAAGAAGGTTTCTATCTTTCAAGAAACATTCAGGTGTTTCTTTCTTGATCTGGTCGCACATTCTGGCCTCCATCATCCCACGCTCAGAGCAGATGGAATAGCTCGACTCAGCTTGTCAGCTACTTCAAGGTCGCACGGTGCCGGTGGCCTCGAACTGGCGACCTTTGGATGATATCTTCAGGCAAATGGAGGCTCAACCCTCTAGACCAGACCTCCTGCCCATTATCTGCCCATTACATGATCTCGATGTAATCAGGTGAAACACTTGGAAAGTGCTATACAAATACCTTTTGTTGTTGTTGTTGTTGTTGTTAAGATCATGGTGGAAGGGAAATGTGGTTGATTAGTTGGAATGAGTTAGGGGGTGGAAAATTTTAGAGCTAGAAATTTCACATTATCAGAACACTTATTCCTGTACTTTTGAAACTTTATAGTTCCTTAACAATTTTGTCTGTACTGGTGCAGATGGCTGATTGAATATTGACCCTGTGCAATGAACAGAATTAATGCAGGGGGATTCTTTTTGTCTCCACCCTGAATTAGGGAATCTGTTTCATGGAATAATATTGATGTCTCTTCTAAAAAACAAAGTGAGAGTTAACGTAAGGACAACTGCTAATTATAATTTAATTCCCAAAGGCTTATTTTTGTGAAAGTTGCTTTTGCCCCACTTATGTGAGGTCGCCCTAGGACATCAAAGCATCACTTCATCTTATAGTGTCATCTCCCAATGAGTCATTGCTCTGAGGGAGATTGGTAATTTCGGGTTATATATCGGCATGAGTCATGAGTATACAAAATGTAAATATTCTGAGCAATACTCTCAAACAAGAAGAATGAGATGAGAAACTGAATTTGTAGGGAAAGTACCTTAGCAGAATCTATATGCACTTGAGAAGTCTAGGATGACCACTCATGGAGCAGTTTGAGAGTGAGTACTCTGATGTGCTGAAGCATATGCCTAGCAACCAAATCAACCAGTGGGCCAGGTTGGGGAACTGCTACCACCTCAAGTGTTAATCCGCCACTCCCAGAATTGCCCCTTAGTAGTATTCATGGAGGGCTGTGTAGGCAGTTACACCAAGCCACTTGGCTTGATGCTGGCTGAGTTCAATAAACTTTAATCTGAAGGGGGGGGGAAGCAAGGAAGAACCATGTGCAGTTACTGGACACATTCGGTGGCCTCCCAGTGCTTGCTTGATTGTTCCTGTGGTTTTTCCCCCTTGCTTCCACCTCCAATTTCCTATTCCATTTTCTTTTTGTGTAATGACTTACTGAAACTAAACAGCACAGTGTTGGCCTGAAAATTATAATGGCCCCTGATCTAATAGCTGTGAGCTGACTGGGTTTGTCAATGTCCAGAGGAACTATATTTCGAAGCCCCCTGATGCCCAGAATACTTATGTTTTCATAAACCAGGTTTAGCTGAAACCTTTTAATCCTGCCATTTCAGACCTGGTGATGACCCAGGCAAAAAAAGGAGGATTTTAATCCCTGATAATAAGACATAAGGATAAGCCTTTAACTTCATTATATTTATTAGATATTTCTTAGAGCCGCTGATGGGCATCTGCAAGGTGACTCAGCCATTCTGTGCTGGTCCTCCTTTTGGTTTCTGTTTTCAGGTCTGCATGCAGATTCACAAGCAAGTGTTTTAGAATTGGTGCCATATCTGTTGCCAAAACAAGTTTTCCAAAAATAGAACCCTGTGCTGAGTAGCTGTTTTTTTCTTTTAGATCATGATTCCTCCCCCCCCCCGCCCCGCAGCACACATTCATGCACAATCTAATCCACAGTTCCATCAACAAAGTGAAAGGACATGTCTTTCATGCCCCATTGGAAGCCCATGTCATGTGGGAGGGGCTCAACAATGCACCTCCTTTCTGTAGCAGCATTACCTTCACTTGGGGAGCTGTGGAAATGCTGATGTGTCAAGGAGTCACATCATAGTTCATCCCACTTTTGATGCATCAAGGAGCACATGACACACTTAAGCCATTTTTGCCCAACATAGCATATAAGCAACAGTGTCCAAATGTGTGCACCTGCAGGCCAGACAAAAATTTGTTTAAGAGACTTCTATTGAATTTAATGGACTACATACATACTGGTGAAAGTTTACTCAGATTTCATGAGACATCCCGTATGGAAGACATGGCCCTTTCTGATTATGATCCTTTTGGTAGCACAAAGAATTCTTGTAGAATAAACCTTTTATGCGCAGGAGTAATTTTAGGTTGCAGCCCATTGCGCAGGCTGTGTTATATTTTCAAGACTGCCAGTTTCCTCCTGCTGTGGTGATTTTATAAATTTAAATGTTAAGAAGTGGCTTTTGCTTATCTTCCCTTTGTCGCTGCTACTGTAACCATTTTCATGTTGGCTGTTTTTCAGTATAGCTTCTCATTCTCCTGCTTCTGATGTGCTTGCTTAAGTTTACAATAGCATCTTTGTTTTGCCCATGTGTTTGGTTTCATATATTTTTGTTTCTTCTTTTTTTAAAAAAATTTGGGGCTTTTAATTTTTGTGCTTCTGCAAAAAGGAGTGTTGTGCCATTAAACTGATGTTAAAAATATGGGGAGCTGTTTGCTTTCATGTGCTGCAGATAAATCACTTTTCAAGGGTGACTGCCCTAACTTTTCCCCCCTTCACTTCTCTGTATCCTGCTGGCTTATAATAGGCTTCCTAGTCACACAGATGCTTATTTTTGAAACATAGAAGATGTTCCTTTTCAGACTGCTTCCCTGAGAACCATGCCTTTAAAATTTCATAATGGCATCTTTACATTTGGGAACTTGGGAAGAGATTACTCCAGGGGTGTATATAAAGTCAAGCAACAGGCTTGAACATGTTTGCTAAAAAATGTATCTGTGAATATATGAGTGACACTTCCTTGTGGGTAGAAAAGATGATACAGTGTCTGACATCGAAATTTGCCAGACAACTCTGGACGCTCTCTTTGAACTCTGAATTCAGTACCCCTCAAAAGAATCTCAGTCTCTTGCAGAAGAATGACACCTGCCATTCTTGTATTGTATTGGCAACCTTCAGTCTCGAAAGACTATGGTATCGCGCTCTGAAAGGTGGTTCTGGAACAGTGTCTAGTGTGGCTGAAAAGGCCAATCCGGGAGTGACAATCCCTTCCACACCAGGAGCAAGTGCAGTCTGTCCCTGGTCTGTCTCCCTGGCTATGGGCCTTCCTTCTTTGCCTCTTAGCCTCAGACTGTTGGCAAAGTGTCTCTTCAAACTGGGAAAGGCCATGCTGCACAGCCTGCCTCCAAGCGGGCCGCTCAGAGGCCAGGGTTTCCCACTTGTTGAGGTCCATCCCTAAGGCCTTCAGATCCCTCTTGCAGATGTCCTTGTATCGCAGCTGTGGTCTACCTGTAGGGCGCTTTCCTTGCACGAGTTCTCCATAGAGGTGATCCTTTGGGTCATTCTGCCAATTCTGCCAATGGTCACCTGCCATTCTGGCCTATCATGAAAAGGAATCTTCAACATTTTTTGGTTATATAGAAATTATAGAGCATAGTTTTGTTGCATGCTTGGCATTTATTGCCTTCACTGCATTTTTATTGGTTGTTTATAAATTAATGTATAAAGTTCCTGCAGTTCATGGGAGTGTGGGTGGTGGATCAGATTTGAAATGGAAGCTGTGAAACATGTTGGATGGTTGTTGGGGTTTCTGCCTTTCTTGGACATAGCCAGCATCCTCACTAATTACTGGGTAAAAAACTCAGGTGAGCAATATTATGATTCCTGCCTATAGCACTGTTTCACACAGCACTGTGTTTTCCAAGAGCATATCCACAGCTTTATAGGAGGTGTTGCTTTACACTCTGGGGGCACTTTGTTTAAGTTATCTACCTGTGTTAAAGGTCTTGATCTACCTGTGTTAAAGAATGCCATGTAGCAGTTGGCTGCCTGTGGCATGCTGTTTGTATTCAGCAGCTTACCATGCTAACTGGTAAGCATCATCAACCATTTGCAGTGGTGAAGAGAATAATCATCTGAGTGTTTTACTCTGCCATTTTCCAGACAGTGTTCTGGAGAACCCTGGTGTACCTTGACAGAAGGTCAGTAGTGACGGACAAACAGCGTGTCCACCACTGCCAGTAGACTCCAAATGTGTACACCTGCAGGAAAGTATTGGGTGTGTTTTGGGTGCACCTGAGGCATTGGTGAAGCCCAGCAAGTCTGGCCACTTTTCAGCATGATCTTGAATTACAGTATCTGCAAAAGATTGGAATTCTGTAGCATATATAGGGAGGTTTTCAGCAGAAGTGTTGATATGGGATGTAGATTTCTATTGAAAGTAGACATTCTCATGAATGATACTCACATGGAGATAGCCAACCCATGTGAGCCGTGATGTGTGCACTAACCCACAAACAGTAGCCCGTATTGGCTCATTTTTGTTCATGGGTTTTATATTTGACCCGTGTCTTGAAGGTCCTATTTGTGAGAATTGCATTGGACTATTTTAAGAGGGACCTAAAGTGTTGTATAACACTCCAGCTGAGACTTGCCTGGAAAAGCAACTTGCCTGGGTTCTTTGCAAAGGTCATCAATCTGCTTGTAGAAGAATAAATAAGTACTCAATATTTATTAAGCTAATGCTTTGTAAATAACTTTATCCCAGAGTCCCAGAACTGAATTCTAACTGTAAATGGCAACACTTCTGGAATTTTCTGAGCACTCCTGATAATGCAGTTTTATTTTTATTTATCTATTTTTTTAAACCCTGAAAATAAAGGAAGCAGTCAGCCCCAGATGCTCAGTTCCTGGCTAGTGAGGCAGTGTTCATGTGGCAGCAAAAACAGACAATTGACTAGAGGCATTTCTTTTGATTGTTTGACAAGCAGTAGAAGGCCTGTAGCTGCCTGGAACTTCTAGAAGAACTGAATTTGCTGTTTCTCTCTTCTTCTTTTTGGAAATGTAAATCCTGATAATTATTCCCTTGACAAGCTCATTGTAATAGCGGAGAGACTGGGAGCACAATCCTATGCATGTCTGCTCAGAAGTAAGTACCATTGTGTCCAAAGGGGCTTTACTCCCAGGAAAGGGTGTATAGGATTGCAGCCTGAGTGTACATAAATGGATTGTGCAATAAGGTGTCATGATGTGGAAAGCAGAATGCACTCATTGTGTTGATATACTGTGGAGTGAACTGATATCATCATGTTTTGAGATCACAAATGGGAGGAGCTAGTTTATCTCAAGGCAGAACTATATTCTTCAAGAACAAGGGCCTACAGTCCAAAATGGCAGCCCTATGTGCTGTTCTTCCCTCCCCTATCATAATGACTGGTTCTTGCCATGTTTTGCTGGTATCATCGCAATGTATGCACCACCACCCCTCACAATATTGACTGCTGCTAATGGGAGTGTTGAAACCCATGTCACAGTGTCATCTGGATAAAGGGAAAAAAAGAAGTGAGATGTTACTGGGGAGGGGGAACTCAATATGGGGCTCCTGTTTGGTGTGACAGTCCCATGTTCTTTGTACTATATGCATGGACATTTGTACCAGCTTAGCTTTGATTTATGAGAGGGACATCTTTTACTACTTAATTTGATACATATGGTAGAACTACGCTTTCAAATTTTGATCTGGCCACAATGTGATCCTTAATATTATGCTAACTTATCCTGCTAGTCCCTTCTGAAAATGTTTGTTGTTTCCTAAACTAAGAAATAATCAGCTCTTATTTATTTTTCTGCAAAGATATTTTATTATGTATACCCTTTTATTAGGTATGGGCATATCTAATATTCAAATATGGAGGTTTCTTCTGTGGAAAGGCTCAGCTGGAGTCCTTATCTCTTTGGGGGGGAAAGAAAGGATTTTGGCTTGTGGTTAGATACTGTCATCCTGAAATGGAAACAGGTTTCTTTCAAACTGTTTTGGAAAGTGCACAAGATTTACAGACTTCTTGATACAGAGAGAGCAAATGTCTCAGTAAGGCTTTAGTACAAGCTCTAATATAGGGGTCTCCAAACCTTTTGGCCAAAGGGCCGCATCACCAAACAGGATATAGTGGAGATGGAAAAGGTGCAAAAGAGAGCAACAGAAATGATTACTGGGCTGAGGCACCTTCCCTATGAGGAAAGGCTACAGCATTTGGGCCTCTTCAGTCTAGAAAAGAGGTGCCTGAGGGGGGACATGATTGAGACATACAAAATCATGCAGGGGATGGATAGAGTGGATAGAGAGACGCTCTTTTCCCTCTCACATAACACCAGAACCAGGGGACATCCACGAAAGCTGAGTGTTGGGAGAGTTAGGACAGACAGAAGAAAATATTTCTTTACACAGCATGTAATTAATTTGTGAAACTCTTTGCCACAAGAAGTACAGTAGTTGTGGCATCTTGCCTGGATGCCTTTAAGAGGGGATTGGACAGATTTCTGGAGGAGAAGTTCATTACGGGTTACAAGTCATAGTAGGTATGTACAAGCTCTTGGTTTTAGAGGCAAGCTGCCTCTGATTGCCAGATGCAGGGGAGGGCACCAGGACGCAGGTTGTGGCTGTTGTCTTGTGTGCTCCCTGGGGCATTTGGTGGGCCACTGTGAGATACAGGAAGCTGGACTAGATGGGCCTTTGGCCTGATCCAGCAGGCTCTTCTTATGTTCTTATCAAATATCTGGCACAGTGTCAAGGGCTGGAAAAACAATTTTAAATATAAAATTAAAGTACATTAGAGATGGTACTTGGAGAAATCCTGGAAATTTGAGCCCATTCATTCATCTAAGTTCCAACACACACCACACAAATAAGGCACACCCCATTAAAAAGACCCCCTTAAAAGACCCCCATTGCCCCACCCCATAAACACAGCTCCGGTTATGGCTGATCAAATGTGCCAGAGGCTGGCCACGGGCCAGATAGAGGCTCACCAAGGGTCACATCTGGCCCCCAGGCCTGGGTTTGGAGATCCCTGCTCTAATACAAGGCTGCAGTACTAGAATCACCCCTTCAAGCTTCTGTGCACATGCTCAATAGTATTGGTGTTCTATTTTTCAGTACTGTGCAAATTTAAAATGTCCAGTTATAAAATGAAATGGTTTGCCCATCAAAATATTAATGAACCTTCTATAAAACTCTTTAACTCCAAGAAAGCTCTGTTTAAATAGTAGCTTGATGGCACCTGTGGGCATAAGGTTTGAGGAGAAAGTGGAAGCAATTCATTAAATAGCCAAGTAATTGATTATCAGCACAATCCTATGCTGGTCTCTGCTGGTGGGACATACATGTGTGCTGTCGCAAATGTGCCATAAGGCATGTTGCAGCATCACAGCATGATGCCAGCAGAAAGACCAGCACTGGCATGCTGGACCAGTTGGAGACCTGTGCCCACCGGAGCAGTTAAGGTCTCTGAGGATGGCTGAAGGGAGGGCAGGACAGAGGCAGGAGGGGGTTAATGGGGCAAGGGAGGGCAGGGAGAGGTGGATCAGTCTCAGGAGGGCGCAGGAATAGCGGCAGAGGCTTCTGCTGTATTCTGTCCCCTTTAAAAGACCTGATTTCCCCACATGGGGTTGCTTGGATTTCTGCCAGCTGTTTTGCTGGTTCAAGCCACTTACTCCAGGCAAGGGAATGAATGTTCCCTTACTCTGAGGTGTTCATGAGCAGCCTCCTTTCCTGGATAGTATACAGAGGCCATTTCTGTAGGGCAGAGGATGGGATTGGATTGCCCATTAGGGCTTGATAAATTTAGGTCACCATGGTGACTCAAAATTCAGAGGCTGAGGAGCAGCCCTTGCTGTAAAGTGTGATGGTTTCTCAGCTGCTAGAGTGGTTACAGCCCTTTGTCACTGGGTTGGGGGATGGAGGTAGGTGCAGGAGGACCTGTTGTTGGAACCAGGTCAGAAAAGGTACTTAGTTATGGAGGAAGTCTCTCTCACTGATTCTGGGAGGGGAGCTCTCTCACAGACTCTATAGGTCTTCTAGGCATGTGTATGTGGTTCTGTCGCCCCCAAACCAGTCTGGAAAGGAGACGGGGGAGATCTTGTTTTGCAAAACATTACTCTGAAATAAGCCTACTGAGTTCATTGTGACTTACTCCCAGGTCAGTGTGTATCGCATTATGGCCTTAGTGTCCTGGGTTTTAACTTTTGAGGAAAAAAGAAACTTCTTTATTTACTTTTTTGATCAAAGCCTTAAGATCTTTTTGCTGTTGCGTTGACATTTTTCCAGTTCTCCTACCACCACAGGGGTTGGAAATGAGCCTTTTAATGCTTATTTATGTGAAAAATCTAATTTATATCATTCACTGGTGGCACGTGAGGTATTTTTAGCTGGCATTAAAACATAAAACACTGAAAGCTGAAAAATTCATCTGGTTCCTAGATCCAAAGCAAGTCTGTCAAGTTTGTTGTGGATTAAAAGAAATAAAGAGCTGATTTGAAAAGGGTTGTGAGGACTGAACTTGGCAAAACCACAGGTAAAAGCGGAAGAAAATCGACTTGCTTGTGTTTTGAAAAGGGCAGTATAATGTAAGGCAAAACACTTACAGGAACAACCCATCCACACACTCACTCAACCCGTTTTTGCCTGGCCCACAGGTGTACACATTTGGTCCCTGTTGCATATATGCAACGTTAGGCAGAAATGGCTTAAAGAGGCCTCAAGTAATCAGTTTTATGTTGTCATTCCATGTTGGTTAGTATCGCCGTGTTATGAAGGTGCACTTCCTGACCTTTTGCCTCTCCCTGCTGCTTACAATCATGAAGTCATCAGAATTTCCAATAACAGTAGCATCCCACCTTTTGTGAAGCCATGATTCCTCCATTGCCCTATTCAGTGTGCACACCAGGGTGTGGGGACACCAGGTCCACAGAAAAAAAGCGGGGGAGCACATGCACAGTCAAAGTGGAGGCCACGGCTCTTTTCTGTGGACTATGGTAGGGTAGTTCAGCCTCACCTGCTGTCCCAACACCTCGTGTCCCTGGTGCACACAATGCACCCTCCCCCCCTCCACTTGGCTTTTTGAAAAAGGTCAATTATACTCCTGTTTCAGAATGGCACTCATAGATGTTAAATAAAAATGAAAAGGAATAGTGGTTGAATAGGAAGAGTCTGGAAAGACTTGCTGAATCTAGCACTACCAAAATACCACAACAGGAAATGCTGTCATTATGCTGGCTTTTCACAGATAGTAGCAATACAGCTGTCAAGAAAATAGTGTTAATAAACCAATCCCTTGGGAATCAAGAAACCATCATGGTTTCCTGGGTTTAAGAACAAAATGTCTGAAAATATTTCTAGGGACTTGCAAAAACAAATCAGCCTGCTTTCCCAAAGAGCCCCACATAAAGAACACTTAAGCATGTCCTGAACTTTCTCAGAGTCTCCATGCCTGGTTATCTTTCTTTTAGTGTTAAGCTCTTGTAAGATATCCTTACAAGTTTCTGCTACTTCTTGACCAAAAAAAAAAAAAAAGGCAAATTATTTAACTCTTGTATTGTCTAGTCAAAAATAGCTCTGCATAGACCAAATGTATGTGGATAGAGACAGGATGGGGTTATGTTTGCTGTACCCACACATCCCTCATGCATAAGCTCAGGTTGATACTCTCCATTTTCCCGGGCTGCGTATTCACAATAAGGATTGTGTATATAGCATCTGTGTATGTTGGAGTGTATGCATATAGACTATAGTGCAGGTGGGACCTCCAAGGCAGGTGTCGTTAGGGACTGGGGCTGATGTTCCCACTCTTCTTGTCAGTCTACATTTGTACAGAAAGATCATTTGCACAGAGTTAGGCTGCAATCCTATACACACTTACTGAGAACTCAATGGGACTTACTTCTGAGTAGACATGGATAGGATTGTGCTGTCAGAATTTTTATTTTATTTTACAAACATCTGCTAGTGTTTCTTACTTGGTTTCTTGCTTGTCTTCTAGTATTCAAGTTAATTAAATCATGGATACCTTCTGTCCTAGCAGGGTTTTAGAATAATGCTACTCTTTGTGTGCCTGACATGTCATTAGCTTGGCTTGCTATTATAAACAGCTATTAAGTCCTGTCTAAGCCTTTTCCAATCCTCAGCAGCGTTATTTGATAAATTCAGTAAGTGAGGAGCCTTTTCCTTTGTTCATAGTCCTTATACTTGTTTTCATTTCTTCTTCTTTGTCTTTCATCTCTATTTGGTATATTTCTGACATATGTTCCATTACTGGAGGGCCATTTTATTTAAATTCAGCGATACATGAACAACATCACATATAAGTACCTTTTATATTTAGATTTAGACTCCAAAACTGCCATATGTAATTCTGCACAGTTCTAAAATCTTTCCCTTTCGATAGTGGGGCCTTTTAAACATTGCCCCAGCTATATGTTATTTTATTGTTTAAATGAGCCAGCCATGTGGGTGGGGATCTGAATCTGGGGAGTCATATGGATCTGGCTTGACCAGTTCGTGTAAATGCTACCCCAGCCACATGGGAGTTGCTCATGGAAAAATAGCTTCTGCTCAGCTAGGCTAAAACAGCAACTGTTACCCTGCACATGCCCGATCTCATCTGATCTCAGAAGCTAAGCAGCGTCAGGCCTGGTTAGTACTTGGATGGGAGACTGTCTGGGAATACCGGGTGCTGTCAGCTTATACTGTAGTCTTTCGAGACTGAAGGTTGCCAACCAGCTAGGCTAACATATTAAAGTGCCTCACTGTCATTGTTATGAAGAATCTATGGAATTTTTTTAAGAACTGCTGTGATTGTTCTTTACTACAGCTGTTTGCAAATAGGTCTTTAGGTTTAGTGCCGCCAAAGCACAACCAAATCTCATAAAAGTTAGTGCAGCACACTAATTTTATGGTGGCTGCATCAAAAGTCCTTGGGTGCATTTCATATTTTAGTAGTGGGGTAGTTGTAGCTGCTGCTCTAGGAATGCTTAAAATGTGCTTCACCAGCTCCAAAAAAAAATGACTTAAAAGAATTGGTACTTTACTAGTGCCACAGTCATAAATAATGCTAGAGTAATATGAAAAATCATTTGGGATAAGGAAATTCCCCTGTCAATATCAGCAGTTTACCAACCTGTCTACCAGCTGTAAAGCCAAGAGCAGTAAATTGTCAATAAAAATAAGTTGCATTATGTGTCCACGAGGGATCATTTGGGAGTAGAGGAGATAGTTGATGGTAAAAGAGATTCAGAATATTTCTGGTTGTAACAAAACTGAAATTGTGGAGGCAGCGCTGAAGAAACCTTGATGATGTAACTCATGGGGAATGTTAAATTCACAAATAATGCATGTAGTCAGAATATGCAGACTGTCTCAGAATATCAGTTTGTAATATAGAAAGCCCTAGCTTGTGAGAATCCAAGAGAATTCAAGCAGTATAGTCACATGCAAAACCTGTTTGCATGGATATTTTGGCTTACCTATATGTCCACACAACTGTTTGCATCTCTGGGCAGATCCAAATCATTGTTGCTCAGGCATCCTTTAAACGTGAAAGAAAGAAAGATGCACAAAAAATTACGGATATTGGAAACAAAAGACTGCAATCTAGAAAACCCGTTTATGGCTAGGTACAGCTCTCCTTGTTACCACCCACCCCCACTGCAGAGGATGATTATTACAAATATTTTTATAACACTCTTCAGCCCCCCCCCCATCACAAAATAGTTCATGTGGCAAAATAAAAATATGCACCCCTGTCACACGGGGGCTCGCACTCTTACAAAAGACAGAATAGAGTCATCAGCAAATACCACAAAAAGAGATGCTATGCTGGGGTGAATAAGGGACGGTTCCCCCTCATCTTCCCTATGAAAGCAGCAGGGTTGAGAGTTTGCAGCCCAATCATTCCTGACTCCCCATGCAGTGATACCAACATGGTTTCTGCTGAATCCCTCAGGGGAGTTTTGGCATATGTAGGCCTCCTGAGGGCAAAGAAACATTTGTTCCCTTCCCCCAGGTAAGCCCTTGGTACCTCATGGATCAACTGGGACCTGTGCCAGTGATATCACTGGTGCAAGTTTGTGTGGACCCATGAAGGCGGATCTGGTCCAGGAAGGGGATTTGGATTCAGCGGATGCCATTGCCACAAAACCTGCCCCTTCCAGGACCCAATCAGCCCTCCTCCCCATTCCCTCCTCCTCTCATCCCGTTCCACAACGCCCTCCCCAAACCCTCCTGCCTTTGCACAGGCTTATCTGCAGCAGCAGACATTTCTAGTCTGTCAATGCACAAACCCAGCTGCCAGTGGTGTTGCTAGGGGGTGCGGGCCGCACCATGTGATGCACACGGAGCAGGGTGACAACACTACTGGCCAAAATAGTTAAAATCACAGTTTTTAGGTGTAATTCCATCATGTTATATATCATTTATTGCATAATTTCATGCAGAATGCAATGAAACAAACTGCATTGAAATATCTGTATTCTATCAAAAGTTATAGTGAAAAACCAGTGGGGATGGGGCAATAATGCCCTGCCCACTACCCAGGGCGTTGCCATGCTCACTGTATGGGAGGAGGTCCATCATGGGGGTGACGCGGTGGCCTCCCAGACTGGGTGATGCAAACCCTAGTGATATCACTGATTTAAAAAATACAAAAACTTTTCCTATCAAGTTAGCACATATTAATATGCTGCTATGGTCACAGCCAGAGAACAGACTCCCTTTATATAAATATAATATTTAGTCAGCTGTGCTGCCATTAAGATGTCATGTTACAACTTTATTTGAGCAAGATATGGTAGCTGGCCCCAAGATTTATCTGCATAAGTCCATTCTGTTATGTCACCTTAAGCCTAGGCAAGGCTAACATGACTTGATGCCAACTATTCATCTGACGAATGGTGTTATAAAGTTTCATGCTATCATCCCTGTGAATTTTGTAGTTCATGTGAGACTCTTCTCCATTTTGAAAAATCACTCTGGAGGGCAATAAATCGTAAATAAAATTGAGCATGCACATACAAATGGAGAGCACATTCTTTATTTAAACTGGTTTTGATGCATACTAGTAGAGAAGGCTTATGTGAAATATATGATATCTGAAGACAGTTCAAAAGGAGTTGATTACCCTAGTCACCAACTGGCATCAGAGCTGGGTTAAAAATAGAGGATATCTTGGTGGCTAATCTCTGCACCCATCATTCAATCCGTATTCCTCCCCCCCCCCCGCCCCCGGACAATTAATTCCTGCATCTCCAGCCTGAAAAGAAGGTTCTAAGAGAAGCTATCCTAGTAGCTTTGAATATTTTGTTGCAGAGCAGTACCGTTCATCATGCAAACCAGGCCAAGGGGCAGCTCCTTACTTCCCATGCCAAACCTAATTTCTATGTATAGCATTGTTAAACCTTTCCCGTAACAAACATGTCAAATGTAGAATGCCATATCTCTGAGTCTTTGCAGTTGAGTGTGAGGCACAATAGAAACTGTAGTCAGCAGGAGCATGTCTCCTACTTGTCAAGCAAGTGTGACCCTAAAGCTTTTATAGGGATCGAGAAGTATCTCCGGTCCTATTCTGGTCTGTCTGGTCAAGGGCTTCCTTGGCTGGTGGGACTGGGTCCCCCACAAGTACCAGAGATGGTTGATAGCACACAGACTGACTCCCTGCTTCCGCATATCACCAGTTCAAGACTTCCTGTGAGCTTGAATAAACACTGGTGTAGATGCCACAGTTGGACTGTTGAAACTCTCTTAGCTTTTTACATTTTTTTTATAATGGTCTAGGATCAGTGTTTCTCAAAGCATGTTCCTAGGAGCCCTGGGGCTCCCTGAGACCCCTTCAGTCACCATAAGCGGCCACCATTTGCCCTTCACCTGTTTAATGCTGGCACTCTGGGGCTCCCTGAAATCTCACACATGTGCCAACAGGACTTCTAAAGACTCCTTTTAGGGAATGTAAAGGACTCTGGTGACCGAAAGGTTTGAGAACTGCTGGGGTCTGCAATTATTTTTTTTTCCACTGCTGTATCATCATTGGCCTCCTTGAATACACAGGCTTGCTTGGAATTACTAAATGCCATATCAGTTTACACTGAAATTGCTGTTTAAGATTTTTTGTTTTAATTATCTTCAAATAATTCGGATAGATTTTGAATTTCAGTTTGAATACCTAAGCAGAGAAGTGTGTAGTATATTTCTCTTCTTTATCTCTGTGCTGAATTTTGCATATCCAAGCATAGTTTAATTTTTCTAAGCTGCCTCCTAGTATTATGCATTATCCAGTGATCACAGAGGACTGAGAACTCCTATAAATTTTAATGCAGTTCAGTTCTACGTGTTTATTCCTAGTAAATATTTATTTAATCCATCACTACAAAAGATCATTTTGTATGAAGTAATAGTAACTATAGAAAGAGAGATTATATTTAAGATAATGGGGAAATGTTATTTTGACCTTGTGGGCATTCCTGCCAAAAGTGTCAGAAAACTAAGTAGCTTCCCAATATATCATAAAAACTGAAGGAAATTTGATGGTGTGAAAAGTAAAGATGATGCTGACATCCATTTGCTGGGTGCCCTAGCCAAAGCCCATCACTGGGTGCCCCCATGGCAGCCCCACCTGCCTCCTAATGGCAGATGGAGGCTACCTTTACCACAGGTACTAAGAGTCCAGGGGTTGGCCTGGCTGGGTGGTCCCTCAAATGGACCTGCGCTCTGAGCCAGAGCCTGACTCCTGACATCACCTCAGAGTAAAGACTTCCTTTTTATTAAACCTGAATGGAAGCAGAAATAAGTGCTTTTTGATAGGGGTAAGTTAAAGAGCAGGAAGTTTTGATATGTGACAGTGAAGCGAGGCTTGGAATTAGACACATAAGAACAGTAATACCTGTCTGGGAAGCACAGGCAAGGTCACAAAGAAGGCTAGTAAACAGACCAGGTGGGAATCCAAAATGTTCTCAATCTAATTCTGATAAAAGGGGATAAGGAAGTCTACAGCGTGACTGCTTCTGCCCTCAGGCCAAAGTCTGCCTAAGCCTGGTAGGTCAAAAATGCACAATGAGCCATCTGACTAGTCACTCTGGTTCCATGTTAGACCTTCCATGTCTAGGAGTAGAGTATTCCAGCCTCTTCTGCTATTGTTAATGGGGCACTTGGGAGTAGGCCTTCATGAATCTGTTTTAGAAAGTTAGGGTTGGTGGCCTGGGACATTAACACAAGATAAAAATCTCATCTCCCAGCTGATGGGTAAAGGCAGCAGTTACAGATTCATGTCTCCCCTTTTTCATGCCATTCTCCTCCTGCTATAATTTTCAGCAGCCAAACTAAGGCCCTACAATATCTGCGTCTGCTGTTTACTTGTTCTGTATGGTTACTTGTTACTTGTAGTAAGCCCAGTGCTTCCCAAGCTGTGGATCCCTGCAGGATCCAATTGTTGATGGGTCATGAAAGTGACAAGCTGAGGGCAGACAAGGAAATGTTTTGAGCCCCATGGAAAGTAAAAATGAGCAGGTGAATGTGCCTCAGTCTACTTGGAAGGGCAGGCCGAGAGGAACGCAATAGTCCTGATCCAATGAACACAGCCTCCAAAAAAACACCCAAGAAGGATGTCTCCTCCTCCAAGCTGTCAAGGAAAATGTATTAAGTCCCATAGAAAGCAAAACTGAGTCGCTTAAGTGCATTTACTCATGATTAGTCAACAGTGCCTCGGCTCCTATCGAAGACAGGTGAAGGGCAACACAAGGCCACCAGGATGGTCATAGTCTGAATGTGGAGCTCAACAAATGCTCCAGAAGATGGTGGTGGTGTTGTCCCCCCACCATAGTAAAAAGGATAAAAACAGAGGCTTGAACAGCAGGTAAAGTGAAACTTCTTTTTTTCTTTTTTGGTCTTGTAAAGCTAGGTGGATGCCAATAGAGTGTCATTTTATAAACTGGGTCTCAGTGCTAAAAAGTTTGGCAACAAGGTTGAAGCCGATTATTAGCCCAACTCCTTGTATATCTATATCTCTTACTTATTTTTCTCCTTCTTCCATTGTGCTTTAAAAAGATTCAGCAGGTTAGATAGCCGGAATCTGGATTGGAATGTGGCATTTCCAAATTTTATAAAAAGCAATCTCATTCTTACCAAGCTGGTTGACACTGATCTTATGATAGCTTCTAACATTTTAGAAGCATAGCATCACCCAGATATGGTGTGGAGACTGTAACAAGTGAGCACATCGTTATGACACCGAAGGCAATAGACTCCCCAAGGCTTTATGTTGGATGAGTTCTGAGATTAATACCAAGCTCGTATGTGCTCATGCTTGCAGACATGTACATAGACACTTGGGAAGGTTCCAAACAGTTTCGTTTGTTTGATCCCGCAATTCCATGACATGGTGTATGGTTTAAAAAATACCACCACATAAATAGGAAGCAAAAAAATCTCTTTTTTTCTTCCTTGAGTACAGCTAAATTGATTTCATAAATCAGTACTGGCCTTTCTTTAATACTGCCTATCATCATATATTGCAGTATCATGCTTCATGTTATATCTTGGGTTTCAGCCAGTATACTGACTTTGCAAAGTATTGTTATGCTAGAGATTGAGAAAATTAACTCCTTGCCACTTACGTTGAGGGTTATAGTGAGTGAAGCAGTGCTGGACTTTAATTTTGGGGGACCTGTTGTCAAATCTACTCAGCCATAGACTCTCTAGGTGGCCTTGGGAAAGTTTTCCATTTCTTATGTAAATATAGGAATAGTGTCCACATACCTCAAGTTTTTGTGAAGAATAATGTAAAGTACACACTGAAGGAACAGTAGCACAGCGCTTCCCAAAGTGTGGGTCTCAATCCACTGGTGGGTCGTGAGCCCAAGCAGAGTGAGTCACGATCTGGGCCCTGCTGTCCACCCTGGCACTAGTTTGGCTCCAAATAGGAGCCATTCCAGAGATCCCATTACTTACCGGAGCACTCAGGGGCTCACCCAACAAGCCTCTAAGGTCCTCAAAATGACCCCTGAAAAGCCTCTGCAAACCACGTCTGGTTTTCAGAAGCCACTTCCAGTTTTCAGAAGCAAACCAGAAGTAGCTTACCGAGGCTTCTGAAGGCTATTCTGAGGCCTGCAGAGGCCTTTTTGTGGGTCGCCAGCCCAGGAGAGGCCTTCAGCATCTCAATCCACCGTAGAGGATGAGGTGGGTCCTGACACTGCAAAGTTTAGGAACTCCTGGTCTAGAAAACAGCTATTCCTGTTGAAGTCATATGGATTTAAGTATGCTGAACTATATGCTGAACTGTAGGCTAAAGTGCCACTAATAATTATTGTCAATAATATTTATTTATAAAGTATCATTTTGTCCCTTACTTAAAGCGAGTAAACAAGATCTTGGATACTATGAGTCCAACCATCTGAATTTGGATGACTGCATTGCTTTAAATGGAACCACACAAATTTAATGGAACCACACAAATTTAATAGTTGTTAAAGCTGTATTTGTCAGTCTTCATAAAATGTGTATGGCTTACTTCCTTGAGCAGTGTCCTATTTGAACAAGAATGCTAATTTTTCAGAGGTCTGAAGCATAGTTCCCTTATAATCCAAAATTGACTTCCAGCACTAGCCTGAATTATTTGCATCTTGAAGTACCCAGTCTACACTTTTATAGAAATAATGAAATCCATATTGAGTTTAGTAGCTGCAGTCTCTTTTTGTGGTATAAAAATACACTCCCATATTGGAGTTTACCAAGATGAGGTTTGGGCCTCCTTGGAAATTCAGCCTTGTAAATTCTACAAAATTCCCTTTAGGCAAATTGTCCTGTGTTAATAATAGTTAATAAAAAATGAAAAGAGTAATAGAAATTACATTAAAATAAATGGCAATGGTAAAGAATAAAAGAAAAGGAAGGGAAAGTGGCAGCAGATGGTAAGAAGTCTGAAATGCTAAACAGTGATTACTTCAGGCTTCAGTAAAAAAAGAATAATGCTAACAAGATATTTAATACAATTGTAGCTAACAAAGTTTAAAAGCACACGCAAGTCAGAATTGGAAAGAAATAAGCTATGGAATGCCTTGATCACTTGTATGTACTTAAATCAGCAAAGCCAAATGAAATTCACCCACAAGTACATTGCTTAAAAGAGCTGGCGCAAAAAACAATTTGGTTTACAAAAACCTCTTTCCTCTTCCAGAGGCAGTGGGATTATATACTTTTATAAGAGAGAGTGATTACGCATAGTGTAATGCCATCAGTGATCAGGTAGAGTTGGGACCTGCTTGCATGAGGGCAAGAGGGTATCAATAAGAATGGTGACCATCAAACAGTTGCACTATTACGCTGATGAGCCAGAGCAGCCCATTTTTATTTATATTTATTTATACAGGTATTTATATACCGCCTTTCTTGGTCGTCAGATTTCTCCTCAGACTTTAATCCAAGGCGGTTTACATAGGCAGGCTGTTCTAAACCCCTGTAGGGATTTTTACAATTGAATAGTTCTAGTCTTTCATAGAACTCCTCCAGCTAGATTCCTAGAACTCTTCCAGCTGGATTCCTTCCTGGCCTGGCCTCTCTCTGGCCCTTTGCCTCCCACGCTCTACTTGACGGCAACTCCTCTCTGCCACCAAGGGTCAGCAGAGTCTATTTCATTTCTATTTCTATTTCACCTAGGGTCTATTTCATTGGTAGTTTTTACAGTGAGACAATCTCCTACAAAGAGTGGGAAACAGAATGACATTCTCTTAGTAATCTGGTCAAGAAAAGGTGGGTGAGCTCTTGCCTTATTACTGCAGCTGTTGTTCCCCAGTTTATCTGAGGCATCCAGGAGGCCAGTACTGCTGTCTTGTTCGTTTACTACAGGAAAAGATGCAGAACTTCAATTATGCAGGCTTTGCTCAGTGTTTATTGAAGAAGGGCTTTGTTCGATCTGGCTGACAGCAGTTATAATAAGGCTATTATTAAGAGGCCATTCCTGGATCCATACCAATGAGGGACTTATTGGCCTTGATCCAGTCTTCCATTTCTAACCAGCATAGAAATATCCAGTCTTCCATTTCTAATAAGCATAGGCTTATTCTGTCTGCTAAGCATTTAATACTTAGTACAGCAATTTTCAACATTTTTCTCCTCATGGCACACTAACTTCTATGGCCTTCTCTATGGTCTTCACCTTTTTTTGATGTCACTTCCAGGAGACTCTTCCAGGTTTTGTGGCTCTCTTTCTAGGGCAACTGTTTGTAATAATGAATTACCTGTCCCTCTTCCTCTGCCAGTTTCTTAGAGTCTGAAGTTGATGATGGTTGGGTGTGTGTGAATATGTTGAAATATAGCCCAGGCAAGACAGTTAGTTACTCATGGTGGCTAGTCCTAGAAGTGGTGGATGGCATCAACATGATCAGGTTGTGCGTCCGTTCTTTTTCTTTGTGACAAGTGATGTAGACTTGCATCTCATAGCCTGAGTCCCAAAGCAATCAATGGTCAAACAGAGAATTGTTTCAAGATGCTCAGGCCACTAGTTTCCAAGTTCACTCCTCTGTTAGCCCTCTCTAGTAGACCCTGATTCTTACTAAAATGGGCATAGATGGGAAAAAGTTACCCAAGTTAGGTTGTGAAACCAAGTTAAAAAAAATAAAGTTCACTTTCCCTGCATGCCTCTCCTCCTCTGATTTGTCACTTCGCACAGCCCCAACCACTTCTTCCAGTGGCTCCCGCTTCCAGCCAATCAAAAGAGAGCAAGAGGAAAGCCAGAATGCACCTGAATAAGTCTGAGGAGATGGGTGGAGAGAGAGGATGCCACACTAGTAAAATCCAGGGAAATTTATATATATTAATCAGTGGCTGGTTCAGATTCCGCTTCTTGTCTTCCTGCCTCTCTTGGTATGGGACTTGACAACCTCTGGAATTTCTCATCCACAGGAGGTTCTGGAACCAACCAACCAACCCCTCTCACTGATAATAATGGCCCACTGTATTCATTTCATTTGGATTTTATAAGTTGGAGTGTTGTTTCAACAAACAATTTGCTGCTAAAGGCTGAGAAGTAACCTTTGGAAATGCATTGGCCCATTACTCAGTAAGAGTAACTCAGCCCTTACTCAGCCCATTGTGTTCAGTAAGACTTTAAAAAAACAGCCAGCTATATTCTTTCTGCCTGCCATCACACCAGTAGGCATCTTCATGCAGCTTATGTGATCAACGTTGAAACTCTGAAGCCCAGGTCTCCCTGAATTGGAAGAGAATTCTAAATTATTCTTGAATATATTTGACTGAGGGTGGTGACAGATCATAACAACATAGCTGCAGAATGCTTCCTTCAAATATGTCTACATTCTTAATCATTATCTAATAAACTAGAATGCTGCATGTTAAGAATGTTATATAAAAATTTGCTCCCCTTGCACATCTTCCCTCTTCTTTGCTGTCTCCATTGAAGTCAGTTTAGTTAAGGAAGGACTCATGAATGACAATGAATGCTCCCAGCTGCCTAAAGATCTTGGATGCTCACTTGGCTGCTTTCAGCTATTAAAGCGTACTTCAGTTTCCAGTGTAAAAAAAAATGCATTGTCCTAGCAATATCCTTGGCTATTTGTAATCGCCTTTTATGTGTGTACAAATCTCCTCTGTCTACCTCACCTCTGTCTGCCAGCACATCCTCCAAATGTAGTGCTGTTTGCTCTGAGGCAGTCTGTGATATTTAGGACAATGAGCAGTTACAAAAATAAATCATTGCATGAATTCTTCATTTTATAACTTGCAATTTTCTCTCTGTTTTTTGCTTTCTGTTGATCCTTGACTGATGATGAATGTCCCCAGCCATTTAAACGTCCTTTGCACTATAAAGTTTGTTTTATACTGAAAGATGGAGATACGCCATCTGCATTTGATTATTAACTTCTGGAGTCTGACTTCCAGCAAAACCTGAAAGAACATATTTGTTTTGCCAATGAACAAATCCCATGGCTTTATTGAAACCAATACTATTATTCAGCATTCGCCTTAGATATTCTATAAACAAACTTTTTTGACATTTTAAAATGCTACTAGAATAGCTGCTGGTCTGAAACCGTAAATTTCAAGGTTAACTGAGGAAATAGGAAAGATTACAGCACGTCTCCTATTTGTCAGGTGTTGCATTCAGCATAAATTCACTATCTGTTTTTAGCTCGAAATATTTGTGTACTGCAAGAGTGGCTATATGTTCTGAAGGTTTTTTTGCAGGGCTTTAACCTTATGAGACTTGAAACTACCTTGAAAAGGAACTTCATCTGGCAGTAACTATGTTTTGGGGAGGGGAAGAAGAGGAAGTGAAGAAATGGAAAACATCCAAGTTGTGTTACAAAAGTTGAGGCTTGGGTTAGTGTAGATATACTGTCCCAAGGACAGAGGACAACGAAGAATCCCCTGACTACCAGTTGTGTAAAGCCATTGCTGTGTGTTCTTTTTCCAGTATGCTGCTGAGTTGCTGGCAGTGGTCCGCCTACCCTTCATCCATCCCAGTTATCTGCTCAATGTTGTTGACAATGAGGAGTTGATAAAGTCTTCAGAGGCCTGCCGGGATCTGGTGAATGAGGCAAAGCGTTATCACATGCTGCCGCATGCCCGACAAGAGATGCAAACTCCAAGAACCCGGCCCAGGCTATCAGCAGGTAAACCTCAGCACACTTCAAAGACGAGACTCTGAGATCTATCGTTTTCTGCAGCTGTTGTTGGGGTGGCTCAAGCTGTTTATAGTCTGCATATGACTTATGAGATTAAATGATCTCTCTCTCTCTGGCACTGCCAAGATACAGTCAGAGTAGCAAATTGGGCAATCAGGTATCCTGCAGTTCTACTTCAGATTCTGACACTGATTCCCCCTATGGCAAAAAAGGAAAGAGAGAGATTCATCACCAGCCCTTACAGCTGTTTTTCTTTTTCAAATTGGTCATATTTTCAGAACAGCTCAATTCTATTAGAGACTATGTGTGAGTGTGTGTGTGTGAGAGAGAGACACTAATTGCTAGTATTGATCACCTTTGAAAATTCCTGCATCTTAGAAGCAAGACCATAGCTTAGTTTCAAAAAAGTGCAATTGGTACTCCTCTTGAGGAGAGATGCTTTCTTGTCCCTCCTCCTCCTCGTAATCCCTGCATGCACGCCCTTTAAAAAGCTGCTTGTGAGGAGTGGGGACTCTCCAGAGATGGTATGGGATGTGATGCAGGAGGGTTGCAGAAGGAGGGGTGAATTTGTGGAACTCCACACCTCCTGCACCTCCTGTGGGGCCTTTCCCACTCATGGAGAGCAACGTTGGATCCAAGCCCAGATAATCTTGAGCTTGTTAACATTGGATTGTACCTTAATCTTTCTAGTTCAGCACTGCCCCTTCAATAGAAACTGCTTCCAGGAATGCAAAGAGTTGTGCTCAAGCAAGCATGCACAAAAGTAAAGGTTAGCATACAACCCACAGCAACACTTTTTAAAATGTAAATACATCAACATGTAAAACCCCTATATCTGTTCAAGTAATATCACACATCTGTGCACAACAACAACCTAAGCTAGTGACTCTCAAACTTTTTTGGGCCAGGACTCACTTTTTAGAATAAACATAAGAATAGCCCCACTGGCCCATGTGTGTTTCTATTTCTGAAAGATAATTTATATAGGATAAATATTGTTAATTAGAAGGTGAGAAGTGATGCTTTTTCGGGGTCGGTAGGAATAAATTCAAATGTTACCTTTATCTCGTATTGGCTTATGGTGCCTTCATCTCATAAGATGTTCACTGGATCATTTTTGCCTGGCTTACAGTGCAATCCTAAGCATATTTATGCATAAGTAAGTCACAGGGTGCTCAATAGGATTTATTCTCAGGTAAGTATGTACAGGATTGCAGCCTAAGTTATCTCTTGGAATGTTGGATTCATTCTTTTAGGGCCCAATCCAGCCATTTAGCTGCATCCAGCCATACAGGGGCATGCACTGCATTGGGGGGGGGGGGAGGCAATCATGGAGACCTCCTTAAAGTAAAAGGAATGTCTGTTACCTTACTTTAGGGCTGCATTGCAGCTGCATCTGTGCTGGAAAGTTCAATAGGATTCAGCCTTCAGTCTTTTATTTGTGGAGTTTATTCAGATCCATATTAGAGATGGTAAAAGGGGGCATGTGTATGTGATATTGATTTAGAATATTCAGCTTGGAATATGACTGTGAGATTTTGTACATTCCCACTTAAAGTCACTGTTTTATCTTTCATTTAACATTGTTGGTAAACTGACTTGGAAAATCAAAAAGGACATAACTGTTGGAGAAAGGAACTGCCATTCTCTTCCAAATGTATCATTTAGGGCACAATCCTAACCAGGTCTGCTCAACAAACAAAATAAGTCTTATTTTGTTCAATGGGGCTTACTCTCAGGCAAGTGTGGTTAGGATTGCAGTGTGTGTCTCTTACTGTTTTGCTATCTTTGAAAATGTTTAGAGCGCAGAGAACTATATTTGACCACATTGTGGCATGGTTCCTTGCCTAACTTGTTCAAAACATAATGAGAATACAAACAAATTTTACAGAAGAAGCCTTGTGAATATTAATCTAAAACAGAATTCAGGATTATGAAGCATGGAGAGGGAGAGCTTGTGCACTGGGAAGTGTGTGTGTATTAAGCAAACATTTTCCTGTTAATTTACATCCTAGGTGTGGCAGAAGTAATAGTCCTAGTTGGAGGCCGTCAGATGATTGGCATGAATCAAAGAGCCTTAACAGCAGTAACGTGTTTCAATCCTCAAAACAACAAATGGTATCCACTGGCCAGCCTGCCCTTTTATGACCGGGAGTTTTTCAGTGTGGTGAGCGCCGGAGACAATGTCTATCTCTCAGGTGAGCAGCAAGAAGTGGGGGGAGGAAGAGCATTGTCTATATGAATGAAAACCGTTCTGTCTGACAGGCCAAACAAGGATGAATGTTCGCCAGCTTGTCTGAGAGACGCTTCCTTTTATCACTCTCCATTTCACTTCAGCTCAGATGTCCTCCCCAGTGGATTAGGCACTTGTAACGTGCAAAGGATAGGTTCGACACCACATCAGCGTGTGAAGAGCTTCCCTTTGCTATTGCAACACAGTGTAAAACATGGGCTGGAGCTGGCTCTAAGTGTTGGGTTTCAGCATCTTGAGTCAGTTTGACTGAGCTGCTACATACCTGACCTACATTTACCATATTTGCTTACAAGAAGGTCTACTTCTTGTTCACTTCACATTTTTGAACTCTCTTCTTGAAAATGAACAGTAACCCTCTCTTGTTAGTTCTAGTGAAACTGAACAAACTCTTCACTCAGACTTTTAGCTGGGGGAGCACAGAAATGTCACTTCACTAATATGATGCTTGACTTTTTTCTTTCTTTCAAATGCTTCTGACTTTTGTGATACAGATGGGCCCCCATATCCATGGATCCCATATCTACGGTTTCAGTTATCAGTGGATCGGGGGCCTCCATTACCTTCTGTTTGTTCTCCACTAGTATAAAACTCATGGTGCTTTTACATTTGCAGGAGCATGGATACGGCAAGCAGAAGTCCCAATAGAGGGAGAGACTGCCAGTGTCAACAGGACGTTCCAGGCTGCATCCTGTTACTGTTCTGGCAGCCTCTCCCTCTATGTTGCCTTCTGCTTGCCTGATTGTTGCATTCCTCTTTAAGTAACACTTTAAGTAACACTTGCTTTTACATGTTGCTTAAAGGGGAATGCAACAATTGGGCAAGCAGAAGGCACCATAGAGGGAGGCTGCACATAACCGTCTCCCCTCTATGCTTGCATGATCATCACGACAGCCACTACCTCCTCCTCCTCCCTCCTGCTCCCGCCTTCTCCCTCACACCCTCCCCGTCATCTGTCTTTGACAGACGGAAGGGTTTGCTTCTTCATGCCGGGTCTGCAGCTCTGCATCAGCTTCTTGTAGCCTCCCACCAGCATTGAGAGAGGGCAGGTGTTGAAAGGAAAGAGCGCAAGAGAGGAGTGGAGCAAGCAGAAGGCACCATAGAGGGAGAGACTGCCAGAAAGGTAACAGGAAGCAGCTTGGAACAGCTTGTTGTCGTTCTGGCAGTCTCTCCCTCCATCAGGACTTCTGCTTGCCAGTTCCTTGCATTCCTGCAAATGTGAAAGCAAGACAAACTTTTTATTAACTGAGAACAAACAGAAGGTAACAGGTGCAGAGGAGGGGTCGTGGAGAATCCTATACAGTAATTACTATAGGGTTCCCTTTTATCCACAGTTTCCAGTATCTGTGGAGGGGGCCAGGAACCCATCCCCTGTGGATACTGGGGCATATCTGTATAATACATAAGTAGAACCTTGGTTGTTTTTGTGGTAGTATCATGCAACTCTCAAGTTTCTACGTCATTAGATGATCTCCATTTATTAGTGTTTAGTCTAGGAAATGTCCCCAATTATTTTTGTCTAGATGTATGGTTAAGGTCAGTTCCAGCATTTTTGCAGGTGTACCTGTCTGATAACACATTTCCAGACAGCTGTAGCATTTGTGCTTTAGGGGTTGTGTCCAGATCCTATCCTTCTGCTCCTGTCAGAACTTGTGGTTCCTCAAGAGGAGGAGTCATTTTTGCCAGTCCCCCCTTCTTTCTCTAGCTCCCTGCACACCCCAAAAATCTATACCTGAAGATTGAAAGATCCTCAGGAAGTGGGTGATATGCAGACCCTACCATGGGGGTTGAAGAAAGGAGGAGGAATCAGCGACAGTTGTGCCAACTTGCACAATTGTGAGTTATCTCACAAGCGGAAGTCAATAGTTATATTGTTATATTGGGCAGGAGGTCTGGTCTAGAGGGTAGAACCTCCGATAACCCAGAGATAACATCTGAAAGTCTCCAGTTTGAGGCCACTGGCAGCTCCGTGAATGGCGAGACCTTGAAGCAGCTGACAAGCTGAGCTATTCCACCTGCTCTTTGGTGTGAGCGAAGAAGCGTCTTGGCTGCCCTTCAAGTGAGAGATGAAGGAACTGCTTGTCAGCCAGTGTGGGAGGCAACTCCATCTGAAATGTTGTGCGGTTCTTGAAAGATAGAGCCTTTCTGTTATTGTAAAAATCCCTCGGAGGCCTATGTAAACCGCCTTGAATAAAATCAGAGGAGTAATCCGATGACCAGAAAGGAGGTATATAGATACCAGTATTATTATTATTATATACTTTCTTAAACGCCTGTTTGGTACAACTAAAAACTGTAACATGTGACTCTAGAGAAAGTTCTTCCTTGTTTTATTTTGTGTCCTATCAACTTTGGGGATCTGAAGAAGAGCTCTTGTATTCTGTTCTTCTTAGCATTTGTGGCCTAAACAGAATGATACTTAAGATTTCAGATCAGAGGGTGTCTGGCAAGCTGCTCAGGTCTTTCATAGCACTTGAATGTGTAAGTGAACAGACTACAGCTTATTTATGAATGCTGGCTGGGCATACTCCTATATGTAAATGTCCTGCCTAGTCTGACATCATGACAGCCTTTTTGCAAAAAAAAAAAAAAATGCCCTTTGGGATGCATGAATAAATGACACCAATCTGCATCATCTGAACAGATGCTTGCAATTGAGGGTGATTTATTTTAATTAGTAGAGTGTCATTTGGAAGAAGTTCTTGCAATGCAAACCAGTTGCAATATAATATATATCCCTAGAGCTATATTTCCTTCAAGTCACTTTGGTCTCTTTTTTTTCCCTTCTGCATTTTGGGGGCAGGTGGCATGGAATCAGGAGTCACACTCTCTGATGTTTGGTGTTACATGTCGCTACTAGATAACTGGAATCTCGTTTCCCGAATGACAGTCCCAAGATGTCGGCACAATAGTTTGGTGTATGACGGGAAAATTTATACCATTGGAGGCCTTGGTGTGGCAGGCAACGTTGATCATGTAGAGAGGTAACGTTTGCTTCATTTACACATTGTGGTGATTTAAGGTGTGCATTTTTTTAAGTGTTATTTAATTAATGATAACTGTATTTGAATAGCCCTTTCTGAGCATGCAAAGCACTTTGCATGTTATGTAATCCTTACTTAGATCCTATAAGTTTGTGTTTATTTTTCACATGTTTATCCCGCCCTTCCTCGAAGGAGCTCAGGGTGGTGTACATAGTTCCTACCTTCCTTTTGTTCTCACAACAACCCTGTAAGGTAGGTGAGGCTGAGAGATAGTGACTGGCCCAAGGTCAACCAGAATAATTTGTGACTGAGCAGGGGTTTGAACCTGGATCATCCAGGTCTAAGTCCAACTCCCAAACCACTATTCAGCCCTGGCTTACATCCTGGTTAAGTACTGTTATCCCCATATAGCTGCTGGAGAGCTTGAGGCTTGGAGGGGGTGGTTTACTTTATGGCCACCAGGTGAATTCATGGCTGAGGCGACATTTGAACCAAGGAAGTTGATATGCAACTCAGCTTCTTAACCACTACACTACAATGCCAGTTGTCACCCTCTTTATACAGAATATGTTTTTAAAAGATGCTCATAATTTTGTGCTGCACATCAAATGATAATTTTGTAGGTCTCTCGAAAATAAGAAGGTTTAATAACTACAAAAAATGTAGATTTAGGAAATCCACTCTCAACTATGTATTTCATCAGGCAAAAGTACTTAAGTCATACTGCTGTTTAGTAGTCGTGGTACTAGTACATTGTTATACATGTATCTTGTGCTTTCAGGTGTTCAACTTCATATACATTATAATTCTTAAAACAACCTTTTTGGTCATTATCTCCATTATACAGATAGGGGTCTGGGGGTGAAAGAACTCCGTTACTACCACCTACTGGGTTGTTATGGCAAAGGAAATTGAAACTGATGACTTTCTAGTTTGTCTCATTTTCTTAGCTATTCTCCTGCTCCAGGAACGCGGGGTGAATATCCCACAGTCCTAATTACAGTTAAAAACATTTCAGCATCTAAATGTATCTTGAGCTCTTTTAATAGCAAATTTTAGGACTGTGAAAGCCTATTATGTTTGTTTACCCGTCAGGAAAATAGCTTCTCCATAAATTCGCACCCCAATCCTGAGCTTCTCGGTGCCCACTGAAGCAGCAGTGCCAAAGTAGCTGCCACTGTATCCAGTAGGTGCCTGGAAGCAGCTGGAGGTCTCCTCAGGGGAAGCCCCAAGCAGTGGGACTTCTTCAGTGCTGCCCATCAGCTGTTTTGCTGGCACAAACTTGAGAGATTACGTATTGGGCCTTGTGGCTCAACACAGAATTCAGGATATGGTGGAGCTCCACCAATCCCCAGTCCCTCCCCCACCCACCCTCCCCAGATGCCACACTGCTGCCCAGTGGTTGCACTTACCCCAGGCAGTGGTGTGTTCCTGCCAGCATTGGGACTGGCAACTCACTGGCGCGGACCTAGCATCAGCGCTCCTTACTCACTGGGGCCGTAAACATGCCAGTGCCAGTGGTGGGCAAAATTAGGATTGGGCCCTCAGTCCATTCTACCTCTGTAGGCATAAAGATGTTGTTCCATTGGATATTTCTTAAATACTCTCCTGTAATTCTAGGTTCTGTATAATTCTCCTTTTGCTTTCAATAGAGCGACTTAACCTGGAAATGATGTCATGGCCAGAAGTGACATCATCAAGCAGGAAATACTTTCCTGAGAATGCAGCAAACACTGCCCATGGGCAAGCACTGAAAGTGTGCCTTTTTCCCTAGATAGGCAGGCTATAAGTAAATTAAAACAAATAATTATAAATTAAAGTAAAACAAATAATTAAATAAGGGGCAATGACATGGAATTCTCTCTGTAGCCTGCCTGCAATAACCTCAAGTGCCCCCCCCCCAAAAAAAAACACCTTAAGATTTTCAGCCC
Organism: Tiliqua scincoides; assembly: GCF_035046505.1. Taxonomy (NCBI): domain Eukaryota; kingdom Metazoa; phylum Chordata; class Lepidosauria; order Squamata; family Scincidae; genus Tiliqua; species Tiliqua scincoides. Next base: position 152,280,174 of record NC_089821.1, on the reverse strand, counting down.
TACCAGTCCCAGTTCAATTTAAATTCTTAGTTTAGTGTGATTTGGGACAAAATCAATTTTAAATCCAACATGATTTTTGTGTGGGCAGGATTGAGATTTAAAGTTTACCTGTAAACAGCATAAAAACCCTAGAATGAGAAAGAGAGGAAATGAGGCTCCACTATCTGGGGGGGTGGGGGTGGGGCAGGAATCTGCAAAACACAACAGTCCTTTCCAATCAAGCAGTGGTTCCCAAGCCTTTTCGCATTGGAGCCCACTTTTTGAAATTACCGCACCATCAGGACTCACCTAGCTTTACAGGACCAAAAAAAGGAAGTCTTACCAGATCAAACCTTTTTACTGTACTATGGGGGGGGGCTGCCTTCTGGAGCACCTTTTGAGCTCCACGTTCATTGAATTGGGACCATTCTGGTAGCCTTGCACTTCCCTTTGCCTGACCTTTCACACAAGTCAAAGCACGTTTGTTTACTCATGAGTAAATGCAAACGTGTAGCTTAGTTTTGCTTTCCATAGGGCTCAGTACGTTCGTGAACTTGGAGGGAGGGACTTCCTTCTCTGGTGTTTTTGGAAGGCTGCATTCATCGGATAGAGACCATTCTGGTGGCATTGGATTCCTCTCAGACTGCCCTTCATAGTGGACCAAGGCACAGTTGTCTACTCGTGCGTAAATGCATAATGTGGCTCAGTTTCACTTTCCATAGGACTCAATGCATTTTTCTCTTCTGCTATTATTTTGTCAGTTACAGCTTCGCAACCAACCAACAATCAGGTCACAACCCACAGTTTGAGAAACCCTGCCCTAGAGGATCCTCAAAAGGAGAAGGAAAAAGTACACAACACATGACAATAGTGTTTTGAAATAACAATAATTATGTGAGATTTGAAAATAGGATGCCTGGCTGGTGTAATACAGTTTTTTTCCTCTCCATGACTTTTCTAAAAACCATAGGTTGAAATAATGTATAAGATAGTGAACATATGGTATATAAAGTCCACATACAATGGTGAAAATGCTTTATAACAGAAATGGGTTGAAGCATTCACTCGTGAGGCTGATTGCCTAGAGAGAAATAAAAAGGACAAAGCAAGAAAAAGCTGATATGTGTTCAGATACAACTTGGACTGTGGCTGATAATGCAGAGAGCCTTTCCCACTGAGCAGGAGCTGCAGAATAAAAAAATGTAACAATGATGATGGTGGAGAGAGAAAATCAAACTGCTCCAAAATGGAAATGAAAGCAAAGGGAATCTATGCTGTCATAGCATTCATATTAATTACTCTTCTGTAATAATGATGTGCCTGTTTTATTATTTATATGATTAATGTTTTGCATTTTTATGAAATGCTTTTCAGGTGTTCATAGTACTTTGCATAAATTCGCTTAGTAATATGACAGCCCAGTGAGGTAGACCAGTATTGTTTCCATATTGCAAGATCAGGAGATCTTGAAGTGAAAGTAATGGCTTTTCCAAAGCCGTCTAGTGTAAGATTGAGTTGAGTTGAGATTTCAGGTGGGGACTTGTCAGCAGAAAAGTCTCATCTGTAGAGCCCAATCCTATCCTGTTCCCCACCCTACTGGTGCAGCCATGCCAAAAAGGAGCATGCCATATCCAGTGGTGGTGGGGAGATCAGAAGGTTTTGAAGAGGAAAGGGGATTTAAATCTCCTTACCCCTCCATAAGCCTCCCACTCCACAATAGGTCTCCTTGGACCTGTGTCAGCTGTTTATGGGTGCAAGTTTGAGGAGAGAAAGGAGATGAGGAGGCTGTCAAAAGGGAGGATAGGATTCAGTGCACACCCTCACCCCAGCTCCACCCTCTCCCACAACCTCCCTAAATCTGTTCCTCCCCTTCCTCATCCTGTTTTACTTCCTTCCCACCCCCTCCACAGCCTTATCTGCTCCAGTGACAGTGGACAGGTTGGTGACGGACAGAGCACTCTGCGCACTGTCAGCAACCATTTTGCAACAGTGGAAGTATCCTATTCCCCTTTCTGGCCTCAATCTGCCCTCCTGAGACCACTCAGACTTGCGCCAGCAGCAAATGTTCCCTTAACTTGAAGAAGCCTTTGCAGCTCAAAACTCTCCCATAGGATATAGCGCACGCCCTCTTGGCACAGCTGCTTCAACGCATGGGGAGTTGGGTAAGAGTGGGCTTGCCCGTGTATTAGCTTGTAGTGTCCAAATGCAGCTCTGGAAGCCTTCCCTCTTCTTGGAACTAAGCATCTGTGAGACTGCAACCTATCCCAGGAGTGTGCCACTTACTTAACTTGAATCCGAAAGGAAGATATCACTTTTTTTGCTGTTTCCTATAAAGATATTCTTAGGAAAGAATTTGGATTAGGTTTAGAACCTTTGGTAGGGTGTCTTTCATATGTTTGTTCTTGCATATCACTTCTCTTATTTAATGACAAATGTACTCCCATTATGGATATTCATGTTGTTCTATTCTTAACTGCTTTTGAAATGAAGATCATGCAAATGTATTTGCTACAGTTTTGAATATTAATAAGTGCTCCTTTGCTTTTCATCTTTTTTCAGATTCTTCCTATAAACTCCCCCCTACCTCCCCCCTTTTTGGCTATAGTAGGTTGAAGACTATTTTAAAAAATACTTTAACAATAAATTATTGCAGGGAAAAAATAAATCTGAACTCTGGAATTGTGAATGTAAACAATTTTCATGTTTGTTCATTGCAATTCCCCTGTGCCATTAGGTAGGGGTGGCTAGATAGGTGTGAAGGGGAGATGTGTAATTTATTTTTGTAATCTACTGTTCCAGCTATTATATTCACAAATCTGTTAGTTAACTGAATCTGCTGCCATTCCATGGAAATTGTGAAGCTGAACATTTTTTACTGTCTCTGAGGTTCATTTTGAAGGAGTTAGATTTAGATTTGCTGCCAACGTCTGAACTGGTGACGTTGTCTAAAATGAATCTTCATCCATGTTTATTAACTGTACATCTTTATGGTCAATGGCTTAATTAAATCTGATACCAATGACCTTAGAACTAATTTAGCGCTCTAATGACCATTCTTATCTTTTGTGCTACATGGGGAGAATAGATGCAATGGTGAAATCTTCCTGAAACACATTTCCCATTAATGTTTGCAGCATCCAACAGTGAAGTGTGATGACTTTGTCCACTCAGTGAAAATTGAACAGGGGCAATTTGCACATCCACAGAACCCACACTTAACGACTAGTTGACTGGGGCAAAGAGAGATACCCCGTTGCCTCATGGAGATCAGATTATCTTCTAGCAAAATTGTATTAACTGTTGCCTGCTTCCGCTGGTTGTTGAATATCACTGCATTGAGTTGCAAGAATAATCTCATGCTATTCTAATTAATGGAAATTAATAATCTTGTCAAAGGTATCCTGGATTTCTTTAGCTTGGGATCTAATTAGGCTTGAGAGATACATGGGGAGAATACTTTTTTTTTTTACCTTCTCCTCCAGCCCTCTCTCCCTTTGTCAATGTGTGTTCCTCAAGTGTAGAAGAAAGCATTAATGATGTAAGCCAGTGGTTCTCAAACTTTTTATCATTAGGACCCATTTTTTAGGATGACAATCTGTCAGGATAGGAAGTGGTGTCATTAACCTGAAAGTGATGTCATTACTGGAAGTGAAATCATCAAGCAGAATTTTTTTTTAATCCCCCCATTAGACAAAATCAAATCAATCAAGTAAGTAAATTAAAAGTTTACAGTAAGTTTAAAAATTAAAAATAAAGAAGAACCCTTGTAGCCCTCCCAAGCAATTTTAAAACAGATTTCCCAAGCATGCCAAAGGCTGCAATCCTATCCACACTTACCTAGGAGTAAGCCCCAGTGACTGTCATTGTTAAAAGCATATATATATAGTAGCCTTCACAGACTACTGTGAAGATCTGTCACATTTTCCCAAATACAGTCACATACCATGGTAGCATCAAGTCTAATATCTTAAAAATTAAATACATATTGAACTGGGACTCACTTGACATTGACAAGTGACCCACCCACAGTTTGAGGAAACACTGATGTAAGCTATCTAATGACTGCATTGTTTGGGTTGGAAGATAAAGAGTTGTTGTTTTCCTTGCTAGCTGTTGATGGACACTAGTCATCATAGCATCTAAGCTTATTCACATGTCTTTGTATTTTAGGTACGATACAATCACCAATCAATGGGAGACAGTTGCCCCTTTGCCGAAGGCTGTACATTCTGCAGCTGCCACTGTTTGTGGTGGAAAGATCTATGTGTTTGGTGGAGTAAATGAGGCTGGCCGTGCTGCTGGAGTCCTGCAGTCATATGTGCCTCAGACGAATGCCTGGAGTTTTATTGAGTCGCCCATGATAGGTAAGCAGACCACATTTCATTGTGCAAATGGGAGGGTGGGAAGAAAGCAGTGATCACAACATAGTGAAATCTCTGACACAGGATATCTTCAACAGTTAATGTAATTCTTATAGGCAGAATTGCATTTTTCTAAGATTATCTGTCAGGATTATTAGTCATGCTAATGGATATATGTTCATGGTAGTACTGTAGGTCAAAGATGTTAGTGGTACTTATCATGTCGCATTGCAAAATAACTAGTGTGCTGTTAATCTAACCTTCCAGTTAATCTCTAAAATGGACGAATATCATTGTGATATAAAAAATAATTAACACTGCAGTCTTATACATCGTTACCTGGGAGTAAATGCCATTGAATTTATTTACTTCCCATGTATAGGATTGTGTTATAAGTTTAGATCTGTTCAGACGTTGCTTCTCTCACCCTCGTCTTTTATGTATTTATTTCAAATAGTTCTAACCTGGCCTTCCCATTGAGAGGCATCCAAAGCAAGACCCTGCAAAAAATTTTTATAAAAACAATAATAAACACAGGGCAACACACATTTTGCTGTCTGAAAAGTTAAAACTATAGGAATAGTTCCACATTTGGGAAGGGTACATTTAAGGTGCTGATTCCAAAAATGGCATTGGTTTTTGCCCTATCACATTTAGTTTTGGAGATTAGTGAATGGTTCAAGCAGCTTCCTCGTGAGATAGCCTACACCGTGGTTTCCTCAAGAGAAAGTTGCTTGAACCATTTACTAACGAGGCAATGCTGTATCTCCAAAACTAGGTATGATAGGGCAAAACTGATGCCATGTTTTGAATCAGCACCCCAAATTCATATGAAATCACCATAAATTTTGAAAAAAAAGTTTTTGGGACCCTCAGTTTTTGAGACCGGTGTAATTAAACAATAAAAACAATCAAAGCATGGGTCTAGTAAAGGTGAGAACTTGCATGGGCCTTCCCCGCACCGTATGTACAAGGTCATGTTCAAATAAAAGAAAACCTTCTTTTGTTTGAACATGAGAGCTTCCAGATCCCTTGATATAGGACCCCGGCTTTTTATAGTTTCCATACGTGGTAGCTTGTGATTTAACTACGGGGTTGAGGCTTTCATAAGGCTATGTTATCAGAGGAAAGTTGAGAGGAAGATCCCATTGTGCAGAGCTATTCAAAGTGGAGCATCACGATGCCCCAGCCTGACAGCCCTGGCCATTTTCCCCTTAAGGGGCGGAGGCAGGAGGGAGGCAGTGACGCGATCTCCAGGATCGTGTCACTCAGGGGACTGCAGGGACTGGAATTTACTCACCGCAGGGCTCCCCAAGCTTAAAAAGTGAAAGTGGAGCAGTCATGCTCCATTTCCGCAAAACTGGGTGGAGCGTGGTCACTGCGCTTTCACTTTCTAAGCTGCGGGGAGCCCTGTCGATGCTCACGCAAGACTCCCAGCACCCCCGACAGGCTGCTGCAGGAACTGGTGAGTAAATGCCTGTCCCTGCAGTCCCCTGAGCGACGCGATCCTGGGGATCGCGTTGCTGCCTCCCCCCCAACCCACTGCCTCCCCCCCTCCCCTGCAAGGACTTACTGCAGTTCTCAAACTCATTGAGAGTTTGAGAACCACAGCCGTTGTGGTAACCTTCTATCTCAAAAAAGGCTGTGTGAATCAGTGTTCAGAAAAGTGTGAAGTCCTCTCTCTAGCAAAGTCTAAGCATTATACCACAGTATTTTTATCTTAATTATTGTTATCCTTTCTTTGGGTGCTGTGAAAGGAGCAAGACAGTACTTGTTCATCGTATTGATTATGGGTATAACATTGCCCTTTCCTTTTCCTTGGCTGCTGTTGGTGTTCCGGTTAACGTGACATGACATGCATAGGATGCAGCACGAAACACCCAGCAGGAGGACATTAACCACAGGCAATCATGTTTATGTATTACAGCAGTGTAAACCAACCCATTTCCTGGCTTTTTCTGTCACATGCATACCGTGTCACTGTTCATATAATCCTCTGAGTGACATTAGGAGGTTTTCCTGTACTCTGAGCAGGCTGCAGAACTGAATGTATTATGCAAAAAGGAAAAAAAAGTGTTCTTGTTCCTTACCAAAATAATAAAAGCTCTGCAGCAGCAAGCAGTTCATTCCCTAGACTCGTTATAGTGTTGAACAGTTGTCAGCCCATATAGGCATACAAAAATTTCCCCAACTCTCCCACAGTATGTTGCAAATTTGCAAATAAATAGCTTTATGCCCTCGGAACGTGCCAGAATTACAGCATAGTATGTTTTCAAAGAATAAATGTTGCTAATTAACTAATGTCTGTACAAAACTCTGAATGGGGAAAATGTTGCAATGAAGTTGTGTGGTGGGCTTTGCTTGATGGCAAACAACAGTTGATTTGCAAATTTTTGAAGAAAAGGAATGTCATCAAGTCTGCGTAATCTTTGAAATGATTGGATACAGCAATGTAGTTTTCTTATATACCCATAAATATGGTGCTGGAAGTATGACAGGTGAGCATCACCCATTTTGATCTTCTGGCACTTTGAATTGGACTTGTGGTATGAAAGCCACAGGTCCCACAGGCCTCGGGGGGGGGGGAGCCAAACTTTGAGACTTCAGAGCAATCTTTCGTCTCTTCCCCCCCACTCTAGCTGGTTGGCTTAGAAAGATCTTACCTTCCTTTCTCTTTCTGGAAAATTGCATGACCAGCCACACCTTACGTACAGCCTAGTCCTGAGCTGCCTGGCACGTGGAGCTTCAGTGGTGCCGAAAATGGTTGCCACTGCATCCAGTGCACCCCAGGCAGCCGTCACTGCCTCCTCAGGAGAAGGGGACTTTTGTCCCCTTCCCCTGGGTAAGGCGAGGAGCCCCACAATGGGGCTATTCGATTCTACAGGGACTCAAGGGTCGCCATAGAATTAAGAGCCTCCGTATCAGGCAGGCAGCCGGACACAGAGGCTCAGGATCCGGTGGAGCTTCCCTCCCACACTGCTTCTTCCCCCCAGCGTGCCTCTTCCCCACCCTTCCTCTGCCTCCCCCCACCCTGGAACACCTCCTCCACACCTCCACCTACCTCTCTGCTGCCCCGTGGTCTGTGCAACTGCAGAGCGGCAGGGCTCCGGTGCTCCACCAGTGCTAGCCCAGCTCTGGGCTAGCCTCAGCACTCCACTGGCTCGGAGGACCCCAAACGTGTCTTATGGAACGTTTGCAACAGTGCGTGCTGGTGGTGAACCTGACACACTGCATAGGATTGGGTCCTTAGTCAGTGTACTTGAACCTGTGAAACAGGCCACATTCTGGGAAGTTCTTGATGTTGGAATAAACAAAGGCATTAGCAATAAAAAAGTGATCAGGGAAGCTAAGGTTGGAGGCATCTCTTTCATGTTGCTAATGCCTGTGTTTATTCCAACATCAGGAAAATTTAATTGCAAAATTTAATCAAGAGCTAAGTGCTTACTGAAGCCTGAATCTTTGGGGCAATCAGACCTCCACCCCATTGCTCCTCTTGCCTTCTGCTGCTGACACAAACCGTATTGGGTGGCTTCATAGTTGGGCACAAACGCCACCTTCTTTTTGTGAGCCACCACTCTGATGGTTGCTGGGACACTACGTAATGAGCTGTTCCTCCAGGAATGCTGTCTTGGCTCCCTTACCCTGCTCCTCTTCCTGGAACAAGCCATGACTGGGAATGTTATTTCACCTCTAGCACTGGAATCTCCAAACTTGCAGCTGCCAGTGCCACTCTTGCTCTTGTTGTGGGCTGGAGCAATTCATAATTGTGGGCGCCCTCTGTGTGTTTGTGTGTGTGTGTTGGGCTCTCGCCAAGAGCAACCAAAACCAACAATTGTGACATATAGCAGGAGGAAGAAGGTGTGTGGTGGAGGAAGAACAGCAAGGGGTGGTGGGATTGTATGTAAATGTTATGCCACTGCTGGTGGGCTGAATGTGGCCTGTGGGCCTTCATTTGGGGACTCTTGCTCTAGCTCCAAGGGCCTTTGCAAGAAATGGAGCGGGGAAACAAGAAGCAAAAGTGAAAGGTTGAGTTGTGATTTCTGAAACTTTGCAAAAAGGGGTCTTGTCAGAGCACCCCCTACTATATCACCAAAATGACCCAGGATTATGTAGAAACCTTTCTTGATGAAATCTGTGCTGACACGAATCTTTCAGGAATTGCAGTTAAAGAACACATTAAAGCTGGGGTGTCAAACATAAGGCCCGGGGGCCAGATGCGGCCCCAGAAGCTTTTTATACAGCCCTCAGGCTTTCAGCTGCTGAGTAGTGCTGAGGTGTTACTGCTGAAAGAGCAGCCCACATAAAAATGGGGCTCTCCCATATCTTGAAATATGATCCAGATTCATATATTTTCTCTTTTGTTATTTGCAGCTAATGAGTTCCTAAGTGAGAAAAAAGTGTTTATTTTTGGTTATGACCTGTTTAATGACATCACTTCTTGCCTAATGACATCACTTCCGGCCCCCAGCAGGCATCATGAATGCTATGTGGCCCTCCGTATGAAATGAGTTTGACACCCCTGCATTAAAGGGTAGATCATATACAAAAGCATACTTTCAGTTTGCCTCTTGAAGGAGTCTTTTAGTACAAAGTTGTTCAGTTTTCCTCCCAACCTTAAAAGTGGCAGAGAAGCTGCTAACCGAAGACATTTCTACCGAGGTCCTAGGACACAGTTGGGTTTTTTTGTTCCCATAGTGGGTATTGGTGTGTGAGAGAATGTGCTGAGAGTTTGCAGATTGCAGCTTAGATTCCAGGGAGAACCAGAGGATTCTCACACATGTTTATATGAAGTAGCAGGAAAACATTTTGATATTGGCGCTCTAGTGTGCAGACTTACTGTATGCTTTCTGTCACAGCAGTACAAATGTGCCAATGACATCCAATTCAAGTCTTGTTATTAACAGTGCACTAGTCCCTGGGATGTGCCTCTGAAAGCATGCTGACAATACTGGCAGTACTTTGTGCTGATGCTTGCAGGAAAGGTTGAAATTTTTGCTTTGTGCATGCCCCCTGGAAAAGTTACATCAGAATGTGGTGTTATTTTGCCACAGGTAATCTTTTGAGGAAAATCCAGTTGAATTCTTTGGATCTTGCTCGTGGAATCATACATGCTCAAACGATACCAGCATGGTGTAGTGACAGACTGGGGCTTGGGAGAGCTGCTTCAGTTCCCCTCTCTGCCATGAAGCTCTATAGATGACCTACAGATGGCCAACTGCAATAACCTTGGGTGGGGAGAGAAGAAGGCTACTGTGTTCTTTAGGTGGTAGTCTAGGGCAGGGGTGTCCAAAGTTTTTGGCAGGAGGGCCACATTGTCTCTCTGACACTGTGTTGGGGGCCAGGGGAAAAAAAGAATTAATTCACATTTTAAATTTGAATAAATTTACATACGTTTACATAAATGAATATATTAAACATGAACTCATATGAATGAATGAAGGTCATGCAATAGCTTAAGGCCTATAAAAGGCCTTGCACAAAGCAAGGCTGGCCTTTCCTTTGCTGCCACTGCTGCATCACAGATGTGAAACAGCAAGCAATGGAAGGAACCCTCGTCCCACAGCTCATGCAAAAGGTCGAACAGTTGGCCGTCATGCTGAGAGCAGTTGCATCCAGCCAGTGCGGGCTCCAACAAATCTCTGGAGGACCAGAGGCTCATTGAAGACTGGGGGCTCCCTGAGGGCCGCATTGAGAGGCCTCGAGGGCCTCAAGTGGCCCCAGGGCCGGGGTTTGGGCACCCCTGGTCTAGGGGGATGTAGAAGTGTAGATTGCTACACACCAACCTATTCATAGAAGGCCAAGCTCTATAATAGTACTTATTTCTGTGTCTTCTCTTAGAGCAGGGCAGCAAGCAGCGGACTGTCGCAGCCTGACAGGGCTTTCATATACTGCACTTTATAGATAACAGTTTGTTCTCAGTTAAATCCTAAATTTATCTACCCTTTGTTTCTAGTCATTTCTCTTAATAAGTCTTCTATTTTTCATTATAAGGATTTAGTCTCACTGGAGTTACACATGAGTGATAATTATCATTATTGTATTCTGCTTAGCCTTTCCAACTCTATGGCAAGCTCAACTGCAGTGATTCATTACTGTAGCTCACACAGAGTTTGCCTCTTCAGCAAATGTGCACCTTGTGTGCTCCTACCTCATTTCCTGAAATGCATCAGAAGCTGCAATTGTGGTATTCTGATTCCTTCTTCTGACATTCAGGAGAACAGAAAAGGGAAGGAGTTATCCGGATGTTGAGAGGTCTAATTTGCACATCCTTAATGGGGCGAAAATTTCTTGGATTGAAGCATCAGGTACCCCTGAGCATACTGCAATTCAGACTGGATGTTGAGAAATATGTCAAAGTGCAGGTGTGTCTTCCTTAGATAAGGAGGCTGAACCCACCAGGAAGTTGCCACCTCCTACTCCTTTTTGTCCTCTGTATGGTTTGAAAGTTCGGGTCCCTTAAAACCCACCTTTGATGTCCGTACTCTTAACAGCTTCTGTTCCCTCATAAGCCTTTTTCTCTGATGGTTGACCAGCCCCTGTTTTGTTGCTGAATGCCCTCCTGAATCCCTATTGCCTGTCTTGTGTTTAATTGGCTTGAGATGTGTGTCTGTACTCCAGGTGGGGACTTATGCCCCAATCCTATCTGGGGCATACAGCAACGGATCTCATGATCCACTGCTGTAAGTTCCAGTGTGGCAACACAAAAGCCTCACTGTTGCTGTGCACTTCGGGGCTGCCACCATAAATGGTCAGAGGCCCCGCATGTACATCCTGTTCACCCAACCTGTGCCAGAGCAAAAAAGGGGGCAGCAGAAGAGGATCAGGGTGGAAGATCGCAGCAGCACATGCCAAGATCTTATTACCATTTTTCTAGCCCGACATCCCCCCTGATTTATGCCAGCTAAATAGCTGGTTTTGGTCCAAGGAGGCCTATTGGCAACCAGGTGGCCTATGAGGAGGTAAGGAAAACATATTTTTACTCTTTAAAAAGATTTTTACTTTCCTCTCACATTCTGTCCGGAGACCCTGCCCCACCCACCATAGCATGCAGTGTCTACTCTGTCGGTAATGCTGCATGCTGTGGGCTGGGGGATAGATTGGGCTGTTTGGTCCTGCAATTTTTTTATTTTTATTTTTTGTAAAATGGGAGGAATAGTAATTCAGAATTCTTCTCAGAATGGCCTCCAGATAACTTCCTAACCCAGTGGTTGTCAAACTTACCTCAGTAATGATGCCCCTGCAATCTCTTCTTCTCAGCTCAGTCAGGTGCTACCATCTTGAATCTCATGAAATCTCACAAGATTTAAGCGTTACCATCTTGGATCTTGTGAGATTTCATGAAACCCAAGAAGGCAGAACCTGGGGGAACAGGTAGGAGTAGTGACCAGGGACATCTCATGGCACTCCTGTGAGTGTGCTGCGATGCCCTAAGGTGTTACAACATACACTTTTGGAACCTCTGTCCTCGCCCGTAAGATTGGTGCATAGAGGCTTATGTCCTCACTCTTCAAAGAGAGAAGGGAGGGTGAAAGAGAATGAACAAATGTTAGTTTAAAACAAATTGTGTGTGTTTCTCATTTTGTTGGTCATTCATTTCTCCCTAGTCCTTCCAGTTAGCATATTTCATTTCTTTGGTTGCTATGCATTTTCACTGTTGGAATGTTCCATCTATTCATCCATTACTGTGTGCTCACTTTGCTACAGACATAAAACCTATCTCATAGACTGTTGACTTCAAGGAGCAGCACAAGCACTTGCCAGCTGACTGAAATCCTAGAACTGCTGCTAATTACCCTGCTTGCAGTCCAACCCGCTCTTAGCTATGCTAGGAATCCGACTACCATGGCACACTGGGTAACCAGAGTCCTCTGATCCCATTACTGTATGTTGATTGGCTAGGCTTTTCTTTGGATTCTACTCTGCTGTGGATATGCAGGCAGATTTTCAGACACTGGCTCATAAAAGCAGATTTTGTTTCCATTAGCAGGTTCTCTTTTTATAGTTTCTCTTATTGGTGGTTAGCTATGCATCTTCTAGTCTAGTGGACTCATGAGTTTCTTTACTGTTTTTGTATGTGATCATAAGAATGGCCCACCACTGAGTGCTTTTTATCATTTTTTACCAACTCCAAAATCACATAGTGCTTGCAATAACTTATTCCTGCAATTTATTTCAAAGCTGCCTGTAATACTGGTAAAAGGTTACAATACAGTGGGATGAGATGGAATCCTCTGAATTGCTCAGGGCACAGAAAGGCATTTCACAGTCACTGAAGCTAAACACTGTCCCAGGTCGGCTATCTTTCTCATGGGTGTATTGGAGTGGATGTGCGCCACCCCATGGGTCAAGCCCGGCCCCAGGGCAATTTCATTTGGGAATATGAATAAGAAAAGGAAATGACAGGGGAGGTATTTCTCTCTTTCTTTTCATTGACTCTCCCCCTATATACACATTCTTGTAGGTCCCTTGAAATACTATATCTTTCTATATGGAAAGTTTCCTTATAACATTTTACAACAGAAAATCTGCAGTGGACTCCAATGAGTGATAATCTGAGGAAAAGAGGATGCATCTTTCTTTCAATTTTCCCTGCTTTCCCTGCCAAGATTCATTGACAACACAATCCTGTACAGGTTTACTTGTGTAGTAAGTCCTACAATGTTCAGTGGGTATAGGAATCCAGAATTACAGCCCAGTCCTAACCTGTGCTGGAACAGGAAGTCCACAGTGGCCTGTGCTATATCCAGAGCAGGGTTGGGCTGGGTTGAAGTGCAACTTGGAGTAAAGGAAATTAATTCCCCTTACCCCAACTAACATGGCAGCCATCCCAGGGGAGCTACTCAGATCTGCACAACCAAAATACTGTAGGTGGTGCAGAATCGAGCAGCATGGAGCAAGAGTGGGCCACCCAGGAGGGGGATTAGGATCCAGCCTAAGTGCAAAATCCTGGTCTCACCCCTTCCCAGGCCCAGTTCACCCACCGTCCCGCCCACCCTTCCCTCTGGAATTCCCCTGTTCCACCCTCCTTCCATCCTCCCCAAACCCCCATGCTGACCTTACTTATCCGGTGCAGACTAACCTACCACCAGTGCAGTGGAGGCCAGATTGGCTTCTGGAGACTGGTTCACATCCATGTGCCAGCCTGCCAAAGGCCTAGAGCTGACCCTGCCATGCAACAGAGTGACGCAAAATGCTTCAGGGCAAATTTGAAATGCTTTGCTGGGGAGAATGATTTTTAATTTTGTCTCTTTAAAAGTGTTAACTCCCTTGCTCACCACCACAGCTTTCCCTCTGCCCCACACACTTATCTCACCTTGTTTGTTCTTCTCCAATTCTGAGAAACTTTGGTATAAAATATAATATCAGTAAAAAAGTGTAGTATCTCTAATTTTCTGACCCTCTCTCAAGTTTTTGCAGTCTAAAAGACCTGACCTAAGGTCATTTGATGCAATCTTCTTCCTTCCTGAAACTAGCTAGTGAGATTTAATTCCTCTCTTTCCCAAGAAATTTCTGAGAGGACTAAAGCTAAGAGAGAGGAAATGGCAACAGTTATTGAGCACCCAAACCTGCAAACTATGAGATTGCTAGTAAGGAACCTTAGAAGCCATTCTAACTGCTCATAAGAAATGAAAGCAAAATTCTTCTCTTAAACACCAAAGGGAGAAGTGCTTTCTTTGATACAGCAAAAGACTATGAAGGCAGGGAATTAGCCTCCTGAGGAGTTATTGTTTCTGCCTTGAGGTAGCCCAGAAGAATATCCCTGAGGGCTTTTGAGGTTAAGTTTTCAAGATCCCTTTTGTCAGATTAATGTGCTTTCTCTGTACTGGTGTTAGCTCAAAAGAGGCTGTGAAAATGTGATCAGCATATGTGGATAGTTCACATGCAAGGGAGCCTTTCCTGTCAATAAGAAAAACACAGGTTTTTTATTTTGCAAACTGTGGATGGAGGGAAAGAGAATGGGAAAGGATACTCAGAGGACTGTCAAATTACAGCAGTGGTATCATTGGTGAAAATGGGGACAACTGCATTCTTTTCATCTTTTGAGTGAATCAGTTCCTTTCAAAGAGTCACACACATGAAGCGGCATTTACTCATAGATGTATTTGTGCTTTTGATTTACATGTTGCATCTGTACCATATAGATATGTGGAGATAGATATGTGCCTTATCTGACAATTCATTTTCATTTACTTTTTGTCCTTTTTGGGTGCTTTGTGTGGGAGATTCTCTCTCACTCACACTCCTCAGAGATGTGACATTGCCTAAAGACTGAGACTGGAAATATCAGAGGTGCTAAATGAAGTTAAATAAAGAAGCTGAATGCATCCCTATGTGTGATCACTATAAAATCCATGTACATAAATGTATTTTATTAACTGAGGCTCAATAACCTGTCACTTATCTGACTATCCACCCTGTCACAAGAAGAGAATTAATGATGATTTATAGTCAGGCAGAAATTTTTATCTTCTGAAAATTTTGAAACCTCTCTTGGCAATTTTTGAGTGCACCAAAAATAGGAAAGAAAAAAAATGTTTACCGGTGTGTATCACAGCCATGTCACGTGCATGCGAATAGGTCTGTGTGCATTATAAACATCCCTTTACATGCTGAGCAGAGTCAATCGTAGTATAAAGTTACCCAGGAATCAGAGGCTTTAACTAGGTTTGAAGGGTTAATGTTTGAAGAAAGTAGATGATATTTGTGCCTTGGAACAGGTCCCAAGGTGGAGTTCAAGTGGTCAGAAAACAGAGCAGCAGTGCCCCGCAGTAATGTTTGTTCCATTAATCCTTTTTCTCCTAATTGAACGTTTTTTCCTACCTTACCAGCATGTAGACTAAATGCAGACATAATGAACTCAGTTCGACAAACTGGTTTCTTAGATCAAGAATGGATGCTGAACAACATACTCCTTTGTCACCCCTCCCTTGTTCTCCTTCCTTCACATGCCTGGTTTCTTAAACCAGCTTCCCATGACACTCAAGCACAGATAATCTGGTTCCAGCACTCCCTACACACCAGGATGTGAAGCCCAGATAAAACCATGCTTGTACTGAATACTTAAATCAGGAATACCACGGTTAGATTTCTTGGGCAATTCTACCTTAAGAAACCAGGGTACTTCCTGTTTAGCTGGGCATGCAAGGGAAGGAAGTAACCAGAGGGGGGAAATTGAGTGCCCTGACTCAGTGTTCATTCCTCATCCAGTGAACTACAGTTGGTTGCCTCACAGCAGAACATGCTTATTATTGTTCTTATACAGTTGCCTAACTTGTCGGGAGCAGAGAATTTAAGTTGCTTTTGCAGAAACCATGAATCTCTCTAGGTTTCTTTTTTCTTTTTTGGTAATGTTAGAGGATCCTGCCATGATTGCTAGTGAAAAGATAAAAGACTAAATGCTGTGTTTGTAGTGTAAAAGCCTGTGTGACACCATAGAATGGCATGCTGCTGTTACCTAGCTGTGTTGCAAATGATGGAAAATCTGTTCCTGGTGCATAACTGTACAGGGCTACTCACATTAACCGAATAAATCAGTTGAGAAGCAGTTGGGAAATCTCCTTGTGTCAATTTACTGCTCCAATGCATCTGTATGCTATAAGGGCAGATCTGCAGATTAAGAAATCATTTAATGTTAATGTCTTTAACTTAGATATATCCTGGAAATTCCAAAATGGGTTGATTGGCATTAAACTGCTAACCCGCTAGAAACCTTAGCAGGCCACATTTGTTACAAGCCTCACTTCCAGAGCCCATCCCAGTGGAAGTTTCAAATGTAGTAGAAAGATGGACTGTGTAGAAGTGAATAAATGGTAAAGAGAACAGAATCACCTCCTGATCACATAAATCCACTGCGCTACATGTTTATAGTAATCCCACTCTCTACCTCCATGCCCTTCAATTCTACATAGATCAGGGGTGCCCAAAGCCCGGTCCAGGGGGCACTTGCGGCCCTCAGGGACTCCCAGTGGGGAGCCTCCAGTCTCAAATGAGCCTCTGGCCCTCTGGAGACTTGCTGGAGCCTGTACTGGCCTGACACAACTGCTCCCAGTATGAGGGCGATTGCTCGACCTCTTGCATGAGCTGTGGGACGAGGGCTCCCTCCACTGCTTGCTGTTTCACGCAGTGGCAGCGAAGGAAAGGCCAGCCTTACTTTGTGCAAGCCCTTTTAGAGGCCTTGAGCTACTGCAAGACCTTCATTCATTCATATAAGTTCCATCTCTAATATATTATTTATGTAAATTTATTCAAATTTGAAATGTAAATTAATTTTTTTCCCTGGCCCCTGACACAGTGTCAGAGAGATAATGCGGCCCTCCTGCCAAAAGGTTTGGACACCCCTGACATAGATGAAAACACAAATTGTCTGAATATCACTTAGGGCGCAATCCTAACCAACTTTCCAGCACTGTCCTAGCCGCAATGCAGTCTCAAGGTAAGGTAACAAAACGTCCTTACCTTGAAGAGGCCTCCTTGACTACCTCCCCACTATAGAATGCAGTGCGCACCACTTTGGCACAGTTGTCAGTGCTGGGAAGTTGGTTAGGACTGTGTCCTTAATCAACCAAAATGTGTCAACCACTAGGTTAAAAATGTCTGTCCAGGCATGCTGTAAAAATTTTTAATGAGAATATTCTGTAAGGTTATTTATGTAAAGTTACGGTAGTATGCATGAAGCGAATGATCATGCTTACACATGTGTTGGCCTGAGCATTGTGCATGGATTTAAATACGGTATTTTAGTTCATTGGTTATTTTAATTTATTAAAAGATTCATACCCCATCTTATCTGGAGATTCAAGGAAGAGAAATATAAAAATACAAAATGGCTTAGTGGTCTAAAATCATCTAAACACAATCAAATGGTTGGCAACCTTCAGTCTCAAAAGACTATGGTAGAAGCCTACAGCAGCTGGTATTCCCAGGCGGTCTCCCATCCAAGTACTAACCAGGCCTGACCCTGCTTAGCTTCCGAGATCAGACAAGATTGAGCATGTGCAGGGTAACAGTTGCTGACTAAACACAATCAATGGCTTATAAAATGTTCTTAAGATCCTTGTGTGTGTGTAGACAGAAATGACAGAAGTGCTGGAACACCAGTTGATACAGTTGTGACCTACAAGTATCACTTAAGTTAAAATAGGTGAGCAACAACTGCCATGTAATACATCTGTTGCTGCACTGTACCATTTCAGCCTGCAGATAGGAGACTGAATGTTAACTGCTTCCCAGCATTAGAACAAAACAAAAAGCCCCTCCCTATTTAAAACTAACATGTCTGAGAAAGCTATCCCTAGAACCTTCCTCCTGGCTGAACTAGTTTTGTAGAAGTGGAAAGTATTCAAACATTTGGTCCCTCACCTGCAGTTAGAAATGGCATAGCTAGGGTATCATGTAAGGTTTCTAAGAAACCCTCTTTTACCTTTCATCTCTCAAGCAAAGTGGTTTGTGCTGGTAAACAATAAAAAACCTCCATCAAGAGGTGGGTGTGGAGTGGAGGAGTGGATGCTGAGCTTACCTAAGGCAAATAATGAAATATCTCAAATAGACTTTATGTACCAAGGAAAACTACCATGTGAATGTGCGCCTTAGAAATTAATCCTAAAGTATTGAAATGTGCTGTAGTTTTGTATCTGTAAGCATTTGGCAGGCTTAGTTCAGCTGCAAAGTGCTTCTGGAGAACCATGTTTGTTCTTCAGCGATGGGAATACATAACTCAAGATGGGGACAGACAAAAGTACTGGACCTCAGCCAGCATGTGCTGGACATGGGGAGGGCCAGTGAACTTTTTAAAAGTGTCTTTGAGAAGTTTAGGAGTAAAGAACAAAAACAGCAACAACAGCAGCAAAAAGACTTCCTCATTTTTCTTTTTCTGGCCTTGGAGGTTTCAAGAAACGTGACTTATCTATAAATAAGGGGAATGTATAAATAAAAAACCTGATTCTGGCACCAAGCTTGGAAACTGATCTCAGTGTTGCTCTCCATTGACAGATAACAAATATGCTCCTGCAGTCACTCTCAATGGTTTCATCTTTATTCTTGGAGGAGCTTATGCACGAGCGACTACCATCTATGACCCAGAAAAAGGCAATATTAAAGCAGGCCCCAACATGAACCACTCCAGGCAGTTCTGCAGGTGAGGCAAAATGTGTAAATATTTGTATATATGTGATGAAATTACCAGCACCTCAGTATTTTTCTTCTGGAGAGAATTATTGCATTAGAGTGACATGCACAGTGGGAATGAAGATACTTGCTCAGTCTGATAGTATATGTTGTAAGAATGTAGTGTTATCTGGGCTATACTAACCGCAGGTTAGTTATCTGTCTGCATGTCCATTTAATGCTTTCCCTCTGTATCTCGACATCAGGATTTCCCAGATGTCAGACTGATGGACTGTTTTCTCTAATGTGTTGTAGAGCGTTGGAATGCTCTAGGGCCAGCACTGAGTGCACTTCACTTTGGGATGGTGCCCACTTTATACATTACAGGATTCTTGTAATGTAGGCCAAGGTTTGTGTATCATAAAAATTGTTATATGGTCAATAAGTATTTGATGTCAAATAATATGTGTAAGGTACATTAACTAGCCTACGGAAAAGCTTTTCCACTAAACTACCATTCCATGAGTAAACCACCATGTGGAAAGAAGGCTGGGCAGAGAACAAATGTGGGCAGAGACCACATTTGAGTTTATGAAGCTGACTTCTGCTGGGCCAGACCATTGGTCCTTCTAGATCGATGTCATCTACTCTGACTGGCAATGGCTCTCAAGGCATCCTTCCCAGTTCTACTTGAAGATGCCAGGGATTGAACCTGTCACTTTTGCATGCAAAGCAAGTTCACTGCCACTGAGCTGCTACTCATCCCCTTCAGTATGGCTTCAGTATGTTATCTACAAATTCCTGTGTTATAGCCCTGTGTTATAGCCCATGAAATGTTTTCCCCGCCAAATGGCTTTGGGACATTTAATTTATTGTTTCAATTAGCACTTCTTTGTCATATGATTTAACATGGAAGTGCCTGCTGAATTTAGGTAAATAAGGTCCTGATTATGACTGCCCTGTGATATGAGGATTGGAATTATGTGATTGTGATGGGGGGAAAAAACCTCTCTCTCAAAAATGTTTGACAATAAAAGTAAAAGCTGCTAGAAGTTAAGTAGAAATCTCTGAAGTTAAAATGCAAGCATGATGAAAGAAGCTGGTAAATATTGTCTTGTGCTTAGATGCTTGAAGCAAAGTTGTGAATACAATGTTAATGCCACTGTAGCACTTGCTTCCAAATCTCATGGGTTAGGACAGGGGTGTCCAAAGTTTTTGGCAGGAGGGCCACATCATCTCTCTGACACTGTGTCGGGGGGGGGGGGGAAGAAGTAATTTACATTTAAAATTTGAATAAATTTACATAAGTTTACATAAATGAATATGTTAAAGATGAATGAATGAAGGTCTTGCAATAGCTCAAGGCCTATAAAAGGCCTTGCATAAAGCAAGGCTGGCCTTTCCTTTGCTGCTGCTACTGCATCACAGACATGAAACAGCAAGCAGTGGAGGGAGCCCTTATCCCACAGCTAACACGAGAGGTCAAACAGTCGCCCTCACACTGAAAGTTTTTGCGTCGGGCCAGTGTGGGCTCCAGCAAGTCTCAGGAGGGCCAGAGGCTCATTGGAGACTGGGAGCTCCCTGAGGGCCGCATTGGGAGTCCTCGAGGGCCACGTGGCCCCAGGGCCGGGGTTTGAGCACCCCTGGGTTAGGAGACCACCTCTTTTGCTGGTAAAGAGGGATCTCATCCACAGATTGCCTTAATACACTTGCAGTTGTTAAGATTCTTCATCATTTTTGTCACATGACCAGGGATGATTCTACTGGTGAGTCCTGATGGGCCATATGCTTGGAAATCCAGTCTATGCCTGACCAACCCCTGAGATAATGAGGGTCTGCTGCCACCACTAATGGGTTTTTTGACTAGGTGATTATGGGGAAGAAATAGCAGGCTGTCATTTTCTTCTCCCAGTGCCATTTTACAATTCCTAGAAGCCCTATTCACCATTGGACCTTGATGGAAAAGGTGCAAAAGAGAGCAACTAAGATGATTACTGGGCTGGGGCACCTTCCTTATGAGGAAAGGCTACGGCGTTTGGGCCTCTTCAGCCTAGAAAAGAGGCACCTGAGGGGGGACATGATGGAGATGTACAAAATTATGCATGGGAAGGATAACGTGGATAGAGAGATGCTCTTTACACTCTCACATAACACCCCAACCAGGGGACATCCACTAAAATTGAGT
Organism: Tiliqua scincoides; assembly: GCF_035046505.1. NCBI lineage: Eukaryota > Metazoa > Chordata > Lepidosauria > Squamata > Scincidae > Tiliqua > Tiliqua scincoides. Next base: position 152,259,546 of record NC_089821.1, on the reverse strand, counting down.
GTTGGGAGGGTTAGGACAGACAAAAGAAAATATTTCTTTACTCAGTGTGTGGTCGGTCTGTGGAACTCCTTGCCATAGGATGTGGTGACGGCATCTGGCCTGGATGCCTTTAAAAGGGGATTGGACATGTTTCTGGAGGAAAAATCCATTATGGGTTACAAGCCATGATGTGTATGTGCAACCTCCTGATTTTAGAAATGGGCTATGTCAAATGCCAGATGCAAGGGAGGGCACCAGGATGCAGGTCTCTTGTTATCTGGTGTGCTCCCTGGGACATTTGGTGGGCCGCTGTGAGATACAGGAAGCTGGACTAGATGGGCCTTTGGCCTGATCCAGTGGGGCTGTTCTTATGTTTCTTATGCCTCTGGCAGCAGGAAGCAGTGGCAGCATTAGACTTCCTTCTCCCCCTCAACCATTTTACAAATCCTGCTGTTGCTGTTCATCACCATCAGCTGGTAAGCCAGATGGGCCCAGGGCCCAATGGGGAAGCTTACAGGGAGACAGTGGGGAACAGGAGGAAGCAATGGTCTCAGATTCTCCTTCACAGTGTGCCACCAGCAAAGACAGACTCTTGGTCATTTATACCTGGTTCCCAGGCACCTTGGAAATAGGGTAGCTGATGCACACATGTGTTTCCAAAGCATAAGGCAGTATGCCAATAAAAGGGACCCCAGTAGGTTTTTTGTCCCAGGACCCCTCAAAAGCTGGAGCCACCACTGCACACCAGAGTGACTGATTTGTAGAAAATGGTCTAAAAGTTGACTGGACATCCGTGCAAGATGCTATGTCATACATGAACTATCTCAGCCCTTGGAGAGGGATACAGACCAACAGCCTGGGAATGTACATGACAGATCTAAGATTTCTTGGGATATGAGGAAAAAGCCCAGAATTAAGGCAAAGTTTAATTCCTCTGTGGTTACCAGAACTTGTCATTGTTGAGCCTGCTTGCTTCCCTTTCGTAAGCTACAGTACTAGACTGAATTATCATTAGCTCAGAAGCAGCTGCCATATCAGAGAGCTGATCATATTCTGTCATGGTGGATTGAAGAGTACAGACGTGTGGATAACAGCAGTACCTATGTGTTGAAAACTTTCTTTCATCAGTCACTTGATTCAGATCCCAAGTCCTATATTTACCTATGCTTGCAAAAGACTACTTGGACTGTGGCTTAAGCAAAAGTATTTTGAGGGACAGTTGTTTTAAGAAAAACTAAGCTAAGAGACATCCATACAAAACAAACACATTTTCTGCTTTAAATCTTCTTTTTGTTTTGTTTTGTTTTTATTTAAAGAGTGCCCTCTCTTGGCTGTAGAGGGAATTTTGTCCTGGAGCTAGCATAACATTACATGCAAAAAATATTGCAGGCCAAATCCCAGCCAAAGCCACTGTGTTCCTGCTGCTTCTGTGCTAATTACAGATTTTCATTGTTCCTCTGTGTTAACAAGAGTGAAATTGAATGCAGGAGAACCCCACTGTGTCCAGGCAGTAGTTAATTATATTTTTTTCTCTAAAGATTGTAAACCAGAAGCAAACAGTGTGGTACAACTGACATAACTTCCCTTGGTAATTCATTCCATTAATTATATGGGAATGTTTTTAAAAATGAAGGATGTTCTTTAACCACACTGAAATTACTTTAATGTGAATAGCTGTTAACAGACTATTTCTTTGGCCAGGATCACACGCAAGTGGTTAGCCTGGGATTTGGCTGTGAACAGATTTTATCCAAAATACGAGAGGCTATTGGGTGCTCATATTCCTCTGAAAACCTGCAGGAGCAGAGCAGCTACCTTATAATCCTGCTGTTCAAAAACACCCCCTTTGCACATTCATAAAAGGGGAAATGAATAATTCCAGAATCAAGTAAAATTTGTGCTGAGCATTACTTGATTGTACCTGCACACTTCTCTATTTGTTAAAAGAGCTCTCTCTCTCTCTCTCTCTCTCTCTCTCTCTCTCTCTCTCTCTCTCTAGATAGATAGATAGATAGATAGATAGATAGATAGATAGATAGATAGAGCGAGCGAGCGAGCGAGCGAGCGAGCGAGCGAGCGAGCGTTTTCTAGTATAGTACTCCTGGAATGTCTCTGGACTAAGAGTCCCCAGCAGCCCTTAGTATACCTTTGGGCTGTGTCCTCATCCTTGCCTTACTTTAAAATGTATCACCCTTGAGGTTTATTAGTTGATAAAGAGAAGAGTTTCTGCTTCTCTCCTTTTGCTACTACAGGTACACAAACCTAAGGCTGGGGCCAGACCATGAACTCACAATGGCTGTTTCAAGGCTTACAACATGATGCCAGTATGGCATGGCCACAGAGTCAACTGTAGCTTCCAACCACATACCTGAGCTCAGCATTACCATCCCTTCCCTCTGTTTCCAAGGGCCCCATGGAAGTAGAAAGGGGCTACTCCCACCTTAACTATGGGAAGGTTACAGAGAAGGCCCACCTCCTCAAACATTATTTGGAATAGTCTCCAATGATATTTTAATTGTTAAGGACTTTGTTTTGTTAAGGACTTGACTAGAGCTAATGTGCTTAACTTTTGTCTACTGAAAAGCCACAGGGTGGCTCATTTGGATGAGGACTGCAGCATTTACCCTTTTCCATCATCACGGGCCTGATCTAGATCAGGCCACTGTTTCTTCAGGAAGAAAAACTGTCATTTGGGGGGGACGGTCCATTGCTCAGCAGCATTGCACCTGCATTGCATGCAGAATGTCCTGTGCTCAATCTTAAGCATTTCCAGGTAGGACTAGTAAAGATACTTTCTGAACCTTTGGATAGCCGCTGCCAGCCATTGTAGAGTAGACAGTATTGACCTAGATCAGGGGTGTCAAACATAAGGCCTGCGGGCAGGATGCGGCCCCCGGAAGCTTTTTATCTGGCCTTCAGGCTCTCGGCTGCTGAGGTGTTACTGCTGTGTGGTGTTGAGGTGCTGTGAGGTGTGGGCTGCTGAAATGGCAGCCCACATGAAAATTGGGCTTTCCCAAATCTTGAAATATGATCAAGATTTGCGTACTTTCTCTTCTGTTGTTTGCAGTTAATGCGTTTCTATATGAGAACAGGGTCTGATTTCTGGCCATTAGCTGCTTAATGATGTCACTTTCTGCTTAATGACATCACTTCCAGCCCTCAGCTGGAGCCCTGACTGCTAACTTTGGCCTTCTGTATGAAATGAGTTTGACACCCCTGACCTAGATGGACCAGTATGATGCATTGTTCTCTGACCTCTTTCTCCTTGTACAAATAGAAAATATGAGGGGGATCTCAATTAGGACTGTGGCTGGGTAAAGGGGGGGTGAAGCCTTCTCACCACCATGGTCTCTGTTCGGATCTTCCCAGCACAGCTTCTGTTTAACTTCTATTCTAGCTAAGTGTGTCTGCTGTAATGATGTGCTTGATGCAATGGGCAGTTTGCCCGAGGCCTCACTAATACAGGGATTTGGCACCCTCTACCTGCCCCAAAATGTCAAGGTAAAGGCTTTTGACGTGCTCTCAATACCTAATGGTTACTGTTCCAAGTACTAGGAATGTCCTCCACAACTTTATGCTTGTCAGAAGTTATGCAGCTCTGACTCAATGGACAGCTTCCTCTTTTTTTAAGTTCACCTCCGAGCAAAAAGAATACAGAATATGTTTTATGTGTGTGATTAAAAATTCCACATGCCAGTTTGCTTAGAATTCAGGCAGCATGCAAATAGCCCCGTGTTCCAGAGATGATCCACAGGGTTTCGGCAGCCCTGCACCAGCACAAGCAATGATCCCAGAGAAGCTAATTTAGCATCCACAACTCCCAACTGGCAGTCTCTTCTTCCTCTGACTGTTAGCTAGTCAGATTTGTTATCCATTCCTGCCAAATGGAAACCGTCAGTGAAACTTAGGCTCAGGCAGTACTGCACGATAACAAAAGGGAAAAAAGTTAGGTTTTTGTCTCTTTGTAAAGAAAAAATAAATGTTTTGTTCTTGAACATTGAGGCATGGTGACTGCTCTGCTTGACTAATAGGAGCTGCTCGCACACAGCATGCGCTGCTGATCCCCAGACGCCTCATTTCCTTATTTCAAAGTTAGGATAAGCATGAGGCACTGTAACAGGTTAAAGCACATGGTCTGTCTGGGGGGGAAAATAAACCTCCCCTGTGCATGTTGTTAGGAAGCATCCGTTCTTAATGGCTGCCTGGTTACACTGGAGCACAGAAATTTAAAAGCAGGCTGCCTTCGTACAGCTGCTAGCTGAGAGGGAAGGAACAGAATGGCAGATCCAGGGAGCCTCTTCAGTTGCGTGTGCTTGTAGGGTGGGTGGAGAGGTGTGTGCATCATGGTAGTTACTCATCAAAATGAATGTAGGTTTCAACCAGATCCCCTAAGAGATAGAAAGCAAAGGATAATGATCAGAGTCTCCATTCCCGACTGCAGCCATTTTCAACCTTTTTCAGCTCACGGCACACTGACAAGGCACTAAAGTTGTCAAGGCACACTACTAGTTTTTAATTACATTATTATGTTACAATTAATTTAATTAATATAACTAAGGGCACAATCCTAACCAGGTCTACTCAGAAGTAAGTCCTATTTTGTTCGGTGGAGCTTACTCTCAGAAAAGTGTGGTTAGGATTGCAGCCTAATACATTGAGGGCACAATCCTAACCAGGTCTACTCAGAAGTAAGTTCCCTTTTGTTCAATGGGGCTTACTCTCAGGAAAGTGTGGTTATTCCACACCAGGATTCACTGGGGTGGGGGGGAGAGAGAATGGGAGGCAACTGACTCTGGACTTTGGAAGGTGGGGGAGGAGAGGGGAGGGCAGAAAGAGAGGGGTTAACTGGTTATGAGGGGGCAGTGTGTGTGCAGGAGGGGAGGAGGTGCGGTGGGGGAAGGGAAAAGCATCACTTGCCTGCTCATGTATTTAAGAAAGAGTGCGACTAAGCCTTGTATGCCTACTCAGAAGTAAGCCCCATTATAGTCAGTGGGGCTTACTCCTAGGTAAGTGTGGACAGGATTGTGGCCCCATGCCCTTACTGCCAAAGCCCTGCCAGTGGAGGCAATGCAGGCAGGGTCACATTGGGGCATTGCAGGCATGGAAAAGGGTCTCTGGGATCCTTTTCCAGCCAGCTGTTTCTGGCTCTAGACCCGCTTCCACCTTCTGGCTCACCCCCTCCACATTCCCGCCCACCGGAAGCTCTTTCAGGCTTCTCTCCCAATCAGCTTGCGTGGCAGCCACCAGCAACAGCAGGAGCATTCCGTGGGCTGCTCCTTTTTCTCCTGCCGCCATGCGAGGCTCTAAGCGGCGCTTCTCCTGCGCGCACAGCTACTGCTGCTGCCACCGCTGCTGCCGCCGCCTGACTCCTTGGCCCCGCGGCACACCTGAGGCAGCTTCACAGCACACCAGTGTGCCACGGCACAACGGTTGAAAACCACTGCCCTACTGTAACTAAGTTCATGTAACAGAAACCATTGCATATTCTTCCCCTACTTACCCTGCCTGCATTTCCTGCCCCATCCTCAGTTGTTTCCCTTGTGTTGATCTCTATATTGTAAGCTCTTTGGGGCAGAAACATATCTTCTCTTTTTTAAAAGTACCATGTACAGAGATGATGCTGTATAAAATGAGAATAATGCATTAGAAGCTGAGGCCACCTCAACCACTTTTCATGCCATCTGAGCAGTAAGCTAGTAAAACCATAAAGAATCATACATAATGTGTCTAAGTGGAAAAAATTAAAAACACAATGTAGTAAAACCCTGCCATAACACACCTCACAACACAATTCTGGATAAAACGTGATTGATGATTGACTCCATACTTCCACTATGCTCCTGTTCCTAACCCTTAACATAGTTGCTCCAGCCTCTTCCCCCATCCTCACAAATACACATTCCAGCTGCTCTGGATCAAGTCGCAGACTCAGAGTGCTGGGAAAGAAGAAGCATTAAAGTGGCTTCAATACCCCCGCTTTCTCCAGGAAGGTGCTGGAAGTCAGATAGTGTGAGGACTAGTCATAGCTCACTACTGTGGCATTTTTAGAGACATTTTGGTCATTGCTTCTGTAGTTTTAATGTTGGTAGATCACCAGCAGTGGTTCAAGCAGATGTAATTTTTGTAAATTGTGTTACAGTTGACATTGTGTGAACTAGACAAGGTGTGAGGGACAAATCATGTGAATGGAAAAAATTAGTGAAGGGGAGAGATCTGGTGGAAGTGAAAGTGCAGGGAATGTGATTTACACAAGTTTTGGCTGAAAGGAGTGACTGTGGAGGAGAAATGAAAGGCCAGAGTACCTGTTACCTGTAACATACAACTGCAGTTGATTCCCAACTTCTCCCCATGTGTCCCTGTAATATTTAGCTAAAGCGGCTATGTAACATGTCATCATCCCAGTGCACCTTTCCCTACCCCTCTTCTACTTCTTTGGCTGTCACTTGCAGGGGGTCAGGAGGCTGCTTGCAACAATGTCACATCATTCACCTGCTTTAACTAAATGTTGCAGGGTCATGTTGGATGGCCATGAGCCATGACTCATTTGTGGTCATAAGTTATTTGGCATGAGTCGAAGCAGACAGTTATTTCCTTCATGGAATGCAATCTAGCATAAAGCACAATGACCTGGGTGGCAGGTGGAGGGCCAGGAGGAGAATCTGGATGGAAGAGGAAAGAGATGTAAGAAAGAAGGTACAACAGTGGTCAGAAGTTCTAGTTTTTTAACATGAGGGCTAGAAACTTGAAGCTGATGTGGAAAATGACAGAATATCTGTGTAGAGACTTAAGGAGATGACAGAATATCTGTGTAGAGACTTAAGGTGAGTCATCAGGAATGGAATCGGAGCAAAGTAAGAGAAAGTTTGAATAGCATTGAAAAAGTAATGCATGATGTTTAATGCTGTGTGGCATAAAGGTTTGCAAATGAGAGGGTAGAAATACCAGGTTGTGGCCGACTTTCCCAGCAGCGTTTGCACATTAATGGAGACTACTAGGCATACAGCTTATGGTTTCACAGCAATACCTTTTCGGATTGGTGCTACAATACTTAAATATTGTTCTTAAAGTGCTGGCAAGACATAAGACAGTGGCTTTGCAGAAATAGAAGGCAAATAAAGAAATCAAGAATCCAAGAACCTGAATGTTCTCTTCCTGTGTGGCCAGGCTTTGCTGAGATGATATTTGTGGGTGGCTTTTTTCTCCCTGTAAATACCACAAATGGGAAGTTTTTAAAAGGAACTCTCTGGCTTGTTTTTAATGGCTCTTTGGAGCAGTTCCAGATAAATTAGTGTGTGTGGCTCAGTGCCCGTTCTCAGTTACTAAAACTGGTTGTGAGAATTAGAAAGAATGTGATGCACATGAACATGCTAATTTAGTCATTTAAATGTTCTTTTATAACCTCAAGGACGGCCAGAGAGGCTATTTCTTCGTTGAAGTGCTGTATCTGGACAGGGATTTACATTTATGGCCAAGTGAAACAGGGACTGTAAAATGTCTTGTGGCAATAAGCTTGTGAAGAAGGTGTGGCTGCAAAGTCTGTTTGGGGGCCAGTGTCTGGGAGTCTCCAGAAACCTCACTAGCCACGCACTACTCTGGTGTAAATGGATCCTGATAATTCAGCACCAAGCAAAATGTCTCCCCAGATGCTGTTAGAGCATTCATCTGCTGGAATAGCTAGTTGAATTGCTTCTGGTCTTTAAAACAAAATGACCTTCAGCGGTCACTGAGGAAAGACCTTGTAAAAACTCTGTTGGAATCTAGTGCCCAAGCAGAACTGTCATTTTGTAATGTATAGGCTGCCCAGTTCAGTTCCCATATTTTTGTTTCCTCTGCCTTTGCAGTTTGAATAGTTATTGTTCAATGCATACCATTCCTCATTGAGAAGGCCATATTACCATCTGCTGAAATCCCACCTGAATTCAAGGCAGTGGAAGCATGAAAGGAGATTTTGTGAGACAAGTGATGGATGGAGGCACAGCTTTCGAGAACAAATGCAGATGCCCAAAATGCCTCCAGTAAGGGACACTGGTGCTTCCAATGCTTAGCTTCTTGAATTTGACTACTTCGCATTATTTGTCATCGTCCCCCATTGTACACTCTTGAATTATTCTGCAATACTGTACAGAAAGTTGAAAAATGGTTTGTAATAGCTATGGCTCAAAGCTTATGCCCTCTGTTCTCATTCAGTGTTGTGACCATTTCTTCATTCATTTCTAAGGGGTCAGAGTAACAATATTTCCCACCAATGAAGCCTTTAGAGAGGGGTGTCAGACTTTTCATATAGTGGGCCAAATAGCATTCATAGTGGCTGCCAGGGGCCAGAAGTGAGATCATTAAGCAGGACATGATGTGAAGCAGATGATGGCCAGAAATAAGCACTTTGTTATGTAGGAGTTCATTGGTTGCAAGTGACAGAAGAGAAAATGTGCATATCTTGATCATTTTTTCAAGATATGCAAGAGCCCAGTTAGCAGGCTGGGAGAGCCCAATTATGCAAACCACCCTTTCAGGAACGACACTTCCGCCAAGGCATCACTTCACAGTCCAGCAACTGAAAAATATTCTTCAAAGTGATGCCTTGGCAGAAGCAGTGCTGCTGAAAGGGCAGCCCATGTGATACCTGGGCTCTCCCAGCACCTTGGCAGTGTCTCTCACAACCCTCTTGGTATATCCCTTCTCCCATTGCATTCACTGACTTCTGAGGCCTCCCTCCATCTCTCTTTCCCAGATCCTCAGCAGAAGCAGTGTTGCTGAAAAGGCAGCACAGGGAGAGACCAGTTATCACAAGAGACTGAATAAAGAGCTTATGTGGGCCTGATCCAGCCCATGGGCTTTATATTTCACCACCACCACCCCGCTTTAGAGTGGCAAGCTCCACACTCAAAATCGTGCAAGGAAGTGGTTGTATTCTACGTGTTGTAAATTCTGGCTTGCGAAGTGTGCTACTCCAGTGACTATGAAATGCTTTGAATGGTTTAAATTTCCAAAATTTTGCCAGATTCCCAATTCAAGCTTCACTTAGAGAACTTATACCCACTCTAAGCTAATTAGCTCTCTTTTGTTCTCCAACAATGGCCCCAGTTTTCCACTGCAGTACTGCTGGACTCCACCACCAGGGTAGCTTGCCTGTTCAACCTGCAGGATCCCAGTTTCTAAGGCAGCAGTCCTTCTAGGTACAGCAGCAGCACCTCAGCACTCAACAGTCTGTTTAAGTAGTCCATTAGTTAGTCCATTAATCAGTGAGCCAGATAATCAGTCCAAAAGTCCAGTACATCAGTAGCTGGTCCGTTGGTTCGTTAGCAGAGTTGTGGGTCAGTCTGTGAGTTGATAGCCAGTAAGTCGGTTAGCCAGAAGGTAAGTCCAAAAGGCAGAGCCATAAGTCAGTCCGTGAGTTAGCAGTCCAGTAGATCAGTTAGCCACAAAGTCAGTCTGTTTAGTCAGCAAGCAAGTGTCCTTTCCATTCTCCACTACACCCTTCCTGCATCAGGTGCTCCTCATTGCCTCTAGTGGCTGCAGCTGTGCAGCACACTCTCTGCTCAAAGCTCAGACCTTAACCCTTAAAGGGACCACTACTGACACCACATGCTATCTCCTTGCCAGATCTTCGCGATTCCAATACATACCCCAATGGCATCTTGCCTCTATGCAGCAAATAGAATGGAAAAGGAGATGAGATATCACAAGGTCCTCTTCATTACAACATACTGGCCTTCTTTCAAAGTCATTGCTATCAAGAAGGAAATATTAAGCATGTAGATTTGGATGCAACTAAAGGCGCTCATTTCTAATAAAACGCATCTCCTCTGTGAACAGTATTAGATGCCTGCTTAGTTAATAGCAATAAAATATGTTTGTAGGCAAACAATGACTCGATCACAGAAATTAGCAGTTCAGGTACCTGGCATTCATCTCTCTTTAGAGACAGATACTGTTCGACTGGCATTGTCTGCAACCATGCAAACTGTGATGCCAACTAAACCTAGATTCAATCCTGCCACTAAGGTGGAGCCAGTTCAGTCCTGCATTCCAGGCAACCCCACCCAACCACCATCATTACTACTGTGTATACCCAGAGGAAGTGTGTTCTGAGCTCCATCATTCCAATAGACCAGAGAGCAACGTAGGAGACTGTACAAGTAGACATTGTTATCCCCCATATAACAGAGGGGAATGCTGAAAGATAGCAACCCCAGTGCTGAAATGTGGGTCAGGGACTCAGCTCACAGTCTGAACCACTTTGCCATGCGAGTTTATCTTGATGGGCCATGACAAAACACCATTAATTGCTTGGGGATAATAAAGCGACTGTTGTGCAGTTTAATCAAGAGGCAAGCAACTTAGGCTGCAGTTATGGCCTTCACTGGAGAGCTTTCAGCCTTGTGCCTCTTTGATTTGTCAGGGCCATTTATTCTTTCCTGTTAAGAAGCTGGGCCATTCAGAGCTTTCAGGAGCTGGTATTTGAGAGATAGGCAGAGGAAGTTCAAGTGTCTGGGCCTCTTTTCCAATATGTCCAGCGTGTATTCATATTTTGTAAGCTTATTTTTTATCGTAGCAATCATTGCAAGGCCAAGAAGATATGTTGAGGAGTTGTCATAAACAACAGGAAATAAATCATCCCCCCCAAAGAGAAAAGAGAATGGGACTGCTTCAGGACAAGGTCGTTCACCCCACCCCTCATTTGAAGAACTGTCAAACAAAGGCAGTGTTGTTTTTAATTTCTTTTTAAAAAAAATAAATCCCAAGCATCGCTTCACCTCTCTGTTCCCATTCCCCTCACTGAATCCATCTACCCCAGCCCCACTGCATGGTCCTAGTGCCTTATGGATCTAAAGTTGTGCTATCTAAAGATTCATGAGCTTTTTCCTCCTAGATTTTGACAGAATGTATTACTTTAATCTCCTTGTATTGATGGAACTAAGCAACAAACCTGCACCCTACTTACTGTAATTACTATCTTCACATGTCAGCCATCAGTAATGTTTTTGCAGTGGATGACAGGGCAGAGGACGAAAGGTGACAGCTTTAATGGAGACAGCAGCAAGGCTGCATCTCACAGGAGGGAAATAAATACCTGCTGCTGTCTCCCCTGTAGTTGTTGTTTCTTGCACAAATTCAGATGAAGAGGCTTCCACTCCCTTCTTCTTCCCCAAGAGGGTTCCAATTTTCTTGACATTTTTCAGCATTCAGAGTGTCAGAATCATTGCAGAAGCATTATGGACTGGAACCAGAGACACACAGTGCTATTAAATGATCAGTGTTGGGAAAACCTAGTGGGACTTGAGTCGAGTCGCACAGTCACTATCCCCTGCAACTCGACTTAAAGAGTCGTAACAGGGACACTTTCTGAGTCTCCAAGTGATTCCAATGGACTCGAGTTGAGCCCCCCCCCCCTTTAAAAGCCTGCCATGGGAAAAGCGGGGCTGCTGTCAGGCTCTGTGTGTATGTGTCAGAGTGCTCACTCCCTTACTGTCCCTGCTCATTTGTAAACGGCGGGAGGGGTGGGAGTGACAGAAGTGGCAGCTAAGAGGCTTACCAGGATGACCTGATCCTTGGCAGCCCTATGAGTAGTGGGAAGTAGTCCCACTGCAGCGGGTCATTCAATGAGGGTTGCTCCCCCAAGTAGCAACAGAGCCAAGAGGCCATAAAGTTGGAAAGCAGAATCAGGCAAAAGTTTTCCGCCACCTCCATGGGCTTTTGCAGCCAATTGTAAGGCAAGAAACTCCTTAGATGACGACTCCTGTTCTCTCCCAGCCAATAAAAATATCCTAATGCCCATCCTTTTTCCAGTGATCATCTGTTCATTCCTTCCTATCAGAGATGGGGGAAAAAGCTCACTTCTACCTCCCACCCACATTAACCCTTTCCTGCCTTCCAGCTGGAACATTTCTGCTGCTCGCTGTTGGAATGCTAACCCCACAATGTTTTTCACGTGGCAAAAACAGTGAGCAAGCACACCCATGTTATTTAACATCCCCCAATGTTCCCATCCTATCCGTACTCCAAGTCAACAAATTCAAAATGTGCCAGAAAAGCTAAAGCCATTCCTCCTATACCACAAAAAAATGTCTCCCCCGGTTGGTTCACCTCCTTTCACTCCTCCCTAGCTTGTGCAGGAAAAAAAATAAACTGAAGCAGTTCGTTCCTATATCACCAAGAGCCCACTCTCCTGTGTCCTGGCTGCCTCTCCCTTTTGGTCCCTATCCCTCCCCCTTCATTGTGCTCCCTCCCTGTCTTATGGAACCAGCCTACTCTCCCACCACGTCTGCTGCTCTCCTTCAGATTGCCGTCTTCCAGTTCACCCATGAAATCGCATGGCGTGCCGTGGAAGTGACAAAGGAAAGAAAAAGTAAGCAAGAACACACACACTGTAAAGATAGGTACCCAAAGCCTAGTCAAGTCCATAATCAATTCACAAGTCACTGCCTTTGCGTTGTGAGCTGAGTCGAGTCACCCGAGGCGAGTGCCCAAACCTGTCAGGTGGCAGCATCAATTGAGTACATATCTAGTTTTTTCCTAAAGAAGAACTGGTACACTTACTGCAGGGGTTGAAACCTTTTTTTGATTACAGACTCCCATTGGATTGCCCAATAGGTCACCATACCCCTTTTGCAGACATCATCACCACCCTCCCTATTATGTCAATATTTTGATTTTACTTTCCAAATGGATAGCTAGGAACAAAATACTTCAATTCATAGTGATAATAGTTAAGCTAACAACATTTTTTTTAATTGTTCAGCGATGTGGGTCTCATTCCTCCATCGTCACTTCAAGGGGTATGGATACCCCCCCCCCAGTTAAGAATCCTTGACTTGCTGAAGAGTCTGTTGAGTGTGAAGGGTGTTACCAAAAGGACTGTTTTGTTTAGGGGAATTATTACACTACCCTTATTGGAACATTAGGATCGTAGGCTGGATAACAAGACGGCATAATGCAGAGAAATTCCCTTTTGCTTACAGAGGAGGCTGAGAGAAAGATAACTTTCAACAAAAGATTATGGTTTATTACAAAAGATCAAAGGTAAAAATAATGCACATGGAGAAATGATATTTCTTGGTCCTAATGCTTGAATCCATTGTACCTAGCTTTCATGGTGGTTGTGTGTGAAGAGTGGTGCATCCAGGGTTGTAGGGAAGGATTTTAGGGGTCCCTGCTCTGCCAACCCCAGCTGCTAACTAGAGAAGGGGAGAAAAAGGGGGGGAAGAAGGGAAAGACTTCCAGGCGCAAGATAGTTACCTGTTTTGTAGATCAGTTAAGGGGGGGAGAGTCCTGTGGAGAGGACCCTCTGACACAACACAAATCTGTTGGACCTTGGAGAGAGAGAGAGCATGTGAGAGGAAGCCCTCTCTTATTAGGGGTTGGGAGACAGTGCTGAGCTGGATGGTAGCTTGATTGCTAACACAAGGCTGGGTACTTGGAGTATGTATACATTTGAATGGGGATAAATTATCAGCAAAATTCAATGGGGGGTCAATGGCTGGCTTCCTAGAAGGGGGAACTTAACAAAGACTGAGTGGAAACAATACAATGAATCAGTAACACCAAAATCATTTGCATACAGTAACTTAGGAGATGCTTAAACAGTGATTGGATTAAGACACAAGACTTCCTCCCATAATGTGTGGCTATTGGGGGGGGGGTGTAACCATGAGCTTGTGGCTTGACCAGAGTCCTGGAAATGTGTCCTGTATGCTGGGAGAACAGTTTAGCTTGCATGATATTATAGTCCATAATAGCATAACCAGATATAGAGAGAGAAAATCACAGCTAAAAGGTAAAAGGAGGGATTCTCATGTAACAGGGAGGTGCTCAGGAAGAAGCAGTGGCTTTCATAGCTGAAGAGAAGGCTGGCACTCATTTCCTTGAATTCTGCTGTACACAAATAAGTGGCTGTCCTCATCAGCTACTTCTGTAATCATTATGAACAAGTATTATTCTCACTTTTCTAAAAAAAAAAAAAAAAAGTACCTTGCGCTTTCCTGTATTCTGCATCACACCCAACACAATTTTGCTATGATTTAAAAAGAATCAATATGTTCATTAGTAAATTCCACTCAAGTTTTTGGACTGGCTAGCAGTCATCTTGCTTCTTCACATGGATACGAAAATGCAGCGTTACAATTAAAGTGGTGATGCGCGGCAAGGTTAACAGTCCGTTAGGTCACTTATTTCATTAATTCCCTTCCCCCCCCCCCCGCATATGAAATCCTTCCCTACATATCCTATGTGATTGCATGTTGACTTTTGGCATCCTGTGTGTTGTGGCCTCCATGCACATAGACATCTGTGGGGGGGGGGGGGAGTATCTTTAATATGAAAAACAAGAAGAAATCTAGGATAACATATAATGGGTTTGTTCAATTTGTTTACTGTTTATATCAAGCATTTTTAATCTCATAGGTTGCCTTGTGCTTCCCTGTCAGGCTAGGAAAGGTGGTATATAAATGCCATGTCGTAAATAAAATAAATATTCCCTGTAAGTTCTGTAAAGTCTGGAAGGGGGGCAGAATTGATCTGGTTCCCTGCCACCCTTTAAATTGCTCCAACTTTTAAATTGCTCCGTGAACACAGACCTGATCCACTCGATTCTTCCCCCCTCAAAACGAGAATATAATGAGCTTACTGATTGGAACCTTTTTGCGTGGACCACCTTGATACATGACACCCAGCATGTGGCTTTGAGGTGAGACCATTCTGGGGATGGATGGGATGCTTCTGCTCAGCTAGTGTGTGTGGGATCAACATACTTTGGAGATGCACTGTCTGCCTTTCACAAGAGACTTTCCTGTGGCATCAACTTTTAGAAATATACTGTTAAAGCAGGGGCTGTACTGTTTCACATGAGCTTCTATACCAGGAGCGGGGTTCACGGCTAGCCCTCCATTGTCACAAGGACATCAGTTGCCAGCTGTAGATGGATAGTGTTCTGTTTTGATTTGTGTACAGAACCAGAAGTGTGAAACAATCATACTAACACAGATATTGGCTGTGCCATTGACTCCCCCTAGGGGGAAGTTGGGGCCAGTTCCACACAGCAGGAAGAGTCTGAAAATTAATGGTGTGTAAAGCTTAGCAGTTCTGATTAATATCATCAGTTGTTTTGCACTTAGCCTAGAATCAGCATTCAACATTTTCTTCCAAACACCGGGCTAATGCATGTTGTGAGAGCTTCGTAAGATGCTAGTAACAACCTGTTTTTTTTCTTTCTACAGTGCTGTGGTTCTTGATGGAAAAATTTATGCCACTGGTGGAATTGTCAGCAGCGAAGGTCCTGCTCTGGGAAACATGGAAGCTTATGACCCCAAGACAAACTTGTGGACACTTCTACCCAATATGCCATGTCCTGTGTTCCGACATGGCTGCGTAGTAATTAAAAAGTACATTCAGAGTGGGTGATGCCAAAAAGGCCTTGGATGTCAAACTGGCTGTTACCTGCTGAAAGCAGGCAAGAAAAAGAAACTGTCCTGCTGAGAAAAAGCAAGGAAATGCAACTGATATTGTCTAAAATTATGAATAATATCTACGTTGAATGTAGAAAATCATCCTCACCTTTTGGTGAACCCGGAGAAGAGCTCCATGTTACATACGTTCGTGTGACTTAACCCAAGCGTGCCACTAGATGTCTTAGTGGCACTTGTTTCAGCAGACTACCCATGTGCAATAGCAGTTCCCACATGTTGTTTAGTTATGGGAAGAGAGAGAATTTGCATTCTTTTCCTAGAGAGCAAGCTCAATTCTTGAAATAACTGCGGATTAGATTTTGCTGTTACACACCAAGCATCAGCGTTCTCTGAAATGAAGGTCAAAGTGTCCTTATCACTTTGATTGCTGTTTTGTTTTTAAACCAACACATGCTTTTCAATACCAATGACCAAGAGAGAACTTGCATGACAGACTGCATAAATTGAGGTCAGTCTTCCATCAGAGCAAACATTGGAGGCTCTTTAGAGCAGAGCTAATAAAGGATAGAAGTGTGTCTGTCTACTAGCATTCCATGTCCTTTTAATGAAAAGGTTTTCTGAAATTGTATGCCAATGTGAATGTGTGGTTGTGGGGAGGGCTTGTTTCTGCCTTTCTACTGTTTTTCTACTGTATGAACAAAATGACAGCTAAGTTTCTGTAAAGCAAGAGGCATCTAGGAGCTTTTATTAAACTTTTATTTATCTATTCAAAGTTTAGAATGAAAATTCTGTGTTGGGTTTCCATATTTTGGGCCAGTTCAGACAATGCCTTGTGCAGAGACGGAGAGCACCACTGAGTGACAGTCCAGTTGTCAGAATATATGCCACTGTCTCTATTTTTGTCAGACAAAGCAAAAAGTTTCCATCTATTTTTTCAAATTCTCACGCTGCCCCCTTTCCTCTCCCAAGTGGATCTGGAAGTCTTAAGGAAAACCTTCTCTCCTCAAGAGGCTTCAGTGGTTGCTCATCCAAGGATAAACGCAACTTCTCACTACAGAGGCATCCAGTGGGCCCGTGGCCAACAAGATGCTGAACTGGAAGGGTGTTTGACCCGATCCAGCAGGACTTTTCTTGTGCAGGTTTAACAGCTGAAATAACTTACAATGCATCAGGTTACAGCCTGCATTAGAAAGAATGAGGTGGGGGGTAAAGGTTCCTATGTAGAGTTGTAAGTATATATACAGCAGGGCTATATTTTTATATGTATATTAAAATATTGTATATTCTGAGAAGCATTGTGATGTGGACATTTTTTATAAAATTGTAAATTGAGCCGATTAGATGGGAGAAAGCTGGGCAACAGGGTTGCAATGGAAATGGCAAAGTCTCTTACAATTCACTCTGAGCCATGAACCTATTGCTGATTTTCTTACAGCAGCCAGGAGTCGTCAGGAGTGGACACACCTACCTTTGATCTTTCACTGAACTTCATCGTGGTCATAATAAACAGAGCTTAAACCATCATGTGTACAGTATATCAGATACTGTAGTCAGAGGGAAATCCTAACCTCATTCAAGTTTGGCCAATTAATGACACCAGGATTTCTCATAAGGAATGTGACCTATTAAGTCACCAACAACTTACTGGGAGCAGCTATTGTGCTCTCCATAGGGCTGCTGCTGAAAACAGCATCCCACTGGTAACCTTTAAGATGTGCACCATATGATATGGCTTCATGTTACATGTCTCCCTTCTCCATGCCATTGCCTGCCTCTGATGGGGGCAGGGAAACATGCAATGGAAAGAAGCTGTGCTCACATAGCAAGTGCTCCTTAGTACTACAAGGGCAAAGGAGATCACTCCCTACGGAAATACTGTTTCTGGCACCATCCCATGGCTGGTGCGACATCACTTTTGCTGTCAGTTGTAAGTACATTAATTTGGAAGCAATTCCCTTCTATTTCAATAGGGCCCATCCAAGAAAGTGAGGTTGTAATCATACATAAAGTAGCCAGAGAAGAGCAGTTAATGGCTAGTTGATTTTTATACCAAATAAACTTTTTTCTTTTTAATTGGAGAGTTTTGGATAAACCTACAACAGATGGCTGGCCAATCAAATTGAAGTTATTTTGTTAAGGAGCAAATTTATAGAACCCGATGTTGTTATGAAATTTGTATCTTGCCATAGTTAAAAAAATACTTATTTAGGCAGCAGTCTAAGATGACTGAAATCTTCTATGGACAGTAATGTTCAAATTTATTATGCAGTTTTATCTTACTCTGAAGGAAAAGAAGTCATGTGAAGTATTTTTATCAACCATGGTGCAAATGTGAATCTAAAATGATTGGCACACAAGTTCTTCACTGCCTGGGGCAGATCAAAATGTTAGCATTGGTGTGTGTCTACCTCCAAGGGAGGTACTAGCTTGTAAAGCTTGCTAAACACTCAATATCTCCAAATTTATCCTATTTCTTCTTTTCTCACACTGGAGCAAACTGGCTACTTCTGTGACTACTAAAAACACAGGGTTTTCTGTAATGATACTGTATATATGTTTACTGTTCCTATTAAAATAAATCTATTTATAGATCTAGATCCAGCATTAATTGGACTACTTTGTTAAAACAGCCAAGAAGCAACAATGATATGTTTAACAAGGCTTCCTTTCCAGCTGTGGCTGCCCAAACATTAACATTCTTGGAAATTAACCTGGAATCTAGCTGCTTGAACCACTGCTGTTCTGCCATTCTTCTTCCTAAACATCTCTGGGACCTGTTTTGTATCTACTAGCACATCTCTGTCTTCAGTGCATCAAAGATTTTATTGGTACAATCAAATGTATGCAACTTTGACGATTCATGAGTGTGGGAAACCACTTTTAACCCTTGGAAACGTTCAACTCCATCATGAGTCTATGCTTCTCAGAGCATTAAAGCAGGTTTGTGGTCGGGTCAGGTGGACATTGTGGGTGGAACAATGGGTGAAAATAACTAATCAGCCAAATATAATAAGCTTATACCAAATTCCCCTCTAGTTGGACAGCCTGTTTTTTAGCAGTAGAACATTTCATACTATTTGATCTGGTTTACCCATTAAACTTAGTCTCCAAGCCCCTGCATTGTTCAGACTGTGAAACATAAACCACTGTGTATGTGTGTGGTACCTTAGGCTGAACAGCAGGAAGTGACTATTACTTAACAATTCAATACAGTCCTGAAAGAATCCAGGGTGAGTTGAAGGAGCTGCCAACCTTAACACTGGAGAAGAGGTCTTATTCAGCACAAGTCAATACTACTTGGTAAGATGAGCAAGGCAAAGAGTATTTTGGTTTTGCTTATATGTGCAAATTATTCTGGATTTCCTCTGGGAAATTGGCAGAAAGCCTGTGATAAATGAATCATACACACATACGTGCTATGAGATGCAGAAGCAGTTTCTCCTTAAAAGCTTTTAGCAATTCTAATCACAGGCAGGCTCATCGTTTCACCTTTTGTTGACACCAGCCTTTGCTTCACTCAGAGGAATTGCATGCTACTTTCCAAAAGGCTGTTTGTATTGTCACACAGTATGAAAATACTGGCCACCTATTGTTGCTTGTGAGTGAGAGAAATCTAACAGTTCAGAATATTTTTATGCCGCTTTTCTACAATTCAAAGCGGATAGTAAAATCAGTAAATGATTCCTTGTCCCTAAAGGGCTTACAGTCCAAAAATACTGAAGAGGCACCAGCAACAGCCACTGGGAAATATGCTGGGATGAAAAGAAACATGCTCTCCCCCTGCTAAAGAGGACACTGCTTTGCCCCCATCAACAAAGCTGGTAGCATTATCACAAAAGGTGTCACAGGATTGCTAATATAATACAACTGGACACATTGAGACTACATAATTATCCACACTGTTCTGTGAACTCCAGAGGCCTGTTTCACCTATGCATAGAAGTGGTTGCTTTTGGTGAATAAGAGAGGTTTACAGTCCCTTACTGAACATAATGAGCTTACTTCTGAGTAAAATAATACCCTTTTCAAACACTTCTACCTATGCATGATCATTTCTTGACTGCAGCGACCAAGGATGATGTGATCTGCATGTTTGCAAAAGTCATGGTTATAACACAGCAACCTTTCATACAATTCAGTTATCAGTCATCATATTATAATTGATATACTGGTATCATAAACCAGCTTAAATATGTGAGTGTAGAAAAGGCACATAACTAAGAGAAGACACATAAAATTGGCCTTAACAGAATCTTTGCAAAAATTAGGATGTACATAGTGCAACTACCTTCAGAGGTTGCTTTTACACCTACTGTAAATAACATACTTTTAATGAATCAATTAGTTCAACTAATGGCACTGTAGAACTTTGAAAACTAAAGTGCTACTACATAGCATGGGTTACTGTACATGTTCTTGGCGTTTGTTTCGCTACACAGCGGTCATGGGGGACCTCAATTTGGATCAGGGCCACAGGATAAGGGGAAGAGGACTTCAACCGTTTGTCCCCACCATAATCCCATAGAACTTCCTGTTGAGGGTAAACAGCTGCAGCATGAGTGAGAGTCAAATTGGAACCATTAGGCCCTTCATCCCCATGCTTTAGTTCCAGTATAGACGCTTTTAGAAGGCATAACGATACAAATATGCACAAGATACTTGCCTTATGGTAGGTAACAGCATTTGTGGTGATTACTTGGGTGGCCATTGTAAGTAGATGTTTGCACCAGCATCAATATTTATATGCTAACTCACATTCCTAAGGGGGACAAGATTTCTGACTTGCTACATTAAACCCCTGTAGCAATGAGAATGAGAAAGCAAAAAGAAGAAACCAGTTACAAGTTGGTTAGTCCCAAAGAGCTCTGGAAGCCAGTCTGTCTTGGAATAAAATTACTCGAATACAGTTCATTCTACTTCTTTTGGTAAAATCAGTTTTTGCTATGTCTCCATTTTTAAACTACTTAACATTTTAATACAATCATAATATAGCACAAACAAAACACACACAACTATAGGATATACAAGACAAAAATATACATCAGTAATACTATGATATGCTCATATTATCATATCGTGATATATGATATGCATATTAATAATATATGACTTATCAGCCAATTGCTGCATTTGGTGACATTTTAACCTTGAAAACCAGAAATACAAAACACTAAAACAAATGTCTGATTCAGCCAAGAGCCTAGAAACCTAGTCTCTTGCTAGGTTTGGACCTACTCCATGTTAGTCCATCATATGGACTAGCACCTCCATAACTAGGATAGTACCATATCCTTCTGGACTAAGTCTAATTTTAAGTGGGTCTTGTCTTTTTCAGTGTGCTATTTCTATGGTGGACAAAGACAATTCCTAGCAGTCTACAGATTCCTTGCTACCAGTGGAAGGTGCTGCCAATGACAATGGAGCACTGTGTGTGAAGTTTAGAAATACAGTACAGGATTGTATCCTATTACAAAAGGTAGTTTAAGGATTTCAAGCATCTGTCCTTTTCAACACTCATGCACATTGGGGCAATGCACATTGTCCCCTCAGTCATTGGGGCAATGCACATTGTCCCCTCAGTCATGCACATTGGGGCAAAAAATCAAAACTTTAGATATAGGCTGATGGGTTCTGAGCTGTCTGTGACAGATCAGGAGAGAGATCTTGGGGCGGTGGTGGACAGGTCGATGAAAGTGTCGACCCAATGTGTGGCGGCAGTGAAGAAGGCCAATTCTATGCTTGGGATCATTAGGAAGGGTATTGAGAACAAAACAGCTAGTATTATAATGCCGTTGTACAAATCGATGGTAAGGCCACACCTGGAGTATTGTGTCCAGTTCTGGTCGCCACATCTCAAAAAAGACATAGTGGAAATGGAAAAGGTGCAAAAGAGAGCGACTAAGATGATTACGGGGCTGGGGCACCTTCCTTATGAGGAAAGGCTACGGCGTTTGGGCCTCTTCAGCCTAGAAAAGAGACGCCTGAGGGGGGACATGATTGAGACATACAAAATTATGCAGGGGATGGACAGAGTGGATAGGGAGATGCTCTTTACACTCTCACATAATACCAGAACCAGGGGACATCCACTAAAATTGAGTGTTGGGCGGGTTAGGACAGACAAAAGAAAATATTTCTTTACTCAGCGTGTGGTCGGTCTGTGGAACTCCTTGCCACAGGATGTGGTGCTGGCGTCTAGCCTAGACGCCTTTAAAAGGGGATTGGACAAGTTTCTGGTACAATGGGGTACAAGCCATGATGTGTATGCGCAACCTCCTGATTTTAGAAATGGGTTATGTCAGTATGCCAGATGCAAGGGAGGGCACCAGGATGAGGTCTCTTGTTATCTGGTGTGCTCCCTGGGGCATTTGGTGGGCCGCTGTGAGATACAGGAAGCTGGACTAGATGGGCCTATGGCCTGATCCAGTGGGGCTGTTCTTATGTTCTTATGTTCTTAACACTAATTGCTTTTTTAAAAAAGGTCTACTGTGGCATGTACCCAACTACTTTTAGTGGAAACCAGTGGAAATGTATAGTTTATTCATACAAACATGAATGTTTTATATTTAGCAATCCACAAACTTCACTTTCAAAACTCTATTTACATGCTTTTACTATTTTAAGAGTTATTTCCATTTTTATGTTCATTCTTTGTACAGTACAATAGTATAAAGGCTTAGCCACTATTTTAATAAAACTCAACTACTACACATTTAAATGCATATAGCATAGATAGTATTTCTAGAGGTGTGTGTCACCAGTAAGATAGGATTACAGCCCAAGTCTTATTGAACACAATGGCCTTACTGCTGGGTAAAATAAATAACACAATTTTCAAACACCTCTAAGTATTTCATGTTTACACAGTTAAACTATCTGCAAAGAAAAACTGCACATAGTTAAAGTACATCCCTTATTACCTGGGCTTGATCCGTTCCCTATAAAACCCTAACATTACAATCCATAAACCAACAGTAGTCTCCATTCTATTGTCGGGCATCACTCATGATGCTGTTTGTACAGCACATCCATCGGGCAGAAAGGGAAGTTCAGCAAAGGTAGGCACTTGATACAAGTGACAACAGACTTCTCTCATGCTGATGGTCAGCAAAGCAACATTTTCACCTGCCATTTCCAACTAGCAAAAGCTTTTCTTCATGAAGTTATTCAGCAAATAATACATAATGAGGTGGATCTAAACAATCACATGATTCTTTCAAGGGGGCTAGGACTGTTTATCAGCCCCTAGTGCTTCATGGAGAATCTCTCCTGAAACAGGGAGGTTTCAGAACTGGTATACAGATGGGGGACAGGGAGAGAAGAAAGGAAAGCATGCTAAATTTTAGCCAATGGAAATTGTCCACATTTTGTGGACACTCATTCTGAGCAAGCACAAGTAAGAATGATGCTGTCCAAACTGTTTAGAACTAGCAGGAGTTCTAAGAATAGCATTTCATTCAAATGCAAAACTATTAAAAGGAAACTCAAGGTTTTTACTTTTCATCTTTATTCAAGTATTTCACAGCAGTTATATTACAAATTACAGTAAAATGTTCAAAATATCCAGAAATTCAAAAAAAATTAAATAATTTACTTAACTAATGCATAATGAAGATGCCAAAAAAATCAAGTGAAACAATTCTGAATACAACTTATAGAATCCAAAATTTTTCAGAGCTGATGAAGTAAGCTTACTTAATCCAAAAGTAGACACACATAAACAAAATCAAACAAGACATCACCCATTGCCTAAGTCAACCCATGTACAATATAGAAAAGAAGCAGGTACAAGCTCAAATTCAAGCTTCTGGTGAATTTACAAAACAGAGAAACAAAAAAAAAAGAGGAGAGAAGGAAATGACAACCAGCGACAGGACCCGCCATTCGAAATAACCAATGAAGCCAGAACTGACCCTCCAACTTAAGGTATGGGAAGACAAGGTATTAGCAAAAAATATATATCAATAATCCTATAATAAATACATTGGCATATGAGAAAACTCAAGTAACAACACAGAGGACACAAAACATAAATTAATCACAGGTGAAATTCAAGCTTGTAAAACACAATTAACTCCACAGCCAAGTTCCCCTTAGAGCAGTTCCATCATTAGCCCCACAGAAATTTAACCTCCATCTGGCCCTCAGATAAGGCCTTGCACAGGAGCTCATTGGTAATATTCATAACAAGAAACAAGAATTGATTTGTACAAATTATTGCCAATTTTATGTGGCAAAATAATAGCAATAAAAAATACAGATAGTAAACAACTTGACAACATGGAGAGATTAACAGTTTTAACTCTACAACCACTAAGCTAAGTTTAAAAAAAAAAAGAAGCAATATGTATTAGTGTAGTTTTGGAGCCAAAAGGGTGAATATATAATTTTAATCATGTTGCCCACTAACACATTTATATAAGCTAATTCTTCTGAAAACCTAAAACATTTAGAGGCAGTCCCTCACTTTTTTTATCAACATTTAAAAACTACTAAAGGATTTCCCCCCCCCCCCTTAACTGACCAGTTGGAAGCATTTTTAATGCTGGACTTGAATTTAAGATACTCTTTTCAAATTCTGTGATAACTATTTTAAAGGATTTCAGCTCATACAAATTTAGCAACCTGTTAAAATTGTGCGCAGTTCCTCTTTTCACATGGGCTGCTGCTGCTGCTGCTACTTGAACAAAATAGTCGGACTACAATCTATTAAAAAAAGCTGCAAGAACTTGTTCTGAGACTTGCAAAAAGTCATTTTACCAGAAACTTGCTACAAAAATCTGCTACATTTTATTTCATCAAATCTTAAAGTTTTGTAACAATTTTCCATCAAAATACAAAATGCTAATGGATTTGACAGCAAAATATTCTAAACGAGTATGATGGCAATAAATATGAACAGAAAGATGGAAAAAAGTTCCCACAATCAAATTTTGAGAATGAAGTTCTAGCTTAAATTTGTTTTAATCGCACTTTCCCACTAAAAATACAGCATTTCTACAGGAGTCGTGTTTAGAATGGTGTGACTATATGCATACGAGGAATTAAACAAGTGGCATTTCGGGTGGGCCTGGGAAAGGGGTGGCTAGATTTTGAAGGCTCGGATGCAAAATCTAAAAAGAAAAAAGCACTTTGGATTACTGCAGCAGCCCAAGGCCCAAGTCTGGTTTTCAGCAGTGGCATACTACAAGCTACACCGGGTGACAAGTACCTTCGCTTCAGTATGTAAACTGCAGCAGAGCAATTACAGCCTTCTGTAAACACTGTTGGTAACTAAAATACAAAAAGCTGAGGTAGCTGAGCATCTCTGCAGTAGTCCAAGACCGCTTTTTGCATGTTTCAAACAAAACACAGCAAGTTGCATATTTTGGAAAGACACTCCTGCAGCTTGAGATCATGTGGATACTACTAAAAGGTGATACCAGTGCCAGGAGCTCACCTGTCCCCCTCCTCTTCCACGTGTTGGTCAAGGGAAATCTGCCAGAGGCTGAGGAGCCTGTGACAGGCTTCCTGCTGCCAAGTGTGTGCCTCTTCATAGCTTCCCAAAAAGAGAGTTTGAGAACTGCCCCACATGCAGTTCTAGAGAACTGCAATCTTACAGGCCAATCCAGAGGTCCAAAATCAGCCAACAACCACAGAAGGCTGTTTAGTCATTTTCGCATTAATACTGTTTAATATGAATTGTACTGAACGAGCCTGGTCTAATTCATATGAAGGCTAAAGATGGCAGGACAAAACCATCTCTTCTGCCTATGGCCACCCAAGCAAGCCTTAGCTTCCAAAACCATGGATGGAAGTTTAGAAAGAAACCTGTTTTTAAAAATGCTGAAGGAATAAAATGGAACATTAAAAGAAACATGACTGCATCCACCTTAAATATCCACCGTGAGATTTTCACAGTGTGATTTGCTTTAAAAACACCTGTACTTGTGGAATAAATGCATTTTACCATTTGAGATTACACGTGGTTATTTCCATAATCTGATTTTCTGGAGAGCAACACAGACATGTTAAAAAACATAATACTGGCTGCCATTCAGCAGTGTGAGAACCTGAAGCTGTTCTTTGGGAACACAGGCTTGTGAAGAAAAAAAAAAACTTTCTAACTCTACCATTGGCTACAATCCCAACCATTTTTAATAGCCTTCTCCTCCTCCGCAGCTATCTAAAAAGGCACATTGAAGGCAGCTCCAGGGAGCTTCTTCTTCACATTAACGTATACCAAAGTTAATTCATTTTCACCACAATTCTTCACTGCCAGCTTTAAAAACAGGCTTCTGTCCATTACCTCAGATAATAAAAAAACAAAAATGAAAATCAAAACTTTAAAAGTTGCCCACTTAAAAACAATCATTTAGATCTGCTCTATCCAGTTTGTGAGTGTTTGTTAGCCTGCTCCATTGCACCTGAAGCTTCTCACAAGAATAATGCATGTAGACAGCAGAAATGAGCAGTGTCGATAGCACCAAAAATCTCCAAGTTGTGGCATTATATTCTTTATTTATAACAAGATACAAATATTATGAAGTTCCGTTTGGTTCTTGTAGGCTGGCTGGTTTCAGGTACCTGAGACAATAGCACCAAATTCATAACAGAAAGAGAGACAAAGAGCGAGCATGTTAAGACCAAGGCTCTGCACGTACTTGGTGCAACTGGAAATCAAATGGCTCAGAAGACTGCTCGCCTGGGAGCAGCTTACAAAAAGATAAACCCGCACATCTTGAAGAGTTCACAGGAATGTTTCAAACATATCAACTGTTCTTTCCATCTCCTGAAAGAAAGACAGAGGACTGATTGTTCATAGCTGTTCAGAGAAATGACCAACTGCCACTGCATAGTAAAGAAAAACCCACTCCCCCACCCCCACACACAGAAAGCTGCTCTACTGAAGTTCAGCAATTAGTTTATAACAAGGGCTCCAAACATTTCAGCAGGAGGGCCATATCATAAACCTGACGAGGGCCAGAAAAATAAATTTACATTTAAAGTTTAAGTAATAAATATATCAAGAGGAGGAAGAGAGAGGGACGATTTCCTTGCAAACCAGTCCAAAGCACTTTCAAAGTAATGGAGGGAAGGGAGGAGGGGAAACCATGTCCCTGCAAACCAGGCAGCTGATGGGTCTCCATGGGCCAGATGGACAGCCTTTGCGGGTCAACTATGGCCCACAGGCTGTACTTTGGAGACCCATGGTTTATAAGACCACAGACTCTCTTTGCAGGATACCACCACAAGACAATGGGACCATCACAAAACAGAATACAATTAAGCTCAGATTTCAACCAGTTCCTCCTCCATTGGCATTAACAGAAATAAAATGCAACTGGGTTAAATTCAGATTTAACGAATTTTAAAATCAGATTGCAATACATCATCAGTGCCAAACAGTTCACTGATGTAGCATATAAATTGGTAGAATAAATGTTTCTCATAAAACATGCATGGTTGAAAGTTTCCTATTAATGTCCACTCCAAGTGTAAGGAGTTTTTCAAAATACATACAAATAAATGCTCCCTTTATTTTGAAGCGCAATTTCATTAAAAATATTACCCGCTAATAAAAGTTTACCAGATTCAACACTATTCCATGTCAGAGATACTCAGGAATAAAAACCAAACTTGGCATTAAACTATTCCAGATCCATCTTTACCACAACACAAATGAAGAATGGAATTCAAAGTTTCAGTGTATAGGAACACTAGCAGCTTCAGAAGGCACCATGCTGCTTATGCTTGATTTCACGGCAGTTAGAAGAACCCTCAAGAGGATTTTTGATATTTAGCTGTGAAGAAGCAGTCAATTAGGGAGTATGCTACTAAACTCACAGAAATAAGAAGCTGAGTAAACTTACCTCTACAAGCTGTGACTTGTCATAATCTTTACGATGCCGGTAGATGCACTGATTTAGAAGCGAGTAGAGCCTCTCAAGCTGATCAACAGTCAAGTTGTCACTTTTCTTAACCAATAAATCAAGTAAATTCTGTTAAGAAGAATTGGCATGAGTTTAAGATGACAGGTTTTTTAAAGTCAGGAACTCAGATTCATTCTTTGTTTACACACAATTAAGAAATGTTTGGATAGTTGGAAACCAAATTAATGCCACTACAGTGGTAAGTACTGGAGAAAATAAGGACTTGACATAGTTCCTGCCTTGAAAAGCTTAACACAAGAGTTTGGTTCACTGCCACAAAAAATAATACTGTGCAATAATTTTGTAGTAGTGGTTCTTTCATACACATTTTAATAGTTTGCCTCTGTTAATTCCTCACGGACAGAAAAACTCAGGGCACAAGGAGTACTTTGCAAAACCAAAATGAAGTTTATAGTGTGAAAAACACAACAAGAGAGACAAATGGATCACATGTTCAGCGGTGTCCATACAAAAAAAGGGTCTCTTTCAGGACCCTCCCCCCAAAAGTTTTACCCAAAATATCTTTAAGTATACTGCTTTTATGGCTCCTTGAACCCCCAAATAGCTGTAGTTTTGGCACCACATTTTTGTCTGTCACTCTCCCCACAAGAATGCTGCTCTCATGTAACCACATTTGGCTGCATACCATCACTGACAGCACATGAAATGAATTTAGAGGACCAATGCCCTTATTCTGAATTTTAGTTATATTTGCAGTCACTGACATTGTCACACAGCCAAATTTGACCATGTATGACATGACTGTTACAGGAAAGGGGATCTTTCAAACAGAAACATGGGGCTGCAAACAGCTCACCCAGTTTTCATACAGGTGGGGGAAAAATACTCACTTAATTCCTCTCTCCCTTATTTCAACTTAGCCCTGGTCTGTTATCACCTGGTACGTTATTACCAAGGAACAGGTTATTTTAAGATTTTAAGATTTTTAATTCTTAAAATTTTAAGATTTTAAGAATTACCCCTGCTAATTGGGTAAGAGGCACTTTTTCAAGTGGGTGCTCCTTTTTTTAGCAGGGGGAGAGTAACTGGCCCACCTCACCCCAGCAGTGTCTTTTCTAGTGGCTGTCTGTTGGTGTTCTTTTGCATCTTTTTAGATTGTGAGCCCTTTTGGGACAGGGAGCCATTTAGTTATTTGATTTTTCTCTGTAAATCGCTTTGTGAACTTTTAGTTGAAAAGCGGTATATAAATACTGTTAATAATAAATAATAATAAGATGCTATTAAACTGATTCAATTTCTACCAAATAAAAAGAGTATCAATGTCCACACTCTGGAAGCTCCCTTCTCTCAAACAGTATGAACTGCCTTGACTCTCCCCACCTTTAGACAAACGATAAGAGAAAGAGAGTATGGAGGAACCTTTCCAACTGGCTTCGACTGTATTTTATTATTTTTGCTTTTACTGATTGATTGATTTTATTACTAGGGAGGTGCATGTGCTTAGGAAGCCTTGCTGCAGAAAGATGGTACAGGTAATGCCAATACAGAAATTACAACACTTTAATGTCATACAACTTAAACACACTTGTGAAGAAGACAAGAGAAGAGCAAAATATTGCTGTTAAGAATTTTCCCATCACCCTTACCATCAACCTGTCATGGTCAACAATGACAGGAGGTACAGGATCCAATTCCTCCTCTGGAACTTGTGCCAAAGGAACTTTACGTGTTTTCTTAATTTTCAACACACCTGCAAGAAGGAAGGAAGGAAACAATGGCAAGGAAGCATTAGTAACCTTTAAGTAGATTTACTTGCAAAGTTGCCTATGAATTCTAATTTTTATTTTTATACATTGGTACCCACATTCAGCATAACAGAATTAAACAATACTCAAATTTGGAAATAAAACAAAAATGCTAAATATTTTACAAGCAAGACTCACATGCACATTTAGAAAGTTATTAAACTACTGAAAGTTTAGATTTCTGCCATCTTGTCTTGTAAGAAGCTGTCGTAGTACTTAACAGTTTGGCTTCCATGCTGTTGGCCCTTACATCTTTCATCTCACTTTCTCCATTTTCTTTCATGCTCCCACAATCATTATAAAGAGAATTGTCATAATCTAGAGAACAGCAAACTGGTGGCCCAGGGGCTGCATTTTCATCTGGCTCCAGGGGGCACTATCAATGTTGTAGTCAAGATATATAAATCATATTTGTACTGTAGATGTCACACATAGTGCTTCAGCTAAGTGTCGCTTGGAGATGTTAATAGGGAGCCTGACTGCATGTGAATGAGTCAAAACATACTTCTATCCCACAGACTCTGTCTGGACAGCAGAATGGCCACAAGATTACAGAAACTGGGCATCACTAGTGGATTGACATGGGTTCAAACGTTTTTGATCACAGACCCCCACCTCTTTGCCTTCAATTCTATCACTACTAAAATGAGAATCAATTTTTGCAAATTAAAAACAGGAAAGAGGATGTAGCTAAGGTAATCTGCCATTTGTGGAAGAAGCTCCGTTAGCACAACGGAGGGGGTAGTTCTTATGGCATCTCCCCTTTTCCTCTAAAGCCTCTGCAAATCTGTTTCTGATGATTTTTTGAAGCAGACATTCAGGGAGTGCAGGGAACTGCAGAGGAAAGGTGGGACAGTGAAAATCACCCCTTTCCCCTTATGCAAACAGAGGTTCTTCTAAAAAACAGAAGCAATACTTTGACTACAACTCTGTATATACAACGCATACCTTCTTTATCTGACTCTTTAGTCTCAGTATCTACGCCTTGTGATTTTTTTTCATTATTGCTGCATTGTGGTGCCTCAGTGACAGACTGTTTTATCTGTTCTGCTTCCGGGCTTTCACTGAAAGCTTCAGGTTTTTCTTTTTGGTGATCATCATTTGTTGCATTTTGTTCAGGAGCAGACGTGTCAGGGATGTCAGAAGGTGAAACAACATTCAATGATTCACATTTGCTATACTGACATGCTAATACAGGTGTCCCTTCAGAGGCCTCACCATTTAAACGGTCCCTCTTGAACAAGGACTCCTTGGACTCCTTCCCTGCATTCATAGTAACTTTGTTACTTACTAGCAGAGATTCATTTGAGCTCTCTTCTGTGGAAGGAATACTATTTTCCTTCCCTACAGTTCCATTATTAAGTCTTTGCTCTCCATGTATATCCATGATATCACAAGAGGACTCATCATTTGTCATGGAGAGATCTCCCGTTTCCTCGCCGTTCTCCTCAATGCAGTCTGTACTTCCCTCAAGTTCCCCATTCTCCAGCAACTTGCTGTCCTCCCCTTGATTTTCATCATCTGCAAACTTGGCATCATCTTCATCTTTTTTCAGATTATTTACTTTTCTCTTTTTGATAATGCCTTTGCCCCATTGTGAACGTCGTCTTGATTTCCTCCTTAATCGAACTGAATTATGAGACAGAAAATAACTTTTACAGAAGCAAACACTTGGTCAGTCTGAAGTATTTAGCAAGGGCAAGATGTCAATTAAATGCTGAGTATTTACTAGCAAGGTATTTATTAAATATCTTTACTCCACCATTTGAGCACAAAGCTTTTCCAAGGCAGCTAATAAAAACGCAAAATAATAAATCAGTCTCAAAAGAATGAAATCACAATAGTGACAGCCTGAACATAATACTTATTGCACTATCCATAAAGGTCTTCAGAAAAGCCTTTCTATTGCACAATGGAAGTCAAGCAGCAATTGAGGCAGGTAGGCCTCTCCTCACAACGGCATGAAATGTTACCTTTGCCATTTTAAGGCTTCTTCTTATATTGACAGACCTAATCCATACTTCCCATTGGATAAAGAGGAATGCCAGTATTTTTCACTTTAAATCAAAATTTAAATTAATTATTTTAAAAACAGATTTCCCTCCATATTATCAGGCAAAAAAATCTACTTAATACAAAGAACCAAAGACAGAATCATTTAATTGCCAAAAGACAATTAAATAAATTGATCAATTCCTATCATAAGTAAATGGCAGGGTACCCTTATCTCTGCCCTGTGAAAAGAGATATTTACAATTCATGTAAACTGCTTAAGCTTCCCTTGGATATTTCAAATTCATACCTGTCCACAGAAAACTATCAGAACAGAGTGACAATGTGCACTGCCTTATATCTGGTCAGATACTTTATTCTAAGTTACTTGCCTATCTAACCAGTAATCTGGCATCTTCAAAAAGTTACCTTTTGAAAGACAAGTGCTTCCATCTTAAATGTACTGCCATATGGCAGGCTATAAGAAAATCTAGTAAAATAGGCTTGGAGGGTTTTCAGTTTTCTTCCACCTCTTGTTTTTCTGAACTAGTAGAAATTATCCTTAAAGAAGATAATTATTAAAGAAGTCACCTTAGAAAGAAAAAGAGTAATTTGCAGTTTAAAAACTTTTCCTCAAACCACAGGGAAAAAATTTTATGGGAATCAATATGCGATTTATAAATTGATTGAAAAATATTTATAGTTTGAGGACAGTCCAATTTTCAAGGTACAGTTCTGAACATCGTCACTGAAAAGTCCCATGAAAATCAATAACACATAATGCCAAGTACTCTTCAGATTGTGACATTGGAGTGCTGTGCACTCCCATGCTATCCTATGAAAAACCCTGAATGTAAAATAATTCAATATCCTTAGAATTTTAGTTTTCATTAACAAAAAGTAAAAAAGTTGTGGTCTTTATGAGTGGAAAGTGGGTAGCAATGCTAGGGGAGGGAATGAGAAGGTTTTCCACTGTTTGGGGGAAGGATTTTACTACCTTGCCCTTCCAAGCCTGTCAAGATTATGTGATATTTAGAAAAGTCAAATAACTGCAAAGCCTTTGTGAAGTACTAGAGACTGTTTATGGGAGATACTTTTCCTAACAACGTTTAGTGGATTCTTAATATTTTATGCTCACTCTGGCTATCCACTGTTTTCAAAGAGAAAAGCAAGCCTCCCTAAGGGAGGAATTTGGAGCGTCTCTTATTCCTTGCAACATAATTCTGCAGGCCTTAGCATAAACAGAATACTGTATGGTCATTATGCTTCACCAATTTAATAACAGAGCTACATGTTCGTTCCCCGAGACCAACACAGCTGCTAACTAACTCAAAGATCCAAAACAGTAGGCTTTCGCACCATCACCATCTACTGGCAATAATAAGGAAAAGACTAATTTCCTTACCTTACCTGAAATAGGAAAGGGCACGTTTTAAAAATGCTTTAGCCTCACAAACAGAATTCCCAACATAAGCAATGCTGCATCCACTGT
This sequence comes from Tiliqua scincoides, assembly GCF_035046505.1. NCBI lineage: Eukaryota > Metazoa > Chordata > Lepidosauria > Squamata > Scincidae > Tiliqua > Tiliqua scincoides. Next base: position 152,227,004 of record NC_089821.1, on the reverse strand, counting down.
ATGGTCTGCGTCATGTCCAACCATGCACAAAATAGCTAATGCGTCACCATGACCCATCCTCCCTGATCTGGACTCACTTTAAGGTAAGTGTTTGCAAGTCAACTGACAACACACGTTTGGTTTATTATTTCAGGAACTGATACCTCACATTTCAATATAAATATTTCCACAGTGGCTTAACAATATCAGGAATAATAAAATCTAAACAGTAAACCTATAACACTGTTTTACTGTTTTGCAGTAGCAAAACAATCTCAAAGGTTAAAAGGCCTGGGAAAAAATCAAAAGTGTTCGCTTGGTGCTGAAGATGACATCAAGGTCAAGCCTCCCTGGAGGACAGGGAACTTCCATAAATAGGGTGTCACTACTGAGAAGGCCCTGTCACCAGTCACCATCTGCATCACCTCAGATGATGGCCACTGAAGATGGCAGTGGACAGGAAGGTTAACAATAGCATAGGTGATAAAATGGCTACAAATGTCCTAAGCCATGTAGGAACTTAAAGGTAAGCATCAGAATTTATACTGGAAGCCACTCAAGCTGCTGAAGTATAAAACATTGATTGGTCCCAGTCAGCAGCCCAGTGGCTTTGTTTTGGATTACGGTAATTATTTTCAAGCAGTCTTCAAATGCTTTTGTACTACACACTGTAATAGTTTGGTGAAATACACCATGATACAGAGATCATTAGATCTCCAATGACTATGAGCCCTCCCTGACAGAGAAGTTGGGCTCTTAGGGGTAAATGTAAACCTGACCACAACAAACTGAACACCACTTCACCTAACAGATCAAACACCCACCCACAGTACATCCATCTTATCTGCACTGAGGTCAGTTTATTAGATCAGTCCATTCCAGACCAGTTTATCATCCAGTTCATTACTGACCCCAGATATCAATTTATGCACTTCTATCACCTCACCTGAATCAGATGTAAAGGGAAAATAAGCCGTGCTCAGATCTTCATCCATGTATGTAATGAACACATGTGAGGGGGAGCAAAAACAGCAAGACCTATGCCAATGTGTTCCCAAAATCCCTCCACAACCTGGAATGGGCAGAATCTCTCTCTGGGTACAGTGTTCACCACTCAAACAAATGCGGCATGCATGTAAGCTGTGGTTTCAGAAAAACATTGGCAGAGGGGTGACCTGCAAGCACACTTTCACCACACCATATGTCTGTAATACTCATGGAGCAAGTCTGAACAGAGTTACAATGCTGTGTGTCATCAGCATACTAATGACACAAATTAATATCAAATCTTCAGGCAGCACCACAAGAGGCTTCAACTAAATGCCAAAAAGCATGAGAGACAGAATGAAAACCAGCAGGATTCCACAGCATAGTTGCCAAACAGTAGCCTTCCAGCACCATATTGTGAAATTGGCCCTTCCAGATAGGAACAGAATCACTGTAAGGTGGTGCCCCTCACCTCCACAACATATCCAGGTATCAAACCCAAGGAGATGCCTAGGAAAAACAGCAGCATCATACTCCATTCTTCCCCTAGCAAAGGGGCAGTTTCTGTGTCAAAATCAGGTGCGAAACAGGCTGATTCAGACCCAAACGTCCCCACTCTTGCCACACCGTTATCTTTTACTAGGACATAGCCTGATATCCAAATTCTCAGCAAAACAATGCAATATCCTACACCAGTGTTACCAAACACTTTCACCAAAACAACCAACTTTGGTTCTATTTAGCGCAAGGTGCTTATTTCTCTTTTGGGGAGGGAGGGTGTTCATTATTGAATATAAACCTGAACACTAGCAATAAACCTGCGAGTCACAAATGAAGCCCCTGTATCCAATATATTGAGGCTTCGCTGGTGTGGCACACACAGAACGTTGTGTTCAACATTCTATAGAACACAAATTGGCCAACAGTGTTCAGATGCCTTTGGCTTCACTTGTGCTTATTCAGCATCACAGTCGCACAGAATTCTGACAAGCACACTCAGGTTGCTCTGTCTTTGCCACTGTATTGATTACATTGCTAGATCATACTATCACTAGTACATCTATCATACATACTATCACTAGTAGTGCAGTTAAGCCATCACACTACACCCCCACCAATAATAATATATACCCTCAGGTCAGAAATAAGCAAATAAACAAAAGGTATATAGATTGCTTTATTTAAAAAAAAAATTTAAGGTGCACATCTAATATATTCATCTTGGTCACTGCTGCATTTACTGCCTGGAGCAAATGATCGAAAATACTTACATGCACATTTACTTGTAGAGTTGTGCCATACTGTCATGGCATTTTTTTGCTTGTTCTGGAATGCCTCTTCAACTCTAGTTTCTGTTTTCTGTACAGTGGAACCATGAGGATTTATTTGCTCTGTCGTTACTGATAAGCCTGCATACAGAAGATAAGCATACCTATTTAAATAATCCAAGCAGTATAAACTGGTCAAGTTTTAGAAAGCAGTCTGGAATATACTATCATGCTAAAACCCCACAGCAATTAAATGCATTTTAGCTGGATTCTGCAAAACAAAGATTTACATCCAGCAAATGAGTACATCAGACATGTAGCCATCAAATACAAAACCTGACAGTTCAAAAAACATTTTCTCCCATCTCAAAGAAATTAATAGTATTTTGCATTTGTATCAGGCTTTAGAGTACTGAAAGAGCTCCAGATATATTATCTTGTTGTAAGCCTTACAGCTACTCTAAGACAAATCAACATTATCCTGGTATTGTATGGCAGGAAGGGCTGAGAACAAGTGGTTTGCCTATGACTGCAATCTCTACACGCTTATCTGGGAGTAGGTCCCACTGAACTCAAGAAAATATTTCTTTACTCAGCGTGTGGTTGGTCTGTGGAACTCCTTGCCACAGGATGTGATGATGGCATCTGGACTGGACGCCTTTAAAAGGGGATTGGACAAGTTTCTGGAGGAAAAATCCATTACGGGTTGCAAGCCATGATGTGCATGTGCAACCTCCTGATTTTAGAAATGGGCTATGTCAGAATGCCAGATGCAAGGGTGGGCACCAGAATGAGGTCTCTTGTTATCTGGTGTGCTCCTTGGGGCATTTGGTGGGCCGCTATGAGATACAGGAAGCTGGACTAGATGGGCCTATGGCCTGATCCAGTGGGGCTGTTCTTATGTTCTTCTTATGATTTAGTTCTAGGTAGACATGCATAGGCTTGAGTTGGTGGTCTACCACATGATTCCTTGGTACCAGCGAAAAAAACTGAAAACTCTGAAATCTGTAGCTTAGGGTGCAATTCTAACCAATATTCCAGCACTGACCTAGCTGCAATGCAGGCCCAAGGTAAGGTAACAAACATACCCTTACCTTGAGGAAGCCCCACCTTGACTACCTCCCATTGCAGGATGCCATGCACACCACATTTGCACAGCTATATCAATGCTGGAAAGTTGGTTAGGATACACATATGTACTTAAGTAGACTCATGGAAACCAGTGGAACTTCTGAGCAAATGTGGACAGAATTGTACTGTTAGCCATTAATGAATGCAAGGTTTCTAAATACACTCAAGTTTGACAATGAATTATGTCCAAAACTGTTTAACTTTAAAGACCATTTATGCTGCCTTTTAATGTAACAGCAAAATTCATTTACACACAGGCCTTTCTAATCAATTATTTTACAAGTAACATGGGAAAAATTACACAGACGAGTACCGCAAAGAGTATGTTTTCCTTTATTTCTATAGCACTGATAGAATATACTTTACATTTCTTATCTGAGAAAAATCATTACTACTCCAATTTTAGAAATGGTCAATTGCAGGTGAAAGGAAGAAACAATGCAACTGAAGTTCCCCAGATGAACTGATGTCTCAGAAGGGATTTAATTCAAGCTTGGGTACCAAAGTTGCATTTTCATTTAACTTGATGATATTACAGTTGCTCATATTTATTAATAATATGAATGCAAAGCATTGTGAGAATGGATGATGGCCGGATCCCAAAGGATCTCCTCTATGGAGAACTCGTGCAAGGAAAGCGCCCTACAGGTAGACCACAGCTGCGATACAAGGACATCTGCAAGAGGGATCTGAAGGCCTTAGGGATGGACCTCAACAAGTGGGAAACCCTGGCCTCTGAGCGGCCCGCTTGAGCAACTGTAATAAAAAGGCCTCCGCTTAGGGATGGACCTCAACAAGTGGGAAACCCTGGCCTCTGAGCGGCCCGCTTGGAGGCAGGCCTTTCCCAGTTTGAAGAGACACTTTGCCAACAGTCTGAGGCTAAGAGGCAAAGAAGGAAGGCCCATAGCCAGGGAGACAGACCAGGGACAGACTGCACTTGCTCCTGGTGTGGAAGGGATTGTCACTCCCGGATTGGCCTTTTCAGCCACACTAGACGCTGTGCCAGAACCACCTTTCAGAGCGCGATACCATAGTCTTTCGAGACTGAAGGTTGCCAATACGAATGCAAAGCAGCCAGTACAAATCCCATGACCATCAAGTAATAGGACATGAATACATCCCAAACCCTGTAAGAAAAGCAGAACTAAGGGATGTTTTCAGGAAGATATAAAGCAGTGTTCTTCAACCTTGGGGTTAGAACCCCAATGGGGTCACAAAGCCTCAGTTGTGGGCTCGTGGCAACTTATGGGAAAGAAAAGGGTTGAAGACCACTAGACTAGAGCACCACCGTAAAGGGAAGGCATCTGGTGAACCCCTTCAGGTACCAGGAGAATGTGACCCCAGTCTGTTCAGGTTCTTAGCAATTCTGCTAAAATAGCATCCACTAGTAAAGGAACAACAGATTAGCTTTCCAAGGTTATCATCATGGTCTGACTACACATTACATGGAAATGCATGTAACTGAACCCAGCATATCTTTCTTGTGCACATGTGCACACCCCCTACCCATCTACTGGCACAACTGCACGAAAGCTGGCACAAAAGCTACTGGCACAATTGTAGCCAAATACACTGTCTACTAAAGAGAAGTTATTCTGAGTTCTTGTAAAATCTCCTATGAAATAACTAAAAAGTCTTTCTGTTGTGCCACTGATGGAAAATGCAGTGGGCTCTCCTTATTCACAGGTATGGCACATGTGACTGAGAGGTGTTTTCCGGGCCTCAGAAGTCCTCCCAGAGACACCCAGAAGGCACTTCTGGTTTTCAGTGAAAACTGTAAGTGCCTTCCAAACATGTCCGGGAGGACTTCTGAGGTACAAGAAGGCCACACACAGCTTCCCAGCACCTCAGAACACCTCCTGGACACAACCAAAAGACACTTCTGGTTGCATCTGGGTGGTCCCTGAGGCCCTCGCCATGGATTCCATTATCCATGAAAATCGGTATCCACTGGGGGTTCAGGAATGGATCCCCCACAGATACCAAGTGCCCACTACATATTTCTGGCACAACAAGTGTACCATTTTTATAAAGTTACTCTTTCAGCTAATTAAAGAGTAAATAGAGATGTTCATAAAACAGTTCACATAGCTAAAATACAGAAATGGTTCCCTGTCCCAAAAGGGCCCACAATCTAAAAACATGCACAAGATGAAACAGCCACTCAAAAAGCTGCTGCACTGAGGTAAAGAGGGGCAGCAGCTCTCCCTTACTAAATTTAAGAGAAGCACACTTTAAAGGTATCTCCACTCAGTTATACTTTAGTATGTTAAATGGAAGAATGTTCAAGTTAAAACACAAAGATGACTGGTTCAGCACAGGATATATAGTATTGTTTACATTCCTTGTTTCTATTTGCTAAGTCTGGTACACTACAATGGATGCTTATTTCCTGCAAGCTCATGTAATTTTAATGTGTCTTAAAAGCAGACGTATATACTAGAACCAGTATATAAGATGGTGCCTAAAACATATAAAACCAATCATGTCCTTTCTTTAGCATTGTTCTGAAGAACTCTTATCAAGCTTTATTTATCTGTCAGCATGTGTATGTCTTCCTTCTTATGAAAGGATGGATAACAATGACTTCCAATAACAGGTAGCTTGAGAACCTCTCTGTGCTATGCTGGTTTCTGTGGAGGTCTGATGCACTTTCTAACATCAATAACCTTGACATTTGCATTGTAGAAACAGTAAAGATTTAAATATGTGTATCTGGCCACAACAAATTTTAAAATTAGACTGAAATGATCCATTACACTGTCTAAATAATGCAAACAGAATTTAACAACAGGATCTTTCTTATAAACCCTGGATAGCTAGAGGCAATCTATCAATTATTAAGAGCTCAGTGACCTTTGTGCATTTTCATTCTTCTTTATAGTAGATTTAGGATTAATGTGTTTTAAAGAAAGTTGGAATACCTCTTTTTTTTCTTGCTTCCTTGATTTCTTCACACATTTTATTGAACTCCGGATCCAGCTCAGCAGCAATGATAGCATGTGCAGTATCCTTCAGAGTACAGGCCCTGTGTCTAATTATTTTATCTACAAAATGAACATAAGCCTCATTTTAAAAATCAAAAACATTTCTACTTGTTTTAAAATTTATGAATTATCTTTCTTCTATGAGTGATCAAGACAAAGTCTCTAAAAGCAGATGAAACAAATTTAAATCAACTCAAAACTAAAACTATACAATTAGTATTAGTAAAATAAATAAAATCCACGTAAGTGGTAAGCATTAATCGCAAATGCCTGTGAGGACAAACACACTTTAATCAACCTTCTAAAACATAAAAGTAATGCTCCTGGGGAGGCATACACAGGCCTACACACATTTTTTCATCTCAAAAGTTATACCTATTATTGGGTATATTTGGGGTGCTGAATCCAAAAATGACATCAGTTTTGACCAAGTGACTCTAATTTGGGAAGTACAGCACAGCCACCTTATATGCTGATTCAAGAAGTTTCTTTGTGAGGAAGCCATGGCATTGTTCAAGCTCAATGACATTTTTACTTGTTGCCTCTGAACAGTAGATTTTCAGACCATATTACCAATTACTTCTGAACTCTTCCCCCCTCAATGTACTTGTACTGCAATTAGATACGGGCAGCTGAATCCTAACTTGCATTGGAGCAGGCAGACCAGCGTGCCTGTGCTGTATCCAGCACAAGTTTCAGGCAGCCAGAGGCTCTGCCAGGGGCAAGTGTTTCCCCTTTACCCAGGGAGAGCCACTGCAGTCCCAAAGTGGCTACTTGGATCCGTGCCACCTCTGGATTCGGCATAACTGCCGGGTCCTGGTCCAGCCTCCCACTCTCCCCTGCTCCTGGGAATGCCCACCACCCGCCCACTGCCTCAAAACACCTCCCTCCCGCCTCCTCCCTGCGCACCCCACACATCCCCTCCAGACCCCGGCACTGGCAAAGCTCAGGCAGTGTGAACTCACCTGCCCAGGGCCCACGTTGGCGTGTCCTTGCACTGGCCTCCCTCTTCTCCCGGTGGCGTGAAAGTGCTTTATGGTACTTTTGCGACACCGGTGGGCCAGCACAAGGGTCTTGCGTCAGCCCATCTCCTTTTTAGGATTGCGCCCACAGTGAAATATGCTTTTATGCTTAAATGAAAGGAGATAAAATATTCCTTACCCCCAGGATCTTTGTCAGGATTATATTCCAATGCATTGCTACAGATCAGATCTATGTCTATTAGAAAATCTTTTGCAGTTAAATAGTTGTGTTTATCAATTTTACTTATTACTGTAGACAGGTCCATTGGCTCTTTAATAACTTCCAGATAATCTGAAACCTATAATCAAACAAAGGTGACAGAGATTTATGCCAATGTTAACATATGTTCTCAGCACTAAGCTTATTTATATATTTAGACGGGGTTAATTCAAAACATTTTAAGGATAAAAATAAGAAATATTTTTCACAAAGGATAAAAACTAGTTCCTGCACAATGTTTTGTTCAATCGGATTCACAGCTCTAATTTGATCATCTAAAATCCAAATATTTGCCCCATCAAACTATCTTGATCAGTATGCTTACACAATTTTAAATATAGGAATGTTTTTTTCATTTTAAAATAAAAACAGAAAGAAAAACGTGAGATCCTTTTCCAAAATCTCAAACACAATGTCAAAGACTTCATTCATGTATCCCTTCCAGTGCAGGCACTTAATGTCAGCTTGTGTTCTGAGTAAATGCAGAACCAAGGCTTACATGTTGGTTCAGGGAGCAGGTGTGGACTGATGATTCAGCTGGAATCAGCAAGCACCTGGGACAGGCACACCCTGGGTGTGACCAAGGCCAGTACTGATTGGCTGAGCTGACTATATGAGGATAGTCAGAAGGAGCCTCAAGAGCAGCAGTAGGAGAGTTGATGGTGATTACTGTTAGACTGCTGCCAGTGACTGAAGAGGCTGGATACTGTATGTATATGATGTTACTGACTATGGACTGAACTTTGACTGTGTATTGTGGAAAGCTGATTTGGATTTGTTGATACTGAACTGACTGCTCATCGTATATGACTTGGACTGTTTGCTGACTACTCTACTTGTAAAAACCCTTGCTCTATAATACAACTGCTGCATTGAAAGGACTCTGCTGTGTATGCTGTGTTTGTGCACCCTGCTCACACCTGGGGAAAGCCAAGGTTCCATCTCTTACAACTTTAACACTTAACACCTGCATTTCTGACAGCTGGCAGAATTACAGGGCTGAAAAGATGAGTTCAAGGTAGAGGTTACTCTTGATGGGGAGGGCAGCAGGATTTAGCACATGCATATAGGCATAATCTACACCAGGGATGCCCAAACCCCTGCCCGGGGGCCACCTGTGGCCCTCTGGGACTCCCAGTCTGACCCACAGGGTGGCCCCAGTCTCCAATGAGCCTCTGGCCCTCTGGAGACTTGCTGGAGCCCATGCTGGCCCAACGCAACTGCTCTCAGCATGAGGACAACTGTTCAACCTCTCACCTGAGCTGTGGGACAAGAGCTCCCTCCACTACTTGCTGTTTCACATCTGTGATGCAGCAGTGGCAGCGTAGGAAAGCATGGTTTTGCTTTGTGCAAGACCTTCATTCATTCATATAAGTTCCACCTCTAATAAATTCATTTATGTAAATTTATCCAAATTTGAAATGTAAATTAATTTTTTTCCTGGCCCCTGACACAGCGTCAAAGAGATGTGGCCCTCCTGCCAAAATGTTTGGACACCCCTGATCTACACCATCTGTACACTTCAATTTTGTGCTAGGCGGATCAAACCTACATGTCTCCCCCTAAAGTGACATCCAACATGCAGATGTGATGTGAAAACAATTCTATACTCCGCATGAAACAAATGTAGTAGCAGTAGAATAAGGAGAGAGAGAAAAGAGCTCCTAAGGTTCCAAAAGCTCTAAGACATACTACAGTACTTTGCTAGTACACATCCAGCCAGACCTCATATATGAGACTGCACAGATGCCACGAAGAATAACCTGTAATCAATATTACAGTGTGCATGGCTGTGAAAGAGGTGACTGTAACAATATGCCTGTAAGACATTTAAGCAAGCATATCTGGACAGTCAAACAAGAATGCCAAGTAGTATGCTAGAAGGAAAAGGAAACCTAACTTTGGAGATGGTTTTTTCCCCAACACAAATGTGACTTCTAGACCGTATCAAGCTACCTTTTTATGATCTGGGGGAGACGTTAATCCTAAATAGCTGTGCTGGTAAAGGCCTACTCCGGCATCTATTTTATAGAACAGTAAATTTAGTGCATTTTAGAATTACAGGTGGGGCCTCTGTATCCACAGATTATGTGCCTGTGAATCTGGCTCAAGGCAGGTCCCCCAAACCGACGTTGAGCCAGACCTGGTTCAACCTGAACTTCCAAAGGTGACCCTTCAGAATGACCCCCATAGTGCTAAGAAACCACTACTTCCAGTTTAGAAACTGGAAGTGACATTTTTATGCCTTTTAAGGCGTTCTGAGGTAACAACCATTCTGAAGTCTGCAGAGGCCACTGGCGGACAAGTATAGCTTCTGCAGGCTTCAGAAACCCCTCTGGAGGCGACCAGAGCACAGCATTTAAAGGGGCCATACTTGCGGATTTCCTTAACCAAGGTTTTTTTGTATCCTCAGGGTGTCCAAGAACAGATCACTTGCTGATACCAAGGCCTCAAGAGAAATTTGCATATGACAATAATTTCCATAAATGAACTTTAATGATTATGTTAATGTTTCTCATTTTGGTTTTCAAAGTTATATGATATTAAGAAGATAAGAAAACACTTCCTGATTCCAGTTGGCCACAACCAACACATTAGAATAAAAATACTACTTTGAATCAAATTATATCCAGAAACGAGCAAGATAGTTTGAAATTCTGGAATTTCATTTTTCTAACCATCAACATCCTTCTGATTTTGAAACTAAATTGATGTTGAACTGATACCCATTAATATTTGTGGACACAGTAGTCTTAATCCAATTAATTCTCCTCATCAGCACCCAGTGATAAGCCATTCAACACAATGAAAAATCAGTGTTTTTCACTCAGCTAAGAAGAGTTCCTGCACATAAAGAGGATTTAAGAGCATATTTACTGAGAATGCTCCACCTAACATATTCAAGGACATGTCACATGACGGGCCCGCTTACTTATTGATAAACCAGATTTTTCCAACTTTGCTGTTCTAAGTTGACAGGAAAAATGTATTATTCGTTCCGAACAGTCCAATAACAATGTCTCTTGTAATTTAAAAGATGTATCAGTATATTGATACCTCATTCTATAAAATAGTTAAAAGGAACTCTGAACTCACCCTGAACTCTTTAGAGAGACAAGATAGGGGGATACTAGGCTTGCCTTGGAAGGCAATCAAAATCTGTCACACCCCAATCAAACTCCCTTGCACAGTCATAGAGATTTTGTTTAACATCATGCTGCACTCTGGAGGCACTCTGTAACAAGATAAATTCTGCTGCCTCAGAGTGCCTGCAAAACTCAAAACAACTCCAGAGACAAGCCCCCACCAGATGATGGAAGCGTACAAGCTACCCCTTAAAAAACTTGAGTCCCCAAATACCAACACAATGTAAATTACATTTCTGTAAGTACATCATCACAGCTAGCCATTCCCTGAGCAGTTATCTGTGCAAAATTGAAATCTGAAGTTGACCAAAATCTGGACAGACATCATAAACATGCCTGTAAAGAACTAAAAGGAACTAGTGTGCAAATGACTGTTAAAGCACTCTGTTTAGTATTATACAAGACAGTAGAAAAAAAGTATTATCAAATTTAATTCCTTTGTTTTGTTTTAATTTTTATCAATTGCCAGATAAGTCAAATGGTACAGCTACAGCTATAAAGCCTTATAGTTTTTCGGTTATGACACTGCTGGCGATTGCCATGCAAAGAGATGACTGATTAATTTGTTGAATTTTCTAGAGTAGACATTACAATTTAATAAATAGTTCTTGCACCAACAGTCCCAATGGCTTAAATGGGGCTTCTCCAGGTAAAACAGTTTGCATTTGTGTTATGTGAGCAAATAAAATTACTACCACACAATAGAAGAAGCAACCTGAACCATACCGAATTTCCGTGTTAACACAGCAGCAGAAAAACATGAGCTGTGGTTTCAGAAATTAAAATTAAGGCTAAATCACTAATTGAGAAAATATGCTAAACAGGTTAGATCATAGATATCATTTGCAATACTAACTAATCTATGCCTTTTTGACTACAGGGGGGCCCCATATCTGCGGATCCCGTAACCACAATTTCACTTATCTGCGAATGTGGGGACCCCCCCACACACACACACCCCAGTGTGCAATAGCAATGTTTAAGAACTTACCATGGGAAGTGTGTATATCTTACAGAAACCTGTTAAAGCAAAATACACACACTTCCTTTCACTTTGCTTAAACAAGTCACTGTCAAGCAATTAAGCTTATAGTGCAACGCAATCCAGCTCCTAGCAGTGTGAATACCTTGATTAAACTAGTTCTGAGGCTAGATGGGAAGGGGTTAACTGCTGCTTCTCAACTAGCATCAGAGCTTGTTTAAACAACGCATTCATTGCCAGGGAGTCCAATTGCATTGCAATTTAGCAGTTAAGCTTGCAGCTCTATGCAATCTAGCTCTGATCAGAAAGCTTATTTAAACACAGGACTCACACTGCTCAGAGCTGTATTGCACTGTAAGCTTAACTGCTTACAGCACCCTGTTAAAGATATACACACTTTCCCCAGTAAGTTCTTAAACAGTGGACGGGGGGCATTATCAATACAGGCGTCCCCCCATATTCGCAGTTTCCGTATCAGCAAGGGGGTCTGTGGAATGGATCCCCCGCAGATATGCAGGGGGCACGCCTGTTTATTGCCAATAAGGTCAACTTCATTGTTTGCACGTTACTGAAACAAGACCTCGTCAATATCCACCGGTTTGCTGAAGATGTTAAAGCGCTTGTCTGTGGCCAGCCTCTTGGTAACATCCCTGAGAAACAACCGCAACTCTCTCAGCGTGTTCTCCTCCTGGTCCTCCATTCGCTGTTTTTCTGCCTCGGACAGCTGGCGGGTTGAAGGTGGTAGTGCAAGTGGAAGCACCTCCATATCAGAAAGAGCTAAAGATGTGAAACATCAGGCAAAACAAGATATTTAGGGTGTATCTTCTTAAAATTTAATACCACAGTGTATTTTACACTTTTCCTCATACTAGGCCACACCAAGAATCTTGAATTCCTTACCTCAGTTGGCAATAAAAAAGAATCATACTGAGGAGACTTTCTAACCTCCGTGAACACCTACATCCTTCTAAGTAGTAGCAGCCTTTAATTAAGGGTGTGCAGACAAGAGTTGCGTGACTGGTGTGCATTATATGGTTCTATCCAAGCAAGTTAAAAAATTAAAGCTGAAAAAGTATTTTTTGTTCCACCCATCTTCACTCTGAAGGAAAGCACTACTAATACTTGCCAGGCAACAAAATTCCCCAGTTTAAACTGCGGAGGCATAAAATGGCATGGGTTCCTTTTTCACTGCTCCTGAATACAGTTGGTCCTCAATATCCACGGGGGATCCGTTCCTGGACCCATTGCTGATACCAATATCTGTGAATAATAGAAGCCACAGAAAGGACCTCTAGAACTTCCCAGACGTGACCAGAAATGCATTCCTATCGTGACCAGGTGGTGTTCTGAGGCACAGGGAAGGCCCCTCTGCACCTCAGAACACTCCGTAGATGCAACTGGAAGGCACTTCTGGTCATGTTCAGAGGTCCTTGAGGTTCTCCAGGCATGGGGTCAGCACCTGCGTTGAGTCAAATCCACAGGTGCTGAATCAGCACATAAGGAGGGCCAATTGTATGCTAATACTACAACTGGAAATATCTTCCTTCACTTCCTTCCCCAGTGCAGTTGTAATCATTACAGAACTTGTATATTCTCTGCTCTTGAAATCCCTATTTATATACAGAAAGATTCTGGGATAGGAATCAACTGCAAGTTAGAAGAGAAAGAAAAAAAGTAGGCAGGTATCATAGATCAGCCATTTTCAACCTTTTCCAGCTCACAGCACACTGACACGGCACTAAAATTGTCAAAGCACACTGCCAGTTTTTTACTTATATTATTACACTGCAATTAATTTTTAATTAATATAATTAATACAATGAAATCCTTACATGACAGCTAAAGAAATTCAAAAGAACCTTGGAGAGGGAAGTATATGGAATTTTTGGAAAGGAGGAAAAATGTTTTGAAGTAGGGTGATAGAACTGTTATCAGAAGTGCCTGAAAGTGTTGGCAAAGAGAGGTCAGTCTGAGAACATACTGGAGAAACGTGGAGTGAGGGGCATGAGGAGACATTATTGAATCAAGTGCAGGATTCAGATGGTGGGAGGGGAGAGAAAGTGAGGCAAATGATTCTGGACTTTGGAAGGTGGAGGCAAGTGAGGGAAGGGACAGTAGGAGAGGTGTTAACTGTAATTATGAGATTTAGGAGGGATGTGCTTGTGGGAGGGGGTGGGGTAGGGGAGAAAAGAAGAGGGAAGTGCCAATTGCCTGCTCATATATTCGAGGAAGTGCAACCAAGAGCTGTGCATGTCTACTCAGAAGTAAGCCCCATTATACTCAATGGGGCTTACTCCCAGGTAAGTGTGGATAGGACTGTCAGTTTACCAGTTTTCTTCCTTCTAGGAGGTGGCATTGATGCCTCTTTGAGAACCAGCTCTTGGAAAAATTTACGTCTGTCATCTTCATTAGGTCTCTGAATATAAAAAACCTCTTCATACTGGATTTTAAAGATACACTTCACCTATATGAAAAGAGTCAAAAATTAGAAAATGTTTTCAAGCTGTTTGATCAACAGTGACACTAATTTTGAGGATCAGTTTTTCAAAGAGAAAAATGCAGGACTGGTTTAGATGTTCACCATTCCACATAAAGAAAGCCCATACCAGTAACAGTGTTCTACATAGAAGCAATATAATTTGTACACATACAAGAGTAACACTAGATCCAGGTCATTCTTTCCAAAGGCGGATGGCAGGTGTGCCAGAACCCCCGCAGAAAATTATGTTAAATGAAATCAATTTTAAGAAACAACCTCCCTTTACTCATTGTGCCATTATTGCACACTCCAGGGGGAAGGGAGGGGTTGCTTGAAACTAAGCTGTTCTACACCCCTGGAGAGAGTTTGATTGATAGCTTGCCTGCTGCTGCTCTCCTGTATTATAATGGTAAATGAGGCTGAGAAAAGAGACTGTTTTTCCTTTTAGAGGGCCCTTATCATGCTGAGATAAAAACCTCAGGTGAAAAATCCATGGATAATTAGGTTATACCGGTATCTCCGTTTATTTTCTTACTCTAATATGCTTTTACATTTTGTTTTTAAGTGCTTTTAAAACTGTTTCCTTGCATACACCTGCTTATTGAGGCTTCTTTGAAAAATCTCTAAAAAATTTATTCTTGCTGCTTACCTACCATGGTTTCTGTGTTTGGGGTGTCCTCACTCCACTCCTAATAGCCAACCCCACTCTACCAAGGTATCCCAAGCTAGAGGGCTGCTTTCATGGAGATGTTCATAAAACAAGTTTTTGCTCACCTTCCTGCCTACTCACAGCAAAGTTATGCTAGACTGCAGCATATCCAAAGACAGGTCTAAAGACTTGAGAATATTCAGTAATAGTTTTCACTGGGTTTTTTTATTGCAGTCCTCCATGCTATATCACAATTTTATTATACTGTTTTTAACAAAGTTCCCACAGTTTCAAAAACAACTTGCAATGTGGAAGAAGAGTGCTGCTATATGAGCAGCACACACCAAAAAGACCCCTTGAGATGCAGAACTAGATATACCGTTACTGGAATCAAAACTAAGCTATAATAAAACATTAAAAAGTGTTCTAAACTAGCACTGTAAAGCATTTCATTTATAACTGTGGTGCAGAGATAAATATTAACTAATAAATGTTTATGCTAACAGTGGAAAAACAGGGAAGCAAAGATGATATTCAGTTTGCTTAAACACAGAACATAACTTTATTGAAAATAAATACCAGCAAGTCTGAGGAATGATGCAAGTCTAGTAGATCAAATAACATGGAATCCAGGGAGGATCACTCCAGACAAAAGTTAAAACATTTCACTTCTTGTTTCAAGCTCTTTTATGATTTAGGCACAATAACCGTGCAATTTCAAATTGAGACCACTTCAATTTACTTCAAACTACAGGCGCGTGAAATGACTTCCACAACCAATAGTTCTCTATTCTGTGCCATGCTACAAAAGGCTTGCTAAATTGTGCCAGGGACAAAAAGATGCTTATGATGGACAATTCCCTCCAAGTCAGAAAAGTTAGGGAAAATTCCCACATGCATGTTAAGGGGCTGCTATGTCCTCAATGAACATTTTACATCTCAAGTAATCATTTCATGCTCACCTCTTCAGGCAGTTCACTATACATGGTTTCAGAGGTAGAGAGCAGAAATATAGGTGAGAATGATGGTATGTCTTGCAGCAAAGTTAAAAAAGTAGCTCTCACAGTTTCACTGACAGATTCCCACCAATCACCAATATGAGGCATGTAAACAATACTTGGTAGCGTTCTTCTTGCTTCACGAAAGATCTAATTGAAAACATTAAGAGTATGAAATTAAGCAAAAAATCAAAATCCTTGGTATGATTAAAAACGCAACATTTTAAAGCATGATGTGTTTAATATCTACCCTTCAATGTTAGGCTCACATGTTAGCATATTGCATAAAAAATTCCTTTCCAAATCTGATACATGGGTCCAAATTATTCTTCCAATCGACCTCTATTAGGCATAGAACTTAACAGCTGCCTGAGCGGCTTACACAAGAAATTACATTCAAGCAGGTCATCAAAACAGAAATAAATGTAGATTAAATAAGATTTCCCTCCATTTTACATTTGGTTAAAATCTCATATAAAAAAATCCAACATTGGTTTTACCATTTTTTCAATTGTAAGTAATATCTGTAGTTTCAATTCATCATGACAGTTGGAATAATTGGCAAAAAAACAGGTCCAAGACTTCTTGTAAAGCGGGCAATGGAGCACTGTGTGGGTGTCAGAGACTCCCTGTATCCCAAGTCACAGGGACATGTCAATCGCTAATGCGTGGTTTTATTAAATTTCAGATCCAGTTCCTGAGAAGGGAACATATTATATCTGGCGAGTGTGAAGGCACAACGAAGTAAAGGATTATCTAAAATATATAAAAATCTAGAACACTGGCCAGGAGGGGGAAAAATCTGAAAAAACAAAGGTGAGTGGGTTTTGTTTGCCTCAGCAAGTAGTCCCTGGTATTCAATATCTCTCAATCTAGAAAAAATTATCTTTCTAGCCCGCATCAAGGATTCATTACCCACCAAGTCCACTGGTATACCAATCAATCGTAGCTTACTAAAAAGGCGAATATAGCCTGAGTAAGTCCAAGAATCAGAAAGCAAGTCCTGAATCAGTAAGTTACTCCCCCTGTTAAAACAGATACTTAACCAAAAACTAATAAATTTGCAACAGGCTATACATTCAAGTCTTTGTAGTCCTGCTTCTAAGCAAACTGCGCTGTAAGGCGCACAATGGGGTAAACCAAAAATCTTAAAGAAAAATTGAGAGTACTCTTTCCATTTCCTTATTGAAAGCAGCAATCCAGATTCTTGTATTTGTAAGAATACAAATTATTCTTAATCATTCTACAGTTTCAAAGCAATGTTTTACTAATTTGCTATTAGATTAAAACAGGACATTTTTCCACAGCTTCCACAGTTGTCATTTTTCAAGATTTATAGCACACCTCAAAGGTTAATTCTGAAAAATTACCATTGTTTAACTAAAATCACTGAAACCAATGAAGTAACTTCACATCTTACAAATAATTTCCTGAAGAAATACTACAGTATCTCTGTCTCATACAATCACTAAATTACATCATGCTGTGTTTTTCCCATATTCCAAGCAGAGGCTGTGATTATAGATGGGGATTAACAAAGAAGAGCTTGGACTCTAACTATTTACATTTCCCAAGGCCATATTAAAATATGATTCACATGATTTTTTTTTTCAAATCAGTTGATTCTTTTAATAATATAGCAGAAGAACTATCTTCTAAGTATCCACGGGGGTTCCATTCCCAGAACCCACGCAGATGCCAAAATAGCGGATAATTGGATCAGTGAATTTGGGGACCCTTAAAATTTCCAAGGTAGCCTCTGGAGGTTGCTCAGAATGTTCATTTTGAACAAAAAAAATGCAACTTCCCCAGCCCTCAGAATGCCTTTTAAAGACATATATAAACGTCACTTCCAGTTTCCACAAGAAACCGGAAGTTGCATTTTTTCTTTTGCCCAAAACGGGCATTCTGAGGTATGCAGAGGCTATGAACACCTCAGAATACCCTCTGCAGGTGACTGGAGCACAACTTTGGTCGCCTTCAGAGGGTCCAGATGGGCCCTCCCCCACAGGTTCAGAACTCGCAGATTATGAAATCTGCAGGTACCAAATCCGAAGATAACAAGGGTTGCTGGTATTTCTAGTTCTAAACACACACATGACTTTGGCACAAAGTCAGAAAAGCACAGCTGCATGGTATAATTTGGAAAGACTAGACAACCTCGTTGAAAGGTTTGCTGGTGTTTTAATACCAGCCAGTTAACTTTTCTATATAAAATTAACTGGAAGTTTGTATCAAGGAGTTTGGTTCCAAGACACACTATTTGATCTAAATACAACAGGTAGATTACAAAAAGACCTAGCTGTCCAATGGAATATTTATCTTCCTGTAGAGATCTCGGGTTCCTTTCTGCCACTCACTGTTTACCACGTGTCATTTGTTGATTTTCTCCCCTGTCATCTGCTGCACTAAAACAGCTGCTGCCCTACACGAGCCAGAGACACACCAGTGCCACAAAAGTTTCATCTCTAGCCAAGTCAGAATTAAGAACCAGCAAAGACATTTCCTTCAACTGCTTCCTGAATTATCCAGAGGCATGCACACACCCTCTAGGAAACTAAACAGATGACACCACAGTCACAGTTTAATAGCAATGTTGACACTTCTAAAGCTCACAGTATTTGAAACGTTTTAAAGTGCATTTTGTTTCCTTCTGATGTTCCTTTCTCTTCATATGTTCCTATTCAACTGGAAATAACCTTGGTGTACAAGCAGTTTATTTTAATTATTTGAAAACGTTTTTATCTCACCTTGTTCCTCTAGATCAGGAGTGGCCAACTCATAGCATGCTATATGCCACTTTTATATAGAAAATATTGAACAAGTTACTCCATCTTAACAGCGCTTTTGGTGATTACCATAATAACTAAATAGAGCATCCAAATTCAAAGGTAGTATATCTCCAAGTGCCAGAAGGTACAGAGCAAGAAACAGAAGAGTGCTGTTGCTTATAAAGGGTTTTACGAAGACATCTGGCTGACTGCTTATGAGGCCAGAAAGATGGTCTGCATTGAGCTTTAGTCCAGCCCAGCAGGACTCATTCCAAGTTCCATAAAAGGTGTTACTAACATCCAACCTATTTGGCTTTTTATCCTGTTCATCATTCTTTTCCTGCCTTTCTCCTTGTCTTTCAATCAAGCAGAGTAGCTATGGCCACCCTGAGTGCACCCATTGCAGCATTAGAAACTTGGGGGGGGGGGTGTTGTGTAAGGAGTAGCAAAGAAATAAAAGAAATATACATAGTAATAGAAAGAAATCAAGTAAACTGTAAACTTCTGTGGTACTTTCTTTGTTATTTAAATGTTTTCAAAAGTATAGTGACTTTGCACATGCCACTTAGAAAGTGTGCAACTAGTTGGCCACCCTTGCTCTAGAGTGGTCCAAGGCAAAGTATACTTGAGCAACATAATACAATATAAATAGCTTAAAAATACCTAGCAACCCTCGCCAACAATAACTCTGCTGATGTTAAAAACTTCAGAGACCCAACTACCTTTGTCCTTCCTAAGAAGTGCACAATTATTCAAAAATACTCCATCCAAAATACATTATTCAAAAATACTCCACACCAAAAATTACAGGTGGTTATACCATTAATAACAAACAAGATTAAAGCCCGATAAGCAGAGATTCTCCTGGTTCAGAAGTCCACGACTTGGGTATTGGACTATCATCCTTGCTCTGAATGGGGTTGTACTCCCTCTGAAGGAGCAGGTTCACAGTTTGGGGGTGCTCCTGGATCTGCAGCTGCTCCTGGATTCCCAGGT
This sequence comes from Tiliqua scincoides, assembly GCF_035046505.1. NCBI lineage: Eukaryota > Metazoa > Chordata > Lepidosauria > Squamata > Scincidae > Tiliqua > Tiliqua scincoides. The sequence continues at coordinate 152,207,389 of NC_089821.1, read as the reverse complement.
GGCAGTTGTGACTAGGGGAGCATTTGCTCAGCCTCGGCTGATTTGCCAGCTGCAATCATACCTAGATCGCTCAGACCTGGCCACGCAGACACATGCCCTAGTGATATATAGATTATAATACTGCAATGCACTCTATGTGGTGTGCCTCTGAAGACAGTCCAGAAACTGCTATTAGTACTGAATATGGCCGCTTATGTGGTTGCTGGGGCTTGTCAGTTCGACTACTCAGTCGCTGCTTTGGAGACTACAATGGCTGCCAGTTCATTTCAGAGCTCAATTCAAAGTGCTAGACTTTTAAAAGCCCTTTACAGCTCAGGTCCAGAGTATTTGAGGGACGGCCTTCTTCCATACAATCCTCCTCTCAGGTCATCAGACAGGACCATTATAACTGTGCCACCACCAGCAGAGATGAGAGGGAAGGCAGAAAGAAATTGGGTCCTCTCAGTGGTGGTGCCCCACCTATGGAATTCCCTCCCCTAGAATTGAGAAAAGCTCCATCTTTGGAGTCCTTTCGGCGGGGTCTCAAAACTTTTATATTTAGGGAAGCCTTTGAATGCTGACTCCGGGCTGGCGTTTTTTAATGAAACATAATTTTAATCATAGTCCATTTGAGCTCATTTGTGCTTTATTGTTTTACTTGTATTATATTAATGTTTTAGTATTGTTTTATTTGTAAGTTGCCTTGAGTGCCCTTTGTGGGATATGTATGTATGTATAAATAACCAACCTGAATGACATCTCCCCACTCTTCAACTTACCTGATAGAATTGGAATAATCAGAAAGAGGCTACCCTTGCAGGTTCCAAATTCTGCCTGACCGATATCTTTATGAAACTATCAAAGTGCACAATTCCCTTCACCCTCTACAAGATAATTCAGAGCATTTTTAAAAGTAAATATTTCATGACCGAAAAATATTTTTTGGTTGCATTTGCTCCTATCTGAAATAGAGATTACTTATAAACAGCCATGTCAGTATAATTTTTGGCTTACTCCTCCAAAGGGATACACATATTAGCCTACTGCAGTGGTTCCAGGGGATCATCCTCCCCTCAGCTCAGCAGAGGCCAAGGACAGGCCCCAGCCTCTGCTGAGCTCAGATTGAGCTCTAAAGCTTAAAAAAAAACATAACCCAGTTTCATGGAGACATTTTAAATGCCTTAGGAGACCCAGGACTTCCCTTGCCTCTGGGGGGGGTGGCCCCCCTAGGACCACAGGGATGAGCATTCACCCATATCCACGGTTTCAGGTATCTGTGGGAGGTTCCAAAACGCAATCCCTGCAGAAAAGGGGACATGCCTGTATAACGTTTTTCAACAAAAAGTTCACAAAGTGGTTTACAAAGAAAACCAATTAACTAAATGGCCTCCTGTCCCAAAAGGGCTCACAATCTAAAAAGAAATGCAGAAGAACAGCAAACAACCACTAGAAAAGACATTGCTGGGGTGAAGAGAGACAGTTTCTCTCTACCTGCTAAATATAGGAGAATACCACTAAATGGTGCTTCTTTGCCCAGTCAGCAGAGGTAGAGCAGCAAGCCATTTTCCCCAACCAATTTTCTAGCTGCAGCCCCCAGATCCACCCCCAAGACCCATTTCTGAGATTTAAGATTGGGTGGAATGCAGTACAGGAAGGTACAGGTGAAGGGGCAACCTACTCATGGTTGAGTGTTAAGCCCATTTACAATTTTGGGATACGCACCCAATCAGTCCCCTGCACCAAAAAGTACATCACTTCTGAGAGCCTGAACCAAAAGATACAGGGTTCTTTTAAGCATCATGGAGTTCCAGTAGTGAAGGGTGGGTAGAGAAAATGGTTTGTCCTGGCACTTGTACAAGCTCTACTATGGTAGCACTACTCGTGGCAGCTTATACAAAATATTGTGTATTGTGAAAGAGGGAACAAAATATTTACATTTCAAACAATTTACCACACAAAAAGTCACCCAATGTAATACACCGAACAAAATGTCATAGGGTATATAAATGCAAACCAACCTGTGCACATGATTCCTCAGGTGTTTTGGCACTGACAGAATAAAGTGCTGGCAGATCTAATCTGTGTACAGCAAATTTTTCAAGAGAGTGTAATAGTGCTGGAGCAAGGTGTGAAGTCTGACCTGAATCCCTCTCTCCAGAAAGCAGTAATCTTGGTCTGTAAGAGGTGGGCTGGTGGTAAGCTGACCTGCAACAAAAGAAACATTTTCTCTAAACCCAAGTGTGCTGACCATGTCTTTTGTATTTGTACTGTAATGTTAATTATTCTAAGGGCCCAATCCTATCCACCTTTCCATTGCTCATACAGCTGTGCTGGGGGGGGGAGAGAGTCACAGAAGCCTCCTCAAAGTAAGGGAACAATTGTTCCTTACCTCAGACCTGCGCTGTGGTGCTGGAAAGTTGGACAGGATTGGGCCCTTAGTCATAGTAGAGAGCAACATGAATGAATTATAGACATTTGATAGTAGTTAGGTTACAAATGTACCTAGTACTAAAGAATTTGTAACTGCAATTGAAGGCTTTGTCTAACTAAGTCTCTGGTAGGAATGAAATAGTAAAGTTTTCTGTTATATGTCCAGGTCAGCTGGAATGAAGCTATTGCAGTTTGTTCTAGTTCAGGTTAATTGTTGCTAATTATACATTACACCGTCAATGATCATGGCCAGAACAACATATGGAAAAAAAGTCAGGTCCCAAGAAAAAAAATGTCTGTAAACTAGTTTGGCACACCTGAACAAGTTCAGTTAGGGTTTACATGAGATAATTTACATGAGTATTATTATTATTATAATTTAAATAACTGCTATCTTCCCTCCAAGAAAAAAATTAGATTATAATTTTGTTTTGCCTGATAATTTTTGTTTTTAGCCTTGCAATTGATAACAAAGTCCTTTGTGCATATGTCATGCTGACAGGTACCATACAGACCAGCAGTTCCCAAACTATGGGTCCATGGCTCATCAGTGGGTCACAACCCAGTACTGGTGGTTCACAAAACTTGACAGGGTACATTAAGCTATGTACATCAAGGGTTAAACAACCTGCTACTTGGGGGGAACACTGGTCCCCAATCACCATTACACTCACACAGCTTGAGCAGCTGGTAAAGTGAAACTATTCTTTTAGGCAGGTTCCGATGCAAAAAAGTTTGGGATCCAGTGATGTAGACTATTATACAAACAAGTAATAATGTGCATGATTCATATTATTGAAATATTGCATCCTAAATTATATGGCTCTATCTACGAACAGAAAAACCTCCTACAACTTGTATAGGAAGTTGGAACATTGTAAAGCAGGTATACATGAGGGAACAAAGGAAAACTGGTGATCATGGATTATTATTAGATTTTTTTTCAAAACACAACCAGTTACCTCTAGAGACTGAGGGATTGTTTTTAAAATGTAATTATTAACTATGGTGATCAATGCAAAACACTAAGGCGGAAGGTTGCTGATCCCATGAACATTTTCAATCGTTTCAACAAAGTTAAAAGAGGGATTAAATGTTAAAGTGCAAAACTGCTATTCCATTCATAAGCATTAATTTATTTAGACATGTTGGAATCCATCATGTTGGAAATCCACCTTTCAAAGAGGATGAGATAAAAGGCAAGTGCTCTTGGTTTTAGGTTTTAATTAAGGATTGCAAATTATTATTGACCAGAAGGTGCTTCCTGAGACTCCTGTGGGCCATTCTAAGGCTCATGGAGGCCAATAAAGTAGGTCACCAGCTTGGTGTGACCCAGGAGAGGCCTCCAGAGGCTCCAGGTAAGTAATTGTGTGGGCTTCAGGAGTGGATCCCAGCATCCTCAAAATTCTTTATCTATAGGAGATGGTCTGAAACCAAACCTCCGCGGATAAGGAGGGACCAATGTAACTTTAAAATGAAAACCATTCTAACTCACATCCAAGCAAATCTTGATAAGTATACAGGAGACTATCAAAGAATTTAAATTATATATTTTCAATACCTTTAGCAGGCTTCAGCCAAGACTCACTGCGGTTTGGCTCCATATATTTCATTTCCAGGGGCTCAGCTGTAAGATTTGTTATGCCAACATAGCACTTACAGCAGGGCAACCGTTAACATCAATAGCAATGTCACAAATCAGGAGCTTATGCTAGCATAGCTGCAAAATATGCTTGGGTAAACTTTAGAGATAAAGGTACTAAAACATTTTCTTACATTGTAAAATGCAGATAAGGTTTATGTACAGCAGCTAATTGTTTCTTTGGTGATCCTGATTGGCAACTTGTCTCAAATATTGATGAGCCATTTTCATCTTCGCTATCATCCCAAATCAGACTTGGTGCAACTGTTCAATTAAAATTAAAAAGGTATTAATATATATTGTCTTCTACTGCAAATGTATAGAATCAGAAATTGAAAGTCAAGAGCCTTAACTGAGAATAAACTATCCTTTCAGAGGGAAAGTTAAACCTTTTTCCAGGTATACCTTTCTTCATCTTGTATTTATTGTTTTTGCAACAGCACATTGCTGTAAGTGAACTTTCTGTACACTAATGCAGCACAGAGATAGCATTAGACCTTGTGGCTCACCACAGGATTGTCATATAAAGTAGTATGACATTTTGAATAATATAAAAGAAAACAGCAATCTACACTATTTCTCTTTTGCTTAATCTGGTACTGGTGAACTACAGTTCTCATTTTGCAAATTACATGTTTAACAAGTTATTATGAAACTATATTAGAACACCACATATTTACAAATTAACCATGTTCCATATGACATGGCACATTCAATAATTAGACTTACAGATAAATACGACCTATTAAAAAGTTTCTCTCATCTTTCTCAAGTGACTCAAGGAGGCTCTTAAAATTAAAAAATCATTAAAACACAAAAAATAAATTAAGAGTAACAACAATTTCAGAGAGAAAAACAGAAATTAAGCTATCACTAGGCAGTGGGCTGACAAAACCCTGTCAAAACAAAAAATTATTCAGTTGGTGCTGAAAGACGGACAAAGAAGGTGCCAAATGCACCTCACATACAGGAGGGAGGTCCACATTGTGGGGTCATCACCATGAAAGCCTTTTAATCTGTTACCACTAGCCAGGACTTAGAAGGCAGAGGAACCCACAAAAGAGCCCCTCTGAAGGTTCTTATAGGATGGGTAGATTCATATTGGAGAAAGCAGCCTTTCAAGTACCTTGTTCTCAGGAAAATAGGGAATGATTCACCAGCACTTTGATTCAAGCCCAGAAATTAACTGGCAACAATGTAGCAGGAGTAAATCATGCGCCATGATCAGAAAGGGCACACTAGCACCCTTGCAGCTGCTTTTTGGACCAACTGGAATTTAATACAGTGGTTCCCAAACTATGTACTGTGACGCTGAGGGTGCTGTGGCAAATTCACAAGAGTGCCGCAGGTTATCCCCCAGTGGTCTCTTCAAATTTTGTTACACATGTCCTCAGCAGAAGGTATGGGATTTCTGACCATCCACAATCCATCATCTAATTTCCCTTTGTTTCTCTGTTTGTCAAGGGTAGACTATGCAGGCTTTAAAAAAAAAGAAGGAATAATAAACAACTGAGAATTTTGGATTTTAGCCTTGCAATTGATGGCAACAGTCTATTCTGGCAAACATCTTATCCACTTGCTTTGGGTTCCATTACACAATGAAAAGGTGGGGTAAAAATAATCTTAACAGTTTAGTTTAACTAAACTAAAAAATAATCTTAACTAAACAACTTAACTAAACAATCTTAATTAGGGGGTTGGGCTGAATTTTAAACACTATTTAAGTGAACCCCAGGGTTTTATGTACCTAGTGGGCATTTTCTTTGAACAAGAGACCTCTATGCCATATCACAAACTGCTTTTGAAAGTCTTTGCAATTTCAAAGAACAGTCTGCCATTCTATACACACAGAATTGCATAATTATATTGATTCTGGACACAGTTTGCAAGAGAACAAGGACATTAAAGAAGAAGCTTTAGAAAGCACTTTGAATTTCTTTTACATCAGAAACAAGATAGACTGAAGTGAAAATGTAAAAGTACCTTCTCTTTTGTCAGCCTGGTTGAATTCAGCATGAGGAAACACTTTATGTAAAATTGCCAGAATGTCATTAAAAGTTCTTTCTAATAGCGGCCTTATGATAGGAGATAGTGCATGCCCTGATGACATTACGGCACGTTGAGAGGCAGGCACAATATTCTGCATTGCATGGTAAAAATCTTGTGCGCTGAGAACTATTGAAGAAACATCAAGCTGAAGTTTCTGACTGCTCACATAGATTTGAGGATAGCGCCGTCGTAGGGCAATCAAGGCAGCCTCAGTGCAAAGTGCTTTTATGTCAGCTCCACAATACCCTAGGACACAAAAAAACCACACACGTTTCATCAAGCAGCACAAATGTTTGACATATGTTAAAGTACACAGCTGAATCTGAAAGTACCCAGCAGCATTCTGCCAAACGCATTTGTACTGCATTTAGCAGCATGGCACAGTTAACAGTCTAAGATAATGCAACCTTACAGCTGATGACATCTGAAGAAGCAAATGTTCAAACTCCAAAGTTGCATCAAGAATAATCAAGCATTAAAAAAAAATTTTTTTTAATCACTGCAACAGAAAGGCAAATGTTAATATTCTACTTCTCTGGATTTGTGTGTATGCACACAAGATAACTATACAAGCACAGAATCTAATACCTAATCAGTTATTTGGTTTTTAAAAATTGTTCTTATGAACACAGAATAAAATTTTTAAACTGGGTTTGCTGTATCTCTTGATGGTTCAGAAATATACAGTTCTTGCCCTCTCTTTCCTGTTAACTTACTTTCATAATATAGGAGGTCTGGGAATAACCACCCCTGCCCTTGCTGCGATGCAAATTTCCTGTATCATGTCACAGCTAATGTAACCAAATTTACTTATATGCACTTCTAGAGGCTTGAATGTACAATATGCTCTATTCCTCAACAGAGCACCTTACAGGTAAGAGGCAGCACTGACAGCTAGTGGACCATACTCAGTTTGATGGGTCAAAAAGTTAAGTAGAACTACTTTCCTGAATAACTTAATAAACCCACTGAATCATTTATTTGTACCCTCTTTCAAGTTTTAACTTTAATGCAATGCAAGTGAGAAAAAACAATGGCAACTAGAGCTTAGGTTTTCTAGCAAATTTTTATGTTATCTTGTTTGTTCTTTGCAATTTACATTCTATTTAGACATTCATGATCCAATTTCTTGAAGTTTGACACTTTCAAACCAACTAAGTGTTATGGTTCCCAAACTTTTTAAAATGACACTCCATGAGACGCACCTAGCTTTGAGACTAAAAAATAAAGTTTCACTTAACCAGCCATTCAAAGCCTCTCTTTTTATCCTTTTTACTATGGGGGGGGGACCACCTTCTGGAGCATTTGTTGAGTTCCACATACATTGGATCAGAACCATTCTGGTAGCGTTGCACTCCCCTTCACTTGACCTTGGATAAGAGCTGAGGCACGTTTACCTATACATGCGTAAATGCACACACGCAGATCAGTCTCCACAGGGCTTAATAAATTATTACTTGTCAGTTGGGGGACGACAACTTCCTTCTCAAGTGTTTTTTGGGGCCTGCGTTCATCAGACCATCCTGGAGGCATTACGTTATTCTCAGCCTGCCGTTCAAAGTGGACTGAGGCACATCTGCTTACTTATGAGTAAACACACACATGTGGCTCAGTTTCACTTTCCTTAGGACTCAATACATTTTCCTTGCCAGCTTCAGTTTCACAACCCTCAACAATCAGGTTGTGACTCACTGGTGGGTTCCAACCCACACTTTAGGAAACAATGATCTAAAGTGTTTAATTTTTTTCAGCTTACTGAAAGTTGTACACCTGCTCTTAGTAAACTGTCAGATTTTGCTTCCAAAATGATACAATTCTCATATTGGCTTGAGTTTGGAGAACCAGAATTTCACTGATGTGACAGAGCTTTCTTGTCCTTACCTTCCTGCTACCACCATCTGCACGCCCAGAAAAACTGTTCCTAAAAGGCTGGGGAGTGCAGCAGCACTGAAATAGAGGGCCTATTCATGTGTTTAGGTAGTAGTAAGTTGGGACAACAGTGTAACACCCAATTTCCCTTCATACACACACATTTAATGTAATGTCTAAATAGTGAGTCCACTGCAACATAACCAACTCTGATAAATGCCAGTTTTAACTTTACCCCCCTTCAATTTTCAGTGACAAATACTGCATACTGTTGTCCTATTTGAGTTGCAGTACAGGTGTGCCCTCTATCCGTGGGTTCGGAACCCGTGGATTTGATTCACTGCAGGTTCCAAAGAATGCTAGTCACAACTAAGTCCCAATTAATGAAAACTAAAATTAGTCATAACCAACTTCTAATTTATTTCAATCTACCTAGTGACTAACTTTCTTCAGACACAACACACATATTTCACACTTTGCAAAAACATGAACAGCAAGAGAGCCTTTAGCAAAAAAAAATGTATATATGTTGCTACATATGCCCAGAACTGCTTGGTCTTTTAAAAAAATCATGTTTGATCAGGTGCTTCTTTACTCTCCCCTCCCAAAATTTTCAAGGTACTTTCATGCCTTGACAAACCACTTTGAGTTAGAGACCATAACATAAGAATCTCCATTAACATTACACACAAGGATAAGAAAAATACTCCAGATGTTTGTGTTAACATTTTTAATGTTTTTGACATTAAAGACTGAATGATCTGCCTTTCTCCTCCTCTGTGAGAAAGAACATTTTTATGAAAACTATGCAAATTATCATGTCTTGCATTAGATGGGTCCAATGTACAAAACAATTTTGTATCATACTACTTGTCACGCTTTAACAATCAGTAAAAAAAAAACTGAATCCTTCAGGTAAACTTCTGCAAAACGTATTCCAGACTTTACATTTTAATTCTGAACATTAATTCAGCTGCTGATTCCATGACTTATTTGTATTTCAAAAGACTAAACAAACGCTATTACATATCAGTAGAAAATATCCAAGTATTCAATGCTCATCTCTTCAAAGAGAATCAGATCAACATCCATATTCTTCTTTAAGCTTGTACGCAATATCTCTGCCTTATTTATCACAGCTGGCAGATCTCCATGAAATTTTAAGAATAGGCTATGGCTCATGTTCATAATTTAATTCTTATGAGGCCAGATCTAAAATTTGTTTAAGGTTCTCTCACCTCACTTTTGGGGGGGGGGGATCGCACTCCCAGTACTAGAACCAGGGGCCATCTGACAAAAGCTATTGACAGGTGATTTAGGATGGACAAAGAAAGATACTTCACACAGAAGGTATTAAATCCGCAGAATTCGTAGCCACAAGATGTGACAATGACCACAAATTCGGCACGTCTTTCAAAGGGGAATCAGAAAGGAGGACAGGTCTAATCAGCGGCTGCAAGCCATGATGGCTATGCATTACCTCCAGGTTCACCAGCTGTATGCCTCCAAATACCAAATACCAGCTGCAGTGAGCAATGGAAAAGAATGCTTTCTGCTTCTGCAATTCCCAAAGCAGCTGATGGACCATAGTGGGAGAAAAGAATGCTAGACTAGATGGGCCTTTGTTCTGATCCAGCAAGGATTTGTTCTATTCTTACAAAAGTTTCTATTCAGCTTAGTGAAATGTAAGAGAGAACTGGACTAATTAAAAATATTCAAATTGTTTATTTTATTGACAAAATTACTTGCTCATTTGAGGTTTTAAACTTATAGGCGCACAGATACAACCAACAGAAAGTACAAGACTTAAAGGGAAGTTTGGAACATATTGTTCATAAGTCTTGCTATATTACCCATTTTCTGCAGGAGGCTGGATGTGTTTGAAAAGAGTTCAACTATTCCTTGATTTGCTAAATAAATTCCTTAGAGAAGGTAACAATAAGAGTTTGACAAGAAAGCAGGTTAAGAATAGAGATGCCATTTTAGATTTCAGAACAAAAATGTCCAGGGATAAGGGTAAGATCCACAGGTCAGTTTAATAAATTTGAATGGCAAAAAAGGTTGTGCATTTGAGAGCATTTGTTGTGGGATGTCTTTTTAACATACTTCATAAAAAGAAATATAAGCACTACAAAGAATAACCATATGTAATTTGAACATGAGAGTAGAGTGCACTTTTCGCCAAATGGCACCCTAAGCAAGCATTACAATAATGCATGAACTGATGACAAGAAAGACTTTTGGATAAAGCAGAAGAAACAACTAATAGAAAACAAGATTGCTTATGAAGACTGTACACAGAAGAATATATAACATGATAAAGGAAATGACTGCGAAACATTGGATGGTTTTCAACCTTGCACAGAACATAAAGAAACAAGATTTTTAGAATTATATAAACCACCACAGCTGTTCCAACGTTGAGATCAAAGGGATTAAAGATCACTTGGTTAAAACACTCAAAATCAGACACTGGATTCCAATTCTCCAAACCACGGTTTGGAGGATTTGAAGCATTCTGTGACTTTGTGCTAACTGGTTAACAGGTTAATTGGAGCTAACCTCTTACCTATTTGGAATCATGATATGAAGGCAACTACAGTTAATGTTAATACCAGTTTTCTTGATTCAGACATCACAGCAAATCAAGAAAAATAAATAGGGAACTGGCATGCCAAAAAGGTTGGTGAGTTCACATCTTATTTCCAATTCTCCATGTTTCAGAATATGATGCTGAATGTGGCATTTAGTAAGAATGATATCAAACTTAACTCCTCTGAAAAAGTGGACAGGAGAGACACTGTGGACATGGAAGCTTTACCTTGATGCTCAAATAAAAATAGCAAACCTTAAAAAGGTATCCAAGAAAGCAATAAGAGAGGGCGAACTTAGGAGGACAGAACAATTGCATAAAAGGCATAAAAGTTACCTAAAAATGGAGAAGTTAAGCTTACTTACAACAGCACATGTGCTCAGCACTCAACATGCACTCTGTTATATAAAAAGATGGTAGGGATGAACACAGAAAATGGCAACTGAGGCAGTATAGGTTCATCAAACCTACAGGTTCATATCAGATTCAACTGCCATCACTTTCTGAGTCAACAGTCAAGACATGGAAGAGATATATTTGTCTATTTGATTACACACTGCCACTTTAATATTTAAAGTGGAAATGATGATTATGGCAACAAAATAGTATAAAATTTTCAAGCAGGAGGATTTCAAGGTTCTGAAGCAATATTAAAAGACATATATCCCAAAATAAATAAAATTAACTATTAAGTCTTAAGGTTTGTTCTGATACCTTAATTCAATATTTTTTTTCATGATTGGCAGGTAGGAAAAAGCAGTTTATTGTTGAAATCAAGCTGGGAACGAAACAGGGGGACTGAAGGCTTATGTTAACAGTAAAACATTTTCATACCAGGATGCACTTCAAAATAGGGAAGGATGAAGAATTACACAAAATTAGACTGGAATGACCGAAGGAGAATAAAAGAAAGATTTAAAAGGACCGATAGAATTTGTTAGTGCAGTGGTTCTCAAACTGGTGGGTCGCAACCCACCAGCTTGTGTAAAGCTTCCTCTATCCCTTTAAGGAAAGTGGGAAGGCAGACACACAATCCCCAGGATCACATTGCTAAGGAAGCTGGGGGATGCTTTTACTAAGATGACCAGCGTGAGGTCCAGCAGGTGCGGGGAGCCCCGCACAGCCCTCTGCAGGGCTCCCCGATACTTAGAACGTTCAAGTGGAGCTATCAAAAAGCACTTTTTCGATCGCTCCGTTTGAACATTCTAAGCATCGGGATGCCCTGAAGAAGACTGCATGGGGCTCCCTTAATCTCCTGGACCTCACGCTGAACCACCTGTGAGTAAAAGCACACTCCTTCGCTGCCCTTAGCAACACAATGTTGGGGATCGCATTCCTGCCCTTGCATCCTCTGCAAAAAACTTACTTAGGGAGAAAAATTTCCCAAAAAATTTCATAATCAGTGGATGGAAACTGAAATGAAGAAAAATCTGAAGTCTTATTCACAAGATGTTCAAGTACTAAAAATGAGGCTGAAAAGACAGCAAGCGTGCCTGCATTTGGGAGCAGGTGCAAACCAGAACAACCAAACTGATTAAAAGGAATAATCTATTTTAGGAGCCAAGATTAAGAATGTCTCACTTTTGATTAGAAAAGAGGAAAGGGAATATTACTACATTCTGGAAATACTGTGTATCTGAAGCATACAATGGAAGATCAGGAAAGAGTTTAGGTTAAAGACATTCAGGAATATGAAAACTAATGTCTACCTAATTAACTAACTAATAACTAACAAATGTAGAGGTAAATGGGAGGTTTCTATAAGGTGTAAAATTCAAGAATAATCTCTCTAGATTTGTTAAGTAAAGGAATTTTCTAGTTTCAAAGGAGCTGAATATATTGCTTACAATGTTGTTTGAACACCTTCACTGTCACCCCAAAAAAGACATACGCAAGAGGAAAATTTTTCCCACATCCAATTGCCCAGACACCTAGTGAACTTTTCTTATACCTTCCACTGAAATATGTTGCTTCACACTTGCACGAGCCACTTTGGAGTTATGTCTTCTGCAAACACTTTGCCCTCTCTTATTCTACAGTGATTTATCAGGGCCTGAATTACGTGGAGTAAACTGTTGCAGGAGATAAGGTATGTAGGACACCTTGCCTTGAGGCATGATGTATTCGGATACCTTCTAGATCTATTATTCTCTCTCAAACAGTGTCATAAGTCTCCAGCAATAGGTTTCTTGCATAACTTCAGTCTTACGTTACTGTTGCTTGTTTCAATAGCATTTCATGCAGATTCACAGCTATGTTTTTCCCTTAATCACACACAAGTGTAATTCTGAAATAAATTTGTCCCCAAAGCAATAATGCCTAAAAAATAAAACTATGCACTATTGACTTGAGGACCTATACTCAAATTCTTAAAACAAATCAAAGCATTAAGATGTATAAGCACCAAACAAGTAATTGCTCTCAAGCCACACAACTGATGAGCAAAATTATGTCTGCTCAGTTCAGATATTTTCTTCTTTATGATCCAAATACTTGTAGATGATCATATCAAAGACAAACATGGGCTTGTCATTAAAGTTGCCCACTAAAGAAATGATGAAAATTGTTTAGGGTTAGTACTCTATATCAAATAGAGTACTAAGGAAATAGGTGTACTTAAATGGTCTCAAAGATTTCAGAAAGCTGAGTAATAGGTTACACATTCCAAGCTCTTCAAACAGAAATGAATCCATCAGAGAAAGAAGCTAAAGTTATTATCTTTGACCAGGAGTGTCACTGTAGCTACATGTTTTGTATCTAAAAACTGCATTGAAATTGCAAGATTTAGAAACACAAAACTACTTTCACAGTGGAAGTCAGACAATAGGCTATCGGATATTTCCCTTTTAAAAGATTTCCCCTGTAAATCCAACAAGTTACATCTCAGTACAGGGTACATTTTCCAACACTATCTACTGTTCTTGAAACTTTATAATATAGTTTGTTTTTTTCCAAAGCAAATATGGCAAACTACTAAGAAGTGACCAAATTTTATTCTGTAACACCTGGTCTCCCACTAGCTGACTTTTGCAGAATCTATGAAAGAATCTACATGAAATGGGATTTGGCACATGCTTTCTTACACCAGGCAAAGCTTAATTTGTCATTTGCTGGATATTTGTTTTCTTCTCACCAGAAGATGTTGGGGTCTTTGCAGATCAAAAGTGGAGGAATGCTGCTTCGAAGATAGATGTCCCTGTGGATGAAGAGGATAATTCGGATGTACAGTAGCTGACTGAATGGACTGTGTTCAATTAAAAATTTTACTGATTTGATGTAGACCTAAATGATCTGATGCCACCTTTTTCTAAAAATTTCAACCGTTTCAGTATGAGACTGACAGATGATGAAAAATTGTTTTGAAGAGGTAGTGACCTTTTTTAGGATTTACTTACTATGTTAAAATATCTAATCAAGCTTTTTCTGACCTACTGGATAAGCAACTGTTTTTGTTTTGAACAGCCAATCTACTAAGAGTATTTCATGTCTGGTGCTTCAAGCATGTTTCAGGTATCCACAGTGCACACTGTTGGAAATAGGTGTTGTTGTTTTTTCTTCCTAACCTGTGCCAGGCACTAGAATACTCTACATCATATCTTAGAGTCCTTCATCATTAATAGCTCAGGAGTCTCCTCTGTGCAACATTTCAGAAAAGAAAAAAAAGGATTGAATTTCATGAGCATCCACAAGTCTAGGCAAACAAGTTAGAAGAACTGTATTGTATGAGTTTTAGGACAGCTTTCCATGTTCAGTCCTATAAAGAAATAATGGAAGGTTTTCAACATATAACTGCAGATTCGATGCTGAAAGATCAACAAAAATTGCCCAAGGATAGTAATTTATATTTTGTAATATTAATTCAGGAGAAACCTTATACATGTAAATCAAAGAACTAGACGCATGTACAAAGTTCAGCAAGCAAGCACTGAAAACTGTTCCAAAGTTTTCAAGAATAAATGCATCTAAGTGAAAGTACTAATATGATACCACTCACCGACACATTTTTCAGCTAATTCTCCTAAAAAAGGATCTGACAATTTGGGGTTCCAGTCCCTGGTGTGAATTTGTAAAATGTGCTTTCTTGCCTGGTGAAGAAATAAAAATGTAGCATTAAGAGCAACATCACAATCAAGTTTCATTCATGAAAATCATTAATCAACTTTACTATACCTTTTTTTAACTTAATAGCTAAATATAAAAACATGCAGTAAAAACTATTAAACATACTTGTACTCCTCAGAATGCTTAGTGCATCGTTTCAGAGTTATGCAAATTTGAATCCAATACATTTTCGTTCTAATAGCAGCAGAAATTTTGATACAGTATGTAATTAATTTCATAGCAAGTGACTTATTTTATGTCTTCCCATTTCACCTAAGCTAACTGTGTGTCTCCCACATTAAAACATCAACTGTTTACTACTGCAGATAAACACCACAAATATGACACTGAGTCAGCCCAATAGAATAAGATTGTTCAAAGCAGTAGCTTCTATAGATAAGTAAATGCAAAGATAGTCAAACATTAACCCAACAAAATTAAGAAATTCATGTACGATTCAAATAGCAACATTACAATTCTGAGAAAAACATCGGCTTATAAGTTAATGAATTTTTGAACTTGGTTCTCTGATAAGTTCCAAGTTTCTTCATAATGTGATGAAGTGAGTTATACTGAGACTCAGATAAACACTGACATTTCCACAGAGAATGCTGGAATAGATAAAGGCTTGCACTTGTACTGATAAGTTTACCTAGAGATAGTTCTGTAAATGTAAGAAAAGAGGACAAAGATACTCCTTTGGGTGGCATCAATAAGTTCTCTTCATTTCAAAAACTTAGCTTAGGTATTTGAGCTATAAAAGCCAGAAAAATATATACCATTGCAGAAAAAGGCTCTGAAATGAAACAGGGGGAATGAGGCTTTTGCTAAAAATATATAACAAAGGGTTGAAACCAATTAAGTTTGTGTGCGTTAACATGTTTTAGATTTTGGTCAAAATGTCTCAGTGTGACAAAAGTTGTGTTACCACCTACCAGGATCTCAGGAATTTCAGTTTTCAAATAGCTTAAGAAATCATTTCAAAATTTTATATTTAATATTCTAACCTTTTGATCAGGCAGGCTGAAAAGAAATTCCCTGTCGAAACGACCAGGTCTCCTGAGTGCTGGATCTATAGAATCAAGTCTGTTTGTAGCACCAATGACAACTATTTCACCTCTGTTGTCAAGTCCATCCATGAGAGCAAGAAGAGTAGATACTATAGAACTAAAAGACATGTTTTGTTTTGGCAGAAAATTGAAAACATACAAATGCATGGTGCAAATCAGTGTAACAGCAAACTATGGCTTATCACAAGCAAGTCTTGAGTTCATAGGCTCATGCACTCCCCTTTTCTCCACAAATGGAGGAGTGGGGGATGTTAGATGCTTCCTCTTCTAGTTAGCACCAACCATTGTTTTTCATTGTGCCTGTGGTAAACAATGGCTTTGCTTGGAAACCAGGGTCCTAAACCATGGTTTGATCTTGTGTGCAGGAAACCTACACTTTGTGCAAATCATACCTTACCATGGTTTTCCACTAACCAGAAGCAGAAGTTTCTAATCTCCCCTCTAATGTGGAGGGAAAGACAACAAAGAATGTGAACCTCACAAGAGCAAATCATAGTTTTCCATTGCATCAGAACTGGTCATTCCAAAAATATACATTTTCAACTCTAGAGGATAAAGTATTTAACTATACTGATAACCGTAACTTAAGGTATGTGACTATGAGTATCAGTCATAAAAACATTTGAGATGAACTATATTTTTAATCATACTAATGAATAAGACATAAGTATATTAATGGTGACCACCCAATTCCACATGCACTCCAAAAGAAAAAGCAGTTCTGAATCAATAATCTAGTTCTTACAAAAATATGTTGTCTCCCATCTTTGAGTATCAGAAACCTCATATAAGTCATAAAAACTCCAAATATTAAAAATTTGAAAAAGAAACAGAGAAATCCTTCACTTACTATTTATGGTTCCTCCTGCACAAAGCTTTGAAAAGTATCACAGACTACTAAAATAAAGGTTGAACAAAAGTGCCTGCATGACTACCATACTAATCATATACCAATATTCAAATATCTTGTTATATTTGAGGCCAATCTTGTAAAGGCAAAGTGAAAATACCTTGTACACACGAGGTAAAGCCTGAAAAAATCCACTTGCAGCACTATCCTATGTATGTCTACTCATCAGTCACACTGTGTTCAAAGGGGCTTATTCTCAGTAAAGTGTGTATAGGATTGCAGCCTTAAATACATTTAGAATTATGCCCTGAATTTTGATGCCAGTTTGCTTAACAGTAGTTTTGATACTATTTTAATTACCATATGCACTAATACCATTACCTGTGAATTTGGTCTTGTCTGCTAGAACGGACTGGGGCCAAGCCATCTATTTCATCAAAAAAGATTATGGATGGCCTCATCAGGTATGCCTAGTAAGAAAGAAGAAGAAGTAGTAGTAGTAGTAGTGAACACTGAACATGACTGACAGCTTGCCAAATCCACGGTGTAAATTTGATCTCGCATACCTTTCAATCCTCATCACACTATGAGAACAGTGTTCTTACTACTTGCATTCCAAAAACCTGATAGCAGGCTGACAAGTTTCCCTAACTCAACAAGTACAGTCAATATATCCAAACACAGAAACCTTAGCAAACACTTCTTCCTCAATATCTCTAGATTGCATTCAGTCTTCTTCATGTCCTTTTGTCCAATACTGTGCAATTAGGTACTCACAGTTGGGACAGTACCCAACATATGCCTGTTATTTTCAGAATGAAAGCAGCACTAGCAAGGTGCATGGACATATTATTATTATTATTATTATTATTATTATTATTATTATTAACAGTATTTATATACCGCTTTTCAACTAAAAGTTCACAAAGCGGTTTACAGAGAAAAATCAAATAACTAAATGGCTCCCTGTCCCAAAAGGGCCCACAATCTAAAAAGATGCAAATGAATACCAGCAGACAGCCACTAAAACAGACACTGCTGGGGTGAGGTGGGCCAGTTACTCTCCCCCTGCTAAAAAAAGGAGCACCCACTTGAAAAAGTGCCTCTTACCCAATTAGCAGGGGTTACATACACAAAACATTTCCACAAATAAACTTTACAATGTACTTTTTTGTGCATTCCCAGCCATTGCTTCCATTCCTTGATATGGGCATCATTTCTAAATAGTTTCAGCTCCTCCCTGAAGTGATTTCAAACAGTAATCCCATCAGTGGCATAGCTAAGATATCTGGCATTCAGGGTCAAAGAAGATTTTGGAGTCCCCACACAGAAAAGTCCTCCGACGCATTCTCAGCATCACCTGGCAGGACAAAGTTCCAAACAACACAGTCCTGGAATGTGCTGGAATCCCTAGCATGTATGCACTGCAGAAACAGAGAAGCCTGCGTTGGCTCGGTCATGTCATGAGAATGGATGATGGCCAGATCCCAAAGGATCTCCTCTATGGAGAACTCGTGCAAGGAAAGTGCCCTACAGGTAGACCACAGCTGCGATACAAGGACATCTGCAAGAGGGATCTGAAGGCCTTAGGGATGGACCTCAACAAGTGGGAAACCCTGGCCTCTGAGCGGCCCGCTTGGAGGGAGGCTGTGCAGCATGGCCTTTCCCAGTTTGAAGAGACACTTGGCCAACAGTCTGAGGCTAAGAGGCAAAGAAGGAAGGCCCATAGCTAGGGAGACAGACCAGGGACAGACTGCACTTGCTCCCAGTGTGGAAGGGATTGTCACTCCCGAATTGGTCTTTTCAGCCACACTAGACGCTGTTCCAGAACCACCATTCAGAGCGCGATACCATAGTCTTTCGAGACTGAAGGTTGCCAACACACAAACAAAAGCCTAATGCAAAAATTGGAAGTTCCCATTTAAAGGCTCTGGGAGCTTCTCTGAATCCTGAGAATCAGGAACGAATTCATAAAGCAGGCAATCAACTCAAAAGCAGGGGAATCAATTTGCTAAGAAAGGAACAATTCCTTAAGTGAGAGCGAAAATTAAAAAATTAAATTACAAATCATTTGTTGACTCATAAGATAAAACATCTTGAATAAAATTCATTCCCCAAACTAGGGAATCAAATTCACTAGCAAGAGCAAATTACTGGTCAAAGATCCCCTAGAGAGTGTTGCACAAAGGGGAGGATTTGAAACTGGAAAGCCAAACCTTCATGATTGGAGTCCAGCATTCTAACCACTATATCACATTGGCTGTCCAACTCCTGAGACAAAGAAATTAATTCATAAAGCAGGAATTGCTTTGTTAAACATAGAGGACAATCCATTACGTGGAGAAATCACTCTGTGTGTGTGTGTGTGTGTGTGTGTGTGTGTGTGTGTGTGTGTGTGTGTGTGTGTGTGTGTGTGTTTTAATTGCAGCCAAATTTCCTGGTTCTCTATGAATATCTTCTATTGAAATCTCTGCCTTTTTCAAGCTATAGCCCCTCTCTTTGCTCAGGTATTCACAAGGGCCTTAAATGCCCCAATGGGCTAGTGCAGCTAGTAACTGCATTGGGTTAGTACAGGGGCCATAAGTTTTGATCCCTGCTGGTGTCAGCAAATTTTATAAAATAATTAAATTAAAAGGGAGGGACCATCAGAGAGGGACCATGATGCAATGCAAAAGTACCAGACCTTGCTGGAGAACCCAGGAAATTGCTAAATAAATAAAAGATGTGGGGAGCCCCACGGAAATCCTGAGGCAGGGAGCCCGCGGGGAAACCTGCACTCCAGAGCAAAAACTGTCCTGTTTAAAGGATCCAGCAGATTCTGAGTCAGGGTGGAGCCCAGGGGAACTGACCTCGTCCCCAGGCCCCATTTAGCTACGGCACTGAATCTCATCATTTTTTGGTATTGCACCCTTGCAAATTCAGAGGGTGATTTCTGCCATTAGTGTTTGTAAAAAGCACTCCCACACAAATTTTTGCTCCGGCATAACAGAAACTATATTGAATTTTACATACTAACTTGATCAAAGAGGAGTCGAAGCTGCCGTTCAGATTCACCAACCCACTTGCTGAGACAGTCTGCTCCTTTCCTCATAAAGAAAGCAACCTTTCTTTCTCCTTGAGTACATTCATTGGCCAGAGCTCTAGCCACCAAAGTTTTACCTGTTCCAGGAGGACCATAAAACAAACAGCCCCTGAAGATAAATGGACAAACATTGTAAATCACTATTTCTTTGTTTCTTGTATGATAACAGGCCAATATTTGTCAACACAACACAGCAATCCCAATAAATCTTTTCAAGGTGCTTTGTGAAATGCAAGTTAGTACAAACTACAAAGAAAAGAAAAACAACTGAGATATGAAAAACATTAACATTATTCTCTTTATTCCGAACAAGTTAAGAAAAATCCTGATACCACTATTTCAACACAAAACAAATGCAAGTTTTTTTTCATTTCCTGCTAATACACAAGTTGTCAGCTTGTCATGAATTACTACATGCTGTAATATGATCAACACACATTAAAAAGAACAGTTTACAGGTGTGTCCCCGCTAGGGATCCATCAAGAAAATACAGAATATGTTCCATACTCAGAAAATACACTCAGAAAATATATTCGGAAAATACAGAAACTGTGGATATGGGGGACGCCTGCATTAATAGCAGCCCATGCAAATGCCCATTGACATTCTTTCAAGTCTCACCAGTAAGTGTTTAAAACAAGAAAGAACAGGGCACTATAAGAATTCAAGCTTATAGTGGAAAGAGAGCAGACTGCCAGCAGCCTGAACTGCTTCTTCTTAATGTTAAGTCTATTTTCAGCAGTTCTTCAGGCTTTGTAACTCGCTCTCTTTGCACTATAAACCTGAATGCTTATAGTGCTCTGTGTAAGGCAAGAAACACTTACCGGTAAGACTTTAAAGAACATTAATGGATGCAGGGGCGCAGATCCATGAATAACTGAAACTGTGGATATCAGATCCATGGGTACAGAGGCCCATCTGGATTCTCTGAACATTGTTTGCACAAAAGTACAATTATAATACTGATTTGGTTAACATTTAAACTTCTTAAATTTTTCCAACTTTGATGAAAATCTGTCCACATAAGTTGTGAAAAAACAACTAAGAAAATCAGCAGATTATAGGAAAAACAGAACTGTGAGTCTATAGATTATTACATATTGCCTTTTAAAGTGAAACTTTACACAAATAAAATTTTTTGATTAACCAAACAGTTTAATATGGTTTAGAAAGAAACTGTGTGTCTCAACCATTTTCTGCTCTAGAAACTTGTCATGTCTCCACATATCTACTGCTTTTAGCCCAATTTCTTATCATTCTTTTAAAGGCTTGGGCATCATTACTGCAATCTATCAATTCAATAGCTTCCCCCACAAGTCAGACACACCAGTCCCAAATATTTTTAAATTACCTCTAAAAACTCTTCTGCTTACTTTTAAACAATGAGTCTGATGTACACATGCAAGCAAGTAAAGCAAGCACTCATTTCTACAGTTTGCCTCCTTTATTCCCCCCCCCCCCAAGAACCTTAGCAATAACAATAACCTCAGCCACAATCAAGAAGGACAGGCACATTTAAAAGCTTGAACACACCCAATAGGATTTATGGTTAACTTTAAAGCAACAGCCCCACACCCCAGCACTCCAACTACTTTTAAAATTCCCCCACTTTCAAAACATCAAATAGGGCACAAAAAGCTACAAAGGGTTGTTTCCTGAGGACCGCATATGGAAACAAGCATTTCACACTATTTTCCATGAAGTTGCACTGGCACATGCAGGACAATACTGTACAGTGTTTATACTGTACAATAAACACATTACATCCAATAATGAAACTTTGTATCAGGCGACATGCTATACTCAAGTAAAACCTAGTCAGGATTCCATTTGAGATTCTGTGTGTAAAAACTTCACACTATCACTTCCACATGCACAAGCTCCTGATGCAAGCAGAACAACTTCAGATACAACCCAGAGTTCTCCAGTTGTAGATATTGATGTCAATTAATGTAATATAAACTGCATGTGCCTACTGAGCAACTAGCTACTTCAAAAGAAAGAGTGAGAATGATCGGCCCTGCCAGGCCTCTTTCCAAATTCTTTTTTCACCTCCGGCTTGACAACTCAGGGTGAAGTTAAAGAAGACTTCAGGCAAGATTCAAAAATATATTATCATATATTAATGTGCCAGCAATATTAACAGTATTTATATACCGCTTTTCAACTAAAAGTTCACAAAGCGGTTTACAGAGAAAAATCAAATAACTAAATGGCTCCCTGTCCCAAAAGGGCTCACAATCTAAAAAGATGCAAAGGAATACCAGCAGACAGCCACTAGAACAGACAGTGCTGGGGTGAGGTGGGCCAGTTACTCTCCCCCTGCTAAAAAAAAGGAGCACCCACTTGAAAAAGTGCCTCTTACCCAATTAGCAGGGGTAAATACACTTAACCAGATATGAACTAATCACATATGGGGGAAATCAACCTACCTTGGTGGCTGAATTTTGAATTTTTCAAATATTTCAGGATACAAAAGAGGAAATATAACCATTTCCTTAAGTGCATGAATATGATTGCTTAATCCACCTATGCTGTCAAAGCACACCTAAGAGAAGATAAACGGTAACTATTATCAAGCTGTGCCAGCATATATGCGGTGAATATATAGTCTAACCAACATTTACGTACAAAACAAAAATAATCAAACAGTGCTTTATTTTTAAGTGTTATCACTTGACTTCTTTCCTTTGTTGAGCAATCGACAGAACATTAAAACTAAAGAAACAAATACTGTCAACTACAGTTAATCACTGGTTTGCAAGATTAATTAATTCAATTTTATTAAAGCTCCAGTTTCACAAAGCTTCAAATTATAAGTGGGGATTACCGCAGATGCTCACCTATAAGACAATCTCACAGATAAGTCGAGGGCAGGTTTTGAGGCAAGAAATCATACAATTTTCTATGACCCTCGGATAAGTCGTGGTCATAAACTTGGGGGGGGGGTTGCCTGATTATAGTTTTGTCTGATTTTACCCTAGGCCAGATCCTGAAAAATAATCTACCAGTAATTGTTACCTAAGAACTGATAGTCTCTAATTTATTAAAAATATAGTAAAAGATCATAAGATTCATTTTTATTCATAAACATTTAAATTCTGGTCTTCACCATTTCTTTGTAAACACTATCAAAAAGTAATTGCACTGTAAACAACATACTAATAGAACAGTGGTTCCCAACCTGGGGTTCACGTACCCCCAGGGGCATTCAACAGGACCTTTAGGGATACTTGAAAGAGAATGGAATAATGGCAGTGCTCCAGAATGCCTTGCAGGGCCAGCAAGGTAGGAAGGGAGGTAGCTAGTTGACTGTGAAAGCCCCACCAATAGCTAATTTTTGGTGATAAATTGATGTGAACCAGTGATTGAAGACCAGCACAGGAAAAAAACAAAAACATAAAAAAGTGATCTACGAGTCACTCAGAATTTCTCAGGATACTTCTGATGCAAAACAGTGCAAAGGCAGAGTCTTCTGCTCTTAAGCCAGAAGCTCTACATAAAACATACAACTTAGACAACTGGGAGTGTGCAATTCAATTCACAGCAGAGACAAGCAACAGCAAATGGCTGTGACCAAGTGCAGCTGCACACAGCTGAAACCCTATTTACTCAGAAGCAGACCCATTGCTTTCCCTGGGTGTTATTCCTAAGTAATGGTGCTCTGAATTGTAGTTTGCAAGACATTTGATGGGAGTGTTTCCACTTTCAGAGAAGGTGCGTCCTGCAGCTGCAACAAGCCCACCCTCACCTGGTCTGTTTCCTCCTCTTGATTTACAGCAGGATCAAGGCTGTCAGGGGGTTTCCTGGTCAGTTTCCCTGATTGCATGGCTTGTAAATAGGGGGCAGAGAAAGAGGGACAGTGGGGAAGGGAGAGAAAACAGTACAACAGAGTGAAGGCTGGTGGAGGAAAGAGAGGGGCTGGGACTGAAGGGCAGAGAGAAGCAGGCAGTGCAGGAGTGGGGGTGGGCGGGAGGGAGGGAGGCTGTGTGGGGGGCTCCCCTCCTCCCTCTTGCTCAGAAGAAGCAGATGCAGAGCCATAGACTCTGCATGAAGAAGCAGCACTCCCGTTTCTCTCCCCATCTTCAAGTTACAATCTTTTCCTGGGAGTAAGCCCCATTGACAATAATGGAATTTACTTCTGAGTAGTCATGCACAGGCTTGGGCTCCAAGGCTGCCATCCTATGCGCACTTTCCTGGGAGTAAGCCCCACTGATGACACACATGGGAGCCATGCTCCAGGCTCCTGCTCCCCTTTCCTGTCCTTGCAAAGACGAGCAGGGGTGGAGGAGAAGAAAGTCAGAGCCAAGGAGACCAGGCTCGGGGAGCCTGAGCGGGCAGGCAGGCGAGGAGGGCGAGGCAGGTGAGCAGAGCAGCTCCGTCAGGCTCCCCACTCGAGGTGGGAAGGAGGGAGCGCAGGCGAGCAGAGCAGCTCTGTCAGGCTCCCCGTGTGCGGTGGGGGAGTGGGCAGCGTGTCACCCTCCCTGCTGCTCTGCAGTGTGCCTGAAACAGCCCTGACCCCCAGTGGCCCTGCAGATAAGGCAAAGGGTAGATTCAGGAGCTATCTGTTAGGACAAATTTATCGCCCTATAGGCGAGTATCTACGGTAATTCTCCTTAGGAGTGCAGTTATAGAGACAAAATAAAGCGCACCGATTTGTCAAGAATCATTGGATCTACATCAGCCAAGCTAGCACCAACTTTCACCCGTTCACGCAGGATTCCACTGGCCAAATCTTCTGCTCTGAAGTTCATAGGCAGACATCTGTTCATACAAAAGCCAAAAAGATTTAATTAAATTTAATACTGAGCAAAGGTGCAATCTAATGAAGCTACATGCATGCATGGCGGAAAACTATACAATTTTTTTCACACATTTCAATCTGTTCTACCATAATAGTGAGAACTGTAGTCCAGACCAAATGTGTAGTACATCCATGGAAAATTGCATCTGTGAATATCAACACACATGAGAATTGCAGCCACTTGTGCACTCCAATTCAGAGATTTATTTGTGGGGGGAAAAGCCATACTACTCCCTTCTCCAGCACTGTCAATATCCTTTGGCTGTTTTCCTGTGTTTGCACACATCCCAGCAGCAATTTACTACTGAAAGGGGCAGGAGTTTCCCCAAGGGTTTGCCTTGCTGAGGCCAGTAAACGTCCTCATCCAGCATGTGACATGGCAGGAAGAATTTGCAGCAGGATTTGCACACTTGTAATTTACCCTTGACCACTGAATCCATGGTCTGACTCTATACAAGACAGCTTCACTATGCATGATAAACCTCACTAGCCTAACAAAAAATTTTGTACCGGTTTCTTGCTCTTGCCATGCTCTTAGATTTTCTCCTTTCAAAACGTTCTTCATCTGAAGAGGTTGTATCACTGCTATGAATGGCATGCTTCTTTCTCCTATGGAAATAACAAAAAATTTCACTGAAGAACAGTATGCACTAAGGTTGACAAGTCCTCAAAATGACATTAAAAACTTAAGGTTTGTAAATAGCTTATATGGCAACAATTTTAATATGAAAGTTCATCTTCATATAATTTTTTTCAAAGATATTGCATAGCAATTTTAACATTTCATATCTGAGAAGCAGCAAGAAGAAAGCTAATGCCTTGGAAGTTTTCCACCCCACTAGACCCTCCAAAAAACATCAGGGTACTCTTGGGAACACAAGATGGGGTGAGATAAAGGGGGAAAGGAAATTGCTGAAAATCAGATGAAGGCGCCAACCAAGAACTATATTTCCCTCCACTCATGCTGAGACTAACCCAGAATGAACAAAAAAAATCCAACTAAAAGACACCTAACATAACCACCATACAATACACACTTTCATCCACCTCACTTAAAGCTAACTTTCAGCATCAAACTGAATTCACTTATCTTAGCTCTTCAAAGCTTCCTACCAATTTTCCATATACTTCTCCTTCTATTGTTCCTATATTAACAAAATATAAATAGGAAATAGTTTAACAATGAAGGTGCAATCTACCTGATATGGCTCCGTCTTGCAGGAGATCTATGAATGT
Source organism: Tiliqua scincoides (assembly GCF_035046505.1). Classification (NCBI taxonomy): domain Eukaryota; kingdom Metazoa; phylum Chordata; class Lepidosauria; order Squamata; family Scincidae; genus Tiliqua; species Tiliqua scincoides. The sequence continues at coordinate 152,181,683 of NC_089821.1, read as the reverse complement.
CAAACAATGCATTTTCTCTTTTCTTCTGGTGAGCTGGTACTGAATAATGCAAACACATATATAAAAAAAATACAGCAGAATGTTGTCTACAACTATGTTTCTATACATTTACAAAAGCATCTACATCCTTACTCTTAAGAATCTTGATAAAACTAAATGATAAATTCATACAGAAAAATCTAGGTCCAACATTATTCTCCTTTCTCCAAAGCCTCCCCTTCAAATCTAGTGATCTGCACATCTGAATATCCCCAAATGAACTGCATGAAAAGTATTTTACACAATAAAATACTATAGTTTTAGATTACCACTGAAAATAAGTTCATTGCTTTGTATAGTAGGGTAATAAAATGCAAAAGCCACAAGAAATAGATTTATGTGTTGGGGATTGGGGAAAGCCCACGTTAAAAAAAAAAGTGGTATCTCCTAGATCAACCATTTTCAACTACTGTGCCATGGCACACTAGTGTGCCATGGATGGTCTGCGGGTGTGACATGAGAGTTTGTGGGGAGGATCTTTCTTTAGTAGGGTCACTGGGGATGCGAGCCTCTGTTGTCAGTGCAATGTGCTTTGTCAATTGTTAAAAAAACTAATGGTGAGTCTTGACAATTTTAGTGCCTTGTAAGTGCACCATGAGATGTAAAAAGTTAAAAATCACTGTCCTAGACTTTCACACAGTGAAAGAGTAGGAGACATTCAAGCCAGAGACTTGCTCCTAAACCTCCCATGCATAAAGGTTGGAAGAGAAAAGGATCATTTAAACAACCAGAGTCATGGACCTTTACATGATAAAATATTTATTTCATTAAACAAAGTGAAAAATACAGAACAAGTAAAATAATACCTTAGTACAGTGATTCTCAAACTGTAGGTCGGGATCCACTAGATGGGTCACGCGCCAATTTCAGGTGGGTCACAATTCATTTCAATATTTTATTTTTAATATATTAGACTTAATGCTACCAAGGAATGTGACTGCATTTGGAGAAATGTCACAGATTCGTATTTTTAACAGTCTGCTGTGAAGATGCTTTTAACAATGATAGTCAATGGGACTTACTCCTGGGTAAGTGTGGGGAGGATTGCAGCCTAGAATTGTTAAAAATTTTCCTGCTTGATGATGTCACTTCTGGTCATGACATCACTTCTGGTGGGTCCTGACAGATTCTTATTCTAAAAAGTGGGTCGCAGTGCTAAAGGAGTGAGAACCACTGCTTTGGGTAGACTACAAACACAGACTTTCAAGTTCTACAGGACTTTCCCTTCAGGTTACATAGTCAAAGAAAAAAGGGGGGCAGATGTTGCTACACTATGTCACAGTTACCTAGTTACCACTTTGAATTGAACATCCAGTAACAGGCAGTTTTGGGAACTCAAGTCAGTGACTCAGACTGAGTCGCAAAAATGCATGATTTTGCTGGACTCAGCAACTCTTGAGTCGCACAGGTGGAAATCTCTGAAAAAGTTCTGAGTCAAGGCCCTCCTGACTTGGCATTCATGCCCATGCATGCTGACTCGAGTCTGCCTGTATCTGGGAGTGCTTGCTTACAGTTTTTGCCACGTGGAAAACCTCATGGGGCAAGCATTCTGAGCAGCAGGGAGTTCCAGTCGAGGCACAGAAGGGTTAATGTGAGCAGGAGGGGGGAAGCGAGACTGGGCTCTCTTTTCCCATCTCTGATAGGAAGAAAGGGTGATCATTGGACAAAGGATGGGCGTTCTCATATTTCCATTGGCTGAGGGAGGGCAGGAGGAGGAACCAGCATAGCTGGTGGGGGGAGAGAGCCTCACTAAATGACCAGCTACAGTGGGACTTCTTCTGAGTAGGGTTGCAAAGGATCAGGTCATCCTGGTAAGCCTCCCGGCAGCTGCTGCTTGTGACCCTCCTCCCTCTCACTGCTTCTGTTCTGGTTTTCACTCACTCTCCCACCCCCACCCACCCTGTTTACAGATGGAAGGGGGCAGCAGGAGAGTAGTTAAAGAGAACTCTAACACCCACAGTCTCAAGCAGCAGCCCCATTTTTCCCACAATGGGTTTTTTAAAGGGGCAACTCAGTTCAGGTAGAAAGAGGAGGTAGGGAAAGAGTTCAGAGCAATCACACTTTGCACGGCATGGCTCTGTTGTTACTTGGGAGGGGGACCCTCATTGAATGACTGGCTACAAAGTGACTACTTCTGAGTAGAACTGCAAGGATCAGGTCATCCTCATAAGCCTTGCAGCTGTTGCTTGTGACCCTCCTCCCTCTTGCCACTTTCATCCCCGCCCTCTCTCCCTGTTTACAGACAGTTGGGGACAGCAGGGGAGCAAGTAAATGGAACTTCAACTGATACACACACACCCCAGCAGCAGCCCCATTTTTTCCACAGCAGGTTTTTTAAAGGGGGGGGGTGACTTGACTAGAGTCTTTTAAAGTCACTGAAGAGTGACTCAGAGACTTGGAAGGTGCCCCCTTTTTCAAGTCAAGTCATGGGGGACGGTGACTCAATGACTCGAGTTAAGCCACACTGGGTTTTCCCAACCTTGGTAATAGGTATCACTTTTTGTTGCTCTATGATCATGCTGCAACAATTACAACAAAAATTGGGCTATGTACTTGACTAAAATTAAGTTTTATCCTTATTCTCTTACCTATAGGAGGTGCTTGATATCTTTCCACTGTTTTTCTTTGCCTCAGATTATATGGACGATCATTTTCTTCGCCTTCAGCCTCCTCTGCTTCAATATCTCCATCTTCTTCTTGAGATTCTTGAAAGAAAAGATACATTTTTAAAGGGCTAGAATTCACTTGTAATGATTTGATTTGTGCCATTTTTAATGAGATCAGACTTTTTCAATATCTTATGATGAATTTATTTATGGGAAATACAAGATTTAAAATCAATTTGGACAATTAGTACAATTAATTGTAATTAGTAAAATTAATAGAATTAGTCAGTTAACTGAATATTTCTGCAGCAAAGATTATTTTTGCCCCTGGGGTAGTTAACCAAAACTGGATAGCAACAACCTTATAACTGCCTAACTCAATGAGTTTCCAGCTTTTTAGCACAGGATCCACCCTTTAGGAGTGCCCAAATCCCGGCCCTGGGGCCACTTGTGGCCCTCGACGCCTCTCAATGCGGCCCTCAGGGAGCCCCCAGTCTCCAATGAGCCTCTGGCCCTCTGGAGATTTGTTGGAGTCCACACTCACCCAACGCAACTGCTCTCAGTGTGAGGGCGACTGTTTGACCTCTCGCATGAGCTGTGGGATGAGGGCTCCCTCCCCTGCTTGTTGTTTCACGTCTGTGATGCAGTAGCGGCAGCATAGGAAAGGCCAGCTTTGCTTTGTGCAAGGCCTTTTATAGGCCTATATTCATTCATATAAGTTCATCTTTAATATATTCATTTATGTAAACTTATGTTAATTTATTCAAATTTTAAATGTAAATTAATTCTTTTTTCCCCAGGCCCCTGACACAGTGTCAGAGAGAAAATGTAGCCCTCCTGCCAAAAACTTTAGACATCCCTGCTTTAGAATGACAATCTGTCCACGACTCACTAGAAGTGATGTCATGGATAGATGTGATATCATCAGGCAAATTCAATTACATAAATAATTAAAGTTAAACAAATAATAAATAAGGGGAGATGAGATGGGGAAGCCAGCCATGTTCCACCAAGTGAATTCTCTCTGTAGCCTGCCTGAAATAACCAACCCTGCCCCCCCCCAAAAAAAAATCAGTAAGATTTTTAGCCCTACCCAGTACACAGTTCAATTTCTTATATTTGAACCATATCTCTATCAGGACCTATTCAGCTTAACAAGTCTAAAAAAGAAAAAAGCAATCACCTTACCAGCTCAAGCCTCTGATTTTATTCTTTTTATGGTGAGGGGAGTTGCCTTCTGGAGCATTTCTTGAGCTCCACTTTCATCAGATCGGGGCCATTCTGATAGCCTTGCATTCCCCATTGCCTTACCTTCAACATGAGCCAAAGCACATTTGCTTACTTGCAAGTAAACGCAAGCGTGTAACTTAGTTCCATAGTTTCCATAGGGCTCAATACATTTGTTGGCTTGGAGGAAGGGACTTCCTACTCAAGTGATTTTTGGGGGCTGCATTCATTGGATCAGGACCATTCTGATGGCGTTGGATTCCTCTTAGCCTGCCCTTCGCAATGGACTAAGGCATGTTTGCCTACTCACGAATAATTGTGCTATGTGGTTCAGTTCTGCTTGTCAGTTTCAGCTTCACAACCCATCAACAAGTGGGTTCCAACCCACAGTTGAGAAACCCTGGCCTAACCTATTCACACATATTGGGTGTTTAAATGCAGCAATTTAATAACATAATAGCTAGCTAAGGTCACCTCTGCCATCATTACCTTCTTCTTCCCCTTCAGTGGAAACTTCATGGTGGTTCTGGATTCCATAACTATTTCTCCTCAATGATTTCCTCCTCCTCTTTACTCGTGAATACATATCCATGTTTTCCTGAAATATGCATAATCTCAGAGTAATCAGTACTAACACTGATATTCAGCATTATAAACTGCAAAACACACCATGTTTCCAAACTACATTATTAATTGCATAGCTCCCAGTTCCTCTGGCAAGTGTTAATAAATATTTGCATTACAAAGAGTGAGATCCCAATATCACAAACAAGGCAAATGCAAGTTTATATTAAAGACTTCATTAGGGTACTGAATGTTTTCACTTCCCTTTCCTGTTTGTCCTAGAAACTAAAACATAACACAGGATCAACAAGACAATTTAGGTATTACACTAAGCCTTCTAAAGCATAAGTTCAAGGGGTCTATACTTAAGCTGAAACATACTTCAGCAGAAATATCCGGTTATTGCCGGCCCAGCACTACTACACCTGCACAAAAGCTCGAAAAGGACATCCAAAATATGGGGAGTGTAATTCCAAAGACTTGCCTGTTGGAAAAAGTACAACTCCTGGGTGTCCACTTGGCCAAAGCAATTACAAATGAAGGGGGCTATCATAAGAAATGTTCCTTTAGTCTTAATTTATAGACATACTTAAATTGTAAGATTTAGACTGTAAAATTTTCCCTGTGTTTGCTTTTTGAAGAGAGTAGGTGGAAGCCTTGATCAAATGCAGTTTTAACCCTTCCTCCTTTCTCATTTGGTAGTGCTGAAGATGGTTATGTTTCTATATTCTGTTGTTAGAGTTACCTCCACTCAGGCCCCATTTTTCTTCTTACAATATTAATGCTGCCCTTGGCCAGACTGACAGCTTCCTTCATCCTCTCTCCCTCATTCTACCTCCCCTCCTGCCCAAATCACCAGATTTTCAATGTTATCAAACTATCGTTTTTCCCCGTTGTCACAGCAAAGAGTCACTATTTCCAAACTTATTGAGCTGCTCCAGTTGTCACCTGCTACAGTTGATTCCTTTGTTTGTTTTGCCTATGTCTTCAGAGATGCACTTGCTTCAAAGCACTGACCAAGCCCCACTCATAAGTTGGATTGTAACTTGAATGTCTGTAAATTGGGGGTTTTCAGTATATCAATATGTGCAAGTTTATAGCATATAGGAAAAATCTGATATAAAAATGGAACTCCTGCTCTTGCACCCATACCTCCTCTGAATGAGGAAGCATATACAGCATTGCAGAACTCAGAAATGCAACGCCCAGTGGCAATGTGTTGCATAAGGTGATTGGAAGCCCCAGAAGTGAACCAGACCCTTAAGAGATCCCAACACAGAGATCCATAGATGCCCAATAGCCAACAGGATTAGTTTGAGGGAGGAAGAAGCTGATGCAATCTAACAAGTAATAAAAGAGGAGGCCTTTTTGCTTCATCACTTTCATTTACCTACCTGCTTGGTAGGTAAAATATAAGCTGATCTTTGGCACAGCAAGGAAAGAATTGTCCTAGTTCCTGTGACTGACTGTTAATTGTACAGGTGTACTGTTTTGAGAAGTACCTCCTTAAGACACCACAGGGACACAGTAAGTCCCTCTCTTACTCGGAGCTCTTTGGAAGAAGGGCGGTATAATAATGTGATAAATAATGATAAATAAATAAGTTCTGGAACACTTATCTGCAGAAGAAATCCATGGCTGGCACTTTTCTGTGTTAAACTTGCAAAAAAGCATAGTCAAATAAGTGATTTGCCCAAGACTCCCTTCCCATTTTTGTCAGCCGTTATATTGCTGCTGTTGGCCATGTTTGTTCCCAATATAACCGGAGACTGTTTTTACCCTAGCCTGTCATCTCTGCCCCTCTCACAGCTGGCATTATATACCATTCTCACTAGTATTTTGCTCACAAATGAATTAAATATTATAAATTAGAATTCAACAGAGTAAATATTTTGTTTTGTGATGTTTTAACCAATATATAAACACAGTATATTCAAATCTCACTTAAAATATACATGTAGATTTTTTTAAACATGAGGCTGAGAGACTTGAACTTACAAATTCTGTATCTGTCCACATGCGCAACCGTTCCACTTCACCTGATCGCCTATTCCGTCTGATGTTAATATTGTCCATTTCTTGAAGAACAGCTTCAGCAGTACTGAAATATATAAATGCGAACATGAAACATAACATCACATATACAAAAGCACACATGCCAAGTTTAACACAGATACAACACTTACCATGGGTACACAGAAATGGTTTGGGGCTTAAATGAATTACAGTTGTGTAAAACAACAAGGGGGTCAAAGCCTGCCTCACAGTTCACAAAAATCTCTCACTAAAGAGAACAGTCACGGCTCATGAAACTGGCTTCATTTATTAAGATGCACACGTATCAATTTAGAGCATGACTGGAACCAAATGAAAGGATTCCAATGTGAGTAGAAGGTGGAAATAATGAAGAAAATCACCTGAGGCTTACTACTGAAAAGGAAGCCAGGATTTGAGCCCCAAAAGGTGAGGACTCAAAGCAACTGTCACTGAAAATTTCTCTATCTAATGTCAGGTACAGCAACAGCAGCTGATGCAACCTAACATGGGGCAGAAACAAAGGACCTGAAAAAGATGTACACCACACCCCAACATCCTGCCAGAGGAAAAGGTGCCCATCAAATGTAGACTGGTAATAATCCTCTTTAGAAAGGTATAAATTTGCAAGAATGGGAGACCCACTCAGAAATTTAGGAATCTAGCTGGCATTACATTTACCAGGCAGCATTACAATTTCCTAAGGAATTTTATTACCTGGCTCCCTTTAAATTGTAAGAGGCAGAATCCAGTAAGAGAGAGCATAGTGGCTTTCTAATTAATGTTGTCTTTGTTATCCAATCACGCTCCCAAAGCACATACTATGATTTGTTCTAAATTTTTCAGTTAGTATCTAGAGGGTGAAATTATGTTGGTACAATGAGAATGTACTTGCAACAATTTGTTTATAAGCTTGCAGTGGAATAAAATCATCTGCCTTCAGCAGTTACACTAACATTTATCAATCCTAGGAAAAACTGGGGCACAAGAATAATTATGAAATCCATAGATAGCCAGCTAAGTATAGTTTCAAGAGCTTTTCAACAAAGTGAGGACATTGGAGTCCAAGGAAAAAGCGAAGAATTCCTGTTAAACAAGATCAGTTTAAAATACTCCTAGAGAAAACTAAAGAGTATGCAAGATTATGTGGTGATTAAACAAAACCTTTAAGATGCTTACTGATAATACTGATCTAGTCTGCAACGATAACATGTCAAAACTTTATACAGTACACTTTTAAATCTGAGAAAACCTCAATCTCTGTATAAACAAAATCACTTTATTACTTGAAAATACAAGAGATTAGAAGGGGAAGATATCTTTGGCTGAAGTAGTGGTTCACAAACGTTTTAGCACCGGGACCCACTTTTTAGAATAACAAACTATCCAGGATTCACCAAATGTCATTAACCTGGAAGCAATGTCATGGCCAGAAGTGACATCATCAAGCAGGAAAATTTGTAATGTCCCCATATGACAAAATCAAATAAAATTAAAAGGTTATAATAAGTTTAAAAAAAAATTTAAATACAGAAGAACACCCCTAACCCTCCCAGGCAGTTGCTGATCTGTTTTGTAAAAAAAATCCTCCAAACCCCCAAAGGCTGCAATCCTAGCCACACTTTGATGAGAGTAAGCCCCATTGACTATCATTTTAAAGGCATATACATAGTAGCCCTGTTAAAAGTATAGATCTTTAGCATTTTCCCCAAATCTAGTCACATACCATGGTAGCATCAAGTCTATTAAAAATAAAATACACATTGAAATGAATGGGGACCCACCTGAAATTATCTCACAACCAATCTAGTGGGTCCTGACCCACAGTCTGAGAACCACAGGGCTAAAGGTTGCTTTTTCATCATTTGAAAAACTAACATAATACAAACACAATTTTAAAGTAGCTTTAGGTTAGAAATTATTAATGTTACTATAATATTCCCAAATACCTGTTTACTAGCTGGTCAAATAGTAAGCTTTGATTCAACGTTTCAAATCTGTTTTTCCTGGATCGACAGCTTTTTCTGACTCCTCTGTCTCCATTTATGCAAGCATGGTCCCCATCTCCCTTTTTTTCCCCTCGAAGGGAATAGCTTTTGAGAGCTAGGGGAAAAAAAGTTACTTTAATCCGCAGAAAAAACTTCAACAAGAATTCTGTAGGATGGCTGGCTTGACAAGATCAAAAAAGGAACTATGAAAGATATAACCCCTGCTAACTCGGTAAGAGGTACTTTTTCAAGTGGGTGCTCCTCTTTTATTTAGCAGGGAAGAGTAACTGGCCCTCCTCACCCCAGCAGTGTCTTTTCTAGTGGCTGTCTGCTGATGTTCTTTTGCATCTTTTTAGATTGTGAGCCCTTTTGGGACAGGGAGCCATTAGATATTTGATTTTCTCTGTAAATCACTTTGTGAACTTTTCATTGAAAAGTGGTAAATAAATATTGTTGTTAATAATAATAATAATAATAATAATAATAATAATAATAATAATAATAATACAAGCAATAGGATGAGAACAAGGTAAATGTATTCTGCCCCCATCTTCCTTAAAGGATCATCTCTCATACTGTAATTTGAAAAGTCAATTATGCACCTCAATTCAGAAACAGTTCCTATAGCTCCCCCACTTTTTCTCCAATGTCTTCTAATATATTCCTAACATACCCCAGACTTTTTCTATTTTCAACTTAGTAATGAAAGGAAATTTCAGTGTAAAAAAATCACTCTTTTTCCTTTTACTTCATGAGGTTGTATCCACACTTACTACTGTGCTTGCCAAAGCTGTTTCATGAATGCAAGTTGCGCTCACACCCTTTTCATGAGGACATCTTTTCTCCACAAGCACAGCAGTAAGTGTGCAAACAATCCATGGCCTTCGCTTCAACTCCCAATTTCTATATTCTATATAAATATACTGTTCAGTGTACCAATATTTTTAGACAGCATAATACTATGTGTGAACTTTGACAAGAAAAGTACACCAAGCTAGAGTAAGTGGAACCTCTACCGGGTCTTTTTTGTATAAGAAAAAAGGAACATTGGAAGCACTGAAAGATGCAAGGGAATCCTCAAGCACACACACACACACACACACACACACACACACACACACACACACAATGGCAAAAACTAAAGTTCAAGTACTTACACAAACTACGCCCATTTGGTAAGGTAGCACCAGATTGAGAAGTTAACCTAAAAGTTGAAAAGCGGTATATAAATACTGTTAATAATAATAATAATGATAATAATAAAATTTACAAAACGTATTGACTATTACCTTTAAACTAGGTTTCACACCATAATTTTATAAAAGATATGCTGACATGTCAGACTTAACATATCCATTATTATAATTCCACATAACATTATTAATTTGAAAAGTACTCTACGTCTTGTTCTTTAAAACAACCAAGAGTGGTAAGTCACTATTTTTCAGTTTTTACAGATAAAATAGTGATTTGCTCAAGATCATCCAGTGAGACAATTAGAACTGATCACAGATCTCTCAGATCTAAGTTTGAGGCTATCCACTGAATCACATTAACTCTTTCATATAGTGTATATGTAACAACTGCTGGACTACATTCGTATTCACACCACTGAGATATTGAAAAAGTTAAAATTAGAAGCTACTGTTCAAGAAACTTGGTTCTTTTTCGAAGAACCATTTTAAAATCAGTCATCAGACACATGAAGAAAATACAGCAAGCAGAGAAACACTTTGGTATGCATGCACGTAATAAGGCTATCAGCAAACAAGCTGCTGTTGTCCCAAAAAATACTGGAGCATCCATCATTTAAATGAAAGTAGTGACTGGCAAGCCATTTTTCAACAATCCTCAAAAAACAAACCAAGTTACTATAAAGAGCTCTAACTTTACCATTTTAAGGTTTAAATACTGGATTTATTTACGAATGTGTCCCTTTTCAACTAGTGTGCCATGGATGGTCTGCAGGTGTGCCACAGGAGTTTGGAGAAGGATCATTTGTTAGTAGGCCACTGGGGAATGTGAGCCCCTGCTGTCACTGCAGTATGCCTTGTCAATTGCAAAAAAAACTGATGGTGTGCCTTGACAATTTTAGTGCCTTGTCAGTGTGTCATGAGATGAAAAAGACTGAAAATCACTGGCCTAGATTTTCCTCATTTCGGCACTCTTCTATGACACAATCTTTTTTAACTTCAACTTATTCTCTTTGCAGAACACAAGGCTCCAATTAGCATAAACAACACTGTACAGGCTTATTTATCAGCATAAGTAACATAGTAGTTATGCTGTTTCAGAAGCCTGACTGACTTGTACGTCTGACCTCTTGCAATTACAGTGTGAAGTAGGATTCATAAGATCTGCAAGATCCATCAGGTATGGAAGCCATCCAAGACAAAATCATCATGTCCCAGCTAAGCCTTCCTTGTTGGGAATCAGAAGCATTAGACAACCAATTTTGTAAACTCCATAGGAGAACAGAGTGCTTTCTATCACATTATAGACTGTACACCTCTCTGTATAGGGGGAGCAGGAGCAGCATGACCTGGAACACTACCTGATGCTCCCTTGGATCCACAGGTGCCGCTTCTGCACATGAGTGTACACAAAGCCCCTTACCTTGCTTTTTGTGCAGTTTCTTCATAGGCAGAAGTGCAGGACTTCCAGTCAGCACTTACACAAAATCAGAAAGCTTTGCCTGAAATAGGCACAGAACTACACATTATGAGAAACACAGGGCTGCCAACTAAAACAGCACTGCCTTGTCAAGTTTTTCCCCTTTACTTCTATAAGATATAGTTCTCACACTATACATTTCTCCTGTCCCACATAATTGATTGGCCAGGGGTGTGTGTGAAAAAGGCGATGACATCAAGACACAGCTTCAGTTTAACAATATTTAATGGAGGAGAGAGAACTTGTTAAAGAGATACTACTCTAAGAAGCAGACCCATGTTACTGTAACACATCCACTGCGTAATGATGCAGATTCAAAATCATCTTATCAGCAGAGTTACGAAGTTTAGGAAAATGATGGGAACTTTTTATTAAAACAAGTTTAAATACATTTAATATTCTTACCGGGACTGTCCAGTTGAGATGCTCCATTCCTCTCGCTGCCCAGTACTGCGAGATTTTGATTTGTCTTTGCATACAGAATCAGCATGTTTCAAAGTACGTTTTGCTGGAGGAGATATGTGGCTATCACTCAAACTACCATCACTACCTTCATCTCTCTAGGAGGAAAAAAAAGTATACAGTTATTGCCTCATTTTATGTCACCTTACACATGAAGAAATATTCAGCTGCTTCTCAGAAAAAAAAACCAATTTCAATTCAGACAACTATAGAACTACATTTGATAAACCTATGGTAATTTAATCATTAAATTATATGAGGGGAGAAACTTGAGGTGTTGTACTCAGTCTTTTCCAATTCCAATACTTAAATTAGGGGAGGGGTATAAGCCAACATCTTGACCATGATGCAAGATATGCCAAAACAGCAAACACTGCTGCATAGTTTATCTGCATTCTTTATCAGTTCTGATACAGTACTTGTACACAAGAGAAAATTCCTACAAATTTTTAGTTCCTAAAATGCTTCCTAACTGGAAATTTAGAACTTATTTCAAATTATGTCCAATAGTTTTTATCGCATGAAAGACAAACTTTTAACATACTTAAATCTATTAAAATACAGAGCCAACAACAATATTTTTCTCTTAAGACACCAGAATTCAAACTTCCTTAATCTCAGGAAATCTTTTTGCATGCACTTTTGCATGAAATCCTTTCATGTCTGGCTTACTGTTGCAGAGAATAATGGGAACGCAAGGAAGAGACCCAATGAAGAAAGGTCTTCAACCCATGAGAACCAACGAAGTGCCACAGAACACACTTAGCCCTTACAAAGTCGCCTTATTCAGAGTTAAACCATGTATCTTTCTGGGTCAGCAGCATCTACTCTAACCAACAGCAACTCTCCAAGGTCTCAGACAGGGGAGTGAGTCCAGCCCAACATGGAGATACCAGAGGCTGAACTTATACCATTTGTATGAGCAATCAAGTCAGAACACTGGTCCATTTAACCCTACACATCTACTTTTGCAGCAACTTTTCAGGATTTCAAGCACACAAAGTGTTTCGCAGCTCTGCTACCTGAGAATCTTTTTAAATGAACATGCCCAAGACTGAACTCAAGACCTTCTGCAAACAATTACGATGATGATGATTTACAGTATTTATATATCACTTTCCAACAGAAAGTTTACAAAGCGGTTTACAGAGAAAATCTAACTAATGGCTCCGTGTCCCAAAAGGGCTCACAAACTAAAAAGCATATGGCTTGTCATGAAGATCTGGCCAATCACCTTGCAGATTTAACAACATGGCTTTATATCCCTTCCTAGGGATTTGTAGTGTTGGACTTTGATGGATCTCAATACTCTGGCTCCAAAGTATTGAAGTCAGCTTTCCCACTAAGCCAACCTCATGAAGATTGAGAGGCATAGGAATCTGGCTATTTCAGGTTTTACAAGTGAGAAGCAGTCACTTTGAATTGAACTTGAAAGCTATTTTGCAGCAAGCACAGCGGTCTTCAAATCAGCTGAACATCAGCTTGCACTTCCCTGTCTAAACTAGCCGACACTTCAAATACTTCTCAAGGGCTTGAATGGATGAAGCAGAGGTTATTCCTAAAAGTTACAGAATTCCCCAGGTCCCATCTCCTCAGGAAAGACGTCCAATCATAGATGATATGTAACATAAACACTTCCACACACAGCAGGATAACTGCTGGACCCCTCTCTCTCTCTCTCTCTCTCTCTCTCTCCCCCTTCAGTAACCTTTATTGGCATATTAATGGACCTAGACTTTGACAATGTCATTGTCCTTGCATCTCAGTGATGATGCCATTTAGGAAAATAATGCTTCTTCCTGTCTCATTTCTTTGTCTTTTTATTAAACAGGAGGAATCGTTCAAACACACAAAATCTCTCTGAGAAGGAAGAAAACACTTGGCTTTGAAAGTCTGAATTGGAACGACTGATGGGAACTGAAACCTAACCAGAAGGCAGTACTGAGTGGGACAGGCGGCTTGTGTGGGATTCCACAGAAACTTTGCATCAAGGGCAGCAAAAGCCTCGAGACAGCAAGGCAAAGTAAATTCCCCACTTATGCTGATTTAGAGGAGTACGGCTTGTACAAGTGTCACTCTGAGAACTTGCATGGGTGTGTAATGCGACTGCATACAGTACTGGAATGCTCTGAAAGGAAGTGCTGCTTGTAAAATACAGTAGGTGGTGCTCTTTCCCATGAATTACCATTATAGTATTATATTGAGGAGGATGGTGAGTTCCTAAGACAGTGCCAGGAAACAGCTGAGACTTGCAGATATTCTCCCCTGGCTGGTCATCAAGACAGGTGGGTACTACAGTTATTCCTTTAAAATGCTGACCAATTTTCAGGTAAGGGAACATGTTTTTCCTTACCTGAGTGGGCTGTATAATTTCTGTTATATTAAACACTAAATTCCCCTTCACCAGTTTTTCTAAGCAGTTCAATCTGTGTAGAAAATATTTTGGAAGAAAAATCCTCTCTCTAACCACTTGTGTGCAAAGTACATACTCTATCACCAAGCAACAGCCCCATACCCTGCGTCTTCACATTGGAAGAGAATATCAATAATGGCAGATAGGCTATCTTGTGGGCCAGCTGGTAGAAACAGACAATCTTCCTGTCAGCAAATCCCTTATTTCCTCTGAATGGAGTCTGAAAATCACCCAATAGCCCTTTCAGAAGCATTAAAAACAAACAAGTATGTTATGTAATTGTAAAATAAACACACTCGACCTTTCATTGACTAAAGTCAAATTCAAGCCCCTCATATACTCAAAATATTAAAACAGAACTACCTAACCACAGCCATGTTTGTACATGCTGTATGAACTACCAAAGGTGTGTCTGTAATATGCTTGAAGAACACCAGCAACGCACGTCAATGCTTCATTAAACATTCTGAGTACAGTAATTCTGTTTTAAGTAGACACTGAAGTTACACAACTGGTTTGGAACCTGTTTGAGCGGTGTGGGAGAGTTCAGCTGCATCAAGCAGACAAGGCTGAAACCATGTTGCATCACTGCTTGAAGACATTAAGCAACCAGCTACTAAGCGTAATTAAACTCAAGCGTCAATAACCTACATAATCTTTTAGAAAATGAAAATAAGTTACAACAACTTCAAGACTATTCCAGTGGCCACTTCAAGAAAGTTCATCGAACAGCCATTTATCAACATTCATTCTTCTTATCTTTGCATAGTTCAACAAAACAAATCTGGCAGAGGCTGAGAATAAAACCGTCAGGTTCAATCTAAATAAAAACTGACAGTCTGAGCTTGCTTTGGTGAAGAAAATGCACACACCTCATGATTCACCTGAGGCATTAACATGAAAGTTTATGACTAGCAAACTAATATTAACTTCAACCACCAAGTTGAACAATAATTATTCATTTAAACTATCATTTTTTAGCTTTAGACCTTAACTAGAACAAAAAATTTATCCATAAAACTTAACCTCATTATTATAATAATAAATCTGTTTATACCCCACTAAGCCTCTGTCACTAATCTCATTCTGTTACAAATTAAATATATAGTTTCATAGTTAGGTGGTCTCTGAGGATCTAGAGAGGGAGATGAATTCCAGAATTCTCAGAGTCAATATACTGCCCCTGGCAACTCACACTGCAAAGGTTTCCAAGTGACTTTACCGATCTACTTGGTTGCATAAACAAGTGCCAAGCCAACACCTGGTTTATACATTAAACTAGAGATTTAAACTTTGCCTATAAATGTAGCCAAATCCAATCCTCTCAGCACTGAAATATATACCACTTTATACTGTTTGGAGAAAACTGTGCTCACAATAAAATACTAACATAGCAAAAGAAACCAACTTCAGAATGTTAAGACAATAAAGGACTAATGAATTGATGCTGGGCATCCTTGCAGAATATACACATGATACCTTCATGCTCTCTTCACATACTGAACAGTGCAAGTAACAAGTGTAATTAATTCATTGTAGAATTATATCCTTCTACAGCTACACACTAGAGAATTCTAACACAGATAGTCATACTCACTTTCTGCACTGCTGCATTCATGAATACACCCACACAATGCAGATTCTTGAGGCACTTCAACAACCGACAAGCAAAGTTTTTGTGGACCAGAATCCACAAAATGGCTTCTGATCCACAAAAGAGCATGCCACGATGTATTAAAGTCTTCTAAGGCACCATAAGTCTCTTCTGTTGTCCTTGATAACACAGACTAGCATGGTCACACCTTCAGAAGTGGTTTAAACAGTCATTTGAATACCCCAGGCATACTGACTACTACCTTCCATGGCATGCAACAATTGTTTCCAAGGAAGCCAGAGATTTCATCTCTCATCAGGAGATTTCAGGTTTGCTTCTGCTCATTTTTAAGACTCAGCAGAAAGTATCCACCTTGTTAAAGAATCTTACAAGGTTTGTGCCTACGAAAGTTGGAAGCAGGTTTTTGCATGATCCTATTTCCATACCGAAGCAGTCAATCCCTGTAGTCTGCAACCTGCAAAGATTGCTGGTTTTTCACCCCTGAGAGCCAATTACTGGACTCTAACCTCCAACTATGAAATTTCTGAATTCAGGGTTGAATTCAGTGTAGGATTGAGCTGGCACAGGAAGCAAGAAAGCATAAGAAAGGTACAATAAAAGGGGAATTGGACTGGAGTTGGATTGTGGGCATGAAGTGTCACTCTCCCACACCCATTTGGGACTGCAAGTTGAGAAGTACTGCACGTCAAGAGGCTTGCTGCAACCACTCCCAACAACCAATTTTTAATTCAATCCCCACCCCACACTGTAGGCATGCTTATACAATATTATCTAAATAATGGAAGTCCATAAACTCAGGTGAAATACACCCCAAATTATGACACTGCATTATTAAATTTTGGCACCACAAAAAACTTGGGTGATAGTTAAATGAACCTGATTAAGATGTAAAGCCCAAAGAACATTTACTAGCAGAAAAATATGTATCAGAAGATTAGGCAAAGGATGAAGGTGTATCACTATGCAGGTATATTAGTCACAACAATCAATATAAAGCTTCTCAGGATGGGAGCAGAACCTTATTTGAAGAAACGAGTCTGTAAAGTGTCAGCCACATAAAACTAAAACCTAGGCAGTCCTTCAAGTCCTGAAGTAGCCAATTTCAGCCAATTCTGAAAGCCATGATACAGGAGCTTTGGGGATTCTCTTAGGTCTTATCCAACTGATAAACCCAAATAAGTTTCTTGGAACATTTACCAATCTCAGCAGAACTTCTACAAAATATGCTTAGGATCAGAGTGCTATCTGAATGTAAGAAGCTACTGTACTGGTAACATATTGGCTAATAAGTAATCTGAATGCATGGAAAGCAAATGCTTTTTACAAGTATGTTTCTAAACATAATGTAATAAAGGTCCATCTTTTAAAAATATTTCTACAGCTCTGATTTCTTTTATGCTTATATATAAACATGGTAACTTCTCCAGACTATTACAGGGCTTCTGAACTGCAACTGCATTTCCAAGTGTCTCTACAATCTCACTTGTGTAAATCAAAGTACAAACACATTTAATAATTTAAGTCAAGTCATTTAGTGAAAGCCATGAACTTGTTCACACAATTAAATCCAGACAAGACGGAGCTGCTGTTATCTGGGCGTTTTTTCAGGTGGTTTAGATGGCTGTCACACAGAAGAAGGAGCAGGGAAGTTTGCTTCCATATGTACCCATCTATATGCATCCTTTAAAACCCAACTACTTATTATAAAAATACCTTCCATATCACATGGAAACTAAGGTAGCAGGTATACACATTTCAAATATTTGTTATCTTCTGCAAATACATTGCATACTGGTTTATCTCTGAAGTGTTTACCTCTGTAAAAAGTCAGAGTATCCATCTAATAGTAGATTAGTCCACAATCTAATGGGGAACAGTTGCCAAAACATTACAGCAGCCATAACATTCTTATGCAGCTGGTGGTGGCACAATTTATTTATATATTGTCCAAAAATAATAGAGGTGCTTTACAAAACATGAGAAAATCAGTTCATAGCTAAAGATAAAAAGGCATCTTTCAAGTCTTAAGAATTTTTATTTCACTTCGGTGTTTCCAATTGTTTGCACCTACTTATTTCTCCTATTTTTCTGACACTGTTAACTCAGATTCAAAAAGCAAGTCAGTTTAAATAAAACAAAAAACGATCATGTTTGGAGGACAGCAGGTGGGGAGATCCATGGATTTGATTATCCACAGATTTCTGTATCCGCAGCAGGTATGGGGAACAGATCCCCCATGGATACTGAGAAGCCACCTGTAGTGTATTTCACACTAAAACTTCCAGCCCAAAAAGCAAAACACAATACTTTTCTATAATTTCGTACACTTTTATACCCAGAAGTAGAAACAGTTTGGGATAAACTTATTATGCAATACCATATTCAGAGAGGAATGAGACAATTTACAGTAAATTAGTAAATTAACTGATTCTCCCCCATCCCATTTTTCCCCCAATACCAAAAGCAGCACATTGGCTGTGTTCAGAAAGTATAAAATAGTGACATGGTCACAGTTACTGTACACACCTTTCCCACTTAAAAAGGAAAAAGTTATGCAAAGGCTCTCTGCTTTTTCCTATAGGAAAGAAAGAAGCTATGGGGAGATTCTAAAGGGATTCTATGGGGAGATTCTAAAGGGAGATTCTGAGCAGACAAATGGAGGAAGAAAATATAGTTTAAACAGCTCTTTATTCTGCCATTATTTACTGTCACTGGCAACCTCTTGTGATTGCTTTTCCAGGACAAGAGTTGAAGACTTCACATGCAGTTCTTGAATGTTGTCAGATTTGGTCCTTAGTGGTGGATGCTATTTTAAGGTGTCATTCTGGAAAGAACAGAATGTAGTCTACACTACTAACTTACAATGCTACAGAAGAGCTAGAATGCTCATTGTTACTCCTAAAGAACTCTAAGAACTGTAGCTTGGTGAATGTAATCTGTTAAAAATTCCTAACATAGTCCCCACATAGAACTATAATTCACATAGCTCCCAATGGAGGAGGAACTGTTTGAACCAGTTTAAGTCTGTAGTACAGAAATGTCCAGATGCAAGGGAGGGCACCAGGATGCAGGTCTCTTGTTATCTGGTGTGCTCGCTGGGGCATTTGGTGGGCTGCTGTGAGATACAGGAAGCTGGACTAGATGGGCCTATGGCCTGATCCATATGATCCTATTCTTATGTTCTTATGTAAATGAAACTAAAGAAAAATCAAAGGATATTAAAAGGTCTAAAAAAATCTCATATGATGAATAACTCGAGATAATGAGTATGTTTAGCCAACAATAAGGAGAGGGAAGCAGGGTGTAATGAAGAGAATTTTAAATGCTATCAGAAAAAGGAGGTAGAATAACTGTTCATCATATCCACCAAGGACAGAAGGAGCAGTTGAACTAAATTACAAGAAAATAAAATTAAATGACTGTAAGAAATCAGCTACAAATAAGCTGTCTAGTAAGGGATGAGATTTCTTTCTGGGAAGTTTTTCAATAAGAGGCTGCAGAGGCATCTGTTGAAGATGCTCTAGGCATAGAATAGCATTTGAAAAGAGATGCAAGCAGATGATCCATGAAGATATTTTGAACACACAGAACATAAGCCAGCAGCTGGACTAGGTGACCCAGAGAGTCCCCTTCCAACTCTACAATGAAATAGTACATAATTTATAAACATATAAAAATACACACATTACATTTCTTATAACAAATGTTGTATCACAAGATGCAGCTAGAACATTATACCAAAACATATTTCTTCAGGCATAAGCCATTAAACAGGTTCTCTTTTTTCTTCTTAAAATGTTATTACACTAAGAAATAATAGATCTCAACTGGGACATCCCACCAACCATGGATATAATATAAAAATAACTCAAGACACATGTATCAAACACATGCATCAGTTCACATAGCACTTATCACATAATTAAAATGGGAGAATCTTGTTTTTTAGAAATACTGTATTTAAGGCACAAGAATGATGAAAAACACTCAATTTCTTTCAGTAAGACCCATTTCTTTCTCCAAGCAGCATTTCTTTCTCCAAGCAGCAACCACAATTTACAAATGACTATGATGCTATATAATTTCAACCTTTATACCTGAATTTCAGAAATTCATAAAATTAGCTTTCTTAATAACAAACCAAAAAAAAAAAAAGATTGCATGAAACAAAAGCAACTATTCAGGAATATTTCAAAGTGTATATGATACTAAGGTATAAATATTTTTAAATAAAATGCTTATTTCTTTTCCAAGATGAACTACACCATTTATATGACCTGAAAAATGACTTAGGACAATACTGTACACCACTTAATCTTCTCTACATAGTACTAAAATTCAGCAATTCTACTTCAGTAGAACAATATCATCTCTTGATCTACACTGCAAGTAAAATTTAGTTAGTTGACAATCTGACTATCCCACTGAAAGTATTAATCTGATGGACTACAACTGTACATATGTAAGACAATACAAACCATTATTTTTGACAGCTCTCACATGAGCACAAACTTCTCCATCTATACAATTTTTCAATTCACAATCACATCAAATTCACAGGCACAAAACTGATTACAACCCAATTTAAGAAGTGTCCGGTTCATGTCATCCCTACTATCCTTTAGAACGCTGTAATCAAAAACATGTGGAACAGAAGTATCATTGGATTACTAAAAAGCAAGTGGTAAAAACAACTTTCTAAGGGCTCAATCCTATCCAATTTTCCAGCACCAGTGCAGCCATGTCAATGGGGCGTGCACTGCATCCTGTGGTGGGAAAGCAGTCACAAAGGCCTCCTCAAGGTGTGGAAACTCTTGTTTCTTTACCTCAGGGCTGCATTGTGGTTGCACCGGTGCTGAATTGGGCCCTTAATCAGCTAAGACTACAAAATCACAATATAAAGCTTTCAGCTAGCTAAATATGGAATAAAGATGACTGAGGCAATCCAAAGATGAGCTCACACTGATTATTCTCTTCTCTAAAAGAAAATAAGCTCAGAGATTGCCCAATATCTGAAAAACAAGAACACAAATCTCTGCATGTGAACAGAACCCCAAAAGGGCACTGAAACTGCTAACTCACTTCCAAGATTGTTTACTGGAATAATGGCCCAATTCTATTGTTGCTCAGTGCTGGCACTGAGCTCCAGAGTCAGGTGTTACAAATGTGTCATAAGGCACATTCACGACACCCAGTGAGGTGCTGGTGCCAGTGCTGCCCAGCACTGGACAGACACCACCTGGAGTCACAGTAAGACTCCAGGCAGTGGTGAGAGCCTTGGAAGCAGGGGAGAGAAACTGGCCCAGGAGAGGGGTGGGACTGGCAGAGCCCTGCTCCACCATATCCGATCCTCTGTGTCGGGCTGCAAACACTAAATACATAATTGTACAAGCACCTTGGAGCAGTTCTTCAACTACAAAAGTACACAACTGTCCGAAGAGATACAGCAGTTATAAGGTTATATAAAGGTGTTTAAGATTTTTTTTTACAGGTTAAACTTATGGCATTCATTCTGGTATAAGTCTGGCAGCAGACAAGTTTCAAATCTGAGAACTAATTAACCTAAGATATGCCATTTTTCAATGTATGAAGGTAGTAGAAGCATCAATTCAAGCAGTAAAGCATATATGGGACACTTGATACACATATTCACAGAAACACACATTGGTACTGCCCTTTATACATTACAAAAAGTAAAATATAAAAGTAATCCTAACCCTTCTGCGAAAGCTTTATTACAACACAAAGACATTTGCTGGGTTTGCAATTTTACTTTTCGCTCCTTTATTTTACCACATCCATGGTTTACTCCCTACTGTAAAAAAAAGAAAGTGAACTTCTCCATCTAGGACTTTTTGGCACTATTTCTCATTTAATAGTCCACTGTACTTTTTAACTGCAGAAATAAATGAGACATATTTAATACAATGCCCTTTTATTTGTCTGGTGCAAGGAATTGTTTCTTTTGAGATAGTAGCTGCTGACACCCTTGATTAATACCACAATCCTATGCATGCCTACTCAAAAGTCCCACTGAGTTCAATGGATGCCACTCCCAGATAAGTGTGTACATTACACTATAGGACTGCAGTTTTCCCCTGGGGGCTGGGGATAAGAATAGGCCCTCAGTTTGGCTGTACTTGTCATAAGAGGCGACTAAACAGCCACCAGGTAGATGGGACTCGTTAGCCTGAGAAGGCAGCTCATCTTAGAGAAGGAAAACTCTGATCCCAAACCTCCACTGCCTTATGGCTACATCCAGTTATGGAAAAGGCTTCAGGAGTCAACCTTGAGGCAAAATCTGGAGCCGGAGTCCCTGAGGCAGTTCATGGCTGAACACAGTCACATTCTGGCAACTCCTGCAATACCGCTGGAACCAACTGTATTGGCCTCTGCCTTTCCACTGGACCATTTCAGCGACGTGGAGAGGGGGGATTTGCTGCATGGGAAACAGTCTAACCTCCATATCTACTTTACCCAGGCTTTGCACACTGGAGAGGATACTCTGTTCCAGAACCACCATTCAGAGCGTGATACCATAGCCTTCCGAGACTGAGGGATGCCAACTAGGACTGCAGTCATACTTTGCAATTTTAAAGTGACTCCACAGGTAAAGATCATGATTTTTTAAAAAACAAAGCAACATTTTTCTCTCTACTATGTACATCTGTGTGGGAGGCACAGACAAATTGGCAGACTCTGTTACGCCAGGCAACAGACTGGGAATTTATTAAAGTCTTGTATCTATCTGCAAGGCTGATATAGGGATAAGGTATCTGGATTAAGGCACCTTGAAGAAGTCAACATTCTTTGTTTAAATAGCAACTCATAGTTACTGAATTAAGCAACATAGTACTGTATTGTTGTTAGTAAAAGTAACACTACTGTATAAAAATAACTGAGCAAAAGTACAGAATTAAATTGAAGTAATTACCAGGTTGTCATTCCCTGATCAGGGGAGAACAATAAGAAATGCCTAATATCCATCAAATGGCAGTTTCAAAATTAGGTAGTTGCATTCATTTTGTTATTATACTGCAAATGCGCAAGTACACACACCCCCACTCAAAAAAATCTCTAGTAAAAGAAAATAGTAAGATTATTCCTCTAACGCAGCATTTCTCAATGTCAGGGTCAGGATGCACTAGGTGGGTTGCAAGCCATTTTCAGGTGGGACCTCATTCATTTCAATGGGTATTTTACTTTTAATATATAATTAGACCATAATGACACCATGCGAAGTGACTGCATTTCAAGAAATGTTACAGATCTGTACTTTTGATAGTCAATTGGGTTTACTCTCAGTAAGTGTGGAAAGAACTGCAGCCTTTAGGATGTTTGGGGAACTTTTTTTAACAGATCAACAACTACTTGGGAGGGTTAGGAGGGTCTTCATTTTAAACATTGTTCGAACTTATACTTATAAACTTTTACTTGCTTAATTAACCCATTCCTGCACAGCCCACAGGTGTACACATTTTATCCCTGTTGCGTACATGTAACGTTGGGCAGCAATGGCTTAAACTTGATCTTGTCCTATGGGAGGCGTGTTCCTGCTTGATGATGTCACCTCCAGCCACGACCTCACTTCCAGTGGGTCCCAATGGAATGACATTCTAAAAAGTGGGTCCTGGTGCTAAAAAGTTAGCCAAACCACTGCTAACTGGGCAAGAGGCACTTTTCAAGCGGGTGCTCCTCTCTTACAGCCTAATCCTATGCATGCCTACTCAGAAGTAAGTCCTTCTTACTTACTTTGGTGGGCCGCTGTGAGATACAGGAAGCTGGACTAGATAGGCCTATGGCCTGATCCAGTGGGGCTGTTCTTATGTTCTTAAGTTCAAAGAGTGTCAATGGGGCTTACTCCCATGTGTGGAATGTGTGGACAGGATTGGGCTGTTATTTAGCAAGGGAAGAGCAACTGGCCCTCCTCACTCCAGCAGTGCCTTTTCTAGTGGCTGCCTGCTGGTGTTCTTTTGCATCTTTTTAGATTGTGAGCCCTTTTGGGACAGGGTCCATTAGCTATTTGATTTTCTCTGTAAACCACTTTGTGAACTTTTGTTTAAAAGTTTTATTTTACCATTTTTATCATTTTACAATTATTTTATCATTACTAACAGTGTTTATATACCCATATTTACACACACACACACACACACACTCTCCCTCCCTATGTGTGTGTGTGTATATATATATACACACACACACATATATACACATATACACAAACACACACACACACATATATAGGGAGAGTGTAAATATGGGTATATAAACACTGTTAGTAATGATGAAGAAGAACTGAACCCAGAAAGTGTGGCAAATGAAGGGCATCTATCCCTAAATATGACTCAAGGGGGGAACCTGTGCACCATTGTGCCCTTTGCAACAGGGCCTATGAAAGGAATTTTATCAGGAGGTACAAAGTTTCTTCTGGGCCCATTCCCAAAGGAGGAGAGGTGCAATGGGGGCAGCAGAACTGGGGGGCAAAATCAGATAGGTAGGGGGAGGGTGCTGACAGCCACAATAGTCTTTGAAGCTCAGGTCTACTAGCCTCCTTGATGCTGAGCCCATCAGCAAGTTCAGGTCAGATCCCAGGAACTTTCTGGGGCCCCTCCTCTGGCTCCTGGGCCCCCTTTCTGACCCTGGGCCCAACTGCCCCCTTTACCCCCCTCTCATGGGCCCTGCTTTGTACCAAAAGGTGCAAAGTTGGTGCAGCTGCGACTCCTAACTTTTTCCTTTTCTTCTTCCCCCTTTTCGCGAGGTTCTTCCAACTGCAGTGCTGGTGGGAGTCGCTGGGGGCGCAGCTCTCTTCCCCGCTTGCCCGTCCCTCCTCCACACAAACTCACACAAATATATGGGGCGGGGGGGGGGTTGTTTTGCGGACAGCCGGTCTGAACCACCACCGGCCGACCCCTTTCTTCGCCCCCCCCCCGCTGCTCTGCCTCCTCCGCGGCTGCAGCCCGCCGGCCCCGAGGCGCTCCCCACCACCAGCCGCGCAACCTCAGATGACCTCCCTGCCGCACCGAGCTGCAAAGCCCAGCCCGCCCCCTCGCACTGCTCATTCCTCACGTCCCTCTCCTGCCAGAGCCGCCAGACGCCCGTCTCCGCTGGGCCCCCGTGACAGCCCCTCCTGGCCTGGCCCGGCCCGGGTCGTGTGGGGGGCTCTCCCGCCAGCCCCCGAGGCTGCGCTGCGCTGCCGACCGCGTTGACCTGGGAGTAAGAGCCACTGGCCGTGAAGGGCTCACTTCCGAGCAGACGGGCCCCGGAGTGGGTGTCCCACACTCCGTCTCCGGAGTTTGCCCCGTCCCCCCACCGGCGGCGCTGGCGGCCTCCCTCCCCCCCAGCCCCGCCGCTGCCAGGCCGCCTCGCCTCGCCTCCTGTCCTCACCCGGGCCGAGTGCTCGTCCTGCCCGGCCGCCGCCGCCGCCGCCTTGGCACTGGTCCTCGACAAGCGGGTCCGGGACGAGATGAAATGGCTGCCGGCCCCGGGGAGCGCCACCGCTTTCCCGGACAGCCGCTGCGAGCTCTTGCGGGTGTTCACCATGGCGCCGCCGCCGCCCCGCAGAGGGAGCGCTGCTGTCCTCCGCTGTGGGGAGCGGCGCCGTCGCCGGCGAGGGACGAGGCCCGCGGCGCCAGGAGCTCCTCCTCCCGCTCCGCTCAGCCGCACACTAACTGGCCGCCATTACTTGTTCCTCTTCCCTTTCTCTCCTCGGTCGCGGCGGCGCCTCCAGGGGGCGCCGCTCCGCCGCCGCCGCTCATAGGACGGCCTCTTCTTCCTCCTCCTCCCTGCGCCTGGCAACATGGAAACACAGGCGCGGGGAGGGGGACCGCGATGACGGCGGCCCGGCTCCATCACTGAGCCCGGACTGGGGTGCGCCTAGAGCGGCGCCGCGCCTCTCCGGTGAAAGCCCTGCATCCCCTGCCTGGGAAGACGGGCGGGGAAACCCCGTCCCGCGTGTGCCCTCAGTCTGGTGCCTAGCAACGTTGGTGGCGCTCTGGCACGGCGTCCTCTATGGTTCGCTGAAGAGGGGCGGGGGGAGCCCGCCTGCCTCTCTGCCTGCCTTCGGGTGCAGATGGGGCCACGATCCTGTGTGCACGTGCTTGGAGGGACCTGACTTCTTGCCCCAAATCGCGTTTCCTTCCAAGTAAAAATGCACAAGCTCAGAGCCCAGGCCTATACATGACTACTCAGAAGCAAGTCCCATTACAGTCAATGGGGCTTACTCCCAGGAATAAATGGACAGGCTTGCAGCCTCAGGCCACAATCCTCTCCACACTTTCCTGGGAGTAAGCCCCGTTGACTATAATGGGACTTACTTCTGAGTGGACATGCATAGGATTGGGCTCTAAAGCTGCCATCCTCTCCACACTTTCCTGGGGGTAAGTCCCATTGACTCTAATGGGACTTACTTCTGAGTAGACATGCATAGGGTTGGGCTTTGAGGCTGCCATCCTATGCACACTTTCCTGGGAGTAAGCCCCATTGGCTATAATGGGGCTTACTTCTGAGTAGACATGCATAGGGTTGGGCTTTGAGGCTGCCATCCTATGCACACTTTCCTGGGAGTAAGCCCCATTGGCTATAACGGGGCTTACTTCTGAGTAGACATGCATAGTCTTGTGCTGTCAGTCTCTACGTGGTCCCACAGTCTAGGTTGTGGGAAAGGAAGGACCAGAGTGACCGCTTTACTTGTCTGTCAGTGTCTTTAACTTTGCTCAAAAGTATTCAGGAAAATAAAAGAGAGCCAGGATGCTGTAGTGCCCTTTTTTAAAAAAACATCTTAGCACCAGGACCCACTTTTTAGAATGACAATCAGTTAGGACCCACCAGAAGCGATGTCATTAACCTGGAAGTGATGTCATAGCCAGTAGTGACATCATCAATTTAGGCTTCAAGCCTAAGGTCCCATTACACAGCTCACCAGCCAAAGGTCTCATTACACAGCATGCTGCTGTTGTTATTTTGCATAGCTGAGCATTCAAACATTCCCGCTTGGAAGTCAAAGCAGAACAGACTTGGATCCTTCTCTGACCACACAGCCCTCCCCCTTTCCAGCATCCTATTTTCCCACCTAGTCAGGGCAAAGCACCATGCCTTTCTCACACCTGGAGCCTGCCCTTCCCAGAAGCTCTGTACCCTCTGTATTTTCAGAGGCAGATGGGTAAGGTGCTATGTGACCTGCTTGAAATTGGCTCACACCCCACAAAGTGGGTTCCAACCCACAATTTGAGAAACTCTGTTGTAGTGGTTTGGGTGTTGGACTCAGATCTGGAAGATCCAGGTTCAAATTCCCCTGCTCGGCCATGAAGCTTCCTAGGTGACCTTGGCCAGTCACTATGTCTCAGCCTCAACTACCTCACAGGGTTGTTTTGAGGACAAAGGGAGGGAAGGAACTATGTACACCGCCCTTGAGCTCGTTGGAGGAAGGGCAGTAGAAAAACGTGAAAAAAATAAATAAAAGGCTTTTCTTCTTCCCCATCTGCCCTACAGGAATGGTTAGATCTCTGTTTATAAGCTGTGTCCACAAGAGAAAACTCAGGCCCACTCTTGTGCTCCCTGTTCATTAATGTGAAGCAATTTGCTTCCCTCTGAAGTACTATACTATCACTAGTATGGATAAAGATCCTCACCTCACTAATAAATCTTCATGGGGGGGGCAAAGTAATCCTTTCAGCCTTCTTCATTTACCCTCTTGCTGCATATAAAATACTACATATTTGGACAGATATACATTTTTTTTTTTTTAAGAAATAAGTCACACTGAGTCCAATGTGACTTACTTCCCAAATTAAAATGTCCAGCAATCTGGACTATTTGCTGAGATGGCAAGGAGAGCATTCAAGAGGGCATTTCGGTGAAATCTCAACTGTATGGAGAACTGGAGGAAAGAAGGGATTATCCAATCTAACAGCACAAGCCTTACTCCCAGGTATATAGGATTGTAGCCAAAGAGCAGTGCTTCCCTGTGGACCTTTAGCTTTTACCTTTCAGTTTTGAGAATCTGTCTATCATCTCCTGTGCTGGAATTTTCAGCAAGTCAGCATTTCTATACTGTTGCTGCAACAATATCCACTCTTATCCATATTACCTGTGGACTTGCTGTGAGTGAAACGGGACTTTTGAGTGTACCAGAAAAGCTTTAAAAGGTATTATTTGGGACATCAATTCAATGGAAGCAAAAATGCTGTTGGCTTTCTTTTCCTACACATACAGCTCCACCACCATCCTCCCTGCCTTGCCACAAAATGCTTTTCTACTCAGAAGCCCCACTGTGTCCAATACAGCTTATTCCCAGGAAAGTGTATAGGATTGCAGGCTTTACTGCCCTTCAAATATTCCTAATTAATGTGTGTGTTAAATTGACAAAATCTGCAATGGCTTTGCTGAAAACAGTGGAGCCACCCACATACAAGGTTGCTGGGGTTGCCAGAGTAACCCATTCAATGGAAATATCTGAACAAGGTCATTCACCACTGCAAATAACCAGAGAAGCCATGCTGTGATCCTGTGCTTCTGTGTTTGTGTTGATGCAGCTTTGTTTTTTTGTGACATTTTATATTGTTTTTAAGGTTTTGTTCAATTTTCAATTTCAATTCAATTCAATTTATTTGCTTAAAACCATAGGTCGCAATACATTAAAAGAAAAACAACAAAATATATAACAATAACCAATAAAAGCACTCATCCTTAAGATTTATGGAGTTTTGCATGGATCTTTTTTTGCGGCTTTAGCAAACTTTACTACTTGATAGGTGATAGTAACATCTGTACCGCAAGCAAACTGCATAGCTGAACAGGCAAGGGTCTATCATGCAATAGTCTAAGTATACCAGCAAGAAATTGATTCCTAGGATGTTCATACAAGGGACAACTAAATAAATAGTGAAAGATATCATCAATAACCCCTAGTCCACATAGACAAACTCTTTGATAAAAGGGGGTATTATTATATTTCCCCTCCAACCAGGCCGATGGCATACATTGAAAGTAAAGGGCCGTAAATGCTTTTCATAATGGAGCAGCAGTTAAATTTATAAAATAATTTTCCAAACCAAAAGATGTTTTATAAACATGAAACCAAAATGCAGATGACATTTGGGAAATCATACATAAATCCATCCTCTTAGAATAAAGGCTAATTTTTTCTTTGAGCAACTTCTTGATTTCATTAGTAATAAGAGTAGGAAGGGACTCTACATTGAGTCCATATTCATCCATTATAGGTCTAATCAAATTTGCCCAAGACTCTTGTGAAGGATTTTGAAGTTGTTCTAAAAAACATTTCTTTGGAAGGTGGGAATCATTCATGGAGTTCAATTTTAACCAATACCTAATGAGTGCAATATGACAGCTAGCTTCAATTGAAATCAATCCCACCTCAGCTCTTAAATATATACAATTGGCATTGCACAGGGAACAGATAAAAGAGATAATATAAAAGAATTCTGGGCCAATTCCAAAATAGGGGACTTTGTATATCCCCAGACCTCAGCCCCATAGGTTATTTGAGGAATTATTTTTTTAGCAAACACCTCAACAGCTGGAGCAACTAAACTTCCCTCATGAACTCTAGTAAATCGAAGTAAAGATTGAGTAGAATGAGTGGCTTTCAAATTGACTGCATTAAAATGGTACTTCCATGAGAGTTGAGCACTAAAATGGAGACCAAGATAACTAAAAGCACCAAGCTGTTCTATAGGTTTTCCATCAAGGTTCCATCTATGAGTTTTTCTGTTTCTCCCAAAAACTACAACTTTAGTTTTGGCATAATTAATAGCCAAATATTCTCTTATGCAATACTTACTCAATTTGAGCAAAAGTCTCCGCATACCCACAAGAGTGGTAGAAATCATTGCAATATCATCTGCATATAAAAGAATTGAGAGCTTAACATCCCAAATTGAAGGTGGAAAAAAATCTGGGCCACTCAATTCCTGTACAATATCATTAATATAAAAGTTAAAAAGAAAGGGAGCCAACAGGCATCCCTGCTGAACTCCTCTGTCTACAGGAATTGCCTCAGAAAGCAACCCATTCGCCCCTAATCTGACTCTAAGACTGGTGTTTGAATGAAGCATCTGGATTAAAAACAACAATCTTCTATCAATATTAGTCACAGCCAATTTTTGCCACAAATGGTCTCTATTAATAAGATCAAAAGCCGAACTAAAATCCACAAAAGTGACATAAATCTTCTTTTTAACCAACAGAGTATTTTTGAATCAAATGATGGAGTACAAAGCATTGGTCTATAGTGGATTTCCCCTTTTGAAAGGTTTTGTATTTTATTGCTTTTTTTTCTGTAATAACTTTTTTTCCTGAATAACTGCACAAATACACTGTGTAACAAAATTACATACATAAATAAATTCATGTTTAGGTAGGACAGTCAATAGGATATGTCTTAGAATGATAGTTTCATTTCATTCCACTATGCTCAGTTTCTATTCAATGAAACAATAACTGCAAAACATCAGTGCAATTTATCTATAGCTCATTTATTTATAGAACATTGCAAGCTTCCCCACTGTTAGCCTGGTCATCAATTCATCTTGCTTTCATTGAAATAGTCAAAGGAAGGGGTGGATTTCATACCTATGATCCTGTCAGAAACATTTTAATATCATGCCATTGGCTAGTTATTCCCTTGTTTCCTTTGTGTTGAAGAGATGTCAAAGAGACTGGTGTGGTTCTGTGCCCTTTTTCTTGGTGTGTAAGCTGTGTTCCCTTGCTGCAATTTAGATGGGCTTGTAGCTATGACTCATGTAGTCACTGGGTACATGCACCCTTCCACTCATGCCAGGAGCTGTTGGTTGCATGAAGCTTGCATGGGTATGGGTGTTTGTCATCCATGTTGTTGTGGGTACTTTTATGAGTGGTCATGGAGTGTGCGAAAAGGCTGAAATCCTTTTCTGTGAATAAGCCCCATAAACACAGTGAAACATAACTTCTTACACATGCATAGGTTGCTTACACACATATTTGTGTGTACAGTATTTTTGTTTTGCATTTTTAGTTTTCACTTATCTGCACAGCTTTACACTGGTACAAAGCCACAGATAATGTCACCAGTCTCCTGCCCTGCTCCCACTTATACCTCTTCTCTGTCCATGGCTGTCCTTTCATGGGGAAAAAATGGTGTAGTCTTACAGGTGCAGCAACAGCAGTTAAGTCAAACCGATGCAAGTTCAGACCAGGGTTGGCCCACCCACTTGCATCAGCTCACTTGCCTCCACTGCTCTTTCTCCCACCACCTAGCTGAGAAAAGGAAGAGGGGGCGAACCCTAATCCATAATTGTCCACACTTCATCTCCCTCTTCTTTTTCCTGTAAGTGGGAAAAGCCTCTTTCCGGATAAGGGGAGCATTTGACATGCTGCCTCAGACACCAGGAGACCTTGGAGGTTCTGAACAGAACCTCCTAGCTGCACCAGGGCAAGATAGAGACTAACCATCTTGCATTAGGTAAAGTTCAGTTCCAGTGTGCACCTCTATGTGCATGATTACTCAAAGTAAGCTCCACTGAGTTCAATGGAGCTTACATCCATATCACTGTTTATAGGGTTATAGCCCCAGGCCCTGCTCTGTCTTGAAGAAGATAGGACAGAATTTAATAATGCAACTCAAAGCATATTTATCCCAAAGTAAGTACCATTGTGCACAATGAACCTTACTCCCTAGTGTGCATAGGACTGCTGACATTCTAAACACATTCATGAGGGAATAAGCCCTTTGGACACAGTGGGATTTACTTTGGAATAAACATACATAGAATTGTTCTGTAAATGTGCATTGCTATTTTTGTTTACTTTTGCTTTGAGAAATATCTCTACCATATGGAGTTCAAATTCTCAAGCAAGTAGCATGCATTGGAGCAATGCCCAGAGGCCCTGTCAGGATTGGGGATCTCTGTTTTAGAGCAGCAGAAACATATGGTGGGGAGGGGAGCATTCCTTTTCTGAGCAGTCAGAAAACTGACAGAAAAGGTTCCGACTGTGTGTGCAAATTTGTTCTTCAAGAAATGCATCTTTAAAAGGCATGTTTGACCATTATTTCTCCTTCTCTGATAAGAATCTCATTTTTTTCCCTGTTATCATAAACAAAAATTTCATTGTGGTGGGCATCTTTTGTCACTTGGTGCAATTCTTTAGCCATTTGTAGTCTCATAGATGGCCAGAAAGTCCTATAACTTTTTCCGTGGTACTGGTTCCACTAGACTCCAGGCCAGCCTTCATTTCAGCCAGCAGTAAGAATCAGAACAAGGACTGGGGTAGTCACCATGCTGTCTGCAAGTTTCGGGTCCCCTAGGTACAGCAGTGCAGGGGCATAAAGGCATTCATAGTCGCAGAGCCTGAGAATCTACTCCAGGTGAAAATAAATAAGGCATCATTAGCTTTTAACCTGCCTAGTTCTTCCCACCATTCCAAGAAGTATTTGTGTGACAGGAGTTACCACATTTGCAATTGGAAAACTAGCATAGCTGGGTGTGGAGTAGAGCCAGTGTTTTATGTGGCTGTGGGGCTCAAAACTGATATGCTTGGAGCTTGGCAACCCAGAAGTCAGCGATGACATGTGTCATTGCCAAGCGTCCTAAGGTGCAGCAACACTGTTATGGAAAGACTCCATACAGCGACATGAAAAATAAGAGGGAACACTGACTAGCACATCGTCCTGATGTGCTAACTTTTTACTTGCAGAAAGCTGAGTACATGAGAGAGCAATTAAAAGTGCTATCCCTCACCTCCAGTCTGAACTTGAAATAATACAATCCACTCTACCACCACACCCTGCTGCGTGTGTTAACTGGCCGAAGAGGCATCATTTCTGATATTTATCAGTGAGCATCGCAGAACCTCATTTTATTTTAATTTGAAAAACATATCCTACCAAACATCCTGATAAAGCTTTCAAAGTAATTTACAGTCTTTAAAAAGCTCAGTCAGGTTAAAAAAAAATCTAATAAAATGTAATGAATTAGGCACCAAAGATTTAGCCATAGTATAAACACATACTAATATGAATTATAAGTCCAGTACATGGGCTCAGTGTAAAACCTTTATTGAAAACCAGAATGAACATGTGTAGAGCACACATGCACTCACTTTTCAAGGCAAATACCACTTTCTAAGAATTTCTTTTTGTATAACTGTTAATGTGAGAGGCATTTGTGTAGGCTTTTCCACTGCAGCCTTGAGAAGCAACTATTTTTATTAGCATGCCTGATCTTGTCTGATCTTAGAAGCTAAGCAGGGTCAGGCCTGGTTAGTACTTGGATGGGAGACCGCCTGGGAATACCAGGTGCTGTAGGCTTATACCATAGTCTTTCGAGATTGAAGGTTGCCAACCAACCATTTTTATTTATTTATTTATATAATTTATATCCTGCCTTTCTATCCAATGAAGGGCACTCAAGGCAGCTCACAATTAAAACCATATTAAAAACATAAAATATACATATATGTGTAAAAGACATTTAAAAACAATAAAATCTGAATCCCGAATTAAAATACATTCAAAAAGTGCCATGTCTCCTGCTGTCAGTATAAAAGGCCTTCCTGAATAGAAAGGTCTTAAGCCCCTGCCAAAAGGATTCTAAAGAGGGAGCTGTTCTCAATTCCAGGGGGAGGGAGTTCCACAGACTAGGGGCCACCACCAAGAGGGCCCTCTTTCTTGCTGCCATCCTCTTCACCTCCATTAGTGGCAGCACAGTCAGAAAGGCCCCCTCAAATGACCTGAGAGGATGGGTTGGATTGTATGGAAGGATGGAACTATACACTCAGGACCAGGGGTGCTCACACTTTTTTGGCTCGAGAGCTACTTTGAAACCCAGCAAGGCCGGGAGATCTACCAGGGGGGAAGGAAGCGTCTGATAGACACCCCCTTTAATGTATGGAGCCCCTGCTGGAGTCTAGTCAGTTTCGTCAGTTTTGTTGCTGCATGCCTGAAGAGCAGCTAAAGTGTCAGTTTCAGTGTCAGTTTAGCTAAATATGTCAGTTTCGTCTAGTCACTAGACGAAACTGACATATTAACAGTTTGGAGAGACAGGGCTCCACGATCTACTCATTTTGCCTCACAATCTACCAGTAGATCGCGATCCACCTATTGAGCACCCCTGCTCAGGACCAATGGTTCTCAAACGTTTAGCACTGGGTCCCACTTTTTAGAATGAGAATCTGTTGGGACTCACCAGAAGTGATGTCATAACAAGAAGTGACATCATCAAGCAGGAACATTTTTAACAATCCTAGGCTGCAATCCTACCCACACTTACCCAGAAGTAAGTCCCATTTACTATCTTTGTTAAAAGCATATACACAGTAGCCTGTTAAAAGTACAGATCTGTAACATTTTCCCAGATGCAGTCACATACAATTGTAGCATCAAGTCTAATACATTAAAAATAAAATATTGAAATGAATGGGGACCCACCTGAAATTGGCTCACAACCCACCTACGTAGTAGGTCCCAACACACAATTTGATAAACACTAAAGACAATTAAGTGTGGCACATAGATCTCACTGCCATCAGGATTTTCCAGGCTATTTTGCAGGTGTGACAAATCATGTTCAGGAAGTGCAGCTGGTGCAAGGCTCAAACTATTATTTTTCTGTTCCTTGTTGTAGTTGTCAGTTTCAATTTTTTTCATCCTCAGAATATGAGATCAAGCTCAGCACCACCAAATATTTTTCCCTTATGATAAACTGCAAATGTAAATAGAGCAGCTGGTAATCTTGTTGGCATCCTTCAGTCTCGGAAGACTATGGTGTTACGCTCTGAATGGTGGTTCTAGAACAGAGTATCCTTTCCAGTGCGTGAAGCCTGGGTAAAGTAGATATGGAGGATAGGCTGTTACCCATGCAGCAAATCCCCCCTCTCCACGTCACTGAAATGGTCCAATGGAAAGGCAGAGGCCAATACGGTTGGTTCCAGCGGCATCGCAGGAGTTGCCAGAACGTGATTGTGTTCAGCCACGAACTGCCTCAGGGACTCCGGCTCCAGATTTTGCCTTGAGGTTGGCTCCTGAAGCCTTTTCCATAACTGGATGTAGCCACAAGGCAGTGGAGGTTTGGGAGAGTTTTCCTTCTCTCAGATGAGCTGGTAATACCTAACCTGTAACAGCATGAGCAAAATAGATAATCTTGCATCCCTCCTTGTTTCTTGCATGGCTATAATTGGTATGAATCTTTTTGATGAACTGCCTTGCTCTCTTTCCTGTACTATGACGCATCTTGTCTTAATGGCTTTTAGAGCCATCATGGTAGGACAGCAATTAACACAAATACCATAAAATAAATAGATATTTGCCAACTGATTATATAATGTCAGTTGATTAATAATCTTTTTAAACAAGTTAACCAATGAAGTATATTTACATACAGTTGCTTCACCTTAAGTGTAATTGACTTCTGCAGATTTTACTTCATATGGGGGGGGGATTCGAGAACCTTTACTGGCATTAAAACAAATTCTAAACAAGACACAAAAAACATAAAGGTTCAGCTCACAACATAGAATTCAAGTTAGTAGAATGCATGAGGATATTTTCCTTATAACAGCTAACAAATAGTCAGCAACCAAATCAGTGGTAGCCACAGAGTTATCTTCCAAAAGGGAATGCAAGGAATCATCCGGTAAACCGGAGAAGGCAGACAGAATTGGATCTAAAAAGGTATCATGAAGTGTTTGAAGAGCAGGACAATGACACAGAATATGAACCACCGTATCGGGTTACAGAGAGCAGAATTTGCAAGTCCTGTTGTCAAACAGAACATTATGAAATCTTCCCTTGAGGACTGCAGAGGGAAAAATATTGAATCTGGCGAGCATAAAAGCCTGCCTCTTGCTTGGGTTGATTAGTTCCCTAAAATAATTAGCAACATGGCTGGAAGATAGTAATAGGCCAAAGTAATAGGGGGAGCAGGTGGGATTAATGTTAGAAAATAATAACTGGGTTTCAATTTCCAAAAGTCTGGTCTTAATGATGGAATGGACCTGATTGAGACCAGTGTCGGCAAGTGTTTCAAGGGTAATATCCAGGGATTGAAGTTTGGCTTCAAAGAGTCTAAGCCAAAAAGAGGTATAAGAATCTTTTAGAAGATCGTGAAGCAGGGAATCAGGCTGGGAATTTAAATGAAGATGCAACCAATATTTAAAGGCTAAAGACCACGCCATGGTGGAAGGGAGATGAATCCCAAGTTCCAAGGCCATGGTTGATAACCTGATTAAGTTTGGCACGCCCAGAATGTGCCTAAAAAAAGTGGATGCTACCCGGTCCAGTTCTTTATTTGCGGCCTCAATCCATATGGGAACTCCATACAGGAGTTGGCTAAGGATTTTTGTTTGAAAAATCTGAAGGGCTGCAGGGATATATTGGTTTCCACCATTGAAGTGGAACCGAGCTACAGCCTTGAGATGAAGTGTTGTAGAGGAAATGGCCAATTTCCTATGGAGAGACCAACTAAGGCGGTGGTGGAAAGTGATCCCAAGGTACTTAAAGGATTTTACTTGTTGAAAGGAATCATTACCAATTTTCCATGAGACACTCAGGACTTGGAGAAAACCAAAATTTTGGTCTTCTCGGTATTAATTACCAGGTCATTTGATAAACAATATGATTGAAACACCATCAATAAATGGCACAAACCTGGTCTAGAGATGGATAACAAAATGGTGTCATCAGCGTAAAGCAAAATAGGGAGGGGGACACCATTAAGGGTAGGGGCAAGCGTGTGCCCCTACATTATGTGCCCCAGGATTATGCTCTGGCAGTGAGTTCAGGTAAGATAGGGAAATGTCAGGTCCCAGGAACTTTCTGGGCCCCCTCCTTTGGCTCCTGGGCCCCCTTTCTGACCCTGGGCCTGGGTACAAATTACACCCTTTACCCCCCTCTCCTAGGCCCTGCTCCCAGGTAAGCCTTTGGGATGTTTGGGATTGCAGCCTTTGGCATGTTTGTGGAATTTCTTTTAAAAAAAAAACAGAGCAGCAACAGCTTGGGAGGGTTAGGAAGGTTCTTCTTTATAATAAATAAAATTTTAAACTTACACTATTGTAAACTTCTAATTTACTTAATTGATTTGATTCTGTCATATGAGGGGGTGTTAAAAAATCTTCCTTCTTGATTATTTCACTGCTGGCCATGACATCACTTCCATGTGAATGACATTGCTTGTGGTGGGTCCTAACAGACTGTTGTAAAGCTTGGGTCTCAGTGCTAAAAAAAGTTTGAGAAGCACTGGCCTAAACCATTCCTATTGCATTCATCATGCATAAACAGGTTTCCTCAGAAATAAATAAGAACTGGGCTGCAGATAAAGTCAAAGCCTTTGTCTGTTGGAGCATTTTGCAGGCAGGCAGGCAGGCAGACACCCCCCCCCCCCCTTTACTAGCCTGAAGTCAGGCTAGTCATGCTCAGTAGATTTGCTCTCAGGTCAGATCGAGGTGGGCCAACTTTCAACTTTAGGGCTCCTGGACCTTTAACAATTGTATAGAATTGCCATCTTGTCACAGATGAGAAGCTCCACCTGCTGAAATTCTCCCTCCTGCACAAAGGTCCAGGAGCCCTAAAGTTGAAAGTGTGCAGACCCCTGGGTTAGAGGAGCATAGCCTGACCCACAGCACAAGCCTGTGTATGCCTACTCAGACTCAAGTGCCACTGTGTTCAATGGAACTTACTCCCAGGAAAGCTTGCATAGGCTCTCTGCCCAAGTATGCAACCCCAAGAGGCAGGGACGAGATCACGTGCACAGAAGCAGCCGCTGGACGGCAGGCAGCTCCTCCCCTTAGTGGGCGGAAGGGCAGGCGCTGGGGCTTGCTCGCCTGTGAGCTCGAACGCAAGAGACAATTGAAACAGTTGCAGCAGTGCGGCCGCCTCGCTGGGATCCGGTTCTCTCCCCTGCAGTGGGGGCAGCCCGTGAGCACAAAAAGGGCGGGTAAGGCTGGAAGGGTCTTGGCAGGGGGTGGGGGGACTCATTGGGCTTTCCTTGCGGGGAGAAGGGGAGAGCGGGGGGGGGGGTTGATGATACCACTTAGGGGGAATGTAGCCCTCTTCCCTACCCGGGATCTGGAGAGGGTTCCCCACCCTATGACTTGGCACTTTGATCTCAGTACAGCAGTTCAGTGACTTGACCAAGGATGCAATCCTAGCCACACTTTCCTGGGAGTAAGCCCCATGGGACCCAGTGGGGCTTACTTCTGAGTAGACATGCCTAGTCTTGTGCTCTAAGTCTTTGAGAAGTCAGGAAGGGGCACCCCTCTCCTAAAGCTTGGTCAGGGGGAGTGGGTGGTCTTCTTCACTGGGGGGGAAGGGTGAAGCAGATTTTACACCCAGGGGAGTGCACGCAGCACTCAGTTATATTTGTGGAGTGTAGGGGATGAGCACTGCACATGGTGATGATGTGATGTGTATTTGTGATGGCCACTCATGTGATGTGTAGGGGACGATTGCTTTGCTATCTGTAACCATTCTAATGGGCGATAGTTATCTTTTTTTTCTGGGTCTGGTGTCAGGCTGAAGCTGCTGATTCAGGTCTATGAGGTCTGCTGCTGCATTCAGCGAGAAGCTGCTTGTTTTTCCTCTCCTCTGGAATGTACACATTTATGATACTGACAGCACAGCCTTATGACAGTTGACCAAAAAATGTGCACACCTTGGGTTTGCTGTACTGGGTTTGGCAGGATTTGCTCCTGAGGTGCGTATAGGACTGCAACCTTACAGCCCAGTGATTGTCAACCTTTTTCATTTCACAGCACACGGACAAGACACTAAAATGGTCAAGGCACACCACCAGGTTTTCTACAATTGACAAGGTACACCATGCTGCTAGTGGGGGCTCACATCTCCCATTGGCCCTATTAACAAATGACCTTCTACCAAATACATGTGAAACACCTGTGGACCACTCGTGGCACACCAGTGTGCCATGGCACAGTGGTTGAAAATGGCTGTTACAACCTGAGCTGAGCAATGTTTGCTCAGGAAACAACTTGTGTGGCAAGTGTTTCAACGTATGTTTATTACGCAGAGTTGTTTAAATGCAGAACTCAGGTTTGGTCAAAAAGTTGTCCTTATGTTGCAGGGATAGTTTATTGTCCAAGCAATAAACTTGAACAATAAAGTTTGTCCAATACCAAAGTATTTTATAGCTGGAAAAATGCTCAACTTCCCTCGGGTAACTCATTCACTACTTTTGTGATGGTAGTGTCAAAATGTAGCTCTCCTAAACACTGCCAGTCTCTGACTGAACATTTATTTGTGATGTGACCTAGTGATAAGTGACTTGATTCCCCCCTTTCACGCATGTATGATTGTAAGACCTCTTGCATGTTGTGTATCTGCGTGACCTCTGTCTCTAGGAATATTTCCATGCATGTTCACAGTAATGTAGCAGCTAAGAGACTAAGCTGTGAAGCAAGAGGTCTTTTTTCTATAATTATACTTTTATTTTAAAACACCAAAAATTAACAAATGCAAACTCAAAAAGTTGGAAATAAAAATAAAAGTAAAAACAGGTTTTGAAAGTTGTGTGGCAAGTGCGGAGTTCTAAATCTGCATTTCATTGTTCTACCAAATCATATAGCATATTAGGTATCTTATCTTAAATGGTCTATTAGTTATTTAAAATACATTTTGAAGAACAGAGAAAAAATTGTCTATGTATCTGCTCATCCAATCCATAATTCATTTGATCCATTTTCCCCTTCACATGCAGGAAGTCCACAAATGGTTTCCAATTGTACATAAGTCTTTTACTGACTTCTCTTTAAGGAAAATCGTAAGTTCATCCATTTCAGCAATATCTTTACCCACCATTCTTCAACTGGAGAAAACCAGGAGGTCTTGAATCAATTCCTTCTTCTCCCATGAGTTCAGTGGGTAGCCTTGGACCACTTTGTAGTGCCTCCTTCAATTCTCCAGCAATATGGGTATAGTAAAAAATATGGGCTCACCTTACTAACAGCCCAATCCTATCCACACTTTCCTGGGAGTAAGCCCCATTGACACTACTGGGACTTACTTCTGAGTAGACATGTATAGGATTGGGCTGTGGGTTATTGTATGTATTATATGGTATTACTGAGGTTGCAGATGTGAAGCAGCTTGTGCACTTAAAAATACTATATAAATAAAAATACTATATAAATATTATGTATTATAAAAAATATTTCACAGTGGCAAACTGCAGCAAAGTCAGTCTGCAAAGCAGTTCTGTGCCCTTCTGTGACTCTCTTTTTAACTGTACAGTAGACTTTATAGTTTCAATAGTTTAAATTTCCCTGGAGGTTGTGTTCTTTTCCTCCTATTCAGGAAAATACATCTATTCACATCTTTCAAAAGGAGGGGGTAGATGATAGCCCCTGCAGCAAGGCTACTGCATCATTCAGAAAAAACTTTTCTTTTGACTATTGTATGCAGAATGGAGATTGTGCTATTGGTATTGCAAAGAGTGCCACACAAATGCTATGATGTAGTCTAGACATGCTTTGACAGATTGAGCAGAAAGACTAACATTTAGATCCCCTTATCAACTGGGGCAGCATTATCAGGGGACCAAGCAGCATCAGCCATACTATTAGGGGCTGATGCTGCATACACCTGCATATCTTCTCATGTGATATACAACATCATCTGTCAACAGTGTTCTTCTGTCATGTACGTATGGCAAATAAAATAGATCAACCTCTTTGGAAGAGGATAAATGGACAACACTGGGCGCAATCCTAACCCCTTATGTCAGTGCTTTCCAGCACTGACATAAGGGCAATGCAGCTTTGAGGTAAGGGAACAAACATTCCCTTACTTTGAGGAGGACTCCATGAGAGACACCCAACTGCAGGATGCAGCACATGTCCCATTGGCACCGCTATGCCAGTGCTGGAAAGCACTGACATAAGGGGTTAGGATTGCACCCACTGTCAGACATCAGAAATGGTTACACTCAGAAATCTATGAAGGAGAATCTTGACCTTGCAAGAAACTCTATCTGGGACATGCTGGAAGTCCTCAACAAAATTGTTTCAAAGGGAGACTCCTATATTAAACAATTTCTGCCAAATGTTGCATACATGCAACAGGGATAAAATATGTGCCCTGGTGAGCTTAGCAGAAATGGGTTAAGTTGTTGAATTGAAGTAGATCTTGCATTGAGGAATTTGGTATCAGAAGATTGTGTGCATGATTAGGTCACTACAGAAAGTCAAAAGTGAGTCACCTTCATGTTGAATGAATCTTGTCTTTGGTTGGTTGGATTCCTCATAATATACTGAATAATAATGAGAATATACTGAATAATAATGAGACACAGCGCACTTTTCTTTCTTGCATTATTTAGTGATTTTCTTTAAACTTTGGGAAATTGTGTTTTTCTTTCTGCTCACTCTCTCTCTCTTTCTGTGTTTCCACCCTTTTTGGTAAAAATAAAGTAGATTCAACTTAAAAGAACAGAGATAAAGAAAAAGGGAAAATATATACATACAGACAGCTTTAAAAAAATTATACAGGGAAAAAAGTGTTGAAATCTACATTATAAACCTTAATCCATAGACAGTAAATATACTATACACATACAGTACAGTACAGTACAGAACTATACATATATAGTACAAGTGGGCGCACTGTATTTGAGGATTTAGGACCCACAGATTCCAGT
This sequence comes from Tiliqua scincoides, assembly GCF_035046505.1. NCBI lineage: Eukaryota > Metazoa > Chordata > Lepidosauria > Squamata > Scincidae > Tiliqua > Tiliqua scincoides. The sequence goes on along the minus strand of NC_089821.1, from coordinate 152,140,416 downwards.
ATCCGTGGGTCCACCCACATTACAAGGGCCCCTGAAGCCTGCAGATTTCATTATCCACGGGTTTCCTTATTCTGTGAGAGGGGTTCTGAAATGGAGCCCCTATGGGTAATGAGGGTGACCTGTATGACTTCCAAATGTCCATTTGTAGTTGTTGTCTATAAGCCATTTGTTCAAATGCGGATAACGTTAAAAGGCAGGCCTGCCCTTTATGGTTGTGCACTGCCCAAGGGCACCACATTTAAAGAGACACCATACACAGGAATGGTGGATGGAATGCCGGTGGAACCTCACTTCCAGCAAGGAGGAAGGGGTGTCTTTTTCTGATGCACACAAAGGAGCCATATGGGCTGGGTCAGCCCTACTAAAAGGTTCTCAGTCCACTGGGTTATGACAGGAGGGTACTTATCATTCCAATACTTTGTCTTTTATCAACAGTGAGAGCACTGATAGTTTTTGTCCTCCTTTTTAGCTTCTACACTACAGGCCGTTAATTCAGAAGGACATACGTATCCACACCTATCAATGACTTTTGCAATATAACAATTAATAATTACTTCTTCCCAAAAAACTGTATTTCTAAACAAGACCACATCATATATGTAAGTGTTGTATTCCCCGTGTTATACCAGCAATAAGATTCTTTAATTAGCCCTTTGCTATAAAGACACTGCGATGTCCAGTATACCCTTAAAATAATTTTTGTTGGATTATTACAATCTCAGATCCCTAGGTATTGTTGGAATATTTAGAGCCACTTTAAAATATGGGGTTCTTTTTCTTGGTTGGTTCTAAAAGTAAAATTACATAATTTTGCATGTCAATAAAGTTTGAATTTATTTATATACAGCCAATTATCTTTGTACACAAATTTGCTTATCGATGAGGGACAAAATTGCCACCTGCCCTGTTCTTGTTGTTCATGAATATTGTGTTGATGTACTCAGAACAGGGGAGGGCACAGCACAGCTATGAGCAGACAGATGGGGGAGAGGGAGGTTGTGGGAGGTTGCATCTTGTCAAGCTAGGTGGGTCTGATAGGGTGTTTTTAAAAAGTAGGTCCCGATGCTAAAACATTTTGAAAATGTTCAGTATGTGGCTGTCAAATTCCTAATTTTTTTGGGGGGTGGGGGGGTGGGGGCCATATTTCATGATAAGGATGTCAAAAACAATGGCAGAGAAAGTAGAGAAGCGATGGCAGAGCATTGTCTTTGTAAAACGCCTACATCCATAGTTGGTAGGCAACCTCATTTGATGCTCTGTCTGTGCGTGTGCTTTTTAAAACTGTAAATTTGACGTTTCTCACAATTCTCTAGCAGAACTTTTTAAATTGCTGCAGGTTCTTCTAGTGGCTAGCTTATATTGATAGCTGAGTTATAATGTACCTGATTGGAACTTTCTGCCACTTTAGTATATATTGCCAAGCAAATCTACATAAATCTTTTTCAGACTCATGATTGCTATGACTATAAGAGTGGAGTTTGGCTTGCATTACAGTTCTGATGCTGGAATGCTACTTAAGTGTTCTAGCAGCAAAAACAACAAATATAAGCTTGGATGAGTGAGTACAGCTATAATTGCAGTGCAGAGGAAATGGAGTGGGTGAGAAGGAGAAAAAACCCATAAAGTTCTAAGGTTATTTCAAGTGCTGGTTTCTTCAAATTTGTCATATTTTTGCTATGTGGGTGTCGGACTTGCCCCATTATGCAAGTGTTCTGGTCTCAAAGGGAAATATTTAAGAGCATTATTAACTATGGCATTCAAGCTTGTGAGGGGTCCATGAGGGTGGTGGCTTTGGGGTTCCTTTCATCCTGAGTCAGCTGCTACTGCTTCTCTCCCTCCATTCAAGAATGATTAGCTTTGAGTTCCTTGCCTGCTGCCTTGAAACCTGAAAGTTTTCCTACTTTCTGTTCTCTTTGCATGCTCCCTTGAAGCTCAGAAGTGCAGGACTTCCAGTTTCACCTGAAGTCCTGAACTTCCATGTTTCAAGGCAGTGCATAAAGGAGAGCAGTAAGATGGTGTTTTATAGTCGGGGCTAGCTGTCTTGAGCTGGTATCAGGTGGCATTCTAGGTTATGTCACTCCAGTGGCATTGCATTTGATCCTAAAACAATGCTGCTGTAATTATTCTTATTTAAGTATCCTTGGCATACACAAACTTATGGTGTCAAGTCTATTATGAGCAGTAAAATTAGTTGTTACAGAAAAGTTGGAGAAGTTCAAATCCAGGCATACGCAAGGAGTGGAAAAGTAAGGTTCGGCAAATAACTTAAGCTGCAATGCTAAGCACACTTGGGAAGAAACACCATTAAAAACCAGTGGAACTTACTTCTGAGTAAACATGGTTAGGATTGCACTGCTAACTAACAGCATGAGCCAATGTATGTTTACTTAAAAGTAAAACCCAATTAGTTCAAGTGGGTGTACTTCTAGGTAAGTGTGCATGAAATTGCAGCCTAAAATTGCAATCCTATAGATACTCACTCTCTCTCTCTCTCTCTCTCTCTCTCTCTCTCTTTTAAAAATAAACCCCATTGAACACTATGAGACTTCTGAGTAGACATGCCTAAGATTGTGCTTTAGGGTATGGAAGATGAGTGAAATTTAAATTCTGTGCTGTATTTTAGCCTTTGTTTATTGGAAGATGAGTGCTTCAAATGCATTTATATACTTTTGAATTCAACTTTGTTTATACTGATGAATTTTATAAGTAGTCTGATGTGTATTAGCGTTTATGTGTGCTGTTGTACATTTTGTATGGACTAATTTTATATATAAAAAGTGGAGGGGAGTACTAAGTTCCAGGTTAAACAGCAGGAAAAAGGAAACTTTAATGAAAGTCAGAGACTGTTTTCCTGTGTGTTCAACCTAGAACAAATGCTGACTGAAACATCTGCCTGCAAAAACTCATGACTCAGTACTTTTATTTGTTGTAGTAGAACGGCAAAAGGGTGCTGTAGCACAGTTAACATTTCTAGAATCAGGTTTGTTAATGTGCAGTTTTTTCTTTGACCAAATGTAGCGCTGTTACAAGCTGCATGCTGTGAAGTCCTCCGTAAAATCCGTTTTCAGCCTTGAACTGCTTGGTGGCCTGGAGGCAGGTCCTTCTTTCTCTCAGTCAGAATTGACTGCCTGCCATATAGGAATAGTAATATGGATTTAGTTAACACAGTTGTCCAAAGGAATGCTGAAGTTATTATGTGAAGTGCTTTGGATAGCATAAGGTTAAAAAAATGTTATGTACATAATCATGAACATGGTCATGTTCTGTTGTTATGGAACACTGTCATGTTCCGCATGTCACATCTTCAGCTCATACTGTTCTGTACTGTATGAAGTTCTGAACTGTCCTTCAGATGTTTACACCCTCCCACTTCTGGCATCTTCTGCCTTATCTGCTCTTCCTGCTATTGATTCTAGACAAACTTTTGCTTCAGTTCTGGCTCAGTCATTTTGTTGGATCCAGGAGAAAGGAATAGTACTGTGGTGGTTAGTTGCTAGGCAACCTGTGGCAACCCCCTTTGTCCTGAACTCCACAGAAGGACCAAGAAAGTAACTCTGAGACTACTGATAATGTTAGGCAGGTTGCTCTAAGAATTATATTCATGTCCCGTTGACAAGCCCATCCTTGTTTGTGTATTGTGTCTTCAAGAGGTTTGGCCTTAATTCTTGGCCACCTGAATTGTTTGGTTGGTTTGGTTACCTGATCAGATTTAGAATAATAATATCCATATATTCCAGGTCTTTGCAATTTGTTTTTCCACAATAAACCTATTTTGGCTAAAGGGTGGGGTATGGGAGACTCAGCCCCTCATGAACATTCTTTCCACACACCCAAAGTCTACAAACTGCTTTAGTTTCCACGTCTGTCTAGAAGCCACAGTATGCTTGATATCTTTTTGGAATAGGAGTCTCCTCTGGCTTCTCAGCTCAGTTGCAGTGACAAGGGCAAGCAAGATGCAAGCCATTGCTCAATGCAAGTATATACGTACAGGTATAGATTTTGACTCTGTGAAAATCGATACAGGTTGGGTGAAGGCGAGCCACTGGATTGGAAGGCCATTTTCCATGGAGACAATTAAAGGTGTTTATCTGTACACTTTGAGGTTATTCGAGTTTGTTTCTATGAGGTGCTAAGCAGCTTAGCATTTTAGATTCCAATCCTTGTTTGAGGTTATCTTGGAATATTTCTTCCTTATTTTTTATAAGCACCTTATTTACTGAGATGAATGCCCTGTTTTTTCTCTGATTTTTGCTGGGGTTCTTTTTTTTCCCTATTTTTGGACACTAACTCCCCAGGAATTCCTGTGCAGGTTCGTCAGTCGGAGTTGCTGGAAAATTATCCTGCAGCACTTTTGTATGGATTTGAAAACCCTGGCCATGTGCTGGATGTGGAGTCAGCATCCATCTTCCTGTGTGGGTTAGCTATTCAGCTTAATAACAGACCTAACTTGCCCATTGGGTAGCAAACCTCTCTGTCTAGGTTCAAGTGATGGGACGGGGGTACCAGGTATGTTCTACTCCTCCAATCGGATAAGTTAATTACATCATCCAGGCAAGGTTATACATTCCCAAGCCCACAGGAAGATTGGGTTGTTCTCTGCTAGTGACTGAGTGGCTCTTTCATTGGGAGCCCAGAGAAGAGCACCCCCTATTCCCCACATGTGCAAGGACTGGAGCTTTCTTGAGCAATATAAGTAGTTAAAGCTAGGGAGAGTCTAACTCAGATTGTGTGATGCAGTGTTTCTCAAGCATTTAGCACTGGGACCCACTTTTTAGAATGAGAATCTGTCAGGACCCACCAGAAGTGATGTCATGACTGGAAGTGACATCATCAAGCAGGAACATTTTTAATAATCTTAGACTGCAATCCTACCCACACTTTCTCAGAAGTAAGTCCCTTTTTACTATAATTGTTAAAAGAATATACATAGTAGCTTGTTAAAAGTACAAATCTGTAACATTTTCCCAAATGCAGTCACATACTGTACCTTGGTAGCATTTTAATAGATTAAAAATAAAATATTGAAATGAATGTGGACCCACCTGAAATTGGCTTGTGATCCACCTAGTGAGTCCCAACTCACAGTTTGAGAAACACTGGTGTAAAGGGTTTACATTATTTTACTAGTTTGCTAATTTACTCCAGCCCAGTTAGCAACTTTCTTGACATAGGCTGTGTGGGCTCTTTTTGAGTAGCAACCCAGCTCCAACTGCTGTGTTGCTGGTTATTGCATCCATTCAATCACACCTTTCCATTGTGCCTTCTAGCCAAGTTCAGGCAGCTTCCATTTGTCCTTTTACCCACCTGCTGTTACAAAAGCAGATACAAAAGCCCATTTGTCCTTTTACCCACCTGCTGTTCTTCTCCAATTTCTTTAATTCCCTTTTCTTTTGGATCTTTAATAAACTAGTGATGTGTTTGTATGTCTAGTCCATGTTTGCAAGTAACTTGGGGGCCCAATCCTATCCAACTTTCCAGCTCCAGCGCAGCCACAATGCAGCCTGGAGGTAAGGGGACAAATGTTTCCTTACCTTGATGAGGCCTCTGTGACTGCCTCCCCACTACAGGATGCAGCATGCGCCCAACTGGCACAGCAGCACCGGCACTGGAAAATTGGATAGGATTGGGCCCTTATATGTCACATCTCTTTGCTCTGCACACACTATTGTTTGTTTGATTTTTAATAAGAACCCTTGAGGTTCAGCATTCTCCTGGAAGGGGAGTTTTTTCCCAGACACCCCTCTTCTGCTTGGTCTCTGTAGCCTGGGATGGTGGCAGCAGATACAAACTACCATGGTTTTTGCCCCCGTTTAGCTGCTGGTCCAATAAAGGGATCATGGGGCGCAGGAATGGGTGCAGGCATGCTCACCAATAGGTCCTACTCCACTTAGTCAGCCAGCCTTCTCCTGGGAGTCTCTTCTCCTTTCCCTGACGGCCATCAAAATGGATGGAGCTTTACCCAAAAGACAAGCACCTACTTTTCTGACTTTCAGTACTGATAATTGGAGAAAACAGAGAGGGGAGAATGGTTTGGAGTCAGGGATAAACAAGGAAAGCATATGTGATTGTTTTGGTTACACATACTTCACTTTCTTGTGGCTGTTAATTTGTAAGATCTGAAATGCAGCTGTTTTTAAAGCAATCTTGGCTTCCCATGTTTTTTGGCAAAATGCCTTGGAAAGCATATCAAGCTCAGTATGAACCCCTGTCAGTTTACTGGCTCAGCAACAGCTTTTTATTGAGAACTCTGGATTTTCTTCTTGTCATGTATACCAATAAAATGACTTTATGTAAGTTGTTTCTGACACACACACTGCACACTTTGCAGAGTGGAGATGCTGTTAAGAGACACCATGCTGTTTGCTTGTCCTGATTAAGCTGTAGGTTGGTGTTTGCCATGAGGTTTTATTGGCTGTGTCTGTAGTAACATTGCATTGTAACCTTTTTCTGCAGCTGTGACTAGGGAAGAGATGAGACAATGATGTCACAACTTAAAGCGCAAGCAGCTCATGTTCTTGACTACAGTGTGAAGGTAGAGTTGATGGTTCTTGTACTATAGGTGAGACTACACTCCAGCACAGCTGCAGGATTGTCTGTGGCATTGTTTCAGTGTGGAAATGCATCTCTCAGAAGGGCCATAACCCCTTTGTGGTTTTATTATGTATGCCAGAAGTTCCCAAACTATGGATTTGTTGACCACCAGTGTGTCACAACTCAATTTCTTGTTGTTTGTGAAACTGACGGGGTAGATTAGGTTATGTGCATTAGTGATTAAACAACCTGCTACTGGGGGAGGGGAACACTGCTGCCCAATCACCATTATAGCTACAGAGACTTGAACAGATGGTAAAGTGAAACTTTTTTTTTGGTGGGTCTCGATGGTAAAAAGTTTGTGAACCACTGGTGTAGGTCTTTGGATCCATAGGTGTCACTGAGGCAAATAGAAACCTTGCACTTGCCATTTGTGGTGTTGGCAAAGGTAGGAGTTGCTTGGCAAAGTAGGCCAGAGCCAGTCAGACTTCACCTATGGTGGCATGGGACACTGCCTGCTCAATTTTAAATGATACTGGTCTACAGGAGCAGGTAGCTGTGGTTCACCATTCTACCAACTTATTAAACTCTCAAAAGGCCACAAAGTACAAATTAAATGAATATCTGGTTCTTTTTTTAATGAAATGCAGCTGTGGAGCAGGGGTGGGAGCTGTTAATCTAATCAGAGCACTGATGAGTGTGTGTAGCCCTTCCTCCCTGTGTGGTTTTCCCACTCAAAAGCACCTCCCAGTTGCCATTTACCAGGGTGGGGGAAAGCACTATTTTGAATGGGAAAACAGAGGAAGAAGAAAGGGTTAAACTCCCCCTTCACCACTGCTCTGATCAAATTGGCAGTGTACCTCATGTCCCCGCAGCTGTATTTCATTAAAAACAAAAACATCATGGGAATCCAATCTCAGATCTTCTGCATGACATGTAGCTTTGCCCAAATACATTAAGTAAAATTCTCCATGGAAAAGGGAGACTTCATCTTCTAAACCAGGGGTCTCCAAGTGTTTTGGCCAGAGGGCTGCATCAAATGTCTGGCACAGTTTTGAGGGGCAAAAAAAAATTTAAATATAAAATTTATATAAATTAGAGATGGAACTTAGATGTGTGAATAAATGAATGAATGGGCTCATTCATTCAAATTCTCTGGCCTTAGAACAGGGGTGTCCAAACCTTTTGGCAGGAGGGCCACATCATCTCCCTGGCACAGTGTCGGGGGGCCAGGGAAAAAAAGAATTAATTTACATTTAAAATTTGAATAAATTTACCTAAGTTTACATAAATGAATATATTAAAGATGAACTTATATGAACGAATAAAGGTCTTGCAATAGCTCAAGGCCTATAAAAGGCCTTGCACAAAGCAAGGCTGGCCTTTCCTTTGCTGCTGCTGCTGCGTCATAGATGTGAAACAGCAAGCAGTGGAGGAAGCCCTCGTCCCACAGCTCACGCGAGAGGTCAGTCACCCTCATGCTGAGATCAGTTGAATTGGGCCAGTGTGGGCTCCAACAAATCTCCGGAGGGCCAGAGGCTCACTGGGGGCTCCCTGAGGGCCGCATTGAGAGACCTCGAGAGCCGCATGTGGCCCCAGGGCCAGGGTTTGGGCACCCCTGCCTTAGAACACCCTCCAGATGCAACCAGAGCACAGGTCCAGTCATGTTTGGCAAAGTGGGCCAGGGGCTTTCAGGGGACAAGAGGCTGGTCGCGGACCAGATAGAGGCTTGTTGTGGGCCGCATCTGGCCCCCAGGCCGGGGTTTGGAGACCCCTGTTCTAAACCATGGCACATAATGCTGGCTTCTTACTTGCAGGTCCAGCCCTATGGCTCCACTACTGCTGCTTGCACAGGCAGAAACTAATCTGTGTCCTATTCTAGTCAGCAATTTGACAACATGATAATGCTGAAAGCATTGCAAGGTCAGCTGGTGAGAGCTGGTGTAGTGTAACAGCTAAGAGACTGAGCTGCAAATCAGGACTTCTGTGGCTCATATCTTGCCTCTTCTATGAATTCACTAGGTCGTGTTAGGCATGCCATTCCCTCTCAGTGGTGGCTGCCATACAGAGACAATAACATTTTTTTTAAACTTACAGGGTTGTTGTAAGAATTCCATCATGATAGTGCAGATGAAGAGTTTTGCACGCTCAGAAAGTGTTATACAACTGTTAAATGTTCCCTTGCAAATAAAACTTGCAGAATTGCCCATGGTTACAGCACATTTGCAGCAGTGTCCTAGCTGATACAGCACCTTCTGTGTGCCCCCAACCCATTTCCACATTTGTTATGAGGGGATTTTTTACCCACTTGTGTTCCATGTACCCAACTATTTGGGGGAGTATTTTTTTTGGGGGGGGGGGAGGGAATAGTGGTGATCTGTGAATGCAACACAATGACTGATGGAGCTCTGCCATAGCTCATAGAGCCTCAAGTGCACTCCTATTCCTCCTTAAGCAGTAGGAGGCAGAGGTTAAGATCAAACTGTTGCTGGAAATTCATCATCTGTAAAATTGCTTGGGAGTTGGAGACCTTCTTGGAGAAGCGATCTGTATTGCAGACTTTGCAGGTTCAAAGCTGCTGTCTAGTCAAGCCATTTCTGCCCAATGTTGCATATGCACAATGGGGATCAAATGTGTACACCTGTGGGCTGGGCAGAAATGGAATAATTCATGTAGCTTGTGTGCATTACATTTTTTTTTTCCCAATATCAGGTGGAACAGCATGCAAGAAGTAAACAAGTCTGAAACTTTCAAGCAAGGATGGTATGTGTTAAGTATTCTTGGTTTACCATACATTTTTTAAAATTAATAAGCCTTCTATGCTGGAGTTGAGTGTGCTCTGTGGGGCTGATGCAAGTAGGCTGTTGCCTAGGCTAATGTACAAACCCCTGGGAACTTGTGAGGAAACCTCACTGAAATTAGTACATAGGATTTGTCCAAGGAAACAGCCTTGCGAAGCTTGCACACAAAGTCAGAGTTGTACATCTGGCTGCCTGTGAGCAAGAAGCAGTGTTTTCTATTAAAGAGCAAAACCATTCTCCGCCCAAGATCTTGGTTTTGCAATGACAATATTTTTTTTCCACAATAGCTCTGTGTAGAGCAGATGAACATGTGCTTCCTGTACATGTGGCAATATGTTCTAGGAGCAGCAAATGTTTTCTGGGAGCTTATATGATTGCACATATGTTTACTAGTAAACATAAGAGCCTGCTCTGCTTTGTAAATTTTACAGCCCAATTCTATGGGCTGTTTACGCTGCTGGAATGAGCATTCTCGCAGCTTCACAGTTGTCGCAAATTCAACAACATCATGAGCATGGCCTGGCTGCCGTCACAAGTGACAAACAATCAGCTCCGCACAACGATGGTATGGTGCTGGGTTGGTCAGATGGGAACACTGTCCGACAGCCCATACCTGTCAGAAGGCTCACTCAGTGGGGTTGAGGCCTGAACCGGTAGCAGTAGTGCCCAGTGCACAATCAGGATACCATACAGGACCCAGTTAAGGGATTTGCACCTAGCAACCTGGTGGCACTGTTCATGTTTCCAATTTAGTCCGCTTGCTGCAATCAAAGTATATCATGCTAGATTTGTCAGCATTCAACAGCTATCTTTAAGATCCCTTAAAAACAGAGCCAGAGCTTGTTAGTGAGCCAAACCACTTAAGACCCGATTTCAACTTGTATTTAAAACCAGAATTTAGGTGTCAGGAGCAGCAAGCTTTGGGATTATGCATCCCTTCCTGTTTGTTTTTGCAGATATATTCCCCCTGCCCTCACTACTTGGATTTGGCACTGTGTATGGCTGCTGCCAACCAGATTCAAAGGAAACCAAATACTGCACACTGCAAGTTAGCTGCCTAAACTTTTTTTTTTTAAGTGATGATATCTTCTGACCACACATATAGTAATTATTTAGGCTAGAGTTTTAAACCTGCTTATATGGATGTAAATAGTAGTTGCTTTTGGTAAACATGGTTATCTGTTATTCAGGGAAACTTCATATCTCTTCCACAGCTGGCTTGATCCAAAATATAATGGCTTATGAAGCAATGTTAAGAACAAGATATGCACAAATAACTTCTTGAAATAATAGGAAACTGTTAGAATGGCTGGTTCAGATTTTATTAATTGCTGGTAGTCATGTGGTTTACCTCAAACAAATGGGTAACCTATTGCAGCTATCTTCAAGGTAGCGCTGAGAAGGACCAGGGCCCCCTCCAGGAATCTAGCATTCTCTCAACCCCAGGAACATGTCAAAATCCCACATACTACATGCCACTACCATACATGTAAAGTAGGTAGCATATATACAACAGGTTAATGCCATATATATGAGGTAGGTTCCAGCCACCACCATCTCTGTGTAGTGGGGATATGAAGCAAGTCTTCCACCTAACTGTGCGTCCGCCTGTCCACCAACAGCCCACATGCTGAGTTCCTTGAGGAGGAGCATCTTGCCTGATCTCCTTGCTTTGCTTCTCTTCCTCTCTCACCCACATACCCCCAATTCCAATTGTGCAATACGTTCCAGCCTTTGTGGGTGCTGCTGTAACTGAGCAAAACTTCAGTGATCAGAGGACTGGTGATGTTTTCTAAGCAGGTTTGTTTTCATCAAGTCCAGGGAAAAGTTTTATCGGGAATTAAAATAGGACAAAAGAAAAATGAGCAATCAAATTCTATTTTGAGATCAAGAGGCAAAATTAAAGTAAAAAATTGATTATTAACTAAGACTTCCTTGACTTAAATAGGCTACTTAAACCTCAACATCCTCCTGGATGTTGAGGCAACCAAGAGAAAGATCTTAGGAATTAACTCCGTTCTACCTAGACATCATCACAACTTCCATCATGGATGTCTGGCATCTTGCACCTCTCACACATCTTGCCCCTTAACCCTATAGGTCAGCTTTCTTTTATCCCAGTTTTGTGGAGACTAGCTCTGCCCAGCTATGATAGTCTGGCCTAAACTTTACAGATACTGTATTCAGATTTCCTGCTCCCAAGTCAGTGGGTGAACCAGACCAGCATCTAAGGTGAGAAGGGATTAAGGAAGGTTTAGATCAAGACTCTTTTTTTTTTTTTTTTTTAGAAACTTGAACCAAGTTCATGGGACCAATATACATTTGAGAGGGGAATTTTAGGAGTGATATACGATCTAAAACTCTGGACAGAGTGGAGAATGTGGCAGGATGCTTAGGTCAGCCTTCAAATACATAGAGTGCTGTCATAAAGGGGGTTTCCTCAGGAAAGAGTTGTCTGCTTCAAAACACTTCTGCGTCAATACTGTTTTAAAAAATTTATTTTACAGGGTTTGCAAACCAAGAACTAATGACCAACTTCATAATAGTTCAGAGCAGAAAGGCTGTGATATTTTTGTTGATAACCTTTTTGAAGAAGCTCAGAAACTTGGAGCTATATGCACACCAGAGACTGAAGTTAAAAGTCAGGTTAGTGCATTTGGTTTTGTAAGATACATTGATTTTTAAAAAAGTTTTTATTAATGCAGTAGTACACAACATACCCTAAATATTACCCAGCCCTCAAAATCTCTAAGTACCTTAATAGAATAACAAAGTTCATTAGATCCATTCCTGGACCTCCCTTGGATACTGAACCCATGGAAACTGAGAACCTTGCAGCCTCCCCATGCCTCTGAAGGTTTCTGAGATGCACTTACAGTTTCTTGGCAAACCAGAAGTGCCTCTTGGAGGCCTCCAGGAGGACTTCTGAGGAGCAAGGAGGTTACGCACAGCCTCCCCACACCTCAGAACACCACCAGATGTTCTTCTGGAAGTCCTCTTTGGGCCCTCCAGATGCAGGTTTAGAACTCATGGTGGGTCAAATCAATGAGATCCAAGCCTGCAGAAAGATCCAAGCCTGAGGATTCACTATATGCCTGATTCCTCAGTTCCTCGGTTTTGTTTATTTATAGAGGCATTTGCACTTGAATGGGCTTTTCATATTTTAGTATTTTTGTCATATCATCACTGATGGATAAAAAAAGTGCTAATTTGTGTTCTTGCTCCCCAGGCTGATACAACTATCAGATTATGGAAAAATGGATTCACCGTGAATGATGGTGAACTCCGAACCTACTCAGATGTTGCAAATCAGCGATTCTTGGACTCAGTTAAAAAAGGGCAAGTCTGCTATGTGCACTGGGCCAGATTGCAGCTTGTATCTGGTTTGCTTCCATTCTTTGTGCCTGATGAACTTCTGATTTAGTACATTAGTACACTTGAGTTCAAGCTGTGAATTACAATGTTACAGTTACTATGCTAATATAACACTGCATAATATCTATTTCACTGATTTATTTAAAATGCTGCCTTTTCTTCCAGCAAGAAGCCTCCAAGACAGCTAGTATTAATAAGTGAAAATGAAAGCACAAGTGTAGTCAGAATAAAAGCAATAACATTTAGAAAGGCTAGCATACTGTATCTGTCACCAGCCCTGTATTAAGGCTGGAAAACAAACACTTGGCAGCATGTTGAGGCCTTGTTGCCAAAGGCTGTGTTGTGCATTGTGCGTTGGAATAGTCCAGCTCAAACACTCTTGCTCGAAATTGCTTGCTTTGGCTATATGCACTCGCATTGTGCAGCAGAGTTTTGGGCAAGGGATCATCTAAGCTAATGGCTAGTGCTCAAGAGTTTTCTGCAGGGCTTTTCAAACTGGGGCATCGCAATGCCCCAGCCTGTGAGCCCCGGCCACTTTCCCCTTAAGGGGTGGGGGCAGGGGGAAGGCAGCCACACAATCCCCAGGATTGCGTCGCTCAGGGGGCTGGAGGGACTGGGATGCACTCACCAGCCCCTGCAGCAGCCTTCCTGGGGTTTGGGGAGCCCTGCATGAGGGTCTGCAGGGCTCCCCAAGTCTTGAAAAGTAAAAACACAGCAATCGCGCTCCACTTCTGCAAAACGGGAAAAACCACCCCCGCAAGAACTTACTGCAATTCAAATTCTCCCTGAGAGTTTGTAAACTGCTGGTTTTCTGAAACAAATAATTCTATCCTAAGCAACAACAAAATTTTACTTAAACTGTCCTAAGACTTAAGGCTTTTTTAAAACCATCAATTCGTAATTTAAATAACTATGACTTTTCAGAAGCACTTGGAAATTTCACATGTAACACTGTGATGTTGTAGGATTATTCTTGCTCGTTTAAGCTGATGCTGAGTGATACTGTTAGTAGAGATTGGAGCTGAGTTCTCCAGGGTCCAAGCCAGTTGCTTAGTCCAGTGCACTACACTGCATTAATCATAGTTTAAAATTACTTGGAACTGTATTTGAAAAGACAAAAAAACCCAAGACAGTATTACCTGTACCCTGAAATAAAGTTATTGATTTTATAAGTTTTATACCTCACCTTTCAAATAAGTATTCCAGGTGGCACAGGCATTTTTAAAAACAAGATATATTAAACACTGGACAGTGGTCAATTTCACTAATGCCACAGGCTTGGTGGAATCATGTTCTTCCTTAAGGCATAGAGACTGTGTCAGACTGGATTTATTTCAGTAATACACCCTGCAATTGTGAACAACTGTACATTGCACTTCTTGAATAAAGTAGGGTCCATCAGATAATTGGTCAAAACTGGCTAAAGCCTTGTTATTCTTTGATTAAGGTTGTTTAATTAGCAGCAGGTTAAGGTTATTTCCAATTGTTTCAGTTGTTCTTGAAATATTCTGCTGCTAAGTTGCATGTCTCGTTTTAAATTGACTGTAAATATTGTTACTTATGTTATCCTGCCTTTTGGGTAGCTATACATATTTTAAAATTTAATTGATGGTGTTTATTGACTTTCTTAGAACTTGTCATGAACAATAGACATTGCGGTTTCTGGACCTAGGATCTGTACACAGTTGTTGTCAAAGCTTTTCAAGCCTTTGTTTGAAAGGCTTAATTTCACTGACTGTGCTTTGTTTTAATTAGGAAACCACACAATTATACAACTGGTGATACTATAGGCTTTGATGATAAGGAAGTGGCATGTCTCTTAATTGTATCAGTTTGTTTAAAATTTCTGTCCAAAGAAGAACTTCTTTAATGTTTGCTTTTTAAAGGGAACTGCCTCTTGAGTTTCAGAAGGTTTTTGACAAAGAAGAGGTGGCTGTGAAAGTGGATGATAAGAAGAATGAAGTGTATACTCTGAGAAAGCCGTTGTTTCATCCTTTCTCTGGACAAGGATACAGACTAGGAAGGTGAGCAGTAGCCAGATAATGAGGTTTCAAAAAAAGAATGATTTCTTTCTTTCTTTCTTTCTTTCTTTCTTTCTTTCTTTCTTTCTTTCTTTCTTTCTTTCTTTCTTTCTTTCTTTCTTTCTTTCTTTCTTTCTTTCTTTCTTTGTAGGCTTATTTTAACTGTTAAGTTATGAATGAAATTCATTCATAACTTGGTTACATATAACTTGGTTACATAACTTAACCAATTCATAACTTGGTTACAGTTGCACCCCTGCTTGCACCTGCCTAGTATGATGGGTGTCCTGACCTTGGCAGAAGCTCATCAATGAAATGATGATAAAAGAGTAAATACAGGAGCTGATATCTCCATGCCCTTAACAACTGAGGGCCCATTCCTATCCAATTTTCTAGTGCTGGTGCATCTGTACCAGTGGTGCATGTAATGCTTCTTGTGGTGAGGCAGCGGTCACAGAGGCCACCTTGAGATATGGGAACATTTGTTCCCTTACCTTGGAGCTTCATTGCAACTGCACTGGTGCTGGAAAATTGGATAGGATTGGGCCCTGAGTAGCTCCTTCATCAATCTTTATCATCCCTGTACAAATTCCCTTTGAAAGCAGGGCAAGCACTCATTAGAATGCTTTATCATCTGTCAGATTGTACTGAAAAAAAAGGTTAACCTGGCCTGCTGAACCAACCTGGCTATCACTGGCAAGACCCTACCCTTAGTGGGTCACTGAGATAAGCTGCAGTGTCAAGTAGTTGGGACCTCCCCCCACCTTCCTATGGTGCATTGGATGCTGCTGCTGCCTCCCGTAAGGGGTTCAGGGAGTGGTCCAGTCAGAAGGGCCCACAGATGGGCATGGCCCTTGACAAGTGTCCGACCTGACTGACCCAATGTCACCTCTGGGCACCATCTCCAAATCCTCAACTCAAAGTGAAGTTTCATATATACCAATAAAGGTATTGACTGACAAAGTAAAAGCATTGCATACTTGCATGCATGCACGCACATGTTGCTGGTCCAAGGTAGCAAGTGACCCAAGACATTATAGTTTTGTTTGAAGCAAACTTCTTAATTTCTTTTCTAGTGCCACACCAAGAATAATCTCTAAAGTAAAAAGAAATGTTGACGAAATGGAAAAGAGAAGACCCACAGTGGTGCTAAATAACCTGGAACCTGTCACAAGCATACAGATCTGGTTAGCAGATGGGACAAGGATAGTACAAAAATTTAATATTTCTCATAGGTAAGACCATGTCATCATGACTCACACCTTAACAGAAATGTCTTAACTAGTAATTCATTTGAATCAGTAGTCTGAGAAATATATCTAGACACTTCCAATCAGCTTCTCATTCTCAGCTTCTCATTTCACATTTGATACTTTTTTAGTTCTAAATGAAAGTATTAAATGTGAAACTTAAAATAATGCAAACAGCACAACGAAGAATTCTCAGGGCATGAAAATTAACGAACATGGTTTCCATCTGTGAATTGTTGGTATCCCAAGCTTTGAATTTCATGTTTCTTTTCAGGTTAGAATTGGGTTCTGTGAGAAGAACCTTAGGTTTAATAGCTTGACTTGATTGCATATATGAAGTTGGAGTGAACAGACTTTTGGAGTGAACACATTCAGCACTACTTGCCTTTAAATAGAATTGGGAGAGTTAAGACAGACAAATGAAAATATTTCTTTACTCAACATGTAGTTAGTATGCGGAACTCCTTGCCACAGGATGTGGTGATGGCATCTGGCCTAGATGCCTTTAAGAGGGGATTGGACAAACTTCTGGAGGAAAAGTCCATCATGGGTTGCAAGCTGTGATGGGCATGTGCAACCTCCTGATTTTTAGAGGTGGATTACCTCAGAATGCCAGATGCAGGGGAGGGTACCAGGACTCAGGTTGTACCTTGCTGTCTTGTGTGCTCCCTGAAGCATGTGGTGGGCCACTGTGAGATACAGGTAGATGGGCCTATGGCCTGATCCAGCAAGGCTCTTCTTATGTTCTTATGCCTTTGTTCCAAACTTGACAAGTTCAGAAATGTGAGAGACATTGAATTAGCGAGGGTGGGTGTGGCCTTGTTTTGGGCCACCCAACTAAGTCAAGGTTTTCCCATTCATGCCAGTTTAGTTCAGATTAGGATAGTATAGTTCAATACTTGGTTCTTATTGTGTTTTATCCAGTACTGTAGTGTAAACTATCATATTCGGTATGACATCAACTTTTAAAAATCATAACATGTGTGATCTAGAAGTTGTGGTAACTGAGAATGCATACTTTCTGATGAGTACTAATAATAGTTTGCCTTGCTAATAATTTAAATCTGTAATTACATTACCCTGCAGTTCTGCAGGGTAACAGAAGGCATCTGTATGCAACTTCGGAACCAAGATGCTTGTATGGAGTGAGGAATTGTGCTGGCTTTTTTTCAGGCAATTCTGAAAAAGTACTGCCTCAGCTCTGCTAGACACTTCGCTGTGGAAGCACCTTATTTGTCTTAAGATCCTGATCCAAAGTTGGTTTTGTAGCTCGTGGTAGCTTTGCAGTAACCTTATGGGTAGGAGTCTCCAGCATCTCAAAATACATTTTACTTAACTTCTTATTTTGAAACATTTTTCTCTTAGAATAAGCCACATCAGAGACTTCATAATGGATTTCCAAGGACCTCAAGGAAGATGCCCCTTCACACTGACCACATCACTTCCTTTTTGGGAACTACTGGATGAATCTCTCACACTGGAAGAAGCTAACTTAAAAAATGCTGTTATTGTGCAGAGACTTAAAAAAGATACTGATCCTTTCAGGAGTTTGTCCTAGCAGTCTATTGTCTGTAAAAGTCACCTAAGATACATTATGCTATAGCTGCTGTAGGGGGGAGCCTTGGAGAGGAGACAGACAATTCTCACCAAATAGATGCCCAGTGGAGTTTCCTTTACATGACCCCAAGGCTGTTAGTTGAGCTACATTAGTCAAAACCAAAAAGAAAAGAATAGCAGTATTGGAGTGTGCATTGTGTAGTAGTATCTGCAGTGCTGCTCTGAAAGTGCTTCTAGCATGTTCCAAGTCTATTCAAACGTGTCCTCTAGTTCTTTCTACATTAGGTACTTGACTCGACTGTAACAGGCAATTATTTTACCAGACCAGTCATCTAAGCTGTGTGTTCTATCAGTTAGACAGCTGCATTAGACAGTTAGGCAGTCTAGTAAGGAAACATTTTCATACAAATCATAGGCTTTTGTTTGTACTCTGACTGACTGACTGGAACACTTTTTTTTGCACTTTATGGTGAAACTTACTATTGGTTTTATGCTTGTTATTATAGTCCAAGATGCCTGAGTGTTTTCCCAGTGTTACAGCACAAAGTTTATAGTAAGCTGATCTAAAGTAATTAAACCTAAGACTTGTTTTCATACAGACTGTCAAAATAGCCAGGATAATTTGTTATTAAATGTAGACAGCATCCACTTCAACAGATTCTTCCACCAACTCATGTCTTAATCCTGTTTGTGCTGTTAGAAAGAGATCCATACATTATCCTTGATAAAACATACTTCTAAGTAAGAGTGCCTAGCACAGCAGCATTAACGTGTGACTGAAATACAGAACAATGATTTTTGCTACTGTCCACAATCAGGAAGAGTGGCCTTCTCCTGTGACCTTGTTAAGTGTAGGGAAATTCTGACATGAGGCACTTTCAAACAAGCAGTTCCAAAATATGTTCATAGATAATAAATCCTCAGAGAGAGGACTGTACCAGGTTGGAAACAGCACATTTGAATTAGCTTGCTGAATAAGAGGAATGTAGTTCTGAATAGTGAGCCTGTAGGTCTGCTTTGGCTATGTAATTAATCTAAAATTATTGGCTGCACATGCCCATGTTGCATTTTGAGGATGGGGCCTGCTCCCACAAATGGAATCAGATGTTTCTGGAGGAGTCTCTCTTTGGAGGATAATATGTGGTCAGATGTTGCATTACAAAACGTATGTTTTCAGGAAGCAGAAGCAAGTTTAAAAGTGTGTGGAGTCCTTTACTCATAGCTATTTTCAGGATTGAGGGCCCAATCCTCTCCAATTTTCCAGTGCTGGTGCAGCTGTGCCAGTGGGGCATGCACTGCATCCTGTGGTGGAGAAGCAGTCACAGAGGACAACCTCAAGGTATGGGAACATTTGTACCCTTACTGGCGCTGGAAAGTTGAATGGAATTGGACCCCCGAGTCTTAAATTGCTACATCAATTTGCTTTAAAAAAACAAAAACAAAACACATCTTTCTTAAAATGTTGGTGGTGCTTGGCCTTTCTCCAGCAGCAATAGGGTGAGGCTATCTTGTATACTTTGGTAGCATCTTCTCTTGGTCACCATTTGGATCAATTTGGCAGTGACATAGCTTCTCAGGACTCCCAAACAGGCCTGGTTAGCAGAAAGCAGGAGTTTAGCCGCTTCTCTTCTCACCCAGTGATGCACCAATAGGTAGAAAGAGCTACTGCACCTTGTTTAGCACTAGCCAGATTTGAAAAGAGAGCTTTGAAAATGATGGCAGATAGCACAATCCTATTGTTGCACTGTGCCGACACAGCAGTCACTGCACTGGCGCAAGCCATCATAAAACCACTGTAAAGTGCTTTTACACCAACTCATAAGCAAAGCAGTGCAGTGGGAAGGCCTGTGCCAGCTTTACACTGGGCTTCTTGGATTTGCAGCAGTTAAATAGCTGGCGCAGATCCAAGAAGCTCTAAAGGGCAGGCTGGGGCTTTTCCCAGCAAAAAAGGATAAATATCCCTTACCCCTAGTAGACCTCCAGCCTCCTTCTAACCTATACTGGATACAGTGAAGGCCAGGCAGCCTGGCTATGCCAGCACAAGTAAGAATTGGGCTGCCTGCCAACATTGGGGGGTGGAGATCATGTGGTATAAGAAGAAAAGTATTAGTTTTTCAAAGTTGTCTCTCATTTTTGGTTAATCTGGAATGCACAGAGAGCCAGATGTGCAGATCTATATAGTCTCCATATATTAAATGAAACTAGGTTTTGCTGATATGAACTGATGGCAACTTCCTGTTTCTTTGTTCATACAGTAAAATAAAAATATGCATGCCATGAAATATACACATGCATTCATGTAGGATAATTTCTTCCTGTGTAGACCAGCCCTTCTGTATGCAGCCACATTTACTTTTTCTTAAAAAAGCACAGTGAAATATGGATACAACTATAGTAGTCTGATGTTGTGTGTGTGTTTTATCTGCACATAGTTCAGTGTGTGTATATATTCAGCAATCATATTGTGTGTTGACGTTTTACAATTTAAGAAAACTACTTATTTTTGTTAGTTACAAAGGGCTGGTTTACACAACCAAGAAAATATGGGTAGTTTGGATCAGGCTGTGTTCCTGAAGCCTGCTGAGATCATACATTCCACCCATCTCTTTACATTTACTTGTGTGCCATCAGCTTCCCAGTTAGTTTAAATCATGGCTCTATTGCTTATGCACAATCAGGAACTGTGATTTAATTCTGGTTTGCAAACCAGAATATAAGACAAAGAGTAAGCTCTGGTTTTATATCCTGGTATGTGAGCAAAAGTTAAGCCACAGTTTCTGGCTTGGCATGAGTTGTGGAGCCATGATTTAAAGTAAACACAAATGTAAACACTGGGGCTTGTGCCAGAGCAGAGGTGACAAAGGGCCAAATCCTATCGAACTTTCCAGCTCTAGTGTAGCTGTGCCTATGGGGTGTGCGCTGCATCCTGTGGTGGGAAGTTAGTTATGGAGGCCTCCACAAGGTAAGGGAACATTTGTTCTCTCACCTAGGGGCTACGTTGCAGCTGCACTGGTGCTGGAAAGTTGGATAGGATTGGGCCCAAAGGGAGAGCAATCTGGGCAGGCTTCATACCTCATTTCTGATCCAAACTGGTTAGTTTGATCTGTGAACTGGCTGTACTAATCATTTTGCAGATTAGATAATCCAGGTGGTTTCCTGTTTTTTGTTCTATAGTATATCATATTCATTTCTTAAAGCAATTGATAATTGTATCTTATCTACTGTAGGTCCACAAAAGGTGCTTACTAATTCATTCAAGTAAGTAGGACCTGCTTTTTGAAGTATGAAAGAACAAGATTGTGTTATTTGTAAACAGTTAGGTAATGACCACCATATGGTAGTTCATATATTGCTTGTATCAGGCAGTTAAGCTGGTTTATGTCTGGTGAGCTCTTGATATACCAGCTCAGGACTGGGCTTACAAAGCATAACAGCACCACCAACAAGACGTCAGAAATCCTGATAGCCTGCTACCATAGCACCCTGCAACGCCAGAGATACAGGAAGATGCACTGGCTAGATATGGAGGATAAGATGGCTGGCTCACACATGTAAGCCAGTTCAGTATTCCTCTGTTGTACAGGATCATAGGAAGCTGCAGGGCATCCTAATCCTATTCCCAGCACCACCACTGGGTGCAGCTGTACCAAAATGGCTACCGCTGCATCCAGTGGCACTGCCATGACTGCTGGAGGTCTCATTGGGGGAAGGGGGAAGCCCCAAGCCCCACAATGGGGCTTCTCAAGTCCATGCTGGTTATGTTGCCAGTGCAGACAAGAGAACCTCCATGTGTCATAAGAATGACCTGCTGTACAAGGATACAGATTACAACAGTATGTTCTTCAGTTGCGGTGATAACTTCCATCTGTTGTGATCACAAAACAACTGCTGTGTGTTGTATGCATGTCTAGCCTGCTTTGCACTAAGGGGCATCAATGCAATTTCTCTGCCCCATGTATAGTATTACACTTGACAAAATAAGTGACCAGTTTGCCTGTGAATACATGATCACAATCCAAGCCTAACCATGGTTACTCAAAAGTTGGTCATATCAAAACCAATGCTATTTCCACTGGTGTGAGGATTGCAGCCTCAGAGGATGAAACCTGGTTTCAGTGGTGCATGGACTTTAGCCTGGTACCCTGTTTTTAATAAATCACGTGAAAGTGTAAGCCCCACATCATTGGAATTTATTTTGATGTAATTGTTTAGAATCAGCTTATTACGCCACTTGCATTAAAATTAAGCACATATGTTTTCAGAGTTGATATGTCTAACATTAGAAGAAGTTGAGAAGGGGTCAGAGAAGATATATGTAACAGCATTACCCTGTAAGACAATGAAGTAAAATAATGCAATATATATGGAGAGAATAGTCTCCTATTCATATACAACCTGTTATCTAGATCTTTACACATCTATGCAGTGATTTAAATACAGCACACCTGGCCTAGTAATGGCATCCTTTCCATGCATGTCCAAGACCACACCTACTGTACCAAATTCATGGATTGCCAGTATAATACTTGTCTGAAGTTAGTGCCTTAATATTACGACACCCAGCTATGTCAAAATGGCCTCGTGAAAATAACTTTGTTCATTCAGTCTGCTTAAAATTAAATAAAAAGCAGAGTACATTTGTATATTTTTTTCAACATCTGAAAAGCAACTCACCCTTATAGTTTGAAGAAAATGGTAGAAACAAAGGCTATCCTTAGTGAAGCCAGAAAGTAATCGGTAGGGTCGGTAACCTTGAATGTTCCTACTTCTTTCCCATGCAAGGCCGTCTGTTCTCCCCCTGCTTTCAGAAAGCAACTATGGTTAGTGTTTGCTCCACTACTTTTGCTAACCACAGTTAGCCCAAATCAAAGTCTGCAAACTCACTTCTATCCAGTGTTTGGAAAAGGAGAGGATGTAATAAAATAAAACCGGTGTTTAAAACTGAACACTTACAACTAGGGCAATGCAATGCAGACAACCATGCAGTTCAGGTGTTTGGATAAATGAAGGTTTTACTACCTGAAGTAGGACAATCATTTGGGGGCCAGATACCACTACAGCTAAACTGATTATTGTTCACTATTTTCAGCACAGTATGGTCAAGGTTTTGTTTTATAAACATGTTTAATACAATGTTGAAGTGGAAAGATACATGCACAATATAAAAAAGGGCATTTATAGCAATATTTGTATTTAATACAGTTGACGTTTGGAGAAATAAATTACTATTTAAAAGCAGTAAGCCTGAATTTGTCTCATTTTCCCATGCCACAGCTATAGTAGAATCTTGTATTTCAAATAAAGCTTAAAATGTTTTAAACATTTAATCAAATATGCTGTTGAATAGGATCTGCTTTTCTTTTTCCCTGTAGGTAACTTGCAGCACAATCCTTCATATATGGGATCCAATTCTTTTCCCACAGAGAATGACAAAGTGTGTGGGTGGGGACACATCTTGATTTAAAAAGAATAGCTCTCCCCACTGCTGTTCTGATAAAATCTACAAGTCCCCGGCTGCATTTCCACAAAGACAGAAATGGTTGACCAGCATTTCCTCTAGCTTAGGCCTGAAAGGATGACCTTAAAACATTTTTATGTGGAGTAATCCCATTGAACACAGTGAGACTTCCTTGTAAACATGGATAGGCAGGTTAACTTCTGCTGCAAGTAGTTTAAACAGAATGATTTTGACTAAGGAATAAAACTTGGGTCCTTGTCTTTTTACAAAAATTTCAAAATTTGCAAAAAAAGATTTGGATGGGGTAGTTTGCATTTACTTTATATGCTCATGGAGTCAACGTATTTATCTTTACAGTAAACACACAGCTAAGTGTGTGGTTGTGAGAATAGAGATTTTAAAAACCTCAATTGAGTGCAGTGTACCATTCAGTCATGTGATTATAATGGACTGAAGCAACTCCCATTATAATCAATACTGCCTGTGCTGAGATTAGTTTGCACAGAACTTCAGCCTTGGGTTGCAGTCCTTACCTGGGAGCACTTACCTTACCTTGCACTTACCTGGGAGCAAGAGGTGCTGAACACAGTATGATTTACTTCTGAGTAGATGTATCCTAGTTGCTTAAAACAGGCATGCAGCCTTTGTTTACAATGACCCAAGATCCACCAAGTAGGGTCAGATGCAATATAGTGGTTTGGAACGAAGCACCATACAAAATGGTGGCTCAGGGAACTGAGTTAATTATGACTGTACCCTATGACTAGAGGTGTGTTTTTTTTCATTAAAAACTCATGAAAACACAAAACACTGCCTTTTGGGTGTTAAAAAAAATCCAAATAAAAACACAAAGCACCATATTTTGGTGTTATGATAGTTTCCAGAAATTTAGATTTATTCTTCCAGTTAGAAATAATATTGTGGCTGCATCTGCTGACACTATATCACCAAAATCATCTATCTCATACATTTTTAATGTGATTATAATACAGTGTATATTAAATTACAGCCTTGGAACAAAAACACATAACAGCACAATTTGCTATTTTAATCAATAAATTTTGGGGGCAAAAATATCACCAAAAAACACACCCCTAGCTATAACCTAGGTTCTGGTATTCCCTTCCATTCACCTGGGGTTAAGTCCCACTGAATTCAATGGGGCTACTTCTGAGTAGACATGTATACAGTTGGTTTTATACCTCTTCAAGACCCTTATGTTCACTCAGGCCCAGGGGTGTGGCAGGTTTAAGAGTCTGCTGTTGCTTTTTAACAATTTTTTTTTCTTACTATGTTTATTGTGTCCTGTTATATATCGACAGGGACTTGTATTTTCATCTGTGTTGTTAGCCAGCTTGGGCCCTTTTGTATGAAATAGCATCAGGTGTTTTTAAATAATGGATAAAAGTAACTAGTCCACGTACGTACACCAGTACAAACCTACACCTGCACAACTCCTGAGCAGGCATTCCATTACAAGTCCATTAAAGGGGTGATCAGGAACACTACCCAAAATCCTTGTCCACTGAACTGGTGACAACCAATTAATGCTCCTATTTTCTTGATGAAGAACACAGAATCGCATTGAGCAATGACCACACAAACTCATTAGGCAGGGTTGATCATTCTTCTGTAATACTACAGAGAGTTGGAAACCGTTGCCAATTGGTCACCCAGAGCTCTACTAGCAGATTCCAGGCCAACCTTGATCCCAATACAGGGTCCAACCCTATCCAACTTTCCAGTGCTGATGCAGCTGCAATTCAACCCCAAGATATGGGGAAAATGTTCCCTTACCTTGAGAAGGCCTCTGTGACCAACCTCAGGAGGTAGTGGCACAGCTGCATTAGCACTGGAAAGTTGGCTAGGATTTGGGCCCACAGCCTTATAAAACTGTATAGATCAGTATTTCTCAGTGTTTGTCCCCTGCTGTACCACTTCACATGGTCCAGCTATTGGAAGTTCCACTGGAAGTGTCTGGTTATGACATCGTTGCTAGTTACTTCTGGGTTGGGAGGCCAGATATGAAGTGACAAACACTAGTAAGAGGCTTAAGGGTGAGCGGGAGGGCTCTTCAAGCATGCAAAAAGCATGCTTTTGAGCTCTGCCCGCCAAGCCTCCCACTGCTGTTTGTTGTGTTGTGTTCTTGGTCACTACCATTTGTTGTGTCATGTTCTTCTGCCAGGCAGCAGCTAACCAGGGGTCCCGTGAATACCACCAGGCACCACCTCAAGTACCACCAGTAGCATCTGTACCACTGGTTGAGAAACACTGGTATAGATTGAGGACAGGCTGGCTTTGGAGAACTGGACTGTTGAATGGGGGAAAGTGTTTCAGCCCTGAGAAGAAGAAGCAGGTGCATGGCTGAAGTGCAAGCTGACCACACCTGTGTCCCATTCAGGGATGTGCAGTGGGTGGGGAGGCAGATGAGGCAGAGCCCCCCCCCCAGGAGTCCTTTGAAGAGCGCTGCAGTCGGGTGAGGTGCCCACGCGCCCCCAACCCATGTGCTCTGTGAGGTGCCCACGCACCCCCACCCCACACTTTTCAGAGGACTGCGGTGGAGTCCGGACTGCACGCTTTTCGAAGGACTCCGGTGGGGAGGCTCTGCCTCACCTTCCTCCCCACCCACCGCACGTCCCTGGCCGCGCTGGGCACTGCGGAGCAAGACCTCCGCTTGGAATGCGGGACGTGGAACCCCAGCGACGGGGAGGCGATCGTTTCGAACGCCGCCTGAACTTCTCCTCGCCCTCGCTAGACGGCTTCGCGGGGGGCTCCTCTCGCCTCCGCCCCTGCCCGCTGCAGCGCTGAGAGAGCCGGCCGGAGGGGGAACCACTCGCCCTGCTATGGCCAGAGCCGGAGGGAAGGCTGGCGGCTCGCCCAGGTCGAAGCGTGCCGGTCCGGAGTGGGAGGCCACTAGAGACCTGCTGCACCCGCAGTTCCCTGGTGTGGGACCCGCACGAGAGGTGAGCCCCCTTCCTCCGCATCACTCCTCTTGCAGCCTCTGCCCTGCTTGGTGGGGTGGACGGGGGGGGTTACACTTGATTGCTCTGAAACTTCACCGGGGGGGGGATTATTATTCACTTAATCAAAGATGTGGGCAGTGGTGGTCTCACCTTATAGGGTCATAATTGAAGAGGTCATGATCCTGTTTTGCAGTAATTAGTATCGAATAATGGTCCTCTCAATTTGCTAGCTCCATTACACTCCAAATATGTGCTGGAAGGGCCAAAAAAAAAAAAAAAAAGGTTCATTGACTACTCTTTAGTCACTTATGACTAAAGGTGACTTTACAGGTAACTTGTGCATCCTATGCATGTCTTCTCAGAAGTAAGTGGTATTAAAGTGAATGGGACTTATTTCCAGGAAAAGTAGAAGTTGCAACCCTATGCATGTTTACACTGAATTTTTATAGGGATCGCTGCACTTGTTTAAGCCATTTCTACCCAACGTTGCAGGTACGCAACAGGGATCAAATGTGTACATCTGTGGGCTGGGCAGAAAAGGGTTTTAAGAAGGGGGGAAAATTAAAGGAGTGACAAACGGTACTTTATTTCTCTGTTTTCTTTTACTTAGGATATCACATTCTGCTTTTCGTTTCGTTTAAAATATAGATAATTAACGCTAAACTGTTAAAACAACAGTAGAGCAAGAATAAAAATAAGAGTAGCAGTAAGAAAACAATTGGAGATCTAAAATCTTATCCTAGCAGTATAAAAAAAATTTTATTCTTTTTACACACATGCATTGTCTGTGTGGTTCATTTGTCTTATATTAGGATTACACTGGGGCTGCAATCCTATATACACTTTCCTGGGACTAAGCCCTATAGAACACAATGGGACTTACTGCTGAGTAGTCATGCATAGGATTGTGCCCTGGGATGTTGTACCACAACATCATGCATTCTTAGATCATTCGGCAAAGTTCTGTCGTTCTGACAAAAAAGCATTCCCTCTTTTTTTTCTAGACAAAGTTGAATAAACAGCTAAATCGCTATTGTGCCCTTTGTGTACATGAAGAGCAAAGCTCTAGACAAAATTGTATGGTTAGAAAAATCTGCATCAATGGAATCAGTAATGCGCTCATTTAATGCACAAAGTGCATTCTGTAGATTGTAATACTTACAGTGCTGGCATTGGTGTTTGATTAAAAGTACCTATGCTGTGAGACACATGTCTGCTGAATCAGTCTATTAAAACATAATTGAGTTGGTATCCTGGCTTACTCAACTGCCAGTTTTCTAGGACCAGAATGATTTGTTAATGAAATATAGGGCCCAATCCTAATTGGATAACTTTCCTGCAGCCCAAAGGTAAGGGAACAAACCTTCCCTTATCTTGAGGAGGCCTTCTTGACTGCCCCCCCACCTCAGGATACAGCACGCACCTCATTGGCACACCTGCTTGGGTGCAGGAAAGTTGGATATAATTGGGCCTTTAGTTCCATTTATTTGAGCCACACTCATAAGATTGGGTGGTGGTAGGTGAAAATAGAATGATGGGCATCCAGCTTATTGAAACATTTGCTATGGAACAAAGGACTTTTTGATTTTTTATTTACTGAATTTCTACAATCCCAGCCTGCAATCAGTGGTTTATATCTCCAATGCTAAAGCAATTACAAAAAGCTGCAACTCTCCCCACTTGTATAAGGCTGCAGCCCTATACATAGTTATCTGGGAGTAAATCCCATTGAACATAGTGGAATGTACTTTGAGTAAACATTTATAGGCTTGGGCTTTTAGACTCTTGCTGGACTCTAAGATCCTAGATTTATTCTGCATCCAGCACCCACTTTTCAGACCTTGGGAGGAAAGCAAATGGGCTGTTCAAACTGAATTCACTTGGTGATCTGTTCAGAACCTAATGACTTGGGCTTTTTCTCCCAGTGCTAAATTGGTTCTGATTATACATTTTGGGGCCTAACTGAATTTATTTCCCCATCTGTTGCTGGATTTTTATTGTACAATACTTTGTACTTTGAAGTGTTTCTGTGCCTGCTGCCATGGCGATGGGGTTCTACTACTATTGCCGGTTGGTTTATAGCATCTGTAGATTTTAGTTAGCAACTTAAGAATCTGCCTTCTGCTGAGTCAGACCACTGATTCATCTAGTTCACTATTGTCTCTACTGACTGGTACTGTTCTGCTGCGTTTCACATGGGGTTCTGCTGCGTTTCAATGGGCAGGAGGTCTGGTCTAGAGGGTAGAGCCTCCGTCTGCCTGAAAATAACATCCACAAGGTCGCCAGTTCGAGGCCACTGGCACCGTGCGACCTTGAAGCAGCTGACAAGCTGAAGCCGAGCTATTCCATCTGATCTGAGCGTGGGAGGATGGAGGCCAGAATGTGAAGCCAGATCGGAATGAAACACCTTGAATGTAGTGGTTCTTGAAAGAAAGAACCTTCTTTCAAATTGTAAAAATCCCTATTTAATAAGGGATTTAAATAAAGCCTGCCTATGTAAACCGCCTTGAATAAAGTCTTGAATAAAGACCAAGAAAGGCGATATATAAATACCTGTTATTATTATTATATTATAATGTTTTCTGCTCTACATGGAGGTGCTGGGGTCTTCTGCAATCAAAGTAAGTACCAGCAATGGCCTCCCCAACCTAAATTTTGATATGCATTGTGTTTTAGTTATTATCATTAGCTGCTAAGAGTCATTTCTAAATGAAATAAACCAAGATATAACTTAGAAAAAATTAACAATTCATGAACAAGTGCAGTCAGGGCACTAGGAACTTTGGGATGAAATAGATTAAATAAATGTGGGGAGAGAATGGAAGGCCCAAAGGTTCAATGGATTTCAGTGAGTCTATGCAAAGTTAACTGAAAATGGTTGAATTGGTGAGGATTGGAAAGGGAGCAACCTGTTAATGTTTACTGGTCACCATCAAGTTGTTTCAACGAGTTCTTTCAGAATTACTCTCTCATATTTCATGTTCAAACTTCAGGTACAGAGGGATACAGAAGAAGTTAAATGTGAAACTTTTCTCTCAAGAGATAGTTCATGCTGTGTAGATTTCAAACTTTTCCTTTTCAATTCTCTAAAGGAGAATTTGGCCTATTTTGGATCATCTTTGTCTGTCTTGGTGATAAGACCAGCCTGAAGTTTTATCTGACAGTTGCATGTTCTGAAGTTCCTTCCCACGCCTTTCCAGCTGCTGCTAGTCTGAGTCTGGTCCTTTCTGATAAAGACATCAAATATCCACCCATATGGGCAATCAATTTGTGATGTTTGTTTCTGAGACTGAAAATATCTCATTTTCTGTTGTTTATAGTATGGCTTCTTGTAAATGTTGCTCACTTTTAAAATTCAAGAGGAAAAAAGTCTAGGTTTCTCAAGAAAATAGCCACTGTTCTTACAATTTTCAGACACATCTGTATTTCTTAGCTGTCCCACCAAACTCTCGTTCAGGCCATTATAAACATGGTTGACTTGACAATATGATTTTCAGCATTTCTTGTAATGCTCTATTAATTTAGAATTGCCATTTCTGGGTTAGCTTAAGCTAAACAGTGAACCCTATGGCATTCCTAACTCCTGATGCAGGAATATAAGTATTCTTGACATTAATAACCTCAAAGTCAGATCTATGGATCTGATATTCAAAGCTAAGCAAGTCACAGTTTTAGCTACCTCTGACTTTTTCTTGCGCCAAGGGATAGAAGTAAATACCAAATGGCAAGCTAATGAGAAGCAGAAGTTTGTATTCAAATAAATGGAACAGATTTTAGTGGGATTCAGTGTTTGCTGGATTGCAACGGGTGTGTTTAAAACAAGACAGGGCTAGGTGTATATGCATACTTGTTCTACACAAGAAATATGTATTAAAAAGGACAGAAGTATTTTCAGCAATGAATTGCTACAGCAGCTTTTATTGATAGTAATCATGCCTAGAGCACAGTGAGTTGGGATCACACATTTATCTTGATGTTCTCCTTACAACAAGTGAGGAAAGTGAGCGCTATTCCATCTGCTGGGGAAATGAGGCTGAGAAGTGGTTCTCCTGAGTCTACCTTGAGAGTTTTTTTGTTTGTTTAATTTCCTTTATTAGTAGATAATACCTTGAGAGTTAATGACAGAGGCAAGATGCAAACTGGGGAGTTACTGACTGACAACATACTAGTCTAGTGCAGTGTCTCAGCCATTACACCATTACATTACCCTGGTGATTTAACTGATTTCAGGTATGCATGGAGCAAAACTCACTTATGAGAGCCAGTTCATAACATGTGGTACTTATACTTGGTCCTGACTTGTACTTTTTGCAGAAGATCCTCTCTCTGAATTTTGTTCTCCTTTTCAGCTTGGACCTGATCGGCTCTCAGTAACCAGCAAACTCTGCTATGCCATTGGAGGTGCCCCCAACCAGGTTGCTCTCAGTGCCACCTCTTTCTTCCTTCAGATCTATCTCTTAGATATCGCTCAAGTAAGTACCTTGGGGGAATTTTGGCCTTCAGACACAAGTTAGAGAATGACATTCTTGGTAATTTCATGGCTGTTGACTTGAAATTCGGATAACTTCATTTATAAATAGGTCCCTATTTTTACGCTTATGTTTGTTCTTATACATCTTCCTGTTTTAGATTGTTTAAAATGATTGCGCTTTTTGGTATTTCAGATTACGGCATTTCATACGTCTTTGGTGCTTTTCGTTGGCAAAGCATGGGGAGCAGCTGCGGATCCTGTTGGTGGCTTTTTTATTAGTAAAAGCAAACAGACCAGAATTGGCCACCTTATGCCTTGGTAAATCTCATCGCAGTCTTATTCATTTTCTTCTTTGCTAGTTGCTTGTCTTGTCTTTGTCTTTTGTGTGCCTATCCATTAACTAAACAGGGTTGTTTTTAAGTAGCATATTTTTTGGAGTTTCCATTTTCAGTTGTAAATAAAACTTTGCAGAATGGTTGTACCTATGGAAAGAATATTAATGGAAGAAAGCTGCCAAATTAATGTATTCCTAATCCAACACTGAGTAGATACTCGCTGATTGAAAAGCGTTTAAATCACTAGATTTATTGGGTTTTGCCCAAAGAAATTTATCTTTGATTAAACACTATGAAAATGCCAAGATGATGTGGTTGAAAGTTGGCTACTGTCTGGGTGGAAATGAG
Organism: Tiliqua scincoides; assembly: GCF_035046505.1. NCBI lineage: Eukaryota > Metazoa > Chordata > Lepidosauria > Squamata > Scincidae > Tiliqua > Tiliqua scincoides. The sequence goes on along the minus strand of NC_089821.1, from coordinate 152,109,306 downwards.
AAGAATCTGAGATCCAAAGCACAATGAACAGGGGCTCTGACTGATGAAGGCTTCCTGGAAGCTTGGAGTGATACACAGGTGTAGCCCATATTTTCTTCACAACAGCCTTATAAAGTAGTACAATAGGTTAAGGCAGTGGTTCTCACATATTGAGCACTGGGACCCACTTTTTTAGAATGAGAATCTGTCAGGACCCACCTGAAGTGATGTCATGACCGGAAGTGACATCAACAAGCAGGAAAATTTTGGCAATCCTAGGCTGCAGTCCTACCCACACTTACCCAGGAGTCAGTACCATTTACTATCATTGTTAAAAGAATATACATAGTAGCTTGTTAAAAGTATAATTCTGTAACAGTTCCCCAAACGCAGTTACATATCATGGCAGCATCAGATCTAATATATTAAAAATAAAATATTGAAATGGATGGGGACGCACCTGAAATTGGCTTGCGACCCACCTAGTGTGTCCCGACCCACAGTTTGAGAAACACTGGGTTAAGGGATAATAGGATGAGTTCAAAGAAGGAAGGACGGACATTTTTTCACTGTTTTTTACAGTAGCTCTCTGCATCACCTAAATATCCTCTCCTGAATGTCGGGCGGGGGGGGGGGGGGAGATTAGGAATAGGGTTGGTTGGGGGGTTGCAGGTGGAGGGGAGAATTCTCAGAATTTGGGTGATGGATAACAACAAAATAAACCTTCAGGCATTCAGTCATTCCATGGCAGATATCTGGTGAATGCTGGATAACATTAGTTGCTAACACCCTTCTAGCTTCTTGAATTCCATGTACTCAAGTGTTGTAATTTGGACCAGCTAAGTAACTTGTTATCTTCCATGGCAAACAGATGAAAGGTCCTTTTTTCCTCCCCAATCCTTTTCTGAGAATGTGTAAGTCTATGTCAGGAATTCTCAAACTTTTCCCCACAGCGACTCACCTGTTCTGCAGTGGAGGGCACTGTGACCCATCTCTGGTGCTGGGCCTCCGCAGGCCTCAGAAGGCCTGAACCTGAAAGTAAACCAGAAGTGACTTACTGGCTGCTTCTGGAGGCCTTCAGTGTGGCCTCCAGTGGCTTCCAGAAGCCTCCAGTTTAGAGCCAACCGGAAACAAGAGTGGGTGGGAGGGCTGAACACAGGACCCACTGGACATCAGGCTGTGACTTGCCCAGTGGATCCTGATCCACAGTCTGAGAAACTGTGGTCTATGTTGTTTGATGACATTGTGTCCTAGCAATTTAAAATGTAATTGTTTGCCACTTGGCAGCCGATACTTGCTCTAGAATTATAAGCTTCACATATACAATGGTGGGCTAAAAAATGAACATAGGGGAAAGGATATATATTTTTCAGTGATGCCTTTATAAATGTTTCAAACTATTTGAATATGAATATAATTATACATCTTATTGCGCAGTCCTAACCCTTTATATCAGTGCTTTCCAGCACTGACATAAGGGCAATGCAGCTCTGAAGTAAGGGAACAAACATTCCCTTACTTTGAGGAGGACTCTGTGAGTGACACCCAACTGCAGGATGCAGCACACGTCCCATTGGCACCGCTATGCCAGTGCTAGAAAGCACTGACATAAGGGGTTAGGATTGCGCCCTTAATTAATACAAAGAATTAACAATTCTTCATGTATATGACTTGTACATAGGTAGGAGACAACAAAGCCCCATACCCGCTAATATATATTAACTGTCAATAGGCTAGTACAGTTCAGTTGTCATCAGCATCGTCAGATGATATAAACCGGGCCACTTATACATTTTCTTTATTGTTGCCAGTATCTTCATTGAGGGCAGTCTTGAGCAGAATGTCTGCAACTGATGTTGTCATCATTCCAAGTTGTATTTAAGGTCCCCAGTTTTATCAACCTTCCACTCATGTCCACTTGGGGTTAGGATATGCGAGATGCACCTTTTTCATATGTGAATTTTATAGTTGACATGCAGAATGTTCATCTTTTGAGTGACAATCAGCATGGTGGCGAGAAAAGCAGGTTGATTGCCTCATAACTGAAAAGTGCCAGATTAGATTCTTGGTGGAATTTCTGCCTGACCAAATCATGACACAATTGGTTGACATCAGAATCTGATGGCTCATCACATAGACAATCAAGAAACTTCCCTGACTTCTTGAAGATCAGCATTGCTAGTATTTGGGAAACAAGAATGTTTTGCTGTGATTTTTTCCCCCCTTGTTAATGAAGTATGGTTGTCAATGAAATATGATTGAACTTGAGTCGCACCCAAAATGAAGTGGAAACAATGCTGTACTCTTCAGTGTGCCATGTTTACAGATGAGACATTTGACATGCAACAATAATCTTCCTTGCAACTGTGTCTGAGTACACATTCTGCTGTAATTGGCAACCATAAAACAAGAGCAGCATGAACACATCTGTATCCAGCAATGAGGTCAGCTTTCGATTATGCAACCACATTTAAGTGATGCAACAGGATCTTGAGACAAAGAATGTGCTGGGGTGAGAGTTTTCTACTGTGATGCCATCTGCTAATGTCAAGAAGAAACGCTGACCCCACAGACAAATATTCAATGCAAGTAGATTACCCCTTATCCGGACATCCAAAATCCATCAGGTTAGTGTTGTCAATATTTCAGAGGAAATGCTTCTGATCTTTTGGCACTTCACTGATAGGCCTTTAACCAATTATGCATCACAAGATCCTTTTTTCCCCCCCTCTTCTCAGCAGGTTGCCATTGTACATAAATCCTGCTTTAAAATAGAGGAAGAGGTCCTGTCCTTTTAAACATATTCATGAAGCACTACTAAACAACATGCATGTCAGAAATTTTGTCAACCTATCTAGTGGCTAGAAGGAATTTAGTGGTTGTTGGCCATGGCAGTTCCACAGGACCTTTGAAGGCATCTACTATGTGGCAACGAAAAATAGACATTGCTTCTCTTTCAAAGAAGCAAATTCAGATTTTACTGGCACAGCCTGTCTAGTGAACATATATTATTTTTCCCCTCTCTCAAGAGACACCAGCTCCTCTGGGGAGGAAGAGGAGGTAAGCCAGCAAGATGGAATCTACTATTGTATCCTACACATGCTGTGCTTTCTAAGCTAGACTGCCTCCTCCCCCACCAAGAAACACCAACTGCCTCTGAGGAGGAAGAGAAAGAGAACAAGAACAAATAGAAAAAAATATTGTGCCATTCTCTAATTCCATGGGATAGAGCAGGATATAAATCAAAATGATAATTGTTATTGTTATGAGCCAGTCTGGAGGCCTCATGAGGACAGAAGGGTAGGATAAAAATGTCATAAATGCAGGACATTAAGACAGTCTTTGGCTTGTTTGCCAAAATTTTATTCTCTGACAAATGTTCTCCTCTCCCATGGGTTACAGTCAAATGCTGTAAGTGGAGGTGGGGCTTCAAGAGCATGGCAGGGCAGAGCTTGCCAGTGCTCCATCACTGCCATTTCAGAGAGATGAATATCTGAAAAGGGCTTTTTCGCACCAACAATTGGTATGGCTATGAGATTGATTCCTTGAATGCAGCAAAGTATATTGTAATCTTGTTTCGAGCCTCTCACTTTTTGAAAAATGATAACTCTGCAGTTTTGGATTACACATTTGGTTAGTTGTTCATTTCTCCTCTTCCCTATCCTAGAAATCCGCTTGTCCTGTTAACCACAAAATATTAACTCCTTTGATACAAATAATACCTTTGGAGTATCATATATCTTTCTCTTGGGCTGCTGATTACTTGTCTCCTCAACTAGAGTCGGCCTTGTTCTGATACTGTCACAAATATCAATAACGTCTGGAATTCAGGATGCATCTTTATGGTGTTGTGACATACTTGAAGGAATTTCATTACCTGTATTATCAAGTTGGGCCTTTTTTTGCATGTCTTCAAGAACTTGGTTTGGAATCAGTTGAATGAAGAGAGGCTTAACCGTAGTTTTGTTCTTGTAGAGCAGGGATGCCCAAACCCCGGCCCTTGGGTCACTCATGGCCCTTGAGGCCTCTCAATGCGGCCCTCAGGGAGCCTGTGGCCGGTCAGGAGGGGCCGTTCGGGCAGCGGTATCTGCCCGAGGTCTTCTGCCGTGAAGACAGATGCAAATAACTCATTTAATTTCTCTGCCATCTCTAAGTCTCCTTTTATCTCCCCCTTCCCTCCCTCACCATCCAGAGGGCCAACCGCTTCTCTGGCGGGTTTCCTGCTTCTAACATATTTGAAGAAGCTTTTATTATTCCCCTTAATGTTGCTGGCCATGCATTCCTCATAGTCTCGCTTGGTTCCTTTGCTTAGGAACCAAGACAAGCATAGTCTTTGCTTGTGGTTCCTCACACCCAGCCTCTAGCATTGCTTTTCATCCCTCACAGAATAGAAAAGTTATTGTATTGGACCTACATTCTCTCATCTTCTATCTTTTCAGTTTGCCAGGACACCCAATCAGCTGATGAATACATAACATGAATAGAGAGTGGAGAAATACTGTGCAAACAGCACTGTTCTGAAAGAATTAATCTATGCTGCCTGTTCGTTCAGGTTTAATTGAATCCATGGTCATCTAATTACATTGTGAAGTGGCTGCTTTACAAGAACATGGGAAAATTCTGCTCTAGCTAGAGGTCGTACTCTGGGAAATTAATTGCCTGTGCTCATCATTCAAAAATAGCAAGGCTGGAAGATACTCCACTCTGTCCTTCTGCTTCAGTACTTAGACTGTATTGCAGTTTATGAGGCCTGAGTTTGCTTTTCCAGGGCTTTTTTTGTGGGGGTGGGGGGAACTATATTAACTCATGAAAATCATCATCTTTGTTTCTTTGGCTTTCTTGACATCAAATAAATAGAAGCAGAATCACTTTGAGTACCTTAAAGCATGGAGACAACTACTGGCAGCTTTCCTTCTAGGCAGGGCCAGCCTTGCCATGGAGTGACCCAAAACACTTGCATGGAGCCGCATCCTTGGGCATTCAGATGAGCCCCTAGCCCAAGTAGGCAGGGTTTAAGCATCAAGTAGGTAGGGACAGGTGACTTGGAGCATGCCCCTCTTCCCTTCACTTACAAAAAGTGTGGTTTGCAGCCTTCCTGCTCTTCATACTGCATCTGTTTCAGCCATTTCTGCCCAACGTTGCATATACACATCGGGATCAAATGTGTACACTGGGGGCTGGGCAGAAATGGGTTAAAATGAACAGGAGCAGTATATGTCAACAAAGGGGGAAAAAAGGTCTGGTTCCTGGAGGTGCACCTGGCGTCTTCTCATGCTAGTCTTTGATGATCACACCCCCATGTTCGAACTTTCCAGAAATGCTTCTATTCATGGATGAAGTTTCCAGTGGTGGAATGAGCTCTGGATAGCAGAAGTACTAGTTACTTTACCATTCTTACCATTTAATACTTAAGATAACTCTCATCCCAGCTGACTATGAGGAAACAGTGTCAATATTCAAAAACCAGAATTGCCCCTTTCATGCTTTTGCCCCCCCCTTTGAGTTTTATTTTTTACATATCAATATACTCCATTTGTATGTTTGATGCCCACCATATTGTTTGTTTTCCAGGATTTTGGGCTGTACACCTTTCATGATGATCTCCTATTTCTTTCTGTGGTACTTGCCTCCCTTCACTGCTGGAAAAGTCGTATGGTATCTGACTTTCAATAGCCTTTTCCAGGCACTGAGTACAGTAAGTTGATCAATGATTACAAGAAATGTGATAAAAAAGGCTCTTGTTTGGCCACTGAATTGAATTTTTTTTTTAAATAAACAGTGTAACTGTGTAAAGTCATGGGAGAAAGTGATGGGTTTGGCAGTGGCTATTGTAGGCCTGGGTTAGGGTCTCTACTCAACCATGATGCTCATCATCCCTCAACCTAGACTATTCTATAGAATTGTTCTGAGGATGATGGACAAATGAATGGTAATGTACTTTGCTGGGGAAATGATATATTTGGCACATTCTTTGCCTGCCTGTTATAAATAGGCCAAAAATAAAGTATTGACTTTTTACATGTGAAATAGTGTTCCCTTGACTACTCAACCTTGCGTGAGATAAAGTGGCTCTGTTTTTCTGTGTCATTTTTTAAAAATAGATAGATAGTTTGACATGTGTATATCCTGTCTCAAATCCATCTACTTGGAAGTAAGTAAGTCACAGTGATTCACAGCCCAAACCTGAGCTGCCTGGCACACAGGCTTGTAGTGGCTCCGAAAATGTCTGCCACTAAATCCTGATATCCAGGTAGCGCCAGTGGCTCCTTGGAAGAAGGGGACTTTCGTCTCTTTCCCCTGGGTAAGGTGAGTAGCCCCACAATGGGTCTACAGTGACCCAAGGGTCGGCGTAGAATCAAGAGCTTCCATGTCTAACCAGCAGCCTGACACAGAGGCTCAGGATCCAGTGGAGAGAAGCTCCACCAGTCCCGCCTCCCTCCCTCCCGCCTCCCTCCCACTTCCAGCATGCCTCCTCCCTGTACTCTCCCCGCCCTCCCCCACCTCCCCTGGCCCAGAACACCTCCTCCCCGCCTCCCCCACGCCCCCACCTACCTCTCTGTCACCCAGTGGTTTGGGTGACCGTGGAGCAGCGAAGCAGCAGAGGTCCACCGGTGCTAGCCCAGCACCAGCCAGCGCTGAGCTAGAACTGGTGCTGAGGGCTGCAGATATGCCTTATGGCATGTTTGCAACAGTGTGCGCTGGTGATAAGCCCCTGTTGTGTAGGATTGGGCCCTCAGGCTACAATCATACTTTCCTGGGAGTAACACAGTTCTGTTTAGTCATGCCTGGGATTGTGCTGTTAAACCAGTTTCAAGTGACTGGTTTACAGCTCAATCCTATCTCCCCTTGCTGCTGGCAGGCTGTGTTGTCTGTCAGCGGAAGGAGGAGGATGCCAGCAGAACGTCACTTTTGCTGACAAATCCAGTGAGGCCATCAGCACAATCACTGTTGGCCAGGCGCACTGACCAGTGAGGATTCCACCTGCCAGCGTGAGGTGAGTGATGGTGGGGGCAGGTGGTAAGGAGGAACAGCAATGGGATGGAGAGAAAGAGTGGAGTTTCTGGGTGGGGAGGGAGGTGGAACAGGAGAAGGGATGGGACTGGTGGCACTTGTAAGCAGCCAGATTCTATCCCTCTCTCTTTCACCCACCATTACTCTCCTCGATTCTGTGCCAGCAAAATAGCTGGTGTGGGACCAATGGCATAACAAAGTCATTTGGCACCCGAGGCCCATAAATTTTTGGCACCTTGCGTAACAAAACTTTCAGTAATAGTCATGACATGAAATGAATTATAAGAATGGCCAGAGAAGAAGTGTAGATAGTGAACATTTTCTTTTGTTGAGTTTTGTATATATATATATATATAATATAAAAATACTAACTTAGTAAGTTTCTATATTTGTACATTTCTATATAACTTTGTATATATAATCATACCAATAAACATGCTTCTCTTGCAGGAGGCTGCAGCCAGTACTAGCCAGATCATGGCTGCAGCCAGGGTCACTCCCACCGCCACCATCATCTTGGGGCAATCTCTCAGACACCCCCCTGCAGCCTGGCCCCCTGGCCACCCTTTTTGTACGCCACTGCACCAAGGAGGACCAAGGAGACCATAGGGAAAGCAGAGGCTTTCTCCAGGGCAAGAGAACAAAAGTTCACTTATCCTGATGAAACCTCTGCAACTACACCCGCTCCCCTCCCCCAGCCTAGGATGTAAGCTGCATTGGGTGCCTGCATCAGCAGAGGAGAAGGGCAGTTAGGTAGGATTGGCTGCTACTCTACACACAATGACTTGAGAGTAAGCCCTATTGAATACAATGAGACTTACTTCTGAGTAAACATACGTAGGATTGTATTGTTAATATAACTAAAGTAAAACCCACCTTTTCCTTGAAGGCATTGACACCACACTTTAGTCTATTTCCCTTTTTAATGAACTTAAAAGGAAACAATTGCATGTGCCTCTCCTCTGCTTCCCTTCCCCTCCTGCTGTTCTGTTGTCTTCCTTGCATTACCATCTAGATCAGGGGTGTCCTAACATTTTGGCAGGAGGTCCACATCATCTCTCCGATACTGTGTCAGGGGCCAGGGGGAAAAAAGAATTAATTTACATTTAAAATTTGAATAAATTTGCATAAATGATTATATTAGAACAGGTACTTATATGAATGAATGAAGGTCTTGCAGTAGCTCAAGGCCTCTAAAAGGCCTTGCACAAAGTAAGGCTGGCCTTTCCTTCGCTGCCACCGCTGCATCACAGACATGAAACAGCAAGTAGTGGAGGAAGCCCTTGTTTCACAGCTCACGTGAGAGGTTGAACAGTCGCCCTCATGCTGAGAGCGGTTGCGTCAGGCCAGCACAGGCTCCAGCAAGTCTCCAGAGGGCCAGATGCTCATTGGAGATTGGGGGCTCCCTAAGGGCCGGATTGGGAGTCCCTGAGGGCCGCAAGTGGCCCCCGGGCTGGGGTTTGGGCACCCCTGACCTAGATTGTAAGTTCCTTACAGCACAGATCTGTGTTTTTCACTCTGTGTAAAGTGCTGTGCACATTGATGGTGTTGTATAAATAACATTACATGTTTGTCCATAGCAGTGGTTCTCAAACTTTTTGATCTCTGAGCCCTTTACGCTCTTCAGCAGAGTCATGGGGAGCCCTACCAGCTCAAGTGCCATGAGGCTTGGGTAGCCCCAGAGAATCATGGAGTGGCACATTGACAAGCAAATGGCAGGCACTTATAGTGTGCTCGTGGATCCCCTGAAGGGGTCTCAGAGAGCCCCAGGGCTCCTAGGATCACACTTTGAGAAGCACTGGTCTATAGAATACTTTCTGTTTTGCATCATTCTGACATCTTTTTCCTTTCAGACTGTGGATGCTGTACAGTTCTAGCCATAACGTAAATGATGATATTGAGATCCATTAACACCTGTGCAACATGTAGGATAGGAGGAAATGAAGAAGATTGCCTCTCTGGTGTAACTTTGTAATTCAGTTAACCAGAGAGTATAAGGCAGCGATTTTCAACCAGTATGCCATGGCACACTGGTGTGCCACGAGTGGTCCACAGATGTGCCGTGGGAGTTTGAATTAAATAAATAAATATTGTTGATTAATAGGGCCATTAAGGGATGTGATCCCCCACCAGCAGCATGGCATGCCTTGACAATTTTAGTACCTTGTCAGTGTGCCATGAGATCTAGAATGTTGAAAATCGCTGGTATAAGGAAACATGCTATTCATCTTCTAGTGATTGTAGGTCTAATATCACCTCTTTTGAGTAGTTTTGTAAGGTACATATGACCCTTTTGATCTAGTTGGTAAATGGGATACATCAGTTCTCTTATAGAATAGTTCAATACAAAGTTGATGAACTGTTAGGTGGGGGCTTCCATACTACAGTTGGTTGGCCTTGTTAGAGGACATCTTTCTAAACTAATGCTTGCAGACTTGCATATCCTATGCAAGTATTTGGCAATTATACTGTGTAATTTTGGAAGGTCATTATTATTATTATTATTATTATTATTATTATTATTATTATTATTATTATTATTATTATTATTATTATTATTATTATTAATGACAGTACTGCTTTTCAACTAAAAGTTCACAAAGGGGTTTACAGAGAAAAATCAAATAACTAATGGCTCCCTGTCCCAACAGGGCTCACAATCTAAAAAGATTCAAAAGTCATGAGCATCATGAAGAATTTTTATTCTTGTCTGTCTTACTGGGGTGCGGGAATCCCATTTACTGGGTTGCAAGAACCGTGGCTAACCATATCCACAAATGTGGGGGGACACCTGTATAGGAATTGGGTGATTAGTGTCATGTTTGAGAATATTCTTAATTTTTAGTAGGATATTTAAAACTGCAAAAGACTGCTTTAAAATAAAGGATGAGGGCAGTACCTTCATCATAGGTAGTATCCTGCCTTAAGGAAAAATGACTTTTGAGGGTTGGATAACTGTGGGTGAAAGATGACCCACACCTGGTGATGAACAGGATTCATACGGCCAACTATGCAGGTGTACTGTGTTTATCATGACGAACAGCATGGTAAATGGAAATACTTTCTTGATTTGTGTGTATGTTCTTTTTTTATAGCTCTATCATGTACCATATACTGCACTCACCATGTTTCTCAGCACAAACCAGCATGAACGAGATTCAGCAACAGCATACAGTGAGTCTAAGGAGATGCAGCCTCACTAACAATGATTTTTAAGTGTAGATATAAGCAATTATTTTAATTTAATTATATTTAATTTCTTCAGGTTAATAAGGAGTTGCCACAAAAAGAGGCATGTTGGAAAAAATAAACCCATGCATGTGCACAATACAGACCCATATATATGTGCAGTCCTGAATACAGACCCATATATTGACCTGCACAGAGCTATAAAGTGGAGAGGCAGCAGTGTCATATTAACTATGAAATGATGCACCATTATAATACTTAGGGTGCAATCCTACAGCATCCTTGTGCTGGCCCGGGAGGGTCGCAAACATGCCATAAAGCATGTTTGGGCCTCCTCAGGAGCAAGCTGCACCAGCGCATGGAGGTGCACTGGAGCACGGAGGCTGCATCCAGCTTCCGCACTGACTTGCCCCAAGTATGTTGCATTGACTGAGCTCGGCCAATGCAGGGGTCTGGAGAGGGCGGTGAGGGAGATGTTCCGGGGCAGGGGAGGGATGGTGGAGGACAATCCTGGGGTGGGCGGGTGGGGAACGGGAGGTGGGGCTGGGGCCCAGCTGTTATGCTGGATACCAATCCTGTACCCCAAGCAGCACGGAGTGGCTGCAAGCCACTCCACTCTCCTTGGACATGCCACCTCTGGAGGTGGTGCAAGTCCGAGGGGACCCATTGGGGCTGCAGTTGCTTACCTGGGGGTAAAGGGAAGTGTTTCCCCTTGCCTCTGGCAGAGCCACTTTGGGCACCTATCTTGCACTGGATACAGCACAGGCCTCCTGGGCTGCCTGTTCCAGCGCAAGATAGGTTTCCACTGTTAGGCTCTTGAATAATATTGTGTATCCACAGATACACATCCCTTCTTTGGATCCCTGACCCTCAGCAATGAATTCCAGAACCCCCTGAGCTACTTAGAAGTGTAGATGGAATAGCATTGAAAACAGAAAATGTAATTGCTTACATAAGCAAGCCTCAGGGTTGTGTACTCAAGTCTCCCCTTACATGCTCAAATTGCCTTCTTGGCTTCAGGGTTCCAAAAAACCACCATTTGCATCTTAATGAGCAAACTATTGTCTTATATTTGCCCTACAAACAACTACTGGAAACAACAGTTTGAATTCCAGTTTTCAGTTTGGAGAGTAAGCATAAACTATTGTTTGCCATTTCAGGTGTAACAGGAAGGAGGAAATTGAAACATATGAGGGGAGGGGGAGGAGGGAGCATGTGAGCTTGAGATTTTCACATATTGAACTCACTGTGGGTGCGATCGTGACCTCTGCTCAGTTCCATTAGGGTTCCATTCACCCTGTGTAAAAATGACAGGGAACATTGGTCAGGATGCCATTCTTTTTGTCCTTAAGGTATCCTAGCAAGTATCTTTTAGTACAAAAATAAATGGCATGTTTAGATAAACTTCTGTTGCTTATTGTGATTTTCCTCTTTATTTTCTAACCAAAGGGTGTACAGTGTCAGTTGCAAATGCATAGTTACCATGAAAACTGCTTTTGTGCCTCAGCCATTATTATGCGCAATACTGGATAGTAGAACAGGTTTGTTTTCCTACTTTAGGAATGACATTTGAAGTTCTTGGAACATTGGTTGGAGCAGCACTTCAGGGACAGTTAGTCGCCAGTGCTCATTACTCTGAACACTGTACTAATCACACGGTAGACATTTTGGACCAAGACAGCCTGCATCTACATAATTCCAGTCTCCTAGTTATCGCTCATGGAGTAAGTTGAAAAAAACATGTTTGAAGGTTTTGGTAATGTTGCATGTGATACTGATTTTCTTGGTTAATAATGACGTTAGAGTACTACAGGGTCAACAACCTCATTTCAATGAACTCTCACAATCTGGTCCTAAGCATTAAAAAAAAAAAGGAAAGAAAGAAATCCAGCAAGTTCCACTAAGCTCAATAGGACTTTTTTTCCTATTAAGTATGCTTAGTATTTCAGCCTTTGCTTTTCTGCCTGATTCAGAAGATCAGTAATAAACCTGCTAGGACCTCCTCAATGAGGCAGAGAAGCTCATCCACAAAAGTGTGCAAGCTATTACAGGGCTATTGCATTACAATTAATGGGAGATTTCTTTCCATCCTCCAAAGCTTTTGGCCATCATAGCCTGTATGCTTTATGTTGGTCATTCTAGCAAGCAGGCATAGGACTCTTCTTTAATATATGTTTGTTCATTCCTGGATCTGGAATCACTTGCACACACCGGATCCTATCTCCTCCATCTCAAACCTCCCTTTTTTCTCCTCAGAAATACACCACCCAAACAGGTAGTGTATGTCCAAAGTGTCCCATAGGCACCGCAACGGCTTACACAGGAGAAAGTATAAACGTATTCTACTTAACCTCCCATTTGCCATCATGTCACCCACCACCACCACCACTGAATGCACTGTGTGCTTTTTCGGCACTGCCGGAGGAGGATAGGATTGGGCTGTTCGATTTTTAAGTATGTTAGGTGAACAGTTTCCACTGAATTTTGGGCAACTTTCATTCCTTATAGAATCATATTTACTCCACTACTAGCTTCCTAGAATGGATCAATCTAGCTATTTTTATGAATTTAACTTTAGTGCAGTCCTTAATGTCTTAATTCAGCAGAGGCAGCTCTCAATTTATGCAGGAAATGGGTTCTTGAAGAATCCTGTGTATATCAAAAACACGCAAATGAAGAATAGCTTCCCCATAGAGAATAATGGGGTTGGCATGGGTTAAAACAGTGGTTCCCAACCTTCAGTTGGGTCCTACCCCCTTAAGGAGAGTAGCAACCTAACTGGGGAGCCATAGGTGCTGTTAATATAGCACTTCCAGGTTTTACTGCCATTACCACCACTGTATGCAGGTAAGTAAAAAATATCCCTTACCTGTGTTCAGTGGCAGTGAAACCCAGAAGTTTCACTTCTGGACACCTACAGGTCCCCTGTTGGGTCGCTACCCTCCTTAAGGGAATAGCATCCAAAAGTGATTGCACACACCTACTGGGGGGTCACAACCCATGGTTGAAAAACACTGGATTAAAGGCACAGTCCATGAATATTCACTTAATGAATGACAATTGTGGAGGCAGGCTACTGGGATTGAGACTCCCAAAGTTGAAGGCTCACCAGTCAGGGCAAACAAGTTTGGTGCTGGAGGGGGAGCTTTTTGTGTTTGTTGTTCTTAAACCCCGAGAATGAATCTCCTCCTATCCAGCTCCTCATCCCTCCACTCCTCCTCAAAGATATGAATCCTCACATGCTCCTATTTGAATCCTGGAGGGACTTGACTCAGCTCTCTGGACTCTGGCTGCAGTGCTGCCTCTTTCTCTTTCTACCTCCTGTTATGTTTTTTCCCAGTCTTGACTGGCTGAGAGGCAGGTAAGCTAGAATGAATTCTGCCTGCCTCGAATAGACCCTGCCTTGAATTAGAGGCAGGCAGAGTCCATTCTAGAATGCCTGCCTCTCAGTCAATCAGGACTGGAGGGAAAAAAACTCCCAAGAGGCAGAAAGAGGAAATTGTGGCACTGCAACCAGAGTCCCAAGAGTGCAGAGTCAAGTTCCTCCAGGATGCAACCAGGAGCATGGGAAGGTTCATAGCTTTGAGGAGCAGAGGCAGGAGGGGGAGATTGAAGAGTTCTTAAGAGTCTTGAATGCACACAAAAGTCCCCCCAGCACTGAACTGGCACAAAGAGACTTCGTGGCTTTTATTTTTTGCTGGTTCAGAAACTGCACAGAATTGATCTACCTGCTCAGTAGCTGTGGATGTAACAGGCCCTCCAAGGAGCCTGCTGTAAACCACCCCTCTATAATTGCTTTGGCCAAAGTTTGCCTCTCCCCTCTGATGCACTTTAAAGAGCCCCCTTGAACCTCACGGTGGGTAACAGAGACCAGTCAACAAGCCATTTACCAGGCTTCTGGGAAGCTGTTTATGTGACCTTTGCACTAATCATAACCATGTTATTTTTAAAAAGCCCACACAAATTGTACTTTCAGTATTAATTTTTGAATCTCACTAATTCAAAAACACGCAAGACAGAGCAAATCTAGTATCTCCCTGTTTTTAAACTCTCTCTCTCTCTCTCTCTCTCTTGCTGATTTTTACTGGATTTGAAAAATTGATGTGCTAAGCTGTCTTCTCACCAGTGTCTTTTGGTTGAAATATGTTTCTGTCTCCCCTGTCCCCATTTACTCCACCTTCACTTTGTTAAAGAGAAAAGTCTACATGACTGCGGCAGGGATAATTGGCGGACTCTACTTTGTTGGCATTGTTGCCCTTTTCCTTGGAGTGAAAGAAAAAGTTGGTGAGTGTGTTTAAAAAGGATTAATAAGCTAACATTTTAAACAGCCAATACATAGCTTTCCTGCTTTTAAAATGTATCATTTTATAGATCTGTATTTCACTCCTTATAGACCTTTACACCGTCAAGTCAAACACATCAGTTCCTTTCTTTATGGGACTCAGGCTCACAATACGGTATGGACGATATGTGAAACTGACAGCAGCGTTTCTTATGATCTCAACAGCAGTTCAGGTAATTCTATTTCCTAAGAGGACTTGTGCCAGTCAGAGCTTATATTTATATTACAAAATAATCCATGTCTGCTTCGGTTGATTCAGACAATACTTCAGTCACCCACCTAATCTCAGACATGTGCTCTCATGACCTGGCCCTTCTGATCCCATTCAAATGCATTTCCTTCATTGCTTGGGGGGTGGGGGTGGAGATTTTGTCTGAACCCTTGCTTTAACCTACCTTCAAAGTAGAGGGGCAACTTGGGTGAAGCCCCCCACCCCACATGCAAAATTAAAGAACACGAAAACTAGCCTGGGAGCAAAGAGAGCAGCCAGAATATTTATGTATGTTTTTAATTGTGTGGGGCTGATTAGATGAGAAAGTATCCTCTGAATCAGCCCTATAATCTTAAAACATGATCATATGCATTTACATGAGCATGAACCATTGAGAAACTGCAGTGGGTCTTTTCCCCCTTAGGAAATAAAGGCACTATGCTGCTTAGGCTGGTTGGTTTTAAAAACATGTGCCTTGCCGAATCAGACCAAAGATCCATCTAGTCCAGCATCCACTTTCCCGAACCAGTGGCAAATGAGATACCCCTAGGAAGCTCACAAGGAGGTCATGAAACCAATAGCTCTCCTTTGTTGTTGACCCCCAGCAACTAGTGCTCAGTGGCATTCTGTCTCTACAGTTCTACTTAGCTGTATTGAAACCCTCTCTGCCATTCAAAGTCCTTGTGAAGATGGGCTGCAACTTCTGTGGCAATTTGCCACATGTAACTTTGCTGGTGTTAAATTCATGATCTATGTCCATGGAAGTAACAAAGGGTGCAATCCTACCCTGCGCTGGAACAGGCAAGCCAAGAGGCTTGCACCGCATCCAGCGTGGAATAGGGGCCCAAAGTGGCTCAGCCAGAGGTAAGGGGAAACTTTTCCGTTTACCTCTGGGTAAGGCACCATGGCCCCTATAGGTCTCCTTGGACTTGCGCCACCTCCAGCGGTGGCGCAAGTCCGAGCGGAGCAGCTTGAAGCTGCTCCGAATTCCTCCGGAACGGGATGGGATCCGACGTAACTGCCAGGTTCCAGCCCTGCCTCCTGCTCCCCACCTGCCCGCCCCAAGGGCCACCCACCACCTGCCCTCCCTCCACTCCAGAACACATCCCTCCCGCCTCTTCCCCACCTCCTCCCTGCCTACCCCAGAGCCTTGCATCCAGCTGGGCCGGTGCAAGGCTTTCCACGCAAGCCACCATGGAGTCTGAATTGCTTGCTCGTGAGGAGGCAGAAACATGCTTTACGACACGTTTGCAACCCTCCTGGGCTGGCACAAGGAATTTGCGCTGGCCCAAGTTCTTCTCTGGATTGTGTCCATAGTGCAGTGGTTCTCAAACTCTCTGGAAGTTTGAGAGCCACTAAGTCTTTGCAGGGAAGGGAGGGAGGCAGCGGGGGCAGGGGGTCCCCAGTGGCTTTGAAGTGAAAGTAGAGCAATTGTGCTCCACTTCCTGTTTTGTGTAGGTGGAGCGTGATTGCTCTACTTTTACTTCAGAGCAGCTGGGGAGCCCTGCAGGTGCTCACACAAGGCTCCCGGCGCCCCAGGAAGGCTGCTGCAGGGGCTGGTGAGTACATCCCAGTCCCTGCAGCCCTGTTAGTGAGGCAATCCTGGGGATCATGTCGCTGCCTTCCCCCCTGCCCCCACCCCTTAAGGGGGCAGAGACCAGGGTCCTCAGGCTGGGGCGTTGCGACGCCCCAGTTTGAATACCACTGCCATAGTGTTCAGGGAACTACTGATGGTGTTTGCCATCAGCCCTCTAATACCCATACATATTGTTGTCAGTCTCATAGCAAAAGTTCCTTCCATTTATGATTTCTTTAAAGGCGTCCCTTGTCCTGACAGATTCTCATTTCTAAAAAGTGGGTCCCGGTGCTAAATGTGTGAGAACCACTGCTAAAGAGCGCTAAACAGAAATGCATGGATTTCATTGTTTCCACCTTTTCTGAATAGGTATAATTGTTCAGTGCAAAAGTCATGTAGTCTGATCAAGCAGAGTGTTTGATTATGCTCTTAAGATTATATTTTAATTGTTGTAACAATCAGTTAGTATAAATTCTTGTTCAGGGAGTATATGAACTGTAAATGGAAACCCTATAGAAATCAAATATTTAGATCACATTTAAAAATTATTTTGGTAAATCCTTTGGTTCTCAGACATTTAGCACCAGGACCCACTTTTTAGAATGAGAATTTATCAGGACCCACCGGAAGTGACGTCATGACCAAAGTGACATCATCAAGCAGGAAAATTTTTTAAAACCCTAGGCTGCAATCCTACCCAAACTTACCCAGGAGTAAGTCCCATTTACTATCATTGTTAAAAGAATATACATAGTAGCTTGTTAAAAGTACAGGTCTGTAACATTTCCCCAAATGCAGTCACATACCATGGGAGCATCAAATCAAATATATTAAAAATAAAATATGGAAATGAATGGGGACCCACCTGAAATTGGCTCACGACCCATCTAGTGGGTCACAGTTTGAGAAACACTTCTCTGTTCCATATTTGAATTCTGTCTAATCAAACATTTTGTTGCTGTTTTGTTTTTTGTCTTCAATTCACCAGATTGAACAAGGCAACTTTGTCCTCTTTTGCATCCATGCAACTGACCTTCAGAGCCACTTTCAGTATTTAGTTGTGATCATCCTGGTGAGTGTGTGGACAAAGCAGAGCTTCCTTGCTCTTAAAGCCCAGTTTTCATAACATGGTATGCATAGCTGCATGGCTGATGTGTTGGCATGTGACCCTTTAAGGAAGGCAGTTTATTATCTAAAAAGACAGCAATATCCCAGTTCTTCCCTGGGTCCAGAGACAAGAACTGGGTTCAGGCATAACATGAAACTATGGTTTGTGCTAATAGCAGTTAAGAAACCACACTGATGTTTGAGTTGTAGGCATACAAAAGGCCAATCATGATGTAGAGTTGCTTAGTCTGCCTTTGTTGCCAATCTGCCATGGACTCAACTCCCAACTCTGTGGTGCAACAGCGAGTTGAGGTCATAACTGAGGTGTATGAGTGATATGAGAATTCAGACATAACAGGAAACCTCAGTTAGCACAAACTGTAGTTTGCAAACCAGCTTCAAACTATCGTTTCAAATCCTGGTTTGTTGGCACCAGCAAACTACAGTTGGTGAGAAGATTCAGATATACATAAAACAATGGTTAACTGAACAAATTATCACTTTGTCTTGTGTCTGAACCCAGCCAGTAATGTCCCTTATGTAATATACTACCTTCACCATTATATTTTTCCCTGAACTTTCAAAGCCAAGTTTAATTGTCAGCATCCCCATGTACGTACGTAAATCTTTTGATGAACCCTGCTCTGCAAATCACATTTGCATGTAGTACCCGCAGGAAACCATTTCCCTGTGGTATAACTGACAAAATGGTGAGTGGTGAGCACAAGGCTACATTTCCCCACACCATGGCTAATAGAAAATGAATTCTGTTCCGTCTGTGAAATCTCCTCTTTAAATGCGTATCGGTTTTTTACCAGGATAACAGTTCTGTTCATGGAAAATATATTTCTGCTTGGGTCTTTTCAGTAACTTAGTAATCTGAGTAAATGGATGGCAGATGCATCCTATTTCAGCATTTGTTTTGAGCTAGACCTCATTGCTTCTTTCAGGTACCCATGAAGATTAATTCTGCCTTAGAAACAAGACAGACTAGAATATCATTCCTGTCTTGATGACCTCATTACAAGGTTTTAATGCAATACATATATTTTGCATCCCACATTTCTGCATGCCTCTATTTTCATGCAAAACCACGCCAAACCACAGGGCATCTGGGGCCAATTTCATGTCATAAATTCAGCAAGTGACCTGAATTGTGACTGGGAAGTTGGACAAGGCATGCAACTCATTTAATTGTTTTTGAAGAGCTTTCACCATTGTGATGAATGTCCTGTTTTTTCTCCCTATTTTTGCCTATTCTATATTTTTTAACACTTTTAACTCCCCAGAAGCTCCTGTGCAGGTTCAGCAACTTAAAAAGTCTCTGGGGCATCCTTTGCAAGTAGCTTTTGTCCTTTGTTCAGAAACTCCATTATTCTTCAATCATGTGTGGTTTGTGGATTCAGCTGCACTTTCTGCCTGGAATGGCTACCCTCCCCTCCAGGATTGGCATGTGCTTAGCAATAGGGCAGCATAACTGTCCATCTAGGTATTTCACCTTCAGCTGCTGGTCCTCTAAAGGAAAAGCAGGGAGCAAGAAGGGGGTGTGTGCATGCATACATGGCCTTCTGCATAGCCTTCTCACAGGAGTCCCTTTCCCTGACAAACGCATTGTCCCATGTTGGCTGAATCTCACATTATGAGACCCTGTATGGTCTGGTTTGCCCCCCTCCCCATCATTTTGTGATATGTGAAACTACCCATAGACTAACACATGTTATTCTTAATGTTTCATCCTGCTTGATTTGATCCTTGTCTTAAGTAATATGAAGCCTGCTTCCCCTTCTCTGTTGACATGACTTGTACCATCACTCATAGATGTCAGCGGTAGTGAGCACTCCATTCTGGCAATGGTTTCTGGTGCGTTTCGGCAAAGAGAAAGCAGCATGTGGAATAACTGTAAGTGTTGCAGTTTTGTACCTCAGCTACAGTTTTTTCTGGCTGTAGCGCTGGAAGCTGTGGAATCCTCTCTCTCACACACACACACACACACCACCCACAGTGTATAGGATTGTAGCCCTAATGGGGAGCTTCTGCCAGTGGCCCAGTAGGTCAAGGGAGCTACCAGTCAAAAAAGTTTGGGAACCACTAGTGTTGACCTTTAAAGCCCTGTGTGGTCTGGGGCTGGGTTATCTTAAAGACTGTCTGTGCCCATGTGAACCTACCTGGGCTGTGCAATCAGCCTTGCATGCCCTGCTCTCTGGCCTGCTCGTGACACAAATTTGACTGGCAGGAACCAGGGGACAAGGCTTTCTCAGTGGTGGCATTGCAGCTTTGGAACTCTCTCCTGGAACAGTGTGCCACATTCACCCTCTTGCTGCTTTTAAGCATGGGTCAAAACCTATTTTCCACAAGGCACCAAGTTTTTAGTTGTAATTCTGTCTGGCTGCTGGTAGTTCCCACATAAGTTTTTTTTTTTTTTTAATCTGTTTGAAGTTGGGGAAATATCTCTTCCAAAAAGAAGTGTCGAACAGGAGCTTGCACATACCTATCATGACTTGTAATCCATCCTGGGTTACAAGCCATGATAGGTATGTGCAAGTTCCTGTTTTTAGAAGTAGACTACCTCAGAATGCCAGATGCAGGGGAGGGCACCAGCTTGCACATTATGTCTTGCTGTCTTGTGTGCTACCTGAAGCATTTGGTGGGCCACTGTGAGATACAGGAAGCTGGACTAGATGGGTCTTTGACCTGATCCAGCGGGGCTCTTCTTATATTCTTATGTCAATTATCTATTACCATTAATGAGAAAACTGAGAGCAGTTGCTATTTAACTATTTGACTATCAAGCATTTGACTATCAAGAATACTTGTATCTGCTGTGTCTTTCTTCCCTATTTTCTGTGACTGTACTAGCAAAGCTTCTGGTAATATTAGCCTAAGCATGCCCTCTGTCATGTCCTATTCTCTTTGCTAGAAAATTCCATATTGTGGCAATATTGGTGTTTAAAAAAATTGGGTGCAATAGCTTTTGAGTGGTTAAACCTTGCTACTATAGTCTTCCTGCCCCTGGGGGCTGGGGGATAAGAATAGGCCCTCAGTTTGGCTGTACTTGTCATAAGAGGTGACTAAACAGCCACCGGGTAGTTGGGACTTGTCAGCCTGGGAAAACAGCTCATCTGAGAGAAGGAAAACTCTGGTCCCAAACCTCCACTGCCTTGCGGCTACATCCAGTTAAGGAAGTCAACCTCGAAGCAAAATCTGGAGCCGGAGTCCCTAAGGCAGTTCATGGCTGAACACAGTCACGTTCTGGCAACTCTTGCGATGCCGCTGGAACCAACCGTATTGGCCTCTGCCTTTCCATTGATCCATTTCAGCAATGTGGAGAGGGGGGATTTGCTGCATGGGAAAGTCTCTCCTCCATATCTACTTTACCCAGGCTTTGTGCACTGGAGAGGACACTCTGTTCCAGAACCACTATTCAGAGCGCGATACCATGGTCTTCCAAGACTGAAGGATGCCAACAACCTATAGTCTTCTTCCTCTGCTTCCAGGCTATCACAATCTTGTATTGTTAGAGTGCTCTCTTGTGGTGAAACAGTGACTGTTGCTGAATATTACAGACTGTATATGTGCATTGTTTGTACCCTGTACTTCTCAGGCACAGACCTCTGCTGTTCATCCCCTCTTTGTCTTTAATTGTGTATAGCAACAGAGGCTTGAGCGGCTGGTAAACCAAAACATTTTTTAGGCTGGTCCTGCTGCTAAAAAGTGTGAGAACCACAGCAATAGGTTGTATCCAAAAGAAGTTTAGTCATGACTAAGCTCCATTGACATTATTTGGACTGAAGTTTGTCTTGAACAAACCACACAGTTTGATTGCGTGAAGGTAAGAAATGCTATTTGGCATGCTTTTTCATTTTAAAGGCATTTAAATGGTGATCCCAGTATCCACAGGGAGTTAAATTCACAGATGCCAGATACATAGATATCAAGGTCGCACCTATACTTTGTTTCCTTACCTTCAGCCATCATTTGTTTATGTGTAGTTAGTCCATGGAAGTTATTACCACAAGTTATAGTGATGGCCACCAGCTTAGATGGCTTTAAAGGGGGATTGGACAAATTATTGGCAGGCAGGTCTATCAATGGCTGCTAGTCATTATGGCTGTGTGCGGTCCCCAGATCCATCAGCAGCATGCCTCTGAATACTGCTTGCAGGGGAGCAATGATGGTGAAAAAGAATGCCTTTCTCTCTTGCTTGCGGGCTTCCCAGAGGCTAGTGGTGGTCCACTGTGAGAAACAGAATGCTGGGCTAGGTGGGCCTTTGGCCTGATCCAGAAGGGTTTTTCTTATGTTAATATTGTAATGCAACAAATGCCACTTTCTCATAAGGCTGCTATCATTTTTGTGTTTGTTACTTTCTTTGCTTCAGTGCGTAAATTCAGTGCATAAATTAAATGTTATTTAATTGTATGTTTTCTCTTTACATGTCATAATTTGTGTTGCTTTTAGAAGAAAACCTGTTGAATAAAGTTCATGTTGTTTTTTTTTTAAAAGATTGAAAATCATTAACCCTTTGCCTGCTCCTTTCTTTTTCTACTAGTGGATGATTCCTTTTACAATCCTGCTGGTGACTGTCCCTAAACCTGGAATAGCCTATGTGGTGGCTTTTGTATCTGGGCTGAGCATTGCAGCAGCTTTGCTGTTGCCATGGTAAGAGAGTTTTGTAGAAAACAGTGTGTGTGTGCGCGCGCACTCGTGTACGCGTGCGCCAGATAGAAACTTGCAGTTCTCAACTTTTAAGGAATATTACTTGATAGGTTTTATGGCACATCATGTTGTTCTTTCAGTATCTCAGAAAGTGAGCTTGCACATCAGAGCAGGAAATTATAACCATGTAGGAAGCTTGTTTTCTTCTAAGCCAGTGTTTCTCAAGCTGTGGGTCAGGACCCACTAGGTAGGTCACAAGCCAATTTCAGGTGAATCCCCAATCATTTTACTATTTTATTTTTAATATATTAGACTTGATACTACCATGGTATGTGACTGCATTTGGAGAAATGTGACACATCTGTACTTTGAACAGGCTATTACGGATATACTTTTAACAATGATAGTAAATGGGACTTACTCCTGCGTAAGTGTGGGTAAGATTGCAACCTAGGATTGTTAAAAATTTTCCTGCTTGATGGCATCACTTTCAGTGGGTCCTGAGAGATTTTCATTCTAAAAACTGGGTCCCAGTGCTAAACGTTTGAGAACCACTGTTCTAAGCATAAATAAGTGTAAAAATCCCTTTGGTGGTTTAGAAAAGCTTGCCTATGTAAACCACCTTGAATTAAAGTCTGAGGAGAAATCTGATGACCAAGAACGATGGTGTATGAATACTTGTTGTTGTTATTTGTCTGTAATAACAGCTTCAGATGTTGAAAAATACTTAAAATATGTTAACTTTCCCAAATAGCATGCAAGGAGATCAAAAGTGAAAAAAAAAACACTTTAAAATGTAGTTGCAGGTTATATACAAGATGCATGTTATCCTTGTGGCATTCATGTGTTGGCATGTGCTTTTTCAAGGATAAGAAGCACTAGGAGCTTAGAGATGTGACTAGAACCCATGGTGGGTGGCTAAGAACCACATAATAGCCTGGACAATGAACTGCTGGAATTTCAGCTCAATGCCAACCATCCATTTCTGAGTTTCCAAAATAAAATACCTGCACATTTGCAGTCTTTTCACCGAAATTATGTTTTTCAAAACGAAATAATGAATGCCGCCATCCTTGTACTTGGCACAACTGGTCACAATATAATCATCACAAACTACATATTTCAAGCCGTTAGAGTTGTGTGGCTGAACTATGCCAGTGTCTGCAGACCTTTTGATACCTGAGTCTGCCACCTCATAAGAAGAGCCCTGCTGGATCAGGCCCAGGGTCCATCTAGTCCAAAATCTAGTTACAAAATCATGCAGGGGATGGACAGAGTGGATAGAAAGACACTCTTTTCCCTTTCACATAACATCAGAACCAGGGGACATCCACGAAAGTTGAGTGTTGGGAGAGTTAGGACAAACAGAAGAAAATATTTCTTTACCCAGTGTGTAATTAATGTGTGGAACTCTTTGCCACAAGAAGAAGTGATGGCATCTTGCCTGGATGCCTTTAAGAGGGGACTGGACAGATTTCTGGAGGAAAAGTTAATTATGGGTTACAAGTCATAGTAGGTATGTGCAAGTTCTTAGTTTTAGAGGCAGGCTGCCTCTGATTGTCAGATGCATTGGAGGGCACTGGGATGCTGGTTGTGCCTGTTGTCTTGTGTGCTCCCTGGGGCATTTGGTGGGCCACTGTGAGATACAGGAAGCTGGATTAGATGGGCCTTTGGCCTGATGCAGCAGGGCTGTTCTTATGTTCTTATGTCCAGCTTCCTGTATCTCACAGCAGCCCACCAGATGCCTCAGGGAGCACACACAAGACCACAAGATACTTGCATCTTGCTGCCACCTCCCTGCATCTAGCTTCCCCAACACACCGATCACTGTGTTTTTGGTACAAATACTGGAAGTTGTTATCTGAGATGAGGTTAAGTGCCAATTTTCAAGCTTTTTCTGACATGAATATGAATTGGATGGAACTGAGTAGCATATAATGTGAAAATGGCTTTACAGGTGCCTGTTTTTCCTCTCATGTTTTCTCATCTCAGAAAGCCACTGCCATGCTAATACTTGGCCCTGGAAAAATAGCAATGTGAGGCAGCTCTAAGGATCCTGTGGAGAATGTAGTTAGGCACCATAACCTGGTAACTGCATCTCTAAAGGACTATGGTAATAATATAATGTGCATGTAGCAATTAGTCCTGACCAAGAGCAGATGGAAGAGCTGTTCATAATGAGGATGGAGTTTTCTTCAGATAACTTGTCTTGGTGTATGCCAGTAGAATACCTGTTGGCGTACGTGTTTTAAGAAAAGACTTTCTGATTGGGACTGTAGCTGCTTGGAGGCGCTCTCTAAAGTAATTGAATCTCGTAAAAGGTATTACAACTTTCTATTAGTGTTGCTCATTACAGGTCACCTGGGGAACATGCTACACTCATTCGGTTTTATTCTTCATTGTTCTGCATATCACTAACCTATCAGCAGCAGTAATTAGATTTCATGTTAATCAAAGCTGTAGTCCCAGGTGTCCTCACCCTTGCTGATTCGGAAAACTCTACAGTTGCTCACTAACTTAACCAAAATATCACTGACTGCTTCAGGATTTCATTCTAGCCTCACCCATTTGTAGGCCCCCCCCCATTTTTTAAAATTTAGAACTAGTTATCTATTACACAGGCCTACAAAATTGAGGGTCAGAAAAGTTTTTCCCAAACTTTATGGTGGTTTGATATGAATTTGGGGTGCTGATTCCAAAAATGGTATCTGTTTTGCCCTATCTCGTCTAGTTTTGGAGATATAGTATAACCTCATTAGTGAATGGTTCAAGCAGCTTCCTCATGAGGAAGCTGCTTGAACTGTTCACTAAAGAGGCTATGCCGTTTCTGATACTGATGAGGCTTCCTTTTCTTTTTAAACCAAGATGTTGTTTAAAGTGATAAAATGCTGGTTAGAAATAATATATATGGCCAAGACGCTGCTAGTGACTGAGACCCAACCCAGAAAGCTAGTGTCTGCATCCACATTCACATTGTTGATTGACTTATCTACCACCCATGTTTACTCATGTGATCCTGTTGTTGGCAGTTGTAAGCCCATCATTACAGGGCCTGAGGCCTGTTCATTACAGGGCCTGAAGGCCTGAGGATCTGCCAAACATCTGAGGCCTTCAGAGAGCCAAGCAGCACAACTTCTGGTTTCCATACCCTACATGGTGTTAGTCAGGACTCAGTGTTTAAATGGAGGCTAGTATCTACTCCAAAGTGTGATTGCAGGTTCTCCTGCCAAACCATATACCACATTGTGTCTGGCTGCAAACACAGGGCGTATACTGGCCCATGGTCCGACTTTTTCAACAAAGGTAACTCTGTCCTTAAATGGCTGGACAAATTAGACATTGACATTTGATCTAGTCTAATTGATGTATGTCCATGTATTTTATGCCATACGCCAGGGCTGCCCAAACCCCGGCCCGTGGGCCACTTGCAGCCCACTGGGGGTCCCCATCCGGCCCCCAGGGCAAATTAATTAATACAAATTAATTCTTTTTTTTTTCCGGCCCCCGACACAGTGCCAGACAGATGATGTGTGTAAGTGTGTTTGAGCACCCCTGCCATACACTAAATAAATAAATCAATTCTGGTTTTCGACCAAAAACTGAAAGTTATGCTTTTGACCCTCCGAAGGCCTCCGAAGGCCCTCCAGATAGAAGAAGAGTATCTTTGGATGATAACAGGTGGCCCACCCTGCAGGTTCAGAACCTATGGATATTCAAATCCACGGTTACCAAACCTGCAGATACAGAGAGCCACCTGTATTCATCCTACAGTGAACCTTATTTTATTATGGAGAGTTAATTGTAAAATGATTTGATTATATACTGAACCAACAGTACAACGAGGATCCATTGTATAGTTAAATTCCATGTAATTTCCCAAAAGCATCTATTGAAGATGTGTGTTTTTCTCTTGTGTGGGTTAAAGGTCCATGTTGCCTGATGTAGTTGACCACTTTCGAGAGGAGAATCCTCGTACCGCAGGACATGAGACCATCTTCTATTCTTCGTACATCTTCTTCACTAAGATATCAGCTGGAATTGGACTGGGCTTTTCTTCTGCCAGTCTTCAGTGAGTGGTGTTGTATATTAAGACCCAGTGTGTTCAATTGGCCTTATTCCAAGACTTTGACTTTAGTTAGTTAATTATATTATCCCAAAGATTTTACTTGCATGTAAACTTTTAACATCTGAAAGTTGGCAGTTGGTTGGTTTCAAGTTGGGTTGAAATCCACTTCAGTTGTGGACTTGAGCCCCCAAGAAGATTGGTTTGTGGTGAAGCTGATATGGTATGCAGGAACTGTTTGTTTGTTTGAATTGCGCATTTCCCCTTATGAAGCAAATGCCCAAGGCGGCTACAAGTTCCACATTAAAGTATACAATATGTAAAAGTCAATAAATTCATGAATAATGATTAGAAAAAAATGAACACAAAGCATCAAATGCAGGGAGTAGTTTTAGCTATAAAGATGTGAAGTAACAATATAAAAGACAGTATAACAGCATGAAGTAACAGCTGTGTGCCTTTTAATAGGGTTTCTGGTTACAAATCAGCGGTGTGCAAACAAGTCAGCTCTGTAATTACTATGCTGAAGCTCTTGATCGGTGCAGTCCCGGCCGTCCTCATAATTATGGGCTTACTTATACTCTTCTTCTATCCAACTGGCGAAGAGAGTGAAATGAAATATAACTCTAAAAATCGAAGGTAGGTCTTATCAGCAACAAACTGTTCTCGTGTTTATTGCAAAAGCTTTTCCTAGGTTTCCATGCAATTGGTTTTTTGATATTAATGTGAAAGTGATAAAGCACAGGACTGAACTTGAGACCTTCTGTATGCAAAGTACAGCATATGGTCTGTTACTAAGCTCTGGCCTCTCACCTTCCAGACTTAAGCAATATGGCTTTATATCCTTTCTTAGGGATTTGTAGTGTTGGTCTTTGATGGGTCTCAGTGGACAACTGGCTCCAGAGTATTGAAGTCATCTTTCCTGCCAAGCTGGATGAGGGTTTTCTCTCTGAGAATGTATAGGATTCCGGCTATTTCAGGTTTTGTAAGTTAGAGGCAAACACTTTAAATTGGACTCAAAAGCTGGTTAGCGGCAAGTGCAGCCATCTTCAAATCAGCTGAAGGTCAGCTTGCAGGTCCCTGCCTGAACCAGCCAGCACTTCAAATACTTCTCAGGGGCTGGACCAGCTGAAGTAAAGGTTATTCCTAAAAGTTACAGAATTCCCTAGGCCCCATCTCCTCAGGAAAAAGGTGCAATCATAGATGATATGTAACATAAGCACTTCCACACACAGCAGGATAACTGCTGGACCTCTCTCTCTCTCTCTCTCTCTCTCTCTCTCTCTCTCTCTCCCCCCCCCCCTTCAGTAACCTTTATTGGCATATTAATGGACCTAGACTTTGACGATGTCATTGTCCTTGCATCTCAGTGATGATGCCAATTAGGAAAATAATGCTTCTTCCTGTCTCATTTCTTTGTCTTTTTATTAAACAGGAGGAATCGTTCAAACACACAAAATCTCTCTGAGAAGGAAGAAAACACTTGGCTTTGAAAGTCTGAATTGGAACGACTGATGGGAACTGAAACCTAACCAGAAGGCAGTACTGAGTGGGACAGGCGGCTTGTGTGGGATTCCACAGAAACTTTGCATCAAGGGCAGCAAAAGCCTCGAGACAGCAAGGCAAAGTAAATTCCCCACTTATGCTGATTTAGAGGAGTACGGCTTGTACAAGTGTCACTCTGAGAACTTGCATGGGTGTGTAATGCGACTGCATACAGTGCTGGAATGCTCTGAAAGGAAGTGCTGCTTGTAAAATACAGCAGGTGGTGCTCTTTCCCATGAATTACCATTATAGTATTATACTGAGAAGGATGGTGAGTTCCTAAGACAGTGCCAGGAAACAGAGCTGAGACTTGCAGATATTCTCCCCTGGCTGGTCATCAAGACAGGTGGGTACTACAGTTACTCCTTTAAAATGCTGACCAATTTTCAGGTAATGAATCATGTTTTTCCTTACCTGAATGGGCCATATAATTTCTGTTGGGCACTAAATTACCTTTAACATTTTTTTCTAAACAGGATCAGTGTAATGTAAAAAGAGTATTTTGAGAAAAATATCCTTTCCTTATTCACCCGTTCTTGTAAATAGCAACATTTTCATGGCCTAAGAATACAACCTTCGCATATGAAGATATATGCTACCGAAATTAAGGTCTCTTAATGTCGGCAAGGCACATGGCTGTGTGACCATTGCAAAAATATGTTGCCAGGAATGACTAGAATGGAATTAATGGCTTTCTTTACATGTGCCTCTTAGTTTGAGGTTATTTTTAAGTTCTCAGGTTAAGATCTTGAACAAAGCATCAGTAATCCAGTATCATTAATATGGATGCACAAAACGCTAGAGATTTGTTACTCTGTCCACAACTGTATAATTATTTACCCAGGAATAATATTGTTGAATGTAACTATTCAAAACCAAGCATTAAAATAATTGCCACTGCCACTCCACTGCTTGCAGCACACTCTGCTGGTGGAAGAACAATGTGCGTAACAGGGCAGGGGATTATTCATTCAGTAGTGGAGCCAAAACCACTGTTACCTCAGGTAGTAATATTCTTGGGATAACTCACCTTTTGATTAACTGAAAATAAAAGAAATACTATATTCTGAAAATCTCGGCTTTCAGTTGTGCACCAAAACTGGGCCACTTCACCTTATCCAGTGACATCCACAGGAGCATGCTGCACTGTTTTTGTAGCCAGAATGTGTTCATGTGGTCAAGGGACTGTTTCTGCAAATTGGCACCTCCAATTTGTGTGTTGAACAAAGAGCCGCCACCATTTCCATGATTTCAGTAGCCCTATGGTGAGCTGTTACAACACAAATCACAGCAGCTGTGTGTACATATTCAGGATGAAGGCCCTAATTTGTACAAATGGCTCCTGCACAAGCCATGAGCTTGGCCATGAGCTCTCTGTAGTGCATGGCATATTGGCGAGTATCTTATTAGTGCGTTTGCTCTCAAATGCTCCCTCCATGACTCCCTTAGTGAACAGAAGGAGGGTTCTGCTCATTCCAAGGGGCCTTGCATGTGAGAATGTTCCTTTCATTTGTAGAGGGATCTCCCAGTGGGATGCTAGTTGGGATGCTACCCAATCACTTTCCAAATGTGCTGCTCATGTCACCTGAGGTGGTTCTGCAACTTCCATCTAATGTAACCTCACTTATGGACAACAGATAATGCTTTTGTAGTCCTGGCTTGTGGTTACTCATTGGCTTGTGCCAATTCCAAGCCAGGTCATACATAGAGATAGAGGAACAAAAGAGCAGGTCACTCATGTATCATCTTGACCTGCTTCTCAGTAAGCTGGCTCTCCAGTTAGATTTATAGTGACCTAAAAATGTCATATGCAATGTGTTGCATAACTAGGAAGTATAATAAATACTATAAAGTGCATACCAAACTTTCTGCCCAATGATACACAAATGTGATAAGCTATAAAACTACATTATTTTCCTCTAAAGTAGATAGAAAGACTATGGCATATTTTTATTAGAGAGCAGGTACTCTCAGTCTGTCCTGCATACAGTAATCTCAGACCCTAACATAGAAATCCATAGAACTAAAATGTACAGGTGAATATATCTGAAAAGTTGAGTTTATTTTTGATAATGAAAGGAAATATTTTTATAATGTCTTAAGTTTAAAAGCACTGGTAGGGTTAGAGAAACATCTTAATGCTTAGTATTTATTTTTTTAAGTTATTGGGAGCACAAGCACAAGCTGGGTAGGCAAAGTGTCACCTAGCCAGACAAAAGGTTTTCAATCAACACAATGTTCATTTTGAGACAGTTTTGGATTGCAAAACTAGAAGCAAAACTGCAAGAAATGGGGCAAGAAAGGCAGGACGCATCCAGTCTTGCTGTGTTTAATTTCACCTTCCAGAGAATTCAGCAAACAACCCTCGCCTCCAAGCCTTGTAATGTAAACTGGAAACATTACAGTGGCCCCTGCTAAGATGCAAGTACCAGCCGCCATCTAGAATTAGTGTACAAAAGTCCCACAATGTTGAGTTCCCGAGTGGCAGGACACAGTATCCATCAGCGGGATTCAAACATGTATTTTAATTTAAACTTTATGATTGTTTTTTTTTTTTAAGTAGCTGCATTGTCATTGACTGAAATTTCTTTTTTCACCCTTTTCTCCCCCTCTTATGTTTTGGAATTTACTTCAAATAATCTGATAACATGTAGGATTTATTGCATGTTTTATGTTTACAGTGTTTTTGCCTCATGCCTACTAATAAAGCCATTAAAACGACTTTGTGTGACCTTTGCTGCCTTTTTCTGGTCTGCTTTTGTTATCCTAATTCAGGGGTGTCAAATATACAACCCAGACATGGCCCATGGAAGCTCTTCATCTGACCCACATAACTGGGCTCTTCCAGCGCCAACTTCTCAGCAGCACCACTTCGGAGGCTCTGGGAGGGAGAGATGGAAGGAGACCTCAGAAGGCAAGAAACAGTACAGGGGAAGGGACAGACCAAGAGGGATATGCTGCTAAGGCACTGGGAGAACCCAGTTAGAATGTGAGCAATCCTTTCATCAGTGTTGCTTCTGTATCCATGGGTGCATACCCCCCCCCCCCAACTGTCCTGCCAGCAGGGAAGGGCACTCACCAGAATGGAGAGCAAAATCAGGTATCAGGGAAACACCCACTGGGCAGGTGCCAAGGAGATTGGTTGGAATGGGAGCCCAGGTCTAGCCACCCAGAAAATAGCCACAGAGCTCAATCTGGAGCCCAGGTCTACCCAAGCAGGTAGACCTGGGCTCCAAGTCCAGCAAATAGCCACAAAGGCCTGAAGGAGGACATGACTGAGACATACAAAATTATGTAAGGGATGGATGGAGTGGACTGAGATATTCTTTTCCCTGTCACATAACACTAGATCCAGGAACATCCACTAAAATTGAGTGTTGAGTTAGGACAGATAAAAGATTTCTTTCCTCATGTGTAATTAGGCTGTGGAACTCTGTGCCATTGGAAGTGGTGATGGCATCTTACCTAGATACCTTTAAGAGGGGATTGGACAAATTTCTGGAGGAAAAGTCCATCATGGGTTACAAATCACTCATGATAGGTATGTACAAGCTCCTGATTTTTGAACATAAGAACATAAGAACATAAGAACAGCCCCACTGGATCAGGCCATAGGCCCATCTAGTCCAGCTTCCTGTATCTCACAGCGGCCCACCAAATGCCCCAGGGAGCACACCAGATAACAAGAGACCTCGTCCTGGTGCTCTCCCCTACATCTGGCATTCTGACTTAACCCATTCCTAAAATCAGGAGGTTGCGCATACACATCATGGCTTGTACCCCATAATGGATTTTTCCTCCAGAAACTCGTCCAATCCCCTTTTAAAGGCGTCTAGGCTAGACGCCAGCACCACATCCTGTGGCAAGGAGTTCCACAGACTGACCACGCGCTGAGTAAAGAAATATTTTCTTTTGTCTGTCCTAACCTGCCCAACACTCAATTTTAGTGGATGTCCCCTGGTTCTGGTATTATGTGAGAGTGTAAAGAGCATCTCCCTATCCACCCTGTCCATCCCCTGCATAATTTTGTATGTCTCAATCATGTCCCCCCTCAAGCGTCTCTTTTCTAGGCTGAAGAGGCCCAAACGCCGTAGCCTTTCCTCATAAGGAAGGTGCCCCAGCCCCGTAATCAGCTTAGTCGCTCTCTTTTGCACCTTTTCCATTTCCACTATGTCTTTTTTGAGATGCGGCGACCAGAACTGGACACAATACTCCAGGTGTGGCCTTACCATCGATTTGTACAACGGCATTATAATACTAACCGTTTTGTTCTCAATACCCTTCCTAATGATCCCAAGCATAGAATTGGCCTTCTTCACTGCCGCCGCACATTGGGTCGACACTTTCATCGACCTGTCCACCACCACCCCAAGATCTCTCTCCTGATCTGTCACAGACAGCTCAGAACCCATCAGCCTATATCTAAAGTTTTGATTTTTTGCCCCAATGTGCATGACTTTACACTTACTGACATTGAAGTGCATCTGCCATTTTGCTGCCCATTCTGCCAGTCTGGAGAGATCCTTCTGGAGCTCCTCACAATCACTTCTGGTCTTTACCACTCGGAAAAGTTTGGTGTCGTCTGCAAACTTAGCCACTTCACTGCTCAACCCTGTCTCCAGGTCATTTATGAAGAGGTTGAAAAGCACCGGTCCCAGGACAGATCCTTGGGGCACACCGCTTTTCACCTCTCTCCATTGTGAAAATTGCCCATTGACACCCACTCTCTGCTTCCTGGCCTCCAACCAGTTCTCAATCCACGAGAGGACCTGTCCTCTAATTCCCTGACTGTGGAGTTTTTTCAGTAGCCTTTGGTGAGGGACCGTGTCAAATGCCTTCTGAAAGTCCAGATATATAATGTCCACGGGTTCTCCCGCATCCACATGCCTGTTGACCTTTTCAAAGAATTCTATAAGGTTCGTGAGGCAAGACTTACCCTTACAGAAGCCATGCTGACTCTCCCTCAGCAAGGCCTGTTCGTCTATGTGTTTTGAGATCCTATCTTTGATGAGGCATTCCACCATCTTACCCGGTATGGATGTTAGGCTGACCGGCCTATAGTTTCCCGGGTCCCCCCTCTTTCCCTTTTTAAAAATAGGCGTGACATTTGCTATCCTCCAATCTTCTGGTACTGTGGCTGTTTTGAGGGACAAGTTGCATACCTTAGTCAAGAGATCTGCAACTTCATTCTTCAATTCCTTAATAACCCTTGGGTGTATGCCATCAGGGCCCGGTGACTTATTGATCTTTAATTTATCAATGAGGTCTGAAACATCTTCTCTTTTAACCTCTATCTGACTTAACTCCTCGGTTAGGAGGGGCCGTTCGGGCAGCGGTATCTGCCCGAGGTCTTCTGCCGTGAAGACAGATGCAAAGAACTCATTTAATTTCTCTGCCATCTCTAAGTCTCCTTTTATCTCCCCTTTCCCTCCCTCACCATCCAGAGGGCCAACCGCTTCTCTGGCGGGTTTCCTGCTTCTAACATTTTTGAAGAAGCTTTTATTATTCCCCTTAATGTTGCTGGCCATGCGTTCCTCATAGTCTCGCTTGGCCTCCCCTATCACCTTCTTACATTTCTTTTGCCACAGTTTATGTTCCTTTTTATTCTCTTCATTAGGGCAAGACTTCCATTTACGGAAGGAAGCTTCCTTGCCCTTCACAGCCTCTCTAACTTGGCTGGTTAGCCATGCGGGCACTCTCCTGGATTTAGTGGAACCCTTCTTTCTTTGCGGTATACACCTCTGCTGGGCCTCTATTACTGTTGTTTTAAGCAGCCTCCATGCACTCTGGAGAGACTGGACTCTTTTTACCCTCCCTTTCAACCTCCTTCTAACCAGCCTCCTCATTTGAGGGAAGTCCGCCCGTCGGAAGTCAAGGGTTTTTGTTAGAGATTTGCCTGGTATTCTTCCCCCAACGTGCACGTCAAAACGGATCGCAGCATGATCACTGTTCCCCAATGGCTCAGTAACGTTTACATCTCTAACCAGGTCCTGCGTACCGCACAAAATTAAATCCAGAGTCACCTGTCCTCTGGTGGGCTCCTTGACTAGCTGCTCTAAGCCACAGTCATTTAGCACGTCAAGAAATCCGGTTTCCTTATCGTGACCAGAACACAAATTGACCCAGTCAATATGAGGATAATTGAAGTCCCCCATGATTACAACCCTGTCCTTCCTTGTCACCTCCCTGATCTGTTTCCTCATTTCAAGGTCCCCATCAGATTTCTGGTCTGGAGGACGATAGCACACCCCCAGTATTACATCGCTGCACAAGCCTGGTAATTTAACCCACAGAGATTCTACGGTGGAGTCGGACCCACCTTCAATCTCTACTTTGCTGGATTCTATCCCTTCCTTAACATAAAGGGCCACCCCACCTCCAACACGCCCCTGCCTGTCCCTCCTGTAGAGTTTATAGCCCGGGATTGCGGTATCCCACTGATTCTCCGCATTCCACCAGGTTTCCGTTATGCCCACTATGTCAATATTTTCCCTTGTCACCAGACATTCCAGTTCTCCCACCTTTGCTCGTAGACTTCGGGCATTCGCATAAAAGCATTTATACACGGAATGCCCCAGGATGGGCTGCTTATTCTCTCCTTTGTCCCCGCATCCTCTCATTGTGCCAAACCGTCTATCACATCCCATCACCCTACCTTTCCCAATTTCTTCTCCTACCCTGCCTTTGTCTTGTTGTTCTCTAACCTCCCCATCCTCATCCCATAGGGATGAGGAGTCCCGAACCGGATGCCCCTCGGCTCCTGTCGGCCTTCCCCCAGGGATCAGTTTAAAAGCTGCTCTGCCACCTTTTTAATGTTATGCGCATAAGAACATAAGAACATAAGAACAGCCCCACTGGATCAGGCCATAGGCCCATCTAGTCCAGCTTCCTGTATCTCACAGCGGCCCACCAAATGCCCCAGGGAGCACACCAGATAACAAGAGACCTCATCCTGGTGCCCTCCCTTGCATCTGGCATTCTGACATAGCCCATTTCTAAAATCAGGAGGTTGTGCATACACATCATGGCTTGTACCCCGTAATGGATTTTTCCTCCAGAAACTTGTCCAATCCCCTTTTAAAGGCGTCTAGGCTAGACGCCAGCACCACATCCTGTGGCAAGGAGTCCCACAGACCGACCACACACTGGGTAAAGAAATATTTTGTCTGTCCTAACCCGCCCAACACTCAATTTTAGTGGATGTCCCCTGGTTCTGGTATTATGTGAGAGTGTAAAGAGCATCTCCCTATCCACTCTGTCCATCCCCTGCATAATTTTATATGTCTCAATCATGTCCCCCCTCAGGCGTCTCTTTTCTAGGCTGAAGAGGCCCAAAGGCCGTAGCCTTTCCTCATAAGGAAAGTGCCCCAGCCCCGTAATCATCTTAGTCGCTCTCTTTTGCACCTTTTCCATTTCCACTATGTCTTTTTTGAGATGTGGCGACCAGAACTGGACACAATACTCCAGGTGTGGCCTTACCATTGATTTGTACAACGGCATTATAATACTAACCGTTTTGTTCTCAATACCCTTCCTAATGATCCCAAGCATAGAATTGGCCTTCTTCACTGCCGCCGCACATTGGGTCGACACTTTCATCGACCTGTCCACCACCACCCCAAGATCTCTCTCCTGATCTGTCACAGACAGCTCAGAACCCATCAGCCTTATACCTAATGTTTTGATTTTTTGCCCCAATGTGCATGACTTTACACTTACTGACATTGAAGTGCATCTGCCATTTTGCTGCCCATTCTGCCAGTCTGGAGAGATCCTTCTGGAGCTCCTCACAATCACTTCTGGTCTTCACCACTCGGAAAGTTTGGTGTCGTCTGCAAACTTAGCCACTTCACTGCTCAACCCTGTCTCCAGGTCATTTATGAAGAGGTTGAAAAGCACCGGTCCCAGGACAGATCCTTGGGACACACCGCTTTTCACCTCTCTGCATTGTGAAAATTGCCCATTGACACCCACTCTCTGCTTCCTGGCCTCCAACCAGTTCTCAATCCACGAGAGGACCTGTCCTCTAATTCCCTGACTGTGGAGTTTTTTCAGTAGCCTTTGGTGAGGGACCGTGTCAAACGTCTTCTGAAAGTCCAGATATATAATGTCCACGGGTTCTCCCACATCCACATGCCTGTTGACCTTTTCAAAGAATTCTATAAGGTTCGTGAGGCAAGACTTACCCTTACAGAAGTAATTACCCTTACTCTGAAGTAATTACCTCAGAATGCCAGATGCAGGGGCGGGCACCTGGATGCAGGTTTTGTCTTGTTGTCTTATGTGCTCCCTGAAGCATTTGATGGGCCACTGTGAGATACAGGAAGCTGGACTGGATGGGCCTTTGGCCTGATCCAGCAGGGCTCTTTGCATGTTCTTATGTTGGCTATAAGCTCAATCAGGAGCCCAGGTCTACCCAAGCAGTTAGACTTGGACTCCAAGTGGAAGCCCAGCTCCACCTGCCCAGCAAATAGCCACAGAGCCTATAAGCTCAATTGGGAACCCAGGTATACCTAGCAGGTAGATGTGCGCTCCAAGTCCAGGTTGGAGCCCAGGTCTACCCACCTAGCAGATGTCCACAGAGGTGATAACCACAAGCAGGACCCCAAGTCTACACAGCAGGTAGACCTGGATTTGACTTCCAGGCGGGAGCACAGGTTTACCCACCCAGCAAATAGCCACAGAGGTTATAAGTTCAATCAGGAGTCCAGGTCTACCCAGCTTGTAGAGCTGGATTCCAAATCCAGGCATGAGCCCAGATCTACCCATCTGGTTGACCTAGGCTCTGAAGGTAGTGCTCATGGTCTCCCCCTTATACACTGGATCCACCCCTGATTCTAAGGAGATTCAGCTCTCAAAAAGATAGAATTCAGCTCTACTTGGTAGATTCAATAAATTCAATAAATAAATAAATTCAAATCTTTTTAAAAGTAATGAATATTGTAAAAAAAAAAAAAAACTAGCGTTCCAATGGCATTACTGTATTTGACTTGCATATCTTTCCTCTTGCTTTTATGTAAATAAATTTTATTTTAGTATGTATCAATGCAACAGCAATGTGTCATCGGCTAATGAAAGGCTTTCAACACAAGCAGATACTACCTGCATCACAGTGATATGTTTTACTTTTGCAGGTTTGCAAGCCTGTGTATTGCACTGGTGTGTAAGAATATGTTGCATGTTATTTCTATGTAGACAATAAATTTTACATTGCATGCAGAGATGCATTTGTTCTATGCAAATTATCGTTACATTGGTTTACAGATAATGAACGTGTCTTTCAAATACCACCCCCCAAATATTTTATCTTCATGAAATTTGGGGGTTATGGATCTTTGATGTTTCTCCGTACTTATCCCTTCATTTTGCACACCAGTATAGATACCCAACATAATTGCCCCCCCCCAAATAGTTGCCCCCCACCTCTAGAATCCCGGCTACCGCCCTGCTCCACAGGGGATCTCTCAGCTGCTAAGCTTAAAGTGATGCCTCAGCAGCAGCACTGCTGAAAGGGTGGGCTCTCCCATAAACTGAAAATATGATCAAAATGTGCACATTTTCTCTTTTGTCATTTGCAGTTGATGAGTTTCTTCATGAGACCAAAGTGTTTATTTCTAGCCAGCATCTGCTTAATGATTCCACTTCTTCCTTAATGATATTACTTGCGTTCTTCAGCAGACACCATGAATGCTATTCGGCCCATTGTATAAAATGAGTTTGACACCCCTGCCCTAATCTGTGATGAGTAAAGCTCCAAACACAAGCACATCTTTAACAATATTAACTGAAATGACAAGTACTGGTTATCTCAAAAGTAAACAAAAATGTAGAACTATCATATTACCAAATAATCAGCAAGTGTTGTAATGAATTAAAGCAGTGCCCATGGGGTTTTGGATGTTCAAATTCACTGGCTATATTTTGTTCACCACAGTACATTTCAAAGAAAAATCTAAACATTTTATAATTGCCTATATTTAATTTTCAATAAGTAGTAACTTAAGAAATCTCTTGGCTTTATTTCTGTAGATTTTACTTTATGATTTACACAACAGCTGGTGGAACACACATGCCACTTTCAGCATGCCAAAATATTACATTTGAGGATATAAACGCAGTGCATGTTTTTCGTTTCTTGCAGCTATATTTCTCAGCAAAGCTGGAAGGTTAATACTTAATCCTGAAGGCTTGTGGAATTACACTTATCTCGAGTTACAGAGCTGGTGAGAGAAACCTATATAGGACAAGATAAAAAAGAAAGCTATTTTTCATATGCCTTGTTGGGAATGTAAGCCTGCAAAACACTTGAGTAGGTAATTGTACAACTAAGAGGCTTCAGAGATAACAATTGACCCTGTAACCCGAAGAACTTCAAACACTCTACCGTCAGGGAAATCTGCTGCAGGAAATGCTGGCAAAGTTTTTGGAGTACGTTTTGTTTTTCACTGGATAGCAACCAGATCTGTTGAAATTGAAACCCACAACTGCATCTAAAAGGTCCCTATAGGTGTGTCTGTTGCACAGATGAATGACGGACAGGCTGTGTTTCAGGCACTTTAGCTACACTTACCAAGTTTCTCAGCTTGGAACCCTGATAGACCTTACCAATCCACAGAGCACAATTTGAAAATTATTGATGTACATAATTAATGCCTTCAGGCCCCACTCCTGAATAAAACTGAGACAGCCACCTGGTCAGTCAAAAAGTAGACAAACGGTTAAGATACCCAGTTGGAGGAATGGAGCTAATGAATATAGAGAAGGGATAGGACATAACTCTTAAATTAATGCTCTGTCTAATCCAGGGGTGCCCAAACCCCGGCCCTGGGGCCACATGCGGCCCTCAAGGCTTCTCAATGCAGCCCTCAGGGAGCCCCCAGTCTCCAATGAGCCTCTGGCCCTTCAGAGACTTGTTGGAGCCTGCACTGGCCCAACGCAACTGCTCTCAGCGTTAGAGCAACTGTTTGACCTCTCGCATGAGCTGTGGGATGAGGGCTCCCTTCACTGCTTGCTGTTTCATGTCTGTGATGCAGCAAAGGCAGCAAAGGAAAAGCCAGCCTTGCTTTGTGCAAGGCCTTTTATAGGCCTTGAGCTATTGCAAGACCTTCATTCACTCATATAAGTTCATCTTCAATATATTAATTTATGTAAACTTAGGCAAATTTATTCAAATTTTAAATGTAAATTCATTCTTTTTTTCCCACGGCCCCCGACACAGTGTCAGAGAGATGATGTGGCCCTCCAGCCAAAAACTTTGGACACCCCTGGTCTAATCTTTTAAATATGTTTTAATTGAAATGGTTTGATGTATACTGGAATGGCATCTTGCAGCATATTGAAGATAATGCCAAGGTAGTCCAGTGACAAGTGCACAGTAGTAACATAAATCTTTTCTGCTTTGAGGGCATGGTTTTTTATTTTCAGTTAACTGAGAAGACTCTAGAGAAGTGGTTCTCAAATTCCCCAGAAGTAAGTCTCCTGAGGTAAGTCAAGGGAGGGGTAAAGGCAGCAATGCAATGTCCAGGATTGCACTGCTGACGGAGGTGTGTGTGTGTTGTGATTGTGAAACCGGAAGTTGTTTCTGATGGCTTATTTTAAGTATTCTAAGATTTGGGGAGCCTTGTGGAGGGCTCTGCGAGGCTCCCTGCACCTCCTGGAGGTCGCTGCATTGCCCACTAAGTAAAATACTCCCCTTGGCCCCCAGCAGCAGCATGATCCTGGGGATTGTGTCACTGCCTTCCCTGTTTCCCCACCCCCGAAAGGGCTGAGGCTCTCAGGTTGGGGCATCATGACACCCCAGTTTGAGAACCTCAGCTCTAGAAAAATTCTAGAAAATCCTCACACTATGTGGCAAAATGCTGCACACCATGGGTGGCTTCCCAAAGTTGTACCTTTTTAGCCAGATTGTTTCCAAAGCATCCGCTCAACACCTATTCCACACAGTGATAGTAATATCAGTTCAGAATCACTAGCAAGCAGTCTTCATAGCTCAAACAAATGTCCTTTGTAACTGCATCTGAGAATTGACTGCCTTCTGTACAAGCATGCTGCATATGTGTCCTTGGAATATAAGGAAGACGGGACCAAACTACATGTTACACAAAATATGTCATTGGTCCTTGTGAGTGCTTGGGTTTTTCCTAAAGAGCAACTCATGCTGTGAGAGATCTGGACTGGACCACAGTCTGAAGGGAGAGTTTGTTAACTCTTTGCTCCCACTGTGCTTCTGATCTAGGTAACATACAAACGCCTGGTAGCTGATACTTATCCCAGCAGAAAAGCCATCGATCAGGCATGGTGTACTTCATCTGACATATAGTTTGTTCC
Source organism: Tiliqua scincoides (assembly GCF_035046505.1). NCBI lineage: Eukaryota > Metazoa > Chordata > Lepidosauria > Squamata > Scincidae > Tiliqua > Tiliqua scincoides. Next base: position 152,069,303 of record NC_089821.1, on the reverse strand, counting down.
TGGGGTGCAATGTGGTATATTTTTAGATGTAACAAACATTGTTAAAATGTGTAGAACGTTGGTACTGATTAGAGAATAATACTTTAAATTGATTTGATTTTAAACTCTACAACTTGCTCACATGCATACCATTCTCAGCAGGGACTGGTAAAAGACACAGTTACATTGGTATAATGATGCTGTGAGAACCTGCAGTTGCACGACTTTGTAATACGCCACAGTAACAAATATGACTCGGTTCTGTTGCCTATGTCCAGAATACACTTTCCAGTGTGGAAGACACTGAGACTTATCCTGAGTAAATCCTATGGGTAAAAGCTCCTGAAGACCTTAGGCTTTGGATAACTTTTAGCTTTGTGTTTAGTAGAAAAACATTAGAAAGGTTCTGCTATAATCTGAAAGCCATACAATTGTTGAGTCGTTTTAGTAAACAGGATTGAAGAGACTGAGTTAAACATGCAAGCGTTGTCTACAAATTCTAACAAGCTGAAATTGGTTGCTTGTTAAAAGATCTGCTGGCTGTACCAAGTTGTAAAAGGTGAAAACAGGCTGACAACACAAGGCAAGAACTATTCAATGCTGAATCATCATACAATTGTAGAATCGCAAGATACCGTGAAGACACAATGATGTTTAATTATGCACAGTGAAAGGTTCCGTCCTAAGTGGCAACAAACAAACTGCCCTGGCTGGACAGCTGGCAATTAGTTCTGATATTAAGCGTTGCTGGCTTGGTCTGAAGAATTGTTGCTCTCAAGACTCCGGGAAGAATGTTCTCTCAGCACTTCCATAGAACTGGTGGCGAGATCCAGACTTTGGGAGGAAAGCTTTCTATATCCACCTGCAGAACTGACAGCATCCAGTGTTTTGGAAGAATGGCTGCTCTCATCACCAGAGTTGGCACTAGCATCTCTTATAACTATCTCCTGCAAGGCATCGAATGTTAATGGAATAAAACCTTCATTGTCTGCAGTGAGAACAATCCAGGACAAATCTGTTGAAAACATCAAACAGAGACAGTTTTCTGTGAATGCACTATAAACTTGAACACTTTTTTGGCATTATAAATATGAGACAAGACATCAGGCTGATGGCCTATTAACCTTGATAGTATCAGATCCAATTGCTATATACTATACAACACACTGTCACCTGGCATTGAAAACTATACTAATTTCTCTGGTGATTTTAGATTAAATTTGCCTCCAAAGAAGATAGCAATAAATTTATTCTGACATTACTTTGGATAAGAGGCAACATTTAAAATGACACTGGAGTTTGTATCAAAATTACATTCAAGTGATGGGTTGGCTGGAAACATTTAGGTCAAGTTAAATCCCTGCATTGTAGCTATTGGTCTTGCATCTTGTATTTTCAGAAACAAAATGCTTTTATTCTGCACTTGCCTCCTCTAAAATAATATGGTTAACTCAGGGCTTTTCAGACTGGGGCGTTGTGACGTCCCAGCCTGTGGGCCCTGGCCTCTGTCCCCTAAAGTGGTGGGGGAAGCCAGGAGGCAGGGAAGAGGCAGTGGCGTGATCCCCAGGATCACGCCGCTCAGGGGGGCTGCAGGGGCTTGAGTACACTTACCTGAGTCTCCTGCAGCCTCCCGGGGGTGCGGAGAGCCCTGCGCAACCTTCTGCAGGGCTCCCCGCAGCTTTGAAAGCAAAAGTGGGGTGATCGCGCCCTGCCTCCACTAAAGCAGAAGGATATTCCAAGGAATATCAAGAAAGCAATCAGCCCTCCATGCCATGGAATGGTTTTAGCACCAGGCCACTGAATTGGGAAGCAGGCAGCAGTGCAAAACTGCAGAAGCAGTCAGGAGTATAGGCTGAATTCTGTGCCAAAGTATGCCAAACTCCCAGTGACTGTACAATTAGTACCACCTATGTTGCAGTATTGGCACCCATGACTTTAAATATTCCTTATTCAGATCTACATTCCTGAAACATTGTTTAAACTGCTTATATAAATACCAGACAACATATATGCTTCATTAGAAAAAAGGATTTCATTTTCTTTAATTTTTCATATACAGCATTACTACCAAAATTTCCACCAACTGGTATATTCAAGTGCAACCTATTTATCCATGGATTTTTTATCTTCATCTCAATTTGTCTCAATGCCTATTTGGGTGGGGTGAATTGAAAGTCAAATACACCTTTGCCCTGGCATCTCCCTGTTTCCAGGCAGCCCAAAACACTGCAAAAAGGCTCCGCCTGACACAGGCAGGGAAATAGCCCTGGAGCCATGGAAGAGCTTCCCCTCGAGAAGGAACAGTAAGACTCCTGGAGGCCCTGAGCCAGCTGAGACTGAAGAGGGGAGGGGGGGGCAGAAACCTCTGTAGCCAGAACACTTGCAGCAAGGTGGAACGCGCACGCACGCTCTCTCTCTCTCTCTCTCTCTCTCTCACATACACACACAGGGGCAGTGCAGTAGTAACAAAGGGGATTGCTTTAAAAAACCCAGGGAGTGTTTCCCCCCCCCTTCAGACTGAGATGGTGCAGGCTCTCTATGCTCCAGCCTACACATACAAAACAGCCCAGCAAGCAAGTCTTCCCAGCAAGCCAAAGTATGAGATTTAGGCTACAATCTTCTCCACACTTTCCTGCTAGTAAGCCCCATTGACTAGAACAGGACTTACTTCTGAGCAGGCAGGCATAGGAGTGGGCTCTCAGGCTACAATCCGATCCACACTTTCCTGGGAGCAAGCCCCAATGACTACAATGCGGCTTACTTCTGAGTAGAAATGCATGGGACTTGACTCTTAAAAGCTCAGCATCCCACCTGTGAAAGAAGCGGGACAGCTGGCAACCGGGAGGGCTGAGTACGGAGCGGAGGAGGGGGAGGCAATTGAGAACCACTGCCTTCGTTTCCTTCCAGCCCAAAGTGTCTGGCTGCAGCGTATTTGCTTAACTCTATGGAATTTAGCACAACAAATTTTTTCTTAATCGTGCCGGGTCATGGAATGCAACTCACAAGTATAAATAGGCTCCACCTGTAAGCCAACACAGAAATGGACAAACAGATTGGGCCTTTGACCCTCCTGCCTTTTCCTTGGGCTCTCTGTTTTCAGCAGAACCCTTTTGCCTCCCTCTGTTTGCCTCCCAGGGGATGGACAGAGTGGATAGGGAGATGCTCTTTACACTCTCACAAAATACCAGAACCAGGGGACATCCACTAAAATTGAGTGTTGGGCGGGTTAGGACAGACAAAAGAAAATATTTCTTTACTCAGCGTGTGGTCGGTCTGTGGAACTCCTTGCCACAGGATGTGGTGCTGGCGTCTAGCCTAGACGCCTTTAAAAGGGGATTGGACAAGTTTCTGAAGGAAAAATCCATTATGGGGTACAAGCCATGATGTGTATGCGCAACCTCCTGATTTTAGAAATGGGATATGTCAGAATGCCAGATGCAAGGGAGGGCACCAGGATGAGGTCTCTTGTTATCTGGTGTGCTCCCTGGGGCATTTGGTGGGCCGCTGTGAGATACAGGAAGCTGGACTAGATGGGCCTATGGCCTGATCCAGTGGGGCTGTTCTTATGTTCTCCTCTGACCCCTTAGTTCAAGCACCTCTTCCCTTTAGTCATAGTCAGCTGTAACCCTTCTATTGCAGCCATGTTACCAGGAGCCCTGACATGAGGGAGAGAACTGTGCACTGATTTAGTTGTATGAAAATGTGGTCTAGAGTGAACCTTTATATGACCAACCAGGTTTGCCTTTTGTTTTCAGCAAATCATGGTGTCCCTGCTCCATGATTTGCTGAAAACAAAAGGTCAACAAGGCCTGAGTTGTCACTCAGTAATGTTTTAGGGCAGTAACCGTGATGCTTTCTGTTTGCCTCTGAAGGCCTACATTCATTTCTGATCTATTGCTTCTAGTTCTGTTAAGCACAGCAGCCTTTGCCCCTTTCTTGAATGCAAGGTATGCTGGCTCCTACACAAAGATAGGAAGGTAAAGGTGGAGACTGGTGACACAGCAACACTGATGGTTCCCTAAGCAGGTGAAAGTAAAAGTCCCCTTTTCGGTTCTTAAGGCAAAGGGGCATTTAGGGCCTCCCTCTCTCAGAACACACACTGGATTTCTCCTGCTGCTCAGCTTTCTAACAACATCTCTCCCCTCTGTATAGAAAAGGCAGTTCAGGAGGAGCAGGCAGGCTTGCAAATGCAGGGAAGGGGGACATGATTCAGGAAGACAGCATTTAACAGCTTCTCTGCCCCATTCCTACCAAAGGATTTTTGTGCAACCAGTTTACATTTCTTATGGGGGTAAAACTGACAAAACCTGAGATTTGGTTCTCCTGGCACTTCATGCAGCGGTCCTGTTAGCACTGCAACAGCCACAGGTCTCCAAACTGTAAAACTATTATTGGATCAGAAGGGCAGACAGCTGTCAGCAGACATGCAGTACTTCTCATATTTTACATCAGCACTGTGGTTGCCGTGTTACAAGTAATTTTAGGAACTGCTAGAAATGCAATTTTACTAGCGGTTCCATTTATCAGTTATGTAACACGATGTTGCAAGCGACATCATGAGAAGATTGCCACTTACAATCATGTGAACCTTTAATCTTACTGCTTAATGCCTTATTTGACCTCAACTTAAGGCCAATACCATGCAGGACTTCAAAATACCTCTACAGGGGCCAGTACATAAGCCTGTGCAGCTAACACATGATTTGCATGTCAAAAAACTTCAATGACACAAACAAGACAGGCCCAAAGTCACATTTTCTTCAACTGTGAAGTTTCTGATGTGTGTAAATTGCTATTTATAGTAATAATAATAAGCCAACTCCTCCTACTTCCACTCATGTCCCTCCTATATCCCAACAACTTTCTGCACTAATCTCTACATTTTGGCATCTTCTATGGCAGGGTTGTGCCAACATTCCAGCTGTATCTGGATTACAACTGCATTGCATTTTTCTGGAATGGCACTGGTATCCATAGGACACCCAAGAGCAGGGGGCTTCTGCACCATCCAGATTGTCATTGTGCCAGTGTATATGGCGATATGCTGGTGTATCTCATGGATAGCACTGGATAGGAAAAAAACATATTTATTATAGCATTAGCTTTGGTGGGCTGAATCCAATGTTTGTCAAATGTCTTCCATATTCTCCAGTAGACCCTAAACTCACCAAAAAACTTAAAAAGTATAAAGCTGTGACAATGGCACAGTAGAAGGCATGAACATGCCTTTTTCTGAAGCAGTGCGATGACCAAAAGGAAACAGCACATTACAAACGTATCTTGGGGAGGGGGGGCATAAAATTGATAATTTCCGCCGGGAGTACAACTCAAATAATTCAGGACCCAATTCTATCCAATTTTCCAGTGCCGGTGCAGCTGTGCCATTGGGGCATGCATCCTGTCACAGAGGCCTCCTCAAGGTAAGGGAATGTTTGTTCCCTTACTTCAGGGTCACATTGTGGCTGCACTGGTGCTGGAAAGTTGAATAGGATTGGGCCCTCAGTCTGGTGAGCTGAACATCAAATTGAAGATAAAATAGAAATGTCTGGCTCTTTCATGTCTCAAAAACCAAACCAATATAACAAAATCATATTCTGTTCTGGAAACCCCACCCACGGACAGCTGAATCCACAGGTATGGGGGAATGCCTCCCCACCCTCTGCAGGCAAGGGGAGCTTCTGGGGGGGGGTCTTCTGAGCCCGGCAGAGGCCCTGCGTATGTGTTCATGGCCTCTGCCAGGCTCGGAATGACTGAGAAGGAAAAAAGTTACTTCCAATTTTTTGAAAAAAACCAGAAGTTGTGGTTTTTTTTCATTCTCAGAGTCATTCTGAACCCGGCAGAGGCTGCAGGTGGAGGTGCACTGCCTCTGCAGGGCTCAGAACATCCTCCAAAGATGAGGGGAGCAGAGCTTCCCTCACCTCCAAGGGGGTGTGTGCGGGGGCCGTGGATCCAATCTGCAAATAAATGAAACCACTGATAGGGGATCCATGGAGATTGGGTCCCACTGTATTTGTATATAATAATTTATTCACTGGCATATTGATCTGGAAAGAAAGCAACCTAGCTGTTTCCACTAAAGAAAATCCCATATTTCTGATTCCTGAACTCACCATGTTGCATTTCAACAAGACACAATTTGAAAATCTGCTGAACCACACTTAGACGAAGTTTACCATCACAGAGGATAACAGATCGCTTCTCATGCGCACTGGTCCCAGAAGAATCCTTCTGGGAATAAAAGAACAAATTGTTTTAGTGTATTAACAACCATTTTCTTTCAACCCATGCTCATGCACCTCAATCTAGCCAGGCTCAACTACAGGTATACAACTTTGCTGAATGTTTTCTGTGTGTGTAGAAGTGATATGCAGGATGCAAAACCTAAACCCTATATCCAGCACCCATGTAGGGATCCCTGTGGGGCTGAATCTGCGTATGTGTCCCCTACCAGATCATCAGTGCAGTCAGCTCATACTCTCTTGAACCCCCGCAAGGACTAGGGATGGGGCAACTGAACCCAGATCATCTTTGTTTCACTCAACAGTTGGCTGGTTTAAAGTTGACTGCCCTTATCTTTTTTAAAACTACTGATATGGAATAATGCAGAAAATTGTTAAAATTAAAACTCTCTTATCCAAGAAACATAACATTACATCAAAATCAATATCTGTGGTATTATACTTTCTCTAAGCATAGTCTGATTCCAGCAGCAAATAAAAAGGTACTAGTTCTTGAAGTGATTATTTCTTGAGCAGATACAGGGGCAGCCCAATTCTAAGCTTCCTGGTGCCCATGGCACCAGCAGCACCAAAATGGCAACCACCAGAGCCAATGGGAGCGGGGCTAGCTTCAGGAGCCTCCTCTGGATAACACAGCTGCGGGGTCAATGAGTCTCCTCATTTTTGGGCTGCCTCACTTTTTGAGCTGCTCCTCACTTCTGGGTTAGGATTTGGCAACAGAGTCTGCTGATGTCTCCAACCCCTTTCTCAGCACCATTCCGTCCACTCCCTGCCCTGAAAATACTCACCTCTGGACAGTGCTGCAGGAGCGCCATCTGTCCACTGGTGCTAAAGCTCAGCACCAACTGGGCCTGGTCCAGTGCAGGCGGCCTCTCCTGGTGCCATGAACATGCTTTACAGCACGTCTGCGACACCTAGTGCTGACGCTGAGCATCAGCGCCAGCACTCCAAGCCCTCAGGATTGGGCTCTCAGTCTGCTTGTTTTTTTCTCAAACAGTGTGCAAGGATCTGTGGGTTAGAGCCAAGAATACACACATAGAGATAGTTTCATTTATCATACACAACTAGTATACCCGAAACTTCTCAGGATAGCCCCAATCTTCCCTAAACAATTTCCTGGTCACATACCCAGTTTCCTGGTTTTCCCAATTTCCTTGTTGCATACCCAGTTCTTTTACATACACTTTGATTCCAAAGCAATTCACACTGCATTGATGTTTCCCTAGTAATTCCCAGAACCCCATCATGTACTTGCCCAATTCATATACACAAAAACAGATTTCTCTGAAGGAAGGAAGCAAGATTGCTAGTATTTTAAATGGTACAAACACCATGAAACATCTGAATACAGGCAATTCTTGTCAGAAAGTTACCTGACAAGTGATGTTAACAAAAGAAGGTTCACGAGATGATGGGTAGCGTGGCAGTGTTTTCTTCCCAGATTTCAGAAGTTCAGTTAGTTCTGTAAGCTGATGCTGTAAATCTGAAAAGCTACTACACAGCCTTTCCAGATGTTTCGCAATACAACTGGCTTCTTTTTCATTTCGCAAGCAGTTCACTCTCGAGAAATTTGAAGTCTCTGAAGAACTATGCTCGTGCTTGTTTGGCAAAGCTGGTAGGCTGGATGCTCCTGAAGAAGTTTCATGACCTTGGACTAGTGAGCGATTTGTGGGTTCAACATCCAAAGTTTCCAGGGTGCGGGGTAAATCCTTGCAATTCCTTTTTTCTTTAAAATCAATCACACCCATCAGCAGGTTGTGCTCGTTAGCAGGGCTCTTAATTTCTTCTATGAGTTTTCTTCGATTTCTAGGAGACTGAATTATCATGCAACCAGGCAGCACCAGCCCATCACTCAGTGGGTGACTGTCTGAAAGCTGCAGTTCAGAGCCTTCTCTTTTCACCGGTACATTTGTAAAGCAAACCTGAGCAGTACCTGAAAGTGCAGCAGAACCTTCATCACATCTGATTTCTTTGATCATCAAACGAAGAATGTACTTATCTGATCGGGAAGATGGAAGAAAGGCAGGGTCTGTTAATTTCTGTTTTCCAACCATTATCAGTAACAGTTTCTCTGTGAGGAAACATAATCCCTTTGGCCTCTCACTTTTCTCAAGCTGAATTTGTTGGATATTAGGTAAGTGGGTGGAAGTTAAAGAGTAGGCTAAAATTATATTGCAGGTATTGGAGGCTACAGTCACAATCTGAGTACTAGGTTCAAAAGTCATTATATCCGGAACCAGAATGCCTGGAATGCTAACTTTTCGGGTAGCTGTCACTTTTCTTTCAAAAGTCACCAGGATCAGGTGTGAAGCATCTTGGCCACTTCCTGTTAGGTAGTCCTTGGGTCTCAGATGAATGAGAGAACTGTTATCCGATCTTGGCTTGCTTGCAGGGATATGTGTCAGGTCCACAGGTGAAGATGAAGACGTTGAAACTGGTCCAGATTTGTCTTGGTCTGGTAACTTTTTCCCAGTATCGTTGGAAAGTTCTTCTTCACAGCCCGACGAGGCTGTCTGTGAAGGAACAGAGCTTCCTCCAACCTCCGTTGGGATTTCAAAAGCAATGCCTGCATTTAAGCTGCAAATCTTATCAAGTGGAAGTTCAGTAGCAACAGCCACTTGGGAACCCAAAGTTGCTTCGATAGCACAAACATAGCCCCCCACATCGAATATTGGGCAAAAAGCGCAAGCAGTTAAAGTTTTCTGATCGTCATCCCAAATATAGGAATGGAGGGCACTGCCTATCCCAACCACCAAGCGATTGCCGTCTTCAGTCCAACAAGCACAGTGGATAAGACCAGTGCCTTTAATATCTGCTTTTATCCTGGAGTTGTTGAGACGAACGGAGTGCAGCACAGAAGTGTCCCGAGTTGTCAGAATAGCCAAGATTTCTTTTTTGGGGTGCCATATGCAACCCTGGGGAAGTATAGGAAACAGCTCACCAATTTCTCCAATCTGATACACCATAAGCTTATTTCTTTCAGAAGTACTGTAACATAATTGCCACATGGTGATGTGTTTTTTATGTTGAATTGCAAGAAGTGCAGGAACATCAGGAACAGAAGATGGGCCCCAGTAAAGTCCGTGAACATGTTCAAATTGACCAACAACATTTGTGTTGCCAAATTTAGGTTCCCCATTCTGTTGGTATAAAGAAGTCAATATCACTTGTTTGCCATCTGTCCAGGCAATCCCATGCACAGGGTGTATGGCCTGATATAAGGCGTTAAGGCCAGTTCTCAGCAGTTTCCCTTTTCCCAGCTCCATTTTTAATTTCTGTTGAAAGACATCTATAAAGAAATCAGAAGAGTATTGTCAATTCTTGGCGAATTTGGCTTTACACAATATATATGGTAACACAGTGTTATGTAGTGGTTAGAGTGTTGGGCTGGAACAGGAAGACCTGGGTTCAAATCCCTGCTCAGCCATGAAGTTTAGCAAGTAAATTTGGACCAGCCACCATCTCTCAGCCTAACTTACCTCACAGGGTTCTTGTGAGGATAAAAGAAGGGGGAAGAGACATGTATCCCACTGATAGCCCAATTCAGTGGGCCACTTACACCGCCAGAATAAGCATTCCAGCAGCATAAACAGCTTTCCAGCTGTCACAAATGTGATGCCAGTGATCGCAGCCACCACAAGCAGCAAGTGGCCAGGTCCGTGTGACAACAGACCGTGAATGCCTGCCACCAATGGTAAGATCACGCAGGAGTTAGGAAGGAGGTGGGGAGGGGGTGAAACAGGACAGGGGGTGACAGAACAGAGGCGACAGGAGCAGAGAGAAGGGTGAATTGGGCCCAGGAAGGAGGTGGGTTTGGCTGCAGCATTGTCAACTGAATACTAAACCCCTTCCTGAGCCCAATCCACCTTCACTGGTCAACATGGACTTGCACCGGCAATATCATTGGTACAGGTCAAAGGGGGGCTTATCACAGAGGATGGAACAAATTTTCCCCCAAAGAGGCCTCAATATGCTGAAACTCCCTCATGGGATACAGCAGATGCCATGTTGGCACCTCTGTGTCACCACGCAAGGAGTCAGGTAGGATTGGGCTGCCCAGTCTTTGCAAGAAGGACTGTACATAAATGTGATAAACAAAAAAAATACTAACAAACAAATTAGGTCATACAAGTAGATGCGAATAATAAACAGTCTGGTTTGTTGCTGCCTTCCAGATCTGCTTGTAGTTTCTCAGAAGAGCTGATGGAAACCAAATGCTGGACCAGAAAGACCTTCAGCTTCATTCAGCAGGACTATTCTTAAGCTCTTACATTTTAATCATTTCAGTCTTGATTCCAAACCAGTCAGATCTACCACCATGTATATTAATAATAGCCACCTAGAAGACTCTGCTAATGAGGTAAAATTTGTCTACCAAAAACTGCTTAGTATTTTTTCCATGAGCAAATATCAAAAATGTTAAAAACAGACTGGATGCATCAGATGTGGTTCTTCATTCCAAAATACCTGTACATCAGAAATGTAATTCACAGTTGGGCCACAGGTGATCTGTTGGAGGCCTGTAAGACGCACTTCCCGTTTTTCTGAAAACTGGAAGTGCAACTTAGATGTCTCTCACAGGTGTTCTGAGATGCAGGGAAGCCATCTCCGGTTGCGTCTGGAAAGTACAAGCCAACCCTCAATGGTCCAGGTCCTCATGTGGTGTTAAATTTGTGGATGAGAAGGTTGACCTGTATTTGGTTTTGAATAGGCAACATGTTCCAAATTAACCTTTATTTCTTTTTCTAGAAATTAGCAACAAGGTAAATCTAAGAAAAACATGGAGCTATATTCTCCTGCTCTCCAGCCATAATTCCAAAAATTTGTTGTTCTAATTCTTTGTTTAATGGTGTCTTTTTGCTGTTAGTTCCTTTGATTAGCATTACAGAGGAAATAATAAATGTTCTCAAATTGCTTAAATTTGACAGTCACATTTCAGTCAAAACAGTCAATCAGTTCTTGAGTGTTTCTTGACTGAAAGAAATAAAAGATTGTTTTCTGACTTGGAAATTCCAAATAAATGCCATCTCCATCACTTTTAACAAGAGATTGTAACTTGTATGAATTTGGATAATTTCTCTATGCCAAAACTTGACTACTACTCTCTCACCCTTTTCCCAGAACACTTTGGATAAGGTCATATTCTGATAAATATTAGGACATCTTCATACATTTAAGTTTTCTGGTGTACTTTTAAAACAGATGTACATCTAAAAATGTAACCAGCCACCCAGCAAGGAAGTTGTTGTGGTTGATGAACTGACACAGCCCAGACACAGCCCAGATGAGCAGTAAGACCCACAGTCTGTGAATGACATTGTGAGAAATAGTGCATGACTGTGTATATGCATGCACATAAAAAGAGGGAAGATGCAGTTGAGGAGACTGTATAAGAGATGCTTTCCTGAAGCTTGTCATTTTGATTTGGCCTGTCTATGACTCAACTCACTTTCCTGATTATCAGATTTATATGTATCTTGTATTCTCTACCATAGACTCACTAATTGAGTCTCAGCCTGCGTTCCTATCTGTACAATCGGTTATATTTTTTAGAATGCCTTCTAAATGCCCCACTCCTTAATAAAAACTGTATATGTAACAAAGAGTCCTGTGTCACCTTACAGATGAACACATTTATTGTCACATAACATAAGAACATAAGAACAGCCCCACTGGATCAGGCCATAGGCCCATCTAGTCCAGCTTCCTGTATCTCACAGCGGCCCACCAAATGCCCCAGGGAGCACACCAGATAACAAGAGACCTCATCCTGGTGCCCTCCCTTGCATCTGGCATTCTGACATATCCCATTTCTAAAATCAGGAGGTTGCGCATACACATCATCGCTTGTACCCCATAATGGATTTTTCCTCCAAAAACTCGTCCAATCCCCTTTTAAAGGCATCTAGGCTAGACGCCAGCACCACATCCTGTGGCAAGGAGTTCCACAGACCGACCACACGCTGAGTAAAGAAATATTTTCTTTTGTCTGTCCTAACCCGCCCAACACTCAATTTTAGTGGATGTCCCCTGGTTCTGGTATTATGTGAGAGTGTAAAGAGCATCTCCCTATCCACTCTGTCCATCCCCTGCATAATTTTGTATGTCTCAATCATGTCCCCCCTCAAGCGTCGCTTTTCTAGGCTGAAGAGGCCCAAACGCCGTAGCCTTTCCTCATAAGGAAGGTGCCCCAGCCCCGTAATCATCTTAGTCGCTCTCTTTTGCACCTTTTCCATTTCCACTATGTCTTTTTTGAGATGCGGTGACCAGAACTGGACACAATACTCCAGGTGTGGCCTTACCATAGATTTGTACAACGGCATTATAATACTAACCGTTTTGTTCTCAATACCCTTCCTAATGATCCCAAGCATAGAATTGGCCTTCTTCACTGCCACCGCACATTGGGTCGACACTTTCATCGACCTGTCCACCACCACCCCAAGATCTCTCTCCTGATCTGTCACAGACAGCTCAGAACCCATCAGCCTATATCTAAAGTTTTGATTTTTTGCCCCAATGTGCATGACTTTACACTTACTGACATTGAAGCGCATCTGCCATTTTGCTGCCCATTCTGCCAGTCTGGAGAGATCCTTCTGGAGCTCCTCACAATCACTTCTGGTCTTTACCACTCGGAAAAGTTTGGTATCATCTGCAAACTTAGCCACTTCACTGCTCAACCCTGTCTCCAGGTCATTTATGAAGAGGTTGAAAAGCACCGGTCCCAGGACAGATCCTTGGGGCACACCGCTTTTCACCTCTCTCCATTGTGAAAATTGCCCATTGACACCCACTCTCTGCTTCCTGGCCTCCAACCAGTTCTCAATCCACGAGAGGACCTGTCCTCTAATTCCCTGACTGTGGAGTTTTTTCAGTAGCCTGTGGTGAGGGACCGTGTCAAACGCCTTCTGAAAGTCCAGATATATAATGTCCACGGGTTCTCCCGCATCCACATGCCTGTTGACCTTTTCAAAGAATTCTATAAGGTTCGTGAGGCAAGACTTACCCTTACAGAAGCCATGCTGACTCTCCCTCAGCAAGGCCTGTTCGTCTATGTGTTTTGAGATCCTATCTTTGATGAGGCATTCCACCATCTTACCCGGTATAGATGTTAGGCTGACCGGCCTATAGTTTCCCGGGTCCCCCCTCTTTCCCTTTTTAAAAATAGGCGTGACATTTGCTATCCTCCAATCTTCTGGTACCGTGGCCGTTTTGAGGGACAAGTTGCATACCTTAGTCAAGAGATCTGCAACTTCATTCTTCAATTCCTTAATAACCCTTGGGTGTATGCCATCAGGGCCCGGTGACTTATTGATCTTTAATTTATCAATGAGGTCTGAAACATCTTCTCTTTTAACCTCTATCTGACTTAACTCCTCGGTTAGGAGGGGTCGTTCGGGCAGCGGTATCTGCCCGAGGTCTTCTGCCGTGAAGACAGATGCAAAGAACTCATTTAATTTCTCTGCCATCTCTAAGTCTCCTTTTATCTCCCCTTTCCCTCCCTCACCATCCAGAGGGCCAACCGCTTCTCTGGCGGGTTTCCTGCTTCTAACATATTTGAAGAAGCTTTTATTATTCCCCTTAATGTTGCTGGCCATGCGTTCCTCATAGTCTCGCTTGGCCTCCCCTATCACCTTCTTACATTTCTTTTGCCACAGTTTATGTTCCTTTTTATTCTCTTCATTAGGGCAAGACTTCCATTTACGGAAGGAAGCTTCCTTGCCCTTCACAGCCTCTCTAACTTGGCTGGTTAGCCATGCGGGCACCCTCCTGGATTTAGTGGAACCCTTCTTTCTTTGCGGTATACACCTCTGCTGGGCCTCTATTACTGTTGTTTTAAGCAGCCTCCATGCACTCTGGAGAGACTGGACTCTTTTTACCCTCCCTTTCAACCTCCTTCTAACCAGCCTCCTCATTTGAGGGAAGTCCGCCCGTCGGAAGTCAAGGGTTTTTGTTAGAGATTTGCCTGGTATTCTTCCCAGTCACATGTGCTTTCATAGGCCAGAGCAGGGATAAACATAAGGCCCGTGGGCCAAATGCAGCCCTAGAAGCAATTTATCCAGCCCCCATTACAATTACAATTGGGCTCTCTCAGCTTGATAATTGGACTCTCTCATTTCTTGAAAGTATGAACAAGATTTGCACACTTTCTCTTCTTCATTTGTTCTCACACAGGAACTCATTAGCTGCAAAGTGCTTATTTCTGGCCATCATCTGCTGAATGATGTCCCTTTCTGATTAATGATGTCACGTTCTGCTGAATGTGCCAACCCTGCCAACCATTAGCAGGCACCAAGAATGCTGACTTCAGCCCTCTGTATGAAACAATTTTGAATGTCATCCCTGGGCCAGAGCCTACTTCATCAGGCACAAGAAGCCAACTCATCTACCCCTTTGGAATACTACATACATGTGACTTGATACCTGGTCTGGAGCAACATGCAGCAACACTTGCTCAAGTTATCCATTGTGTATGCACTTTTAAATCTTGCGCTGGACTTGCAATACTGTTATAGTATGGATTGTGCTAGCTAGATTGAACTGCAGTGGTCTGGAATCACATACAGATGCCACTGGTTGGTGGCAGGGGACTGGTACGCTGGAAATGAACACAACATTTTTCCTGTGCCGGCTCCTCTTATTAAAAAAAACACCTCAGAACTGTGTGACAGTCATGCTCCTTACCAGCAAGGACGATGACGCTGAGAGTCTGCATACCTACCTATTCATGACCTGCTAAAAGCCAGATCTATGGTGTACATCAGTGTTTCTCAAAGCTTGTCCTGTGCAGGATTACTTCACACGGTCCAGCTATTCAAAGTACTCCTGAAAGTAACTGAAGACAACATTGCCAGTTTCTTCTGAGTTAGGAGGCTGGATGCACTGTGAGAAACACCAGTAAGCTGGGTGGGACAGCTTTTTTGAGTGTGGAAATGCACACTTTGGGACTCTGCCTGCCGAGCCGAGCCTCCTGAGTGCTGAGTCATGTCACTGGTCTTGTTGCTGGGTGGCAGATGTCCAGGGGTCTCATGAGTGCAGATCCAATGGAGGACAGAGTGCCTCTGCCTTTGACCAGTGTATAGCAGAGGGAATATGGGCAGGTGCAGCTTTTTAAACCCTTCTCTGTTGAGCTGCACCTGCCCACATTCCCTCTGCTATACACTGGTCAAAGGTAGAGGCACTCTGTCCTCCATTGGATCTGGTCCCCCTGCATGAGCACCACCAGACACCACCTCAAATACCACTGGTGGTACCCAGACACTGATGGACAAGGCACGCCTTTCTTCCCTGGCACACAGAAATGGAAAGTGGGTCTGCACTAGGAGAGGAGTCAGCAGAACGCCTCTTGGAGTAGATTTATTGTACCTTTTCAAAGCCCTCTGAAGGCTTCGCTCGGGCGGGCATGTTTCTTTTCCCCTGCACTGCACTCAGTCACAATCCCCGAATCCTTCCAGGGCCCGCCCGCACCAAATACTCCACGGCTTCCTCAGAGGGTTCTTGTCCCCACCTCCTCTCCAGCGGTCCCCGCCCCCCTTCGTTCTTGCTCATCTGCCCCCCCCCCCCGTCGGCCACCCGCCTCCCGGCGCTTCTCACCTCACAGGGACGCGATCCGGTTCCCATTCGATTGAAGGACATCGGGCTGTTCTTACGCTCAGTTCATCCCCACTGGTGCCTGATGCCGGTTTGCGGTGGAGGGGGAGGAGCTTCCCGGCACCATGCCCTCGCCTCGAGCCGCCACAGGGGGCGCTGGCGTTGGACGCGCCGCCGCCGTCGATGGTAGCGGACGGCGAGAGGACGGGACCCTCCCCAAGACGCCTTGCGTCACTTTCCTTGCCTGGGAGCCTTCGTCATCGGCGCTCTAGCGACCGACTGGTCTCTATGATCTAACAAACGGCCCTCGCGACCAGAAAAGTCGCCTCGCGCCGTTGGGAGGGGCGGAGAGGAGAGGGGAGGGGCGGTTGGTCCCTCAAGGAGTCGTTTCGCGCCGTTGGGCACGTGCTCGTGGGAGGGGCGAGGGGGTTGGTCTCTCGAGGGGTTACTTCGAGCCGTTGTGCTCGTGCGAGGTGGGGGAGGTGTGAGACGGTTGGTCCCTCGAGCCGTTGGACACGTGCGGGGGGGGAGGCGGTTGGTCCCTCGAGGTGTCCCCTCGCGCCGTTGGGCACGGGTTTGGTCCCTCAGTGCGTCGCTTCCCGCCCCCTGAGGAGAATGAGGGGCAGTGGGGAGCCCTTTAACTTCCCTTGATAAGCCTTCAGAGCATCACCCAGCCCCGTTTCATCACACTGCATGCAAAAGGAATTGAACACGTGAAGCAGCCCAGAGAGAGGTTCCAACTGGGGTCTCCAGTACACAAACCCAGAACCCTTCAGTTCCCCGTGCTATCTTCCTGTCTTCTGATGCTGCCAGCAGGCAGAAACTCAACAGGCAAAGGCCAGTGCAGATTCTCTCTGCCACCTTCATGCTGGGGATGTCTCTGTTGGCTGAATTGCTGCATGTCGTGCTCCTGTTAAAAGGCACAAAGCCTTTGGCTGGAAGAGAGGAGAAAAAAACAAGAGGCAACCCCTGTTACACAGTCTAGGGCGCAATCCTAACCCCTTATGTCAGTG
Source organism: Tiliqua scincoides (assembly GCF_035046505.1). Taxonomy (NCBI): domain Eukaryota; kingdom Metazoa; phylum Chordata; class Lepidosauria; order Squamata; family Scincidae; genus Tiliqua; species Tiliqua scincoides. Next base: position 152,052,478 of record NC_089821.1, on the reverse strand, counting down.
CTTTCCAGCAGACATAAGGCCAATGCAGCTCTGAGGTAAGGGAACAAACCTTCCCTGACTTTGAGGAGGCCTCCGTGAGTGACACCCAACTGCAAGTCCACAACATTAAATAATTATATCTGCATGCTACACACAATTTTAACTGTAAAGAGGTAGATATTTTAACAAATATCTACAGTTAACTGTATTTAACAAATACAGTTAAAATATTCTGCATGTGACATGGTTTGTGCCTCAGTCAATACTGCCTTAGTGCCCAGTACTATGCCCGTCTCCTCAGAAGTAAGTCCCACTATAGTCAGTGGAGCTTACTCCCAGGGACGTGTGGATAGGATCGCAACTTGGAAGTTGGGCCTGCTCTTGAAGGATGTATTGCTATTAAATACTGCTTTAAGAGGCATCACTGAGAAGATCAGATGAGAGACTTGGGGGAACACTTTCAATTTTCCTTGGGCAGGAGGTCTGATCTAGAGGGTAGAGCCTCCGTTTGCCTGAAGATAACATCCGCAGGCCGCCAGTTTGAGGGCACCGTGAATTGGTGAGACCTTGAAGCAGCTGACAAGCCCAGCCGAGTTATTCCACCTGCTCTTCGGTGTGAGCGAAGAAGTGTCTTGGCTGCCCTCCATGTAAGAGATGAAGGAGCTGCTTGTCAGCTTGCGTGGGAGGAAAACCGGAGGCCAGAATGTGATACCAGATCATAAAGATACATCTGAAATGTTGTGGTTCTTGAAAGATAGAACCTTTCAATTATAAAAATCCCTACAGGGATTTAGAACTGCCTGCCTTTGTAAACTGCCTTGAATAAAGTCTGAGGAGAAATCTGACGACCAAGGAAGGTGTTGCAAGGTGCAAAAACCAAGATGTTACAAGGGATCCTAGATGTTACAAGAGATCTCAATGTTGCACTGTAATCCCAGGTACCAAAGCAAACTCAGTAGACAGTGGTGATCAAATCCAGGCCTTTATTGTAAATCCATCAGCAAAAGGTGGTAAATCCATCCATGTCTCCAAAGGAGACTGCAAGCATTAGAAGTAGGAAGGAAAAAGCCTCAAAGGAGACTGCTTGCACCAGAAGTGGGGAGAAGAGAAGCCTCAAAGGAGACTGCTTGCACCAGAAGTGGGGAGAAGAGAAGTGTGTAACACCCCCTTTAGCTGACTTTTATTACAATCTGGGGTTCCCTCCTTGAAACACATTCATGGAGATAATTCATTGGTCCGTTACACATCACCAGTTGTTCTAGATTGCTCAATCTTAAGCATACATCATAGACCATATATCCCCAGCAGTTAGCCAATGGCACTGCACGCACAAGTTACCTCACCTCATAACCATCGTATGACTTACTGTGGCCTTCGTGTGCAGCCCGTGAAATGCAACATACTTGCTATTGACGTCACGGTGTGTGTGTTCATCTAAAAACTGCTGCGAAATGATTTTCTTTGGGAATCTGAACTGTGAACCTGGAAGTGATTTTGTGTGGACCGGAACTAACTTTAAATGCTGTTAGACTACCACTACAACTAACTTAAAATAATATGTTATATTGTTAGTTACACCTGTGTGTGCCAAACTGGTTTTGGTGTATAATACTGTTCCAGCGTGTGTGTATACAGCCTGTTATATAGCTATCTACTTATATATGCTTATATATGCAATCTCTGAGCTTAAAGCAATGACAGAGCCTTTGTGTTACAAAGCAAGACAAACTGATTTTTTAAAAAGCAGAATGATTTTTTTCCTGTGGTCTGAAGACAAAGACTTCATTCAAATGTATCAACATTGTTCTGCTGTAATGAGAACACTGCGCGGCACGCAGCCAAATCTCAGCAGACTGTTTGTGAGAACCATTTGTTTTACTCAAGTTGAACTTGCTTGGACATTGAGAGAGAGAGAGATCAAAAACCATGCTGTTTACATTTCAGGTAAGCATCCTATACCATAACTACCAGGCTCACCGTGCATCAAAGGCGGTATATAAATACCTGTATTATTATTATTATTATTATTATTATTATTATTTATTTTGCTCAAAAGCTTTTGTGACTGGTTGATCTATAGAGGTCTAAACAATCCTAGGTCCAGATGGACAACTAAAGATGTTCACATATAAGTTGCACTTGTTCTCCCTCTCCACCCCCCCATCTTAGTTTAATATACTGAGCTTTTCCAGTGAGTTGTTAGCCATAAATGACATTAGGTCTGCTCTGTGCTGCTGTTCTCACATATTCTGTACCCAGTTGACCACATTTGGAACATACAATCAACCCTGCTGGAGTTGAGTTTCCAGTCCCATCTCAAGGTCATGCTGATATGAGCTTATGATATGATCCACCCTTTGTCTCCAGAGTACATATGCAAACTAGAAGTCAAATGTGTTCAAGAGAAGGAAAAGTCAATCTATCCCTGCATGTGAAAATATACTACAAAGTGCTTTTCCATTCTGGGTAAGAAACTTTCGCTTTTATTGAAAACAGTAGGAATTTTGTGGGTGACTTCATTGGTGCTGGAATGTCACCTTTGGATTTTACAGGCAAGTGACGTCTTTTTTCTTAGGCTGCAATGCTATATCAACACCTATGTGGGAGTAAGGCCCACTGAACTCAATGAGGCTTCCATCAGAGTAGGCATGCATAGAATTGTGTAATTAATTCTTTGTTAATGTTTAGGACCAGAACCCCAACTGAAAGTTCAGCTGGCATGGTTTAGACCAGGTTTCACTTGGTGCAGTTATAGATAGGGTTAGGCCATTTCTTGGATCATTCATGGATACATCAAATACACAGTATTTAAAATGCTGTTATATTTATTTATTTAAAATATTTATATACCACTTTTCTGGTATCTGGTATCAAGACATCATTCCAATCTAAACAAGACATCACAGTGACATCACTGTCATCAGATCCATCTGATTCAGGTACGGCCTCAGCTGGCACACCAGCCAAAGCTAGGCAAAGATATTGCAATGTTAGAATCAAGCAAGAATTTTTCAACCCTTATTTTGTTGAGCTAAATATTTGAACATGAAAAAGTCTGGTACTTATTGAAGACTCTTCAAGGGAAGTGGAGCAGAGTGGCAGCAATGGTACATACAAGGGAAAGTGAGAGGCAGGGAAAAGACTGGGTACAAAGGGTGACTCAGTTAAAGGGAGATGAAAGGGGGGCTGAGGCCAATATTGAAATTATGTTGAGGGCTCTCTCCCACCAAGTGCCCCAGACTGCATGAGTCTAATATCACAGGTGGTATACTAGACACTGATAGTATTTTAAAAGTAGCATACTCTTGGAAAGTAAATGGCAAATCTTTTAAAATGATTGCCACAAGTGCATCGATCCATGCATTTATTAACCTGAATGTTGATCTGGTTCTCTCAATATAATTCTTATGTTTAAATATAGTATAAAATAATTATTGTAGTTGATGCTGCATTGTTTCTTGAAAATTGTGTTTTAACTATAGAAATATACAGGCTTAGTAAATAAAAATGATAGTAAATGTACCTGAAGTTTCTCATAAACAAGAACCCCAAGGAAGTATATATGTGTAGTCAGAATAAACAGCATTGTCAAGGATGGGGAAATGTTCACAAAGACAATTATTCTTAATGTAAAAAAATAAACATTTAATATCATATATTAGTCTAAAGACTGCTTCATATTTTAATTCCCTGCAGGGGGAAAAATACAAATATGTACAATGCATTCATTCTGTCATATGTACATATCTATTTCACTTTGTAACAAAACAAACACTTACTTCATTCTTCATGTGTAATACAGAATGTGTGCATGTTATTTTCCTAAAGGAAAACATTTGTAGACATTTGTTGTTGAGTAAAACAATACAAAAGTGTGTGTGTGTGTGTATATACAAATCTATGTAAGACAGTATACAAACAAATTTTGTCGTCCCTTCCTAGATTGCAGAAGCATATATAAATAGAATATATAATACGCATGTCCTCTAGGAGTTAATTAGAATAGATCCATGCCTATGATCTGCAGTTGAAACTGTCATTCTTCTTCCTTTACCCTCAATTATTGAGAAAATACCTAGGAAGAATGATTCTTCTGCTTTATCTGTTTCAATCTTCATAAAGATGATTGTTAAAACTCCCACGATACTGTCCATTCTTTTCCCAGAAGATTTGCTTGAGAGAAAAAATTTTCCTTTTGTTTTTTAGATGTTCTTTTTATAGTACCAGGTGGGAGAATGATGCCACGTGCCAAATGGCAACAACCTTAAACCGCTATTCCTTATTATGCCAGTGTTATATCATTTCCAGAATGATGCATGTTTTTCAATATCCACAATATCTTTACAGCAATGTTTTTGTCAGCCCATCAAAACTGACAGGTTCTTTAGCAAAAATGCACTTCAGTAATGCTAGCTTTTCATGCACAAAGCATGTTCCAAGTTCAAATATACCAGTGTTTATGCACTGTCACAATTGTGAATTTTTGCTCAGAGTAGTGAAATTTCTTTTAGCTCAGTGATTCTCCACTTCAGTGTCAGGAATTCCAGTCTGTAAACAGAGTGACAAGCAATATGAACATGATCTACTAGATCCGATCCTGTAGAATGGAGTGCTGTGAGTAACTACTGTTGAACACAAGCCACATGTATTACCGCTAAAATGCAGTAAAATTCCTGCTGATGATTTTCTAGCCATGAAGTTTTTATGTTGAGAAACTCTGCAATCCATAATTGCTTCATTATGTCACACTGCTTGGTGGTTGTGAGGAAATGTTTCTTTTGCAGAAGTGACTTCCACAAGCTTCCAAACTATCACTTCCATCCCTTATGATTATCTCTTGCTTTGCTTTAAATGTTAATGGAACAAAGCCTTCACTGTCTGCAGTAAGAACAATCCAAGAAGAACCTAGAAATAGAAGAAGAAAAATAAGCAAGTTGTGTAAATATTGTTATTAAGGATATTTAAATACCACTTTTAAAAAAAGTCCACAAAATGGTATACATAGCCAAATAAATGTGTTTTGAATGTTGGTGTGCAAACACCTGTCTAAATATGAAGTGCGTACCCTAATTGAATACTTAGGTGCATGTTTTTTACCCATCCGGTTCTTATTGTAGCATCACAACATTTCACTTATTACAACAATAACTTTGCAAGTATAATAGTTATGGTTTGAGCCCTGAGAATCTCAATTTTCACTTAAAAAAATGCCAACTAACTTTTGGGGTTGCTGAGGTAGAAAATGCTATGCAACAATATCAAAGAAGGAACTAGAAGGCAATCATATTCAAGTACAGTTATAAGAACATAAGAACAGCCTCACTGGATCAGGCCATAGGCCCATCTAGTCCAGCTTCCTGTATCTCACAGCGGCCCACCAAATGCCCCAGGGAGCACACCAGATAACAAGAGACCTCATCCTGGTGCCCTCCCCTACATCTGGCATTCTGACATAACCCATTTCTAAAATCAGGAGGTTGCGCATACACATCATGGCTTGTACCCCATAATAGATTTTTCCTCCAGAAACTTGTCCAATCCCCTTTTAAAGGCATCTAGGCTAGACGCCAGCACCTCATCCTGTGGCAAGGAGTTCCACAGACCGACCACACGCTGAGTAAAGAAATATTTTCTTTTGTCTGTCCTAACACGCCCAACACTCAATTTTAGTGGATGTCCCCTGGTTCTGGTATTATGTGAGAGTGTAAAGAGCATCTCCCTATCCACTCTGTCCATCCCCTGCATAATTTTGTATGTCTCAATCATGTCCCCCCTCAGGCGTCTCTTTTCTAGGCTGAAGAGGCCCAAACGCCGTAGCCTTTCCTCATAAGGAAGGTGCCCCAGCCCCGTAATCATCTTAGTCGCTCTCTTTTGCACCTTTTCCATTTCCACTATGTCTTTTTTAAGATGCAGCGACCAGAACTGGACACAATACTCCAGGTGTGGCCTTACCATAGATTTGTACAACGGCATTATAATACTAGCCATTTTGTTCTCAATACCCTTCCTAATGATCCCAAGCATAGAATTGGCCTTCTTCACTGCCGCCGCACATTGGGTCGACACTTTCATCGACCTGTCCACCACCACCCCAAGATCTCTCTCCTGATCTGTCACAGACAGCTCAGAATCCATCAGCCTATATCTGAAGTTTTGCTTTTTTGCCCCAATGTGCATGACTTTACACTTACTGACATTGAAGCGCATCTGCCATTTTGCTGCCCATTCTGCCAGTCTGGAGAGATCCTTCTGGAGCTCCTCACAATCACTTCTGGTCTTCACCACTTGGAAAAGTTTGGTGTCGTCTGCAAACTTTGCCACTTCACTGCTCAACCCTGTCTCCAGGTCATTTATGAAGAGGTTGAAAAGCACCGGTCCCAGGACAGATCCTTGGGGCACACCGCTTTTCACCTCTCTGCATTGTGAAAATTTTCCATTGACACCCACTCTCTGCTTCCTGGCCTCCAACCAGTTCTCAATCCATGAGAGGACCTGTCCTCTAATTCCCTGACTGTGGAGTTTTTTCAGTAGCCTTTGGTGAGAGACCGTGTCAAACGCCTTCTGAAAGTCCAGATATATAATGTCCACGGGTTCTCCCACATCCACATGCCTGTTGACCTTTTCAAAGAATTCTATAAGGTTTGTGAGGCAAGACTTACCCTTACAGAAGCCATGCTGACTCTCCCTCAGCAAGGCCTGTTCGTCTATGTGTTTTGAGATCCTATCTTTGATGAGGCATTCCACCATCTTACCAGGTATAGATGTTAGGCTGACCGGCCTATAGTTTCCCGGGTCCCCCCCTTTCCCTTTTTAAAAATAGGCGTGACATTTGCTATCCTCCAATCTTCTGGCACCATGGCCGTTTTGAGGGACAAGTTGCATACCTTAGTCAAGAGATCTGCAACTTCATTCTTCAATTCCTTAATAACTCTTGGGTGGATGCCATCAGGGCCCGGTGACTTATTGATCTTTAATTTATCAATGAGGTCTGAAACATCTTCTCTTTTAACCTCTATCTGACTTAACTCCTCGGTCAGGAGGGGCCGTTCGGGCAGCAGTATCTGCCCTAGGTCTTCTGCCGTGAAGACAGATGCAAAGAACTCATTTAATTTCTCTGCCATCTCTAAGTCTCCTTTTATCTCCCCTTTCCCTCCCTCACCATCCAGAGGGCGGACCGCTTCTCTGGCGGGTTTCCTGCTTCTAACATATTTGAAGAAGCTTTTATTATTCCCCTTAATGTTGCTGGCCATGCGTTCCTCATAGTCTCGCTTGGCCTCCTGTATCACCTTCTTACATTTCTTTTGCCACAGTTTATGTTCCTTTTTTATGTTTATGTTCCTGACCACTCCCTGGTGTGCAGCAGAGTGAAACTGCAAGCAAAGCAACTGTACCACACGAAAAAGGAAGGAAGACCTCGCATTGATACCAGCAAGATCCGGGATCAGAGAAAAGTGGAGGAATTTGCACAAGCACTTGAGGAATCTCTTCCAGGCTCGGCTGATGCAAACGCATCCAACAGATGGGAACATTTCAAGAATACCGTTTACAACACCGCCTTGTCCATATTTGGCAAGAGGACCAACAAGACGGAAGACTGGTTTGAAGCCCACTCTGAGGAGTTGACACCAGTCATTGAGGAAAAGAGGAGAGCTCAAGCAGCATACAAGGCCTGTCCCAGTGAGTGCAACCTGCAGGTCCTCCGAGCTGCTCGCAGCAAAGTCCAGCAGGCTGCCAGGAGATGTGCTAACGACTACTGGCTCCAGCTGTGTTCCGAGATACAGATAGCAGCTGACATGGGCAACATCAAGGGGATGTATGATGGTATCAAGCAGGCCCTAGGTCCAACACAGAAGAAAATTGCCCCTCTGAAGTCTGCAACAGGCGAGGTCATCCAGGATCGGGCGCAGCAGATGGAAAGCTGGGTGCAGCACTACTCTGAGCTATATTCCAGAGATAATGTAGTCACCGAAGAAGCGCTGAACAACATTGAGTGTCTGCCTGTGCTGGAGGAGCTTGACAGTGAACCAACCCTAGAAGAACTTCACGTGGCCCTGGACTCCCTTGCCTTTGGCAAGGCACCAGGAAAAGACAGCATCCCTGCTGAAGTCCTAAAGTGCTGCAAAGAGATCATCGTCACTGAGCTGCATGAAATCCTCTGTCTCTGCTGGAGGGAAGGTGGGGTACCTCAAGACATGAGGGATGCAAACATCATCACGCTGTACAAGAACAAAGGTGACAGGGGTGACTGCAACAACTACCGTGGCATCTCTCTCCTTAGCATTGTAGGAAAGTTGTTTGCCCGAGTTGCACTAAAGAGGCTCCAGGTACTTGCAGAGAGCGTCTATCCAGAATCGCGGATTCCGAGCCAACAGGTCCACCACTGATATGGTATTCTCCCTTAGACAACTGCAGGAAAAATGCAGGGAACAACGACAGCCACTCTTTATAGCCTTCATAGATCTCACGAAGTCTTTCAACCTGGTCAGCAGGGACGGCCTCTTCAAGATTCTCCCCAAGATCAGATGTCCACCCAGGCTCCTCAGCATCATCAGATCTTTCCACAAGGACATGAAGGGCACTGTTGTCTTCGATGGCTCCACATCAGACCCCTTTGACATCCGAAGTGGCGTGAAGCAGGGCTGTGTTCTTGCATCAACCTTGTTTGGGATTTTCTTTGCTGTCATGCTGAAGCAGGCCTTTGGAACTGCAACAGAAGGCATCTATCTCCAGACCAGATCTGATGGAAAGCTCTTCAACCTCTCCAGACTGAGAGCAAAGTCCAAAGTCCAGCTGAAATGTCTGCGTGACTTCTTCTTTGCCGACGATGCAGCTGTCACTGCCCACTCTGTCAAAGATCTCCAGCAGCTCATGGATCGTTTTAGCAAGGCCTGCCAAGATTTTGGACTGACGATCAGCTTAAAGAAAACAGGTCATGGTTCAGGATGTGGACTCACCTCCCAGCATTACAATCTCTGCGCATGAACTGGAGGTTGTCCATGACTTTGTGTACCTTGGCTCAACGATCTCCGACACTCTTTCTCTCGATACCGAGCTAAACAAACGCGTCGGTAAAGCAGCTACCACGTTTTCCAGACTCACAAAGAGAGTCTGGTCCAACAAGAAGCTGACAGAACATACCAAGATCCAGGTCTACAGAGCTTGCGTCCTGAGTACACTTCTGTACTGCAGCGAGTCATGGACTCTCCGCTCACAACAGGAGAGGAAACTGAACGCTTTCCACATGCGCTGCCTCCGACGCATTCTCGGCATCACCTGGCAGGACAAAGTTCCTAACAACACAGTCCTGGAACGTGCTGGAATCCCTAGCATGTATGCACTGCTGAAACAGAGACGCCTGCGTTGGCTTGGTCATGTCGTGAGAATGGATGATGGCCGGATCCCAAAGGATCTCCTCTATGGAGAACTCGTGCAAGGAAAGCGCCCTACAGGTAGACCACAGCTGCGATACAAGGACATCTGCAAGAGGGATATGAAGGCCTTAGGAATGGACCTCAACAAGTGGGAAACCCTGGCCTCTGAGCAGCCTGCTTGGAGGCAGGCTGTGCAGCATGGCCTTTCCCAGTTTGAAGAGACACTTGGCCATCAGACTGAAGCAAAGAGGCAAAGAACAAAGGCCCATAGCCAGGGAGACAGACCAGGGACAGACTGCACTTGCTCCTGGTGTGGAAGGGATTGTCACTCCCGAATTGGCCTTTTCAGCCACACTAGACGCTGTGCCAGAACCACCTTTCAGAGCGCGATACCATAGTCTTTCGAGACTGAAGGTTGCCAATATATATGTTCCTTTTTACTCTCCTCATTAGGGCAAGACTTCCATTTACCGAAGGAAGCTTCCTTGCCCTTCACAGCCTCTCTAACTTGGCTGGTTAGCCATGCAGGCACCCTCCTGGATTTAGTGGAACCCTTCTTTCTTTGCGGTATACACCTCTGCTGGGCCTCTATTACTGTTGTTTTAAGCAGCCTCCATGCACTCTGGAGAGATTGGACTCTTTTTACCCTCCCTTTCAACCTCCTTCTAACCAGCCTCCTCATTTGGGGGAAGTCTGCCCGTTGGAAGTCAAGGGTTTTTGTTAGAGATTTGCCTGGTATTCTTCCGCCAACGTGCATGTCAAAACGGATCGCAGCATGATCACTGTTCCCCAATGGCTCAGTAACATTTACATCTCTAACCAGGTCCTGCATACCACACAATATTAAATTCAGAGTCACCTGTCCTCTGGTGGGCTCCGTGACTAGCTGCTCTAAGCCACAGTCATTTAGCACGTCAAGAAATCCGGTTTCCTTATCGTGACCAGAACACAAATTGACCCAGTCAATATGAGGATAATTGAAGTCCCCCATGATTACAACCCTGTCCCTCCTTGTCACCTCCCTGATCTGTTTCCTCATTTCAAGGTCCCCATCTGATTTCTGGTCTGGAGGACGATAGCACGCCCCCAGTATAACATTGCTGCACAAGCCTGGTAATTTAACCCACAGAGATTCTACGGTGGAGTCGGATCCATCTTCAATCTCTACTGTGCTGGATTCTATCCCTTCCTTAACATAAAGGGCCACCCCACCTCCAACATGCCCCTGCCTGTCCCTCCTGTAGAGTTTATAGCCCGGGATTGCGGTATCCCACTGATTCTCCGCATTCCACCAGGTTTCCGTTATGCCCACTATGTCATTGTTTTCCCTTGTCACCAGACATTCCAGTTCTCCCACCTTTGCTCGTAGACTTCGGGCATTCGCATAAAAGCATTTGTACACGGAATGCCCCAGGATGGGCTGCTTATTCGCTCCTTTGTCCCCGCATCCTCTCATGCCAAACCGTCTATCACATCCCATCACGCTACCTTTCCCAATTTCTTCTCCTACTCTGCCTTTGTCTTGTTGTTCTCTAACCTCCTCATCCCATAGGGATGAGGAGTCCCGAACCGGATGCCCCTTGGCTCCTGTCGGCCTTCCCCCAGGAATCAGTTTAAAAGCTGCTCTGCCACCTTTTTAATGTTATGCGCCAGCAGTCTGGTTCCATTCTGGTTCAAGTGGAGCCTGTCCCTCTTGTACAGGCCCCGCTTGTCCCAAAACGTTCCCCAGTGCCTAACGAATCTAAACCCCTCCTCCCTACACCACCGTCTCATCCACGCATTGAGACCCCTGATCTCCGCCTGCTTAGCTGGCCCTGCGCGTGGAACAGGTAGCACTTCCGAGAACGCTACCTTTGAGGTCCTGGCTTTCAGCTTCCTGCCTAAAAGCCTAAATTTGGCCTCCAGGACCTCCCAGCTACACTTGCCCACGTCGTTGGTGACGACATGCACCACAGCCGCTACCTCTCCCCCAGCACTGTCTACTAGCCTGTCTAGATGAGAAGTGACGTCCGCAACCTTCGCACCAGGCAGGGAAGTCACCATGCGGTCCTCACATCCGTCGCAAACCCCCCTCTCTATGTTTCTAATAATCGAATCCCCCACTACAAGAAGCCCCCGAGACGCCTCCCGCCGAGGAGTATCCCGAGTGCGTTTGGATACGGGCCCATCCCCTGGAGAAGGGGTCCCCCCTAGGGGATTGTTTCCCTCCTCTCCAGGATGACGTCCTCCACTCCCGAGACTTCCCACCCGGGCAGCCGAGGAGCTGCACGCCTGAGGTTGGGACGAAGCCTGATCGTCCCCAGAAGTCTCCCCACGGTCCTCCTCTGCCTGCCTGCGCTTCTCCAGGTCGGCCACCAAGGCTTCAAGGGAGTGGACGCGTTCCCTGAGAGCCTGGAGCTCCTTGCACCGAGGACACACCCATGACTTATGCCCCAGAGGCATATAATCATACATGTGGTAGTCAGTGCAGAACACTGGATAGCCCCCACCCTGATGCTGGCTGTCTGACTGCATAGCTTTTTTGTTGTTGTTGTTGTTTTATGGGTCCTTTTAAAAACCCTACACTGGATAGCAGCCCTCTTCTCAAGGGAAGAGGAAGGGCAGTGTATGGGACCCTGGCCGCCTCACCCTGCTGCTGAACTCACCCAGATGCTCAACTCTCAGTTTACCTGGCACTTGGGGTCCCAGAAGCACTTGGGGTTCCCAGAGGCCACATGTGTCTGGAGAGAGCCTCACACAATGGCAGGCCTAGCTTTATACTCCTGGCTGGCTCCTCCTCCCTCCTTCTTTCCTGATTGAAAGGGGGGGCTGGTCTTCCCAGGTGAGTTTACAAAAGCTCAGGAAGACAAAAGGCTGCTGATGGGCGTGACCTACTCTGCAGGCTCCTGAATGGAGTGCTGGGATTAGCCTAATGGGGCTCTCATCACCTCCTAAGGTGGTGATGCTGAAATTCTAAAAATGGACTATGCCTGGGTGGTCGGGAATTGGCCCTTACTAGGTTCTTTCCCTCCTAGTTCTGTTCTCTTAGGCTGGACTGTTTTGTAACCTCAAGCTAGTTTTTAATTATTTATTGCTTTCTAGATCCTGTGTCCTAATTTACTGAACTGTTTAGGCTATGTTCTAACTTAGATTAAGTTTAACTTGGGTTGAGTATAGGGTTAATTTAAAACAGAGTAGAAAAACCTGCTTTCCACTTTATCCTCCTCCCTTCCTTCGATTAGGTGCTAACTTAGGTGCAGCTAACTTTCAACTTTGATTTAAGTGCCTGACCCTTGTGCTCTTACTCACGAGTAGGACTCTGTTCCTGCTCAGAGTAGACCTATGTACCTCCCTTAGGTGCTAACTTTCAATTTTGCTTTAAGGTTGATTTAAAGTTAAAGTTAAGGTTAGAAGACAGGGAGTTAGAAAGACAGAGTTAGAAAGAGTACACTTACCCTCTCGTCGTCTTCCTCCTCCTCCAAAACTCAGAGGTCTACTTGCCTTCTCCTCGCCCAGATGCTAAACTCTCAGTTTACCTGACACTTGGGGTTCCAGAGGCACTTAGGGTTCCCAGAGTATGCTGATCCAACCCTACACTTGAGAAGCATCACAGGCCCACCCATCATATTTGGCTTGCACAAAGCCTTCCACAAAACCATCTCTCACGCCTAGTGTCTTCAACAAGATATTGACCAACCCATCATGTTTTAGTTTGTTTTTGGGGTTCTGCTGTTATGTGTTTTCTCATTGGCTATACTAGGCTATATGTATTATAGGACGTGTTTTCTAACTTGCATGGTTTCAGACTTTCACAGGGGGTGCAACAGAACCCCCACATATTCAGGGGCATCATTTTTTAAAGAGCTGTGATGGTATTTTTTAAATCTATTTAACTGGTACTTTAATCCAGTGACAATTCCATCATTAACCATGTTGCAGTCTCTTCTAGTGCTATATTTCAGTCACTTTAGATTTAGGGCCCAGTCCTATCCAACTTTCTAGCGCCGGGCTGCCGTAACACAGCCTCAAGATAAAGGAACAAATATTTCCTTACTTTGAGGAGGCCTCTGACTGTTCCTCCACCATAGGATGCAGTGCATGCCCCATTGGTATGGCTGCACCGGCACTGGAAAATTGGATAGGATTGGGCCCTTAATTTCTACCAAGAGCAGTTTATTATTTGTGCATTTTAAGTCTAGAACAGGGCTTTTCAAACTGGGGTGTTGTGACAGCCCAGCCTGCGGGCCCTGGCCCCTGCCCCTTAAGGGGCAGGGGCAGCCTGGAGGCAGGGAGGAGGCAGCGGCTCAATCCGCAGGATCACGCCACTCAGGGCGGCTGCAGGGGCTTGGGTAAACGTACCCAAGCCCCTGCAGCCTCCCGGGGGTGCAGGGAGCCCGGCGCGACCTGCAGCAGGGCTCCCCGCAGCAGTGAAATTAGATGCAGAGCGATAGCGCTCCACGATTGCTCCGCATCTACTTTCACTGCTGCGTGGAGCCCTGCTGCAGGTCGCACCGGGCTCCCTGCACCCCCAGGAGGCTGCAGGGGCTTGGGTACATGTACCCAAGCCTCTGTAGCCCCCCTGAGTGGTGCGATCCTGGGGATTGCGCTGCTGCCTTCCCCCGCCCCTGCTGCCTCCCCCCTCCCACCCACGCAAGAACTTAGTGGCTCTCAAACTCTCCCAGAGAGTTTGAGAACCACTGGTCTAGAAGTTTAAAGCATTTATCTGTGTCTAACACAGAATGTAAAATACTACAAAATAACATTAGAAGTGTGTTTGGCAATAGAATTGCATAAGATTGCAATTCTGTATGCACTTTCCTGGAAGTAAGGCCCATTATAAACTGTATAGGGTAGTTTACAGAATTCAGTTCAGATTTAGAAAGAAGGCATTAAATGGAAAAGATTAAAAGTTCATGGCTGGTAACAGCAATCGTCTTATGACGTTGCAGACAACTTGAAAAAGCAAGGCAGCTTGTAAATGTTCTTAATAGATACAGCAAAAGGAAAAGCGAGTTTACATGTGCACCCAGGTAGTACCACTATCCCTCACACATAACTTGATCCAGAGACCATGTGTTGCTTATGCTGCTGCCTGTTGCTATACTCTTTGTTTCTGTTTACTCTCAGCAGACAATTGTCCAACAGGGGAAGAGGACACGACTCTCCCTATGGCCACTCCTTTAGACCACAAATTTCTTACATCAGTTGCCTTCAAGATGGAACTGTACAGGGGAGAGGAAAGGGAGAAGGGGCTTCTCTGCTCCTCAGTCTCTGACACCATAGGCTCTAGAGGCAATGGAAAGCTCCTCATTAGTCATGGGTCACCTGTTTTCTGCTGCCATGGTGTATGAGGCTAACAGTTGCAGGGGGAGAGGGAAGGAGGAACAGTGACAGCTGCGCTGGGGTTATTGTACAGCAGGTGTCAGCAATTATGCAAAGATAGGTGGGTGGGTGGTTAAATGGGAAAACTGCTGCAATAGAAGCCCTTTGTCACATGCAAGCCCAATGATTGGCCCATGTAGGTCTCCCTCTGATTATAGTTTGCCAGCCAGAAGTGCCTGTTTTTGATGCTGTGGGATGCTAAATATTCCATGAGATGCTTGTCTCTTGGTTTGGTTGAGTGGTTAGACAGTAGCTTTGTAGACTGACCAGTGTGGGTTCCGTGTGTCGTGTCTCTAACATGACTGTTTCAGGCTAGTCATGCAAAAGATGAGTGTGATTTTGATTATAGCAAGTCCCTTAGCTGGGATCAAACCTATCTTGGCTGGCTCTAATGCTGTATTTCTGGGCACTGGGCTTGGGCTACCAGCATCCTGTTTTGCCTGAGTGCTGTTGAGGCTATTCATGTGATTCATCCCAGTCCCTTCTCTTGTAAAAATATTTTTTCCAGCTGGTGAATTTCCTTACAGGGGCTCAAACCACTGCTACTGCTTAAATGTTGGGCCTATGCCCATAGGGAATGTGTGAAGGAGGCCCAGAGGATGCATGAGATGTTTCCAGAATATATTTTTATATGCCCTGGCCATGCCCATCACAATCATTGTGCTATCTGAGTGAGTGCATGAGTGACTTTTGCTTGTGACTGGATTGCCTCTATAGGCAAAGATAAAAAAGAAAAGAAATACAAGGTATGTCTCCTACAGATATTGTTGCCATACAGATACCAAGGTATGACAATGGATAGCACAGTGGTCATATAACCAAGGATCAAAGTTCTGCAAAATAATTTGTCTGTAGCAAACAGGACCTGAAGAGCAACTGTTTGAACTGAATGATTAAAACAGACCATCAGGATGCAGCTGGGATCCTTGACTGAGAGCTCTGTTCAAGGAGGGAGGATGACTGAAGGCCACCTGGGTGGTGGTGAACAGGCAGGGGCCATGCTCAGCCTTACCCAGATGGGACTTCCCAGAATTGTAAACATCTATGCCGTAACCCCATAAGCCTCTCCATATGTTAACAATAGGGAGAAGTGAAAATCTTTCACCCTATGGTAATAAAAAAAAACCATTTATGTCAGAAGCAAAGTTAGAGTACAATCTTATCCTCTTTCCCCTCCCCCTCAGCTGGTGTAGTCACACTGAAAAGGTGTGTAATGCACCAGTGGGGGTAGAGCAGAAGCCTTCTAAGGAGAAAGGAGATTTAAACCTCTTCTCTATAAGCCTCCTGCCCTGCAATGGATCCCCTTGGACCTGTGCCATTGATTTTCTATCTAGTGCAAGTCCGAGAAGAGAAAGAGGGCAGGGAGGCTGCTGCTGGAGGGGAAAGGATTCAGTGCAAGTCATCACCACACACAGATCCCCCCCAGCCTGCCCATCCCATCCCTCTACCCTCTATCCAGTTTCACCCCATCCCCACTCCCATTCCACCCTCCCTACCCCTCCCTCACTGGCTTATCTGCTCTGGTGGGTAGCCAGCAATTGGCAACACAAATGGGAAGGCTCTAGCCTCCCCGCTGGTGCTCTGGCAATGCACTACTTGGTGTGCTGTTGGAGTGTGCTTTACAGCTGCTTTTCAGCAGCCATTGCTGGCAGAACACACCTTCCACCAGTGGGACAGGCTGGTTGCCCTGGGTTGCAATTGGGTTGCCCATTGCATTGGAGAAGAAAATAAACAGGACACACTTGAAAACTGCAGATCATGACTACTACACTCCCGCCTTTCTCTCCACAACCTATGCTACCAATTGCCCTGGCCAGGCAATTGCTCATATGCATAGATGTGAATGCTTAGCTATAAGTATTATTCATTGTTATAATCAATGAATTGATTGTACATCTATGACACTCTTGTTCAGAAAATAAAATGTTCTTGCAAGCATTTAAGTCTGCACTTTCCTTCTAAAAATTTTGCTAGTTTAGTTTGTGGTTTGATCACCCACAGTTTGTAGTGGTGATGCTTTAACCATTGGGATTGGGAAGTAGACAATAAGTTTTGAACTTATTTGTAGAACAGCACATTAGAAATTGGACTAGTATTGGCCAATTGGAGTCCTGTGTGTGTATCTAAGGAGAGAGAATCTGAGTTTTCAACATTGCCAAGACAAACCTTGAAATCGGTTGAATGCAAGGCAAGATATGTGTCTGGCTTCATCAAAACCTGTTCCACAAATTAACCATTTGATTGAGGGGCAACAGCTGTCGCCTTCTCCTTGATTTTACACTTCAGTTCTGTGAAGTGGACACATTTTTTTTTCTCTGATTGAAATTTAATGCTGTTTCAAGTTCTGCTTTTTGCCATATATGTTCAGTGCAATTCCAGGAAAACAGCAAATAAGACTAATTGGAAAAAAAATGGAAGGCTGTATGAGCAGTTTGAAATTCTCCTGGGGATGCATAAGGCACACGCCAGAAACTCTGATTTAGATGCTTTCTAGACAACACGCTTTTCATGGTGGTATTGTCACTACTTTGCTGAGTGCTTGCCAGGTCAGGTTGACTCAAAAAGCATTTTCAGCCTACTCTTGCAGCTCACAAACCCACTGACATGGTCAGTTCAATTTGAAATATGGTTGCACAAATGCCATGGGCTTTTTATTGGCTAGTGTTCATAAACTACTAGTGACTAATGAAAACTCCCGGCTGGCAGTTTTAAAACATTATTGCTGATTATTATGAAGGTAGTTTTATTTTACTCAAAGACTGAATGCTTTGATTAGCTCTTTTACAGCAGGTGGTAGGTGTCAAACCTCAATGTTATGTCCTCCCCACAGAAGAATGCCTCACCATTTTGCTACCCATTGTCCTTTCTTCTTTTTTTGCCATAAGTCACTGGTCTCCCTCTCACCAACACTGCAGCACACAGGGCTTAAAAAGAAATTGCAACCAACAGAATTGTGACTATGTGCATTAGTGTGGTTAAACTCATCTTGGTCACACAGGGATGGATAATTACACTGGTGCTGTTGGA
Organism: Tiliqua scincoides; assembly: GCF_035046505.1. Taxonomy (NCBI): domain Eukaryota; kingdom Metazoa; phylum Chordata; class Lepidosauria; order Squamata; family Scincidae; genus Tiliqua; species Tiliqua scincoides. The sequence continues at coordinate 152,034,740 of NC_089821.1, read as the reverse complement.
TTGAGACTAGTCTGAATGATGCATCAAGAGGTTTTACTAGTTCTTTTATACACAAACATGCATGCACACACACATACTGTATATGTATATTACATATACACAGTGGTGTAGCTAGCGAGGGGTGGGAGGGTGGTCCGCCCTAGGTACCAGCCTGGGGGGGGTGACACCACAAGTGATCAAAATTGGTAACATCACGATGGTGAGGTATAACCCCATCATGCTATATACTGTTGGATGTGGAACTTCCAGCAGAATGCAATGGAAAAAACCAGAGTGAAATATCTCCTTTCTATTGAAAGTTGTGGCCAAACTACCAGAAAACAAAAGATGCATGGAGCCCTATGGAAAACTAATCTGGACCATACTGCATGTTTACTTGCGAGTAGGCGAACGTGCCTTAGGCCTTCGCAAAGGGCAGGCCAAGAGGAATCCAAGGACACCAGAATGGTCCTGATGCGATGTTTGCAGCCCCTCAAAAATACTCGAGAAGGAGATCCCTCCTTCCAAGCTGATTAATGTATTGAGCCCTATGGAAAGTGAAACTAAGCCACATGGCTGCATTTACTCATGAGTAAGCAAACATGCTTACTCTTGGTCAAGATGGGTACAGGAATGCAAGTCTAGCAGCATGATCCTAATCTGATGAAAGTGGAGCTCAACAAATGTTCCAGAAGGCAGCACCCCCCCCCCCAAAGAATAAAACAGAGGCTTGAGCTGGTAAGGTGGGCACTGGAGAGGGTTGAAAATTTCACTGATTTATTTGTGGGGGGGGGGGTGTTATTGCAGGCAGGCTACAGAGACAATTCACTTGGTGGAACAGGGCTGGCTTCCCTTTATTTATTTGTTTTTTTTTAATTATTTTAATTTGCTTGATGTCACTTCCAGCCATGACATCACTTCTAGTGGGTCCTGGACAGATTGTCATTCTAAAAAGTGGGTTCCGGTGCTAAAAGTTTGAGAACCACTGCCTTAACTCAAAATGAACTGATGAGACTTCCGGGGGTGGGGGGGTGACACCCTAGTGACCAAAGTTGTGGAAATTGTGGCTTTTAGGAATAATACCATCATGTTATATACCAGTCATCCATTGCTTGTGGGAAAATATTCACTGCATTTATTTTCTGACCATTATTATTATTCATTTTATGTCATGACTATTACTATCTCTCAGTCTCACCTACCTCACAGGGTTGTTGGGAGGACAAAATAAGGGGAGGAACCATGTACACCACCCTGAGCTCCTTAGAGGAAAGGTGGTATAAAAATGTGTATAATTAAGTCATACGTGGTGACAAAATTTATGGGTCCAAGGTGTCAAATGACCTAGCTACGCCACTGCGCGTGCACACAGAGTATATATAAAGAAATCGTATTTTAAAAATCACATCTTAGAAATCTTTGCCATTTTCTGGCAAAGAAAGGAGGAGGAGAAAGAGAAGGCAGCACTTCCAGATTTGCTGTACCCCCTGAAGCACGGACTGTGCCCCTCTCCCTTCAAAATGCCCATAGAAACACTGACAGCACTGTGAGGTGGAGAAGGAGAATTACCATTTTATTGTCATTTTAGTTTATTTGCCCACTTTCAATTTCCCACACCGTTTTTGCCCTTTGAGATGGTTAGCCGGTTGAGAACAAAAATACTATTACTAACATGTAGGAGAGAAAAAGTACTACAGTATAAGCTACATTGTGTTCCTCCCAGTAAGGAGAGGCAAGGCAACAACATTTTAATGAAACAAATACACAATAATGCCACTTCTAGTAAACATAGCAGAACAGAAAATGAAAATGGTTAGCCTGCTGGTTGTGGTGATGAATATGTCTAAGATTCAGTGTGAAAGGAAGGAGATTTCCTTTTCTGATTGCTTCCTACCTTGACAAGTAAGTCACAGGTAGGAGGTAAAGACAGGAGTTTGGAAGATTAGATCAGTGAGAGCCTTCTGTTCTCAACATAGATTAAACTAATCCAAAGCATTAGGAGAATAACAAATGTGAAAGATCTGTTGTCTATATTGCTAGGCATATGGTGTTTGTTTTTCTAATCAAGAACGGTATGAAGATGTCAGAACACATCCTAGGAAATGTTTCCTCTGAGTTCATTATTCCAGTTATCTAGTAGTTCATTTAGCAGAGGCACCAAACAGATTACTTTGATTGTGGAATTGCTTAGCTTTCCCATTTTAGTACTAGACATGCCTGTGCATTGTTAGGTTGATAACTGTACACATGTACAGGTTGAGACTCATTATTCCTGTGGGTTCCATTCCAAGCACTCACCTGGATGGCAAAAAATGAACTATAGCAAATCAATTTAATAAACAAAGTTTCTTTGCTCCGGTGATTTGAAAATAGCCTTGCTGACCTTTGTGATGTAAGATAAGAGTCATTAAGAAGGCAATCCATCAATCAGTTGTCCCCTTCACTCAGCCCCTCCCTTCACCAATGCAAAGTGATCACCTTTCTTTCAGGTGCTCAGGGGGAAGGGAGGGGCAGCTGGAGAGAAGGACTGATGGATTGTCAGCCAGCTGTCCTCTCTCTGTCTCATTAAGGAGGCTATTGTTAAAGGACTGTTCAGTTTTTTAAACTGATTTTAAAGGGGTGCATTTTTTCCCTGCTCCAGGGATCAGCACATTCCTTCTCATTTGCAGGGGCCATTCGTGTTGAGTCAAATTATATGTATTAAAAAAATCAGTGTATAAATAGGCTGGACCTGTAATACCAGGGAGCCATGCTGAAAGGGAGGAGCCTAGTAATCTGTATCCTATTTCTGAACACGAAAATAGTGTGTGTGTGTGTGGGGGGGGGCTTATAAATATTACAAAAAACATGTTGGGGGTTGTACCCTCCAACCCTCAATGAGATATATCCTCATTGTCCTTGATAGTATAATTGATATTCCACAAAATACCATTTTCACCAAATAAACTCTGGTAATTTTTTAAAAAAGAGTAATAAAGTGAACCTACCATGTTTCATTTCAACAACAGGCAGATCAAAAAGTCGTTGGACTACATTCAGATGAACTTTGCCATCACAAAGGAGAACAGTTCTTGTTTCTTCTACTATAGCTCCATTTGAAAAATGCTTCTTCAGGCACATAACATACAGAAAGAAAGATCTTGTTAGTACAGTTGTGGCATTCCTTCTATATTCTTTATTGTTATTTATCCCCATGTATCAGCCCTTCCAATATTTTATTAATAATGACTTTTGTGTTTTTATATGTGTAAGTGTTGCAGTTAGGGGAACTTGTGTGCAGGGCTACATCTGCTCCTCACCCTTCCTTGATAAGCCAAGTGCTTATGGTAAGGTAAGGATTGTAGTTTGTCCGTTCTCAAATGCCTAGACTGCAGCCCCATAAAATAATATAGTAGCTACTGAGGGTTAGTCTAGTACTGTATTACGTTTGTTTGTGCGAGGTGGCACTGTTTTCCATGCCTTTTGGTAAGAGGCCTATGGACAGAAAAGACTCAAAGATTTCCAAAACACAGTTTATAACTCCGCTGGGAGCACTGAAAGGGAAGCTGAGTCTTGGAATACTGTAAAGCCAACTAAAACACAGATTGATGATGTGTATAGACACTGGGGAGAAGCGAATGGGAACGTTAGGTTGGTGAGGAAGTGAGATTGGAAGTGTGAGGCAACACGGATATAAGAGCTGAGAAGAGGGGAAAGAATTGTGCAGGAGTAGGAGCTGAGTAGGTGAAACCAGTAAGGTTGCATGGAGGAGGCATGGAACCTTGTAGTAAGTTTAGAATGGGAATTTCTACCATATAGTTTGACACATATGGATCTGTATAACAGTTGCTGCATCATAAAATAATGAGAGTTGGCATCTCTGACATTTTGCATACTGTGTTTTTTAAAGACTCCATGGAAGATAGAAATTAGAAGGTATTATTTAAAAATTTGACAGTGTCGGAGCATGAATGTCTAGTATCAAATGTCTCTCAATAGGAGAAAAGTAGGGTGCAACCGCTCTTATGGACTGATTGATAAACAGGAACAATAATTGCCCATTCCACATAGCTAGCCCTTTTATGCTTGGACAAGGCCTGAAGCTCACACTGGGATTATGCAGGGAAACTGTGCTTACAGATTGTCTCTCTGTATCCAGGGCCAGCCCAACAATGAAGTCAACTGAAACTGCAGCCTCAGGCAGCAGATTGGTGGGGGGTGCCTACTTGCCTCCACTGCCTTTCTCACTCCCTAGATTGGAAATGGAAGAGGGAGACAGGGAAGAAGAAGAAATGTAGATGGTTGAACATTGAAGCGGAGGCTGGCACATCACCAAGATGGGGGGGAGCATGTGGTTTGCCACTTCAGGTGTCAGGAAGTCTTGGTCCGGCCCTATCTGTATAACTGTCAGCTCCCAATACTCTCTCCTTTTGCCACATGCTTAAAAGCCCAAGTGTCCATTACAGTCCAGCATCGTATCACAAAACTGAATGCAGGGTATGGATATACAAATTAAGGAATGGCGTTATGCAATTTAATTCTGGTTTAGTCTTTAGTGCCCCCCATTTTATTTTCTAGGACAGTCTGGAATTTGGGGCACAGCTAAAGGAGAAAAACCCCATCCCTCACCTCAGGCTCTGGGTTTACCAACAGCTGGGATCTAGTCCTACTCCAGAAATATCCCAAAGTGCATCGCTTCATTTTATCTTTTATAAATTAATACCGCCATTCACTCCCATGGGAAAAAGAACATGCTGTCTTTGGGAACAACACTGGACTGGGAGCAAAATACATCCACCAAGGACATATTGACACCAGCCACTGACAGGGAATCTAAAAGGGGCAATGTATCTCCTGTATATGCAAAGCTCACAGAAAAGCTTTGAAGCCCTATCCCCAAAACACTCTGAATTCAGTATATAGAGCAGTGATTTTCAAACTTTTCCATCTCACGGCACACTGACAAGGCAGTAAAATGGTCAAGGCACACCACCAGGTTTTTGACAATTGACAAGGCACACCATGCTGCCAGTGGGGGCTCACATCTCCCATTGGCCCTATTAATAAATGACCTTCCCCCAAATTCCAGTGGCACACCTGTAGACCACTTACAGCATACCAGTGTGCCATGGCACAGTGGTTGAAAATGTCTGATATAGAGCTTTCCACACACACACCTGCCCATCATATTGTCTGGCATTTCATTCACATTCTAAGCATAGCTTGCCCTCCAACAGGTTTTCGTTTCTCTTTCATGTTTTTCTTTGTAGGCTCTAACTCAGCCTGTTTTGAATTTGTACTATTTCCTCTGCTAGATTAAAAAACCCTTGTAAAGCAGCCAGTTTTTCCTCTTGATGTCACATAAGCACCTTCACAGAAAGTAAACAATGAATGCACAAGTCAGATTCACAGCTTATTCAATATACTTTTTAAAAAATGCAAACTCTGGGTGGTGTAATTTAATAAAGGTCAGGCTTGGCATTATGCAGAATGAACAAGCTTGCGCTCTCTATCTCTGTCAACACATCCAAAGATCATATTATTAGCTCTCTGTAACAGTGTTCTAAAAAGCTCTTGTTGTTGCCTGCAGGGCTCTTAAGACCCTGAGGCTGAGTCCCTGCAGCCACCTACTCTTTAACTATAAGTAAGGTTCTTCAATAGGGTTAGCCCTTTCTTGAGTGTATGAGGTATTGGTGAATGCCATGGCAGATATTGTCAAAAGGCAGCTGCCAAATGCTTTTGTCCAGCTCTTAGTGGTACTGGAGCATTCTCTTTGAACATCTGTCACCCTAGCCACTCCACTGTAGCCTTTCCAGAAGATGCGTTGCTAGCTAAAACCAAATAATTAAGTGGATAGTGGTTGCCTGGCAAGGGACTTGCATTGGCCCAACGCAATGTTAGGACTGCGCTCTTGGGCTGCAGTTCTAATCTACCTTACTTGGGAGTAACTGTCATTGAACAAAATGGGACATTTCTGAGTAAACATGTATAAGATTGGGCAGTTAGGATCACACTTTAGGGCACAATACTATCCTGCGCTGGAACAGGCAAGAGACTTGTGCTGCATCCAGCGCGGGATAGGGGCCCAAAATGGCTCAGCCAGAGGTAAGGGGAAACTTTTCCCCTCTCCTCTGGGTAAGGCACCCTGGCACCTATGGATCTCCTTGGACTTGCGCCACCTCATGAGGTGGCATAAGTCTGAGGAGACGGGAGCGGCTTGAAGTCACTCCAAACTCCCTGGGAATGTGGGTTGGGATCCAGCATAACTGCTGGATCCCAGCTGCACCTCCTGCTTGTGCCAGCCCAAGTATTTTTCTGGATTGTGCCTTTAAGCACTTATGTCATAATTTCCTATTTAGTTCAAGATTTTTCCTGATCTCCCCCCCCCAAGAATTTGCATTTGCAACGCGTCTCAATTTAGCATTATCTGTAAATAATGTTACTGTTCTGTTTAGTCCTCCACAAACGTTAACATTGCAAATTTAATAATAAGCAAAATGCACTGGGTTAGAAAAAGAATTAGATCCATCAGAATTTTCTGGGTCTGCAGTGTTAATAATATTGGAGGCTTCTTTATATCTGTTTTCTCTTTCAACAGGCTCACAGCTGCATCTTCTGTTTCTGTTTTTAGTAATCTGTTCCACATCTTAATTAACCTTCAGTACAAATAAATGTCTCGTAATCGCCTTTAGTGCTCAGATCCTAGTGTCTAGTCTGTCAGTCCCTTACATTTTTTCCCTGCATCTATGGTTATGTAGCCTACAAATTGTTATAAACATTCTCAGTTTAGAGTAAAAAAATTACCATTCTAGGTTTCTGCTGTACACATCATTACAACAGCCTACTTATAACAAACAGCAGAAGAGGTGGCCAACCTTTGTGTAGACCAGTGTTTCTCAATGTTTGTCCTGCACTGCACCACTTCACATGGTCCACCTATTCAAAGTACCACTGGACATAACTGGCAATGACATCATTGCCAGTTACTTCTGCATTGGGAGGCCAGGAGCAACATGACAAACACCAGTAAGAGGGTCAGGGTAAATAGGTGGGGTTTCTGATCACGGGAAAGCATGCTTTGGAGCTCTGCCTGCAGAACCAAGCCTCCTCCTACTGTCTGTTGTGTCATATTCCTGATCTCACTACCTTGCAACAGGGGTCCAGGAGTCTCGCAACTACCACCAGACATCACCTCAAGTACCACTGGTGGTACCCGTACCACTGGTTGAGAAACACTGGTGTAGATCACACCACTTCAGACTGCAGAAAAGGATTTATATGACTGAATGCTCCTTTAAAAAGAAAAGCTAGAAAGACACAGAAAGCTAGAGGTCAGGGCGAAGGTTTCTAGTCCAACCTTCTCCTGGCCCTGCTAATCTCTTTTTTTGCCTTTTTCAAAAACCCTTCTATTCGCAATAGTTCTAATGTAGATCGTGCCCCGCCCCTGTCCCTGCATGCTGTTTACAGGGAAAAGGCTAGAATTCCAGGGTCAATAATGTTATTCAAGTCATGTCTACTTTGACCATTCTTTGTGTGAGAAATTATAATAGATGTCCACCGGACATCTCACTCATCTTCACAAGATCTAGAGCAGGGGTGTCAAACATAAGGCCTGGGGGCTGGATGCAGCCCACAGAAGCTTTTTATCCGGCCCTTAGGCTCTTATCTGCTGAGCAGTACTATGGTGTTACTGCTGAAAGGGCAGCCCATATGAAGATTGGGCTCTCTCATATCTTGAAATATGATCAAGATTTGTATATTTTCTCTTCTGTTTGCAGCTAATCAGTTCCTAAGTAAGAAAAAATTGCTTATTTTTTTATTCTGACCTGTTTAATGACATCAATTCCTGCCTAATTACATCACTTCTGGCCCTCAGCAGGCATGAATGCTATTTGGCCCTTGATATGAAACAAGTTTGACACCCCTGATCTAGAGCTATTATTCTGTATTCAAGACTGGTCCTATCATACATTGCAGTAAAGCAGGGTCCTGCCTACGCAAGCTCATTCTGCAATGAATTAGGCTTGAAGGGACAACAGGATTCTGTGTTGTCTTTGCCACAACAGGCTAACACGGCTGCTCTTTTGCAGTCCCTCCTCTTCTTGTCTAATGAAAGTCACAACTATCTTGATCTCATCAAACACTTCTCTTGGTCTCCATTCTGCCTTGCTTGTTTGTGTGGCTCTTACCAATGCCAACTATGTTATCCTTGATTGTAAGTCTGCAGGCAAAGCCTGTGCTTTTCATTTTTATAAAGCAGCTAGAAATTTTAGCTGCTTATAAATAACCAAATAATGCCCTCCTTGCAAATATCTTACTTTACAGCCATTGTATCATATCTTTTATCATCTATTCTATATTAACATGCTACACTGTTTATTGGAAAAGGGAATAGGACACCTCAGACATAAAAGGCTGCATGGTCTCCTATACATTTCTCAGATGATAGGATCCCATCTTTGCCCCACAGACTCTCACTGGTGCGATGCATACTGTTGGATTCTTTTTTATTCAGTCAAATCATTACCTTTATTTGAATTGTTACACCTTTGGGCCTCTAACACATTTCCCATCCTCATTTTTATATCACTTGTTTCTTTGTACAATATTTTGAAGAGCAGGAAACTTAGAAAGAAGGCAACAATAATTAGTTTTTATGAATCGTAGATATTCCAGGAAGAGAGCTTAATTGCACTAGGAATTCTACTTGCTATTGTAAGGAGTGTGTTTGTCCTTATAGGATTCTGGCCTCCAAGATGCAGGTTGGAGGCAGAAAAACAGCAACCTCTCTGAAATTCGCTGCCTGAACTAACTGCTTCATGGCTATACTTGGGGTGGAAAAGTACAGATTCTGCTAAATGTATGCAAAAATGGTATGGCCTGGGACCCAGTGCAAACTTATACTGGTGCTTCCTGACACAGTGCTAACATCAACACTGAAGTAGTACCTATAGTCCGTCCCATGGACCTGCAATGCAAATCATCCAGGCCCATCCAGTGTATAGCCAAGCTGCAGGACCCAGCACAATGCACAGGTAGGTTTTGCATTATGCACCATCTTATGCACAACGGACACTGAATTTTAGTACTGCAGGTAGGGCATAAAGTTAGGTTCGTGGTGCCTCTCCGTTTATTGTGTTGGTGCTCAGCATGCAACATGAGTGCTACAAGCAGCAGGAGTTTGTAGATGGTTGGACAGGAGTGAGAAGACCCATATACCTCGCGATCATTCTGAGGCCTAGTCAGTGACTAGCCATATGGGAGGGCCATTTCCACCTCTTCTAGTTGACTGCCAGGAAATCCTATTGCCACAGTCACCATTCTCTCTCTTTTTCTCTGTTTCACTACACATCCCTCTTGCCTCTGGTTTGGTGAGTGGGGGGGGCTCCATCGGTGCTGGAAAGTTGGTTAGCATTAGACTGTTAATTAGATTTTTATCTTGTGCTGATCTGAAAGCTCAGGGTTTCCTATAAACATAATTCCTTTGTTTCCTTGAAAACATTTTAGGCTTACTTCAGATCAAAAGTAGCTTCTCTGGAGGCAACCTACTTCCCTCAACTCTTCAACACAATCTGCTGGCTATAAGAGATTTTTCCTGTCCCTTTCTGACTGTTTTGCTTCAAGGACAAGACACTCTCTCTTATGCACACTTGAATAAATAAATTACAGTAACAAAAATCTTTTCTAAAACAGAATGCTGTCCATTACACACCATCAATTCCCCGAAGAGAGCCTGAGAGAATGATTAATCCAGTTATTAACCATATGAGGGTTTTTATAGCACATCACAGAATTAATAATGGACAAAGACCCTCACATCTGGGGAGGCAATCTTCTGTGTCTCATGTTTCTAAACCCGCTACCGCTCTCCTTAATTCAGAATTTTAGTCTGTGTCTGCTTAGCGCCAGCGGAGCATTATCAGACTTTCATGTCCTTTCTTTTCCCTTGTCCTCCTGGGCAGCACTGCGTATTAATCGACTCCTGTTTTGACTACTGCATCCCCACCTCTTAATGGTGTTTCTAAATCTTGGCTTTCAAAACTGTCTGACTAGTCTGGCACACTATGAAGCAGAGTCATATCACGCTCATCTTTCATCAGTTTTCATGACTACTTTTATGTTTTTCAATCCTGTTCAAAATTGCCTTCCCGGTTATAAAAATGGTTTCTGGATTTATTAAAGATGACCTCTATGAACTATGACAATTCACTTCCTCCTTGGCCCAGTCAGTTGACTCCTTCAGTCTCCTCTCTGTCCTCTACTTACTCCCTTTTTGTCATAAGTTTGTTTCTATCTTTCGGGTCTTGCATACATGTACGGTATTTCACTTTGCTGAACATGCCATCCTGTTCCTTTGAATTATGATACTGGGGCCATATTATTACTATATAGTTAGTGAAAGAAGGATTCCAAACCATATATAGCAGTGGTTCTCACACATTTAGCACTGGGACCCACTTTTTAGAATGAGAATCTGTCAGAACCCACCGGAAGTGATGTCATGACTGGAAGTGACATCATCAAGCAGGAACATTTTTTTTACATTCCTAGGCCACAATGCTACCCACACTTACCCAGGAGTAAGTTCCATTTACTATCATTGTTAAAAGAATATACATAGTAGCTTGTTAAATGTACAGGTCTGTAACATTTCCCCAGTTGCAGTCACATACCATGGTAGTATCCAGTCTAATCGATTAAAAATAAAATATTGAAATGAATGGGGACCCACCTGAAATTGGCTCGCAACCCACCTAGTGGGTCCCGACCCACAGTTTGAGAAGCACTTCTGTAGACAGCCACTTTGTGAATGTCAGCTTCTGCTTTTCTATGAGGCGGTGGCAGAATATCATCTCATAACGAGGAAGTCAGAAAACCAGGTGGGTGGCTGTACTGGAGGCCCAGATCTTATTGCCCATATATTTATTTATGTTTCTCTGGGAGCAGAATTGCCACCCCTGCCCTTGCATGCCTGGCCCCCAGGAGAGGCTGTCACCTCTTATGTATGGCCAATGAGCCCTACACCAGGCTCACTCAGATAATTCCAAGCGCAGTCCTCACTACTTTTGGCCACTGCAGTGGCTGCCACGAGAGCCAAAGGTGTCATGAACAAGCTGTAAAGCACGTTTGCAGCACCTGGAAAGGAGGCTGTGCAGGCAGGGAGGCCTGCAGCTTCCAGATATTTAGCCAGACAGGACAAGTAAGGTTGCACCAGGCAGCAGTGGGGCATGGGGAGGCGGGGAGGGGGTGTTTCTTGGTGGGGAGGTCAGAATGGGATGGAGGTCCAGGAGGGGGGCAAGATCGGTGGAGGCCTTCTCCACTACCCCCCCTCCCAGCCCTCCAAGGCGTTACCTTGGGCTTCCCAGGCTATCTAGGTGCAATATATAAGGCTTTATAGGGCAGGCTGGGTCTTGACATGGGCTAAGGGGGAAAATATCACCTTACCCCAAGGAAACCTCTAGCACTGGATACAGAGCAGGACACATGGCCTGGCTTTACCAGCACAGGCTAGGATTGGGCTGTGAGTAGCACACTTTTACGAAGCCGGTTGCTAACCTCACAGTGAGCACTGCAGATAGTAGGTGAGTCCCAGGCAACCACTTATGTCTCTCCAAAGGCAGGCAACAGGGACACCAGGGAGGCAGGTTCTGAACTAGAAAGGGGGCAGTGCTGCACATGCCCACAAAGCAGGCCCCAGTTTAAAAGGGTCAGTTTTTGCTGAAGTATACGTGCCAGTGGTGATGCCGTAGTTGCAGAATCAAGGAATTTCACCACAGACATGGAAGAAAATAGCCTGATGAGGTTGTCCTGGAGAGACAAGTGGGTGCTGTATAACCCCTCAATGTATAGCAGGATTCTTCCCTGGTGGATGGAGAGGAGATATGGATGAGGCCTGGTACTGTGAGTATGACAAGGGAGGATTCTCCCCCCCCCCAACCTGGGGTGAAGGAACCCCACAGTGTTATAAAAATGCCTTGAACTTTATATTCAAGGGAGGGCACCAGGATGCAGGTCTCTTGTTATCTGGTGTGCTCCCTGGGGCATTTGGTGGGCCGCTGTGAGATACAGGAAGCTGGACTAGATGGGCCAGTGGGGCTGTTCTTATGTTCTTATACAAAAATATGCAGTGTAGGTGCCATATGAACCTCTGGGGAGGCAGGAGTTCCATAGTCTGTGAGGGAAGGACTTGCATAGGAAGGACTTGAGGGAAGGACTTTCACTACAGAGAAAGTCATGTCACCATCAGCAAGCCTCAGCTGGCAGTGGAACATGACACAGGATCCTGCTTAAGAAACACCGAGATGAAGAAATTCATGTACACCATTTAAGCGGCATGTGCTTTGTTTTTCGATAGGAAAATACTACAAACATGACTGCTTTGGATAGCTTTTGCAGAACATCCTTGGAAAAATATTGCTAACAGTTTTGTAACTGATGGTTCATCCTATTTTAACTAGTTCTCCACTTTCAGGTTTCTGATAAAATAAAGTTAGGGCCCAGATTGTAACTATCTTCCCTAGCAATGGTAATGTTAGAGCGATTGTACACATACAGGTGTGCGTGGATTGATTATGAACTACTTAATGACCACATATACAATGGTGGTCAAAGCACAACAAAGAGGCAATCAGCTGTCATATAGCCTGACACCTGTTTGTTTACACAACGAAGAAGAGGCTCTTAATGCAAAGGAAAAGCAATCAACCTTCATTAGTATGTACAACCAGTGAGTGTCTGGCAGGGAGTGTCTATTCAAAGGCACTAGATTGGGCTGAATGTTTGCTTAACAACCTAATTGCATAACAGGGATTGGAGAACATATCTCCCTCCTTAAGTGATGCACACCTGTACCATACTAGATGTGACTTAGGGAATCTACAATCACAATCTCCCATGTAACAAAAACAACAACAAGAAAAAAAAAACTGTTCTATCTGTGTCGATTTATGCTGTTGATCCAAAATCTCTGTAAGGCTGTCCATTTCCACCACATTCATTATTTTCTCTATTCATCTTTCGTTGGAATTTTAATATCTTTCCAGTATGTAGCATATAAAATTCTTGCAGTGGTTAATATCATACATGGAGACCATTTTATGCTTGGTTGAAAATGAAGTTGTAGATGTATAAGATAGGGCATTTAGATGAATATATTGTATACATGATATATTATACAGGATATGATATGATAGATAAATGATATTAAGAGGTTAAACTAGAAGAGGAACAAGATTAGAAGATATGTATTGATTGATTAGATATATGATTGCCTGCACCCTTCAACGGTATGTTTTTGTGCGTTTTTTGTGTTGTGTATTGAGTTTGTGTTTGTTATGTGTTTGTTTATATTTGTTGTTTTTATTTTGGAAAATAATTAAAAAATTAATTTTAAAAAAAGAAAAAAACTTGTTAATACTAACAGCATCCCATTCTCAATAAGAGTGGAACTGAATGAAGGCACTTATCCTCCACCTCCCATGCTGTTTACAAATTTAAATGCCCCCTGAGGCTGTTAATTGCCTCTCCCAGCCCAGTTCAAATCAGGGAGACCTTTTGGCAGCTATTAACATCTTTTTAAAAAGCACCAACCTACAACAGACCCATATCCTGTCTCAATGCAGCCTTAGAATGATAGACTGTGCCACTTCAGACTGCAAGAGGATGCATCATGTTATTGAATGCTCTCCCACATAAAATTGTAATGAACAACTACATCAGGGAGAAACCTATCACAATCCCTTCTTCCAAATATGCTAACTTACTAATAAAGAGATTTATTAAAGGTGGGATTGCATTCAAAAAACCTCTCATTTGCAGCATGTGGTGAGAGACCAGAATTCTACAGCCTTATTCCACATAATGTGCAGAACGGCTCTTAAGCAGGAAATCATGGGGAAATGCTCTTTTAGAAAAATTGCCATGGATGGTTCATCCTCCCATCACTTTTTTTGTACCTCAGTTACTGGACTAATCATGCTGAACTTGATAGTCCAGCTGCACTATAAGCAACCAGCACAATTCTAATATGAAATGGTGCCTTTCTGCAAATTGTAAAGGCCTTTATTGGGCGCATCAAGGTGACACTAACAGTGCAGCCCTATGCATGTCTACTCAGAAGTAAGCTCAACTGAATTTAATGGAATGTCCTCCCAGATAAGCATGTCCATGGCAAGATCCTGTGTTTTGGTTGGAAACACATTTTGCAGTGTCCTTTGTTCCATTTCCAGCCATTGTTCCAACCCCTCCACATTCAGAGGTGCTTCCTTCCTGTTATTTTGCTCATTCAGCAATCCCCAGCAATAGGCACTGTGCTCTCATTTGGGGCCGTGGGGAGTTCTTGCACAACTTTGAGCAACCCTGACTATCTGCAGGCTTCTCCCATATTGTCTACATCAGGAAAGCAAGAGATTTACAGGAGTATGCATCTGCCTGTGCATGTATTCCATATTTATTGAAAAATACAGTACATTACCCAAGCCAAAAACAGCCCACAACTCTGAAAGAAGAGGTTAAATTTATATCAAAACATGCAGAAGAGCAACATGGGAATGACAAGGAGAAACTAAGCCAAAACATGAAGGGCTGCTGCTAAGAGCCCTTGGAATGGAACAGACGTGCTCTACAACATGACTAGGCTTCTACTTACATCATCCATCTCTAATGCAAGGCTAATCCTCAGCACTGATGGGTCCCCTTCACACCCCAGGCTTCAGTGGCTTATCCCACCTTCACCTGTGCCTTCCTTTCTCCTCCTTCCCATCCCACTACCATAGCCATTCAGCAAGTATATTTGCTTTGGTAATGGTAGCTGTGCTTAAGTTCTGACAAGAGTGACTGGGAAAGGTCTGAAAAATACAGTGCAGGAGTGGATGTGGGCCTGGGTGAGGTGCAAATGAGGGAAAAAGCATGGAAAAATGACAACTGTTCATTGAGAGAGGCAATAACGGTGGTGGCAGCTCTTGGAGCAAATATCCTATTTGCCCTAGGGATAGACGGGCTCAGACAAAATGAGCCCAGATGAGAATATCCAGTATAAAAGAAGGAAATTTTGTGACTTTAATGCCATTCAAAAAATAAGCAGAAATCCATCACAGTTTTCACAGTTTTCAAATCAGGGTAAGAGAGAGCAGAATCTAGCTTTGTGTTATACTGATTTTTACAAGTCAGGTGTTTAGGAAGCAGAAAATCTATAGTATCAATAGCAATTCAATAGAAGAGGCTTCTTGGAGGGCAGTACAAAGAAGGCATGATATCTGCCTTGCTTTTGAATTCATTTTGGTGGAAGTTACTTGAAGTTCTTCAAAACAAAAAAAAATGAATGCATTTTATGCTCTACTTTGTGTAATGTAACATAGCAAAATTATTGGCTGAGCAACAAGGGAAAGAGATCTTTTGCTGTCACTGAAATTATTGTGTGCATTGAAGAACACTAAAATATAAAGGTGAAGTAAAATTAATTAGTGACTAAAAATGATTTTTTTAAAAATATGTAGGGAAAGCTTTTATCTCATAAAAAAGGGAAAAAAGAGAAACAAATCCTTTGTGCAATTTACATGTGAAGGGAAAAAAATCCTCACCCATTAATTTTAACTTCTTAAACTACAGTTATAAAGCTACAGATAGGATATGGTAGCAAATTCAAATACTGTGTATATGTGTGAGTAGCAATTTAGATTGAGCTGATCTGGTTTTCATATGTAGAATATCAGACATAACTGTTATTCCCATGAACCCTTGGAATTCCCATGATTCAAATTTTCACCATTGGAATTAGGCATAGTATGGCACTCATAAAGTCTGCTGACTGAACCAAGGATTAACAGAATCCTTTAACCTGTTACAAAATTTCCAAGAAGAAAAATTAGATGATAAATAAATGTAATAAAGTTGTAATGTAATAAAGTTAATATAATTACCTGATAGGTGATGTGAACAAAAGGTGGCTCCTGAGCAGATGGATAGGCTAGAGATAATCTCTTCCCGTTTTTAGTGAAGTCCACTAGTTCAAAAAGTCGAAGTTGTAAGTCACTGAAGCTGTCGCACAGTCTTTCCAGATTTCTAGGTATCTGACTTGCTCCTTTTTCAGTAGGCAAGGTATTATTTTTAGGAGAATTTAAAGTTTCTTGCATCGCTTTAGGAGAAACTGTTCTGTTGGCAAATCTAGTTGGTGTTCCGAGCCCAAACAGGGCCACTGACCGATTGATTGGTTCAGTGTCCAGTGTTTCTAGAGCAATGGATGGGTCACCCGAAATTCTTTTCTCATCAAAATCGCTCACACTGGATGATGTACTTTGTTCAAAACTAGGACTCTTAACTTCTTCCAACACTTTTCTTCTTCCACTAGGAGACTGAATAGTCGTGCTACCTGGTATTAAGAGCTCTCTCCTTGCAGCATGATCTTCTGAAGCAAGGTTCTCAAAATATTTTCTTTTCCCAGGAATGTTTACTGAGGACTCAAAACTGAAAGGCAGACTTTGAGTTGCATCTGATTTCATTGATGATTCTTCTTCAAATATTAATTCTTTGATCATCAGCCGGATGATATATCTATCTGAATGTGATGCTGGAATAAATGCTGGATCAGTGAATTTCTGCTTTCCAATCAGAATTAACAAAAGCTTCTCTGTTAAAAAGGACAGACCTTTGGGCCGTTCACTTTTCTCTAGTTGGATTTGTTGAATGTTGGGCATACATGACGAGGTTACTGAGTAGACCAAAACAATGTTACAAGTATTAGAAGCTATTGCCACAATTTGAGCTCTAAGGTCAAAAGCAATTATATCAGGGACCAAAATGCCTGGAATGCTGACTTTTCTGGTTGTGGTTACTTTTCCTTCAAAAGTCACTAAGATCAAGTGTGAAGAATCTTGGCCAGTTCCTGAAGGGTAGTCCTTTCTTCTCAAAGGAATAAGAGGACTGGGATCAGATCTCCTGTGGTTTGCAAGGATATGCGTTAAATCCACAGGACCTGATGAAGATGATGCTACTGAATCGACTGCTGTTGATTTGTCTGAATCTATAGACTTTCTTCTTAGGTCCATGGAGTATTCCTCATCCCCAAGTACCAGTGTAGACTGTGATGTTAGAGAACCTGTTTCAGTCCCTGGTGGCAATTCAAATGTGATACCTGCATTTAAGCCACAGATCTTATCAAGAGGAAGTTCAGTAGCCACAGCAATTTGGAAATCCAGAGTAGCTTCAATAGCACAGATGTAACCTCCGACATCAAATATTGGGCAAAAGGAACAAGCGTTTAATGTTTTCTGGGCATCGTCCCATATATAGGAATGAAGAGCACTGCCTATAGCGATGACTAAACGATGGCCATCCTTAGTCCAACAGGCACAGTGGATGAGACCACTGCTTTTGATATCCGCTTTCACCCTGGAATTATCTGAACGAACAGCATATAAAACAGAAGCATCTCTTTTGGTCAAGACAGACAAAATGTCCCTCTTTGGGTGCCACACGCAGCCCTGGGGAAGCAATTGGAAGGGCTCACCGACTTCACAGGTCTGAGAAACCAGAAGCTTATTCTTTTCCGACACGTTCTGAGTGAGCTGCCAAACACTGACATGCTTCTTGTGCTGAACAGCAAGCAGGGCTGGGGTGGTGGCAGAATAAGATGGGCTCCAGTAAAGTCCATGGACATGCTCAAATTGACCAATAACTGTTGAGTCCCCAAACCTCAGTTCTTTGTTCTGGAAGTGCAGTGCAGTCAGTGCCACTTGCTTACCATCTGTCCAGGCAATCCCATGTACTGGGTGGATGGCCTGGTACAAAACATTAAGACCAGTTCTCAACAGTTTTGCCTTTCCAAGCTCCATTCTTTTAAATATCCTTACTCATGCGGTTTGCTCCTAAGTAGAAACTCCATGGGATTCATCGGAATGACTGGAGTCAGCAAGCCCTCCTTGACTGAAGATGGGTTTACTTCACAGTGAGTTAGCTTGTTCTTTCTTTTAAATGCACAGCCTCCTCCACTGTGTAACTCTGCTACTGTGCCTACGGATAGAGTTACATCAAAGCTGCTCTTACTATATCCTTGTCCTGGGAGGAGCTATCTCTCTCATCTGATGTCTAATGAGGTTTAACTAATTAACGTCCCCTTTGACGACATTTCTTGGAAGCCTATTTTTAACTCTTCCAGGCCAGGGCTGTCTTAAAAATAGCCCTCTAATACTTGCAGAGACTAAAGGCCTCTCCTTTACTGAATGACGAAGAGCTCCTGCACGCTGGCAAGCAATTCAGCAGCAACATGAAATAATGATCTGACACATCTGCTTTGAGAGCTTTTGAAGGAGGACTGGAAAGATTTTATTTATAACCTTGAAGATTAAGAACAAGACAGTAAGGCTACAATTCTATACACATTTGCCTGAGAGTAAGCCCCATTGAGTATGATGGGACTTACTGCTGAGTAAACATGTATAAAATTGCATTGTAATAGTTTTGTCAGCATTTATAAGCAATAGAAATGACCAGGAAACAAAAGGAAGTGCAGTATAAAACAGGGTGGGCACCTGAGGCATTTGGTGGGCCGCTGTGAGATACAGGAAGCTGGACTAGATGGGCTATGGCAGTGTTATTCAAACTGTGAGGCGCGGCTTTTTAGGGCGGTGCCAAGAACTCAAAGGGGAGGTGCGGGATGTCCTCTCACAGTGATACAGTCACACCTCTGGGCAGAATACAAGCCTGTCTTCTGCCTGTTGTCTTTGCTTTTTTTTAAAGCAGAAGAAATGGGAGTTGCTCAGCTGTGAGAGTGGCTGCTGCCGCCCTGCCTTCTTCCGAGCATGCTGGGCTTGCAGTCCTTAACCCTCGCTGATCCTTGTCTGGTTGTTTCCTAGTTCCCAGCCTGGGATCGCTTCTCATCAAAGTGAAATCTCTCTTTTCAACCACCTCCCTCTTCCCCCTTTCTCTTTCCAAACCTTCCCGCTTTCCTCCCCCTCCCCTTAAAGTTGTTTCCATGCAGTTGGCAAAGGGGGAGGGGAGAGACAAGCACACGCTTTACTTGGCCAGGAGCAGAAAAAGGGTACTGTTTTAAAGTGATTTATTAATCTTGTTGTTTGACTGAAGAGGAGAGGCTGTATTTTTAAAATGATGAATCTTGCTATTTGAAGGGAATTATTGCGGGCATCCTTCAGTCTCAGAAGACTATGGTATTGTGCTCTGAATGGTGGTTCTGGAACAGAGTGTCCTCTCCAGTGTGCAAAGCCTGGGTAAAGTAGATATGGAGGTTAGACTGTTTCCCATGCAGCAAATCCCCCCTCTCCACGTCGCTGAAATGGTCCAATGGAAAGGCAGAAGCCAATACCGTTGGTTCCAGCGGCGTCGCAGGAGTTGCCAGAACGTGACTGTGTTCAGCCATGAACTGCCTCAGGGAATCCGGCTCCAGATTTTGCTTCAAGGTTGACTCCTGAAACCTTTTCCATAACTGGATGTAGTCACAAGGCAGTGGAGGTTTGGGATCAGAGTTTTCCTTCTCTCTTCTTCCCAGGCAAAAGAGCTGCCTTCCCATCTACCCAGTGGCTGTTTAGTCAACTCTTAGGACAAGTACAGCCACACTGAGGGCCTATTCTTATCCCCAGCCCCCAGGGGTTTTTGAAGGGAATACTTATCAGCCATTGATGAAGTGATTGCCAGCCCAATTCTATCCACACTTTCCTGGGAGTAAGCCCCATTGACTCTAATGGGACTTACTTCTGAGTAGACATGCATAGGTTTGAGCTGTGCATCTCCTAGTATAGGAGATAAATCAGCTTCCTAACCAAACCCTTATCAGCTCTGATATATTTTCATGGTCTATTTTTGTTTTCCCCACCAGCCGCTGGAAAAATTTAATTTCATTAAATTAATAAAGGGTTCAATCCTATCCAAGGAGAATGGGAGAAATGACTAGTTGGATTGGGGTCCACAGGTGTGTGTGCGTGTAATGTTGGTCAGACTGGTTGTTCACAAAGTTAATTTGATAAAACAATTCTATTGGTATGCTTATAAAGTTAAAAAAATGAGTCTTCCTGGACCAGACAAAATCTACCTACTCCAGCATCCTGTCTCCAACAGTGATCAGCAGCTGATCCTTTATAAAGCATGTATATTGCTGTGTATTAATAATATATTTTTAAGATCTGCATTTAATTAATGATATGATTAATATAATTAATATTAATATAGTTAATGTAGTTAATACTTAATATTATAATAAATATAATATTATAATATATTTAATATAATATTTCTAGCCACTTCTTGTTTAATGATGTCACTTCCAGCCCTCAGGAACATGATGGGGAGTCATGGCCAACAGCCATGGGGGTCAAGGGAGCCACTGACCAGAAAAGTTTGAGTACCACTGGCCTATGGCCTGATCCAGTGGGGCTGTTCTTATGTTCTTAGGGTGCTTTCTGTGAATGACAATCAGATTGATTCCCAACTCTCCCTCTGCATTTTCTTACTTTATCTTCTAGCCCCAAATTGAAAGAATTTTCATTTTCACTTCTTGGAAGAGAAAATCTGGGTCCTCAGTTTTGCCTGAGATCCATACAATCTTATAGCCTGATCCTAACCTGAACAAACACCAGTCTCCTGCATGTTGCCTGGGAAATGGCTTTCGCAAATGAGCTGTAAGGCACGTCATGGCAGTCAGAACAATGACAAAGAAGGAATCCTATCCCCCGTCCCACACTGGTCTACTCAAATCTGCTCTAGCTTTTGAGCTGGTCCAGATCTGAGTTCTGCCAGGGGCTGCCAGGGCTTGACATGAGCTAAGGGAACAAATATTCCTTTACTGTGAGGAGACCTCTGGTTGCCTCCTGGCCCCACGGGATATAGTGGTGGCAGTTTCTGTGCCACTGTACTGCAGCCCTATTAAGAATGGGGCCTCACCATCAGAATCCCTTCTTCTGACACTCCTTGCAGCCACTTTTTCGAAGCGGAAAAAAGGTGAAAGAAGCAGGCGGCTGCTCAGAGCAGTTCACAGGCACTCTGTGCCCACAAGGGTGTGTGGTGATACCTTTGCACAATGGGGGCAATTGATGATTCCCCCCAGGCATGCCACCCAGGGTCCTGTACCCTCCAGCTCCCCTTAGCTGTGCTAGTGAGTACACAAGGGGAGAATAAACCATCCTTTCCCCCCACACCCTGTTTCTTACCCAGACTGCTATTCCAGCTGACTGTTTAAAAAATAAAAGAGGGTCTTCTAGTTGAAAGCATGCATGCAGAACACACATTAGCATGATGGTGTACCATGTAGATAACTGTCAACATATTTCAGCCTGGAGTTCTTTATATCATAGAGATGTAGTTCACTGCTTCAGGGTGCATGGGTGAAATGATGGGCAGAATGTATTTGTCACAGTTTGTCTAGGAATGCCTTATACTCCAACCATATCCCAGGACACAGCTCAGTGGTAGAGCTTTTGACTACAGATCACCAATTAATACGTATATCAGGCACCTCTTTTGGCTTCCTATTTCTTCACTCATCTTGGTAAAAGTTAAAAGCAGCCACTAGGTGGTGACTCTGCTGGTTCCACTGGTGCAAATTGTGTGATTTAATAGATCAGCTTTGCAAATAAGTCCACCAAGCTCCTAGTTTACAATACCTTTAACGTGCCCACACAATCCTGTTTTAATTATTTCAGACACACTGGTTTGCTGTGAGTGAAGAACCAGATCTCCTCCAGTTCACAAAGTTTTCCTTGCTTTGTTTTCTGAAGGTCATTCTTTCTTATCTCAGTCAATGACAAGCGTGGTCATCACTGATGGTCCTGGCCCCTCTGCCATCCCAGGGCATGCCTAGAAATGCCCTCCTGACCCAGAAGTAATTACAGTGACGTGATGATGTCACCACAATTACTTCTGGCATTATCAGAGCAGTTCCACATTACTCTGAGGGCCACCCACCTCCTCTGCTTTAAAAAAAAAAAGTGGAGGATATGGGAGCCCTTGTAGTGGTGCAAAACCGCTCTGATGGTGGCTGTGAGGGCTGACTGCCTCCTCTGCTTTTTTTTTTTAAGTGGAAGAAGCCTCCAGCCCTCAGAGCAGCATGGAACTGGGTGGCACAGCTGGGGGGCACTGCTACCATTCCCTGCCCCTATGGCGATCCCACACCACCGCTCTGCCCTCTAAGAAGCTACTCGCTTCTTCCACCTTTTTTTTTATTAAGTGGAAGAAGTTCTACTTTAAAAAGTGGAAGAAGCAGATGGTTGTTCAGAGGGAAGGGTTGTGGTGTGGGATCACCACAGGGGCAAGGAATGGTGGCAGCGACCCCCCAGCTGTGCTGCCCAGGAGCACTTGCACCTGCTGACACCCCTTCAGGTACTCCAGTGTTATAGCCTGAGTTAAAGGGGGCATGGTTATAAAGGCTACAGACTTGAAGTACAGGCGTGCGCCACTTAACGACGGACTGCATATACAATGTGGTCAGAGCACAACAAAGAGGCTCTTAATGAGGCAGGCACATCTCTCATAGCAATAATTGTGTGATTTCTGCTGCTTGTTCCTGTTGGCTGAATAACATCCTTGTAATGAGTGGGCTTTTTAAAGAAAGAAATCCCACTGAAACACGTGGACTTTGTACTGAGAAACCCACTTAGTATAAGGTCATTGTGCAGCTTATATAGTTAGGAAGGAAAGTACAAAATTTCATTTTAATTCTGAAATGTTCTTAATAGTTGCACAAAGAATGAATTTATTTTCAGTTGCAGCACATTTTGTTATATAAAATCTGTTCAAAGTGGTGCACGAATAAACTTGCTCTTAGAGAATGATATTCAGTTTCACAGATCTCTGTTAAGTTGCAAAATGGGTATAAAATCTCACATGCAGCTAGTGGAGACTCCCAAAAGCTGACAGAAAATAGGGGAGAAAGACTCTGTCTCCCCAAACATAAAGTTATTTTCTGATAATTGTGTTTAGGACTGCAGCTACTTTAGCTTGTAAAATGAGCTAGACACTTTTCTCTTCCAAATGGCTATTACAGTGTGTTCCACGGTTGGGCCATGATCTCAGTAAGATTACACAGACATTCCATCTTCTGAAGTGCAAAATGGGCAAAGCGTTTTTGGCATAACAGAAGTTGGACACAGAGTACCAAGCAAAGCAAAAGACATTCACACTTAAAAGCAAACAAAAACATTTTGTTCAGAATCCTCCGCCCCCCAAGTTTTTTGGGTACAGAATGTGGGATCAATACAAGGTCATTCTGCAGAAGGTCAAAAACAGCAACAGAACCTCCATGTATCCAAATCCTTCTGTTAATACTGTTTATTCTTGGTGTGATGGTGTCATGTCATATACTAGATACACTGGGGAACATGCAGATTAAACAGAGAATATTAACTACCCACTGCTTCATCTGGGAAGTCATAACTATGCAACAGAAATAAATGAAAATTATAATCCACCAGTAAATTACATGCAATACAACTCTAGGCATATG
This sequence comes from Tiliqua scincoides, assembly GCF_035046505.1. Taxonomy (NCBI): domain Eukaryota; kingdom Metazoa; phylum Chordata; class Lepidosauria; order Squamata; family Scincidae; genus Tiliqua; species Tiliqua scincoides. The sequence continues at coordinate 152,011,339 of NC_089821.1, read as the reverse complement.
TACTTAGAAACAAGCCCCACTGAGGGCTCAATCCTATCTGACTTTCCAGCACAGATACAGCTGTGCCAACAGGGCATGCGCTGCCTCTTGTGGTGGGGGGAGGGCAGTCATGGAGGCTCCTAAAGGGCCTCAATGTTTGTGCCCTTACCTCAGGGCTACATCAGTGCTGGAAAGTTGGATTAGGATTGGGCCCTTAGTTCAATAGAATTTGCTCCCATGTAAAATTGCTCCCATGCACATAAGACTGCAGCAGCCTCCACCTCTCTAAACCAGCCTAAATACTCAGGCAGGGAAATGGGGCAGTCTTCTACACTGCTGGGTGTACTGTGTTCCTCTCTTCTTGCTTGTTTACAAAATACTGTACACATAGGATTGCTGCTTTAATCTTCAATATCATTTTTAAGTTAATGATGTGTAGCTCTGTTCTTTTGTCTCTATTAGCCCCAGTCTCTATTGCTTTCACTGGCTGTCATCTGCCACGTGTCACTGCCACGATTAATACTGTTTTCTCCTTAACTCTACTACAACTGAACTTTTGATTTGTTCTTGATAACACAGTTGTTGCTTCCTCTCCCCAAACTGGGTGTCTAGAAGGTCTTTGTAATTCTTCCCCCCCCCCCCCCGTATCCAGGTTCTTGCTATTTTCAGCAGGTTAAGAGATCTAGAATCCAAACTTTCCTTTCAACAGACACTACCAACATTTTAGTTCTCTCTGATTTGTACCCCAAGAAAGTGATTACTATGCACTTTGGACAAGACTGACATAAGACAAGTCAGTTCTGTCTGAATTTAGTCCCGTCACTTTCACTGTTATTTTTGGAACGTTCTTGTTGATCATCCCACTTCTACTTTTCTACTCCACTTTGTCCTAAATGCTGTTGTCAATTTGATACCCTCTGTTCATTGTTTCAACCATATTACTTTGTACTCCACTGATTTCCCTTCCATTCTCATTTTCACTTCAAGATTTTAGTACAGGTTGTGCTTCATTATCCACTGGGGTTCCATTCCCAGTTCATGTCCTAGTAGTGGCAGTTCATGTCTTCCAAAGTAGTAGTGCTTTATCATCTGCCTTTTCCAGCTCTGTCCCTCCAAGACTTCTCTTGGCTTCAGGGTGGATATTTCTCTTGATATTCTTATCTTGCTTAAGTGACTGTGAGGAAGGAAAAAAATTTTTGTTTTGTTTTGTGACAACATGTTGCTTAAAGGAGCAAACTGATCGCTCTTGGCGTAGTTGGTCAAGAGTTGGCAGAATCTATTGCCTGGCTCTTCATATTTCAAAGGAAAAATGTGTAATACCACACATTTAAAAGCTTAATGTTTCTTTATTTTTATCTTTATTTTTAATTCCCACATGCTGCAAACCTCTGTTTCTAGCAGGGCAGTACAAGCGCTAGTCCGGCACGGGCCCACGAGCCAGCCTAATGCCGGGTCACACTGCAGTGCTGACCACACTTTATTGCTTGTGGGCAATCTGGTGGGCCACCGTGAGAAACAGGATACTGGATTGGACGGTCCTGGACCTGATCCAGCAGGGTTTTTATGCTCTGGTCTGGTAGCAACTTCAAGAAATTGCATGCTTTCTTTTTCTGAGGTCACCATCAGTAAGATATTTTGCAAGGGCCGTGGAAGTAATTGTGCACTGGCAGACTGGGGACGAGGCAGAATTGGATACCTACCTGCCATATCCATAGTACCTAAGAGCCCAATTCTATTCAATTTTCCAAAGCTGGTGCATCTGTGCCAATGAGGTGTACGCTGCATCCTGTGGTGGAGGGGCAGTCTCTGAGGCCTCCTCAAGGTATGGGACCTTGGGGGCTGCATTGCAGCTGCACCGGTGCTGCAAAATTGGATAGGATTGGGCCCTAAGGGTCCAGTCCTAGCACTGATGCAGCTGTGCCAACGGGTATGAGCAGCATCCTACAGTGGAGGGTTAGGCCGCAATCCTATCCATTCTTTCCAGGGAGTAAATCTCATTGAACACAATGGGACTTACTTCTCAGTAGACAAGCATAATATTGGCCTATAAGTCACTGTGGCCTCCTCAAGGCAAGGGGATATTTGCTCCCTTCCATCAGGGCTTCACTGTGGCTGTATCGGTGCTGGAAAGTTGGATAGGACTGGGCCCTGAAGCTGCAATCCTATGCATGCTTTCCTGGGTGCAAGTTCCATTGAACACAATGGGACTGACTTCTGAGTAGATGTACATAGGATTGTGCTGTAAGAGCCCAATCCTAGGCAAGTCTACTCGGAAGTAAGTCCCAGTATAGTAAATGGGGCTTACTCCCAAGTAAGTGTGGACAGCCTCAAACCTCGCCAGTCTGAAACGGTGCACCATGGATGCTGAGAGCTGGGTGCACAGTCAGCGTCCAGGCTGAGCTCCACAGAAGGGGACGCTGTCAGTGCCACAAGCCCGGCCCCCGATCACAAGTTGGAGGAGCAGGAGAGGCTCCCTGCCGCTGGCCCCCCCTCCCCGCCCAGACTCCCAGCCGCCGCAAAGCGCGTCCCAGTGAAGCGAAGGGCTTCTCCCCTCCCTGCCTTTCCTGTGCGAGGGAGCAGGATTGGACTGCGGAGCCCGGCGCCCCCCGCCCCGCTTTGCCATTGGCTCGCGCACTGACGGACGGCTCAGCTGGTGCTTGTCCGTCTGCAGGGGATGCGCTCGTCGGAGGGTCTGGCGGAGCCGGGACCGAGCCAGGCAGAGTCTGTGCTAGGAGCGGGTGCAGGGACAGGCTGCCGCCGGAGCACTGCGGTCATGGGCGTGGAAGTGGAGATGATCTCACCGGGAGACGGTGGGTGCCCGCGCTGCTGCTTCTCGCTCTCTGAGGCTCGGGTTGAGAGGCGTAGGAGAGACGGGGGGGGGAGTGGATTGTGGCAGGAAGGGGTGGCAGGGATTCCTGCACTGCAGGAGGGCAGGTGAGACTTGGGGGGCCTGCAGGGGATTGAGCTGGGGGCGCTCTGACTTAAGTGGTGGCTGCGTGCATGAGACGAGGGGGCGCTGCATGGAGGGGCTCATCCTGAGACAGGCAGAGCATCAGCAGTCTAGGATGGTGCTTATGGGGTGGGAGGCTTGCAGAATGAGATGCTCCCTTGGGTTGAAATTGCCTGTATCGTTCTGTAATGGGACATGACCAGGAACAGGGAAAGGAGAGGAACCACTGAAAGGGCACCCAGATGCTTCCTTGCCCGTCTGAGTGCCCTTCCAGGGGTTCCTCTCCTTTCCCTGTTCTCCAGTTCCTGGTCATGTCCTTTCTGGTCTGCGCTTCCCCCACTTGTCTGCCTTGCCCAGAGGAAAGTATCTATCAATGGAACAAGGACTGAGGGAAGAGATCTGGTCTCCTCATATGGGTCTGGTGATGAGATTTGCTGGATGTTTAAGGTCAAGAGGGTGAGCAGGTGGGAGACCCTCTGTGGACCTCAAGAAGTGGGACCCAGAGAGGATCAGAGAAGGAAGCTGGAAGATTTCAGAACAGTAATTTAAAAAAAAAGGCAAAACAGGCAAGAAACTAAGGCTACAATCCTAACCGCACTTTCCTGAAAGTAAGCTCCATTGAACAAAATAGGACTTACTTATGAGTAGACTAGGTTAGGATTGTGCCCTAAAAGTGCCAAAGGAATGTGGTGGTGGGAAAAAATTGCTATTCTGCTGTCAAGTAGAGGAAAAGTTAAGATTCCCTGGTTTAGGCTGTGGTGTGTCATGCATTTGTCTGAAGCAAGAGGGAAAAAGCCCAGGGGGCTCTGGGGAATCAGTGGGCAGCAGTCTTCTGCTTCTCCGACAGCAGGATCAGCAGCCGCAAGCGATTAGGAATATTTAAATGGCATTTGCTGACAGCTGCATAAATCCAAGCACAGTGAAGTAATTTAGTAAGGAGAGCAAATGACAGTACCCTTCATTGCCCTGCTGAAAATGTGATCTTCACCCTTCAGCAGATGGAGCAAGCAGGCTTCTAGCAGGCCAACCTGAAGAAGGGTTCTGCTGGACCAGCCTGCTCTGCAGTTGCAGGAACAGCCAAGTGGTGAACTTCTGTGGGGAATGGGTGGAAAAGACAGGCTGACTGTGTGGTGGCAGGGCAAGGAAAAGTGGGGAGTTAGTTCTGTCCAATCTTATCCAGTATCCTTCCTCAATGATGTCCATAGATTGTATTGACTTGTACTTTGATGTGCACTCTTGCAGTGGATGCAGCAGGTTTGAGTATCTTCCTCCGATTTAGAATATGTCATTCTGCACAGTTCACTGCACAGAGACCGACTCCTTGAAAACCCCAAATGCCGCCCTCGTTAAAAAAAACAGCACCTTCTGCAGCTATTCAGCTTTGCTAATCTGTTATCCTATCCAACTTTCCAGCACCAGTGCAGGTGCAATGCAGCCCTAAGGTAAGGGAACAAATGTTCCCATACTTTGAGGAGGCCTCTGTGACTGCCTCCCCACCAAAGGACACAGTGCACACCCCATTGGCACAGCTACACCAGCACTAGAAAATTGGATAGGATTGGGCCCTAACTTTCTTCAGTGTCCCTGTTAATGTCCAGACAGGAGTCTGCTCAGTTTGGCTGGGCTTACTATAAGTGATTAGCTAGCCAGGGAGAGTCAACTTTCTGGCTTCCTGCTTGTGCACCTGCTACTGAGCAAAAGTATTTTGTGGGGAAGGAGCAGCAGGCATTATGACACTGGTGCAGTTTCCCAGCTTTGGTGCCGTTTTGAAAGAGGCACTCTGTGTATTGCTGGGGGCTGTAGAAAGCAAAACGTGTGGTGCAGGATGCTGGAGGCTCTCCCTGTAATTGCCAAATTAAATTTCTAGTCACCACTGGTGACCTGGCAGTCATATTGGGGAAGGTTCTTTTTGAATGGCAGTTACTAAAAAAGATAGCTAGTTTAATATTCCAGGCTCTCAATTCTAAGATAATTTTATTTATTTTTTTCACATTTTTATGCTGTCCTTCTTCCAAGGAGCTCAGGATGGTGTACATAAATCCTCCCCTTCTTTTGTCCTCACAAGAACCCTGTGAGGTAGGTGAGGCTGAGAGATAGTGACTGGTCTAAGGTCACTCAAGAAGCTTCATACTGAGTGGGGATTTGAACCTGGATCTTCCAGGTCTAGCTCCAGAACCACTATACCATCCTGGCACATCATGCATGTGTAAAACCCTTTTTGAGCATTTTAAAGTACGGTAGTATATAAATTTGAAGAACCTGTAATATCTTCTTCCTGACCCATTCCTTCTCAGTGGCCCTCTTCTTTCTTGGGTTTTACTTTCCTAAATCCTTGGGTTCTGTTTTTTTTTGTAGCAGTGGTGTTCTGATTGTATTCTGGTGAACATTGAGATCCTTTGGGATCTTTTCAAGGGGTCCATCAGTGAGAATATTGGGTATACAATTGGGTACACGATTTCTGAATGACAGTGTCTACCCTGATGGCTGGATGTGTTCTAGAGTATACTGTATACTCAGCTTGGTTGAGATGATGATAAAGTTGGGGAAGGGAGTTTGGAAAGCACCATTTTACAGGCTCTTATCAATCAGTAGTGAGGAAATGGTTCCAAATGGTGGTATTAAATTATAAACAGGTTCCAGTTTTTCCAAGTGTCAGGTCATTCCATGAGACCTGAGAACCACCAAAAACTGCAGCTGTTTAGCTGTAGCTTGATCTACACGGCATGACACAGTTGCAGCTTCTATTCTCTTGTGACGTACTTCTGCATTCTTACACAGCTTAATATGGTTTTTCTTACCAAAGCAACATGTTCAACTGTCAGATTATTTCTTCCCCCAATTAGACATTCTGATTTGTGTACAATGGTGTCTCCAGCTGTACCGCCACTCCTGAAACCGTGGCAGATATCCTGTCCTACCTCTCAAATTTTGTTACCTCCCTCCTTGTGCTAGCACTCTGTTTTGCCAGATTCCAAGGCCAAGCTCTGCCTGGAGAATTATGCCCACTTTAAGCAAATTAGCTTCCCTTCTTTCCCCCAATAAATGACCCTGGTTCTGCCCTGCACTCCTGCTGGACCCCACCTCCAGGGTAGTTTGCCTGTTCAACCTGCATAGGTCCTCTCTCCTGCCAGCAGCCTCCCACCACTACAGCAGCCCCTTGGTCCTCAGCAGGTCTTGGGCACAGCAGCCACACACCAAACTCCAGTGTCTCCAAACTCCATTCACCAATTTCTCCAGTCTCTCCTCAAGCTTTTCCTCCTTCTGCTACCCACAAACCCTTCCTGCCTCAGGTGCTCATTATATCCCTGAGGGCCCTATTGCCTTCAAGTGGCTGCAGCTGTGCAGCACACTCTGCTGGATGCCCAGGCCTTACCCTTAAAGGGGCCACTGCTGACATCACATCCTACCTCCTTGCCAGATCTTCCTCGATTCCAATACACACTCCTGACACCAAGTAGTGTGCACACATACACAAACATATAATTGCCCCCTCTTCTGTTTTTGTTTTTCATGTGTGCTTGAGCACACATCCTCTGCTGCCACAGTTACCTCCGAGCTGACTGAATTCTCCCTGTGTGGTCAGAAAGTGGAGATGGTGGCTGGAGCCCCCCTCCTCCTGCACCTGAAGAAGCAGTGGCAGAATGGCTGAATCCCCTCTGCCCAGAGAGGAGGCAGCGGCAATGGAATGACACTGGCAACTTCCTCTCGCTCTGCTGCCATTTGTCAGCAGCCCTGGAGACAGAATCTCCAGCCCACCACTGTCCTGCTGTGTTCATTGTCTTTGTTCTACTATCCTCCTTTCAAATGGAGTAGCAGAGGCAGCTGAAGAAAGAAGCTGGGAGAAGCTCTGCCTCACTTCCACAAAATGAAGGTTTTTTTGTATTTGAAAACTGTGTGGTAAAGTGAAGGCTATAGAGGCTGTAAATGGAGACCAGGTGAGGGTGTAGGATGACACTTACCTCTTTCTGCTGCTTGAGGCAGCTAACCTCCTGGCTCAGCCAGCCCTTCTTCTGTTGCCTGAGAGAGGAACTTGAGTCTATTCTTCCTTGTCACTTTTTGGGTTATCCACCATTTCTAAACAGATGTACGAAAGTATTTTTCAAAAGATTGTGTGTTTATATTTTTTGACAGGAAGGACGTTTCCAAAGAAAGGCCAGACGTGTGTGGTACATTATACAGGTAAGCTCCATTATGAGTAGAGCTTCATGCTTTGAGAATGTTCTTTTATGGTACGCGGTTGAATGCCATACATTTGTCTGTACTGACCGGAGGGCATCTGGAATGTTTGAATGCTCACATTTGAAGAACCAGTGCTACGGTTTACATTGACGTGAACTGCATACCTGATGTTCAGATCATTGTGGTGTGTGAAGAACCTTGGCCCTCTCATTCAATCTCCTTTCCTCACTTTCTTATGGAAAGGTTTTCCATGCTAATTTTGTACTCGGGAATCAATACGAGTGACAGATACAGGAAGGAAAAGCAAATCCTGGTCTCTTCAGTGCAGCTCAAATGGCACTGCTCTTTCTCCCTATGCTATGCCTATCCTGAACATGCCATTCATTGATGAGGAGAGGCAAATAGTGTCCTAGTGGCTAGGACGGTATGTGTCTAGAGGAGGGTGTGTGTGGAGGTAGCAGCCCTTAGGGAATGCAAGGGTCTCTGTTTCTGTCTTTGTGTCATTCCCCCCCCCCCCCAAAAAAAAGAAAACGACATCCCCGCTGATAGTGGTTTGGCTCTGGGTGAAGAATAGCTTTTCTGTGTTGTCTCTGCGTGTTCCATGAGAGAAACATGAATGGAAAAATATTACTGGGGTTAATGTGGGGAACTTCGTAGGGCAGAATGCCAGCTTCTGTCCCCTTTTGTGCTGTCCTCTGCAGATTGGTATGAATGAACATTGAGAGTGTTATACTGGCATCACTCAACTGTTGGAAGCAGATGCGCTTTTGCAAGTGTTTAGGATCAGAATATTAATCGTTGTGTTTTACATTCCAAAGTTTTGCACATCCATATAAACATGAAGTGTGCTTTGGTTTTGCTTCCTGTTTCCCAACAACTTAAGACATGGGTAAACCCCCAAGAGGGGGTAGTAGAATCTTATGGTTTCTTTTTGAAAACCTGTTTACTACCAAATTAACCAATTAGAGAAGGAATGGTGAGAAAGCAGGCGCCACAGGCAACACATTTGTGCCCCTGTCCCAGAATAAGCCCCAGCAGCTGCTGTGGGTCACCTTGGACCTGTGCCAGCTCAATCACTGGGGCAAGTCCACAGTAACATGGGAAGGCAGATCAGGCCTTAGAAGGGGCTTAGAATTTGACATGCACTGCTGCCACTGAACCTGTTCCCTCCCAGCCTGATCCACCCTCCTCCCTGCCCCTATTGCTGCCCCGCCCCATTTCACCACCTACATGGCCTTACCTTTTCTGGTAGATCTTTGTGGGTCCACCAGTTCAAGCAGGAAGGCTCCAGTACTTTACATCTGCTTTTCAGCAGCTAGGACCAGTGGAACATGTGTCCTATTCACAGGGCAGCCCAATAGGATTGGGCTGCCAGTGTACATTGCAGAGGTCATTAAGTTCAGGCAACAGTGCACTGATTTTGCCAGATATATTCTTCCAGCATTCAAGGCAGATATTTAAAAACAAACAAACAAATACTTAACATTTGTTTAATGCTTTTGAGCAGTGTTTCTCAAACTGTGGGTTGGGACCCACTAGGTGGGTCACAAACCTATTTCAGGTGGGTTGCCCATTCATTTCAATATTTTATTTTTAATATATTAGATTTGATGCTCCCATGGTACAGTATGTGACTGCATTTGGGGAAACGTTACAGACCTGTACTTTCAACAAGCTACTATGTATATTCTTTTAACAGTGGTAGTAAATGGGACTTACTCCTGGGTAAATGTGGGTAGGATTGTAGCCTAGGATTGTTAAAAATTTTCCTGCTTGATGATGTCACTTCCAGTCATGACATCACTTCCGGTGGACCCTGACATTCTCATTCTTAAAAAGTGGGTCTGAGTGCTAAATGTGCGAGAACCACTGCTTTTGAGTATCTGATGTTGTCCTTGCAGCAATCCTATAAGTTAAGTGACTACAAGATGTCCCTATTATAAGTGTTTCAATTATGTTTCCCTGCATTAAGTCTTCAGCTTTTTGAGGTACTGGACCTCTAAAAATTCCTCACACGCCCTTTACTGCCATCACCCTGCCTGCGTACTTGTTTTCTAAGAGCTATCCCTGTATATTTAGATGTTGCTATCCCCTGGTTTGTTTGCTCTCCCTGACTTTCCAAATCCTAAAGGAACATCATTATTTATTACAGTATTGTCAATTTTGGCATTATTGTTGCTTATCATAAATTGGAGTAACAGGGAAAGTGACCCCCTTCCCACTTCACTTGCCTCTGTCCTGCAGCATTCAGTGCTACCCCATCACCACTTAAGGAACATTGGGCTTTTATCATTCCCTCTGATGATCATTAGAGGAGGCAGAGGCTGCAGTGGTACTGGACACTAACAGTGAGACGTAGGTCCTCTAATGGCTGGTGGATGGATGGTGAGAGAGATGGCTAAAGTGGTGGATGCTGGGGAGAGAGGTAAGCCCCTTGATCACTTCACATATTCCCCCCTTCTCTCTGCTTCTAGTACCAATGTATCCACTTCCTCTAATGGCCACCACTACCACTACCTCTTCCTCTGATGACCAGCAGAGGGATTGCTGTCCATCTGGGACCATAACAGGAAATGGTGGCAGTGGTGCTAGATGCCGAGGGTGAGAAGTAAGCTCTTCCCATTCTCCTGTCAGTGTTCAGTGCCTCCTCTTCCTTCAATGGCTGGCAGAGGGGAATGCTGGGTTCTCAGCATTCCCTTCATTGACACGTGCCCATGTCACTTGGTGTCCAAGCATGGCCTCTGCTGCTTTCTCTAATGGCTGCAGAAGGAATGCTGGGCTTCCAGTATTTCCTCCACTGACCATTAGAGAAGAGGTGGTGGCAGCTGGAGAGGTGCTAGATGCCATGGGGAAAAGGTAAGCCTTCTCCATTCTGTGCAGGCCCTGGCCATTACAGAAAGCAGTGGGGGCAGCATTGGACACTGGGAAGTCACCCAACTCCTGTCAGCCTCACTTTCTCTCTTGGCTACTGCTTCCTCTGAGGGAATGCTGGGCCATAGGATAGGAAGGAAGCCATGGTAGCACTGGATGCTGAGGGACAGAGGTAAGCCTTCCCCATCTCTCTCACATGCTACCATGTGAGAAGAGGATAAAGCTGGTCCAGATTCCAGGGGAGCACAGAGTACTTACCACCAATTTACCAACTCCTCCCCTTGCCACTCAATGCAAATGTTCAATTTGTGTCATGGATGGACTGCCTCTGTACTTCACTAGCTCTGTGCTACTGTGTTTGCCCCTCAGGCACTTGTCTGATATCTGGAAAATTCCAGCAGTTTCATGCCACTTGAAAAAGGTTCCCAGATTTAGAGATGTGGTTGCCTATACTTTTTGCTCACACCTGTTCTGATGCAGCTTCTTTACAACATATAATGGACTTTGTACCATGCAAATCAGGGATGGTGATGCTGATGCTGATGAATATTGGTTACTAGTTTATATCTCCTTTTAGCTGTTTGGGTGATGTCTGTAACAGTGTAGTGAAAATTACAACAGGAGGTAACAAATTGTGTTGCCATAGACATTATAATTTGCCTTGGTAAAGACAAACCAGCTAGAACCCATCTAAGTGAAAGGATTGCACTCTTTTTTTTTTGTTTTTTTTATGAAGAGCAGTTCCAAGACATATTGTAAATCCAGGTGGGATGTTTCTTTGTATGGTGGAGTTTCTCTACTCATTTTTATCAAAACATCAATTTCTTTAAATTGCAGTATCTTGAAAGATGGAAGGTGTCTGTATCTGGGACGAATGTAGTTGCAACTGATTACCTATGAAAGTACATTGCAAATGTTTTCTGTTCTCTTCAGTGAGTCAGGATGGCAGAAAGCAGGTTGATTGTTCAGCATAAAATGTGCTCATCTCAGACTCCACAAAAGCAATTTGTTGATTTGAAAAGTCTCCAGTGAAGTCAATAAAATCTACCATTTTGCTTGTTTAGCATTCATTGGTTACTTTGCAGGGATATCTTAATGGAAAGTAAGAGAAATATGGCTAATTGATCATAGGACTGTGTGTGTATGGGGGGGAGAAGCTCTGTTGCTGGTCACACCCTCAAGGCAAATGGCTTAGCTTTTTGCTATGTTCTGTCTTTTTGACTTACAGGAAAGGGATTATAGTTCCTCAGAGCTTGATATTGATGCTTACTCCTGTATGTGCCGTTTCATATGCTTTGATAATCATTGGGCGTCCTTGTCAGAAATACGATGGGCACCTACTTAGAGCAGAGTCTTCACAGTGGTGGTACTGGCAGATGGAGTGCCCTTCCACTAGAGGCCCATTTGGCCTCACTGTGCCTGAAGGAGTGGAACAAAGTTAAGATGTGACCACTTTTTGCAGGCATTTTGGGATGGTTAGGTTGTGACTTAGGGGAGGCAACTGTGGTTTAGAAGAAGCTGTTTTGAGTTATTTTAAACTCTTTATTCTCTTTATTTTTTAAGCTCTTTATTCTTCTGTTGTACTACCTAATTTTTTGTGGGTGTTAGAATCACATTCTATGATTTTATGTTTTTAGTGTTCTGATAACTACCTCGGATCGCTGATATGATAGTTTGCATACAGATTTTTAAGAATAGTGCTACAGAAATTATAAGGATCAAAACATTAATGGCAAATGTGCTTGCATCTACACTTCACTGAATAGTTACCATAAATGATGGAAGGAAATAGAGCAGAAATCTGCAGACCTTAACCCTCCAAGCATAATGTACTTTCCTCAGAAAAGCAGGTTGCAGATGTCTAGCTTCCATTGCTGTTTACGCTGCTATGTTTCTCCCTGTGACTTATTGATATCAGGAAGGATATACATTACCACCTTCCTGATGTCCCCATATCACCATGGAATGTCTTTATACTCCTGATTTACAACTGGAGATGCATATCTTTCTATTTTCCATTTTTATATATTCCCATTGGACAAAACTGCTCTCACCTTATATATGAACTCTTATGGATCATATAAAGCTGCCTTTTATTGAGTCATTCCGACTTTGGATGATGGTATAGATGCCACACAGGATTATTTGTATGTTAACATGGTCAGGAAAGGCAAGCCTTTGCCACTGGCAATGGAAATAATTACACCACTAAACTAACCTCATATTAGAGTACTAGTGCAAACATAAGGACCAAAAATTAAGCTTTAAATTCCATTGGCAACATCAGTAAAGAAGGCCAATTCTATGCTTGGGATCATTAGAAAAGGTATTGAGAACAAAACAGCTAATATTATAATACCGTTGTACAAATCTATGGTAAGGCCACACCTGGAGTATTGTGTCCAGTTCTGGTCACCGCATCTCAAAAAGGATGTAGTGGAAATGGAAAAGGTGCAAAAGAGAGCGACTAAGATGATTACTGGGCTGGGGCACCTTCCTTATGAGGAAAGGCTACAGCGCTGGGCCTCTTCAGCCTAGAAAAGAGGCACCTGAGGGGGGGACATGATTGAGACATACAAAATTATGCAGGGGGTGGACAGAGTGGATAGAGAGATGCTCTTTACACTCTCACGTAACACCAGAACCAGGGAGCATGCACTAAAATTGAGTGTTGGGAGAGTTAGGACAGACAAAAGAAAATATTTCTTTACTCAGCGCATGGTTGGTCTGTGGAACTCCTTGCCACAGGATGTGGTGACGGCATCTGACCTAGATGCCTTTAAAAGGGGATTGGACAGGTTTCTGGTGGAAAAATCCATTACGGGTTACAAGCCATGACGTGTATGTGCAACCTCCTGATTTTAGAAATGGGCTATGTCAGATGCAAGGGAGGGCACCAGGATGAGGTCTCTTGTTATCTGGTGTGCTCCCCAGGGCATTTGGTGGGCCGCTGTGAGATACAGGAAGCTGGACTAGATGGGCCTATGGCCTGATCCAGTGGGGCTGTTCTCATTCTGGGGTGAGGCTGGGAGGAGAAAGGAACCTCCACATGATCCAGAAGTGGGTCTTTCAGAGCTAAAAATATTTAGCAGCTTGAAAATGGTGTTGTTTGACCGCAAAAAGGTGGGAAACCTGATTTTGGTGCTTTTTGTATGTTTAGGCATTTAAAATCAGACCCTGGTATCCGCAGATTCCATTTCCATTGGGGGTTCCAAAACAGAGCCCCCACAAATACCAGGTTCTGTACTATACAATATTTGGACTAATTCTGCAATCCTACAAACACTAAGGCATAAGACCACTTGAACTTGCATATACGCAATGCACACAAGTAGAGTATATTGGAATAACTACAATACTACAGATACCACAAGTGACCGATATGGTAATAGTGCTGATAACTCAAAAATGACAACAGACTTGCTGTGAATCTATGCCAATGCAATGGTGCAATCCTAGTCATGTCTGTGCAGAAGAGTCCCTCAGAGGTCAGTGGGCCTTGTGGTACAAGATTCTACATGTCTATTCTGATGTAAGTCCCATTGTATTCAGTGAGACTTACTCACAGAAAAATGTGTATAGGATTGTAGGCTTAGGCTGCAATCCTAACCACACTTTCCTGAGAGTAAGCCCCATTGAACAAAATAGGACTTACTTCTGAATAGACCTGGTTAGGATTGTGCCATTAAACTCTGATAAGTGAACATAGGATTTCAGATTAAAAGTTTCTGGAAATGGTATAAAACTAGAGTTACAGCCCAATCCTATTCTGGATTTGGCAGTCGTATGCAGTCATTTATGACAGTGGAACTCTGTTAAATAGCATAAAGTATCTGCCAATGGAGCATGCAGGACTCCCAGGACATTGCCAGACCTGCCTGGATCCATCAGAACAGGTAAGGCAGAGGCAGGGCAGGAGAGGAATGAGGGGTAGGGAGCTGCATAAGGGAGTGGATCTGGCGACGATTGTGCAGGTCTGAGGAAACTCATTGCAGAATAGATCCCCTGCAGATACTAAGGCATCACCTGTACCTGTACTACTTTAACTCATATCTGTTCGAACATCCTACAGGCAGCACCTATATGTTGCATGTGTACATCCATAGGCACAGATTTAAGCTAGTACATATTTGTACATGAAGAGGTGGTTCAGACAAACCATCACCACTATGCTACTATGAAGTAGTGAGTTGGGTGAGGGGGAGACACATGTCCCATATGATGCAGATGGAGCTGGGGGATGCATCATCTGAATTGGCTCTGTCCTGTCCCAATCAGTTCAAAGTTCTGCAAACAGACAGCTGAAATATTTTTGCTGAAATTCTTTGCAACACACACATACATATGCATGTGCATACCCTATCAGAGCCTTAATTTGGCTTTGAAATTAACAGTATGAGTGTACACGAACCAGCCACCAAGGGTGGCATCCAAATAACCTCTGGGAGTAGATTCTCACAGGGAGCTGCAGGGGGAAGTGGAGGTATTGGCAAAAATAATTCTCCCATGCACAGTTGAACTTAAGCAAAAGGAAGAAGTTATTAGAAAGCTATCCTAAGAAAGTAATTTATTTTGTGCAGATGAGATCTGTTTGACTTCTCTGCAAAACGAAGAAGACTGAAGTCTTTGTGTAGTTTGTATACATTTAACTCCTTTCCCTACCAACTGCATGTGGTTGATTCAGCATGTCCAAGTTCTATTTTAAGCCTGGGTACAGTGTCAGACGTTGTAAATGAGAAAGACAGTGGTAAGCAATCAACCCCAATGCCTGCCATAATGTCTGAGATACTTGAAAGGGTATGCTGTGGATAGGGTTGCTACCACTTGTTTTTCTGGCAGGGCTGTTGTGCTTTCAACAGTAGCATGAAAGGAAGCAGTTCAACAGCTGCAAGTTCTTCTGTCGCCATGCTGGGGAAAGCTGTACCTGCTGAATTTCTGTTTGCCTGTGCAGCTGTTTAAAGGAACAGGAACCTTAACAGAAGAAAGGTTGCAATTCTAGCTTGGAACTGGCATGTGTGCGTAGACTCACTCTCTCTGTCTCTCCCCTTTGAAGACAGCCTGTGTGTGAAAAATACATTGCAGTGTGAAATGTATCTGTGCATGACTGGAAATAATTCACAGAGGCGATAACATGTGAATTATGTTCACATGTTCACATAACATGTTCACATAACAGGTGATAACTGGTGCGATTAAGTATCTCATGGTACATTGGGCAGTCCCTCATCCTGAAGAGTTGGAGTGCTTCTGGGCTGGGCAGCTGCTAGTATGACACAGACAACTACTGAAACAGTAGAAGAGAAGTTAATACAGGCCAATAGGAATGAGAGGTAATAGTACTGAACCTTCTACCATTCTCAGTTCCCCTATTCCATGTCTTAAAAAAAGATGAGGCGGGCAGTTTTTTTATTTCTGAAGGTTGATACTTGTGTTTACATAGGCACTTTCATTCACACACATGGCAGGAGGAGATTTTCACTGGTTCTCACTTCCTGCTATGCCCTGGCTGTGCCACATGCAATCCTTCTCCAGAAAGTTGCCAACCCTCTAGAGCAGGGGTGTCAAACATAAGACCCGGGAGCCAGATGTGGCCCACGGAAGCTTTTCATCCAGTCCTTAGGCTCTCAGTGCCTGAGCAGTGCTGAGATGTTGCTGCTGAAAGGGCAGCCCACATGAAAATTGGCTCTCCCATATCTTGAATAATGACATCACTTTCTGCCTAATGACATCACTTCCGGCCCTAAGCAGGCATCATGAATAAATAAATAAATAAATAAAGTATGAGACTGGGGACCCACTCCTGATCCCGCCCCCCTTCCCGGGACCCCATCCGCCCAACCTGTCCCCTTTGCCACCCACTCCCCACCCTGTTACACCCTCCCAGCACTGTTCACTGTAACCAAATATTCTTATTAGAAACACAGAGCAGAAAAAGTTACCCTGAAGCCTGGCACTAGTGAAAGCTATTTTAGCCAATTGCTAAGAACCTGAGTAGGACTGGGACATAATCTCCTGGTACTTGAAGGGGTTCACCAGGGCCTTCCCCTTTACTTGATGGTGCTCTAGTCCAGTGGTCTTCAACTTTTTTCATTCCCGTAAGTTGCAGCAATCCCACAACTGAAACTTCATGACCCCACTGGGGTCCTAACACTGAACTCGTGGTCTGACTAAGCATAAGGCTGCTTC
This sequence comes from Tiliqua scincoides, assembly GCF_035046505.1. Taxonomy (NCBI): domain Eukaryota; kingdom Metazoa; phylum Chordata; class Lepidosauria; order Squamata; family Scincidae; genus Tiliqua; species Tiliqua scincoides. Next base: position 151,995,174 of record NC_089821.1, on the reverse strand, counting down.
CTAGGTAAGGCCCCCACATCTGTGCAGCACATAACATGCTCTCTGCATGCAGAAGGGTCTTGACAGCGATCAGGCAGCACTTTGCGCACACGCCTCTGAGATGGGACTCTATTCTCTCAGCCGTTCATGCATTTAGGGCTTGGTCCTCTGGCCTTGAGCTGCACTTGGCTCAGACACACCCCAATGTCTTATCACTCTCATAGGTTTTGGGGCTCAACAGCCCTGCTGACACTAGTCACTCTGCACACGGTTAGAGGAGGCAGTGATCAGTTAAAGCAGCCCCTCCTGGCCTGGAACTCTGGAGAGAGGCTGCCAGTCATTGCCAGCCAAGCTGAGCAAGTGAGCTCAGCAGGCTACTTCCCAGAAACAGACAACATCTGTGCAGCACATAATATGCACTTTGCAGGCAGAAGGGTCTCCGCTTCAATCAGGCAGCACTGTGCACACGCCTCTGAAATGGCACTCTATTCTCTCAGCCCTTCATGCATTTAGGGCTCTGTTCTCTGGCCTTGAGGTGCACTCTGCATGTGGCTCAGACATGCCCCAAAGTCTTCCTATCCCTCCTAGAGGTTCAACTCAGTCTTGTATCCCTCCATAGGGGCTCAGCCCTGGCTTTGGTCTGTCAGGGTCTCTCTCTCTCTCTCTCTCTCTCTCTCTCTCTCTCTCACACACACACACACACACACACACACACACACACACACACACACACACACACACACACACGAGTTCCTTGGGCGATGCACTCTATAGGTTCAGAGTCACAGGGTTGGGCAACTTGCCTTTAAGCTGGTTACTGGGCGGAAGATCTGAGATTGTCCAGGTGCAGTTCATCGGTAATTTAGAGCAGAGATGTCCAAACTTTTTGGCAGGAGGGCCACATCATCTCTCTGACACTGTGTTGAGGGCCAGGGAAAAAAAGAATTTACATTTCAAATTTGAATAAATTTACATAAATGAATATATTAGAGATGGAACTTGTTTGAATGAATTAAGGTCTTGCAATAGCTCAAGGCCTATAAAAGACCTTGTACAAAGCACAGCCAGCCTTTCCTTCACTGTCACTGCTGCATCACAGCTGTGAAACAGCTAGCAGTGGAGGGAGCCCTTGTCCCACAGCTCACGTGAGATGTTGAACAGTTGAGAGCAGTTACATCAGGCCAATGCGGGGTCCAACGCGGGACCCACCAGAAATACTCTAGACCTGCCCGAGAGCCACAAGGTGGGTCAAGACCCACCAGAAATGATCCGGGCCTGCCCAAAATACACCACGTGGGTCAGGACCCACCAGAAATCCTTAGGACCCATATGAGACCCACCAGGTGGGCCAGGACCCACCTGCAATGCTCAGGTCCTGCATGAGACCCACCAGGTGGGTCAGGACCCAACAGAAAGGGCTTAGGGCCTACCCGAGACCCACCAGGTGGGTCGGGAAGCACCATAAAGGCTCACGACCAGGTGGGTTGCGGGCTCCAACGCGGGACCCACCAGAAATGCTCAGAACCCACCCGAGACCCACCAGAAACATGCAGGGCCCGCCCAAGACACACCAGGTGCATTGGGACCCAACAAAAATGTGCAGAAACAGCCAGAGATTCACCAGGTCGGTTGGGACCCACTTGAAATGCTCAGGGCCCACCTGAGTCCCACCAGGTGGGCCGGGACCCACCTGAAATGCTCAGAGCCTGCCTGGGACCCACTGGTGGGACTGGACGCACCAGAAATATTTAGGGCCTGCCTGGGGCCCACCAGGTAGGTCGGGACCCATCAGAAACGCTCAGGGCCCACCCGAGACCCACCAGGTGAGTCAGGACCCACCTGAAACATGCAGAGCCCACCCGAGACACAACAGGTGAGCCAGGACCCATCTGAAACGCTCAGAGGCTGTCCAGGGCCAACTGGTGGGTCTGGACTCACCCGAAATTCTTAGGACCTGCCCAAGACCCACGAGGTGGGTCAGGACCCACCAGAAATGCACATAACCCACCCAAGTCTCACCAGGTGGATCAGAACCTGCTAGAAACATGCAGGGCCTGCCCTAGAAACACGCAGGGCCTGCCCGAAACCCACCGGTGGGTTGGGAACCACCAGAAAGACTCATGACCTGCCCGAGATCCACCAAGTGGGGCGGGACCCACCAGAAATGCTCAGGACCCACCCTAGACCCGTCAGGTGATTTGGGACCCACTGGAAAGGCTCAGGACCCTCCTGAGACCCATCAGTTGATTCGGGACACACTAGAAAGGCTTAGGACCCGCCTGAGACTCACCAGGTGGGTAGGGACCCACAAGAAAGGCTCACAACCCTCCCGAGAACCACCAGGTGGGTTGGGACTTAACAGTAATGCCCAGAGCCCACCCGAGACCCATCAGATGAGTCAGAACCCACCAGAAACGCACAGGGCCCATCTGAGACCCACCAGAAATGCGTAGGGCCTGTCTGAGACCCACCAGCTGGTTTGGGAACCGCCTGAAACACTCAGGGCCTGCCCAAGACCCACTGGTGGGTCTGGACTCACCAGAAATGCTCAGGGCTCGCCCGAAACTCACCAGGTGGGTCAGGGTCCACCAGAAGCATTCAGGGCCTGCCTGAGACCCACCATGTGGGTCAGGACCCGCCAAGACCCACCAGGTGGCCCAATCCGCCAGAAAAAGTTAGCTCCCTCCCTGGGCCCACCAGGTGTGTCAGGACCCACCAGAATTGCTCAGGGCCTGCCTGAGGCCCACCAGGTGTGTCACGACCCACCCAAAATGCTCAGGACCTTCCTGGGACCCACCAGGTGGGTCAGGACCCATCAAAATTGTTCTGGATCTGCCCTTGACCTACCAGGTGTGTCAGGACCCACCAGAAATGCTCAGACCCCCCCCCCCAAAACCTACCAGGTGGGTAAGGTCTCACCAGATGCGAGCATTTCAGGTGGGTCCTGATGCATCTGTTTGGTCTCGGGTGAGTTCTGAGAATTTCAGGTGGGTCCTGGCCTACCTGAGGGGTTTTGGGTGAGTCCTGAGTATGAATCCACTATTTTGTTGAATTCGTTTCTCCATGAGAAATACGTCCCTAAAGCATGCATCAGCAATGCTGCTGACTAGTAAATGATTCCAGTTGGCTACTTTCCCACAAACTGGAGCAGTCAGCAAGTCATGGATGAATTGAAAACTCCAGCAGTGCCGGGAAATTTTCTTTTTTGGGGGGGTGTAGAAGAGAAAGAATTCTGTTTCAGAAGAGGGAGAAAAGAGTAGGAGCAAAGGATTGGGCTTTCAGTTGGTTTCTGCCAAGGCTTAACTTGGCTTTTGACTGCAGTGCCAGAGTGCTGAGCCCTAGGAAAGGATTAAAAAACAGTCTAATCCAGGGGTGTCAAGTATAAGACCTGGGGGCCAGATGCGAAGCTTCTTATCCAGCCCTCTCAGTGGCTGAGCAGTGCTGAGATGTTACTGCTGTAAGAGCAGCCCACATGAAAATTGGCTCTCCTGTATCTTGAATAATGACATGGCTTTCTGCTTAATGTCATCACTTCAGGTTCTCAGCAGGCATCATAAATGCTGTTCATGATATGAAACAAGTTTGACACCCCTGCTCTAGAGTGGATTTTTTTGAGAGTCAAGGGGGACTCAGAGGGGGTCAGCAAAAGTCATGTTTCCCCTATTTGCTTAAATGGAAGTTTGTACAAATATCAACCCCAGTGTATATTCCTCAATCAGAGCCATCTCCTAGGTAGGCTGAATTGGGATGACTCTGCTGGGCCCTGTGCTTGTGGGGGCCCCATGCTGTTGACCATGCTTCTGCAGGCCTGTTTCAACCACTCTTTGAGAGCAGTCAGAACAGAATCACACCCATACCTTACTCCTGCCACTTTCCATCTCTTCTGCCTGGCAGCTACTTTAAACCTGGCTGAGTGTGGCACCTCTTCCGTTCCCAGCATCTTCCTATACCTGCCTATCTAGGGATAGAAGTTGGGCTGGGGGAGTTGGAGTGTATTAAATTAGACAGCTTTAAATTAGAGGGGTGGAAATTTTGGGCAATGCTTCAGCTGCTGTTTGGTTTTAGCCAGGCCTGATTGAAAAAGTTAAGCCCCCCCCCATACGAGCTGATTTGTCCTGGGACCCTGCCCTGCCTATAGAATGAATCAGCTTATCAAAGAGGCCGGAAAACCTAGGCTGTTATCTAAATTGAGAATGAAGTCTGTTCAGTGAACCCATAAATTTGTGAAATCAACTGGCGTGTAAGGATTATGTGCTTTTTGAGTGACACCTTGCTGCACCAATGGGTTGAACAGTTATTGCCTACGCACATATGCTTATGTGTGTGATCTATGGCAGCAGCCAGTGAGCATTTCAAATTGCGTCTTCCCATGTTTTATGTTGGATGAGCTGAACTTACTAAGCAACAAGTGGGCCTTTTGCCCCTCCCATCCCACACAAAACTAAATAGTGTATGTCAGAAATGATTGTGTAATCACTGACCTAAGTGAGTCATTTTGCTATGGACTAAGGTAGGAATACAAACAGGTGTCTTTGATACTTTAGTTTCCACTTCTCATAACTTATTTTTATTTATGTAAAAGATTTTTAAACTTGAGGAAATCTACAAGGTGGTGTGCAATGAAGTGAAGCAACAGAAGATAAAATGCAACAAACAGAATCAGACATACATGTAATAGAAAATTATAAATGTAAATGTCAGGTTCTTCTAGATTTTTTGCCAGATGGTTGGTTGTATCCATTATCCATTCTACAGAGAGAGATTTGTGAGACCTAGAATTCAGATATTTCTAAAGTTGGAAGAATTTGGAATATTTCTGAATGTTTGAAAGTCTGCATTTGCATTCAAACTGCCACTACAATTAAACAAACTAACAAAAAATTACACAGGGCTCATCATCCCCAAGTTCTGGAAATTGACATGGACCGGTTTCAGTTGGGTCCCCTTTCCTTTTCTGTTGTATGACGTACATTGGAAGTACAACACTGTCTTCATCATTCCAGTAGGAATTGTTTTGAATGGGGCTCAGCATTTCACAAGAGGAGTCTTTATCATTTGCAGTATTGACTCAAATGTAAAAGTGCTAGTAGCATTCATCTTTGCTTTCTTCTTTGCATTATTGAAATTAATCTGTCTGCTAGGAAAACATGAGAACCCCCCCCCTTTGATGAACCAATGTATAATAATCAGCTTTTGAAAGCAACATTGCATTTTTAGCTGAAATTATATTCTTTGTGAACCTCTGGGGATTTCATTGCATTTCATACAGTGCTCTGCTGTACTCTCTTACATTTATGTTTGTTCTCAGCTTTTAATTTTATTAAAAGTAACTAGATTTTATTCTTGGTTTTTATCTCCAAGATTTTCTGTGCTTCTCAGGGTGTCACCACCACTGGAGGCTCCGGTTGCTTCCAGAGGCTCTTCTGAGACCCATGGAAGCATCCACGGGCCTCAGAGAGCCTTCTAAGGCCACTTGGGAAGTCTTAGGTCACTTCTGGCAAAAAAAAAAAATTGGCAAAGTTCTCTTGGAGATGTTCATTGGGGTTTTTTTCCCCCCATTTCATCTTTGCTTATTCCTTATCTTAGCCTGTGTCCAATTCTAACAGGGACTGTTTTAAGCACTTGGAAATTAGGATTGTGCTCGTGTCTGGTTGCCAGTTTAATATTTGCCTAAACAATGCACAGTATGTGTATTAGGGTTCTACTAAATATGGATTGCATCCAAAGAAAGTGGATCATGATTGAAGACCACTGAGTAACTTGTCCCATTAATTTGGGATTTAGGGCCCAATCCTACCCAACTTCCAGCACTGATGCAGTTGCACTGCAACCTGCAGTGGGGGGGGGGGAGCAGTCATGGAGGCTTCCGCAACATAAGGGAACTTTGTTTTCTTACCTTGAGGCTGCATTGCATCTGCATTGGTCCTGGTAAGTTGGATAGGATTTGGACCTCAGTCATGGCTGAGGCCTGTTGAAATTAATGGGACTTCAGTTAGTCCTGGCTAAGCATCATTGAGTGCGCTTAGGGTAGAGCTGTTATAGTCCAATGAAAATAGCCTCAGTGCCCCTTACTATACAGAGAGAGACTAAAGCTTGTGACAGTGACCGCTCAGCCTCCCTGGTGATCAAGCAACCACTCAGAAAGTGGGTGGAGGCTGAGCTGTAACTGCCACAAGCTCTAGTCTCTCCCTGTATAGTAACAGTTATGTGCTGGTGCCTACACAGGGAGAGACTAGAGCAGCAAGAGCTCAGCTTCTGCTCTGATTGCACAGGCACTGTGGCTTCTGGATAGCCCCCAGAATGCCTTGTGGCACCACTGCATGTGCCTCCTAAGCCATTCACTTCACTGCCTGTCACGGATTTTTAGTATTTCCTACCTTGCAGCTTTCCTCTCAGCCTATTTGTCATAATTAGATCATGGTACTTTTAAGTTTTGGGGGCTGCTTTTCCGTGGAAGACCATCTTGGAGAAAGCCCTGGATAAATATTGTATTGGTGGCAGTGAGGGAACCCTATGCACATCCTGAAGAAGACACTTGTGCAAGACCAGTCCTGTTTGCTTTTGCTTTTTACGGCTCTGACCTCACTCTTAATGTGGAAATACGGGTATTTGTACAGCATGAGTGTGTTGCTATTAATACAGGCCTTGTGGGACAGGAACGGCTGGGCAGAACAGCATGTGTGAAAGGAGATCTTGTGTTAGAGGATGACATGGATTTTGGATTGAGTCATCCTTCCCTGAGTGTCTTTTGAGGCTCTCTGTGCAGACGCTTGGTGTGGGTTGAGGTAAGCCGACATGGGTCACTCAGCTCTCTGATTGTGCTCTTGTGTTTATATTAAGCACCAGCCCAACTTTCCACCTCCTGGTCTCATCCCACTTTAGTTCTGTAAATATTTTTACTGCTCGTATCTATTGTAGGCATAGAGACACCAGCTGAAAGTTCTCTTAAGCCTTTCATTGCATGTATGGCACTGTGCCAGTGAAAGTTAGACCAAAACATGTCAGCCTCTTTTGCTGCCTGGGGGCAGATTCTTTTTTCAGTAATAAGTGATGTCTTTCTTTAAGCTAGCAGGAATTTTCCAAGGACAGTTTTCTACCAGACCAATGGTACAAGCACTAGTGTCTCCTGTCATTTTAGCACACGCTGCCCTGCTTGCTCTTGGAATGTTTCATCCAAGGCTTGCCTCCTCAATCCATTCAGGATGCACAGTTTCCTCATGTGCTGTTGACTGTCATCAGCAGCCATGTCACATTTCCCAGCATGCAGTGGCTCCTTTCAGCAGGTAAATTATTTAATTAGCAGGTGCTACCTCAGAATTTTGCAACTACTCACCCTGGTCTAAGCTTGAAATAGTGATTTACAAGATTCCCCAAAGTGTGTATAATTTAGATACATTGGGAAAGATGGCAGCTGTGATTTGGGTCATTAATTGAGAATTAAGGATGTGATTCCAATCCATAGATCTCGTATACCCATCCAGTGCACTTTCAGGAACTGCGTTTACTTCTGTTTGTGAAATTCTGGCTTGAAAATCTTCCAAACCAATGGGCAGGTACTTGGGTTTCTATCCTAAACACATTAACTAGGGAGTAATAGTCCAATCCTGAGCTTCTCAGCACCCAGGACTGCAGTGGTACCAAAATGGCTACTGTAGCATCCTGAGCACACCAGGCAGCCTTGGTCGCTCCCAACGCCTCCTTGAGGAAAGGGGACATTCATCCTTTTCCCTCGAGTAAGGGAAGCGGCCCCACAATGGGGCCAGAGCAGAGTAAAGCAGTTCCTCTGTTGTGTCAATTGATGTTGCTTTGGGATCATACAAAATGCGAGCAGACATTCCTTTAAACAGTAGTTAACATTTATGTGTACTGTATATTGTTCTCTCATAGGGAAAGCCACTTTTCCCTCCACCTTTACAGGACCTCTGGCAGGTGTACATTCCATTGATTCTGATTGAGCAGTTTGACTTGCCCCTCCCCCACGCTTCAGAAGTTTGGGTCGCTGACCCAAAACAGAGGCTCAGAATTCTATGCCAACCCTTGGGTCGACATAGAATTGAGTAGCCCCATTGTGGGGCTGCCGTGGAGTGTGCAGGATGCAGCAGCAGCCATTTTTGGCGCCACCGTAGCCCTGGATTCCAGGAGTGTATCATTGCTAAGGCAGAATTTGAACTAGCATTTTTCCATACTTTAGTACAATATACTGTACACTATATACCAGGGCTTTGCAGGGCTCCCCAGTGCTTTAGAAGTGAAAGTGTACCGATCGCGCTCCACTTCCGCTAAACCAGAAGTGGAGCGCAGTCATTCCACTTTCACTTTTGCAGCTTCGAGGAGCCCTGCAGATGCTCACGCAGGGCTCCCTGCACCCCTGGGAGGCTGCAGGAGGCTCTGGTAAGTGCACCCAAGCCCATACAGCCCCCTGAGCAGCACAATCCTGGGGATTGAGCTGCTGCCTTCCCCCTGCCCCCGCTGCCTCCCTCCCGTCCCCGCAAGGATTTACAGCGGTTTTCAAACTCCCTGAGAAAACCGCTGCTATATACTAACTCTCAAGGTTACATAGCACTGCAGCCACATTGTGCTTTTTCACTAAACTACCACCTGTTTTCATGTTGTATATGGAAGAAAAATAAATAAGATAAATAAATAAGATACCACCCATATAACCTGTCCTTTAGTTAGGATTATCATATGCAAGTTTAGAGTGCCAAATCTGTGAACTTGGCATACATATGTGGTAAAGTTTTTGTTTTTTTAAATGGCCAAGGAGAGCCCCACTGCTTTTCTGGAGGAAAAACTCATTACGGGGTACAAGCCATGATGTGTATGCGCAACCTCCTGATTTTAGAAATGGGTTATGTCAGAATGCCAGATGCAAGGGAGGGCACCAGGATGAGGTCTCTTGTTATCTGGTGTGCTCCCTGGGGCATTTGGTGGGCCGCTGTGAGATACAGGAAGCTGGACTAGATGGGCCTATGGCCTGATCCGGTGGGGCTGTTCTTATGTTCTTATAGAATGTTTGGTGTCTCAGGCAGCTGTGCTACTTAGACTTGCATACCTTAGGAGATGCCTTTTTCCATATGAGCCCTCTGGTCAATCTGTAGAGGAAGCTCAATTTACGAAATGCTTTGGAAGGTTAGAGAGGTCCATTTCTGCCAAGCACATAGCTAGTTCTTCTTTGTTGAAGCTCCAAACCCATGGAATTCAGGCACTGCCTGAGGCGGTCTGCCTGAATGTGTACCCTAAATATTTAAATATTGTAACATCCTTCTTTTGTTAAGGTGGTGTTAAGGTTAAATACTTTTGTTAAGGTAAAATACTGGTTTCTGATACGATGAGATACAATTATATTTTTAGATGTTGACTCCAAATCAGTTGGATACAGAACATACACAGTGCTGGGCGTGTGGATGTATCCCTTAGAGGCTGTAGGGGAATGTGGTAGGGCTGAATTAAGCTCTTCCACTCACCTCCACCAGGTGGTTGGTACTGTCACATCCCATCAGTCTTGGGCTCTGTGCATAGTGGGTGGCGCTTCCTAGCCCTGGGAAGGGCAAATGGGTACATGGGGTGTGTATGGAAGCCTTCTTCCCTGCATGCATCGCCTTTTGTAGTCTTGTTTATTGGGTTTTGTCCTTGATTGTACTGGTACCTGTAGTCTATATTTTGTAAGCTGACTGGATGTGAATATTTTTGGGGAAAACAAGAGTATAAATAATTAAGGGCCCAATCCTATCCAACTTTCTAGCACTGGTGCAGCTGCAATGCAGCCCCAAAGTAAGGAAACAAATGTTCCCATACCTTGAAGAGGTTTCTGTGACTGCTGCCCCACCACGGGATGCAGTGCAAACCCCATTGACACAGCTACACCGGCACTGGAAAATTGGATAGGATTTGGCCTTAAGCCAAGGCAGGGGTAAAGGAGGGGTAAAGGAGATAATTTGTACCTGGGCCCAGGGTCAGAAAGGGGGTCCAGGAGCCAAAGGAGGGGGTCCAGAAATTTCCTGGGCTATTACATTTTCCTATCTACTCAGACTTGTTGCCCACACAGGATGCTGGGGACACTACCACAAGTGTGTAACTGCAGCTGCTTTACCTACCGGGAAGTCTTATATGCTAGGCCAAGGAATGCATACATGACACTCCTTAGCACAATGTCAAATCCTGGAGGAAACTGGCCTGCTACAGTAGATCTTTGGCTTGTGGATCTGCTTACCATGATGGAGTGTATAGGAGCTCGGGGACATAGCTGTAAGACTACAGGTGCTGTAGAAGCAAGTTTTGGTATGCGCAGGACACTTTCCAATCTAGTGCGAGCCTAAATAGGATGATGCTTATTTTTGGCATGATTTTCTATATTTAAAAGATTTTAGAGAGGAGTGTGTTTTGTTTTCCATATTACTGTATCTAGATGCTGATGCAACATGGATGGGTATCTCTGGGCTCCAAAGACTTTTCCAGCAGCCTCCACCCTTCCCCCACCCTGTTTTGACCCTCCCTGCCTCCATTCTGCTCACCCATCACCACCCTCCCCCACTCTGTGTCACCCCTCCCCCTTTGTAAAAAGGCCCAAAAGAAACTTTGTGCCCCCTGATAAAATTCCTCTGAGAGGCACTGAGCCAAGGACAGAAGCATGTGAGTACCACATGGTGGCTGAGAGAGACTGGCAAATGTGGCAGGCAAGAGTGGCTTGCATCTCAGGTCAAGCACGGTAGAGATGAAGCCACACCTACCTCTTACTGGGCACTGTCCCTGGGAATTCAGGTTGCTCCCAGCTGAATGAACCCGGTAGCCTTTTCTCTCAATCTCTCCTCCTCCTTCATGTGTTGGAGGTAGGGGGAAAGATTAGAATTAATTCTATTATTTGTTTTATTTTGCATAATTTCAATATAAAGTTACTGGGCTATGTCTGAATGAGAACTGCCCTCCTCTCATTGTATTTCTTTTCCTATGCACTGCCGATTTATATTTTATGCATGTGTGAACATAAGAAACAAAACTGAGGATATTTAAGAACCCTTTTCCTGACTGTGCATAAAATGTGCTGAAAGTTCACTGTATTCAGTGCTTGACATTTTAATTTTAATTCACTAATCTGGTGTATCACTTGAGACCTTGTCCCATCAAGCGTGTCTGAAAAACTCCCATCAAATTTTCTCACATACTGTTCCAGTAGCAAAATGTTGCTTTCCAGTCCCTAGTAACATCAGTTACAGTTGCCTGAAATCTCCAAAGCAGACCTGGTCAGGGCAGTTGAAGCCACAGTCCTGTGAAGCTCCTACGTGCTGTGTGAACAAGAGGACATGTGAGGAAGCATTAACTAACTTGCAAGCCTTGCAAGAAGTTACACTCAGTGCCTGTCTGTGCCAGAGATGACAAGTAACTCCAAAGCTGAAACCATATTGGGTTGTAAATATTCTGATTGGCTCACAGCAAAGGGCTGTTTATTAATAGCAGGTGGCAGAAGAGTCATTCACAAGGTACAGTGTACTCTATTGCATATATAAGGCCCCCTCAGGATCTGCAGAAAATAATGAATGGACAGATCCCCCTGCAAACACAGACCAGTAAAGCATGTATAAAGAATAAAGGAAAAACTGTCAGGGCTACTGTGATATTATTGCATTCCTTTGCACTGTGGTTCAAAGCAGCTGTAGCTATATTGGAGTTTTGGCAGATGTTCAGACTGTCTCCGGACAGGATAATTTCTCAAGTACCCCAGAAGTTCTGCCTTTGCCTGATGAGTCAGCACATCACTCCTACAGCCATCTCTCATCATTCAACTGAACATTTGCCTTGGCCTGTGGTCTTGCAGCCATTCAGCTGTAATATTCACAGCACACTGCATTTGGAAAGCAGTGTGAGATGGGCCAAATTGGATGTGATGTGGGCAACCACATTTGTTGATTTTTAAGTGTGGGGGGCGCGCGCAGGGGGTGGTTTTTACATCAAGAGGAGCATATAGGTGAGGAGAGCTGAATTTCCCCATTCCCTCTCTCCCTTGGCATTTTTCACCCAAACTGGCTCACATGCAGGATGGAAACCTGGCTGGGAGAAAAGTATCTGTATAGCGATAGAGCATGGGGAGGTCAGATGAGGATGATTCTCTTCCCCTCATCTATGTGTCCCTTTTGATGTTGTAAATTAGATTCCCACCTTTCAAACATGAAGGTGTTTCATGTGTAATGACTGGGTCACATGATGAAACCAATATTGTTGCCCTGTCACACCAAGTATGACTACGTTCCACTTAATCTATATAACAGGTATTTATAATCTGGGAAGAACTTGAAGCAGTGTATTTGCTGGTCTGTTGTCATGGCCGTTCATTAAAAAAAAATCGCTTCAGCACTCAATTCTGAGGGGTTTGGCTGATCTAGTGTTCATGGCAGAGAGGATGCTCTTTCTGTGATGGTTTGATTACATTAGCTTGAATTTTTTTCCTGAGAATAAGAAAGTAGGATAGACTTATACCTAATAGCCAAAGGGTGCCACTTCATGCTTCTGAGGGCTTTCTTTTTATCCTGTAAAGCAGCTGTGGGTGACTTCAGAGGAATGGTGGGGAATGGGGGCAGTTGAACCCTTTATAGGACCAAAATCACAGAAAAGCAGTGATTTTGAGTGAACAAATGACTGGAAAGAAAATTGTCAAAAGTTCCTCCATCCAATCAACTTGCCCTCTGCTCCACTTGATACCACGCACAGGCTCTTTCCAGGATGGAGAACTCTGCATTAGATGTGGTTCTGCCCTTAAAAATACAGCTCTGTCAGTTGCGTGGCCCTGTTCCCATGGACAGTAGAGCAAGGCTGGTACATAATATGAAGTGTAATACACTCTTTGGTTAGTTGTGCCCATCTGACTGTAGTTCCATGATAGCCTTAACAAACATTCTACTGGAGGCCTGCTTTGCAGGGCTGTGAGAATATTGCATCCCCTTATATCTGCTCATCAGTTACTCCCATTCTCAAGATCAGAGTCCATGTCACTGCCCACAGCCCAGTTGTGGGGACCTTTTAGGGTTGCAAAATGAACGTAGTGAGTGAAAAGTACACATTACAGCTGGCTCTCATATCAGCTCTGGGAGCTGTGCACAAACAGAGCACATCCCTCTGTTCTACAGATGTGCCAGGCATGTTCTTGTATGGAAGCCCAGACCAGAAAAGCATGGTGATGGTGGAGGGGTTTATGTGTGTTCGGAGAGGTTGTTCAGGCCTTACTAAGTGCAGTCTGATTACCAGGTCTTGTCTTAAATGTTGAGCTTTCAGGAACCTGAGATTTAGTAGATTGGATTGCCTGTAAATATGTATTGCTTGTTAGAGCCAGGGTGACCACTTTCAAAAAATACTTGGAAATGTTTCAGATCAATATTGGAGATGTCAGAAAAGTAGGGGCCTGTTTTCATATTTGGTGGGAGCGCGGGGTTGTGAGGCAATTTTGGAAGAGCATAAGAGAGGTAACGGTATGAGATTCCACTGATCCGGAATGTTTGTGTTGTTTAGATCAACAAATTAGAAGAAGACATAAAATATTAATTCTGAGGATGTTAACAGTTGCTAGAATATTGATAGCTAAAGCTTGGAGGCAATCTCTGCTCTTGGTAATGTATGGATGGTAAGATAATTATAGCATGTAGTACTCATGCATAAGGGAGCTGTATTTAAATCTTTGGGGTGGGGCGGGAATATTCTGCTTTGGAATTATTTATTTCAAAATTGAACACTATTCCTTGAGTGGTAGAAGAAGGTGTGTCAAAGAGAAAATGCACATAGAAACAGGTTAGATTTGCTTTAAATCATTGTTTTAAATTGGTACTGATAGTGCTATCTATTTTTTCCGCAGTTTTACTCACAGTCATCAGATTAAGGTGAATTATTGATACAGTTCTCAAAAGAGTCCACTATGGAGTTCCATTGTACATTCTGTGAGAGAATTAGCTTGGTTTCTCCCATTTTTTTTCAGAGCAGTTGCTGCAAAGTGATTGTTTTACAAACATCCTTGTTTATAATTAAGTTGTTCAATGTTATTCAGATTCAATGAAAAACATTTAATACTTGTCAAGTTGTTCTTAGTTAATAATTTTCTATAATAAACTACTAATGATTTTCTCCATTCTAGTTGCATGACCCTTCCCTTCAGCTGGCAACACAGATGAATCTAAAATATCTTGAGTTCCTTCTACAGTCAGACTGGACTGGAAAAGCCATTATCCTTCTACAGTCATACTATAATCACAGCGAAGGATAATGGCTTTTCCAGTCCAGTCTACTTTCTTGGTCTGTTGAATATCTTCACTCCTTTTCCCACTTCCTTATCCCTGATGCTTCCAACTTTATAAACTTCACAGATCTCTTCTTCTAAATTACATATAATCACTGTTTTCCCTCTATAAAATGCCATAATGAAAGGGGAAACCCCACTGAGATCTAATCATTCATACGTCTCAGTTTGTCAGTAACAGCCTTACTTTCTCTCCCAATGGGTAAGATTCAATGGGTGAGATCTGAATTTCTTCCCTTTTGAATCTTTGGTTTTCCTTTTCTAGAACAGTTTCATAACTGGCTGTTTAAACTTAGACCGCTTACCATTGCAAGCCTCTGCATATCTACTCATAAGTAAGTCCCCTTGAGTTCAGGGGAACCTACTCTCTTGTAAGTGTGTGTAGCTGAAAAGGCCCAAGAGCTGTAGCCTTTCCTCATAAGGAAGGTGCCCCAGCCCAGTAATTATTTTAGTCACTCTCTTTTGCACCTTTTCCATTTGATTACAGGGCTGGGGCACCAACCTTGTGAGGAAAGGCTACAGCATTTGGGCCTCTTCAGTCCAGAAAAGAGGTGCCTGAGGGGGGGACATGATTGAGACATACAAAATTATGCACAGGAAGGATAGAGTGGATAGTTAGATGCTCTTTTCCCTCTCACACAACACCAGAACCAGGGGACATCCACTAAAATTGAGTGTTGGGACAGTTAGGACAGACAAAAGAAAATATTTCTTCACTCAGCTTGTGGTTGGTCTGTGGAACTCCTTGCCACAGCACATGGTGATGGCGTCTGGCCTAGATGCCTTTAAAAGGGAATTGGTCAAATTTCAAGAAGAAAAATCCATCACAGGTTACAAGTCATGATGTGTATGTGCAACCTCCTGATTTCAGAAATGGGCTATGTCAGAATGCCAGATGCAAGGGAGGAAACCAAAATGCAGGTCTCTTGTTGTATTGTGTGCTCCCTGAGGCATTTGGTGAACCATTGTGAGATACAGGAAGCTGGACTAGATGGGCCTATGGCCTGATCCAGCAGAGCTGTTCTTATGTTTTTAGGATTGCAGCATATTACATCCGTAGGGCTATTGCTTCTTTTTAACCATCCTGGAGTTATATATAATATACCAAGTTTAGGAGGATTAAAACTTGGCTGTGGCAGCAGAACTTGATAATTCTGTTCATTCTTGATAACTTGATAAGATAGTAATTCTTAACTCCGAAGAGTTAAGTGTCTCCAAGAGTGTTTCCGAAGAGAGGCAGAAGAACCTAGAATATTTCTCTGTTTTCCTGCATGTCCTTGGGGATATCTTTAAGAATGATGATGTTTTCCCCAAACAGAATTATCAAGTTCTGTTGCTGTATCAAAGTTTTGTTCTCGAATTTCATTAAAAATGCAAGGCTCTGCTTGTTTACTTTGAAATAAGTGACACTATATTCAATGGGGCTTAATCTCAGGAAAATGTGTATAAGATTGCAGCCCAAGTTCCCCCTTTAAGATTTCTATTTTTAATTTCAGATTCACAAAACCACTGTCCTTCTGTGTTCATGTTACTTTCTTGGCTCCCATTTCCTTTTCTTTAACCTTTCCACCCCCCCCCCCAATTACTCTGCTGTAGTACCTCAAATTTCCCTTTTCTTCCAGTCTTTTCTTCCATCTCCTGCCACATCTTTCCAATCCTATAAAAATCTTTGTCTGAATATTTCTAAACTCATATTTTAAAATTTCTTTGATCTGCTATAGAAGGTTTAGAGATCCCCTTCTGTTTTCTTCATTCATTTTGTTAGGGCATTTGATCCTCCAGGGCAGAGAGATACCCAAAAACATTTAATTTAGTTTGGCCTCAGTTCTTTAAATGACTCAGTGAACAATACTCATTTAGATATGTACTATCTTAGATGTTATTTATTGCAGTGGCCCCACTCCATTTATCTGTTTTTACAAAAGAAATCTCATTAACAACAAAATTTATTGTTTTACACAGTGGCCCTTAATGAAGAATTGGAGTTAATCAGGGATTTAAATTGATAGTGCTGTGATCACAAATTCATTAATCTACTTTCTGTGAAGGAAATTCATTAATTGTTAAACACTCATTAATTACTGACAAAATCAAACCTTTAATACAGTGGCCCTCAATAAGAGACATATACACATTTAAATAACTGCTCTCCTAAAGATTATCCAGTGTAGCAATTCATTCATTTTCCTCTTCTCAAAACAAGATTTATTGGTTGTTAGAGCCATTTTGCTTACTCAGTGACACCTAACAAAAAGTCAAGGTCCATGACAGCATGGAGAGGGTACTTCACTCTGCTTCTTCCAAATGCCACATAAATTTGTTAGTTTATCTAGGTACAGGCTGCCTCCAGTTAATGGAAAAAATCATCATCATCATTCTTTGGAAAACTAGACCAAACTCACCAACATTAGCATCAAGTCTAATAGATTAAAAATAAAATATTGAAATGAATGGGGGCCCACCTGAAATTGGCTCGTGACCCACCTAGTGGGTCCCGACCCTAACTCTGACCTAGATATTGCTGCTGATCTTACATGGAGTGACCCAGAAGTACTGTCTGCGACAACACATCTCTGCTTCTGCCCTCCCAGCTAGGGCATAGCTAAGTGAAGCAGTGGGAGGTATATTGCCCTGGGTACCACGCCTTGAGGGGGTGCCAACCTGCACCTCTGATGGTAGATCCCAAGGCGGAGCCCTCCCACCATGTCCCCCTGCCCATGGTGTGGGGGATGGGGGTGCAAGAGAAGATACTGCAGCAACGAGGACACTTCCTCACTGCCTTTAGTACCTTCTGCTTCACCCCCCTTGTGGGCACTTAGAGCAGCTGCGAGTCGTTCAGAGCAGCTCACATCTGCTCTTAGCACCATAACCGGAAATTCACTGGTGGTGATGTTGTCTTGTCATAGCAATTACATCCGGATCAGGTACTTCTGGAGGGTGTCGTGGAAAGTGGGTGTCAGAGGGGGCGGGCAGCTATGCCACTGCTCCCAGCTCCAGGTGTGGAATGACTTTCCTGACTGTGCAGGTGGTTTTGAAGAGGGGGGCAAGTGCCTGACAGAACCCAAAGCAGCTCCTGTTGTGATCACTTGCCACTCATACCTCAAATGTATGAGTTGTGTGCATTTTTATCATGTTCCTATCTTCTAAGTCAGTCATTTTCAACCACTGTGCCATGGCACACTGGTGTGCCGCAAATGGTCCCCAGGTGTGCCGTGGGAATTTGGGAGAGGGTCATTTATCAATGGGGGATATGAGCCCCTATTGACAGCACAGTGTGCCTTGTCAATTGTCAAAAAGCTGATGGTGTGCCTTAACCATTTTAGTGCCTTGCCAGTGTGCCATGAGATGAAAAGGGTTGAAAATCACTGTTCTAAGCTATCTCTCTGCCTGGCTGAAAAATCCTCATTTTTATCCCAGCTTTTCACTTGCAGACATGCCTTTAACCTGCTCGTCGTGTCATTCTGTTTTCTAACATAAGCATACAATACTGTTTAAACAATCTCTGTTTAAAAAAACATGCATATATTAAAAACCATTATTGTTTTTTATTATTGACTTTATATTTTAAGTGTTTTACTGCTGTGCTTGTATCATCTTGTTCTTCTAATATATAGTGCACAACTTGTTTGTCTGTAACCAGATAGCCTTGTGAAGCCTGCCCTGGTTGCCAATTTGTCTGGGGAGCTCTCAAGTATTAGCAGGCAACAGCATTGCTGGGAGGGTTACGTAACTGTGAGAAATTTGTCACTCATTCACAGCCTGGGATTGGAAAATAAATGTAGCCCTGTTATAACTTTGTAGGAAGTGTCTTGCAACAGGCCAGAACCAAAGGGTCAGGTAAATCAAACCGAGAAAAACAACTGTTTTGTACTGCCACAAGGTAGCCCAAGCTTATCGGAGGCTTCTAAACCTTGCCAGCATCATATGGATAACAGTCACAAATCACTTCTACTGGGCTATATGTAGACATGGTCTCTATTAGAGACCTTAGACTGGCTCGCCGGGCCTTGAAAGAACAGGAGGGCATGCCTGTCCGTTCAGAATTGGACGGACAACCTTCTCTGTTTCTTTGCCATCCCAGAGACTAACAGCAGGCTTAACTGAACAGATGGGACATAACTTAACAGGAACTGTTTGTGTTGTTTTGACAGGGATGCTACAGAATGGCAAAAAGTTTGATTCCTCTCGAGATCGAAACAAGCCTTTCAGGTTCAAGATCGGCAGACAAGAAGTCATTAAAGGATTTGAGGAAGGAGCTGCACAGGTACTGCAAGGGATTATCCATGCCTGTTTTCAGAACAGTTTAGCAAGTGTACGGTACTGGAGAGTTGACGTAATCAATCTTGACTTTTACCATAGTGAAATTGGTGGGGAAAGTATCTTTCTTGGGCATATGGTCAATTCAGCTCAAGCTTTTTGAGCTGTTCCTGGTTTTTCTGGAGCACGGAGGTTTGACTTCTTGACTCCCTCAGCTGCTGCATTTTCCATTTTTGAAATCTCCAGCTGAAGGATCGGAGAACATGTGAGTGGAATACTTTATTCTTCACAGTCAATACTTTGGCACCCTCATTACTACCATACCATCCATTGTACTTTTCCACCCCTTCAAGTACAGTCACGTCGTCCCAGTGTTGTTTTACTGAATATCTAGCCCACCTTTCCTCTGTGATAGAGCTCAAGACAGCCTCCCTGGGGTTCTTAGGCAATGACCAGACCTGCTTTGCTGCAACAAGGTGGTTGTATCACATGCCCTCAGACCATACCATGGGACCAGTATATCATACCCTAGCTTTTCCTGCAACTTTGTATCTTCCTGCTTCCAAGGCATCGCCTGATACAGGGCCAGCCCATTCATGAGGTCAGGTGCAGTGATTGCTTCAAGCAGTGGGCTGGAGGAAAAGCGGAAAACCAGTGTGGAGTGCCCCATGACCACCTGCCTCATCCCTGACCCATTGACTGCCCAGCTGCTGCATCTTTCCATTTTCCATCTTCTTCTCACTTGTTCACCTTGGTGAGCAAGCAAAAGAAAGACCTGGGGGGGGGGGAGACTTTCCTCAGTGCCGCTGCTGAAGATTGTGGCAGCAGAGCTGGAAGAGGAAATGGCAGCTGCTGCAATCTTATTTCCAGTCATGCCCCTTTCAGAAGAACCTTTGGGAAGAGAACTGTCACTGCTACTGCTTGCTTTCTGCCACCACCCACTGCTTCAAGTCAACTTACCTCTCCAGGTGGAGAGAAGATCCTGCGGGAGCCTCTAGAGTCCTCCCCATCTGGCCAGTTTTGAAGAAGTGAAGGTTTAGATGGGGTGTCCTAACCATGGACCAAAAATTGGCGGAGGGGGGAGGATTTGTTGGACTGTCTTAGGCACAGGTTCTGCTTGGACTGGACCTGCTGTCATGATGATGCATCTTCCTTTGCCACCAACAAGAACCCAGACTCCCTGAGTGGTACTTTTTGAATCAAGACTCGTTCTTGGGCTGAATCTACTGATCTGTGACTTGTCTGGTTTGTTTCTTAAATTTTTGCACATGAAGTCTACTGTTGTCCTGTATTATTTATAGATGAACTTCTCTGAATTGCTTGAAGGCAACAGAGAGAGAAGTAGATATACATTTTCAGGGAAGACCTGTGGTATGACACCTGCTTTTCATGCAGAAGGTCCTAGTTTCAATCCCTATGTCTCCAGATAGGGCTGGGAAAGACCCCGGCCTGACCTGGAGAGCTGCTGCCAACTGAGCTACGTGGACCAAGGATCTGACTCAGTAGCTTAAACAGTTTCTCATGTTCAGTGCACTGCCTAAAATTATAACCTAGGGCAACCATAAGAGCATAAGAACAGCCCCACTGGATCAGGCCATAGGCCCATCTAGTCCAGCTTCCTGTATCTCACAGCGGCCCACCAAATGCCCCAGGGAGCACACCAGATAACAAGAGACCTCATCCTGGTGCCCTCCCTTGCATCTGGCATTCTGACATAGCCCGTTTCTAAAATTAGGAGGTTGCACATGCACATCATGGCTTGTAACCCGTAATGGATTTTTCCTCCAGAAACTTGTCCAATCCCCTTTTAAAGGCGTCCAAGCCAGATGCCGTCACCATATCCTGTGGCAAGGAGTTCCACAGACCAACCACACGCTGAGTAAAGAAATATTTTCTCTTGTCTGCTCTAACTCTCCCAACACTCAATTTTAGTGGATGTCCCCTTGTTCTGGTGTTATGTGAGAGTGTAAAGAGCATCTCTCTAGCCACTCTGTCCATCCCCTGCATAATTTTGTATGTCTCAATCATGTCCCCCCTCAGGCGTCTCTTTTCTAGGCTGGACACCGTAGCCTTTCCTCGTAAGGAAGGTGCCCCAGCCCCATTTTCAACCAGTGTGCCATGGCTCATTGGTGTGACACAAATGGTCTGCAAGTATGCCATGGGAGTTTGGGGGAGGGTCATTTATTAGTAGAGAGATGAGAGCCCCCATCACAGTGTGGCGTGCCTTGTCGGTTGTCAAAAAAACAATGGTGTTTCTTGACAATTTTAGTGCCTTTTCAGTGAGCCGTGAGATGAAAAATTTGAAAATCACTGACGCAGAGATAAGAGCCAGATCTGGTTCCTGAAAACCATGGGCAACCCAATCCTAACTTGTTGGGATTGGAAACAGGCAGGCTGGTGTGCCTGCGCTGTATCCAGTGCAAGTTTGGGACCAAAAGCAGCACAGCTCAAGGCAAGGAAAATCCCTTCCCCTTACCCCGTGTTATGTTGCAGCCACCCCAATGGGTCTACTTGGATCTGCATCACCTCAGGAGGTGGCACAGATCCAAGCAGAATGGAGCAGCCAGAGGCTGCTCCATGCCACCTGGGAATGAGGGTCAGGATCCAGCATAACCGCCGGGTCCTAGCCCTGCCTCCTGCTCCCTGCCTGCCCCAGAACACCTCCCTCCCACCTCCTCCCCACCCTCCCCAGACCCTTGCGCCAGCCAGAGCAACTCACCCGTCTTCTGGGGCAGAGGCCAGTGCACATCTGTGTAGTTCCCTAAATCCCTTCAGAGTGGCGTAAAAGTGCTTTACAGCACTTTTGTGACACTCTTGGGTCAGCGCAAGGGACTTGCATTGGCCCAAGTGAGGGCTAGGACTGCACCTTTATTTTCTTATCAGAATAGCAAACAATCTTACTTACGTGACTGCAAGATAATAATTTTATGTTATGAACATGAGAGTTTCATGGCATTGTAGTTGTTCTAAAGTGGACTATTGCATTCAGTCAAATCTGCTGTAACCAGTATTAATGCTGATTTCTCCAGGGCACTTTTTAACAAAGGAATGGAAGATTATTATTGTTTATAATAAAAAATGCTAATAAAGCCAGGGACTACTGTTTCTCACAGCAGTAATTCCTCTGTCTCAGACTGGATGATGCTTTTGCTTGATAACTTAGTGGAAACAGAGCCATTACTAATGCTCACTGAGGGCAGATGGGAATGTGGTGTAAATAATACAGAGCTCAATAAGTTCCTCTTTGCACAACATGGTATATATGAAATGAGTTTAAGTGAACCTGTAGAAGTTTGACTCTAACCACTTTCCTGGAAGCAAAAACCACTGAAGAAAGTGGACTTTGCTCCAGGTAATGTGTAATAACCAAATTTAGAAAGCGCTCAAACCTGGGAACAATTTTCTACAGGCTTAACTTAGCTATTGAATGCACCCCAGAACACCCATCCTCTGGTAAGTACCTTGCAATGAACGGTTTCTGCAGTCTCAACTCTGTAAACTATCTGCTGGCTCCACCTAGTGACTTACAGCATATTGCATTGGGAATTAAGCATGAATAAATGACTCCCATTCGCACTGCCAATAGGGAAACCAACTTTGCACAGCCCTGATACATTTGGGATGCCATGGTGAGAGACCATACTATTACGAGGAAGTAGCAGAAGTATAGTGATGTCACTGTTGCAGCACCCTTTACCAATTTCCATACTGAGCCCATATAGCTTTTGGATCACGTAAACAGTGTTTTTATTTGCAGTCTAAAAGAGGAGGATTTTAACTCGTGACTTCAGTGGAACCACTTGCATGCATTGAATTGTTTGCAATGTTATCTTATGGCCTTCTGTGTTTTTGTTTTTCCCTCTCCCCTTTGCTAATACCAAAATGCCAGATGAGTCTAGGACAAAGAGCAAAGCTGACATGTACACCTGACATGGCATATGGAGCCACAGGCCACCCCGGAGTCATCCCCCCAAACGCTACTCTCATTTTTGACGTGGAGCTGCTTAGGATAGAGTAACTTGAGGCAACTGACTGAAGTCACCTGTTGATAACCACCTGCTCTTTCCCCGTTTCATGGGAAGGCTCTCCACTGGAATTTCCATCATCTTCACTCAACCTGCCATGCCATGCCTATCCTGAGGTTCTTTTACCACTTCCCTCCCCTTTTTTACTCTTATCGGTGTCTGTATAGATGCTTCTTTGCTGTGTAGGGGGAAAAAATTGGCTGCAATGTCTTTGAGTTGTACATTTTATTTTAATTTGCATGTTGAAACTTCAAGATTGTGATAACTATATATATAAATATAAATGAAACTATAAATAGATAACCTATTGAAAAACCACTGCCTTACTAGACACTTAAAACACACACACAAAGGTGCTTAGAAAAGTGTACATCTTGTACATGAATGGGCATTAGCCAAACCAAGTTACCTGCGCTGCCACTTTTCCCCTCAATTTGTATGTTGTGCTTGCTGCTGTTTTGAACAAAATGTCACTCATGAAACTTCCAAAAAGAAAAAATAAAATCTTCAAACTTTATTGCTTCTCTTCTGTCTCTTTAAGACCCTTCAAAGCCAAATGCATTTGTTCTTTCTAAATTGACTGCTTGAGTGTTCCTTTGACAACTTATAGTTTTTGAATGGTTTGAGCCTATGACCAACTGGATCAAACAATCTTACAAGTTTAGCTGATGTCCATAGCCAATTTGGACTTTTACAAAACTCTGTATCAGAAATGAAATGTGGCTGTAAAAGCCACATCCTGTGATCAGACTACACTGAGCCTGTATCCAAATAACTGCATGATTACTCCTGTGCACTCAAGGGAGTTCTTAACAGCAACCCCCAGTACTGCATGGCAAACCTCTTTGGAAGCCAAGGGAAGTCTGAAAAGCAGTGTGTGCTACAGCAGGGGGACCTGCCCATCCAAAAAATGGTCAAAAGATGCTACTGGGCGTGTTTAAGCAGCAATTTTGATCCAAGCCAATATAAATGGTTGCTTAGACGTAATTATATTTCTGGTTGTCTTTAGTGAAGCTGAGTGGGTTGCTTAAGGCCAATAAGCCATCTTCTATCCTGGCAGTCCCAGTTCACAGCAGCTTAACAAAGTTACATCATTATCTGGTTATTCTAATAGCAGGGTTGGGGGATAGTGTACCAGCTAGATATAGAATTCCTTTGCTTTCTGAAGTGGTAGAAGGACCAATGGCTTCTAGCATTCCAGAAAGACTGTAAAACCAGGCAAAGAACTGTGCAGGTGATCACTTTTACCACTGGTTCCCAAACTATGAGCTGTGGCACCGTGGGGAGAGGTGGAAACCAGCCAGGGGAGCTGCAGAATCCTTGCAAAAAACCTGCTGTCCTACTGTTGGCAACCTTCAGTCTCGAAAGACTATGGTATCGCGCTCTGAGAGGTGGTTCTGGAACAGCGTCTAGTGTGGCTGAAAAGGCCGATTCGGGAGTGACAATCCCTTCCACACTGGGAGCAAGTGCAGTCTGTCCCTGGTCTGTCTCCCTGGCTATGGGCCTTCCTTCTTTGCCTCTTAGCCTCAGACTGTTGGCCAAGTGTCTCTTCAAACTGAGAGAGGCCATGCTGCACAGCCTGCCTCCAAGCGGGCCGCTCAGAGGCCAGGGTTTCCCACTTGTTGAGGTCCACTCCTAAGGCCTTCAGATCCCTCTTGCAGATGTCCTTGTATTGCAGCTGTGGTCTACCTGTAGGGTGCTTTTCTTGCACGAGTTCTCCATAGAGGAGATCCTTTGGGATCCGGCCATCATCCATTCTCACGACATGACCGAGCCAATGCAGGCGTCTCTGTTTCAGCAGTGCATACACGCTAGGGATTCCAGCACGTTCCAGGACTGTGTTGTTTGGAACTTTGTGATGGACCAGGTGATGCCGAGAATGCGTCGGAGGCAGCGCATGCAGAAAGCGTTCAGTTCACAACGTATAGAATTGCAGCCCTAATGGGGAGGCGCACCCAGCTGGGTTCTGAGCATTTAGCAGATCATCCATATCCTTATTTGAGGGTAGGGGAAAATTCTTACAGTAAAGATTAGAAAATGTTTTAGATTCATAACCTGATGCTTGCCTCAGTTATCAGCCTGAGGCTGCTGGTGTGCTTATTATCAATACATCCTTTTTCACATGCTATGAAAGCTACACAGCTAAATTGGATACTGTATTGTGGTTAGATGCTATGTAGTGGTTCTATAAGTTTGCTTTTGAAAGTTTGAAAAAGTTTGCTTTTTCACACCCAGACCCACTTTTTAGAATGTCAGTATGTCAGACCCACTAGAAGTGATATTAACCTAGAAGTGATATCATGGCCAGAAGGGCCATCACAATTCCCCAAACATCCCAAAGGCTACAATCCTATACACCAGTGGTTTTCAAACTGGTGCATCACAATGCCCCAGCCTGAAGGTCCTGGCCCCTGCCCCCTTAAGGGGCAGGGAGGAGACAGCAATGCTATCCCCAGGATTGTATCACTAATGGGGCTGCAGAGACTGGGATGAACTCACCAGTCCCTGCAGCAGCCTTCCTGGGGTGTGGGGAGCCCTACCTGAGCATCTGCAGGGCTCCTCAGGTTGTCAGAAGTGAAAGTGGAGCAACAGGCCCTTAGTCTGATCCAGTGGGGCGCTTATATTCTTATTTGCTTAATCTGCCCCTGCATAGGCTTCACTTCTGGCCCATTGCAGCCCCTCAATGCAGCAATACTGGGGATCATGTTGCTGCCTTCCTCCCCCACCAAGATTTACTGTGGTTCAAACTCTCCCCGAGAGCTTGAAAACTGCTGCTATACACACTTACCTGGAAGTAAGCCCCACTGACCGTCCTAGTTAAAAGCATCTACATAGTAGTCTGTTAAAAGTACAGGTCTGTACATTTCCCCAAATGCAGTCACATAGCATGGTAGCATCAAGGCTATTAAAAATAAAATACACATTGAAATGAATGGGGCCCCACCTGAAATAGTCTCACAACTCACCTAGTGGGTCCTAATCCAGAGTTTGAGAAACACTGGGATACTAGATTTCGGGCACAGTCCTAACCAACTTTCCAGCACTTACCTAGCCTCAAGGTAAGGTAACAAACATGCCCTTACCTTGAGGCCACCACCTTGAATGCCTCCTCACTGCAGGATGCAGTGCATGCCACATTGACACAGCTATGTCAGTGCTGGAAAGTTTAGGATTGCGCTCTCAGGCTGTTAACCTTCATTAAAACCACCAATGCACTGTCCATCTCTATTCAATCTCAGCTGCGCATGTTGTTATATGGTGGTGGATTTAAAGGGGGGGTCATATTTTCTTCTATTTACTAATATTAAAGCAAATGATGCATGGGAAAGCTGCCTTCTGGATATCATTTCATTCCTTGGAAAAAACAAGTAGTAACAAAATCAGTATTAGTATACAGATGTTAATGTTTACTTTACAGCTGCCCTTTCCCTATTCCTTTAATTTACCTTATTTCTTGTACTTTAATATTGCATTTCAAATAACTATGGGCAGACCTCATACAAATAATCCTCTGGGTATTTGCTTTCCATATTCCTGTCTGGCAAGTAGAAATTGCTGTTTCATTTGTCATATGCAGACAGAGCTCAATACAGGAAGTAGAAAAGGAGTTTGTCACTCAAACAGCTCTTTTAAAAAATTCAAAAGTTACAGCTTTGCACAATTCAAAGAAATTTACTACTATGGAGTACTAACACCTTATCAATAAGACAATACTTTTTCTGTGTTAATGGAAATGTATTTAGAATAAGTTCATGAAAAATAAAAGTAGCTGTTTGCCAAGCTATACTTGTAAGGTACATGCATCTATTAAACCAAAGTGCTTGATGCTTCTAACACACAGTTTCAGTTTCTCAATGTTTGTCACCTACTGTACCATTTCAAATGGTCCACCTATTGGAAGTCCCACTGGAAGTAACTGGTAATGACATCATTGCCAGTTATGTCCAGATTGGGTGACCAGATGCAACATGACAAACACCAGTACTGCTCAGTACTGGCCTCCTACTGCTGCTTGTCACATTGCATTGCTGGTCTCACTGCCTGGTGGTGGGAGTCTGTGGGTCCCATGCATACCACTGGATACAAGGTACCACCAGTGGTGTGAGTACCACTGGTTGAGAAACACTGTTTTAAAGCCTTGGTAGCCTTGGCAGTGTTTCTCAAACTGTGCATTGCAATCTGATTGTTGGTAGATCATGAAACGGACAAGCTGATAGCTGGAAAGGAAAATGTATTGAGCTCTATGGAAAGTGAAACTGAGCTGCAGGGAGGAGGTGGGGGGGAAGAGGCTCACAGAGGCTCTGAATTCTTTTGACCTTTGAGTCATTGTAGAATTGAGTAGCCCCATTGCAGGGCTACTCGGTTTATGGGGGGGGGAGGGAAGAAGAGGACAAAAAACCCCTTCTTCAGAGGAGGGGGCAGCTTGCCTGGATGCAATGGCAGCCATTTTTTGTGCCACTGCAACCTTGCACACCAGGCAACTCAGGATTGGGCTGCCCAACATCAATAACAGCAATTGTTCATCTCCCACCCCACCAGGTCTCATATAAAGGCACACGCCACACAGAGGCCAGATCCAAATAAGCATGTTTTAATTAAAAAGGGGTTTTTTAAAAACAGGTATACCAAATCCATAACACATTAACTCTAATATGATTATTCCTATCATTTACAAAAGCAAGATAACAGCACAAATGAAAAAGCAAAACTGTTATAACAATATACTACAATCAATGGATTGATCACCACTTCCCAGGACTCCTTTAGCTTGAAAGCCTCCACTGCAAGGAACAGCAAAGAAATTTCATTTTGCTCTGAGGTTGTGACATCTTGGACTCCTCAAATGCTACAAGCAGATGGGGAGAGGAAGCAAGTCAAGAACATCTTGCTTCTCTCAACAACAGAACTCTTAAAATACAAGTCCAAGCCAGTAGATAAGTACATGAACCCCTTAACTGTGCAGGATGGTATGATTAAAATAAATTCTGCCCCCAGAGAGGACTTAAGGAAAATTAAGCAGAGTTTCTGTTTCCGCTTCTGCACTGCATTTCCTATCGATTTGAAGTTATTGTGTTTACAACATTCTCCATGTAATTCACAGCACTTTTTCTTCAAAGCATACCTTTTGGATAAGGTATTTATATTAAATTATACACAGACACAGATATGAACACAAACTTAAAATGTAGGTTTTTCCTAATGTACATTAAGTACATAATTTAACTGCAAAATATTTTATATATTCTTCCTGATTATGTTTAATGTTTGTGGACCATTAATGATGCAGAAAGAATCGTTTAAATCTTAACAGTGGAAAATTTAATCAGCAGTGTACTAAACGCAAATCTTTTAAAGTTCCAACTGGAAACAGACATTGTAGGTATATAGCAGTGACTGGTTCTTCTGAATTTGGGTCTATATAGTAAGTTTATGAACAAAATACCAGCATTTCAAACTAACATATCTTTTGGGAAATTCAGTCTACAAATAGATGGGATTACCAGAAAAAAAAATCTGTACAAAAGATCAACTGTACAACACTACACAAAGTGCAAGATTCTTATTTAGGTGGATCTGTGTTTATTCCATATTTCTCCTTCAGAAGTTTAAGCTGTTCTTCTTTCTTCTTTGTATCCATCTTTTGGAATGCCTGTCATAAAACAAATATTAACAAACCCATTATATCCTTTATTTCTTTACAGCAGTCTCAGTTTTGGAGTTTTAACAGGTAAACTTTGCAAACCAATGTTGTTGCTACCAAGAAATCAAGACTTTTATAGCAAAATACATGTATTACTTAATTCCTCAAAAAGCAGAATATTTGGTAAAGAAAACAGCTCATGAACAGCTTGACCTCAAACATTTTGTACAACCATCTCCCATTGCGCTGCTGCTAGTCTAGGACCTACAGACTGGAGATTGTTGGGGGTCTCTCATGCACAAGTATTAGCAGGCTTGTAAACAACCAGTTGCTTATCTGCAGTAAGAATAGTCTCCAGGCAACTGAGCAGGAAAACTTTAGGGCAGTGGTTCTCACACTTTTATCACTGGGACCCACTTTTTAGAATGAAAATCTGTCAGGACCCACCGGAAGTGATGTCATGACCAGAAGTGACATCATCAAGCAGGAATAGTTTTAACAATCTAAGCTGCAATCCTACCCTCTTACCCAGTAGTAAGTTCCATTTACTATAATTGTTAAAAGAATATACATAGTAGCTTGTCAAAAGTACAGGTCTGTAACGTTTCCCCAAATGCAGTCACATACCATGGTAGCATCAAGTCTAATATATTAAAAATAAAATATTGAAATGAATGAGGACCCACCTAGAACTGGCCCGCGACCCACCTAGTGGGTCCTGACCCACAGTTTGAGAAACACTGCTTTATGGTATTGGAAGATCTGGTTCTTCTCTTTCAGGTGTTGCAAATAACCTAAATATGTGTAAGAAAGCATTTCACAGCCTTCTGTGAAATATCATAGGCTTATCTGCAAAGCTAACATTGGTCTGCCAACAACACTGACACCAGAGCTTCTAGCAGACAGGATAACTGCATACAAGGCTCTGGAAATGCCTGACACTCAAAGGGACAGGATATTTCTCCTTCCACCAACACTGCTACAGCCTTTGCTTTCAGAGAGACCTGTACATTTGGTGCTTTCCTTCTGGTGCAACACTACCACAGGGTAATCCTATACCCCCCTTCCTTTGAAATGAGCTGCATATCAATTATGACCCTGATCAAAGCAGCACAACACCAAGCCAAAGCAAGGAATTTTGGCTCAGGGTCAGCTGTGGCCAGAAGAGGATCTGTAACTGGTTTGCTACATCTCAATTCAGTTCCAGTTCAAGAAGGCAATATTCACATTACAGTTCTGATTTATAAAACTGGGCGGAGCAAGTTAATGGTTCTAATATGTTACAATCAAGTATGAGACATAACCATAGTATGAACCAAGTATACAAGAAAAGACTTTGAAGCTCAATTTTGACAGATGGAGTTTGTGTGTAAGTAAACATTTCATAAGTGTGTGGGGAAGCAGGTCAAATAGTGGAAACAACAAGAGTTACTGAGTGAAGACTACAGTGTGGCAGAGACACTCAGCAGCAAATAGGAATGTTGTCCTCTCCCACCATGTTCTTTATCCTTAGTCTGCTATGCCACACATGACATCTTTAAATCAGCACAACTCCATCCTGCCTTCTGTCTGAAACTCCGTCTGAAAGAGGTCTGAACAAACCTAAAACATATAAAATTCCTCCCAGACCCTGGTTATTCCTCCCAGACCCTGCACATTATTCAATTTTGGTTGCAGCCAGCAAACATACAGCCACAGTGTTTGTTTTATTCGAGTTGAATTACATTTTCACAGCCAATTTCCAGGCTGAGTTTTACTCTGCTTTGGGGAATACATATTACTACCCACCAAGTTGTGTGCTCCTCAAAACAGGACTGCGGAAATGACTGCTGTCTAAATCCCTGTCCCATTTAACACACATAAAGTAGTAACTACATCAGATTTCCAATTAACTGGTCTTGACTTATACCACCACTGTTCTCACAAGGGTCCCATCAAAATGGAATGAAAAGCTCATTTTATGGCTTAACCATCTGTACTGAATAATTGTAGGAAACCCTCATGTACTTACCCTGTTTGCATTATAGTACAAGACAACAAGGTATCTGTTGCACACATTGAATCCTGACAGATGATCACAGGCATTTTTAGCATCAAAGATATCTTCATAGACAACATAGGCCGTTCCTCTAGTCTCAGGAGTATTTCCTCTGTAGAGTAATAAAAGTTTTAATGCTTGCAATGGATGAAAACAAAATCCTGTTCGTATTCACACCTGGAAGGAGGAAGTGTATCGCTAGTTCTAGATTATGAACCCTTTTGGAACAGGGAGCCAATCTGTTATTTGATTTTCTCTGTAAACACCTTGTGAACTTTCGCTGAAAAGTGGTTGCAAATATTCTTATTAATAATAGTAATAATGCAATTTTAATAAACTTCTCCTAGACTCTGAATTGCCATTTTCTTTGCTTCAGGTCCACAGAACATTAAGGCTGCAATCCTACACACGCTTATTTAGGAGCAAGCCTTGCTAAACTCAATGAGACATTCTAGTGTAAATACGCATACAATTGGGCTGCACAAACTATAAACTGCAGTGCCAAACACCTGTGCATTAACTCTGAACACGCGGTAATGGGTTCCTAGTAAAACCTCTGCTTTATGAATCAATTGAAGAGTAGTCCAAGACATGAAGTACAATGTCTGAAACAAACGTGATCTCGCACACAAGATACCTTTGGTATCATGAGTTATGTCTGGACAACACCTTCCTCACCTGACCCCTCCTTACCAAAACTCCTTCCCTTATATACACAGTGAGAATGCTGTTTTGCCTCACTCCTCTGAGAAGTTTTTTTAATATTGGTTAGCACGGTGCTACAGTATTTTCACATACTATTCTATGTGCCAAAGTGAAGGTTTCTTCAGTATATCTTTGTTCCTAAAATCTCTCAAATATCTTTGCTTTCTGTTTAAAGTTTAAATAATTTTAGATTGTCAAGTCCCTAACAATTAGTTCCATTATGAATATACTAAAAAACAAAATGTACTGAAAAGAAAAAAACAGAAATACCCCCACACGTGTCTCTGCTTCAGCCTAATATTTTCCCTCTTATGTTTGTGCTGTGACCTACATATTAAATGCAAATAAATTTACATTGTTCACAGTGCAGAGCAACCTGCACTTTTCCTGCTTAGAAGCAAACTCAGTTATGACAGTTAGCTCATTACTTACATGAACAACTGCAATACTGTTCTGTTAGTCAACTATGAAGATGGGTTTTTTAATTTAGACAACTCACTCAAAATTTAGCTATGCAAAACAGAACAGACTTCAAACTGCACGTGTGTGCCACCCTAAGGGTGAAGTCAAACACCAAAGTAAAAGGAACTTAATAACTTACACTCTGATTTGTCGAATAGGCCCATATTTTCCAAAAATATCATACATTTCTTCAGCTGTGATTTTATACGGCAAGTTTCTGATATATAAAATTCGGTTGACTTCAGGGGGAAGACGAATCTAGATTTGGGAAAAAATACAAATTAGCAAAAACAGCGCTATGCCAAACACCCAGATGTGCCATACTCATGTTGATCTCGCAGATAAGTTGAGGGCAGCTTTTGAACCAAAAATCATGAAATTTTCTATGACCCTCAGATAAGTTTGGGGTAAAACTGAGGAGCGTGTGAAATTCTTTGAAAATGTCTTACCAGGAATTGTTCGGAGACAGCAGCAAAAAGCCAAAAAGAAAAAAGTCATTTTACATTCTTCTCCAAACAGGGAGATGAAAGTGCTTATGGGAGTAATAGCCATTTTAGCTTCTTCTCCAAATGGGAAGAGAACACGTTTATGAGAGTTGTAGGTCATGTGAGGAGTATAGTGCTACACTTCCATAGTAGCAGATCTCATATAGGCTATCTTTTTTTTGTTTGCTTTCTGTTGCTGCCTCAGAACAACGGAGTAAAATGGCTCCTTTTCCCCCCCTGCATCCTGCTTCTCAGCCCACTCCCAAACCCCACCTCACCAAGCAGCTGTTCTTAGAAGCTGTTATTATATTATTTATTAATTAATATATTTACACACACACATAAATACATATAATAAATACAGTTATTTACTGTATTGTCCTGTGACTAACTTGAGCCATTTTTTCAGACTCAATTTTTAGACACAAATTGTCTTATACAGGTCCAGCCTTGTTATACATGGATTTTTTATACATGAATTTGACTCAACAGGAATGGCCACTGCAAATGAGAAGGAATGTGCTGATACCTAGAAAAGGGGAAAATGCAACCCTTTAAAATCAGTTTAAAAAACTGAACAGTCCTTTAACAATAGCCTCCTTAATGAGAGGGGGGGCAGCTGGCTGACAATCCATCAATCCTTCTCTCTGCAGCAGACCCCTCCCTTCCCCCTGAGCATGTGAAAGAAAGGTGATCATTTTGCACTGGTGAAGGGAGGCGCTGAGTGAAGCGCCTTTGTAAGCTCTTGGAGGACAACTGATTGATGGATCATCCTCTTAATGACTCTTATCTTACATCACAAAGGTCAGCAAGGCTGTTTTTAAATCACCTGAGCAAAGAAACTTTGTTTTTTAAATTGATCTGCTATATTGTTTTTTGCCATCCGATTGAGTGCTTGAAACAGAACCCATGGGAATCAACCTGTATAGCAAATCAATTTAAAAAACAAAGTTTCTTTGCTCAGGTGATTTAAAAACAGCCTTGCTGACCTTTTGACTCTAAGAGTCATTAACAAAACAATCCATCAATCAGTATCAATCCTCCAAGTGCTTCACTCAGCCCTTCCCTTCACCAATGCAAAGTGATCACCTTTCTTTCACATGCTGGGGGAAGGGAGGGGTCTGAATTCATGGAGTCAGCCAGCTGCCCTCTCTGTCTCTCATTAAGGAGGGGAAGCCTGACAGGAGCAGAGAGGCATCCAGTTCGGTACTCCTCATTGCTATGAGATGAGTATGGGGAGGTTAGAGAACAAGACAAAGGCAGAGTAGGAGAAGAAATTGGGAAAGGTAGCATGATGGGATGTGATAGACGGTTTGGCACAATGAGAGGATGCAGAGACAAAGGAGCGAATAAGCAGCCCATCCTGGGGCATTCCATGTACAAATGCTTTTATGCAAATACCCGCAGTCTCCGAGCAAAGATGGGAGAACTGGAATGTCTGGTGACAAGGGAAAATATTGACAGTGGGCATAACGGAAACATGGTGAAATACGGAAAATCAGTGGGATACCACAATCCCGGGCTATAAACTCTAAAGGAGGGACAGGGAGGGGCATGTTGGAGGTGGGGTGGCCATTTATGTTAAGGAAGGGATAGAATCCAGCAAAGTAGAGATTGAAGGTGGGTCCAAATCCACCGTAGAATCTCTGTGGCTTAAATTACCAGGCCTGTGGAGCGATGTAATACTGGGGGCGTGCTATCGTCCTCCAGACCAGAAATCGGATGGGGACCTTGAAATGAGGAAACAGATCAGGGAGGTGACAAGGAGGGACAGGGTTGTAATCATGGGGGACTTCAATTATCCTCATATTGACTGGGTCAATTTGTGTTCTGGTCATGAAAAGGAGACCGGATTCCTTGACATGCTAAATGACTGTGCCTTAGAGCAGCTAGTCATGGAGCCCACCAGAGGACAGGTGACTCTCAATTTAATATTGTGCAGTACTCAGGACCTGGTTAGCGATGTCAATGTTACGGAGCCATTGGGGAACAGTGATCATGCTGTGATCCGTTTCGACATGCATGTCGGGGGAAGAATACCGGACAAATCTCTCACAAAAACCCTTGACTTCCAATGGACAGACTTTCTTCAAATGAGGCTGGTTAGAAGAAGGTAGAAAGGGAAGGTAAAAAGAGTCCAATCTCTCCAGAGTGCATGGAGGCTGCTTAAAACAACAGTAATAGAGGCCCAGCAGAGGTGTATACCGCAAAGAAAGAAGGGCTCCACTAAGTCCAGGAGGGTGCCCGCATGGCTAACGAGCCACATTAGAGAGGCTGTAAAGGGCAAGGAAGCTTCCTTCCATAAATGGAAGTCTTGCCTTAATGAGGAGAATAAAGAGGAACATAAACTGGCAAAAAATGTAAGAAGGTTATACGGGAGGCCAAGAGAGACTATGAGGAATGCATGGCCAGCAACATTAAGGGGAATAATAAAAGCTTCTTCAAATATGTTAGAAGCAGGAAACCTGCCAGAGAAGCGGTTGGCCCTCAGGATGGTGAGGGAGGGAAAGGGGAGATAAAAGGAGACTTAGAGATGGCAGAGAAATTAAATGAGTTCTTTGCATCTGTCTTCACGGCAGAAGACCTCTGGCAGATACTGCTGCCTGAACAGCCCCTCCTGACTGAGGAATTAAGTCAGATAGAGATTAAAAGAGAAGATGTTTCAGACCTCATTGATAAATTAAAGATCAATAATTTACCGGGCCCTGATGGCATCCACCCAAGAGTTATTAAGGAATTGAAGAATGAAGTTACTGATCTCTTGACTAAGATATGCAACTTGTCCCTCAAAACGGCCACAGTGCCAGAAGATTGGGGGAATAGCAAATGTCACACCTATCTTTAAAAAGGGAAAGAGGGGGGACCCGGGAAACTATAGGCCGGTCAGCCTAACATCTATACCTGGTAAGATGGTGGAATGCCTCATCAAAGATAGAATCTCAAAACACATAGACGAACAGGCCTTGCTGAGGGAGAATCAACATGGCTTCTGTAAGGGACGTCTTGCCTCACGAAACTTATAGAATTCTCTGAAAAGGTCAACAGGCATGTGGATGTGGGAGAACCCGTGGACATTATATATCTGGACTTTCAGAAGGCGTTCGACGCGGTCCCTCAACAAAGGCTACTGAAAAAAGGCTACAGTCAGGGAATTAGAGGACAGGTCCTCTCATGGATTGAGACTTGGTTGAAGACCAGGAAACACAGAGTGGGTGTCAATGGGCAATTTTCACAATGGAAAGAGGTGAAAAGCGGTGTGCCCCAAGGGTCTGTCCTGGGAGCAGTGTTTTTCAAACTCTCCATAAATGACCTGGAGACAAGGTTGAGCAGTGAAGTGGCTAAGTTTGCAGACGACACCAAACTTTTCCGAGTGGTGAAGACCAGAAGTGATTGTGAGGAGCTCCAGAAGGATCTCTCCAGACTGGCAGAATGGGCAGCAAAATGGCAGATGTGCTTCAACGTAAGTGTAAAGTCATGCACATTGGGGCAAAAATTCAAAACTTCACATATAGGCTGATGGGTTCTGAGCTATCTGTGACAGATCAGGAGAGAGATCTTGGGGTGGTGGTGGACAGGTCGATGAAAGTGTCGACCCAATGTGCGGTGGCAATGAAGGCCAATTTTATGCTTGGGATCATTAGAAAAGGTATTGAGAATAAAACGGCTAATATTATAATGCCGTTGTACAAATCGATGGTAAGGCCACACCTGGAGTACTGTGTCCAGTTCTGGTTGCCACATCTCAAAAAGGACATAGTGGAAATGGAAAAGGTGCAAAAGAGAGCGACTAAGATAATTACAGGGCTGGGGCAACTTCCTTATGAGGAAAGGCTACGGCATTTGGGCCTCTTCAGTCCAGAAAAGAGACGCCTGAGGGGGGCATGATTCAGACATACAAAATAATGCATGGGAAGGATAAAGTGGAGAGATGCTCTTTACACTCTCACATAACACCAGAACAAGGGGACATGCACTAAAATTGAGTGTTGGGAGAGTTAGGACAGACAAAAGAAAATATTTCTTTACTCAGTGTGTGGTTGGTCTGTGGAACTCCTTGCCACAGGAAGTGGTGACAGCATCTGGCCTGGACGTCTTTAAAAGGGGATTGGACAAGTTTCTGGAGGAAAAATCCATTACGGGTTACAAGCCATGATGTGTATGTGTAACCTCCTGATTTTAGAAATGGGCTATGTATCAGAATGCCAGATGCAAGGGAGGGCACCAGGATGAGGTCTCTTGTTATCTGGTGTGCTCCCTGGGGCATTTGGTGGGACGCAGTGAGATACAGGAAGCTGGACTAGATGGGCCTATGGCCTGATCCAGTGGGGCTGTTCTTATGTTCCAGCAGCCCTAACTGACTACAAGTAAGTGCACGCACCCCCGTTCACAACCTTTAGGGATGTGATCCTGGGGGTGCACCCCTTAAAAGGACAAGGGAAGCATTACACAAAGTAGTGGGTTGCAACCCCCCAGTTTGAGAACCACTGGCTCAGCCTAAGAAAAAGCTGAACCTGCCCACCTTGGCCAGGGTGGGCAATGTCTGATGGGGCAGTTCTTCCCTGGGAGTCGCAGAGCTGGCAGGGTACACAGTCCAGGCAGGTGAAAAGGTTCAGTGACCTGACCCAGCCTGAGAGGCTCCTTCCATTCGGATGCTCCCATGTGGTTCGGAAGGCAGCCTGATCCCTGCCAAGAGCCTCACAGCGCCACCCTCTGCCTGTCTCCTCAGAAGCAAGTTCCATTGCAGTCAGTGGGGCTACTCGCAGGTAAGTGTGGAGGGGATGGCAGCCTCAGAGCCCCAGCCTCTGCCTGTCTACTCTGAAGTAAGCCCCGTTATAGTCAGTGGGGCTTAGTCCCAGGTAAGTGTGCGAAGGTCTGCAGCCAAGAGAGACGCCAGCACGGCATCAACGCAGGGCAGGGACCGGCGTGCAGGCTCCAGGCCGGAGTGACCGCGGGGCAGAGGGACGGGGCTCTGCACGTGGCGCTCTCTAACGCCCATCCGCACCGAGGGGGCAGCTCTCATCAGCCTGGGGATTCCCAAGGCTGGACCCCCACTGATGGATCGGCCTCGTCCCCTCCCCCCGCCACCCTCACACAAAATGGCTCCCCTCAGCACCGGGGCGAGAC
Source organism: Tiliqua scincoides (assembly GCF_035046505.1). NCBI lineage: Eukaryota > Metazoa > Chordata > Lepidosauria > Squamata > Scincidae > Tiliqua > Tiliqua scincoides. Next base: position 151,958,183 of record NC_089821.1, on the reverse strand, counting down.
CGGGAAGGGGCGGAACGATACTCACGTTGGCGCGTTTCGCCGCTTGCATCGCCATGGCAACGACCGGGGTGTGTGGCGGTCCTGCCGCTTTCGCCGAGGAAAGAAAAACAAGGCCCCTCCTGGAGTCCGCGAGAGCCGAAAAGAACCGCTCCGTCTGCTCAAGGCGCGCGTGCCAATGAAGGAATATCAACTTCCGCTTTGGTTATATCCTCCCGAGAGAGAGTTAAAAAAAACGCACTTCCGCAATGCCTCTGCTTCCGGTTTCGATTAGAGTCCGCCATATGCGGGGCAAGAGTGGTAGGCTGTACACAGGCACCGGCGTAAATGTGGCCGCCACGTTGACGTCAGAGCTCTTGGGCCTCTTGCTGGAGACACTGAGGCACGTGACCTGCGGCAGGCCATTGTTGTGCCGCGGTTGGAGTGGCGTCGGTTGACTGGGTGGAACTGGGCTTCTTTGTTCTGATTGATTAAGCGAAGCGCTGCTTGTCCCTCCAGCCGTCCTTTTCAGCCTGGAAGGCGCACAATGAAGAAGAGCCAGCTGTCCTGTAGAAGAGTTCAAGTCAGCTTGGGTCACTTATATACACACACATTCTTCATATATATTCTTTACATATACAAAGAATGACCCAAGCTGTCTAGAATGTATATATACAATATATTGTACATATAAATAAATATACACACACACACAAAAATAAATTGTACACACACACAATTTTATGTGTGCATATATATATAGAGTATTATATATTTACTATATTATATATAATGTATATATATTACAATTGTGCTGCACGTGCGCGCGCACACACACACACACACACACACAGAGTACAATTGTTATAAAACGGATGTAATAATTCATCCAATTCTAGCTGCTGATAGAATTGCAGCTTTACTTGGGTGTAAGTCTCTTTGAACTCAATGGGGATTACTTCTGAGCAAGCACAAATAGGATTTGTTCTTTGTGATTACTCAGGAGTAAGTTCCAAAGGGTTCAGTGGAGCTTTGGAGCCCAATCCTATCTGGTCTGTGGAACTCCTTGCCAAGGGATGTGGTGATGGCATCTGGCCTGGATGCCTTTAAAAGGGAATTGGATAAGTTTCTGGAAGAAAAATCCATTACGGGGTACAAGCCATGATGTGTATGTGTAACCTCCTGATTTTAGAAATGGGCTATGTCAGATGCAAGGGAGGGCACCAGGATGCAGGTCTCTTGTTATCTGGTGTGCTCCCTGGGGCATTTGGTGGGGCCGCTGTGAGATACAGGAAGCTGGACTAGATGGGCCTATGACCTGATCCAGGGTGGCTGTTCTTCTGTTCTTATCCAATTTTCCAGTGTCAGTGAAGCTGCGCCAATGGGGCATGCACTGCATCTTGTGGTGTAGCAGCAGTCACAGAGGCCTCCTTAAGGTATGGGAACACTTGTTCCCTTACCTTGCAGCTGTATTGCAGCTGCACCAAAGCTGGAAAACTGGATAGGATTGGGCCCTTACTCCCAGGTACAGGTATGTGTAACCTAAATTACTCTCCATGGTAAATAATTCAAATTGCCCAAAGGTTACAGAGTGTATCAATTGGTTTCCAACAACAAACTTAGTATAAAATCAATTCTAAAATGCTTGGGACATCAAAATGGTAGTTTCATCTAAAATATAACATTTCTCCCCCCCCCCCCCAGGCTGGCATAAAAACAAGTCACCTACTAGGCTGACTTTTATGCTTCCTGGCATCCCCGTGGTGGAAAAGCATGGATCCAAGACATGGATCCATCAAAGCAGGCTTGTACAATAATTTGTCATCATTTGGCACAAAGCAAAAGGTGGGAAAGGGCACACAATGGCAACTGGCTTGGATGCCTTTAAAGAGGGATTGGACAATTTTCTGGAGGAGAAAAAATAGGTATGTATGTGCAACCTGCTGATTTTAGGCTGCCTCAGAGTGCCAGATGCAGGGGAGGGCTCCAGGGTGAAGGTCTCTTGTTGTCTTGTGTGCTCCCTGAGGCATCTGGTGGGCCACTGTGAGATACAGGAAGCTGGACTAGATGGGCCTATGGCCTGATCCAATGGGGCTCATGTTCTTATGTTCTTCTTATGTTCTCTTTCCCTAGGTGGTGCCAGCAAGGTGGCTGGGAAAGGTCTTCCATTTCCTTACACCATTTTCTCACTAGATGGCAGCAAATAGCATGCACAGCAATGGTTTTTTCTTCATTATAAACTGTATAGTGTGCAATTTGCATAGAGATCTATAGAAACTACACATACATTCCTCATTCAGGATAGTCTTTTAATGCCTTGTTTTTCTCTTCCACCCCAGGAACATAAGAACATAAGAACATAAGAACAGCCCCACTGGATCAGGCCATAGGCCCATCTAGTCCAGCTTCCTGTATCTCACAGTGGCCCACCAAATGCCCCAGGGAGCACACCAGATAACAAGAGACCTCATCCTGGTGCCCTCCCCTACATCTGGCATTCTGACTTAACCCATTCCTAAAATCAGGAGGTTGCGCATACACATCATGGCTTGTACCCCATAATGGATTTTTCCTCCAGAAACTCGTCCAATCCCCTTTTAAAGGCATCCAGGCCAGATGCCATCACCACATCCTGCGGCAAGGAGTTCCACAGACCGACCATGCGCTGAGTAAAGAAATATTTTCTTTTGTCTGTCCTAACCCGCCCAACACTCAATTTTAGTGGATGTCCCCTGGTTCTGGTATTATGTGAGAGTGTAAAGAGCATCTCCCTATCCACTCTGTCCATCCCCTGCATAATTTTGTATGTCTCAATCATGTCCCCCCTCAAGCGTCTCTTTTCTAGGCTGAAGAGGCCCAAACGCCGTAGCCTTTCCTCATAAGGAAGGTGCCCCAGCCCCGTAATCATCTTAGTCGCTCTCTTTTGCACCTTTTCCATTTCCACTATGTCTTTTTTGAGATGCGGCGACCAGAACTGGACACAATACTCCAGGTGTGGCCTTACCATCGATTTGTACAACGGCATTATAATACTAACCGTTTTGTTCTCAATACCCTTCCTAATGATCCCAAGCATAGAATTGGCCTTCTTCACTGCCGCCGCACATTGGGTCGACACTTTCATCGACCTGTCCACCACCACCCCAAGATCTCTCTCCTGATCTGTCACAGACAGCTCAGAACCCATCAGCCTATATCTAAAGTTTTGATTTTTTGCCCCAATGTGCATGACTTTACACTTACTGACATTGAAGCGCATCTGCCATTTTGCTGCCCATTCTGCCAGTCTGGAGAGATCCTTCTGGAGCTCCTCACAATCACTTCTGGTCTTCACCACTCGGAAAAGTTTGGTGTCGTCTGCAAACTTAGCCACTTCACTGCTCAACCCTGTCTCCAGGTCATTTATGAAGAGGTTGAAAAGCACCGGTCCCAGGACAGATCTTTGGGGCACACCGCTTTTCACCTCTCTCCATTGTGAAAATTGCCCATTGACACCCACTCTCTGCTTCCTGGCCTCCAACCAGTTCTCAATCCACGAGAGGACCTGTCCTCTAATTCCCTGACTGTGGAGTTTTTTCAGTAGCCTTTGGTGAGGGACCGTGTCAAACGCCTTCTGAAAGTCCAGATATATAATGTCCACAGGTTCTCCCGCATCCACATGCCTGTTGAGCTTTTCAAAGAATTCTATAAGGTTCGTGAGGCAAGACTTACCCTTACAGAAGCCATGCTGACTCTCCCTCAGCAAGGCCTGTTCGTCTATGTGTTTTGAGATCCTATCTTTGATGAGGCATTCCACCACCTTACCCGGTATGGATGTTAGGCTGACCGGCCTATAGTTTCCCAGGTCCCCCCTCTTTCCCTTTTTAAAAATGGGCGTGACATTTGCTATCCTCCAATCTTTGCTATTCTCCAAGGAAGAAATAGCAGCTGCCATGAAAACAATAAGAAACTCTGAATTTTAGTGACCCTATGACTGAGGGCAGCGTCCTTGCCCCCCCCCCCACAGAATGAATGTTCTTTCATACTTGAAACTTATGTGAAAATGGGATGCGTTTTTCTCTTTTTGAATATTGAAAAAGCTTGAGAGTTTTGTCCAGGCAATGGAACTACGGCGGCATTCTTGATCACTAGTTCTAGCTTAGGGTAGCCTCCATTCTTTATTTTGTTGGGAGCCAAAAATATGAATTAATTTGAAGAGTGCCTCTGAACATGTGCAGAGTGCAAAAGAAACCTTGTACAATAATTGGCTTGGGAGCATCTTGTCTGGGAACAAGTTACACACACAGACATACCCAGGAAGCTTTGTATAGCACAATTTCAGCCTTTTTCATCTCAGGGCACACTGACTAGGCATGAAAATTGTCAAGGCACACCATCAGTGTTTTGACAATGGACAAGGCACACCAAGCTGCTGGTGGGGGTTCACATCCCCCAATGGTCCTACTGATAAATGACCCTCCCCAAATTCCCATGGCACACCAATGTGCTGTGGCACAAATAGCCGGTATAGCATCTAGCGTGTGTCCAGGTGGCAAAGGCTGCAATCCTAACCACACTTTCCTGAGAGTAGGCCCCATTGAACAAACTAGGACTTACTTCTGAGTACACCTGGTTCGGATTGTGCCTATAGTGTAATTTGGGGAAGTCCAAGAATTCTGTTTGGGGGGGCTCAGTAATTCCTCCTGGTCCTTACTCGGAGATGCACTGGCAAGTAAAGGGTTCCACTGGTTTGGGGCGTGCTCTGTGACGCTAGAGGTGGAGACCCGCCCAGCGCCCAGGAGTGGCAGCGCCCCCGCCTCCTGCAGCAGCTCCTTTCCCCAGAGCTGCGCGCAAAGTTTTGGTTTCGCGGCAATTGAGCCACCTAGAAGTACACAACAGCCAGACTCGCAGTCTCCAGCTAACCCATCCGCCTTGCTCCCAAGGGACGGGCGTGTTCCTCAAGAGAACCATGCGGCGATCCAGGATTCCGGCGCCTTCCGCCGGCGCATCACAGAAACCCCGTGGTTGTGATTAGAACACTGCAAACAGGGCTAAACCCATGGAAGTGCTAATGCAGCCCAATCTAGGCATGCCTACTCAGAAGTAAGTCCCATTATCATCAATGGGGCTTACTCCCAGGAAAGTGTGGATAGGATTGGGCCCTATGGCTTCAATACTATCCAATTTTCCAACGCCCGTGCAGCCTCTTTGCAGCCCCAAGATAAGGGAGCAAGTGTTGCCTTGAGGAGGCCTCTGACTGCCTCCCCACCACAGGATGCAGCGCATGTCCCATTGACATGGCTGCACCCACTGGCAAACTGGATAGGATGGGCCCATAGTTGCCCCTTATGGGGGGGGCACAATTGCAAATTGCAATTCAGGCAATTTCTTCACCTTGCCAAGTGGGACCAGAGTATTTGAGAGACTGTCTTCTTCCATATAGTCCAGGCCGTTCTCTTTAGTCATCAGAGAGGGCCCTGTTGGTTGTGCCACCATCAAGAGAGGTTGGGGAATGGCGGCAGAAATAAGGCCTTCTTTGTGGTGGCTCCTGTATGGAATTCCCTCCCCTTTGAGTTGAGAACAGCTCCTTCACTGTTAACCTTCTGGAGAGGCCTAAAGACTTTTTATTTCAGAAAGCCTTTGATGCCTGATGGAGGGCATGATGGCTGCTTATTTAACCATTGTTTTATACTGGTGGTTTTGTTGCTTTATTATTTATTATATTTTATAATTTTATTTTGTACCTATTTTGAGTGTTAGCTGCCTTCAGTGCCCTTTGGGGAGAAAGGCGGATTACAAATCTAATAAATAAATAATGGGGAGACTGAGGGTGCAATGCACAACGGAATAGCGCTGTTATTATTACATTATTGTCCTATCCAATTTTCCAGTGCTGGTGCAGCTGTGCCAATGGGGTGTGCGCTGCATCCTGTGATGGTAGGGCTGTCACAGAGGCCTCCTCTGTGGGAACATGTGTTCCCTTACCTTGGGGCTGCATTGTACAGGTGCTGGAAAGGTGGATAGGATTGGGCCTTGTATCAGGTCTCTTGATTTTTTTTTTTTTTCCTTTTAAATGGCAATGCAAGCTTGAGCTGCAATCCTGTACACACTTACCTGGGAGGAAGTGCCACTGAACTCAGTGCGATTTACTTCTGGGTTGACATGCATGGATTTGTGAGGAAAGGAAATGCCGTGAAGTTAATTGTATCAGTGTGCCTGTTAAAAATCATAAAGCAGGTCACAGGGAGACTCCATAGGATTGATCACACTTTACCCACCTATCCTCTGCCACTCTGCTGCAGTGAATCAGGTTTTTCCCCTACTTAAAAAAACCCAGATTGAGAGCCCAATCCTATGCTTGTCTACTCACTGAGGCTGCAATCCTATCCACATTTACCTAGGAGTAAGCCCCACTGGCTATAATGGTACTTAATTCTGAACAGACGTGCATAGGATTGGGTTCTCAGTCTACTCTTTGCTTACTTGTCTTCAGTGGAGCTTACTCCCAGGTAAGTGTGGACAGGCTTGCAGCCGAAATTATGTTTCCCGCCCTCTGCCATAGCTGCTTTAAGGGACCTCAGGTGGCGGGAAAAGCCAGCCTAGGAGTTGCCTTTTCTTCCCTCTATCCCAGACCAGCGCTCCAGCGGATATCGATGCGCTGTTGAACTCCCTCCCATTGAGTCCGCGTCCCCTTTCGCCCTGGCTGGGAAAGCGTGGCAGGAAGATGCCTGAGCAACCCTGGGGCTGCGTGGTGTGTGTGTCAGTCTAGCCTTTCTAAGTCTACAGAGCTGGAAAGAGCAGGGGGTGGGCTGGCTGTTTCCACCCCAGGACTGAAGAGCAGCATGCAGGGCGGGAAAGAGCGGACGGGCAAGAAGAGTGGCAGTGCTGGGCAGTGGGTGATGGTTGTCCCAGGTAAAACCAGACCCCTTAGTAGAGCCTCCCCCTCCCCTTCTTCCTGCTGGTCAGAGGAGCCTGTTCTTTGCAGGGTGGCAGGAGGAGGGCGCTTGCATTGCTGAGGACGGCAGTGCAAGACTAGCACTGGCCCTTGCCTTGCGAGCACTCACAGATCGCTTCCTCTCTTTAGCAAGTTCTGTGCACATTGCTCACAAGTCAGGCCTGGTGCTGAGTTCAATGGGGCTTACTACCCTGCAGACAGGCTTGTCTGGGGTTGCAACCTCAGAGCCCAATCCTCTGGATGTCTACTCAGAAGTAAGCCCCATTATAGTCAATGGGGCTACCTCCCAGGAAAGTGTGGGTGGGATTGCAGCCTCACAGCCCATTCCTCTGCATATCTACTCAGAAGTAAGTCCCATTAGAGTCAGTGGGGACTTACTCCCAGGAAAGCGTGGGTAGGATTGGGCTGTGAGTGGACTGCAGAAACGAAACTGAAAATTCACATGCTATAACTAGGTGTCATCTGAAGAAATGCAAGTGTGTGCGTGGAGAGGATTGATGGTGGATGCTACAGGTCCAGCCTATTTATAAACAATTTTTATACAGGGATTTGACTCAACAGGAATGGCCACTGCAAATGAGAAGGAATGTGCTGATCCCTGGAGAAGGAGAAAAATGCATCTCTTTACAATCAGTTTAAAAAACTGAACAGTCCTTTAACAATAGCCTCCTTAATGAGAGAGAGGGCAGCTGGCTGACAATCCATCAGTCCTTCTCTCTCTTTCCTGAAAGAAAGGTGATCACTGCATTGGTGAAGAGAGGGACTGAGTGAAGCACTTGGAGGATTACTGATTGATGGATTGTCTTCTTAAGGACTTGTATCTTACATTACAAAGATCAGCAAGGCTGTTTTTAAATCACTGGAGCAAAGAAACTTTGTTTTTTAAATTGATTTGCTATGGTGTATTTTTTTTGCCATCCAAGTGAGTGCTTGGAAGGAACCCATGGGAATAATTTCAATCTGTATTTACATCCAAAAGAAGTAAGGAAGTGGTTCCATCTCCTAAAGGGTCTCTGAACATTGTAAATAGCCAAGATATTTGTGAACATGGGGTGGGTAGAAGGGGACAGGCACATAGCTCAGTGGGAGAGCACCCGCTTTGCATACAGGCATGCCCAGATTCAATCCATGTCATCTGTTGATAACACTGGTGAAGATCCCTATCTGCAACCTCATCAGTGCTCATCTAGATCAGGAGTGTCCAAAGTTTTTGGCAGGAGGGCCACATCATCTCTCTGACACTATTGGGGGCTGGGGGAAAAAATAATTCTTGCAATATAATAAATAAAAAAATAATTGCAATAGGTCTTGCAATAGCTCAAGGCCTATAAAAGGCCTTGCACAAAGCAAGGCTGGTCTTTTCTTTGCTGCCACTACTGCATCACAGACATGAAACAGCAAGCGGTGAAGGGAGCCCTCATCCCACAGCTAACAAGAGAGGTCAAACAGTCACCCTCACACTGAAAGCAGTTGCGTTGGGCTAGTGTGGGCTCCAGCAAGTTTCTGGAGGGCCAGAGGCTCATTGGAGGCTGGGGTCTCCCTGAGGGCCACATTGGGAGTCCTCGAGGGCCTCAAGTGCTCCCAGGGCCGGGGTTTGGGCACCCCTGATCTAGATGGATTGATGGACTAACAACCGTTCTCAACCTTAGTTTGGCCCCTTAGGAGTTATTCTCAGGTTCCAGCCCTCCCTGCCATCAAACAAGAATGCAACACAGACAAACATACAATTGTTTATTATTGAACACCAAATCTGTGGCCTCCTTCAAATGTGTCAGGGCTCTGGGGGGGGGCATGTGGCTGCTAGTGAGAATGGCTGGTCTAAGGCAGCAGTGTGTGTATGGATGTGGATATGAGGAGTGAGGCAGAAGGGACTCTCACAAACATGCATGTCCCCTCCCCCGACATGTGCATTTCTTCAGGTGACACATAGTTCTCTCTTATGCACACAGTGAATGGTGATAGGGTAGAGGAAGCAAGGCTAGTACCTCCTGCAATCTCCCATACCTGTGCAGCCTCCTAACTTTTTCATTGTTGCTTCTTTCTCTTTTCCCTGTCACTCCCCTTTCTGTCTCTACACCTGACTCCTGCAGGCTGAAGAAAGTGCTCCCCAGACATCTGTAATTCATTCTTCTAGCTGCAAGAAGCCTGTCCAGGAAGGCAGCCTGCAGCTTTTGTGGAAGCACTTTCTTTAAAGGGTCTGTGGCAACAACAATGGAAGGTGTACCAGTGGATCAACCCCATGGGTGTTGGTTGATTGGGTTGGCCCCCAATTCCCCCAGCTATCCTGTTTTTCTAAGCAGCTTATCAAGAATGCAAGTGTAGTAGCCATGTGCTTGGGTGGCCCCCAGTGAACTGAGAATAGGACACATAAAATAGCTGTTGACCATTGTAAGTTAAGAGGGTACTTGATGCTCTCCTATTAGTATTTTTGGCAAGCCTTTAGGATTTCTACCTTTTGAATTGAAAACAGATTTCTATGAACGCCTCTCTAGTATCTGCACTCAGGGAATAGGTTACAAATATTTGTTATTTGTTGGTTGATATAAAAACATAGGCATTCCTGCTAAAAAGCAACTGGAAACTGAAGTGTGAATTCCGACTAAGACTTCATAATGCTACAAGATTATCTACTCAGTAGATAGGAAGTGGCAGCAGCCTTACCTGACTTTTTGTGTTGTCATTGTTAAGTAGGATACAAGGAAGGATACAGGCAGATGTCTTCCCAGATAAAATGCAGGATAGCAGCTCTGTCTGAATTTTTTATGCTTTCTTGTGTTTGACCAACTGTCCCTGTCTTTCTCTCGCTGCCTTAAGAGGAGCGAAGGGCTGTGGCAACCCAGCCCTACCACCTCCATGCCTGAGCATGGTGATGCTGGTCCCACTCTCCAGGGATGGTCAGTGCACAGTTTCTGAAACGTAGCTTTGTTTTATGCAAGACTGTGTTGAAAAAGCAGGCCTCCATTTGTAGCCCTTTAAAACTAGAAAGTAGAATAAGGACTTGCCTGATCCCGGGGGACAATTTTGATTCATCACCTGTGATTGGGCAAGTCATATCTATTCTACAAAGGCTTGGAATGTTGATATTCTAAGATACAAAAGTTGTCTCTCACTTTGCATTGTAACTCTTTTCAGAATCTGTTACCAATCTCCCTAAGAAGGCTGGCTCTGGACCTTTGTTTACAAGATTGCGTAATCCAAGTACAGGTGAGTATGAAATCATAGAATATCATTTTTTAGTTCTATCCTCTACTTAACCTGCAGATTTGAATTGTTTGCTGTGTAAACTGAAATTATAAGAGTGGATTATTCGAAATACTTTCTTGGGGATATTTCTATGTTTTTTGTAGAAATGTTTTCTGTTAACGTTAGTTACGTATATTGCAAATTAAATTTTACTTAAAAATATATGTGACTTTGGGAAGTTGATTCGACTTGCAAGCTACTCTGTGCTTCAGCAGATAAGACTTTTGGATAGTTACTTTAGATATTTGGTCATGTGGAGTGGAACAGGCTACAGCATGGAAATTGACAACCAGAATTGTAGCCATTTCATAAGAACATAAGAACAGCCCCACTGGATCAGGCCATAGGCCCATCTAGTCCAGCTTCCTGTATCTCACAGCGGCCCACCAAATGCCCCAGGGAGCACACCAGATAACAAGAGACCTCATCCTGGTGACCTCCCTTGCATCTGGCATTCTGACATAGCCCATTTCGAAAATCAGGAGGTTACACATACACATCATGGCTTGTAACCCGTAATGGATTTTTCCTCCAGAAACTTGTCCAATCCCCTTTTAAAGGCATCCAGGCCAGATGCCATCACCACATCCTGCGGCAAGGAGTTCCACAGACCGAACACACGCTGAGTAAAGAAATATTTTCTTTTGTCTGTTCTAACTCACCCAACACTCAATTTTAGTGGATGTCCCCTTGTTCTGGTATTATGTGAGAGTGTAAAGAGCATCTCTCTATCCACTCTGTCCATCCCCTGCATAATTTTGTATGTCTCAATCATGTCCCCCCTGAGGCGCCTCTTTCCTAGGCTGAAGAGGCCCAAACGCCGTAGCCTTTCCTCATAAGGAAGGTGCCCCAGCCCAGTAATCATCTTAGTCGCTCTCTTTTGCACCTTTTCCATTTCCACTACGTCTTTTTTGAGATGCAGCGACCAGAACGGGACACAATACTCCAGGTGTGGCCTTACCATCGATTTGTACAACGGCATTATAATATTAGCTGTTTTGTTCTCAATACCTTTCCTAATGATCCCAAGCATAGAAATGGCCTTCTTCACTGCCGCCACACATTGGGTCGACACTTTCATCGACCTGTCCACCACCACCCCAAGATCTCTCTCCTGATCTGTCACAGACAGCTCAGAACCCATCAGCCTATATGTGAAGTTGTGATTTTTTGCCCCAATGTGCATGACCTTACACTTACTGACATTGAAGCACATCTGCCATTTTGCTGCCCATTCTGCCAGTCTGGAGAGATCCTTCTGGAGCTCCTCACAATCACTTCTGGTCTTCACCACTTGGAAATGTTTGGTGTCGTCCGCAAACTTAGCCACTTCACTGCTCAACCCTGTCTCCAGGTCATTTATGAAGAGGTTAAAAAGCACCGGTCCCAGGACAGATCCTTGGGGCACAGCACTATTCACACATAGAAAAACAGGCCTTGCTGAGGGAGAATCAGCATGGCTTATGTAAGGGTAAGTCTTGCCTCACGAACCTTATAGAATTCTTTTGAAAGGTCAACAGGCATGTGGATGCAGGAGAACCCTTGGACATTATATATCTGGACTTTCAGAAGGCGTTCGACACGGTCCCTCACCAAAGGCTACTGAAAAAACTCCACAGTTAGGGAATTAGAGGGCAGGTCCTCTCCTGGATTGAGAACTGGTTGAAGACCAGGAAACAGAGAGTGGGTGTCAATGGGCAATTTTCACAATGGAGAGAGGTGTAAAGCGGTGTCCCCCAAATACTTTTGGGGTTGCTTATCCTACAGCCTCTTCTGATGGAGCCAGTTTCAGCCCACCACATATCAATGATGTCAACTTCTTCTGCTAACAAAACGTATTTCTAAGGTTAGTTTGAATTCTCACCAGATCTGTTTTCATTTGTTTTTTTTTAAACAGGACAAGCAGCTCTTTACTTGTTTAATAGCGATGCTCATCAGCTGTTTGAAATAAAAGCCTTTCATGAAGAATACCGGTCATGGTTTATAGGTCAAGCTGTTCAGCACGGTGAGTAGAATAGCATGTCCTTTTTCCACTTCTACCTGTAACTGATATGCAAGCACTTTTTCCTTGTAACTTGACATATAGATGCATTTCAGAGTGCACTTTAGTGTGTCCTTTCTTTGTGCAAAATGGATGTCATAAAAGAGGAAGTTCTGTGCCTTATTCTAAGGTGCAACAACATTGTGCAACAGTCTTTCCAGGTTTGTTGGTACCCGCTGCAATAATGCAGTACACAAAATAAATATTGCTGGTTAATAAAGTTTCAAGATATAGATTAAGACTGCAATCCTAACCACACTTTCCTGAGAGTAACAAAATAGGTCTGAGTAGTCCTGGTTAGGATTGTGCCCTAAAATACATTTCTTATGTTGAATACCGAGCATATGCAGTGTATATGTTTTATTCTGAAAACCCCTTTTGAAGAGGTTAAGGGGCTGAAGAGCTCAGATTTCCTTATCCACAATTTTCTGTAGCCTTGAGGGGAGGGTCCAGGAAGGAATCCCCTGTAGATACCAAGGCCCCACCTGTAATCAGTTGTTGTTGTTGTTGTTTTTTGCTTACTTACATTTTGTGGAATGTGGCTGATTAGTCTCTGGAACCTTAGCAAGCAATATATGGGTAACAATGTCTGTCTTGCAAGAAATACTTTCATTTGTTTAAAAGATTTGGTAATATCACAAGGATAGGTTGGCAATCTTACAGCAGTCCTATGCATGTCTATTCAGAATTAAGTTCCATTGACTTTAGTAAGACTTGCTTCCTGGAAAGGGTGTATAGGATTGCAATCTAAACCCTTTTCACTAAATTTCACTCCCAAATTTACCTGTGTCACAGCAGCCTCTTCTTCCTCACTTAGCTATGTGCCACTATCTTGGATCTCAGGAGATTCAAGGCAGCAGTGTCCAAACCTCATAAGATGGTCATATGTGAATTTTGTGACATCCAAGATGGTGGAACCTGGGAGAGGCAACTGGGAACATCCCATGGTGCCTCTGTGAGTGCTCCATGGCCACACAGTTTGGGAACAACTGCACTAAGCCATTATCTAAAGTGCATGGAACTGCAGGAAAGTATGTGTTGTCATGACCCTTCTTCTGTTTCCTGCTTAAGATGGACGCCTCTTCTTTGTTACTCCAATGGATCCCTTATTTCTTGTGCTGTTCTACCTCACCAGGGCTCAGAAAGAGGTAGGCAACTGAAATTTTTTAAAATAATGGTTTTTACCTAGACCAGGGTAATTGCTACTTTGAAGCTGATAAATTTATTATTTATGAAGGAAGAACGGTTTTTCAAATGCTTTGAATTGTGAGTCTCCTTTTTCAACACATGCTGTGAAGTAGGCTACAGATTATCATTGTAAGAATGGAAGGCAGAGGCTGAGAAAGTTACTTCTCTTGGACTCCTTATTATGTCTGCAGCTACACCAGGATCTGTACACATGTTCAGCAGTCTAAACTTGTACTGGTTTGAGTCTAAAGTATTTTTAGAAAAATAGTCTTATGAAATAGGAGAGATTTCCTGGCAATCCATATGCTTTTTAAAAATTGGAATAATTGAAATATTGCAGGGAGTTATTAATAAACAAGTGTTGCATCTAAATTGTGTGTTTATGGTGTGTTCAGTTACATAATCTAACCCCGTGATTGGGTTTAGTGTGTATAGTATCATGATTTGATTATAAACTATAATATTATTTGTTTAGCAGTTTCTCAAGTGCAGCCAGTGGTGTTAGCCCCACATTGCTCAGCTGTTTGTGTGAAAGCAGCCAGTACAGTTTTCGCAGTAGTGCTCACCCATAAGGTTTAACATCTGCTCATTACTTGATTCCATAAACTTATGAGCTTCTGGGTCTTTATCTTTGTATTTAATTGTTCCTTCAGTTACAGGGGGCTGTTGAGAAAGAAGTTTAGTTGTTCGAGCACAGCTTCCCTCAGAAATGGGGGAGTGCTCCTGTGATACACAGGTATCTGCATCTCTTTCTTCCAGCTCTATTTCATTCTCCTAAAGGCTAAACTTATTAGAGGAAGCAAAATTAGTTTCACTCACAGTTCCCTTTCCAAGTTGTTAGTTGCTCTAATCGAAGTTGTTTGGCAGTTTTAACAGGAGAGCCATGGCTTGAGGGAGTTCTCACTCTCTTCTTCTTTTTTCCCATGGTTTTAATCCAGATCAATCCTCCAAAATGTTCAGTCTCAGAATATTGTTAAAAGCAGTAAAATCTAGACCAAATATCACTCATCACATCCAGCTGCTAGGCGAAGAATAAGGCCCCCGAAAGGAGATAATATTCCAAATGAAAGGAGAGCTGCATGTAGAAGCTGCTAACAGGCAGCCATTTTCCCCATCCTATCCTGTGAGAGCAACTGAATAAGTAGTAGGTTGCCTAAGACCATCTAGAAATTCATGGCTATAGTGAAGTTTGAATCCAGGATTTCTTGACTAGAAGCTCATTTAATTAATCTCCACACTAGTTCTTCTAATGGGATTCTAGTGTTGCAGTGAGTACAGTTGACTGACTGACTACTTGTGTAATGTATGAGCAATATTGGGTTATGGGACTGTCTTGTGAAACCTATTAAATTATTCCAAAAGCAACCCCTGTGGTATCTCAATTGGAACATATTATTAAGAACAATTATATACAGGTCCAGCCTTGTTATACATGGATTTTTTTATACACAGATTTGATTCAACACGAATAGCCCCTGCAAATGAGAAGGAATGTGCTGATCCCTGGAGAAGGGGAAAATGCAACCCTTTATAATCAGTTTAAAAAACTGAACAGTCCTTTAACAATAGCATCCTTAATGAGAGGGGGGGGCAGCTGGCTGACAATCCATCAATCCTTCTCTCTCCAGCGGACCCCTCCCTTCCCCCTGAGCACACTTTGCATTGGTGAAGGGAGGGGCTGAGTGAAGCGCCTTTGTAAGCTCTTGGAGGAGGACTGATTGATGGATTGTCTTCTTAATGACTCTTATCTTACATCACAAATGTCCAAAAGGCTGTTTTTAAATCATTGGAGCAAAGAAACTTTGTTTTTTAAATTGATTGGTTATAGTTCCTTCTTTGCAGTCCACATGAGTGCTTGGAAGGCAACCCACTGGAATAATGAGGCTCAACCTGTAATGCACTTTAACAGCAGAAAATTTACAAAGCAATTTACATCACAAAAGAGTGAGAAGATAATTCCCTATTCTATAGGGACTCTTGATCTAAATAGAAATGCAAGGGAGATACAAGGGAAGAGACACTGGAAAATACACTATGCTAGAATGGGGACTGCTGCTGTCCCTGGTAAATATAAGAGAACAATGGCTTTCAAAGGTGCCCCTTTGCCCGGTTAGCAGGAGAATTATGAAAGTAAAAGGTTAGCTCCACACTTCCAAGCTGCTGTCTTTGACTGTCTATCCAGCTTGTAAAAGAAAGAATACCAAAGTTGGACCAACAGTTTTGACAGCGGTTTGGTCAACTAATGCTCTTGGCAAATATTCATGCCTAAAACTTGTATATGTTTTGGAAAAGAAATATTTATTGGGATTGGCAAAGGCTGACCTTTTAAAAAACTGGTTTAAAATTTCTTAAAGTGCTCTCCTCTCCAGGCATTTTTTCCATCAAAAATAGCTTTTTTCATTTTTATTTTCTGCCCTTATCTGCAAGAGGGATCTGAAGGCCTTAGGAGTGGACCTCAACAAGTAGGAAACCCTGGCCTCTGAGCGGCCCGCTTGGAGGCAGGCTGTGCAACATGGCCTTTCCCAGTTTGAAGAGACACTTGGGCAACAGACTGAGGCAAAGAGGCAAAGAAGGAAGGCCCATAGCCAGGGAGACAGACCAGGGACAGACTGCACTTGCTCCCAGCGTGGAAGGGATTGTCACTCCCGAATCGGCCTTTTCAGCCACACTAGACCCTGTTCCAGAACTACCATTCAGAGCGCGATACCATAGTCTTTCAAGACTGAAGGTTGCCAACAACTATTTTGGTGTAACTAGTAAGCTGTCCAGTTTGGGGTTAAATTTTAAAATGTTTCTGTTTACAATCTTTTTATGTAACTTTGAACACCTCAGTGTTTAATTTCTTTTTTGTTCCCAGCAGGGGAAGTTTCAGCCACTAGATCAAATTTTGGTAGATGAAGAATTTTCTTCCTGCCCAATGTTGCTGCAGTGCACAAAGATTTCTCAGTCTATTCATCACATAGTGGACAAGAAAGGTACAAGATCGGAGACATAAATTTAGCAATTTGTTCAGGCATGCAAACTTGGGGCAGCTGCTTCTGTTAGGCTTATAATAGTTTGCCTGAGGCACTGTTCATGAGGTGCTGATGCATGCTTTTTTGTTTAAACCAAAAGTAAATTTCTAGCCTCAAGGCTACTTGGAAACACAACTGCAAACTTGTTCTTGGGTTGATTTGGTTGATATTCCCCATGTGGTATCACTATTGTGGCATGTGTTGATGAGCTTCCTTGCTGGACCATGTGGTTGTTTCTGTGACTCAACTCTTTTTATGAAGTCTTTCCCAACCTTTCTAGAATTTTCTTCTGTTTATTCTCTTGATTTTCTGCTGTTGTGTGCTTTCCACCAGCGGTTAGGCTGCTGTCTGGTTGCCTACATTGAGTGAGAATTTCCTGCAGGCAACCAGGTGAGGCATTTTGTCTCCTTCTCCTGTCTATCAAGACTTCCTGTAGCCTCCTGAGAACAGCCCCCATCTCCCATGTGCTTTCTTACATGCTGTGTCTGTAGGAAACCACTTCTGTAACATTTTCTTTCATGTTGGCATCTTGCAACATGAAGCCTTTCCGGCTATTCAAAAACTATGTTTTCAAGTGAAGAAAAATCTAGAATAACCTCTGTGGCCCACATGGAGTCATAGAGAGTTCATTTGAGAGTGGTTGATGAAGGCACATGCATGGCATCCACATTTTCACAATATTCTCTGACATTGTGAATCCATTTGTCTTGGCACTAACTTTATGCAGATACTGAATTAGATTCTCTACTGTAGTGCTTAATTTTAATACCCTGCAATTGCAAACCAAATACAGTATAGTTTCTTCTCTTTTTTTTCTTTTATCCCAGAAATAAGTGGTAGGAGTTTTTATAAATATAGTGAGGAGAAAACGCTGAAATGGCTGAAGAAGAAGGTATTTTTCTCTTGTGTTTGCCCTTAAATGCAAAGGCACATCTTTCAGTTGTGCCAGGTGTTGAATATGTTATATGTTGTTGAACTGAAAAGCAAGGATTCATAGCTGAAATGGAAAAATATAAGAATGCTAAGGAAGTAGATTTCTAGGGAACATTCTTCTCCTATGATTGCTAGTTGATGTAACAGATACACAAAACATCATAGATAATTTTATTGCAATGTTAGTAATTAGTTAGTAACTGTGAGCTGTGACTCCCCGGAGAGCCACGGACACTAGCCTAGGGAACTGCAGAGTCCTCACAAAAACCTATCACCCTATACAGTGTATAGGATTGTAGCCTGAATGGGGAACCATGGCCACAAAGCAGGGGCAGAGGGGCGAATGCACTTATACACCATACAGGATTTCCTATTACTGTCTGAAGTTGTTCCCTGCTAACTGCTATAGTTGGGCCAGTCCCATTCCTGGTCTCCTGGTGTGTTCACTGTAGTAAGGTAGTGATGTTCTTATCTGACCAAAACTGGTGGTGAATTTGCATGCATGTACAGCAACAGAGATATAATCCCTTCTGTTTTGTGACTCTTCTCAGATTGACCAGACTGTAAAAGTACTAAAAGACCATGATGTATGTGTGGGAGAAAAAGTGCAATCTGCTACGTTTATCAGCGGTGAGAGGCTTAACAGTTCCTCAGAAGGTAGGAGAATTCAATGAAGTTCAAAGGAAACATGCAGGATAAAATCTGAAACATGGGCTTAATGTGTATTGGATTTGTGTAAATCTTGATTTGTTCAAATACAGGTTGAGCCTCATTCCCCTGGATTCCAGGCACTCATGTGGATGGCAAAAAACACACTATAGCAAATCAATTTTAAAAACAAAGTTTTTTTTGCTCCAGTGATTTAAAAACAACCTTGCTGACCTTTGTGATGTAAGATAAGAGTAATTAAGAAGACCATCAATTAATCAGTCATCCTCCAAGCACTTAGAAAGGCACTTCACTCAGCCCCTCCCTTCACCAATGCAACGTGATCACCTTTCTTTCACTGCTCAGGGGGAAGGGAGGGGTCTGCTGGAGAGAGAAGGATTGATGGATTGTCAGCCACCTGCCCTCTCTCTAACTATTGTAAAGGACTGTTTTCCTTTAATTTAAAGGGCCCTTCTCATCCTGTTGAGATAAAAAAATCTCTACAACAGTAAGAAAAGCCTTTTAAAGGGGTGCGTTTTCCCCCTTCTCCAGGGATCAGCATATTCCTTCTCATTTGCAGTGGCCATTCTTGTTGAGTCAAATCCTTGTATAAAAAATATGTGTATAACAAGGTTGGACCTGTATTGTGCTAAAAATTTAATAGTGATCTGTTTGTTGTAGCTGCTTCTGGACCTTGGTATGCATTGGTTCCAAGGGGGTGTCCCAGTGGTGGTCAGAAAAGTACAAGTCCTGCTTTCCATCTCTTAATGTGGGACAGAGGCATTATTATCAATTATTTGATTTTTTAAATAATTAAAATAAAAGTTGTAAATAACTTTAAACTTTTTTATTCAGAAGCAGTATGAAACTATATTAATAATAATTTTTAATTCAAAACTCTGCCTCAGTGAAGACTTGGGAAGTGTCAACAAATGAATGGCACTTCCTCAGCTATATCAAGAACATGTTGTTGTCTCCATGAGAGGAGGAGGATGGAATCCAAAATCCACCCTACTCCTCTGTTTTAGACCATAATACTTTCACTCTGATTGTTTTTCACAATCAACTGTAGAAGCTTCTCATTCAGAGAGAGATGATGGCTTACTTGGGATAGCATTTATTTGGAGGACGCTGCTAAATTAGAAGTATGTAGTAATGTGTTTATTTATTTGTCAGAGGACTATATCCGCTATGCCCATGGTTTAATATCGGAATATATTCCTGAAGAGCTGAGTGTGGTGCTGGCTAAATATTTACGGTAAGTACTTACATACTGACTTGGTGTTGTTATAGGTGCAGTGACTGATAGTGCTTTTTCATGCCTTAACTATTTTTAGCTTTTTATACCTTGGGGGCATGCATCTCCAAATCCACTTGCAAAGAAGTGGCAGAGGTGAAGAAGGAGGGGGGAGGCCACCCCTGGCTGATTGACAGCGGTGGTGCAACCCAGCACATCAAAACCAGGGACAACTTCTTCACATCCCTTGAGCCTGCAGCACTGCAACACTTGAACTTAGCTGAGGGTGTTTGTGCAGCTGTGGAGGGCAAAGGGCCAGGGAAACTGCCATGTTTGGACACTCCCCTGACCCAGGTGTTGTATGTACCCTTGCTCAAGTACAATTTGCTGAGTGTGACCTCCTTAAAGGAAGCTGGGTGTGAGGTAACATTTAAGGAGGGGAAATGCCTGATAATGAGGGGAGGGGTGACACTCAGGGAGTGTTGCGCAATATCCTCTTTGAGCTAAGTACTCAGGCTGAAAAAGGGAATTTGCACACTGTGTATGACGATCGGAAACCTCATGACCAGTGCATTCACGAATTTCATTATAAGACGGGTCATTTTCACACTCATTTTCATTATAAGACGAGTGTTTTCACACTCTTAAAATGGCAGTGCAGCTTCCTCAGGGAGTAAAAGTAAAGCCATGTAACCAGTACTTGGATTGCCCTGCTCACAAGGCAATTAAGTGTAAGACAAGCAGAGTGAAAGGGAAAGCTCCACCCCTTTTCAGTTCATTCATATGGATTTAATCAGCCCCAGGCAGCCCTCACTGGGAGGGGCCAAATACCTGCTAAATATAGTGAATGATTATCGAGGTTTCGGTTCACATACTTGTTAAAATCCAAAGACCAAACCTTTAAGGAAGTCTCCTAGTGGCTTGCTTTTATAGAAAGATGGTTTGGGCACAAGGTAAAACAGATCCAGACTGACAATGGGACGGAATTTACATGTAAGAGGTTCAAAGACTTCCTAAAGCAGTCTGGAATTGAGCACCTCTGTCTGCTCCTTTTTTGCACACAATGGGTTAATTGAAAAACATGGAGGTGTGCTTATGCAGATGGTGGACACTATGCTCAAGGACAGCACACTGGTTTTTGGGGAGAAAGTGTCCTGTGTGCAACCTACACTTTGAATTGTTTGTGGCATTCTGGCATAAGGGCAATTCTCTATGAAATTGAATTTGGTTCCTCCCCATTTGGTTCACATGAGCCCTTTTGGGGGGGGGGTACTCTGTTGGCTGCTATTGTAAGATAAAAGGCACAATCATAGCTAGGTTTACTCAGAAGTAAGTCCTATTGTGTTCAATGAGACTTACTCCCAGGAAAGTGGGGTTAGGATTCTAGCCAAACAGTCTCTAGGTCTCAGTTTGCATCAGTTTGCAATTAGCAGATACACACAAAACAAAGTCTTCCCCTCCCCCAGCAAATTCATCACTTCCCCCCCTTCCAAAACCCTTCCAAAACTCCAATCACTTCCCTCCCTTCCAAAACCCTTCCAAAACTTTCCAAAACCCTTCAGGTGTGCTGCTAACAAACTCAGGGTACAATCCTAACCAGATCTACTCAGAAGTAAGTCCTATTTTGTTCAATGGGGCTTACTCTCAGGTAAGTGTGGTTAGGATTGCAGCCTCAGAGTGCTGGCAGCTCTGCTGAAGATTTGACTTCTCTTTTTTTTTTTTGTTTCTCATGTATAATTAAAACACCTTCATCCCCTTTTTGGGGGTAACTGAGGTGAGGTGTTATAATGGGGAGTCGTGGCCAATGGCTACAAGGATCAGGGGAGCCTCGACCTGGAAAAGTTTGAGAACCACTGCCCTACTCTGATTCAAATGTGGGTTGTTGTGGTGGAGTTTCTTGGTGTGCTGCTGGTTTGTGTATTGACTTGGACTGCCTTATCCTGACTGACCTGCTGTATCCCTGACTTCTGGACCGTTTGTCTGCCTGCTCCTTTACCAATACCTGCTTCTGCAACAAACAAGCCTGTGTCTGCTCCTTGGGCTCTGTTTGGGATCACCTGCTTCCTGTGCTATTTCCTTACGCCCCCTTGCCACTCTGCTATCGGGAAAGCAAGGGCTATCCTCCCCGCTGCCCTGACAGTGTGTTTTGTTTTTCTCAGTATTTGTTAGCCAGCTTGAAAATGTTGTCTCAAAAATGTATATCCCAGCTTTGAATTTTGAAAGAGAGAGGAAACATTGTAGCAGAAAAGTGAGATATAAGTATCTGACATAAATGAGGCAAATATTGATGAATGTTTTTCAGTCAAATAGTTCCTGAGTTTGATTGTCTCAACCTTTTACCTTCTAGACTTCCACAAGTTATAAGTCCCCCAGCAGAAGCAGCACCAAAGGTAAGACGCCATCGGGGAATGCATAGGTGGCTGCTCATTCATTTGGTGTTAAAGGAACAATGCTGTAGCAGAGAAATCATCAGCAGAGAGAGTTCAGTTTTGAAGTAGTTATTAGTTTACCACAAATGAAGTTGACTTTTTTCCCAGTTGAAATCACAAAGCAATACAGCTTTTCAAAATATTGAAGCAAAACGTGCCATTTTTTTTAAACTTTGATTTTAAAAATTTTTCATAATGATGTCCAGCCTGATTTCATGGCTTTATTCCACGCAATTTTTTTAGGCACATATGAGAGAGGCTATGGGATTTCTAAAGCTCACATTTCAGGTCACAATAAACAATTAAGGGCCTGATCCCATTGCTGGGCAGCACCAGTCTTCTGCACAATGGCCTGTCAAAGGCCACTGCAAATGTGCTGTCAGGCATGTCATGGTGGCCAGGAGAGGAAAGGCAGCAGCAGGGAGGACAGTGCCAGTTGGCACTGGGCCTTTGCACCAGTGGACAACTGCTGGGAGCCACCACTGGTAAGTTTCTCTCTTACCAGTGGTGGGGAGGCGTTCCTGAGTCAAGGGAAGGTGGTGGGTAAGGGGCATTTCTGGGTGGGGGAGGGCAGCCCAATGACAGTTCAAGCCCAGGAGGGGGCGCATCCTACGCCCCTTCCAGGGCCACAGAGCTCTACATGGGTCTCCTAGGTTCTGCACTAGCTAAATAGCTGGCACAGATCCAAGTAGGCCCATAGGGGCTGCTGGGACCCAACACAGGGTAAGGGAAACAACGTTTCTTCTAGGAGACCTCCAGCTGACTCCTTTGGCCCCATGGGATACGGTGGTGCCATTTCAGCACCACTGAACCACAGCACAGGCAGCCTGCATCGGATTGGGCTTTAGGTATACTGCAGAAATTGGGAAGGAGTGAAACAGGATAATCAAGGGGGGGTTGAAAATACATCTTTTGCTTTTGTTTCTCATACATTTGGCAGAGAGACGGACAGTGCAGTGCAACTAGTAGTTTGCTGAGTTTAGGAAACTAGCTTGGGTAACCTAGGAAGTAAAAGTTGCATGAAGCACTAGATGATGTGACTAACTCACGTTGGCTTCAAATACCAACCTGGGGGTGCAGTTGGTGTGTCCAATTCCCTGAGTGTGGCTCTGTGGAGCTGCCTCAGCAACTCGTTGTTGTTATAATCTTTGCCCAGGGCTCTGGTGTTACCAGAGGAGAGCAATAGTCAACTTGCCTGACCTGCCACCAAACCAATGGAAGCAACATCTTCTCCAGAAGTCTAGATGTTGTTAAGCAAATGACCTTACTCTGGTGAGAGAGGTGCACTTATCTTATACCTTTGGAAGATTCTGCAGTTTACAAGGACCACACTGAATTCTTCACTTTCATCCTTGCACTGTCTACTTTCTGATTTCATAACCGCTTTCCATTTCTCACCTCTTCCTTCCAACAGCTACTTTAATGCCTGGATACAAGCCTTTTGGTGTCCTTGATAGTTACACCATTTGTTAATGAGGATTAGACTAGATCAGGGGTGTCAACCATAAGGCCCAGGGGCCAGATATGGCCCGCAGAAGCTTTTTATCAGGCCCTCAGGCTGTCAGCTGCTGAGCAGTGCTGAGGTGATGCTGCTGAAAGGGCAGCCCACATGAAAATTGGGCTCTCCCATATCTTGAAATATGATCAGAATTTCCATATTTTCTCTTCTGTCATTTGCAGCTAATGAGTTCCTAAGTGAGAAAAAGCACTTATTTTTGTTTATGCCATTATTTAATGACATCGCTTCCTGCTTAATGACATCACTTCTGTCCCTCAGCAGGCATCATGAATACTGTTTGGCCCTTTGCATGAAACACGTTTGACACCCCTGGACTAGATGATCAAAGCTTAGCACATCAGTGCAAGTAATGTGGTCACAGTTAGACTATCCTCATGTCTTCCTTCACCTTGTTACAAAGGGGCAACCTTGAAAGACAGGGAACTGTATTTTCAACTGTAGTGAACAGCTATCCCACAGTAAAAAGAGCACTTTGTACTCTTTTACTCTCCCATGCTTTCTGGCATAAACCATTTCCTTCGTTCTTTTTGAATGATTTATGTTACTGTCCAGCACTGAGCCAAAATGCCCCCCTTGATTTCACTGCCCCATTTTTAGGGGCCAACACAGGGCAATTCAATAATTGCTGGAGGGGAGGGGAGAATTACCATGGCAATGGTGGTTTTCCCAATAGCTGCCAACTAGTTCCAAGGAGAACTTTCAGCACAGTCCTTCTGGCACTGGGACATGTGAGCCACCCAGCCAGACATGGCTGCCACATGAATGTATAGGAATGGTTGAGTGTGAGATTCTTTTCTTTCAAGGTAATGTTGCCCCATCGTTTATAACTGCCTGTTTTGTACTACAAATACATTTTTGTAATTTTTTTCATACACATAATGGGACTGGTTACAAACCAAATATAAGTACTGTAAATAAATTGCCAAGTTCACGGAAGTGTTTTAGTAGCATGTATCTGGAAATGTGAACTCCTTGATTTTCAAGGTTCTCCAGAACAGGTACTGCTAGATAACATACAGTGTTCCTCTGAATTTGTAAGATTAGAAGAATAAATTCCAAATGGTTTAGTAGAAACAAGACTTATTCATAGAGCTTCTGTTAAGCTTCCTCCTGAATCTTGCTATATGGTGCTCAAAATGATACTGTTAAATGTAACCAAAGGCAGAGTTCAGAAGGCCAATGACATTAGCCAAGGGGTCTTGGGAGACCCCTCTTCTCTCTCTTGGGAGTATATGTCAGCCAGTCAGGTTTATTTGTTGAAAACCACTGGCCGTTACAAATTATTCATGAAAACAAACACAGAATTTTAGGATTTTACAGATTAAAGCAAGATAATTCCTAGCATAAGTATATGGATAGTTCAACATACAGGTGGCTCCTTGGTATCCATGAGGGATCTGTTCTTGGACCCCACATGGATATCAAAAAGCACAGATAACCAAATCCGTTGTTTTGGCGCCTTTAAACTCTGTGAAAGCAACCTCTGGCCCTCCAGAATCGCCTCTGGGGGGCTTTCTGAAGCCCAGAGGCAAAAAAAGTCACTTATGGTTCTTGAAGGAAACTGGAAGTGACATTTTAATGTGTTTTAAAGCATTCTGAGGCCTGGGGAGGGCTTCCCTGGGCTTCAGAATGCCTTGAAAGGCATTAAAACATCACTTCCGTTTTCCTGGGGGGAAACTGGAAATAGCTTTTTTTTTTTTTTGCTTCCAGACTTCATTCGGAAGTCCGCAGAGAATGCAGAAGGACATGGGAAACCTCTGTGGGCTTCAGAAAGGATTCAGGTTGAGCCAGATCCATGGATATAAAAGATTCAACCTGTATAGACAAAGGGAGCTCCTATTATACAAATCAAATGATGTCTTGGGCTTACAGTGATCACATAATGTAGAAACTGCAATCTCCTGCATAAACGTAGGTTTAATTTTCTCTTCTGCAGAATTTTCTCCTCCTACTCCTTACATATGACCCTGTGTTGATCTGATAATAGCACAATCACTTTTTTCATATTGTTTGAGAAAGTATTGATGTTGTTAACATTGTGCAAGCTAAGAAGAAGCAGTGAGAAAAATCAGGGCCAAAGCCTTTGTATATGAACAACAGAAATTGTGTTGAGAGTCATGTAAAGATCTGACGGTAGGAAGCAGTACAGCAAGAAACAGAGGAGACATTACAAAATGTCTTAGAGCCCAGTCCTAGGCATGTCTACTCAGAAGTAAGTCCCATTATAGTCAGCGGGGCTTACTTACAGGAAAGTGAGGATAGGATTGCAGCCTTAGGGCACAACCCTAACCCCTTATGTCAGTGCTTTCCAGCACTGACCTAAGGGCAATGCAGCTCTGAGACAGTGGCATCACTAGGATTTGTGTCACCCGGTGCGGGAGGCCTGCGCGTCACCCCTTGCAGTGGGCGGGGCAACACCCCAGGTGGTCGGTGTGGTGATGTACAATCGCCCCAACCCCACTGCTTTTTTGGCTGTACCTTTTGATAGAACACAGATCTTTCAATGTGGTTTGTTTCATTGCATTCTGCATGAAATTACGCATTGATTGATATATAACATAATGGTATTATTCCTACAGACTCTGATTTTAGTGATTTTTGGAAACTTGTAGGGTCACACACACTCTCTCACCTGTGTCAACTTACTAACACCTTATTGCAGCAATTCTCATGCTTTTAGCACCTGGACCCACTTTTTAGAATGACAATCAGTCCAGGACCCATTGGAAGTGATGTCATGGCCAGAAGTGACATCATCAAGCAAATTAAAATAAATAATTATAAATAGTTAAATTAAAATGAAAGAAATAATTAAATAAGGGGGAGCCAGTCCTGTTCCACCAAGTGAGTTTTCTCTGTAGCCTGCCTGGAATAACACCCCCCCCCCTAAAAAAGAATCAGTGAGATTTCCAGCCCTCCCCAGAGCCCAGTTTAAAGTCCTTCTGTTTCAAGCACATCAATACAAAGACCCATCTGGCATTACAAGTCTGAGAGCCCAATCCTATGCCTGTCTACTCAGAAGTAAGTCCCATTAGAGTCAATGGGGCTTACTTCCAGGAAAGTGTGGGTAGGATTGGGCTGTGAGGGAAACTGCAAGTGCAAAATAGAAAACATTCCCCTTATCAGTTCAAGCCTCTTTGTTGGTCCTTTCTAGTGGGGCGGAGGCTGCCTTCTGGGGCTTTTGTTGCACTCCAGTCCCATCAGATCGGGATCATTCTGGTGTCCTCTCATTCCCCTTTGCCTGGCCTGACCACCAGCCAAGGCACGTCTGCCTACTCGCAAGTAAATGCGACCGTGAGGCTGCTTCGCTTCCCATAGGGCTCCATACACTCAGAGCTGGGGGGGAGGGACCTCCTCCTGTTTTTGGGGGTTGCATTCAATGGATCAGGACCATTCTGAGTTAGAGTCCTCTCAGCCTGCCCTTTTTTGACGGAGCAAGGCAAGGTTGCCTACTCACGAGTAAACGCAGCCATGTGGCTTTCCCTTCCCATAGTGCTTAATACACTCGCAGCTGGGAGGGGGAACCTCCTGTTTTTCAGGGGCTGCACTCATTGGATCAGGACCATTCTGATGTCCTTGGAGTCCCTTCAGCCTGCCCTTTCCGATGGACTAAGGCAAGTGCGCCTACTCGCGAGTAAATGTGGCCACATGGTTTCACTTGCTTTCCATAGGGCTGAATAGGGACCTCCTTCTCGGGTGTTTTTGGGGGGCTGCATTTACTGGATTGGGACCATTCAGGTGTTGTTGGATTCCTCTCAGCCTGCCCCTGCCCATGCACTAAAGCATGTTTGCCTACTCGCCAGTAAACGCGCGATACGGCACACTTTCACTTTCCATAGGGCTCCATGCATTTTTTCCTTCCAGTTTTTTGGCCTTAACTTTTGAAGGAAAGGAGCTATCTCAACGAAGTTTTTTTGCATTGTGTTCTGCTGGCCATTGTGCATCCAACAGTGTATGGCACAACGCGATTTTAGCGCGTCACCCCCCCCGGCGCATCACCCAGTGTGGCCTGCACCCCCTAGCGACGCTACTGCTCTGAGGTAAGGGAATAAACATTCCCTTACTTTGAGGAGGCCTCCCTGAGTGCCACCCAACTGCGAGATGCAGCACAGATCCCATTGGCACCGCTATGCCAGTGCTGGAAGGCACTGACATAAGGGGTTAGGATTGCGCCCTTATTTGCATAGATTATACAATATTGCCCATTTGGAGCTCCAGTCACAGTTGCCTTCAGAGGAAATATATTATGTGCGAGTGGTTTTAGTTACTTTTTGCAGGAACACATGTATAAAAAAAAATACTTGTGCATTATGTATAAATACACAGTTTTGGACTGACTGCTTTTACACAGTTCTGTACAGGTGGGCCCCACTATCTGCAGATCTGCTTATCGCCCCCTGAGCCCATTCCCTTTGTTTATGTTAACAGGAAGCAGATTAACTATTAGAAACTTAAACAAAGATAATGGACTGGGGGGGCACAGAGATAGGGGTTCTCCTTATCTTTGGTTTCTGATATCCTTTGGGGAGCCAATAACACAGCCCCTGCTGATACCAGGCCCTGCCTGTAATTACCTTGTTCACACAAAGATGCTCCTTTGGGCATCTTCATCATTTGTCTCTACATTACTCCATTAGTTTGAGACTGTTTGTTTTGACTTTGAAGATAAGTATATGCAATATACAGGACAGATACTATACAGTAATAATGCAGTTGTGCAGTAATACTGTAGTTATGATTTATAGAGCAAATCGTCATTCTAACATTGCAGAAAAGGAAGTTGGCTGATGCACCTGTGGAAGCAGAGGAAGATTACACCAAGTTTAACACCTGTGATCTGAAAAACAAAAAGGTACATGGTGTTTTCCTCTTCCTCCTCCCCCATTTCAACTACAGTGTGTCATTTTGACCTGTAACAGTTACGTTAAAGTGTGATTTCTTCTTACCATGTAATAAGAGCAAATGAAAGTTAGAAAAGTTAGAATTTGCACAAGTCAGTCGCACACAAGATTCTGGCCAATTGTTTATTTATGTGCTTGGTATAAATATAAAGGTTTGGAGTTACTGCTTTTACACATTCCTGTAATTATTTTATTCAATAAAAACTAGTTGGAATGTACAGCTTCTTTGGTCATGATCACTTCTGTCTCCCAATGAAATATTATTGGGCAAAAGAAGTGTGTATATTTTAACATTTTCACAATATATCCTCAAAACACTAAATAGCATAATTTGCATGCATGATTCTTTATACAGAGTGCAAAACCTGATCTCTGTCACAGAGACCTTGCATCTTCTTTTTTCATAAATGTTATTGTTTGATGTACATATCCCACCCATATAAATTGTAATTTCTTAAGTTAGCCAGATTTTTCTGTGTAATGTGCATGGTTACAGTTATTCTCCTAGATAAAATGTGCAGTGTGTGAGGGAGTATATAAGAGCTGAAGGTTATGGACAGTGTGTGTTTGATAAGTATGTAATTTAGCATTAATACTATACTTTTTTCCTTTTTCTTTTTTAGGCTAAAAATAAGATGTCAGCTTCTCAAAAAGCTCTAGCAAAAGTCGACAAGAGTGGAATGAAAGCAATTTCTTCTTTCTTTAGCTCAAAAACAAAAGCATCAAAATGAACTGTGTACTGTCAAACCTCAGCTTTTTTTTCTCATCTTTTTTGCCTGTTCCTATTTCCTGATTTTTTTTTTGTTAAAATTAAAGCCACAGAAGTTGATATATTCTCATGTGAACCTTATTGCTGTGAAACTTTGTATTGTATAAAGCAAGGTCTGAGCAATGTCTTGATTGTCCCCACTGGAAAAACTGGTTGTGGTGATTCACCAATCCAACCATGATACTTGCTTAATTAAAATGTGGAGCTTAGTAACAAAGCTTAAGTCATGCAATAAACTCATTTCTGAAATGGCTTTTCATTGTGCGTGTCTTGTTTTGTTGGTGGTGGGAGGAGGGCAGCACAACCTGCTACCTCCATGTACTGAATTCGAATTTCTGTTGACTTTGAAACATCAGTACCTGAAGAATGGTGACATGATATGTAACCAAATGTATTTGCCGTCTCTGTGTATCTTGAGTGATGTTTTCATTAGGAACTTCAGAGATGTTTTTCATGAAATCGGGAAAGTTTAAGGGGTATCATTTCAAACAAAGACTGCACATTTTAAGTACATTGTTATTGTATTAGCCCTGAAAATGAAAGATGATGTACACATTTGCAGGTTACACAGAGTTCTTCATCAGACAGAGCAGAGAGTAGCTCTCAGCGAAGGGTGCATCAAAATAAATAGCTTTTTTAGGTAGTACATGGTAACAAACCCTACTGTTGTTCAAAAATGTAGTGTGTAATGTAATATGTTGATAGCTGTTATGGACTGTTTGTAATAAAATAAGAATAAAAGCATTACAGTACCCTGTAATCCTCCTCTGTGGTGTGTGTGTGTGTGTGTGTGTGTGTGTGATTTTAAATGCTAACTTATCAATCTGCATGCTGATTTCTGGATTGGAAATTTTCTCAAAAATATGAAAGACCTGTCACTTTTAGCAATAACCAAAGCCAATAAAATTGCTCTTTGAATGACTGCTATGTAAGACTTAAAAATGTGTACAGTATTTTGTCATTTGACAAATAATTGGGTAATAACAACAGGTGCGGTTCTTTTTCCCCCCTCTCATTAGATATCGGTCCGTCACCCGAGGAAGAGATGAAGGGGATAAAATGACATTTGGATGCTTTATTTTAACATGGAACATTCCCAAAACCATTTTAAAGATATTTAAATTGTACTATAAGGATCCAGACAAGACTGGCTGGAAAAGCTGGGAAATGAAGCTACCTACTCCTTCACGTATGTGGCAGGGATCTCTTGCTTTTAAAATGCTACCCAGTGGTTCCCAAGCTTTTCAGAAGCCGCTTCCTGATCTATAAATCCCAAGTAGTATGGCTATAATGGTGATTGGGTAGCAGGGTCCCCCCTCATAGCAACATGTCTAACGCTTGACGCACAAAGCCTAATCTGCTCTGTCAGTTTCACAAACCACCAAAAATTGGGTCATGACCCACTGATGGGTCCGAGACCCATAGTTTGGGTATTGCTGTGCTAGACTTTGGTCTGCTGGCCTCCTTCTTTATCTTCTGGGCAATTCGGGCTTGCTGTACCTTGCCTAGCTCCCACTGCCTGCTTATATCAAATCGTAATCTGCCTGATGTTTACAAAGCTTTTGGGGCATATGCATATAGTGTTGTTGTTTTTTTAATTAAAGAAAACGAGCCCAGTTCTTGTGGTTGTATGTGAGGAAAAATCATTGTATATGTATCTGAAGGACTGCCAACTTCCATATGAGCTTGCCAAGGTGCCACTGCTTGTGGGCCTCTGGTTATGGATATGTTCCCTAGAAACACTCAAACTGCTTCCTACTTTTCCAGTTTTTTTGGCACCAAGTGAGTCAGCTTTATTCTCCTCTTTTGATGGGTAATCTTTTATTCCTACTCTTTCTCTGTTTTTACTGCTATTTATGTTGCTTTGGCAGTTTTTTAAGATGTTGTTTTCATATTGTTGCATTTTAGATGCCTTAGCTGCCCTGGAAGGTGCTGTTGAATAGTGGAACAGAATTGTTTTTAAAAAAAAATTCTAAGTCTGCCCGCCCCCTGCTTCTTTCACTCTGGCAGAGCCTCCCTGGCTGCCAGTATTGGGGCAGGTTACATGTGGTGATTGGCTCCTTGGACATCACAGCGATGACACAGATGTCACACTGATGATGTACCAACCTTAGTGCAATGACACATGAATGTCAAGCCTATGTTGATTTCAGAATGCCTCTCTATGGGTAATGTATGTGTTGGTGTTTCCATGAATGCTGGTGATGTTACTGGGAGGGCTAGCATTGCTTTGCCGGGACAATCTTGGCATATGGCCTTTCCTGCACTGGAATCGGTATTCCTTTGGACGTAGTGTTGCCAGGATAGGCTTAGGATGTGATGAACATCATTCTGGTGTCCATGTGCTGTCGGTGTGGCATCCAAATAGGATTGGACCCTTAGACTAGTACATACATTACGTTATACCATTCAATTTTCTAAATAAATATGCTCCCATCATACTGTAGAGGGTAGGCCCCTCTAACAACTCTCAGACTATAGAAGCAAATGTAAAAAATTCTTCTTAAGATCATGTTTGCCTTTTTAACGGCTAAAGATTAAGAGCCAAACTAGTTCCCGTTTTTCCTGTTTTTGGGTATAAACGGTGAGTACAGACTCCCCATCTGGATTGGGACCATAGTGGGGGGAAAAGCTCATTACCCCCTTCCCCCATGTGGTGTTCTCAAACCAGATTAGAGTTCTCTGCACCTTTAAAAAAAAAAAATGCCAGGGCCAATGACATGATTGAAGTTGCATTTAGTTTGGTCTTGAATCCCTAACTGTGAATTCTGAACAAATGGAGAAGTACTTCCAGATGTGGGAGTTTGGATATGCAGTTCGGAGCTCCCATCCCTGTGAGGAATAACTGAATCAGACATGTCCAACTATTTGCTGGCATAAGAACATAAGAACAGCCCCACTGGATCAGGCCATAGGCCCATCTAGTCCAGCTTCCTGTATCTCACAGCGGCCCACCAAATGCCTCAGGGAGCACACCAGATAACAAGAGACCTCATCCTAGTGCCCTCCGGTGTGCTCCCTGGGGCATTTGGTGGGCCGCTGTGAGATACAGGAAGCTGGACTGGGCATATGTCATGGAAAATAAATATTTGACTTTCAGAATGAATGTTCTTCAATAAGCAGCAATAAGCTTTGGGGCAAAAGGTCTATCTAAGATGCCACACCTTCAAAAGTGATTATTCCACAAAGTCTGAAAAATGTGGTATGTACTGTACTGTTAGAGCTATGTGTGTTACAGAGAGTAAAATATTCAAAGCTTTTGCTGGAGTAGCTTCTATAGAACTATGCAAGTTTCCAAGAAAAGATAGAGTTCTTAAACAGGCATATTCTTATACCAATATTCAGTCTAGTAAAAATTGTTGTCTTAATCTGGAAAGTAACACTAACCCTGAGGGCCAAACCACATGTTATGTTAAACATGTGGCTTGGCCTTGTATGTGTGTTGTTTGTAACTTCAATAACAACCATGGGAAGGGAAAGGACGGACAATCTTTGTCTCCGCCACAATCATGAACTGGATTGGGTTCTTTCCCCATCAGCCTGCACAGAGACATCACTTGGGTGGAGCCTGAGGAACACATGCCTGAGGGGCACATGCCCTGGGCACTGTGCCGGGGGCGGGGAGGGGAGGAGTGCATGACTGCCTCCAGCCGCCATCCAGTCACTTCCTGGTCTACAGGGCACTGATGGCTTTGACAGCTCCCAGCCTTCTTAGAAGCCAGAACATGGCGTGTGAAGCCATGCCCTCGGGGAGAACGTGAAGGTCTCCCTGAGGGTGGGGTGCTGCTGGTATTGTGCACACCATCCCTGCTTCTGTGAAGGCTCCCAGCCTACACAGAAGCAAGCATGGGGCAAGCAAAGCCAAATCCTCCAGGGAGAACCCGGGGCAGTAATGTGCCATTATTGCTCCAGGCACTGGTGCGAAACATTGTGCTCTGCCCCTGCAGTTTGTTTCCCCTGGAAGGGAATCTCTTACTGGTGTTTCCATCGGTAAACTGTGCCTTGGAGCTGTTTAATGTGCATATCAGCCATCAGTGTTTCATAAAAAGGAAAATGGTGCTAGGTTGGTTTTTCCCATCACTACTCTTGACAGCGACTGTTACCCTGCACGTGCCCCATCGCTTCTGATCTCAGAAGCTAAGCAGAGTCAGGCCTGGTTAGTACTTGGATGGGAGACCGCCTGGGAATACCGGGTGCTGTAGGCTTATACCATAGTCTTTCGAGACTGAAGGTTGCCAACCATCTCAACTCAGTGACCAGATATAAGAAAAAGCAATATTTAAATTATATTTAAAAACCCCTCTTTTTTTCTGCAATCTAGAAAAGGGAAAAAAACAATAGGAATAAATTGACTCAGTACAGACTTGTTCTTTCATTACACTGTATCAAATTTTGACTGTAGTGCAGGTAACAAGCAGAAGTTCTCAGTGCAAGTTTGTAGTGTGACTGCTAAACTTTTTTCCCTAGAACATAATGCAAATTGTTGAGGGAGGATGGCTGTTGCCAAGAGTTGTTGTTCTTGACTGGTTAGAAGGCTGTGGTTCATTTTCCTCTTGCAAACATTCTCCAGGGGGATGACAGCTTCCAGCCACTAACAGGTAACAAGGGAGAAGAAAAGAAAAGGTGTGGGAAAAACATGATTTGGGATATTCTCATTTGGTTTACAGCTCTGACCCAAACCTCTTGTTAGCTCTGCTATTGAGTAGTTCCCTTATCAAAGGACCATTCAGTTATTTCCCTGGGGGAATGAATTAAACTGATCAGAGTTCATGTCTTCCTTATGAATTCAAATTCATGTGTCTGCTTATCTTTATAATGCAGCTATACAAACGATCCAATGCTATTGGGCTATTACAGTGGTGGATCTTGCAGGCCACACTGTAATTGTGGTAACAACACCATACTGTCATGCACATCACAGCTGCTATCACAAATAGCCAAAAGCTCCATGTGCAAGCCAGAGATGGACCTGGCCTGCATCAGAGCAGATAAAGGACTGGTGGCGGGGTCTCCAGTGCTTCAGGGGAGGTTTGGAGAGAGGATGGCAGGGCTGGGAAGAGGCAAATCTCAGTGATAGCAGCACCTGCTAGATTGCTCCCTGTTTTCACAGCACAACAGGCCCCCTGCCTCTCCTTGGACTTAACCAGCAAAATAGGCCCTAGGAGACCCATGGATAGTCAGGTGGCCTGCAAAGAAGTAAGTAAAAAATATTTTTACTTACCTCTCCCAGGCTGTCTGATTTCCGCCACCACCACTATTGCAGGCAGTGTGTGCTACAGTAGTGCAGTTGCATAGTGTAAACTCTATGGAGGATAGGATTGGGCTCCAAATTACGTTTTGTGCTAGCAAGTATAATAGGTATGTTCTGCCATGCAGATTATGAGGCAGGCTAATACTGTATCATCTTCCACTCTAAAACTGGCAAAACAAACACCAGAAGAATGAGCGATGAAACCAATCCTAACCCTATTGCTTCCACATTCATCTGTTCACTTTGTGTACCAAAACGAACCTTTGGCATTGTCAGCATTCCTGGAAGTAAACAGCTCTGGACAGTCATATTTCATTACTATATCATTGCAAACTTGACTTTCTAGACCATCTGTCCATTTAAAAAAAGAAAAGAATGGGTCAGCCATGTCAATAAAGATTTACCGGTAGTTTATGTATGAAATATGCTTGACCTTACCACCCTGCTGATCGATTATGCTTTGAAATAAACTGTTCCTCACATACACATCAAGTTTTTCAAAATCTTAAAATTGAAAAATAAGCTCAAAAGGAAACAATGAAATCCAAATATAAATCTTGGATTATCTGGAATAAAAAACTACATGCTGCTGCGTGAGGATAAAAATAGCACAAATATGGACAACATGATATCCATTCTATTTTGTTGCCATGCTGTCTGCGGTTTTGCATCATCTTCTCCCTTAATTGCTGGAGTATTTTGTGTTGAGCAAAAAGGAGCACACAATTGCCAGTCAGCATAATGTGTCCTAGTTCCTCTAGAGCATGATTTTCAACATTTTTCATCTTGCAGCACACTGATAGGGTACTAAAATGGTCATGGCACACCATCAGTTTTTTGACAACTGACAAGGCACACCATGCCGTTGGTGGCGGGCTCATATCCCCCAAATGGCCCTACTAATAAATGACCCTCCCCCAAACTCCTGTAGCATATCTACAGACCATTTGTGGCACACCAGTGTGCCACAGCTCAGTGGCTAAAAATGACTGCTTTAGGGCTCTGCAAGTATGTTGCAGGAGTTTGGAGCACAGCCCTTGAAAATGACTGAAAAACTCTTCCAGGTTCAGCAGCTCTGTTTTTAGGGCCCTGATTCTGAGATCCCAACAGGTAGGATGATGACAGAACCTTCCCCCTCTTCAGAATATGAGTGGCAGCAAACTTTAAAAGATACAGGGATGGGATATGTCAAGGGAGTACTAAAAATTTTAATGCTAAGAATGTCTCCCTATCCATACCGTTGCCATCAACTTTACGAGAAGTCTTGTCAGCTTGTCCCATGATTTCATTCTCAGTGGCACAGAGGTTTTGCCTCAGAAAATATGTTGTCATTTTCCCTTTGCCTTTGACTTCTATTTCTCCTCTTTCCACTATGTCAAACATTTGGTGTTGTAGTGCTCTATGCAATGGAAGAGACAATAAATGGGGAGGTTAACCATTTCTTCACTGTCTTACCCCTATAAACCTCATAAACCCTATAAACCTATAAACCTCATAAACCAAAACAGCTACCCCTCCCAGTCTTGCCAACCCAAGCATTCCTGACATGATCAGTTTCTTGCATACTGGTGAAAGACTGCCCCTCCCCCATTCCACACTCTTTCCCTTTTGCTGTAAATTCTGGCACCTTTCATTTACCTTGACACCTTGTGCTACTAATTTGCTACTATTGATCAGGCAACCCCTTTGCTCAGCTAAAGCAATTGCTTCCTAGCCCTGAAACTGGTTCAGTTAGTTATCTGGGTGGAGTACAGATAGATTATCCCTTATCCAGACACCCAAAATCTGGGCTATTCCAAAATCCATACATTTTGTCCAAGACTTGTCTTCTGAGTGTGAGCACTAGAAGGACTTGTACTCATTCCCATACAGTGCAGGTACAGGCTGTAAGTTATATTCTTTGCTCTGTGGTTTGTAGCTATACAGACACTGTTGAAAAATGTCAAAGAGGCCAGCAGACACCCATGTGCACGTGGAAGCATTTCTCTTTAAGAAAGCATTTCTCTTTAAGGAAGCATTTCTCTTTAAATTATGCATGGAAAGGATAGAGTGGATAGAGAGATGCTCTTTACACTCTCACATAACACCAGAACCAGGGGACATCCACTAAAATTGAGTGTTTCGGAGAGTTAGGACAGACAAAAGAAAATATTTCTTTACTCGGCGTGTGGTTGGTCTGTGGAACTCCTTGCCACAGGATGTGGTGATGGCATCTGGCCTGGATGACTTTAAAAGGGGATTGGACAAGTTTCTGGGGGAAAAATCCATTACGGGTTACAAGCCATGATACGTATGTGCAACCTCCTGATTTTAGAAATGGGCTATGTCAGAATGCCAGATGCAAGGGAGGGCACCAGGATGCAGGTCTCTTGTTGTCTTGTGTGCTCCCTGAGGCATTTGGTGGGGTCACTGTGAGATACAGGAAGCTGGACTAGATGGGCCTATTGCCGGATCCAGCAGGGCTGTTCTTATGCACTTATAGTAAGCAATTTATTCCAAAATCTAGACACCTTTCCCTCCCAAGCAGTCCAGATAAGGGATAATCAACCAGTACTTACAACTAATGTAAAAAAGTGGTTAAAGATGAACCATAATTTTCCCTTGCATTGCTACTCATTAGTTACCTGAATGTTGTTGGGCTGACATGGATTTTATCTGGGACACCATGACTTTCCATCCGAGAAGCTGTATTGACAGTGTCGCCAAATAAACAGTACCTGGGCATTTTCTCTCCAACTACTCCAGCTAAAACTGGTCCGGTGTGAATCCCAATTCGAATCTGTTGATAAAGACACACTATGGAAATGAAAAAAAGATATTGTTCTTTATTGCTATCAATTGCTATCTTCCTTGCAAAAAGAAATGTCTTGATGTTCTATGCATAACTGCCATATGTTGTATTAACTAGAAATCCATTTAAAAATATCTGTAGAATAAACAGGAAATGCATTCTCTTTTATAGCAGAAACATAGGGAGGCAGTGAATTCTGTTGAATGAATGAATGAATGAATGAATGAATTGCTGACATTGCAGCAAGACTTCAAATTCACTTTTTCTTAGGGGGATAGATTTTAAACTCAAAACAAAATAGATCTTGTTTCATATGATAGCAACAGGGCTGGGTATCTCATTCTCTGAGTTATATACCTGGATGAATCCCAACAGGCGGCAGGTCAACACACAAAATGAACTGGCAAAGGAAGATAGTCCTACAGTTATCCCTTTAGAGCTTCAACTTCATACCATGTTTAGAAACTCAAATTTTAAACGCATGCAACTCAGGTTGCAATCCTAACCACACTTTCCTGAGTGTAAGCCCCATTGAACAAAATAGGACTTACTTCTGAGTAGACCTGGTTAGGATTGTGCCCTCAGTCTTGCTCATTTTAAGCTAGAAGTAAATGTGCATTAGGCTGTGGTACTGGCTAATTACTTGGCTGAAGTAGAAGGCTAGTTGACCGAAGGTCCCTTCTCGCATTAGGAAATAACAGGTGCACCTCTATATGCTGCAGACTCTTCCAATGGTCCCTGTAAACTATGAAAATCTGACTTAGCTTTTATTGCCTCTGTATATCTCATGGGGTATCTCACAGGGAGCTGCAACTTACAACAGACCATACATATAATTTAGAACAAACAACATCACTAGTATGGCTCTCACATATTGCAGGCACTAATTTCTGGAACATGATGGACCCCTGATAATTATTTCTCATTTTATAATTTTGTACACACAGCTCCATACACATGCATAAAGATGTGTGTGTTTGTAAAATGGGAGTGATGATATGCTTTAAGCCAAGTATGGTTGTTTTATAATTTAGCTCATTAATGTACCTTACATAAAAACCATAGAGTCAAAAGGAGGTGGGAATCAAGGCCATGTTATGCACAAGGACTTTATGCTGAGAAAACAACTGTGTCTTCATAATGACAGAGCATTAAGTTAAATGTGTTTTGCGAACAGGCAGCTAAAGCTCCATTCAGAAAAAATATCTCAAGTGCATGTTTTGAGCTATGTGCCCCAGTTCTAATTTAGATCTGTGCAATTCAATGCTGTGGTATTTTGTGTTTCAAAGTATTAAAATGTTAATTACCTGTATAGGCTTGTTAGTAATGGGGCTCATAACTTCTCTTGAAGCAATTCTCATCCCCAAGGCAAAATTTGCCACCCTTTCAGCATGACTGGTGACAGGTACTGGGACCCCTCCAACAACCATGTAGGCATCACCAATTGTTTCCACCTATAAGGCAAGGGGGAGACATATTCTAATCCTGGGGAAAAAAATCTAACCTTGCACAACACCAAAGACAATGCTGAGTATTCATGATATATGAAGGCTTGTTTTGCACATGACATGCTTGTTGCATGTGTGAGAAGTATATCATGTGCAAAACAAGCCTTCATGGACATAGAAATAATATGATTAACATTGATTCCAACTGAGCAATTCAGTCACTTGTAAACACAATGCTGTCTGATGGACATTAGGGGCAGTGTATTGTCCAGGAGGCAGATGACTCAGAGGCTACCTGTCTCAGATCTTTATGCTTGTCTTGTTTGACCTGTGGGTATGGTTGTCTCTATCTTGCTTCCTTCCTCTCCCTCTTCTCTCTTTCTCCTCCTGAACTTCCATCATGCAGGACCTCTCTCCATGAGCTCTGAACAGCCTCATGGATTTGAAGGTTCATCATGCCATGATTTCTCACATGTAAAGGGAATTGCATGCTGTAGGATTCCTTTTTCCAAAGTCTGGGATCAGGGCTACCAACGGATTTGAGGTGCTGTTTTATTTCTTTGAAACTTTTTTACACTCTCTATACCTGTTTGTTGTTAGCAGCAAACTAGCAGGGGTTGGGGGGGAACAATTAGAGAAAGGGTCCTCCTGTATGCGACGCTGCTTGGTTTAGACCCCTTTTTCCAACACCACTTGGTTACATTTACCATAGGATATAGTTGAAGAAAATGTCAATGGCAGGGTTGTAGTGGTGGTTTTAATTACGTATCTGAGTACTAAAGGAAGATTCTTAAACAAATGGAAGGAGTTGGTAGGTGAAAGGGGAAACTATATGTAGAGGGAGCTGGCCAAAAATGTTAGGAAACCATTCACCTAGAAAGGTTAAAGATTCCAGTATGTTATCACTATGTTATCACTATGTTATCACATCTGCAAGAGGGATCTGAAGGCCTTAGGAGTGGACCTCAACAAGTGGGAAACCCTGGCCTCTGAGCAGCCCGCTTGGAGGCAGGCTGTGCAGCATGGTCTTTCCCAGTTTGAAGAGACACTTGGCCAACAGTCTGAGGCAAAGAGGCAAAGAAGGAAGGCCCATAGCCAGGGAGACAGACCAGGGACAGACTGCACTTGCTCCCAGTGTGGAAGGGATTGTCACTCCCGAATCGGCCT
The DNA here is from genome assembly GCF_035046505.1 of Tiliqua scincoides. NCBI lineage: Eukaryota > Metazoa > Chordata > Lepidosauria > Squamata > Scincidae > Tiliqua > Tiliqua scincoides. The sequence continues at coordinate 151,918,694 of NC_089821.1, read as the reverse complement.
TTTCAGCCGCACTAGACGCTGTTCCAGAACCACCATTCAGAGCGCGATACCATAGTCTTTCGAGACTGAAGGTTGTCAACACAAATCACTATGCCATTTCATTCTCATTTTTGTTGCCATCTAAGCCAATCCTTTGGACCATGGTGATACAACTGGCTTTAAATGGTGAACATTTAAAGCAGGAAAAACTGCTGTAAATGATGGAAGTATTTACAAATAGTAGGAACACTCACCTTATAAACCCCGTGGACACTGGTTAATCGATCAAATTTGGAGTACATTGAATTAAGCATGTTTACTATTTGAATTGGCTCACAGACCGAACAGATATTTGTGAAAGTCACGACATCGCTGAAAAGTATTGTGCAGGAACTAAAATCTCCTAGAGAAAAATTAAAAAAAAAAGAAAAGTAGCCTTTTAAAAAAAGCAGTTCTTTAATCTATTTTTTTTAAAATCCATGTTTTACTATATAGTAAAAAGGCTACTTTTCTATATAAGTATAAAGTATAGGACAGCTCTTTCTAATCATCAACATGAGGGGGTGTTAATCTACTTACAAACAAAACTACTTACAAACAGATCCTTGGAGCCTAACTTGTTCAAAAACAGGGGAATGTCCGTACACTGTAACACACTCAATAAGTAGATCACACAAAAATAGGATAGAAAACACATGCACAACCCTGCTGAAATAAGTTGAACTGGCACCAGACAGGACACTTTCATAGAATCATCCATTCATATCTGAGAGGGCTCTAACAGCAGATTTCATATATCTTGTATCAGACCAGTTCCTGCTATGTCAAATTACAGTGTGAATACACAACTGGTATAAGGTACACACATGGCCCAAAACAAGATAGCAGTTTGAATTTCTGTCACATGTGAACCAGATGCAAGATGTAGATACCCAGTGAGAGATTTGAGACTCTCCACTAAGACATTTTACAAGATCAAGCAAGAGATTTTGGAATGGCCTTGAATGATGTAATTTAATTTAACGGAATTGATTGATTCTGTACAAATTCAATTAATTTCTAAATATCTGTAGTTGAGAACTGAGAAGGGAGGTTGAAATTCTTTAAGCTCTATTCTTATACAGATGTTATGGACATGTGTAGAGCCTAAATGAGAAAACGGTTTAATGGAAGTTTTGTTCTCTTTTTTAGTTAATAATGTAAGTATTCTTATCATTGATGAGTCCAACCTATCAAAACACTTAGGTGCAGCAGAATGCAAGATTGCAACTTCATGCAAATGTATGCACACTACCTTCTGTGCAACTTGCACACAGAAGACTTGGGAGGAAGCCAGAATTTAATGGGACTTACCTCCAAATAAATATGCATAAAAATCAAGCTGCACAACAGTTCCAGCTAAAGTCATTGGGGCAATCACATCACTGTTCTTTTATTAGAATTTTCTAGTTGCCATTTGTTAGCTGCCACTAAAACATTGAAATGAGATAAATCCCCATAGCATGAAGGATAATGAAAGCATTGCACTGTACCCGCTTCCACCTTTTTGCCCTCTTTAAGTTGATTGGCCACATGTTTGGGCAACATGGCATACAGCAAGGCTTCTGATTTCTTTTTTTCTGCCTCCAGATTTTTAGAGAGGATCCTGAGTTCTTCCTTCTTTCTTTCTAACTGGTTGGACAGTTCTATCTCTGCCAGTCGTTGCTGGTTAAAGAGGATGAGGTCCCTTGTCGTGTCATGCTGTGCAATGTCAGAAAGGTGCATCTGTTGTTCTTCCAGCTCCTCTAAACTGCGTAGCTTTGGTGAGCACATGTACATCATGCACTGGATGGAATCCATCCAGATCATTTGCCCTTTTCATAATAAACACATTAGAGTATGATAGTTCATGATGCATAAACCACCTAATCCAGGGGTGTCAAACATAAGGCCCGGGGGCTGGATGCGGCCCGCTGAAGCTTTTTATCAAGCCCTCAGGCTCTCAGCTGCTGAGCAGTGCTGAGGTGTTACAGCTAAAAGGGCTGCCCCCACAAAAATTGGGCTCTCCCATATCTTGAAATATGATAAAGATTTGCATGTTTTCTCTTCTATCATTTGTAGTTAATGAATTCCTAAGTGAGAAAACGTGCTTCTTTTTGGTTATGAGTTGTTTAATGGCATCGCTTCCTGCCTAGTGACATTGCTTCCGGCCCTCAGCAGGCATCATGAATATCATTCAGCCCTCGGTATGAAACAAGTTTGACACCCCTGACCTAATCCATTTGAATCTTACATTGAAAGCACTTATTAACCTGTGAATAGATGGAATCCTAAGTTTTCAGTATTCAGAATTTGGTATTATTAGCACATTGCACCCAGGACGGTGGCAGAATTGGCAGAGGCTTCCTCCGCCATATCCTAACCCCACTCCCAGGCCTCCCGGCATTACACTGGGCTCAGACTTTTGCCACTATATAGCTAACAGAAATGCAAGTAGCTCCACAGGGTAGGCTGGGGCATTACTTGGAGATCTCCAACCAGCTCTCAACTAGCTCTGAATATAGCCATGTGGCTTGGCTGCACCAGCACTAGTCAGGATTGGGCTGTAATGATATATAAAATATGTAAATAAAATGTATGGGTATATGCAAAGATATATGCAAAGAGACAAAGGATATAACAGTTGAGCTTGACCTATACACATTTTTGTAATATCTAGAATAAAACTATTTTAGCTGTTTGACTAAACACAGGGTTGTATTAAAATATAGACAAGCAACACAATGCTCACACAAGGGATCTTTCCCATCTCCCCCACTACAGTCCCCTGAAGCCTCTGAAAAGCCCTGGTAGGTTTTGAGGGATCCTCAAAAATGTTATGGGATAGGGTGAAGGACACTGCAGAGGAAGTAGGGATCTTTGGGAAAGTGGGTGATTCCATTCATATTAGATCTGTCCTTCCTAGTTTGTGGTGTACTTGCAGGAATTTTTGAAGATTCAAATGGATTTTCACCCCCATCACTTGGTTTGTTACCTCTGAGCTTCAGGACAGGCTGTTTCTCCCCCGATTTAGGCAAAATATTCCTTTGTGCTTTGAGGACAAACTGGCTGTTGATGAACTTCCTTATGCTGAAAATAGTGAATGTAACTTGTGGATGTACAATAGCAAAACACTCATCTAATCTGGTTCCAAGTTTCTGCAATCCTGGTACAAATTTCTGAATGTTTACACCCATCTGCTTGATCTTCAGCTGAGGAAAGACAGAAACAGTGCCCCAGGGCTTCAAAAAATGCTTTTCAAACTCTTGTGAAAAGTAGGAATGACAAAACAAAAAACAGTTATGGTACATCGCAGTGAAAAGGGATCCTACTTAAAATGCCTATTCTACAAGACTGATTTTAAGTATTAAACCCAAATACATTTAAATATACTGTATTCACTAGGAATTGAAAATCTGCATAGTCTTATACCAACATATAGTAATCCAATAAAGATGTATTATTCTTGTGCCTGTTTTGTATCTGCTATTCTTTAGGGCCAACAAAGCGGCCATCTCTATTCCAGCTTTTAAGAAGAACCCCAAAAAAGAGTTGCCTTACTGTTTCATCAAACACAACATGGAAAGGAAATGTACTGCAGAATGTTTTTCCATCAACCCAAAATCTCTCAGGGGACAAGTGGTTCAATGGTACAAAAGAGGTTCCCTATGAGAGATAGAGAGAGACTCAGACTGGAATCTTTTTTTGAATTTGCACATTTTATTTGCATACTGTAATTTAACTCCATTGTGGATTGATTTCTCTCTTCTTGTGATACATTATTTAGCCCATAACCCCTTGATTTATGTTCAGTAAACATAAATCAGCATAGATACTAATTTAATATCGGCACTTAAGCCGTCTCTTTCTGTATGGCAAGGCAGAAATAGTTACCTAGAATCCCTTACTGCATGCACTTTGATACTTCCTGCTAACTGGGTAAAGAGACAGCTTTTAAAGTGTGAGTGGGACAATTTGGGGAGGTCTTACCCTTCATGCCAGGCCCCAATCCAAAGCACCCCACAAACCTGCTATAAACTGAGAGGGGAAAGTTTACATGCACAGATATGCCTGAAAATTTTCACACCTGTAACTAATGGCCGCTTAAAAAAGAAAAGCAGAACCTGCTTTTAAAAAGAAATTAAGATATATGGATCTCCAATGTTTCTAAAAGTTTGGCCTTTCAAGATCTACCATGTTTGACAGAATTATACACTATCCATTTTTGTAATTAATTTTGTAATTATGTTTCATCTCTATAATATTTTATTTTTTAATTACTAATAATAATGCAAAAAGAAAAGAAAGTGAGGTGGTTAGGTTGTTTTCCATTGTAGAGACAGAAAGCTTGTGTTGACTCAAAACAATGATAGTAGCAGGACCAGTTTCAGCACCTCTTTATCCCACTGAAAATCTCCACGTTCTGAGTTTCCCTCCTTGCTCTTTGCCTCCTCATTTTTCTCAGAAATGGAGAATACCACGTGCTCCTTCTTCCCAGTGCGCTCTTCTTCGACATTTTGATGGAGAATTTCCAAAGTCACTTCACTATTAAAGAAATCTCTGGCCACAGCTTCAAGAATTCCTATGTCAGAAAGAATACATTTTTTAAAATGCAGCTCTCCTTTCCCTTACAGGGCTAAGACTACATCTCAGAGTTGTGAGAAGGATGTAGTTGCTGTGATTCCAGGGGCCCCAGCCTTATCTGGAGCCAGTTGCTAGTCTATGCAGTTTTTATAGGCAGGTTTCTGTACAGTTCCCACCCCAGTCTTAAGCCCTCTCATCCTGGATGGCCCTGCCTCCTTCCCTAGGGATACTGGCTAGGACATTTTGACACCATCGGCCCTTTCTGTCATCCAGTGATGTGGTCATTGCCAAGAAATTGGCATGGAGTGGCATGCCGTTTCCCTGCAATATGTTATAAATATGTTTTATCTTGTTTGTAAAGCATGTTTTTAATTTGTGTTTTTTAATCATTGTTGTAAGCTGCCTTGGGTCCCTTCGGAGAGAAAGGCAGGATATAAATAAATAAAAAAATATAAATATGGGCTGCACCGGAGCATCATGGCTGGGTGGGCCTTCACAAATATGTTCTTCACACTTGTTATGCAACATGTGTAAATGAAGATTTGGGAACATTAGCTTAGCAATATGAAAGGATGGAATTTAGGCCACAGGATTGATCATCGTAATAAACAAAATGCTATCCGCCCTAAGCTCACAACTCTTGCTCCCAATTTCTTCTTGCACATGCCACATTGCGTAGGTCAAAAGCACCAAACCGGGATTTCAGGAAACACACCCATACAGCCTAGGCTGTTCGTGTGAACATCTTGTATTCAAGAAAACAATTTTGCTAGCCAATAGAAACATAGTTGATTGATATGCATCCCAAAGTAATGCCTAACTTGGAGGTAGACCTTTTGTCATTTTACCTGGGACAATTTGGCACAGGCCTTTCCTGTCAGAATAATAGTGGAGCAACAACATCCCGTCTGTCCTTTCCACACGAAATGATGGAGCATTCATTTCCTAAGTAGAAAACAATCACTATGTATTCCTTTTCTTAAAGAAATCCTAAATATATCCTTAATGATTCTTCTTTACCAAAGCTGCATTTCTGACCTCCCGGATACAGAACTTGAACATCTGATATGTTATTTTAGGTCCTTTAAGTATCTAAAGCAGTCCCAGATGTTGTTCTCCATTGTAACCATTCATGAAATATATTAAAATATATTAGCAGATTGGAAAAACAATGAAAAACTAATTTTTGTAATGATCTTGCAGCATAACCGGATGCATGTTTACTCAGAAGTAACTCCTATTGTGTTCAGTGCAACTTACTCTCAGGAAAATGTACATAGGATTGCAGTGTTCCTTACTTAGTGTGGGTTCATTGCTTTATATTGTGAAGTTTTGTTCATGAAGTTTGAGATTAGATTAATTGCTGCCTGTTTATGCAACAGAACCAAATCCATCATTATGATGATGTCTGTAATTTCCATCTGCTTTGGGAAATATCAGGGTAACCTCAGTGTTTCCCACAGTAAGTGTAAACTTCACCTCTATCTATATTTAGGGCAGTAAGTGCCCTAAATATAGAGGGGATGTTAAAATAATTAGGTCAAGGGTCTCGGGGATCCTTTCTTCAATTACTGTATGAAGCTGACAACCTATGACAGCACAGGAAACCTCACCAATAACAAGAAAGGATTGGTGGGGAATCTAGGATCATGAAAATAGAAGGGGAAGGGGAGAGAGAGAAAATCAGGAAAACAGCTGTGTCAGATGAAGAGGTTGATTTGACATGCAGATTTCCTTATATATAACATAGATGACAAGGGATGAGGACAAAGCAGGTGCTAGTCTGTGCATGCTGCCTTATCAGGCCTGTAAAAAACATAACGTTACATACTATGTTCAGTTAGTACCAACAAGTACAGCGAATCAAATGAAGCTGGTACCTGATAGGACAAGGAGAGGTAGCTATGAAGGGCATCAAGGTTCTCGATAAACTCCATTAAGTTACCTCCAAGCGTCCGTAACATTCTGTCGTAACCTGACATCTTGCAAAAACTGAAGAAGTATTCCCCAAAGAGTTTCAGCACTGCCTCTTCTGACACATCTGAACCGGAAGAAATGAAATGAACCAACAACATGAACAAAATGTAATGTATTTTGCTCTGTATCATGTACTGTATCATCCCCCTGGAGCACAAGGTTGTCCAACGTTCTGGCATGGATCCAGAGATCCTACTGCTGCTCAGGGGAATCTCTTCCCCTTCTTCGCTGCATATATGACCCTCAACCACTTCAACAGTGCTACCACCTATAAAGGAGAAAGAGAATGGTACAGGATATTCCCAATATGCCCATGAAAAGGGATAGGAAATATGTCCATGAGCACAACAGAAAGTACTGTATTCATTTGTGAATGGGATCAAAACCTACTCGACCTGTGTGTTCTCACTCTATGTAGTACCTTTCCATTTGTGCGGGTTTCCTTACCTTGAGGAGACCTCCAGACTGCTGACTTCCCCTGTGGATACAGTGCAAGCCATGCTGCCCCCATTGCAACAGTGTGGGGGGATTTCAATACAGTTGGGCTGCTCCAGAGCAACTGGGCTGAACTGGGCAATTAGCACAATCCTATGCATGATTATTTAGAAGTTAAGTCCCAGTGTGTTTAAAGGGGCTTACTCATTTGCTCTTTGCTTCCAACACTATTCCATGAAACAAAATAAGTAACTGTGAAAGAAAGTATTAATGAGAAAGCAAAATGAACAAGACCTAAAATTAAAACATGATAAATAAAACAACAGCCCACTCAATACTTAGTGTTTTGCAGGCTTCCTGGACCAGCTTGAATGTGATTGCATCGTCGTACACTGTATATGTCATAAAGGTGTCTTCAAGCCCCGTTTGTATTCTGCAAAAAAGGCCAAGGATAGTATCTGAAGGTTCAATCAATAGCAGGCTTTGCAATCTGATTCATACAATCCGTTAAACCAATCCTGTATTTAAATAAACTTTAAATAGAGATGCCATGTTGAGTGCATTAATCAGTTCAAAACATTTGGATTGATTAAAAAGGTGTTTCCCAAAAATCACGCTGCAGATTTTTAAAACAAAAGAGGTTAATTACGTTTAATATTAAGTTCATGAACCTGTGGGTGGCAGGTATGTTCTTAGAAGGGGCATCCTCCTCATCTTTTCTGAGATGGTGCCCACTGTGACAGAACCCTGCATCATCTAAATGCAACATGGGGGGGGGGAGCCAATTTCCTTCACAATTGTTTATTCATGAGCAAATCTGGAACTGGTGGAAAAATGAAAATTGAGGAATACCAATGTGTCCAGTACAACCATTTTAGAAAAGGGGCTTAGAACACAATCCTATCCATACCCCCCTGCCAATACAACTGTGCCAAAAAGGCATGCACTGTGTCCAGCAGGGAGTAGGGCAGATCAGGAGGCTTTGGAGGGGAAAGGGAAATTATTTCCCTTCACCTTTCTGCAAGCTTCCTGCTCCACAATGGGTCTCCAATGGGTCTGTAGCTGGTGCATGTCTGAGAAGAAAGGGGCAGGGAGATTTGGAAAAGAGGGGATAGGATCTGGCACGTGCCATTGCTGCTGGATCCACCCTGTCCCACCACATTCCCATGCCCCGTTCCTCCCCTCTCCCTGCCAGTTTGCCCCTTCCTCAATCCCTCTCTCTGCCAGTTTGCCCCTTCCTCGATCCCTCTCCGCCCCCATCCCTGCCTTGCCTCTTTAGCAGACATGGCAGGAACAGGTGGAGGCATGGTGGTACTGCTATCTCTTGCAGCAGCACATGATCAATGGCCATCAACAGAGCACTCCATGTTCACTGGCCATTTTGCAACAGCAGAAGTGCCTTCCATTGTTGCAAAGTGCTCCAACTGGCAGTCCAATTCTGCATAGGATTGGGCTGTTAATAGTTAGTGGATGTTGTATATTGGAGCTACATTAAACTTGTCTCAAAGACTACTGAGCAACAGAGAAGGCAAAAGGGTAGATCTCATGGATTAGGATTTTATTTTTCTAAAAAGGACTGTGACATGTTCACAACAGAGATCCGGGGATCATGAGAATCCTCTTAGCCATAAATGATCTGGAGGTACAGCTGGGTGAGTGAGTGAGTTCATATGAGTAAAATTCTTGATTGCAGGAAAGATGCAGCAATGTATTGTGTGAGAATAGGGTTGTGTTACACAAGTGCCCTAGTTTACACATTTCATCTGTAAAATGTTGTAGATATTTACCTGAGATTTTCCCATGTCTCACCACCAAATTTCTCTATAATAAGAGATTTCAGACAGGTGTTGATAAATCCATACTAGAGAGAAAGAAACATTAATGTATACCAAAAGGAATGGAAAAACTTGCACAACTCTTAATGGACTTGTTCAGGGAATGAAATGTTTTGGGCCTGTAACACCTTAAACTAGAGTATACTTTTCCATTCAAACATTCTATTAAGTGAACAAAAAATGACTCTTGTGATTGCCTTACCCTTTATTTTTCATCCATAACACTTTATTCTGTAGCTTCTTACCTAGAAGGACCTAGGCCCCTTAGGTGGATTACTATTTTAGGATCTTGAATGCCAGTGCTTCTGGTCCTTTGATGTTAGAGTCACACAAGCTGTCATCCAGGGCCCCAAAGGACATTGTGGTGTCACTGGTGGTTTTCCCCATGGGCCAATTCTACTGCCTCAGCTCTCTTCAGACCTGCCATCTTAGTTTTCCTTGCTGCTGGCAGGTGGATCGCCTCTTACCAACACCACTGCCCTCACTCCTAAATTTTTTTTAAGGATTGATTGGCTGGTCAGTTAAAAATTTCCAAGTTCTATAATGATGAAAAAAAGCAAATATTTGCACTGAGCAGCAGACTGGGAAAAATCAGCATACATTTCATTCTAAAGTTCTTCCCTAGGGCTAGACCAACTGCCTGTTGTTTACAAAACAGCTCACCCAGGCAGCAATCCTATCCACACTTACCTGGGAGTAAGCCCCATTGACTATAATGGGTCTTACTTCTAAGTAGACATGCATAGGATTAGGCTCTCAGTCTGCCCTCCTTTTTTTTGGAAGCTCTGGATTTTTCATCTTCCCCCTCCCTATGGAATACTCATGGTCTTAAATGTTACTAAAACAAGAGAGAAACCACCATGGGTTATATTGGGAAGCGAATGAGAAGTAGACCAGCTTGACAGTAGACCAGTAGACAGAAAAAGTACTGGGTTCAGGAAATGGATTAGAGGGGGTTCTGGGTTCCCCCAGAGTACTGGGGGGAATACTGGGTTCCCCCAGTATTCCCAATACTGGGAAGTACTGGGTTCAGGGAATGGGTTCAGGGAATGAAAGTACTGGGTTCAGGGAATGGATTAGAGGGGGCATTTGCTTAATGGCTCTAGCAGTGGAGAAGCAGAGAGCTAGGATGCACAGATAAAGAGAGTTGAATGAAGCAATGGTTTCAATTTGGGGAGGGGGTTATGCCTGCAATTTTTGTAATCTACATTCCCCTTGGTTTCTTCATTCCTCTTGGTTTGTCCTTTGGGAACAGAACTCTGTTCACCTGTTGCAGAATTGGAAGCAAATTCATGGGCACCTCCCCAGAAGAAGCAGCCAAATAATGTTAAGACACACCAAAAGACTAAACGTCAGAAATTCCAACTCATCTCTACATAGTCACCAAATTTCACCTCACCATTCAGAGTGAATTTGTAGGTTTCCTCTGAGAAATATCTGAGAAATGTCAAGGGAAGCCACAAAAGGTTTGATAAGATTACTGGCATTTCTCCAAGGGGTTTTGCACATTACTGCCTCAATCTCTTGGTCACTGTGCCCTGAAAATTTAAAGTTGTGTACAGCATAAAGCATTTGGTTGTTTTGTCTTTCTGTGAAAGGAAAACAGCTGGCAAAGGTTAGAAAGGTGAATGGGGTGTTGATAGTTGAACTAAGAAGTCCTGCCTCCCCACCCCACTCCTGGAATTACCACTGCAATTCCAGGGTCCTATACATTTTGGGTTTTTGCACCATTGCCAAGACATTTTAAGACTTTTCTCTGAAATCATGAGTTCTAGCAGCCTGCATTTTTTAAAAGCCTATGATAATCTGGATTCTGCTCAAGCTTCTGGATTCCACATTAAGGCTGCAATCCTATGTACACTTACCTGAGAGGAAGTCCCACTGAAGACCATGGGACTTACTTCTGAGAAAATGTATAGGATTGCACTGTAAGTACCTTTCTATATGCTGTGATCACCACCATGCAGATTTTCTTTGATTTCAAAGATCTTTGATTTCAAATTACTGTATAGTTCAACAAAACTCTTCAATGCACAGAAGATGCTAGGCCTGGCTCCTTCTCTCTTTTTTTGACTCTCTCACCCTGCTGCAGCTGCAGCCTTTTGTCAAATTAAGAAAAAAATAATACTTCTATTATCTACAAATCTCAGTTATCCATGGCCTCATTATCTTTTTCTATGTAAGACTGTGTGTACAAGCCACTGTGTACATGCCACTATTATTGAATAGTTGCTTATTTTGTGCCTTTGTATCTCCTTAGCCAGTTAGTGATTCCATTTTTTCATCTAAAGAGCTGCTACATCTATCTGTCAAATTGGAACAATAGGAAACATTGCTTACCATGGTGCTGTAGTTATCTCCAACCAGGCACAGCAAGTACTCCCTGGCACTGGAGTTGCTAATGGACCCTGGCTCTTTTGCAGCTTGTTCACACTGTTGACCTTTAAATGCTGAGAGCCCAGTGCGCACAGATCAAGCCGGTCCATAGGGAAACCCGAAGTTGAATCCCCTGCCCTCAGTGCACTATGTTGCAGCAGATTACACAGTCAGAATGTTCAATGTTGGGATAATTGAAATGATTGTTTCCCTGGAGCATCCAACTATAAAAATAATTCTGATCTGTTATGATATTGCAGATACAATAGCGGGTAATGTTCTTAGGAAAGCAGAGAAGACAGGGAATGACCCTAGTCATGAAACAGAATTGTATAAAATACCAGAGATTTGCAGCCAAAAATGTGGGAATTTATTTAATAGCGCAATCCTAAGCTGCATGTGGGCTGGCGGACTTGCGCCGACCCAGGAGGGTTGCAAACGTGCCGTAAAGCACGTTTGTGCCTCCTCATGAGGAAGCTGCGCCAGCATATGGAGGTGCACCAGCACACAGAGGCTGAATTCAGCCTCGGTGGTGGCTTGCGTGGTGAGCCATGTGTCAGCCCAGCTGGGCTGACACAAGGTTCTGGGGTGGGCAGGGAGGAGGTGGGAAGGGGGCAGGAGGGAGGCATTCCTGGGCAGGGGGAGGGTGGGCAGTCCCAGGAGCAGGCAGGCGAGGAGTGGGAGGCTGGGCTGGGATCTGGCAGTTATGCCAGATCCCAACCCCCATTCCCAGGGAGTTTAGAGCGGCTTGAAGCTGCGCCGCTTGCCTTGGATGTGCGCTACCTCCAGAGGTGGCGCAGGTCTGAGGAGACCCATAGGTGCTAGGGTGCCTTGCCCAGGGGTAAGGGAAAGGTTTCCCCTTACCTCTGGCTGAGCCAATTCTGGCCCCATCCTGAGTTGGATACAGCGCAAGCCTCTTGGCTTGCCTGTTCCAGCGTAGGATAGGATTGCACCCTAAATCATTTTAAGATGGATTTCAGCCTCTCTCACCTCTGCCGTGTCTAATCATGTGCACCTCATCTCTCTGCCAGTTCTCTCTCTCTTTTCCTCTTGGGTTCCTTCTGGTCCTGCCCTTTGCTTTCCATCCTTCTTTCTTAGACTCCCTTATTTTCCTTGCTGCCGTCTCAGGTTCTTGTCTCCTGATTGACCTGGCAAGGCTGATTTCTTGGAGGGGTTTGGAGGAAGCAGGTCTGTTACCGCACTTGAGCAATCAGGAGCAAAGAGCACAAAACGAATGGGCAGAGGCAGCGAGCTCAAAAATGCAGAGCAGGAAAATCAAGAGTGGTCAAACCCAGTCATTTCAGCACCCTGGACAGGTAATAGGGAGCAGGGACCTGCTGGAGTCAACCAAAGTCCGTCCATGAGCACTCTCTGGGCCTGACAACACCTCTCAGGAACCAGCCCTTACTAAGATCCTTAAAGGTACAAATTCCTGCCCTGGAACCAAGCATTCCACTACCTCTCTGCTACCTTTCTTCAGCTGCATTGACTGCTTTGGTGAGTGAGCTCTCTGGGTATCAGTCAACCATCCACACCATTGCAAGCCAAACCTGGGCATGATGGACACACCACTCTTTCCTTTACCTACCTGTTCAACCATTATGTATGCATGGCACAGACTTTGTAAAGCTGTTTATTTACAAGAACTCATTTGTTTCACAAAAGCACACAAGAGGCCATGAAACCACGAAGCAAAAGAATTATTATCTTTATGATTTATTGTTTATTAAGCACCGACCAATAAACTAGGTGCTGTACAAATTGAAAGAAAAAACAAGTCCCTGCCAATGGCTTACTACTTAAAAAAAGGCACAAAAGAAGAAAGGGAAGGAGAAGGAATAAAAAGAAGTGAGCAACAGAGGCCAAGCATTGCTCAGGGTCCTTTTCAACCTTACAGAGGTTGCAGATTGTAGGAGCATGAATGGAGTGGTCAGGGTTGGCCAGCCAACAACAACAACAATATATCAGGAAAGCCCTTTAGGCATGTTTAGGCTTTTTGCATCATCAATCATCATCATCATCTATATACCACTTTTCAACCCAAAAGTTCACAAAGTGGTTTATGAAGAAAGTCAAATAACTAAATGGCTCCCTGTTCCAAAAGGGTTCACAATCTAAAAATAAACACAGAACCCCATCAGCCAATGGAAAAGACACTGTGCTGGGGTGAAGAGGGACAATTATTCTTACCCTGCTAAGTATAAGAGCAGCAGAACTTGAAAAAGTGCCTCTTTGCCCAGTTAGCAGGGAGCTGAGTGAAGGGAGAGAAGAACCTCCAGTGTTTGGCAGGGAAAGGGCTGGAATTCTGTGTGCACCTTCCCACCTGACACATATTTAGTATATAAGAATTTTTTTCATTATTTATTAGATGCCTGGTTTGTAGTACTGTAAGTGGTTGGGGGGAGGGTTAACCTGCACTGCTGTGAGAGTGATGCAAACATAGCAAAGACTACTATTAACACAAATGCAAGCATTAAAAATTAAAATTTAGGAAAAGAGCAATTCTACTGGGAAACTGCCAAATTCCACCCAGCCAAGTCCCTTGTTACAGTTCAAGGCATGACAGGAGCATATCCCTACCAGTTGTCTCCTATGAATGTCACTGTAACATAGAAGGGGCATGTCTTAATAGGATGCCTGCTCTGAAATGGCATCCCAATAGAGGCCGTTCCTCCTCTGCTCCAGGAATTTACCAGTTGGCAATAAGATTTGCTTCCATAACTTCTAGAGGCAAAGTATTCATAGCTCTGCAAACACTTGCCTTTGTTCCCATTGTATTTTATATTCAGATCCCCACCTTTCTTCTTGTTCTAGTAATATGTGAATTAACAATTACTGTCGTGTTCTTCAAATTCATTCATAAATTTGTCTTCCTTTCTTCAACTTTTACAAGCCGAAGTGTCTTTGGGCCTTTCCACACAGACAAATTCTATTCCAAATCCCTTTCCTCCTTGCACAATGCTGCTTCAAGTTCTGATCCAAAGACAATGGTGCTAAATACTGGTTGGGATTCAAAGAACTGCAAAGGCTCATGGAAAGAGCTTGATCTAGCCCAGGGTAATAGTGCATGTTTTGACTTCAGATAGCTGGCTTCCTTCCTCTGGGGGTCACATCCCAAAGTGCTTTTGAAATCTATTTCATTTTGAAAGCAGTTTGTCATGCAGAATTAGGGGGTAGTGTTCAGGAAGAACAAGCCTAAAGTCAATGAACACATTTCGCTTTTCTTTGGATCCTGGCCCCTATCAACACACACTTAGTGGATGGTATGGACAGTTGTGCTCTCTTTTGAAACGTCTTCGTCCATGCTCCAGCAGAGAATTGGAGAAGAACACAGCTTTCCAGAGGCAAATGTTATCAGGGAAAGTGAGTTCAAAATACTAAAAGTAAAAAAAAATCTTGACTGCAGTCCTTTTAATGAAAGATCAATAAAAATTAATGATATAACAAAAGTGTGCAATATGACATATGCATGGAGAAGGAGAGATTGTAGAGTCCATCATGAATCGTAACTCAGGAAACATCCAGTCAATGACCATGTCACTTTACTAATAACATTCTATGTAGCATATACCATAGAAAGGAATTTTCTACTGGGGGGAAAAGTTACATTTTGCAAACTACAAAATATTGCACTTTTGTGCAATAAGTGTGACATCCTCCCTTATTCAAGTGAAGTGAAGATCTGTGAGTCATGTATATCAAATGAGTTGCTGCTGCAAATGTATTGCACAAAAAAAGCCTTGATTGTACAGAAAGGTCCAAATTTCAAAATGTTTCAGCTACTCAGGCAATGGATTCCACATTTGTTCCAGACTAGATCTGTTCTTTTGGGCACATTTTTGGTTTAAATTTCAAAGTGTTGAATGCTCCCTCCACAGCTTTGGGTAGATATATTGGGTATCTTTGCAGTTTCTTTCTAGAAACAATTGTTCTTCCTTGGCTGCTCCTTTCTGATTGGCTGGCCATCTTTGCTGCTTGGGCAGCATCTTGGGAATGTCTCCGGGGGGCACGAAGAATCCAGTTGGAATGTAAGCTGTGTTCTCTTGAGCTAGTAACAACTGAAATAGAGAAGCAAATTTAAAATGAATGCATCTCCACAACAGCGTTAAATTGTAACATGTTTCAATGTCGTTTTTAAAAAAAATCTCTTCTTAATAACCCCTAATGTTCAGTTTACCCCCTTTACAACAGCAAGCATTATGCTGTAGGAAGTTAGCCAAGGGCCCAGGAGTGCCACAAATGCATGGTAAAGCATGTTTGCACCTCCCCTAGAGTCGGCTGGGCTGGCACAGGGACGTGCTCTGGCCTGTGGAGGCTGACTCCAGCCTCTGTGCTGACTCTGCTGGGGAACCTTGCATTGGCCAAGCTCAGCCAGGGCAAGGCTCTGAGGTGGGTGAGGAGGAGGCGGGTGGAGACGTTCTGGGGCAGACAGAGGGCAGACGGAGGGTGGTCCTGGGGGTGGTCGGGAGGACAGGGAGTGGGAGGCAGGGCTGGGACCCGGCTCTTATGCTGGATCTCTACCCCTGTTCCCAAGCAGTGCAGAGCAGCTTCAAGCCACTTTGCTCTTCTCGAACTTATGCCAACTCAGGAGGTGACACAAGTCCGAGGAGCTCCATTGGGGCTGCAGTGGCTTATTCAGGGGTAAGAGGAAGAGTTTCCCCTTGCCTCTGGCTGAGCCACTTTGGGGCCCTATCATGCGCTGCTTCCTGGCCTGCCTGTTCCAGCGCAAGATAGAATTGCACTGCACATTGCAGATCAATGGGTGAAAAGATACCTTCTCTTCATTATCTTTACATATTCTGAGGTCTACAGTTAATGAACATGAACAAGAGGGCATTATTTTATTTTAATACAGTGATCATGATGAATATATGATCATTTCATACATTATTGTACTTTTAACACCCCTCTCAAAGATATCACAACACATACCATCGAAATCAACATCTGCATGTGGATGATCCCGCACAATAATTTTTTTATGTCTTTCTGCATCCAACTCTGCAATTATTGAGTCAAAATAGGCTATGGCCTCCGTCACATCTGAATTGAACTGTGAGGCTCTTCTCTCTGCTGAGATCTGTTGAATGAAACGATAAAACAAGTGTTCAATTAGAATAAAGAGGCTTGGAAGCAGTAAGGAACAATCCAACATTCAGGGGTACAAAATGTAGGTTACTGAACCATTTCTCCAGGCAGCTCCTGTGCATCAGTATCTGTATTGCCACCTCTTTTGGGAGGGGGGCAGGGTTCCTGAACCTTTAACAGCTGCTTTATAGACCAAAGCAATAAAACTTTCCATATCTATATTTCTGTATTTCCATGTTGTTAGGAGCATCTGTTGTTGAATTTCTATCAGTGGTCTGGCCCAATCTTATCAAACTTTCCATCACTGATGTTCCTGTACCTTTAGGAGGCCTCCATGACTGCCCCCCCCCCCGCAGGATGCAGCATATGCGCTGTTGACACAGCTGCATCACAGTTGGAAAGTTGGATAAGATTGGGCCCTTCATGACAAAGACGTAAGAAAATAAGAAGAGCCCCACTGGATCAGGTCAAAAGCCCATCTAGTCCAACTTCCTGTATCTCACAGTGGTCCACCAGATGCCTCAGGGAGCATACAATACAACAAGAGACCTGCATCCTGGTGCCCTCTGTTGCCTCTGGCATTCTGAGGCAAAAGTCTCCATCAGCCCTGGGCAACAGATAGATCAAATAGACCACCTGTTCCTGTTATTGTTCTCTGGTCATTGATCTTCAGCAGAACAGAGTGGTAGAAAAGGGCAAAGAGAAAGCAGAAGGCAGTAAAACGGCAATACTAGTCAGACTAAAGCTGCAGTCCTATACACACTTTCCGGTGAGTAAGGCCAAATGAAAACAGTGGGGTTCACTTCTGAGTAGACATGCCTAGGATTGCATTGCAGCTGTGTGAATAATGTGAGAGGACTAGTATCAATGAGTGTGAGAGACTACAGAAAGACTGAGCAAAGAGACGATATACAAACAAAAACTTTTGTGGGTCTCTCTCCACTTGTATGAACTGTTGTTAACCTCTTTAAATCATGTTTTCTTTTTTAAAGCATTCATGAAAATATCATCTAGATAATGTTGTTTTATTCAAAGGATTAATATTCTTGTACTTGCCTTGGAAGACTGTATGGGAGGAGGTGGGGCTGGTGCTTTTTTTCTTGTCTTTGAAGATTTTGTAGACACAGGGGAAATTTCAGGAGCCTTGTCAATGGATTTCAAGTCTTTGATGCTTTCAAGATATTTTTTTCTCAAGGCTAGCAGATCTTGCAAGTACTGCAAACAGTCTTGAGTCTTGGAGTACATCCAGGCCCTTTCTTCTTCTTTCAGGTGGAGGCAAGTGGCTGAGTCTATGCTGGTTGTACTTTTGCTTTTTTTTAAGGGTTCACTGAAGTTCTGCTCCTCTCCTCCAAGGACATACATGGAGGTGCTACGGATTAAGCGGACTGCAGAGCCATCATAAGAGGGGATCCCATCAGACAGACTCCTTCTGCGGGAATTGGGATGAAATACTGAATGTATCTTTCTGAACATAATGCAGCTCCGGCTTCCCCTCATCCATGTGTCCTCATTGAGGGTTCAATTTCAGTCCACGGTTCTTGCCTGTCATGGAAAGTTATGCTTTTCCACATGCGTTTTGTAACAAGAGTCCACTTTGTTTCTGATTCTATCTTCCACTCAATCTGTTATTTCAAACCATTGCCAATGATGATACAATACACATTTCCTCAGCAATCTCTTTCCCCAGCATGCCAGCACTCGATGGTCCTGGTATGTCCTCTTCTTTGTGCTGACCACGGTACTGAACTATCCATTGAAACAAAGAAGACAGTGAAAATCCATTCTGTTAATGACAGGCTGTTACATAGGACTACTTAATGACTAAATTAAAAGATGCAAGATAACCAGGATCTCCTGAATTTCTAGGACTTACTTCTACAGTATTTTGGATAAAGAACGTTGCAGATCCAAGCAGCAGTTCAACTGCCGTTTGAAGGGATTTTGTTCTCTGTGCTATGGCAACAGAGGGATGATTACAGCTATCTGATAACACATCATTGTTAAGAATAGCATGGACTAAGGTATGCAGATCCATTACACTCAGTACAAAAGCCTGTGCATGGGTGACTGCCCAACAACACTCCTGCACCAGCAGGTGTAGACCCAGCAGGCTGGCAAGGCTTGCAAGTGTTCCCTTACCCCAAGGAGGCCTCCAGGGCCTGAAACACCCCCATGGGATACAGTGCACACCCCACTGGCACAGTTACATCACCACATGGGGGCTGTGCAGGATTGAGCTGCCCATGTGCTAAAATTAGCCCTTCCTTTCTCAGGCTTGTCATAAGTCACAAAATATTCCTAGACTGCTGAAGTTTTAGCAATTACTTGACTGCAGAACTTCCTGTAAAACTGCAGGAAGGAAGATTTTTGAAGAGGCAGATCAGTGTTTCTACATTCAAACCATGAGAGGAACATATAAGTATTAAAAACCATGACAAAAGACTTGACAAAAGATGCAGAGAGGAACAGATCCAATGGACTGAGTAAATATTTCATGGCATATACATTTACTGGCTTTGAAAAGGCATCTTGTAGCTTGTTCTTTCTGAAGGCTGTTTAAATCTCACATGGTTGCAGTCACATAAGAACCTTAATATGCTTTTGTGTTCCATGGCTTTCTTTATAGCTTTGCACACTGTGGAGATTATCTAGCCTGAGAAACAAAATGGCTAGAGCAACAAAGAGGAATTTGAGAGTTTAAAAAAGAAAAAGGTAACAGTTAGTTAAGGCTCAATCCAATGTGGACATTGGTGTGATGTATCCTAAGCCCATCCAGGCAATGCCTCCAACACCTGTGCAAGAAGGACTAGATGCCAAGACTAGCAAAACAATGCTGGTGCAACCCTTCCCAGGAATACCCCAGAATCCATGGAGACATCAACACAGCCTGCTGTCCATGGAGCAGCATGTCATCTCCATGATGTTGGTATGTCCTTACCATGAAGTGGCATGTCATCAATCACTGCATCCAATTAGCTGCAACACTGGCAGCAAGAGAAGCATCATCAGGATGAACAGAGCAGGAACCAGTGGAAGGACCAATAAGTGGCCAATGCTGGGGAGAACCTGTGCCAGCCACTAGGAATGAGCAACATAGCATCAGGCATCGCCCCCAGTTTCCAAGGACTGCCTACAAACACAAGCACAGCATGACACAAGGATGCCACAACACCCCCACTTCCTATAGAAGTTACAGTGGCATCACCAACAGAGGGGCAAAAATGAAGTACTGCTAGGATACCTAGCACCCAGGGGTCAAGCCACCTCATCTCACTCTCACAAGTGCACAGATTCAAGGAATACCTTTATGAGTGCTCTAAGGCCAGGGGAGGGACCAGAGCAAGTCAGAAGGGGAGTCTCAGAAGCACTCAGGCAGAGTAGGTTGCTGGTAGCTCTGTGCATAAAGACCTAGGCTAGGGGTCAGGCAAGATGTGTTCAAGCTCAACCAAGGGACTTGACTCACCAGTAAGGGACTAACCTGCAAGGCACGACTGGCCCAAAATACCTATGGCAGAGACACAAAAAGAAGGCACTTAGAACCACCACCAGTTACTCCACAAAGGTGCTCTCTAGTTACCTAAACCACAGCAAAAAGCACCTCACCCAGCTTTAAACACCTTCTATTACACAAACGAATGCACCTGGATGGGAGACTGTAGCACATAAGCCTCTCAGAGGGAGACTGCATGGGACAATCTCTGTGCTGGCATGTGACAAATGTGCCTTCTGCAGTGGCCAGCCCAGCTAACCACACCCAAACACATTCCATTTTCTTGGTTGCTTTGCTGGCATCTGTGGCTGTAAGTCTGCTGCCTCCCATCAGCTTGTCACTACCCATCATATACCATAGCAGTAAAGAACAGGGTGCTCACAGTCACCAAGGAGTGTCCAGGGCCCAGTGTCACAAAGTGAGGATGCTGCAGACCCTGAGAACAGATAGACCCCCCAATGTCCCACCCTGAGGACAACTGAGGTAAGGATCAACAGGGCCAGAAGAAGGGTTCCCTATCTGTTAACACAGAGACCAAAAGGGTGATCCAGCCAAAGGTTTTATTGAACAGTATCTGTAGGAATATGGGATGCTAGAAAGGGAAGAGACTGTGTGGTTGCAGAAGGGTCCAAGTCTGTGTTCTGCTTTGACTTCTGCATTGGAATGTTTGAATTCCAAGCTATGCAAAATAACAACACAAGCGCACTGTGTAATGGGACCTTTGGCTGAGCACAGCTTAGGTTTGAAGCCTAAATTGGTGATGTCACTTCCAGCCATGACATCACTTCCAGGTTGATGACCTCACTTCTGGTGGGTCCTGGACTGTCATTTGAAAAAGTGGGTCCCAGTGCTTAAACGTTTGAGAACCCCTGGACTAGAGCATCTGCAGTGAGCCTCCAACTCTCTACTCCTCTGATTCACACTTTCTCCCTTCCCCTCTTTTCCTTAATCCAAGGACTGGGAGAAGGAAGAGTGGAGATGGCAGAGGCCAGATGCTAGCTAGGGCATCAGTGGGTGAAGTGGGCGTGGCATTTGGCCACAGTGACCAGATGGTCTTGGCTAGTATGAGAAACTTCATCAGTACACACACACACACACACACACACACACACGGGGTGGGGGGGAGGATATGACTGCATGCAGAAAACTTGCAAGTTTAATAGTACAGGGGCACTTCTCAAAACAGCTCAACTGGGGTACACATTTTCACTCTGTTTTGCATAAAACACGTGTATATATTTGCACATGTATCTGAACACATGTCTGAACAGAAGAGGCATCATCCAGGGTCAGCTCCCTGGTGAAACTAGAATGGCACCACATTCCTTCCTTCCAAAGTAGCGCAGGGTCTGGATGCACTGTTGCATACATTGTACTCGATGGGGTGAGTACACCACACATTTCTGCCCAACGTTGTATATACGCAACAGGGACCAAATGTGTACACCTGTGTGGGCCGGGCAGGAATGGGCAGATGCCAGGTGGTGAGACGGGTGCCTCATCGGCGCACCTCCTCCTGGCTAGGGCTTCATTGGAGTACTGCTGCGTGGGGAGGCAACACCAGATTGCCAGCCAGAGGACGGGCTCCTTCGGAGAAGCCCCGCAGCAGCATAGCCTTCTGCGGGCAGGTGCATCCCTCGAATGAATGAATGCCCCATCTTATGCCTGTCTACTCAGAAGTAAGTCCCATTAGAGTCAATGGGGCTTACTTCCAGGAAAGTGTGGCTCCGATTGCAGAGCCCAATCTATGCTTGTCTACTCAGAAGTAAGCCCCATTAGAGTCCATGGGGCTTACTCCCAGGAAAATGTGGATATGAGTGCAGCCTCAGAGTCCAACCCTACGCATGTCTACTCAGAAGTAACTCCGATTAGAGTCAATGGGGCTTCCTCCCAGGAAAGAGTGGGTCGGATTGTGGCCTGACTGACTGAATGAAGAGGCTGCTGGAGACGCGCCAATCCCCTTCTGGGGGCGCCGCGGGAGGACCTCCTTCCGCTCGGGGGCAGCGGCAGCCCCGCCTACGCCTCGCCCTCTCCAGCCCGCCTCGAGGCTCTTGGAGGAGCTCCGGGAGAAGCAGCCGCAGCAGCAGCGCTATGCACCGCAAGGGGGGCGGCCACGACGAAGGCGCAGACTCGGGCGCCGAGACTGGAGGGTGAGTCTCCTCCCCACACCTGGCGGGGGTGTGTGGGGATGAGTTCGTGGGATACCCTGCATGACCCAGGCAGGACTTCCCTCCCCCTGCTGCTGCAACCCCCACCGGTCTCGAGACCCCTTGGCAGGCGCTCGTCCTCTTCCTCAGCGGGGCGGAGGGGATCTTCCTTGCATTGTGGTCCAGAGCACACCTGGAAGACCAATCAATAAAAAACCCAATAGGGTCCTTTAGTGGGAGGAAAGGTTTAAGCACCGCCCCCCTCTCTACCCCCGCCCTTTTCTGCTCCCAGTGACCCCTTCCCTAAGGAGCTTTCCATGCCTTCCTCCCCCCCCCCCCCCAGAGCCTTGAAGCTGCTGCTCTCGCACACGCCTCTGTGTGGTTGGGCTATCAAAAGGGTCGTAAGAGCTGGGAAGGCTGATGTGGGTGATCTGGGAGCCCAAGGAAAGGATGGGGCCAGCCAATCCACACGTGCAAGCAAAACTCAATAGTGTCCAGTCCAGTCCACTAGCTAGCTTCAGGAAGCCGGGTAACCAGATACAAAGGGGGCACAGAGGGCCTATTCCTTTCACCATTTGTATAGAAGAGGGAGCTTTGGCTGCAATCCTATCCACAACTACCTGGGAGTAAGCCCCATTGATTGTAATTCGACTTATTTCTGAGTAGACCTGTATAGGATTTGGTAGCTGCAGCTCAACATGGAAGGATGAAAGCTGCACTTGCCAACATTCTGTTTTCTATACCATGGTGAAAGGTACAGACACTCTGCCCCTCCCCTTTAATCTGGTCATCCTGTCAGGAGGACAAGTACAAAGAAAACTACTTGGGCCTCAGGCAAATGGAATGGACTTGTCTACTTTAGCTTAATAAGGACATTTGTTATAATGTCCCTTAAATTTTTTTTTAAATGACCATATAGTTTTGCTCGTGTTTGTAATTAACGTATATTCTAGTACGCTTATCCAAATTAGTTTGCAGAGGAAAATGTTCATGTTCGTGCTCAATTATCATGAAGGGTCACTGCCTTTCACCTGCCAAATCATGCGTGGAGTCCAGTGTCACGCCTGTTTGAAAATCTTCCACTTGCAACTGGGCAGAGAAATATCTTTCCAGTGCCCAGAGTTGGTTGTGTTTTTTTTAATAATGTATGATTGCAACCTCTTAATAGCAAAACACTTGAAGCATGTGTTTATATGCACACACCAATGGATTAAGAGTCCCCTGCACTTGACTTGTGGGATGTAGCCCTCTTTTCACATTCTTCTTAGAGTTTACCTTTAGAAAGCACTAAGAATGTTCCCTGACCTTAGGGTGAGAGACGACTCCGTCACTTGAATAGTGGGAGTCCTGATAGAAAAGGGGGTAAATTGGAACCAGAGTGTACTTTGGGGGACCCTACCAAAAAGAATTCAGAGCTTTAGTAAGGAGGAAAATACAGTACCAGGCGCAAGCCGTATGCAAACAACTGACCATATGAATTGTCATATTCACTTGTATCTGTGTATATCCATATTCTGAAAAATACCATGGAATTTGAGTGCCTAATGGGACCCAACCCTACACAACTTTCCAGCACAAGACCTTAAAACTCTTTGTTTTATCATATGTATTGGCAAGTGAGCCCTCTTGCAAGTGTGAATAAAGCTTTCTGAAGTTCTCTGATTATCCTGCCTCTGTTGGCTCTCTGAGAACCCAGGGGTACACTGCTGCTTTGGGAACACATATGCTGATTTGCATATTGTGCTGCTTAACTGTGTTTTATTGTTTGTTTTGGGTTTTTTTGTTTTTGATTTATATGGTAAGCTGCTCTGAGAATCCTATGACTAGGAAGTAGGGTTTTACATCATGTATAGATAGTGAATTTGTGTCCTGCTCCTGACACATACCAACTCTCACATCTTCCCTACTAAAATGTTCCATGTTTTGCAAATACATCAATATAAATTAAAGCTCCTGCTTCAATATGAACAATATTGTGCTTTCTGCTAATTGTTGCTGTCTAGCATCTGTTCCTCATTCAGCTGCTTGTGTACTGTAACAACCATAATACCCTAACTTAATCCTCTCTGGTCTGCTATTACTTTTGAAGAGCAACACTGTTGAATTTCTCTCTTTGTACTGCAGGTCGGAATACAGCCGTATATCTTCATCTAGCAGTGAGTATAATTCTGGGGTTTTTGTTGTCTGCTTGTTTTTTACTCTCTGGTGCACAAGGGATGATTTGGTAATGGGGGAGGGGAATTTTCAAGGCAGCAAAGTGGAAAGAGGAAGGGCTTGAGAAATTTTATGGCCCAGTCCATTTCCAGGGATGCCATCTGACAGTGTTTGCCTCCTTGTGCTTTGAGGAATAAAGATATAAAAGCTCAGGCCTCAAATTAAAAGGCTTTGAAAAAAATTTTTTAAAAATCTTAGAGCCCAGTGCTATGCATGTCTGCTCAGAAGTAAGTTCCATTATAATAAATAGGGCTTATCACAGGTAAGTGTGGATTGGATTGCAGTCTTTGCCTGGCCCTGAAAAAGCATCAAAATTAAGTGTCAGGTGAGCCTCCCTGAGGTGGGCATTCCAAAAGTGTCATGACCATAAACAGGGCTTTTTTTCTAATGGAACGCGGGGGGACGGAGTTCCGGCACCTTTTTGCAGGGGCCCCTCCCCTTTGGAGGCATTCCAGGAGGGAGGGAGCAAAATAGAGGCATTTACTGGGTGGGTGCTGGGGGGTGCAGGGTGGGTGGGCACCTGGCCCCTGCCTGACCGCACAACAACCCCCTCCTGCCCCATCTCCAAGCTCTCGCCTGAGCCCAGCCCGCCTCCCCTCCCCCCACATTCTGCTTACCAGCACAGCTTCCAAGCCGGTGGAGGGCGCGGGGGACACGCGCTGACACCGAGGAGGAGGACGGACAGCCAGACAGCCAGCCAGGGAGACAGGCTGCGGCACCCACGGAACGCCCAGGTACTGCCTTGGCAGAGGAGGAGGGGAAGGAAACTGGCTGGTGCAGCCCCGTGCCAATCGGTAGCACGAGCCTAGGTGTGTCTACTCAGAAGTATGTCTCATTGTGCTCAATGGGGCTTGCTCCTGGGAAAGGGTGCATAGCCTTGTAGCCTGACAGCCCAAGCATGTCTACTCAGAAGTAAGTTCCACTGTGTTCAATGGGGCTTACTCCCGGGAAAGTGTCATAGCCTTGCAGCCTGAGTAGACAGGCAGAGGAGGGGCTCTGAGGCTGCAGTCCTCTCCACACTTTCCTGGGAGGAAGCCCCACTGCCTCTAATGGGACTGACTTCTGAGTAGACAGGCACAGGAGGGGCTCTGAGGCTGCAGTCCTCTCCACACTTTCCTGGGAGGAAGCCCCACTGCCTCTAATGGGACTGACTTCTCAGGACACAGGCATAGGATTGGGCCCTGAGGCTGCCATCCTATCCACAGGAAGCCCCATTCACTAAAGTGGATTTCTGAGTAGACATGCATAGGATTGGGCTCTTAGGCTGCAATCCTAGGCACTTTCCTGGGAGTAAGCTCCATTGACTAGAACAAGACTTATTTCAGAGTAGACATACCTAGGATTGGGCTCTTAATCCTGGCAGAGATATATATCTGCACCCGTTTTCACATGCTAAGGGCAGGTGAAAAGGGATTCTACATGTGTACAACGTGCTGTCCAGCCTTGCCAGAGATCCTCCTCATCCTTCCCCTACAAGCATGCCCTCTGCCAGCCAGCATTTGCAGCTCCTCTCCAGCAATGCACAGCAGCTGCTCAGGGCAGCAGAGAACATACAATTGCATGCCAAGCGCCTTCCCAAAGACACAGAGTATTCTGATACCTGAATTAAACCATATTTAATGGCTTGTTTGCAAACGTAGCTGTTTCTATGTGCACCTAAGGACCCCTCTCGTGTAAGAATTCCTTTTTTGTTCTTACTCCCACAGTTGCTTAGAGTAATTTTACTTCATGGAACTCATGTAAGCCATTTTTCGGAATCCATTCACTGCTTCCTCTCCTCGAAGTAGTGCCACACTACATACTACACGCTACAAGTGCACCTGTACAGTATTTTTCTAAATATATTTACAGTATTTTGTGTAGAAAAAATAGCTAGGGGGAAGGGGATGTGGAGATTGACAGCCCAATCCTATGCATGTCTACTCAGAAGTAAGTTCATCTTTAGGGGGGAAGCACATAAAAAATATTTTATTTCTCCAATATAAAATGGTTTAAAAATAAATAAATAAATAAATAAATAAAATAAAAGATTAACAAGTTGTGAGTTCCTGCACCTTTTTATTTACAAAAAAAGCACTGACCATAAAGGTCTTTTCCCCAGTTGTTACACACCTCTCCTTAGGGCAAGGGCAACCACACATGAGCCTCTGATATCTTAGTATGGGACAGATTCACATAGAAATGACACCAGTAGCATTCAAAGCAGATGACTGGGGGGAGCGGGCCCCAGGCCACAGAGGTGTGTCCGAGAGGCCAACAGCATGGGGAGGACTGTGGTGGCGTGCCCACCTTTGTGGTGCTCTGGGTGTTTCTGGGGGGCTGTGCACAGCTTAAAGAGGCAAGCACCACGAAGGTGGGTCCATTCAACTTCCCCCATCTCCATTTGGATATGAAATAGAGCCATTCTGGAAGCAGGGGAAGGTGTGTGGTTGATGTGGGAGTAACGCATCACTATGGCACTCAGCTCCGGGGAGCTTCTGGATGATACTCATTCAGGTTAATTTGGGTCAGTTCAGTTCTGTTGCCAGTCAGGGCAGACAGCTTGCTTGGGGGAAGGGGTATGTGGGCTGCTGCTTGTAGATTGAACTCATGCCTTTCTTAGATAGTAGAAGGAAGTTGGTCAAAGCTTGTTCACTTACAGCTCAAGCCTATACAACTTTACTCCAAAGTCAGTCCCATAGTGTTCAGTGGGGCTTACCCTTGGGTAAAGATTGTAACC
The DNA here is from genome assembly GCF_035046505.1 of Tiliqua scincoides. NCBI lineage: Eukaryota > Metazoa > Chordata > Lepidosauria > Squamata > Scincidae > Tiliqua > Tiliqua scincoides. The sequence goes on along the minus strand of NC_089821.1, from coordinate 151,891,832 downwards.
TCGCAGCACAATGTCTACTCAGAAATAAGTCTCATTGTATTCAATGGGACTTACTCCCAGAAAAAGTGTATATAGCAGTAGTTCTCAAACTTGTAGGTCATGACCCATCAGTTTGTGTAACACATCCACTGTCCTTTTAAGGGGCTTAGGAAGGGAGGGAGGCAACGGCATTTGCTAACTGGATATGGCTTGCCCTTGCTATTTCTAAAGATTCCAAGCCTTGGGGAGCCCTGCACCTCCTGCTGCTTGCCCTAACACACAGTCAGTAAAAGCACCCCGCTTGCCCCCTTTCGTGACGCGATCCTGGGGATCTTGTCATTGCACCTCACCTGCAAAGATTTACTTGGGGAGTAAAGCTCCCAAAAAGTTTGAGAACCATTGGTATATAGGATTGCAACCTCAGTCATATTTTCAGGTATGGTATGATATGCTATTTCAATATGCATTGTCATGTTACATTGAATGGGTGAGTCTCGATTAAGTATATATATATATCATGCGCTCAACCAATTGTATGTTTCACAAAGATCAGATCCTTTATGCAGTTTGAGGGCATGTATTGTTACCATTCTGTACTTATGTTTTCTGTGTATTTTTGTTCTGGGAGATGACAGTTGTGATTGCACAGTTCCAGCTAATGATTTTCTTGCCTGTTTGAATAGATGTCTGAACATAATTTCTTCCCATCAGGCTCATGTCTGTGTTTTGGAGCGCTTTCATTGTTTTGTGTTGTAGATTTCTGAACTCCCTCTCCCTTTTGGTTGTACAGTATGATTTTCTGTAAATGGTTGTGATGTCTGTGAAAGTGGTGACACCCTTACGAGTGAATCACAAAAGGGTAATCTAATGTGAGGTGTCACTGCTGACCTACATGCAGAAAGTGAGGCTGCTCGGAGCTCTGTCTGGTGAAGTGGGCTTCCAGTTTTGCTCCAGGAGGCATGCCAAACACAGAGGTGTGTTGGCTCATCCACTCGTCTGCCTCATCATTAAGCATGTCAGTTTGCCCTGGGAGCTAAATTTGCATAAATACAAAGGCAATTATTAATGTCTCTGAAAGCCATTTTAATCATTGTGACTGAAGAGACACATTTCATGTTTTTTATGCTGTGGGCAGAGCCACCTTGACATCTGCTTGCGACAGATCTGTGGATACTTTGAAGTGTCAGGCAGGGGTCTTATTGCCTCCTCTTTTGTGAATATTTTCTCTGTTACCATCTTGGGTCATGTGGGGGGGAAAAGGATGGCTTGTAAAAATGTCATTGCAGCTTGTTCCAGCACATCTTTTTTTAGATTATCGCCTGTCAAACACTGTCACAATTGTATGTCACAGCTTGGGATCAACTGGAAGCTCACATGATCATAGTGAATCTTCAGATATGTGGGATCTGCCCCAAAATGTTGAACCTCCTAAATGCTAATGCCCACCTTCAGGATACTGTGTAAGCTGTTAAAGATTCAGGCATATCAATTCCCTCACTTCTACCTCCCCACTTCCACCTTTCTACATTCTGAGGTGTTTTTCCCCCTCAGTTGAAATGTTCAGCATTTTGTGGCTTCTGAATTGGGGATTTCACTCAGTATGCTCAGCCCTTGCCTAGTGATTTTTTTGGGGGTGGGGGATTTTTCTATTAGATTAAAACTTCTGCTTACTTGAGGGACCCCTGAGTATGTAGAAACCACTACCCTGTTTTGATATTGCCCCTTTTTGCTTCCAGCAGAGTAAGGCATATGACCCACCCGAGTTCACTGTTAATATACATAATAGATAGATGGGCTCTAATTTGGAGCCAGAGAGCTTTTGAAAATCTGAGCTGGTGTTGTTGTTGGTTGTTTTAATTAACAGCAAGCTTTTAAGCATGTCCCTACTAAAGGTTTCTAAAAAGTGGCTTAAGGCTTCATGTGGAACTGTGGTGTTCCCAATTCCTTGCCTGTGAGAGCTGCCACAGTCTGCTTCACCCACATGTACCTTTCTTTGTGGCTGAGTGGCCTCTAGATCAGTGTTTCTCAAACTATGGGTTGGGACCCACTAGGTGGGTCGTGAGACAGTGTCAGGTGGGTCCCCATTCATTTCAATATTTTATTTTTAAAATATTACTTGATGCTACCATGATATGTGACTGCAATTGGGGAAATGTTATAGACCTGTACTTTTAACAAACTACTATGTATATTCTTTTAACAATGATAGTAAAGGAAACGTACTCCTGAGTAAATGTGGGTAGGATTGCAGCCTAGGATAGCTAAAAAATTTTGCTGCTTGATGATGTCACTTCTGGTCATGACATCACTTCCGATGGGTCCCGACAGATTCTCATTCTGTCCCGGTGGGTCCCGGAGCTAAATGTGTGAGAACCACTGCTCTAGATTATCCACAGCTACCCTTTTGTCCTTCCTGTGCTTTGGTAGTTTGTCTTTTTTCAAGGAGCTTTTCTATACAAACAGGAGTTAGGGTAGAGAGAGGGGGAATTTGGAGGAACAAGTAGTGTCTGCTGTGAAAAAGACACTTTAGTACTGTAGCATTTCTGCAGGATTAACCATCAGCTCAAGAAGCCTCATGTAAATGCCGTTCTTTGCTTTGGAGACAGTGTGCCAGAAGACAGATTCAACTGAGCTGGCATGAGAAGAGGCTGCTTCATTCTCCCACTCCTTTTGTTAACTGAGAAACTGCAGTAAAAGCTCCTTTCAGATTCACAGAAGCCATTCATTTTGTCTAAATCAGGTTCTCTTCTCTCCCAATGCTCTTTGTCTTGCCCTGCTTACATGTCTCCTTTTCTTACCTTTATTAAGAAGGATATCTCTCAAGAAGGATGCTTCTCAAAGTTTGGCAAGAGAAACCAAAAGCAGCAGGGGGGACCACAGTGAGTGAGTGACTTCTAGTGGGCACTGAGTGTGTTTTCCACACAGGCTAGTCATGCATTCCCTTTGCCTGGAACATGCCCAGTCCTTGATGAACATAGCTGTGCCAGAATGTGGGGTTTGAGCATCTTACTGGAAGATGGTAGGCATTTCAGGTAGTAGTAAATGGAAGGCTGAGGAGAATGTTCACTCCGTCCAGGTCCAGGACCAGTTCCAGAGGACCTTTGGCCAACTATCTTCTATGGATCTCCTCCTATCTAAAGTGAGCCCTGAAAGAGTCGATCTTACATCATCACACAAGGGCTGTGGACATCAACAGCAGGCCCTTCTAAGTGATACTGGCCCTGACTCCCATCACCATTTATGTGAACTTATGAACCTGCCATGTACTGAAGCAGACTGTAGCTCAGAATTGTATGTACTGACTGACAGTGACTCTTCAGAGTTTCAGACAACCCTACCTGGAGATGCCCTGGATCTGCATGTAAAGCAGATACCCTGCTATGGCCCATCCCACTTTGAGCACCACAGATACACCAGTCATGATAGTCTGGGCAAGATACAATTCTAGAGAGGCATGACAGATAAGCGTTTTCTGGTCAATAAAAAGTTATGATGGCAAAAATGGTTTAAACTCTCTAAGATAGTCCCAAACTTTTGTCAAGCATGGTTTGGTACATATTTCAAATGTTTTATTGAATGTTAACTTTCTCTCTACAACAGAACATAATTAAAAACAACAGGAATGATTAAAAAAACAAAGAGTAAACTGATAATTGTTCCTTTCTTTCATTCAGGTGAACTCTCTGTGGAGGATGTACAGGATCCGTTTCTTGTAAGTGTGCACATAATTGCCAATCCAGGGGAATCCAGTGCCCTCCAGAAAGCCATTGACAGCCTCTTGGCATGGATCCATCCAGACCTCCAACTTTTCCGGGTTTCAGAAAGACGGGTCCCGCGGAAGGCCAATAAGGCTGTCGCTTCTCAGCCAGCCCTTGCAGTGATTCTCTTTCTGCAAGAAGAATTTGACGAAGAGCCAATCCTGCAACTCCACGAGTCCTTTCAAAAGCCACCCTGGCTTTACCACCACACTGAGCGGGTCCATGGCAATTTCCTTCCTTACATGCCAGGCAGCCAGGATTTTTTCTCTTTGGCACAAGGTACTCCTTTGTGGGCCATCCGGCCAGTGCATTATGGAAAGGAAATAATACGCTTTACCATCTACTGCAGAAATGAAAACTTTGCTGACCTTATGAAAATGTATGAGCTAGTCCTAAAAAGACGGATTTGCCGAAAGAAAGCGGACTTTTGTGTGTTTCCTATCTATTCTAATGCAGATATAGATATTCAGTTGTCCTTAAAGAGGCTCCCAAGAGGCCATGTGCCAAGTCCCACAGATTCGGCTGTACTGGAGTTCAGAGTGAAAGATATCAGGCAGCTTGTACCTCTCCTGCCTAACCCCTGCAACCCTATTAGTGAAGGCAGATGGCAAACTGAAGATCCTGATGGGAATAAGATTCTTTTGCAGGTACTGGTCAGCTTCTTAAAATCTGCTTGTGGCATATCAGAAATTCCGAACACATAGCTTATGCAACCTTGCATGAAACCAAGCATCAGAAAAGAATGCCTTAGCTGGGGGGGGGTGTAGCATGGTCATCTCTATGTTTGCTCAGGATTAAATCCTGCTAAGTTCAATGAGGCTTACTACTCAATAACTGTACATAGGACTGTAGCCTCTAAAATAGAAATACAACACATATAGGATGTGTTTTTTGTCTAAGACCCAATGTACAGTCTCTTTCCATTACTTCCATGGGGAGCTTCTTGGGACCAAGAATTTTGGTCTGCTGACATGGACCAGCAGATCTGATAACCACAACACATTAGAAGGCGTTCTGTTCCCTGAAAGTGTGCAGCTCAGTTTAAGTACAGAAAGGCCTCTTTTGTGACTTTGCTGATACAAGTATATCGGTTTGTAGCCAGCTTTTGTTGTATGAAACGGCTGAGCGTAACCTAGCAGTGTTCCTTGTGTTCTTTGTTTATGCCCAATTACACACAACACAAGCGGCTCTCTGTCAGCACTGATGGCCCAGCACAAACTGAAAAAATGTGAAGAGACCTAAGGAAAAGCCACAATGGAAAGTTGTTTTTTTTTTTTTTTAAAACTAAAGTTGGCTGGAAGATTTTCCCCATGAAAGGGGGGTTAGGGGAGTTATCCAAAGAGGGTAACCTAAGTTGTCCATTGTAGTTATTTATTGGATAAATTCACAAATGTATGATTTCCAAGATGTCCTGTTCTGTTTTGTTTTTTAAACAAAAGGGCATGATATCTTAATAGCATTAGCCTGTTGATGAACACATGTTCAGATTCTAATTTCATTGGTAGAAGCTGAAAATCAATGTGAGCTGTGGCCCCCAGAGACACCCACCATGAGCAGTTGTAGCAGGATGGGGCTTCTGGGGATCTTGCCTGGTAGTGATGTCGTTGTGTGAAGTCTCATGAGAATGGCTGCACAGCTAGCCTGGAGTCTTGTGACTGGGATGGGGGCAGTTGAGCAGGAGCTTTTAAGAGTGGGAGGGAGCCAGCTGGGGGGAGAGAAGGAATTTGGAGGTGAAAGAGACAGGATGGTGTAGTGGTTCAAGAGTCAAACTGGAAGATCCAGGTTCAAATCCCTGCTCAGACATGAAACTACTGGGTGACCTTGGACCAGTCACTATCTCTCAGCCTCATCTGCCTCGCAGGTTGTGAGGACCAAAAGATTGATGGCACCATGTATATCACTCTGAGCTCCTTGGAGGAAGGGCAGTGTAAAAAATGTGACAAAGAGGAAGGCAGAGACAAGAAGTCTGAGGGTGGAGGAGGGATGAGTAGTGAGAAAGAAGGCTGGGGATCACTCGGAGGAGAGGAGCGCGGTGGGGAAGGATGAAGAGAGGTGGAGGAAGGTGGTGGCCAGGCAAGAGGAATATTGAGAAGAAGGGGCCAGAGGCCAGGAAGAGATAGAGGGAGCCTTTGGGAGCACCAGCAATGGAAGAAGAGACCAGGGCAGTGCAGTGGGCCCCCAGGACTGGAGGCTGCGCCAACCCCTTGTCCCCACCAGGATGCTAATTCTTTGGGACCAACATCTACTCACTCAGAAAAGCAATCTCAAATGTGAGGCTGTGGAGACAACTGGAACCCCTTAATCAAGTCAACAGACCCTGTTGTTTGATTAACTTGTTCAGCAGCAATTCATTTGTAACAGAAAAACAAAAGTAAAAAGTGTTATTAATATAGCTCCTGAGCTTTTTATCCCTCTTCTCCACAGCAGGCTTGGTATAAGAAGTGTGTTAAGCAGAACATGTTTTGCTGGTCATCTCCATCAAGAAGCCTTCCTGTTGCACCACTTCCAAATTCTGTTCCCCATGGCAACCAACCAGGTCCTGATAGAACCAGTGATCCTTCAAAACCAGTTACTTTGGTTACATTTCACCATGCCAATCATTGCCTTCGTATTTCCCACCAGGACTTGAGAAACTCTGACCAAGAATCTTATCCCAGAAGATCGAAAAGTGCCTTGATCAACTCAGGTTCATTCCAGCGAAGCAAATCTCTTGCTTGCTTGCCCACATCAAGTTTTTCCCTGGCCCCTGAATCTTTTCATTTCAGTGAGCCAGATTCATTAAGCACTTTGTCTTACAGGACAAGAACTAGAGTTCGCATTGATGACCTGGAGGGAGTCCAGGAGACTGATGTTGACACAGGGATGAAACTTGCTTTCTCGGATCTTTCTGTGGTTTCTGCTTACTCCATTTCTGATGGTATCAGTAACAATATGGAAGGAAGGACAAAGTATCCTGCACAAGAAGAAAGCATCAATAGATTTAAGCGCACTTTCTCTAGAGGAAGATCCCACTCTGCCAAGTGCAACCCTTTTGAGTTATCTACTAGTTTCCTTCCTTTTGATCAGTTTTCCAGCTCTTCTGTGTCGCCTTCAGCTTCTCCTTCATCAGCTCATACGGAGATCAAATATTTGCCAAGAGAATCAGTTTTTTCTTTTGGAGACAGTAGAACAACTGGAGGTGGAAAAGCCAATGAAGAAGAATTCTATATCTGACACTTATGCTCTGTGAACTTGAGAATTCTGCTGTTTCCATCCTAAACTCAAAATCTGGCAACCCAGGGCTAGTACACTGTGCTGCCTTTTGCTTTTGGGATATGCCCTGATGGCTTATGGGAAATGTACATGTGCCTCCCTGGTGTTGCTACAAGTTTTTTTTTGGGGGGGGGGAGGCTGGGGAATGGGGAATTGGTTTGACCTCCTCCCCACATATAAATATTTTCTGCAGAGACACAGAATCTTTACCATTCCTATCTGAAAATCCACAGCTGCTCACACTTGAACTGATGAACTCAGAATAGTAGTACTGCCTATACTTCTCTGCCCATGTAGAGAAATATATTGTATCTCTCATAGGGTGCAATCCTAACCCCTTATGTCAGTACTTTCCAGCACTGGCATAGTAGTGCCAATGGGACGTGTGCTGCATCCTGCAGTTGGGTGTCACTCACAGAGGCTTCCTCAAAGTAAGGGAATGTTTGTTCCCTTACCTCAGAGCTGCGTTGCCCTTATGTCAGTGCTGGAAAGCACTGACATAAGGGGTTAGGATTGTGCCCACAGTTGTTTTTCTACACTCCTCCATAACCTGGGAAAAGACAGGCCGCCACTAAGAATCACCGCAGACACTCGCCTATAAGTCGACTCCACAGATAAGTCAATGGCAGGTTTTGAGCTAACAATCATGGAGTTTTCCTATGACCCTTGGATAAGTCGGGGGTTAAACTTAGGGGGGTGTCTGACTATAGTTTTGTCTGATTTTACCAGAGGCCAGATCCTGAAAAATAACCTACTGCTAATTGTTACCTAAGAACTGTAGTCTCTAATTTATACCTTATAATTATTTATACCTGTATAAATAAATTATTAAAAACATAGTAAAAGATCATAAGATACATTTTTATTCTTTTTATATTCTGGTCTTCATCACCTTTTTGTAAGCACTATCAGAGTAAGTGCACTGTAAACAACATACCAGTAGTACAATGGCTCTCACCCTGGTATTCATGTACTCCTAGGGACACTCAACAGGACCTTTAGGGGTACTTGAAAAAGAATGGAATAATGGCAGAAAAAGGCAGGTCGTGCTCTAGAATGCCTGCCTTGCAAGGACCAGCAAGGCAGGAAGGGAGGTAGCTAGTTGGCTGTGAAAGCCCTACCAAAAGCTAGTTTTTGGTCATCAATTCATGTATGAACCAGTGATTGAAAACCAACACAGTAAAAAAGCTGAAACATAATATGGAAAGTGATCAATCACCCAGCACACTTCTCAGTGCAATTTCTCAGCACACTTCTGGTGCAAAACAGTGCAAAGGCAGAATCTTCTGTTCTTCAAACATGAAAAGAGAAAACACTGTGATAAATACATGAAGTCTGGGCTTTCATATGGAGGAGATGAGGGCTTGTATTATTAATTATGAACATTTTGCTAATATGAAGGGTACAATTTATGGAAATGGGCTGCCAAGGGATATGCAAATGAAAAAGGTTGGAAATGAAAATATTTGCATTCATATGCAAATGAAAAAATGAAAATGAAAACCACTGCAGGAGAACCATGAATCAAATCCACCTTTAAGATATCTGGTGTGTTAAGCCAGAAGCTCTACATACAACATACAACCCATAACGCATAACTGGGAGTGTGCAATTCAATTCACAGCAGAGAGATGCAGCTGCATATATTTGCAGCCCTTTTTACTCAGAAGTAGACCCACTGCTTTCCATGGGTGTTATTCTGAAGTAATGGTGCACTGAATTGTAGCCTGGGAAAGAGGGTCCCATCCTGGTATTTCAAAAAACAGACCTGCTTTGCAAGCATTTGCCAAGTAGAACCAGAACCAGAACCAGGCTGCAGCAGAAGGAAGGAGATTAAAAGGTTAACTTTGGCTGGAATTTCCCAGTTGCTGTAAAAAGGATCTCTGTCCTGCCTGCCTGCCTGCCATCTGCCTGCTGCTTGAGAAAGGAAACTGTTCAGAGTTGAAAGGCTCTGCCCTCTGATTGACCCGGAGATCAGGTGAAGTGAGAATTGGAGCTTGATTACTTGGCAGAAATTTCACGTACTATAAATGAGTATCTACGGTAAGTCTTTTATAGTTAATAAGTTATTACGCAGTAACAAGCTCCATTAACCAAAAAGCTCTATTAACCAGCAAAAAGAAGGTTCTTATCCTCAGAGGCCTGCCTGGAAAATGATCAAGATAGTTTACTTGTAACTTCCTGCTATAGCTGTACAAATCAGCTGCCCTGCAGCTACACAGCTCTATAGCTACATCAGCTATCCAGCAGTGATTCTCAAATTGGGACTCCGGGACCCACCAAACTGTGGGTCATGACACAATATTTGGTGGTTTGTGAAACCTACAGTGCAGATTAGGCTATGTACATCAAGGGTTAAACAAGCTGCTATTTGGGAGGGAGGGGATCATTGCTGCCCAATCACCATAATAGCCACACCCCTTGGCAATTATAAATCAGGCAACTTTAGGGCCTCTAAGGAACCACTGATCTACAGTATTTGTGTCTGAGAGGGGTGCGTTTAACTTGGAGACAATATTGGGTTAGAGGGTGAACCTGTCCTAGTGTCAGTGTTGGGGGCAGGCCCTACTGATTTTGGTACAGATAGGCTGCATTTGGTGGAGTGCACTAGGCTGGGGGTTAGACTGCACAATAAACAGGCTTCACTGGGGTGGGGAAGGGTATCTGTAGCGAAGTGGTTAAACTGAATGAGGTGTGTTCCATTAAATCACTAGCTCAAATCCTATACCATCCTCAAACCCACTAGGTGTTAGTAGGCAAGTCACTATTTTCCCATCCTCAGCTCTGTGGATAATATTTGTCTATCCTACAAGGCCATTGTAATTATTACTGTGTAATGTATGTGAAATGCTCTGAAGACGGTTTCTTATTTAATAATAAATGCTAAGTATTAAAGTTGATGCTATCTCAGTTTTGTTCCCATCCAGTTGGCAGGCAGGCTGTGCAGCATGGCCTTTCCCAGTTTGAAGAGACACTTGGCCAACAGTCTGAGGCAAAGAAGGAAGGCCCATAGCCAGGGAGACAGACCAGGGACAGACTGCACTTGCTCCCGGTGTGGAAGGGATTGTCACTCCCGAATCGGCCTTTTCAGCCACACTAGATGCTGTGCCAGAACCACCTTTCAGAGCGCGATACTAGAGTCTTTCGAGACTGAAGGTTGCCAACAACAGGCATGCCCAAGGGCAGCACTGGCCTCTTGTCCATAGCATTCGCCCAGAGGACTTTCAGTCTTGGATGTGAATTGGCTCCACTGATTTTGATAGTACCAAGCAGGAGGTGGATCAAGCTGTGCTGTCTTAAGAAGGTCCCCCTCTACCCACAGGTTGGCTTTTCCTTTCATTTCTGTGAGGAGGGGCAACCTTTGCCCTAATTTCTCCCAGATGGTAACACCTCTCTGCTGCAGTGATAGGCTGACTAGATGCAGAGGGCAGGGTAGCTTTTTTCATGTTCTGAATTATGTCTATTGTGTCCTTGAGCCAATTAGAACTGGATTTATTATTTCAACTGGAAATGGAAAATTGACCAGGAAGACAGATCAGTTGTGACTGAACCTGAAGCTGTTAGGTGCTAAGCACTTTAAATGAGATGACAGCATGGCAAAGCACAGCCCAATCCCATGCATGTCCACTCAGAAGTCCCATTATAGTCAATGGGCTTACTCTCAGGAAAGTGTGGATAGGCTTGCAGCCTTAAGGAGCAACTCTGGTTTCAATGCTTTTGTACAGTTATGAGAGTGTCTTTTGATCCCTGAAATCCCATCTACCACTTTTGTGTTGATAATCTTAAAGTGCCTTTAGTCGTTTCATCTGAATCTCAGAGATGACACATTCAGTGGTGCCACTTGGTTTGACCAGGAGTGTTGTGAAGCTAAGAAAAGTGCAGCTAAATGGATTAAAATGGATAACTCTGACTTGGCAACTAAAGATCTTATAGGATTGAAGAGGGAATGCAAGTGCTTACTGAGATATAAAAAGGCCTGTCGTCTCTCCTGGAATATGCAGTTAAATCTAAGAACCTTTGTGATTTTTTTTTTTTTAATTTGTTACTAAAGTCTGTCATAGTATAACACTTCTCTGCTAGCAAAAGTATCAAATGAGACCTGGAAATCCAGCAACACGTCCTTGTCAAAATCCAGCAACATCCAATTTAAAATCTAACCTATGGCTTTTCTTTTCATCTGTGGCCAACCATCACTTGCTGAGGAGGTGAGAAGCCTGCCGGCATTAATGCTGCAGGCTGGACAGTATCAAGTTTTTAAAGAACAATTTAGAATGGTGGGAATTTGTCATTGCCAAACTTTCATGGGCTCCATTCCTTTTGGAGTGTAATGAGCTACATATAAGTCAGTGATTTAAGTAGACTTTGAGCTACTTATAAGAAAGGTGATAGGAACCTGTCACGTAATGATAGACAAGTTAGCTTGATGGACATGCATTTGAAACCACGTGCCAAATATCACCTTTTACAATTACTTTTCTGTACTGACTGGACTATGGAACATGGACAATTGCTTTGTGTTTACACACCTTATATTCAAATATGAGACTTCTATTGGTAATAAAGGCCTTGAATATACAAAAAAAAAAAACCCCAACCCTAACAGGGCCCCCATTCCTTTAAATATGCTATTATGCTTGTATAAAACCCTCCATGAATGTTGGATCACGTGATAAATTCTCAAATGTTATTAAAGAATGCCAAAATTTTGTCTTCTTCTTCTGTGTTCTTTGAGTTGTTTCCAAAGTTAGGACCAAGCACTATTGAAATAAATGAGACAAATTTTTAATGACTATCTAAATCAGGGGTGTCAAACATAAGGCCCAGGGGCCAGATGCAGCCCCCAGACGCTTTTTATCTGGCCCTCAGGCTCTCAGCTGCTGAAGTGTTACCACTGAAATGGCAGCCCACATGAAAATTGGGCTTTCCCAAATCTTGAAATATGATCAAGATTTGTGTATTTTCTCTTCTGTCATTTGCAGTTAGTGAGTTTCTATATGAGAACAAGGTCTGGCTTCTGGCCATTAGCTGCCTAATGATGTCACTTTCTGCTTAATGATAACACTTCCGGCCCTCAGCAGAAGCCCTGAATGTTCAGCCTCTGTATGAAATATATTTGACATCCCTGATCTAAATCCTGTAAATTTCAATAGAATGTAGGAATCCTAACTTTAGTACAATATAACCTTTTATCTGTGGACTGGATGTCACTCCAGATACCATTGCAAACTCAAACTGGTTGTAGGGCCAAACTCTTGCCGCATGGAAAGTTCTCCATCTCCATGCTCTAAGGTTTATCACCAAAACATAATTTTCCTGCTCCTTTGTGCTTTGCTTTTAATTTGGAGAGGCTAAGAGAAGACTGATACTAAAGGTATCCACTTCTTGGCCTTGAAGATCAATTATGCAATAATTTGTGTGAAGTGTAATGGGGGTGCCATGGGTCATTTTGGAGAACTGAAAGGGTTACTAAGACCCCAGGCCTTTAAGCTTGACACACCTGTGCTAATGGGATTCTTTAACCTTTTGTGTAAAAACCAAGTTGGGGTTGATACATACTTGCAAAAATTCATTCTGCTTAGAAAGGGATGAAACCTATTGAGAGGCGTCTGGTGCCACCTTGTGGTTTTGATCTGTTTTCTAATGTTTAGCTTTTAGTTTGACTGCAAGCAGTCACTATTTGTACATGACTGATATAAATATAGCATACTTTTTATCATGAGTATCATTTGCTAAATGCGCCTTTCCCTTCTTAGACATTAGGATTCCTTAAATCTGCACTATCTTGATTGCACTGTTTGTTATGAAGCTACCATGTTCACGGTCAGATCATATAGGTTTTGGTGTTGTCTATGTCCATTTTGCATGACACAAAATGAGGTCACAGGTGAGCCTGTCTGTGGTATCTCACAGAGATAAATGCAAAAATACTTTGACATGACTTTGGGCCTCCCCAGTCATCTGCAATTTCATCTCATCCTCTCAATTTTTCACTCTTGAAATCTCCACCTTGAGTTATGACAGCTCCAGTTGCCCAGCTTCTATTGATGCTATCAACTGCTATGCTGCAATATTACAATAGGATTGAGCAGACACAGATATCATAGCCTGTCTGGGAATCATTGTTTCATCTGCTTTAATATCCTAGTGGCACAAATAGAGATAATAATAAATAGAAGTGGGTTTTTTCAGTGATAACAAAATTAAAACACATAATACCGCTGTCTGCACCTCATTTTTGTAAAAATAAAAAAACCCAAAATCTGTGAAAAAATAAAACCATTTTCTAAACTTTTATATATCCTCTACGTGCACATAGCTGTATCTGCTGACACTATACCATCTGCCCAGTACAGTTTTAAAGTAATTATAATTTATAAAAATGTGCCCTTGGAATAAAAATGCATAATGCCATTTTCTGCACATCTAGCGTTGGAAAGTGGTGAAAAGATAAAAACCATTTTCACCCACCTCTATAAATAATACTGTTACCTAAGGGGTTGCTCATTGACCTGAGAGTTCAAACTGCACAGTTTCCATTGGTATCTCATTTGCCTGATGCTAGTCAGTCTACCCCCCTCTGACGTTAGAGCTGCTCAGCCACTGCCAGCCAGAAGGCCCATGATTACTGTGCCTGTCCAGCCCAACAGTAACATCTAAGCAAACTAGCTGCTTGCTGCCATATTATGCTTGCAGACCACCTGTAAAAGAAAGATGCAGTTTGGAAACGATTTGCCAGAGGAAAACGGAACCTAAAAGACAAATCAATGGGCAGTGCTGTCAAACCAGAATTAGGAAATCTAGAATGTCTATAAGCCCACACAGGCAGAGGGACTGCTTTGTGACGGCTGAGGCCATGGTTTTTGCAATCTCCATGCTTCCTGTTTTCAAACTAAATTTGACTGTGGCTCATTCACAAAAGGAAAAGTTAGACCTCCCTCTGGGAAGCACATGCATTGGCCGATAATCCAGCTCACTTTACCTCTGTGTACCTGGTAGCACACTACTCTGCAATGAGCAAATATCAGAAGTGAGTGGTTTAATTAGAGTCGGATTAATCCCAGCTGAGTGCCTGTCTCTGTGTAAATAGGGCGCTAGAGGTCAGAAAGTACTAAGAACCTTAGAGGTCTCCTTGCATAATATGAAAAGCTATGGGAGATAGATGACCTTTTGTGTGGACAGAAGAATTAGGAAAAACTGAGTCATCATCATCATTAGAATGGTTAAACATAATCTCTTTAAGCACCAAATTCAGATTTTTTAACATGGGTAAGGATCAGTTTTTGGTCTTACCTGTCTCAGAGCCAGGCTTCTGCAGCATTCTGTCTTGCCAGTTCCAAATCAGACCCGAGTGTGCAGGTCAAGAATTAGGCAAAACTTAATCCCAGTCCCTAAACCTTAGGATCCAAAATGACCCTTACCCCATGTCTATTTCTCATACAGAATAGAAACCTGAAGTTCTATGGCTTGTGTAAGGCCAGGTATTCCAGAATAATTTAAGGGCCAGGCTAGGCATGATGGGTCAGCCACATGGAAATTATCCATGTGTCTGCCTTCTTCATGCATAACACAGAGGAATGACCAGGTCTATTATTTACATTATTTACAGGTCTATTAATAATTTACATTATTAAAACACATGTGGTAGGAAAGCAAAACCTGTTCCCCTTTCCTACTTCAGCTCTCTGTTGCTGTAAGTGTGGCTCTGTGGCTTCCAGTATGAAACATATGCTTAGAATGGGGCTTTAAAGTAAGGAGCACAGTGAGATGTGACTGTGACTCCAGCTGACTCCTCAGAGTCCTTATTGTCATATAAATAAGAGACCTTCCCTTCATCACATCTAGCTTGACTCCTATCAGAACCTTTACCTTAAACACCCCCCCCCAAAAAATAACCAAAAACAAAAAATACCCCATTCACTAAGAACCAAAATGTAAAGTCAAAACTCTAGTTCAGTGTTTCCCAATCTGTGGATTGGGATCCACCAGTGGGTCATGATCTGATTGTTGGTGGGTCCTGAAACTGACAAGCTGATACCTGAGAAGGAAAATGTATTGAGTCTTAATGGAAAGTGAAACTGAGCTAAATGTGCACATTTACTTGTGAAAAGGTGAACATGCCTCAATTCAAAGAACAGGCTAAGAGGAATGCAGTGCCAACGAAATGGTACCTATGAATGCAGGCAAGAAGGAAGTCCTCCAAATTGATGAAGATAAATATATTGAGCCCTATGGAAAGTGAAACTGAGCTAAATGTGCACATTTACTTGTGAAAAGGTGAACATGCCTCAATTCAAAGAACAGGCTAAGAGGAATGCAGTGCCAACGAAATGGTACCTATGAATGCAGGCAAGAAGGAAGTCCTCCAAATTGATGAAGATAAATATATTGAGCCCTATGGAAAGTGAAACTGAGCTGCATGTGCATGTTTACTCGTGAGTAGGCAAATGTGCTCCAGTGCCTATCGAAGGGGAGGCGTTTGCACGCCAGGCAAAGGGGAACGCAAGGCCACCAGAATGGTCCTGATCTGATGAACGTGGAGCTCAACAAATGCTTCAGAAGGTGGTCCCCCCCAATAGCAGAAAGGGTAAAAACAGAGGCTTGAGCAGCTGGTAAAGTTTGTTTGATTTTAAATTTCATAAAGCTAGGTGGGTCCTGATAGACTAAACTAGTGTCATTTTAAAAAGTGCGTTCTGGAACTAAAAAGTTTGGGAACCACAGTTCTAATCCAAAGTATTCATTGGACTTATGTGTTCTTTGCTCTTAATTAAAGTCACTTACAAATTCAGATAAGACATTACTTTTTCAAATGTCCATCATTATAGAGTGCAAAACTTAGTTGCCATCATGAATAGTTTTCTTCATAAGTAATTGCTGCCTACGACATAGAGAAAGCCATATTGGCTATACAGCACCTGTATTTCAAGCTTACTTCGTGTTTGCTTCTCCTGTAAGAAATGTTGCAGGGACTGCAGAAAGATGGAGCTTCCACAGATGACTCAACTGGTGGAGTTTTGCAGTCAGTAACTGCCTTTCACTCTTGCTTAAGTGCAAGAAGAGGAAAAGAGAGATTTGTGTGAACATGACTCAGCCAGACCTGATGAAACAAGATACATGGCAGTGTCTTGTTCGCTTTTTAAATAATATGTGTAACTTTGTACTTTCTAGGTTCCTTTACGCATGTGACAATGAAGCATTTTATGCATTATATCTTTGTGGGGTATAGTAAGTTTTGTGTGTTTTATATCTTTGCTGGATATACTGCTGAGCTGTGAAATGTGACAACAATGTCATCTTCTATGGATTTTTGCCGTTGACTAAAACTACTATGTAGAAGGCTACCTTTCTAGGAAAAAAAAATTATATATTCCTATTTTACTGTGTATGTTAGAAGTGTTGGGTTGAGGAGCCATAGTTTTGTAAAACGATTGTTCAAAATTATTTAAATTTAAAATTATGTTTCTTTAATGTCTTCACCATGATGATGATCTTTCTTCCATGACTTTTTATTTCAAATTCATTTATATAATGGCTAGACATTTATATAATAACATTTATTTGTTCCCTTTGGAGTGCTTTGGGGTTTCACAGCTTATTTTTTTCACTTTAGGTCATAATCTCCTTTTGGTGACATCACATTGGCCACTGAGGCAATCGTTATGATGTCACCAACAAAGGATTATTACTTTGAGAGAGGCCTAAGCTGTCGGAGCAGATCAACTCCAAAGAATAAAGAGCTTGCTTGCTTTGACGTAAATGTCTCTGGTAGTGAAAGATGTTGGAAGAATCTTATTCAACCTCTGGCTCTAAATCCCATAAAATACGACAACAGAAAACTGAGCGTCCAATAGAATAGAAATAAAAGTCCCCTAAGGCTCTCATATTTTCTAGGTCCTCAGCACCCTGATGCACTTTCTGTCCATGCTGCTCGCTTATTTTGACTTCCCTGTGCTGTCTTGAAGGACACTGTGAAGTTTCCAGCAGTTCAGAGCTGGGCCTGTAACATAGTTTAGGTATGCATTCACCCTGCCCTGGGAAATTAGTGGAGATGGCCCTCTGTGACAACAGATCTCTCATGTCAGCATCTGAACTCTAACGGGTGCCACCAGATATGGTTCCACAGGGGAGAAACCTAAGAAGGGAGTGTGACATGTTGGAATTGACTCCAAGAGCACTTCAGCTTTAGAAAATGATAAAAGGGTGACCTCCTTGTCTTCTTCTGTTTCATCCCAGCTGCAGCTATTATTAATGCCTGAGCAGTAAAGAATTCAAAGTACTCCTTTTCTTCCTTGTGTGTTTGGATGAGATTTCAAGAAATTGAGATTTAGGAACAGTGAATGTAAACCAGGTTGAGAAATATAATTATTTATATTGTTTATAATATTTACTCTGATGTAAATCTCAGAGTATCAGGTCACTGAGATACTTCAGAGTAAACATTCCTAGGATGAGATTGTTTTGTTTCACTGAAAGTTCTGTGTGCTGCTCCTGTGCAAATCTTCTGTAATTAAGGAGAATTGACAACTGCTGGGTAGACCTGGGATCCTGCATGGATTTGGAGCCCATATCTACTGGCTGGGTAGACCTGGGCTCCCATTCCAGCCAATGGCTCAAAATTCAGGTAGGACCTCAGGCCTACCTCAGGTCTACCCAGCTGGTAATGACTATAGGAAGTGACTATGAAAAAGAATGGGTGGATTACAGGGGTGCACTTTAGTCAATTACAACTCATTCCTATGCAAATGTACTCAGAAGGAAGTCTCAATTGAATTCAATGAGGCTTATTCCCAAGTGAGTGTGTACAGTAATGTTTCTCAAACTGTGGGTCGGGACCCACTAGGTGGGTCGTGAACCACTTTTCAGGGGGGTCCCCATTCATTTCAGCATTTTATTTTTAATATGTTAGACTTGATGCTACCATGGTATGTGACTGCATTTGGGGAAATGTTACAGATTTGTAGTTGCAATGCAGCCCCAAGGTGAGGGAACAAGTGTTCCCTTACCTTGAGGAGACCTCTGTGACTGTCTCCCCACCACAGGATGCAGTGCATACCCCATTGGCATGGTTGCACCGACACTGGAAAATTGGATAGGATTGGGCCCTAAGTTGCGTGTTGCCAACAATTGGTATGAGGACTGCCTCTGAGGCTGTGGGTTTTTGTAGTGATATGGTTGTGGGGTAGAAGAGACGTATTTCCAATACTCTGTTCCCTTATTAAGGAGCCACAATATTTTCACTTCACCAGATCCTATCATTTGGTTACAGGAAAAAGAAGTAGTAAGTAGACCATTCCTTCCTTGTATGTCTGATGGGTTTTGCTACTCTGATTCTGAACCCAACCCAAATCTAGAGAAAGAAGCTTACTAGGCAACTTGTTCCACCCACATCAGTAGCTTCAGTGATGGGTAATTCTGCACCCTTCTGTCCTCCCTCCCATCCATCATGAAGCTATGAGCAGAGCAAGGGGTGGGATGAGTTCCTGCTTCTTCAGCTGTAGCTCTGCTGTAGCCACAACCCCAAAACATTTCTTAACAAGTGAACTGTGATCTCATCCTTGTACTACTTCTACACTCACACTAATGTGTTTCCCCTTAAGAGTGTGGTACTAATGAAGCCACGCCTGCAATGGAATTTTTCTTACCGTAGTTATCCCAACGGAGATTATGTTTTACTACTATCACAATTTTAAGTGATTGTCATAAATGTGTCATCCAGGCACCATTCCGTCAACCTCTGTGTGCCACTGCCAATCTCCTCCTAGAAGTTAGTGACAGGGAAAGAGAAAATAGAGAATATGGGGGCAAGAGGGCCCCTCTGAAGCAGCCAGCCTCTCTCACTTTTGGCTTTGTCTCTCTCCAACTCTTCTCAACATTTGGCAGCACTTCACAACAGCTTAGTGAATCCCTCACTTTTTCACTTTTCCTCTTAAAAAAGAAAGATCAACCAGAACTGAAGAATAGCAATGGTGATGGCCAGTCAGAAGAGTTCCCTCCCATGTGTTCCCTAATATTTGACAATTGGATTAAATTAGTGGAAGGAGAGTGAGACACCATGGGACTATGTAATTCTGCCCAGAACAGGACAACTGTGTCTCCCCTTTGCCCCCATTCAGATACGTTTTGTGCCTGGTACACAACAGGCTTGATTTCTCTGTCCATTTGTGAGTAAGAAATCTATGGAATGCGTCAAAAGAATAGGAGAGGGGGGAGGGATGTGATATTGGTAGGTGATACTTTTCTTAGCAGAAGCAGGTCACAAGTCTACTGAGGCTTGAATGGTGCTTGCTGGCTCTTTCGCCATCAGTACCTTTTTGTTCCTTGCCTGGGATTTGCTGGGTAGTAGTATGCCTCTTTGCCTGGCTCCATAGAGAGCCTACAGGAATTTGGACAGAGTGGTACAGACATCGCCGACAAAGACCATGATCGCGGACTATTCTTTTCACTGCAGTCTTATGACCAAGACCCCACTTCACTATATATTAAAGAAGGGGACACCTAAACCATCAGTCTAACTGAAGCATGCCAGAAAGACCCTTAAAGGCAATTGAGACCAGCTTACGGTAAGGAAATCTTAGGAGCTGTTCTTTTGGGCAAAAGGCATAAGTAGGAGAAGTTTGCATAGACGTTCTGAAATGACATCATGTCTCTAGGCAAGTGTGCTCAGATTGTATTAAGAGAAAGCACTGTGAGTTTTTAAAATCTAGTTGGGAAGCACATTTTGCTCTTTAAAAAGGCAAGCCTCTTTTAACTGCACATTAACATGTATGTATATTAACACTGTTGTTATTATTATTAACAATGTTTCTTTACCACTTTTCAACCAAAAAAGCTTTCAGAGCGGTTTACATAGCAAAATAAATCAATAAATGTTTCCTTGTCCCAAAAGGATTCACAATCTCAGGGAAAACTCTGTAGTACCCTAACTGGCACTGTAGTCACAGAGGTGTGTTTGGTAACACAACCCATCTCTAAAATGTTCAATGCAGAGAATAATTAATACCACAATCCTATGTCTAGCTACTTACACTACTTACAGGTAAGTCCCATTGAGTTCAAGAAAAGGTCTATAGGGTTGGAGCTTAAGAAAACAAGCACACGTACTAATTGGGTCTGAAAGGATTACAATTCTACTGATTGGATGAATTGTGAAGGTCTGCTGGGTCCTTTTTTTTCTTTTTTACTGCAAAGTTAAACCCTGTTTTAATATCTATAGAATGCTAGGTTTGGTTTTGAAATGTTCAGTAGGAAACCTTGTACCCAGATTTATATGTGTGAAGATCAGGTCACTGTGTGCCTGAGAAGATTTAAAAATAATTGGCATTCACAGTCATTATGCTCTCTATATAGTTGAAACGAATCAACCATTGTATTTATTTTTCCTCTGTTAAACAATTTTGTGTATATCTTAAGAACTTGGAGACTTCTATCCCTAGCAGACTAAGGTCTGGTAATAAAGATGCCTGTCTTCTTTTTCCACCTCATTTTCTGAGACTAATATAACCCAAACCAACTCTGAACCAAACCTGACATAATCAAAGGGAATGCCTTGGTATGTGCATGTTTGACTGGCCAACCAGCTCAATGTTCTGAGAAATGTTCCTTCTATCAGACCTGATAGGAAGTTGGAGGCTTCTTGGCATTAGCGACTTGTGTTGCTTTGTGTAAGCACATGGGTAAGTACTTGCTGGTGTCACTGAGTTTCCTCATTTCTGGTTGCAGCCGGTGTGACCTTCTGACAATACTGCCTTCTGCCTTCATGCTGTCCCTTTCTGCCACAACCGTCCTTCTGTCACTTTGTTCCTTAAATGTCAGAGGCTGTGAGCACAACAAGGATCCAAAGAACCTGCGAACAGAGTTTGCCCTCACTCTCTACAAACACTTAGCAGAATTTGAGAATAAGACTAACCTTGTGGTTTCCCCAGCAAGCATCTTTCTCTCTTTGGGGCTTCTGCAGTTTGGAGCTCAAGGGAATACCTTTGCACAATTGACTCGTGCTCTGGGATACAACACTCATGGTAAGGTGCCATCTGAGAAATTGCTTGTCAGTGAATGATAATGAAATAAAGGCCATGAATAAAATAAAAATAAATGCCACAATCAAATTCCCATTCAGTACTGACTGACCCAAGAGAAAAGATACAAAATGAAACAAGCCCTCTATAGTTTCTATGTCTTGATGGTTTATTTGGCAAGTCTAATTTTTTTATTTCATTGTAACCGTTTGAAACTTTTCTTTGCTCTTGCTTTTTGGCTGAAAGTAGTATTCAAAGGGGAATAGGGAGATAAAAGCAGTACTCTGTCATAAAACCTAAGTGCAGAAGCAAAAGAGAATTTAAACCAATACAACTAAAAAAAAAAACCATTAAAAAAACCAGCAGCAGTAAGATATAAAATTATAGAAGTACTAAGAGCCATTGAAAACCTTGATGAACATGCATGTTTTAATGTCTCCTGAACTATAAAGGATTGGTGCTGTTCTGCCTTGTATAGGAGGGCATTCCAGAGGCAAGACATCATGATCAAGAAGACCCTCTCCCTGGTCACTATCAACTTCACCATCTGGAGGCACCTGGATGTCAGTCTTAACCTTGCACAAATTCATATTGAAAAGACAGTCCTGCTACCCTGGTCTCAAAACTATTTAGGGCTTCAAAGATTACAATCAGTACCTTGAATTGAACCTGAAAATGTATCAGAAGCTAGTACAGATGTTCTGTGATATGATTAGAACAATAGCTCTCAGTCAAAAGCTTGGCCATCACATTCTGAATCAGCTGATATTTCTGAAGTTTCAGCCCCACATAGAACCCGTTACAGTAGTTAGTTAGGATGTTAACAGTGGATAACTGTAGTGTGGCTATAATGTAGTATTTTCTCTATTTGATTTTTCATTCCCTTTTTCACCTGATTTTAGCGGCAGTTTCAAATGTTGATGGCCATGCATGTTTCTCTGCATTTTTAGTTATGGTCAATATCATGTTTCTTTCTAATATGAGTGGTCTGCTTTGTTTTACCAAACTACTCCTTGACTGCAAGTCTTATGGAATTGGTGTACCTTCCTAATTGGGTCCCAATTCCATTTTAACGTAAAGGGTACTTGATGTGTATATGTGTGTGTGTGTGGGGGGGGGGGGGAGGAAATTAGAGAATAACTTCCCAGCTCAGGTTGTTAAGAGGCTATTTTGAAGGAAATGTCTAGTCTGTGTTTTTTGGGCTCAGTGAACGTGGCAATTCACAAATTGGATGCCTGTTTTTCAGCTAGTCAAAATCTATGCTAAGTCAACTCAGGTTGACTGCAAAATCTAAAAAAAAAACATGTACAGTATTTTTGAATTTTTTTGAATTTTTTTTGAACTATTAAGGAAGTTAACTTCTGCAGATAAAAACAAAAAAACCAGAAGGCTGTAACAGATAAGTGACTCGGGAAAGAGGTGACAATCTTCATTCTCAAAAATAACCATCTAAAGATCATAGAGTTGGCAGTTGGCAGTGTTTTTATCGATAAGCTGTCTTTCTTTTTATCACTGTCTTTTCAGCATTGTGTAACAAACTGATTGCCACAGGGATTTCTCTCATTCTTAGATCAGGATGTACATAACTCTTTGTACCCTGTTGATAAAGAAGTGGCCAACTCAACCCAGGGCCCTGTAGTACAGCTGGCAAGTGCCCTCTTTGTTCAAGATGGAATACATCTTTCACCTCAGTTCATTCAATATGCAGCACTATGGGCAAATAATACAGTGCAACAAACCAACTTTAGTCAGCCGAACAGGACTGCAGCTCAGATAAACGAATGGATTACCACAAGCACTGGAGGTAAGGTGACCCTGTTAGCACAGGCAACGTTTAAACAAGTTTGAGAGGCATTTAGAATACAGTTAAGTGAACTACTGTCACTCTGGGACTCATCTGGATGGGAACTAGCACAGGGGAACACTCATGTTTACAGCCTTTGCCAACCCTTTTCCCTACCACCATGCTGCGATGGATCAGGTTCAAAGGAGGGGGACAGGAACTCCCCAAATGTATACAACCATATAGCAGCTGCCACCAGTTAAATTCTTGTTGGGTAGGTGAAATTCCTTTAACAAAAACCTCTCCCATATTTGAGGCATTTCAAACCTGACTACAAACTTTTTATAAAAGATCCCCAGTAATTATGGGAAGTTCAAAACTCTTATGATGTATTCAGCCAAGCAGGGATGGGAAAGTATGAGTGAACCCCATAGGCGGAAATATCTACAAAAAGTAAAATA
This sequence comes from Tiliqua scincoides, assembly GCF_035046505.1. Lineage (NCBI taxonomy): Eukaryota > Metazoa > Chordata > Lepidosauria > Squamata > Scincidae > Tiliqua > Tiliqua scincoides. Next base: position 151,868,590 of record NC_089821.1, on the reverse strand, counting down.
GGATGTATTTAAGGAAATCAGACTTGTGTTTTAGGGCACAATCCTAACCAGGTCTACTCAGAAGTAAGTCCTATTTTGTTCAATGGGGCTTACTCTCAGGAAAGTGTGTTTAGGATTGCAGCCTATGTTAGCCAAGCTTATAAAGATGAGAGTGTTATCAAAGGTTCAAAAAGATTAGTATTTGGATCATGCTGCAATTTGAACATGAGGTCACCATGTGCTTGTTTGCAGAAAAATTTATGGAAGAAAAATCCACGGTAGGTTACAAGTCAAGATGACTGTATGCAACCTCCTGGTTGTAGAGGTAGCCTGTCTCAGAATGCCAGGCGCAAGGGAGTGGCAACAGGATGCAGACATCTTGTTGTCTTGTATGCTCCTTGAGGTATCTGCTGGGCTGCTGTGAGATACAGGAAGCTGAACTAGATGGGCCCTTGGCTTCATCCACCAAGTGTCTTCTTATGTTGTTGTGGTTCACTGTGGTGATATCTTCTAACCTTCAGGAAAGACTACTGCTGGGGCACCAGTGAAGCTGGGCAAAAGCACTTCTGGCAGTGGCGTAGCTAGGTCATTTGACGCCCGAGGCTCATAAATTTTTGTCACTCCATATGACACAATTAATTATTTAATTATTAATTGTTATTAATTAATTAATTATATTACTTATTCATTCACATTTTTATACCACCCTTCCTCTAAGCAGCTCAGGATGGTGTACATCGTTCCTCCCCTTATTTTGTCCTCACAACAACCCTGTGAGGTAGCTGAGACTGAGAGATAGTAATAGTCATGACATGAATAATAATGATGACCAGAAAATAAATGCAGTGAATATTTCCCCACAAGCAATGGATGAAATTCTGCATCAAATGGTATATAACATGATGGTAATATTCCTGAAAGTCTTGGTTACTAGGGTGTCACCCCCCCCTTCCAGGATGTCTCATTGGCCCATTTTGAGTGAAGGCAGTGGTTCTCAAACTTTTAACACTAGGACCCACTTTTTAGAATGACAATCTGTCTGGGACACACCGGAAGTGATGTCATAGCTGGAAGTGGGAAGCAAAATAAAATACAGTAGAAGTGGGAAGCAAAATAAAATACAGTTGACCACCCAAGGGACTGGAGGAATTGGTCAACATAGGGAGGTGGTCAACATACAGGAAAAAAGGCATTTAAATATCATGTTTAGCTCCCAGGACAACAAATGCAAGGCCAAGTTATTATTTAGATTGGATTTTTAAAAAGTTTTATTGCAAATATCAATGAGAATTGATCCTCTTGTGATGCTTACTAATTTATATCATCTATATCTATATCAGAGAGAGTAAACAGCCCACAATCAGTGTTTTAAAAAACCCCTGAAAATTCATAAGCTTAAAAAAAATTGTAAGTTAAAAAAAAAACAAACGGTTTCATAGCAGACAGGTAGACCAATGCTATCAGTTCCTTGCCAGTCCATAGCATGTAGCATGTTACATAGCCCCAACAGCTAAAAAAACCCAAACAAAACACTTTTTTACTTGGCCTCCACTGGGTCTCCTCAGATTCACTAAATGCCAGAAGGTGTTTGATACGGTCCCTCACTAAAAGCTGTTGAGAAAACTCCACAGTTAGGGAATAGAGGACAGGTCCTCTCATGGATTGGTAACTGGTTGAGGACCAGGAAACAGAGAGTGGGTTTCAATGGGCAATTGACAAAAAAAGTGGAGAAATGTGGAAAGTGGAGTGCCTCCTGTCCTGGGACTGGTGCTTTTCAACATCTTCATAAATTACCTGGAAACAGGGATAAGCAGGGAGGTGGACAAGTTTGTGGATGACACTAAACTTTTCTGAGTGGTGAAGACCAGAAGGGATTGTGAAGTGCTCCAGAAGGATCTCTTCAAACTGGGAGAATAGGCAGCAAAATAGCAGTTGTGTTTCAATATAAGTGTAATGTAATGCACTGGTGATGGGAACCAAAGTGAAAGGACAGTGGCTTCACTATGCACAAGCAGTATCGCATTTAGTGGGAACTTACGGAGAGTAAATTAATACTCTGTGCAATGGTCGAAGTGGTCAAGATACAACTTACGGAGGTGGTCAATATAGAGATGTTGGTCTCCCATAGTGTATATGCAGTGTCTGTCCATACTGTGAAAATCAGGTCAACTTAAGGAGGTGGTCATTATAGAGAGGTGGTCAACTTTGAAGGTTCTACCTCTCTATAATGACCACCTCCTTAAGCTGACCTAATTTTCTATAGCCTTTTTTTCCCATATGTTGACCACCCCCCTATGTTGACCAATTCCTTGAGTCCCTTGGGTGGTCAACTTAAAGAGGTTCTACTGTAATTAAATTAAAGAAAAACAAATAATTAAATAAGGGGAAGCCAGCCCTGTTTCACCAAGTGAATTTTCTCTATAGCCTGCCTGCAATAACACCCCCCCCCCAAAAAAAAAAATATGTGAGATTTTCAGCCTCTCCAGTGCCCACCTTACCAGCTCAAGTCTCTGTTTTATTCTTTGGGGGGAGGGGGGCTGCCTTCTGAAGCATTTCTTGAGCTCCACTTTCATAAGATCAGGACCATGCAGCCAGCCTTGCATTCCCCTTCGCCTGACTTGACCAGCAGTCAAGGCATGTTTGCTTACTCATGAGTAAATGCAACCATGTGGCTTACTTTCGCTTTCCAAAGGGCTCAATACATTCATCTGCTTGGAGGGAGGGACTTCCTTCTTGGGTGTTTTTTGGGGGCAGCTTTCATTGGATAGGAACCATTCTTGTGTTGTTGGATTCCTCTCAGCCTACCCTTTCTGACAGATTAAGGCAGTTTTTCCTACTTGGGAGTAAATGCATGATATGGCTCAGTTTCACTTTCCATAGGGCTCCATGCATTTTTTTGTGTCCTGTGTTTTGGCCATAACTTTTGATGGAAAGGAGATAATTTCCTCTGGTTTTTTGCATTGCATTCAGCTGGAAATTCCACATCCATTGGTATATAGCATGATGGCGTTATTCATAATTTCTGCTATGCTAGCGATGTTGGGTCATTTGTGGTGTCACCCTCCCCCCAAGTTCACCTAGGGTGGACCACCCTCCCCGCCCCTCACTAGCTACACCACTGACTCCTGGCCACAGCCACTGCCTATATATCCTGTCTATGTACCCCATTTGTGAACCTGGTCCTTCAAGGAAAATGCTCCCCTATCCAGAACAGGCATTAACCTGCAAGTCCAATTGCAAGTTGGGCACTGGCCTATGTCTGAGGTGGCAGAGCCCAAAGTGGGCTTTTTTGTTTTAATAACAATGGTTCCTATCAGGAGGGCAGGGTGCCCAACAATCTTTAACCTGCAATTGATCCGCTGTATTTGAAAAGAACTGTCTCTTAATTCTGACAGCTTGGCCAGAGAGATATCACTTTCTCCAGTCCACTGTTTTGATTGTGGAAGTGTTGATGACTTCATAGCTCCAGATACAGCAACTTGGTTCCTGGCCCTTTGCTTGAGTATTTAAGCCAGAAGATCAGCAGGCCCTGTTGGCCTTACTCAGTTTTTTAATGGTCTTGTCGCAACTGAAGGACCTGGCAAAACTGCTTTCCAAGTCACTACTAAGAAGGCCAAATACATAGAAAACTCTATGGACTATAGGATAGACTACAAGCAAACATAAAGTCACTTCAACTTGTGAATCACATTTTCAGCTACAGAGAATAAATTTGTTAAGTTCACCTTGCTTCAGCAATAGCTTCGGTTATGAAACTCTTTTTGCATTTGCAGATGGAGAAGCAAACTGCCTATCCTTGGATGCCATTGATGCCACCCTTAACCAGATAGCTGTGGTGAGCACCATGTACTTCAAAAGCACTTGGCAAAGGAGATTCCCTTTCGCAAATACTCAACTCCTGTCTTTCACCACTTCAGAGGGTGTCCTCCTGAAAGTGCCCACTATGTACCTCAGTGCTGAAGTCAACTACGGTAATTACACTTGAATCAGGTTTGATGCAACCATCCAAAACTGAAAGCAGAGGTTCACATGCAGAAATAGATTTCAACAAGCATGCTGTGTGCAAAGCTGGAAGATGGGGGACATCTCCATTGTGCAATCTGTACTTGGCTGTTCTCAGAAAGCTTGGCTCTACTACATCTGTTGGTCAACCAAACAAAATATGATTGCTGTTCTGGCTACGTAAGAAAGATGCATTAGACGTCATCTTTTGCACTTTTATAGTGTTCACAAGTACATAGAGCAGTGTTTCTCAAACTGTGGGTCAGGACCCACTAGTGGGTCCCCATTCATTTCAATATTTTATTTTTAATCTATTAGACTTGATGCTACCATGGTATGTGACTGCATTTGGGGAAATGTTACAGAACTGCACTTTTAACAAGCTTCTATGTATATTCTTTTAACAATGATAGTAAATGAGACTTACTTCTGGATAAGTGTGGGTAAGAATGCAGCATAGGACTGCTAAAAATGTTCCTGCTTGATGATTTCACTTCTAGTCACAACATCACTTCTGGTGGGTCCCGACAGATTCTCATTCTAAAAAGTGGGTCCTGGGGCTAAATGTGTGAGAAATCCAGCGCAGTATCCAGGAGCCACTGCTATACAAGCAGGGCCTCCAGTCATAGTGCCAGCAGCCCTGAAGTGCACTGCAGCAGTGTTCCTTTTGCCACGCTGCTATGGAACTTAAGGCATCAGACTGAGATTCCATCTCTGTAAGTGCCCAAAGGGACTGGGCTGTCGATCATGGTGCTAACTGTATAGCATTAAGTAGCTGTTCATATGCTGTTTATGACCTTAAATGGCAAGAATCTATTTGGACAAGTTCAAAGCGGCTGAACCATTCACCAAACATGTCTGAACTAGGACTAAAGGGAGGGTTAGGAAATAGAGATGGACCTGATCACAGGCATTTATGGACTTTACTCCTTGCTTCCAGAGTCATGAACAAAGTGTGCCAGTATACCTTACAGTTCAGATGTGGTTTTAAGGTTGCTGCTGTACAATGGGAGGCAGAAGGCAGTTCCATCTCTGTGCACAAAAATGGTACCCACGTTTTTAGATGGTGTTCAGCTAGTGAATTTTACACACCAGAATCCATGGCCTGATAGAAAATTCACAACTTTTTATACCATTGTTACTAAAAAAAGCCCACCCAGCATGGTCTAATTCAATATAGCTGCTGTTTTTTCCTGTTATATATAGCTGCTGTTTGCATTTGTTTTCCACATTGCAGGTGAGTTCCTAACAGATTCTCTGGAACGGATCAGTGTGATTGAATTGCCCTATGTGGGGGAGACGGTCAGTATGTTTGTGATGCTTCCCTCTGACAGAAGGACATCTCTAGCCCAGGTTGAAATGCAACTCTCCGCCCAAACCTTTCCACTGTGGTCCAGCACCTTGAGGAGAACAAAGATGGCTATCTTTCTCCCCAGGTAAAGAGTAAACGTGCATACATTTGCACTACAATTTCTTACTGGAATACTGGCCTTGGGTGAAAAATATTCTAGTCGTGATTACAGTGGTAGACAACAAAGGAGAAGTTATGTTGTGGGAGACATTAGGATGTGGTAAGAGAAGGAGGAAGTTGTGTGGTGAACAGAAGCCATGGCTTCTAAAGATGAGATACTTCCAAATTTTGATAGGCATCAAAGAGGCAACAGAATAGTCCAAAAGTCACATGTTATAGTTCACCTCAGCAGCACTGGCAACAGGTGTCACTCATATGACTCCTAGAGTACAGGAAAGCAAGGCATGGTTCAATTGATCCACAGGTTATGGTGTGACTAGTACTGTGGGAAGGTCACAACTGGATTGCTGCATTTATACATGGCGGATATTCTTCAAAGATATTATAGAGGACATTTCATTGACACATCTTGTTGTTCCAGCAAAACAAGCAAGCAGAAACCGCATGGCTCAACAGTAGAACATCTGCTTTGCAGATTACAGGTTCAATCCCTGGCTTCTCCAAGGAGGGGGGAGAAAAATTCCTGACTAGAACCCTGAAGATCTGCTGACAATACTGACCGAGATAGGTCTGTCTTGGTATAAGGCAGCAGCCTATGATAGTGCACTGCTACATTTTGCTACTCTTGCTCTGCATCAGCACGCTAACAAAACATCAAAGTACTGCAAGTTCAATGGTTCAAAAAGTATTTTCAAGTGGACGGCTGTGAGAAAAGCTGGTTTCAAAAACATGCAAGACTACCCCAAACGTGTTTAACAAGAACAACCACATTTTGTTCAGTAGATACAGTCTTCAGATTAATGTGATGACACAAAATAGTTCCTTAAATTCTCATTAGTTACTTTCACTGTTCAATTGTAATTTTTAAAGTGGAGCAGAAAGCTGGCTTATAGTAACAAGCACTGGTAGTCAAAGGTTCATTCCAAACCAGAAGCTATGCTCCTAAGCAGGGGTGCAGACAAAGGGGCATGACGGGATGCAGAACTCCAGACCTTTCCAGTAAAGGAAGGCAGATATGGTCAGCATGAGCTCTCTGGTGTGGCTTTTGAAACTGTTTTCTATGGACCTAAGCAGAGAAGAAGCATCAAGCTCAGCATGAACTAAGGCGGGGTAGGGCAGGGGGAGGAACCAGTGCAAGAGGGGGTGGGACCAGCAGAGCCCTGCTTTGCTGGATCAAATCCTCTGTGTCAGGCTAAAAAGTCTGACATGGAGGTTCCAGTGCTGGCAAAAGAGCTGGGGCAGACATGAGAAGCCTCAAAGCAGGGCCTGGGGCTTTCCTCAGGGGAAGGGGATGCCCCTGCAATTGGCAGACCCACCAAGGATAAGATTGGGCTGTTAAAGGGTTGCATAAGTGTCAGTTGAGAAAGAAGAGGAGCAGAGAGAAAGCAGGGGAGGCTATAAAGAACTGTAGATGTAATGACCAAAACATGGACACGGTATAAGGATAAAAGGCTGCATATGAAAATGTTGAAAAAGGAAAAAATGACAAAATTGTACAGAGAATTTGGATGTATCAGTACATTGGTAGCAGCAGAACAAAAGGATTAGCCTCCAAAATCGCCTTGCTTCATGTTAATGAAGCACATGAAAATTCTTTTTCCAAGCTATGTTCTCAATACTGTATTTTATTCCTGTGAATGGGTGGGTTTTTAAAAAAGGTTAAAAAAAAAAAAAGACAGCTTTCCATTTACCCTCTTTTTAGGTTCAGAATTCAAAACCACTTGGACCTAAAAATGGTTTTACCTGCATTAGGAATTACAGACATGTTTGATCCAACTCAGGCAAACTTTAAAGGCATTTCGGGTAAGTCCACTATGAGTTTCAGGTTGCGATCCTATGCACAGTTTCCTGGGAGTAAGCCCCACTGAACGCAATGGGGCTTACTTCTGAGTAAACATTTATAGATTTGCGCCGCAAGTTTCTTGATCTATGTATTCAATTTCTGTACAGTTTGTATTATGTGTTGATAATTCAGCAGGGCGGATCCATCTGTATTATTGGAGTTCTAGAAACAGTACTAAAAAGGCTTCCCATGGGGAGACAGAAACAGATCCTGAGTGAGAGACCTCCAGAACATCCCTTGTTCTTCCTCTCCATGCCAGGCCTTAATTTCAGACCCCATCACCTTACCTGTGTTTTGTACAAATCTTATAGATTTGTTAATGCTAACTTGATCTAGTCACACTGAAGAAGGCACAACTTGTAAGTTGTCTTTGATTTAAAAAAGAACAAAAAAAAAACAACACAAAAAACCCTGCCAGTTATTAGAGTGAGGTTAATTTGGCTAAAAATTTCTACATGAATCTTCCATATTCAGAGGAAGGGTCAGCATTAGGAAAAGAATAGGCAGTGGGTTACTTAAGGAATCTTCTGCATGCCCTTGTGTGTGACTTCTTATGTGCTTTAGGAAAGAAAAGTTTTTTGTTTTTTTTTAAGAATAGTGGAAATCTCAGTCACTCAGCAACTCATTGATACCAAGGGAAAAAGAACTGATTTCACTCCCCATCACTAGCAACTAGGGCTGGCCTAGTGATGAGGCCAACCAAAAGGCTTGCTTCAACTGGGGAGCTAGGGGGAATGGCAAACTGACAAGGAGTATCCTGTCCCTGGATCTGCCTGTCACCCCTTTCTGTCCTGCCAATGACAGACCCAATTCAGTTGGTGCTTTGATCCTCTTCCCATTCAATGTGCATGAGCAGGAAGACAATTGGGGCAGCAGCTGCCCACCTCTTCCTCCAGCAATGCCACTGCTGCCACTTCTTTGCTCTCTCTGCCCACCCAGTGGCTTTGAAAAACAGCCAAGTGAGCACGGAAAGGTGAAGTACCCCACCCCTTCTGCTTCTGCTCCAGATCACCGCCTCCTTTTCCCCATTATCCTATTTATGTTAAACAGGGCTGCAAAAAGGAAGGAGACAAAAAAGAAAAGAAAAGAAAATTCCTTGTGCATGGAGAAGTGGTGGAGTGTGGTGAGCTGGAGGCAGCTTCCTTACCTCCCACTCAATCATCATGCTTCACCTCTTCTTGTCCACTTGGTGGCTGCAGAAGGCAGGCAGGCTAGTGATTTTGTTTGTTTTGTTTTACTGAGGGCAACAAAATTGGGCTGCCTCAGGGAGTGTCTAAATTTCAGCTGGGACTGCTAGCAACTATATATTCTCATACACATAACAGTGGAAGGAATCCAAAGTGTTTTAAAACTTCCAAAAAGAAATTCTGCAGCTTCCACAAGCACATAGGGCGCAATCCTAACCAACTTTCCAGCACTGGCATAGCTGTGCCAATAGGGCATGTGCTGCATCCTGCAGTTGGGGGGCAGTCACGGAGGCCCTGTGACTTTTGTTCCCTTACCTTGGTGCTGAAAAGTTGGTTAGGATTATGCCCTTGGTTTGTCTGTGACTTAACAGGGCCTGATCTTATTGGGCCAGCACCAGCCCTCCGCTGGCGCTGAGTGTTGCAAACATGCTATCAGGCATGCCTGCGACACTGGCTGCCAGGCTGGCACTGGCTCAGAATAAGCTTGCGCTGAGCCAGTGCTGAGCAGATCCCAGTCACATGCCGCCCAGAGTTACTGGCAAGCACTGGGTGGTAGAGTGGTGAATGGGGTGGGGGGAGGTATTCCAGGGCAGAAGGATGGAGGGGGAAGGGATGGGACTTCCACAGGATCCAGAGCCCCACATCAGGCCTCCTGGCCCAACACAGGGCTGCTTTACTCTGCACCAGCTACCAACAGCCAGTGCAGAGTCAAGTAGCCCCATTGCGGGGCCTTTCTCTTACCTGGGGGAAAGGGACAAATGTCCCCTTCCCCTTAGGAGTTGCTGCTGGCTGCCTGGTGGCCACTGGATGCAGATGCAGCTATTTCAGTGCTGCTGCTTCTCTGGGTGCCGGGCAGCTCAAATATCTCAGTACTTTTGGATTGCATGGATACTTATCTTCCAGGATTATATGTGATTTCTTAGTACTGTAATCTCTCTAAAGCTATTTTATTTTTTATTAAGAAAGTAAGTTGTCCTGATGCACTGATAAATGCAATAATTATTACTAGAGCAGGGCAGCCTTTATATCTCAGAAGCTATCCACAAAGCAAAGATTGAAGTGGCAGAAAATGGTACAAGTGCCTCAGGAACTACAGGTAAAACAGACATGGACTTTTAATGCATTTATTTGAATAGTAGCAAATAATGGTTACTTAATTCTCATTCCATTCATAAAACAATTGTCCTTCAATCATATAGATTTGAATCTTCCAGATAGGCAGTTTTGTCAACCGGTTTTCTAAATGAAATAACCCAGCACTTGATAACCATATAGGAGGGGACAGCATCAATTCAGGCTACAGGCTAAACTTTCAAACATGGAATTAGTTAGGTCAGTATAACGGTGCAAATGAAGAGTTGGTTTGGATTTCTACACAAAACCCTGAGACTTTTGTTACTTTGGGAATGCTTCTTCTGAAACAGCTGGCTTAGCAAGAAATTGCAGAATCAGAAGCAGCCATCTGGAAGAGCCCTTTGTCATACATACACTAATAAAAACATTCCTAGGTGGGGTGTGGATGCTTGGTAAGGGCAGGTAGTTGAGCATGCAAATTAAAATAGGGAACATGAACAACATTATTTGCAAAATACCATGCCATAAACAACACAACTAGACAAACATGAAAGGGGACAACAGCCTATAAGCATAATAGCAATTTTGCTAATGGAGTAGCTCATGTATACATTAGTCTGAGGGCCCAATCCTGTCCAACTTTTGAGTACCTTTGAGCTACTTTTTGTATCGTGTAGCCGCAATATAGCCTTGAGATAAGGAAAGTGTTCCCTTACCTTGAAGAGGCCTCTGTGACTGCCTTCCCACCAAAGGATGCAATGCAAACCCCTTTGGCATGGTTGCACCGGCACTGGAAAATTGGACAGGATTGGACCAAAAGTCACATATTTCTACATATGCTTGAGAAATGTTGCAGTGGCCATGCATGTTTCACTGTAATGCCCAGTAGTGAGCACACCAGAGCTCTCAATATGCATTTGGCACTCAACTGCAGGCCCAGCTGCAGCCCATGTGTGGCCTGAAGCGGGTGTAAATGACATCATCATCATCATCATCATACACACACACACACCTGAAAAAGTGTGCAGAAGGTGGAGATCTGGTTACCTACCCCCTTATGTCACTCCTTAAAACGAAATAGGAAGTGTGAGCAATTTCTTATTTGTTCAAAGGGAACCACATGAAGAAGAAGTGAAGTGGAAATGGATTACCACCTTCTGCACAGTTGTGGGGAGGGGGATGCAGTGGTGATCTTCTTCCTTATCCCCTTACCCCAGACCTTTCTTATGTGGTCCCAAACAAATCAGGAAGTGTGGAATGTGCTGGCAGTTCTCCCAACATGTCTGTTTTGCTTAAAAGAAGCATGCAAGAGCAAGGTGAGCGGGCAAGGAAACAGGTCATTCCCTCTGATCTGTGTTATTGAGTGGGAAGCAGATCTGAGTGGCTCCATCTGCAGTGGGCTGGAGGGAGGTGGAAGCAGACTTGGGATGAAAAGCACCCCAAGCCTGTTTGGCATTCCATGCAACCTGTCGCTTGACACATGCTGCCTTGCTTGCTTCATGGGTGGGCTGACCATGCCCAAGTGTTAATTGTCAAGTGGCAACAAGCTGTTGCTGTGGATGGACTTGATCTTTTCTCTATAGAAAGGAGAGCTAAAAGCTTGCCTGACTTGATCATAAGTGCACACAAGCTTTGATCTTGAAGTTTCTTTGTCCTGGCTCTACCGAAATACATCCTGCACGCTGCTGCAGTCCTGAAAGTTTGCATTAAAATGTATGTTTGGGTATAAGAACTCTGTCTCTAAAGCTGACCTTATGGTAATAAGGACAGAAATTGATTTCAGTGCCAAGAGTGGTAAATCGAACTTTTTGTAAGGTATCTTGAATGGAACATTGGAAAATAAAGAAACCAGATGTTCACTGACTGTTTTATAACACAGCTATGGTACTGCTAAAACGATCCCGGGCTCCTGTCTTCAAAGCTGACAGACCTTTCCAGTTTCTCCTTCGGCAAGCCAGCACAGGTAAACATGAGTTAATTTATCCACAGAGGTCATTATATTGATAACAGAACACTGTTGCTTTTGAAAAGCTGCAATCTTGTTCATATTATATAAAACTATTCGCTTCCGACTTCCAAATGCTATCAACATCTGCAGTATATATATACAATAACTTAAGCACTCTGAACAGACACCCCTGCATACTTGTTCAGTTGTATGAAGAATGAAGTACCTTTATGCTTGTATGGCCTTCAAAAAGTAAGACAGAATATCCAAATTAAAAATCTATATTTTTTTTTTACAGGTTCAATTCTATTCATAGGAAGACTTATGAATCCTATGGAATAAACTTGTATAATCTTTGCTTCCTTCTTCTATTTGTGTTCCCACAATTAAACTAAAGCATGTGATGCATATGTAAAGAGCACATTTCCCATGTGGCAAATATCGAAAAGAACACAGAAGTTGTGAGTGACCTAGGACTTTTAAAAAATGCATGTCTTTTGCCATTTGTATAATGCCTGCTTGTCAGCTATGGCAGTTACAATCTTCTGGAAAAAAAAAGCCTTAAGGCAAAATGTCCTGTTCTGTGTAGTTCTATGAGTCTTTTTGTTTGTTTTACAAAATGCGACTACTGAGACTACAGTTTGAAGGGGGAGAACATCGTACAGCAGCAAAAACTGTAACAAACAGACTTATGATTTGTCAAATTAATAACCACACATGGTCTATTTCAATCTTACCAAAAGTTGTGGTGTTTGCAAGAACAAGATGTAGTAAGGCACAAGATGGTGGCTGAATATGGATCAGCTGACAACAGGAAGATCAGCTATGGGTGTGTTTTTCTAGTGAGGAAGACAGGATTACAGTCTTAACAGCCCAATCCTATCCAATTTTCCAGCCCTGGTGCAACCGCAATGCAGCCCCAGTAAGGGACAAATGTTTCCAAACCTTAAGGAGACCTCTGTGACTGTATCCCCAACACAGGAAGCAGTGCGTACCCTATAGGCACAGCAGCACCGGCACTGGAAAATTGGATAGGATTGGGCCCTAAGTCTTACTGAATACAATGGACATTTCTGAGTAAAATAAATAGCAATGTTTTCAAACACCTCTAGCTATGGGCCATTTTCTTTTCTTACACTGGGTCATTAAAAACAACAACACCTAATTACTTATTGATATGAGCTGCATTCCCTGGCATATGCCATGCCTGAACAGATGTCATGTCCAGTAACCCTCCCTCAGATCTAAATTGCTTTGACATCATCACCAGACATGTTTAAGTAACTTTAAAAAAGCAAACAGTCAACATCTACAAGATGGGCAGCCCAATCCTGAACCCAGCAGCACCCAGTGCTCCAGTGGTACCAAAATGGCAACTGCTGGATCCTGTGGGTCGGCAGCAACGTGTCTCATTGGCTCTGCGCCTGTGTATGAATAGGCAGAGAGTTGAGGAGACCTGTGTTGGGCTACCCGGTTCAGGAGGGGGCTTCAGTGGCAGAGGCTGCTGCTGTCCCTGCCCCTGCATAGGCCCTATCCTCCCTCCCTCTGCTCCATTCTGCTCACTCCCTGACTCAAAAACACTGCCAGCCAGTGCTGCAGGAGAGCTGGCCAGCCATCCTCTCGGTGCTGAGGCGTAGCGCCTACTGGCACTGTCCCAGCGCTGGCACTCCGTATTCCCAGGGTGCCATAAATGTGCTTTTTGAAATGCTTATGACACCAAGTGCTGGCACTGAGCAGCAGCACCGGCAGTAACAAAGCTCAGGATTGGGCCTTTATACAGTAAAGAAGTTTTGGACACCATGCTATCATTGATCTTCAAGATATTATTTACCAAAATATATATAGTGTAATGGGAAGTGTTGTATTTGGGAGACCTGAATTCAAATCCCAGTTCAAACGTAGAGTTCACGAGGTATCGTGGGACCAGTCATCAACTTTTGCCAAACCTATCTCAAAGTATTCTTTTGAAGATGAAGGGCCCAATCCCACCCAATTTTCTAGAAGCAATGCAGATGTACCAATAGGGCATATATTGCATCCTGCAGTGGGGGGGGGGGGGGCAGTCACAGAGGCCTCCTCAAGGTAAGGGAATGTTTGTTTCTTTTCCTTGGTGCTAAATTGCAGTTGCATTGGTATTGGATAGGATCAGGCCCAAAATAGGATAACCCTATGTATGCCTTGAGCTCTTTGGAGGAAGAGCAGGATATATAAACGTGATAAGATAAATGACCCCATTTTCCATAAAACCATGGAGAACCCATACAGCACATTGCGTTCAAAAAATTCCAGATTTAACCCTTTGCATCTTCAAAGGTGTCAGGAAGTACAGCTGGAATAGCACTCTGAGACCCCTTGGTTTGGACAGATAGTCCTGGGATAGATGAATCACTAGTTCTACATACAGTATTCATATAGCTTCAAATGTTGTGTGAGCCAAACCAGATGAGATGCTGGAGATCAGTGATCAGATCTTCTGTCTCTTTCAATGTATTTTAAAGCAACCAAGAGAGAGCGGGTGGTGGATCAGAACTACGGTGATCTAGAAACTTTTAAACCTTCCCCTGTACCTTCTACAATAAAGGTAGAGATGAGAAATTGCTGTTTATTGAGTTTTTACTGCGTAAAACAATTTGTGAAACAATCTTATTAAAAAGCAGTATATAAGTATTCTTTAGTAACAATAAATCTGATTTCCAGCTCTTCAGTGTCTCATGTAGATCAGGGATGTAGGTGGGGAGGCAGGTGAGGCAGAGCCTTCCCAACTGGAGTCCGAAAAGTGCTGCTGTTGTGTGAGGCACCCAAGCACCCACAACCCTATCCATTTGCACACCTATCCATTTGCAAAGTAATGAGGCAGTGGTTCCCAACATTTTTGACTGGCGGCTCCCTTGACCTACTGGACTATTGGGTGCAGCTCCCCATTAGGGATACAAACCTATACATAGTATAGGGTGGCAGGTTTTTTGTGAGAATTTCACAGCTCCCCTGGCTGGTTGCTGCAGCTCTCCAGGGAGCCACAGCTCAGAGTTAGGGAACCACTGAAGGTAATAGTGGTCTGCCCTTTTGAAAATTAGCAGATCCTGATTAGTTCCTGAACTAATGCTGAACAGATCCTGAACTAATGTTCATGGACAGAAGATGGAGCTGGAGAGCACATTTTAGTTAAAATACCTCTACAACCACTAGAAACAAGCAATTTTGAAACATTAGTAGAGGTGTTTGTTTTCAGTGAGTAAGATAGGATTACAGCTTAAGCCTTACTGAATGCAATGGGCTTACTTCTAAGTAAAATAAATAATACCATTTTTAAACAGCTCTGCTTATTAGGTGATGAGTAAAATTACTTTTATTCAGTGCTTTTTTTGTAAAAGAAAAGGTGCAGGAACTCACAACTTGTTAATCTTTTATTCATTTATTTATTTATTTATTTATTTTTAAACCATTTTTTATTGGAGAAATAAAATATTTTTTATGTGCTTCCCCCCTAAAGATGAACTTACTTCTGAGTAGACATGCATAGGATTGGGCTGTCAATCTCCACATCCCCTTCCCCCTAGCTACTTCTTCTACACATGGGGAAAAATATTGTACAGGTGCACTTGTAGTGTGTAGTATGTAGTGTGGCACTATGAGGAGAGGAAGCAGTGAATGGATTCCAAAAAATGGCTTACATGAGTTCCATGTAGTAAAATTACTCTAAGCAACTGTGGGAGTAAGAACAAAAAAGGAATTCTTACACGAGAGGGGTCCTTAGGTGCACACAGAAACAGCTATGTTTGCAAACAAGCCATTAAATATGGTTTAATTCAGGTATCAGAATACTCTGTGTCTTTGGGAAGTCGCTTGGCATGCAATTGTATGTTCTCTGCTGCCCTGAGCAGCTGCTGTGCATTGCTGGAGAGGAGCTGCAAACGCTGGCTGGCGGAGGGCATCCTTGTGGGGGAAGGATGAGGAGGATCTCTGGCAAGGCTGGACAGCACATTGTACACATGTAGAATCCCTTTTCACCTGCCCTTAGCATGTGAAAACGGGTGCAGATATATATCTCTGCCAGGATTAAGAGCCCAATCCTAGGTATGTCTACTCTGAAGTAAGTCTTGTTCTAGTCAATGGCGCTTACTCCCAGGAAAGTGCCTAGGATTGCAGCCTAAGAGCCCAATCCTATGCATGTCTACTCAGAAGTCCACTTTAGTGAATGGGGCTTACTGTGGATAGGATGGCAGCCTCAGAGCCCCTCCTGTGCCTGTCTCCTCAGAAGTCAGTCCCATTAGAGTCAATGGGGCTTCCTCCCAGGAAAGTGTGGAGATGACTGCAGCCTCAGAGCCAAAGCCTATGGCTGTCTACTCAGAAGTCAGTCCCACTAGAGGCAGTGGGGCTTCCTCCCACGAAAGTGTGGAGAGGACTGCAGCCTCAGAGCCCTTCCTCTGCCAGTCTACTCAGGCTGCAAGGCTATGACACTTTCCGGGGAGTAAGCCCCATTGAACACAATGGAACTTACTTCTGAGTAGACATGCATAGGCTTGGGCTCTCAGGCTGCAAGGCTATGCACCCTTTCACAGGAGCAAGCCCCATTGAGCACAATGAGACTTACTTCTGAGTAGACACGCCTAGGCTCGTGCTGCAGATTGGCACCGGGGCTGCACCAGCCAGCTTCCTTCCCTTCCTCCTCCGCCAAGCCAGTACCCGGGCGTTCCGTGGGTGCCACAGCCCGTCTCCCTGGCTGGCTGGCTGTCCGTCCGTCCTCCTCGGTGTCGGTGCGTGTCCCCCGTGCCCTCCACCAGCTTGGAAGCTGCACAGGGAAGCAGAGCGCGGGGGGGGGAGGGGAGGCAGGCTGGGCTCAGGTGAGAGCTTGGGGATGGGGGCAGGAGGGGGTCATTGTGCGGTCAGGCAGGGGCCAGGCGCCCGCCCACCCTGCACCCCCCAGCACCCACCCAGTGAATGCCTCTGTTTTGCACCCCGCCAATGCCTCCGAAGGGGAGGGGCCCCTGCAAAAAGGTGCCGGAACTCCGCCCCCCACGTTCCATTAGAAAAAAAGCCGTGCTTTTATTACTTTAAAAATAAAATTACTCATTAGGTGACAAGGCAAAATTGCTTCCTATGACAAAAGTAAGTTACGTGATCTACTGGGGAGTGCAGAGAAATAATCTAACCACAGGAAGGTGGGCCCAGCACCCACTTGTAAAGGCATATCTGTTTGTTGTTTGCCCCTTTGTAAAGTTGCATGCTGTCATGTGAGAATCAAACTGTGGGGAAGTTCCATAAGTGAATTCCACCTGCCTTACTCCTGAGCAGACATGCACAGAACTGGACTCAGTGGTCATGAGTTCCATAGTTCTTTTGTAGTTCAAAAGTTGGTGTACTTATTCATGAACAGAAGTCTCTGTGCAGTGCCTCATTCAGCACAGTTAAGGCACCAAGTTTTCCCTTGATCCCTAACAATGCCAGAGTGAATGAATGAGAATGAACAGGCTATGCCTCCTATCACCAAAGGGCTCCAATGTTCCACACAACTCACACTTCCAGTTCCAATTCGACCTCAGCTGAAAGATCTACTGTACAGTACATCTGTGGATGGAAATTCTGTAAATCAGAGGCTTTTCATTGCTCTGCTTTCCCAGCATAACAGGATATAATGCAGGAAGCTTCTCATGCTCAGGCACAAATTCAAGCGTCATGGAAATTTGCTAAGGAGAGGAGAATAAGA
This sequence comes from Tiliqua scincoides, assembly GCF_035046505.1. Lineage (NCBI taxonomy): Eukaryota > Metazoa > Chordata > Lepidosauria > Squamata > Scincidae > Tiliqua > Tiliqua scincoides. The sequence goes on along the minus strand of NC_089821.1, from coordinate 151,851,382 downwards.
ACATGTTTTGAGTTGCACCAAACAGAGAAATCAAAAGCTGGCATGAGTTTAATTTGCTTTGTTTATCAGCAAGCATTGCAGGGAATTCAATAAATCTTTTGGAAACTGAGTACTTCTGCCTTTCTAATCCAAGTAAGGCTGCAATCCTGTGCATATTTACCTGGGAGTAAGCACTGCAGAACTCAATGGGACTTACTTCTGAGTAGACATGTCTAAGCTTGCACTGTCATTCTATCCACAGGGAAGAACATCAGACATTTCACCCTTTATCCTTTTATATGATTGCCAAAGGTGTAGAAAACAGTACTTGCAACCACACAATTAAAAATCACACAGGTAAAAAGACCTGTAGCAAGAAACAGGCCTACCTGGCCAGAAAGGGGGGAAGGTGGTATAGATCTTCAAGAGATTAATATTACTGTACATTAGTGGATTAGTAGGCCTAGACGTGCCTGAGGCTGTAATCCTATCGGCACTTACCTGGGAGTAAGCTCAGTTGACCCAAAAGGGACTTACTTCTGAGTACACATGCTCTGGGCTCTGACTGTCTAGAACTGAGCAGCATGCCCATTCCATCAGCCTTTGGGTGGGCGGAGGGGGGCTGAGTGGGAGCCCAATCCTATGCATGTCTGTAAGAACATAAGAAGAGCCTGGCTGGATCAGACCAAAGACCCATCTAGTCCAGCTTCCTGTATTGGCTCACCAGATGCCTCACAGCCCAATCTTATGCAGGTCTACGCAAAAGTAAGTCCCATTAGAGTCAATGGGGCTTACTTCCAGGAAAGTGTGGCTAGGATTGGGCTCTCAGGGAGCACACAAGACAACAAGACACAACCTGCAACCTGGTGCCCTCCCCTGCATCTGGCTTTCTGAGAAGGCCTACTTCTAAAATCAGGGGCTTACACATACCTATCATGACTTATAATGTCCCATTAGAGTCAATGGGGCTTACTCCCAGGTAAGTGTGGATGGGATTGAAGCCTGAAATTGCAGTAATTTCACTGCTAGAGTAGTTCCAAATATGCTTATTGTATTGTGTGGATATTGGTTTTTTTGGGGGGGGGTTGTCTCTTTTTATGGGGGGTCACTAGTGACAAGCTGGTGATTCATCATCATCATCATCATCATCATCCCTTTGCACTGGGGGGAGTCAAAGCACAGATTGCTTATAGGTAATTCTTAGTCACTGCAGGCGAGGAAAGGAGGCTAGCAGCCCTGCCTTTGTGCAGAAGCCCACGCTCGGGTACCTCCTGCCTTGCACACGAGACCCGGAAATCGTGGGAGCAGCATTCAGCCTGCAGCCCCTTTGCTTTCCCCCCCTTACCCGCCCATGCTCTCGCTTCCCTGGACTGGCGCGTGCGCGGCTGGGCAAAGCAGGCTGGGCGTTCTGGGTGAGTGCCGTGCCGGAGCCGTCGCGACAGCCCCAGCAGCGCGAGCCGGCTGTGTGTCGTCGCTGTTCCCGCTCCCGATGGCCGCTCAGTCCTTGGCCGAAGCGGCGCTCACGCGGCGGCCCGTTCTGCTGGGGCAGGTGGAGGGCTCGCAGGACGTGGTGACCATGGCAGCGCTCGTGCCCAAGGAAGAGGGGCTCATCAGCGTCTCCGAGGATAGGTGGGTGCCAGGCGGGCAGGGCTGCACTCCGCAGCTGGCCCGCAGTGCAAAGACCTGCGCCCGGGTGGCGGAGTTGCGCAACTCGGGGACTCGCCTCTCTCCGCCTTGGTCTGGGAGGCGCCGTGTGGTGTGCAGAGACCCCTGGGCGGGGGTGCTCAGGGGGGCTGGGGGCGAGTCAGCGCCAGGCTGGACGAGGGGTGCGGGAGTTGCACTGGAAAGGAGCACGTCCATTGCAGGCTGGCTGTGTGTGTGTGGAAACTGCAGTGATCCTGACCTGAGGGGCAGCAGGCTGTGCAGCAGCAGGGCTTCTGAGGTGCACTTGAGGGGGACCCTCTTTTCCTTCTCACACAACACCAGAACCAGGGGACATCCCCTAAAACTGAGTGTTGGGAGAGTCAGGACAGACCCAGCATGTAATTAACCTGTGGAACTCTTTGCCGCAGGATATGGTGATGGCATCTCACCTAGATGCCTTTAAGATGGGATTGGACAAATTTCCGGAGAAAAAGTCTGTCACAGGTTACAAGTCATGAGGTGTGTGTGCAAAGGTCCTGATTTTAGAAGTAGGCTGCCTCTGAGTGCCAGATGCAGGGGAGGGCACCAGCATGCAGGCATTGTCTTATGTGCTCACTGACACATCTGGTGGGCCACTGTGAGATACAGGAAGCTGGACTAGATGGGCCTTTGGCCTGATCCAGCGGGACTCATGTTCTTATGTTCTGATGACCACCTTGCCACAGGATGTGGTGCTGGCACCTGGCCTGGATGCTTTTAAAAGGGGATCTGACAAATTTCTGGAGGAAAGGTCCATCACAAATTACAACCCATGATGGGTATGTGCAACCTCCTGATTTTAGAAGTAGGCTACCCCACAGAATGCCAGATGCAGGGGAGGACACTAGGATGCATGTCTCTTGTTGTGTGCTCCCTGAGGCATCTGGTGGGCCACTGTGAGATGCAGGAAGCTGGACTAGATGGGCCTTTAGCCTGATCCAGTAGGGCTGTTCTTATGAGGTGTGCCTGACAATAGAACTGTTCTGATGTACAGCTCTCTGAGGAGCACAATGCTATCACACGCTAGGTTGGGTGACCCAGGTTCAGCAATGAAACATTGGAGAGGTTCCTGAATCGAGCCCTTGTCCTTGTGCTCTGAAGCATAGTAATGATGACGCGGAATGTGGTTGGGACCATAAATGAGCAGATTGTGAGGAGAAATTGGACAAATGGCTTATTTAAGGAATCCAAGTTGGTAAAAGAAAAAGAGGGAACAGAGGATGGATTTTTCATGTGAAGGGCTGCCAGGATCTTGAGACTGACTTAGAACTCTTCCTTTCTCATGCAGTCTGACCTGACAGCCTTGGAAAGTTCAAAAGCTTGTCAATTTCTTGACAGAGCAGCATCGATCCACAAAAAGGATTACACTCTACCTGCTTACATATCTCTTTTTATGGAACAGCACATCAATAATATCTGGAGTGGGAGCCTATAACCAAGAAACTAGACAGTTAATGCAAATCAATAAGCACACCACTCTCTTCCATTGCTTCTTGGCTTGGCATCACCTCCCCGAGTTTGCCAGGCGGCCACAGTGCTGCAGTAGAAATAGAAGCCCCAGCTGGCAGTCTTCTTCTTTGCAACTCCTTTTATCTGAGGTTCTTGTCAAGGCCTACCTAAATATTATAAGCAGGTAGATGCAGTAAAACTCTGGCAGTTGGGTTTTGTACTAAAAAAAAAAAAGACAGCTTTGGGTCATTTAGAACAAAGAAATGGGAGTTCACTTTTCCATTGCTTGTCTCTTTGCCACACCCACCCATCCATCATCTTGAACTGAAACATTTTAGGGTCTTTGAACAGGAGGTGAAGTCACTTTGGTGCAAGGGAGTTCTGTATTGCTGTATTGGCAAGTGCAGGAATGATTTGCACACCATAATATTTTTTTTCTTTTTGGAAAAAAAATGGCTGTCAGGATTTACTTTCATGTATTTGCATGTACTGTTTAATTGGGCAGTTACCCCTATGCTCATCTCTTCATCCTTTGTACTGCCTTTCAAGCCTCCTTTGCATAGCTTGTTGTTAATGATCAATGCTACCCTCTTCTGAGCCCTGTGTAAGATGTTATCCTGTAGTTGCACTTTCTCCTTCCTCCTTCAGTTACATGACTCCACCACCCATTGTTTCATCAGAACCCAAGTTTTCAACTTGGTTGCTGAAAGAATAACACTGGAGGTTTGGAGGTGTTTGGTTGAAACGTTATCTGGTGTATGCTATAGTATGGCTCTAGGTCCTAGATGGCATCCTGCATTTCTTCATGGTGGGGAAAAAAACAAGGAATTGAAGGCCTTGACAAAAAGGTAGATTTTTGTTGCAAAGAGTCTATGATTGTTGTGCATAACAATTTTGAGAATGAATGCTTTTCAGCAGAGGTAATAAATAGCTTCTTCTCTGTCTCTGGAATGAAGTGTTCTTTCAACATTTGGGAAAGCAAGTATTTCTTCGTCTTTTGAGGGCCACCTCCATGTGCTTCTGATCCTTTCTTCCCCCTTCCTTTTCCTCCCTGATTTCTTCATAACCCCTTCTTCAATTAGTTGCTTCTTACCTCCATTCCCTTTCTCCTCTACTCTTTTCATCAAATCTCCTCCAGTTCCCTCCTGCCCTGTTCCTGCTTCTCAGTCTGCTTGCATAGTCCATCAATCACATTGTCTCTAAGCTTCCTGACCCTTAGTTTTACTACTTCCTGGAATGTCTCCCCAGTAACCATCCTGCCCCACAGAGCTACTCCTGACCCTTGACCTTCATGAGATTTTTCTTAATCTGCATGACAGTTTTTCTGCCTGAGCAGTTGGCATGTTCATGGACTATGCTACATTGTGTTAGAGGCTTTATGACCCCAAGTGCAATACTGTACAGCTACCATGGCTCTTTAAAACATGTACAGGCATAGAATTTGTGCTTATCGTAATCTGTTACTAATAACTGCAAAGCCTAATAATCAATAGCTGGCATTTGCTGAACACTTTCTGGAAATACTAGTATAGTCATACTGTAATGGTTGCAATCTTGGGAACATTTGAACCATCTTCCCAAAATATAGAATGACTAGACACAGGGCCAGCCCATCCATGCAGCTGCTAGAAGTGGTGGCATGCAGCTGCTGCCTCAGAGGCAGATTTTAAGGGGTCCAAAGGGGCAGTAGACTCAGACTGCCCTCCAGAAGTCTTGCAGTTCCAGCTTTCAGTGCAGTGCAAGAGCACAGCAAGTGTTTCAGATTTTGTTCTTAAGTGCAAGGGCAGCAGACCTGAGCCTGCATCAGGTGAAGTTTTGAGTTGTGTCACCCTTGAGTAGGAAGATTAAAAGTGTATTCTTCCTTTGCGTATGTAGATGAAATATTTGCCATTTTTATTCATTGGTCTTCTAATTTCAGCTCAGTAACTTGGCCAGCGTATGCAACAGTTTAAAAAAACAAAACCAAACCACACCCTCACCGGCATTTCTCTCTAATTTGTCCTTAGACACATGGTTGTGGTAATGTGCCCTGAACAGGAAAAATATGCCACTTGCACAGGCTAGTATGTTTGACACCTGAGAGCATATTCCTCCATTGGTTCATTCATTCATTTCATAGATTTCTATATCGCCTTTCCATTTCAAAGCAAGTTGTAACTAGAATTTTCTGGTACAGGTTTCAGACTGAGTTGCATTTGGCTCATGTTAATTTCTGGCACTGCACTAATCCCTTAACTTGTAAGAAGGTATGCCTTTATTTGGTTTGTGGTTAATGCACCTCTGTTGTCCTAATTCAAGAAACAGCACTGTAGAGGGCATTGCATTTGCTGCCGTTCTCCGCTTCTGCTTTCTTGTTGATCCAAAGTGGCATTATCTGATGATTAAGTAACAGTGGGATGCTTGGTTGTAATACTTGGTTTTTGCCCACATGAGAAGTCATGTTTGGATTTGCAGCTGGGTGTGAATAAGCAAGAATCTGAGCTTGACTGATTTTACTATCCCATAGTCATGGGATGCTAAACTATCTTCTGTGAAAATTCTTATTAGGCTGATTAGAATGTGCCTACAGATCCTGAATGCCAACTCTGTGCAAAGGCAAAAATATGGAGATGTGCAGGGGGTGGGCAATTCAGATGACACAACAAGCCACGATGGTTTGTGGTTTATGTGGTAGTGTTTGGTCTATATGCATTTTTCCAGTGAAGGCTTTTTCAACATAACCAGACTCCTGTTATTAGCAAAGCCTCCCTCCCTTCTAAAATGTCAAACTAGAGAACAGATCTGTGTTCCATTGTTGACAGTATTATGCTGATGTAAGCCAAAAGGAGGCATATAACAATTGGTGTTTTCAGTCATAGAGTAATCTTTGCCATCACTTCTTCTCCTGAACTGAGTGGAATGAGTACAGAGTTATAATTAGGAAATTCTATGCCCAATGCAGCATAAAAGGCCCCTGTTTTTGAGCTAAGTATGATGTAAGAAGCACAAGCAGCGTGGTATGAGTGCTGGCACCTGATTCTTCTGGGAGGGGAAGGTGGCAAGGTACAAAATTGGTGCCTGGTGGAATAGAAGTCTGCTTTTTTGCTTGTGCAGAATGCATTTCCTTCACCTTAATGATCCCACACCCATCTGGAAATAGGGAGAAGGCTTCCAGGTTAAAGAACAAGAGTCCAAACAATGTGGACTCTTTCGACTTGCTCTGGACTCTAATTCTTTAACTTAGAAGCCCTTCTCCCTATTTTCTGATTGGTGTGGGATCATTACAAAAATGCCTCTTATTTAGAATGAGGAATGGGTTGCCATTGGGATGAGGGATGGGTTGCTATTCTGCTCCTTTTGGTGTGTGTTCCTCCATTACCTTCTGATTTCAGGGACTTTTTTCCCCTCTTGCATATGCTTTTTTCTACCTTCAACTTGACGTTATTGTTGAGATTAACTTTTCTGTCAGCCCTAGTGAATTTAAATCTTTGGACGCTGTGAATAGCTGTGGAGGGCCTTCAGAAATATTCCAGTCTAGAAGGCACCACTACCTAAGGTGAAAGGGAGAAGACTGGCACTGCTCTGCAACTGTCTCTCACCGTTTCGGATGTTACCTGATCAGTAAGCAGGCCCCCTAAACTAAGATTGTGTGCTATGCCTGCGGTTCTCAAACCTTTTAGCACCGGGACCCACGTCTTAGAATGACAATCTGTCGGGACCCACCAGAAGTGATGTCATGGCCGGAAGTGACAGAATCAATTTAGGCTTCAAACCTAAGCCGCAATCAGCCAAAGATCCCATTAAACAACTTGTGCTTGTGCTTTTATTTTGCATAGCTTGGAATTCAAACATTCCAGCACGGAAGTCAAAGCAGAACACAGACTTGGATCCTTCTGCAACCACACAGCCCTTTCCCCTTTCCAGTGTCCCATCTTCCCACCTGTTCAGGGCAAAGCACCATGCCTCTCTCCCACTGGGATGCCACCCTGCCTTGCAGCTCTGTACCCTGCATTTTTAGCTCTATATTTTCAATGTTGACTGAGCTAAGTTCTATGCGGCCTACTTAGTGGGTCTCAACCCTAAGTTTGAGAAATGTTGTACAGGTACTATGCTATTTTTAATGGGGTTGAGAAGTTGCCTAAGCCTGCCTTCCTGCAGTATCAGCTATGCACAGCAGAGATGGGACTTGCCTCTGTGATCCAACTCCCTCATTCTGCCCACAAGACCATGGCAAACTTAAGATGGTTCTTATGTGGTGGCGGCGGCAGCGTCTGCAGTTGAGCACTTGAAACTGAGTCACTTTCCTTTCTCTTCTTCTTCCTTAAGAGTTAGTTGTGTCTTACTTGGCTGTTCCTTATATTTGGGACATTGTCCACTTGCATGAGTATTGTGATGTGAACTAGAAGTTCTCATTTTTACCCATGAGCTCCAGTGTACATTGTGACACTCTGAGATGTTATGAAAACCATGACAGCCGAGTTTGGGGATCTGCCAGCTCCTGAGAAAGAGAAACATCCATAACAATGTGCCTGAAGTGCCTATTATGGTCTATAAGTTAGCTGTGCTATACCCGTCAACTGATGATTATTAAGAGTTTGAGTGATTCACACTTCCTCCATTCATGCGCAACGTATCCATAGTTACTATGTATTTAGGAGCACTATTCAAAGTTCTGGTCTCAAACTGTTAAGGGTTATCTCAAGGACTGCCTACTCCTATAGAAACCTGCTGATGTTCTGGGCTTAGTTGGTGAGGGCTTGGCTAGGTTGCACCACTGACTGGGTTTAGATGGGTGACAATAGGGAAGTGGTTCTTTCTGTGGCAGCATCTCATTGGGAAGTATCTCCTTCCCAGTTCTGTATACCTGATGATTAATGGTTACAAGTATGGGTTTTAAATTTGTTCTGTGCTGTAATTTCTTGGGAATTATCTGTTGAGTTTATTTAGTTTGTTTCTGTAGGTTGCCTCAGGGAAGGTCAGATGTTGACCAAGTCTGGCACTGACTGAGGGCCCCTTGGACCAGGTTGTAATCTTCCACAGTGAGAACCTTGAGTTGCATGAGATATGTATAGATGTAAGAAAATCTAGAATTGCATTGCAACGTGAGACTTTCAAAGTAGAATATTAGGCTTCAGCAAGTCCGACCGCAGCCATAGGATAAATTGGTGGGAATCTCCGTAGTCTCACCCTGTCATTCTATCATCACTGCCTTGGAGGCCCAACTGTGGGAACCTTGCCCACCTACACTCCCCAGCTCCAAACTTGGAGCTAAGGAATGGAGCAGGGCTTGGTTCAGGGCTCAGTTGGAAGGTGTCTCAGAATACCTCTGCCATCCATCTCCAGCTCTGTCTCCTCTGGATCTAGAAGGAAAGGTTGGGACTTGTTTGTACAGTGAGTAGTACAAATGCCTCTTGGAGCATATCTGCCACCCATGGCTCAAACAGTTCCAGCTAGTTACTAGACAAGTTGCCAGGATCTTCTTCTTAGTTGCTCTTAGCTTCAGAACTCTCTGAAGTTCAAAAAAACCCAGTTGACAGTGTTTGCCTGGTCCTCATATTCAAGCTAGAGATCGCTGTGTTTGCCCTCTTTCTCAGAAGGCAATTGGCCACTCACTATGACAAGGCTATTGACTGGAAATGTGGAAGTTGGGGAGAAAGGCCTTTGGACTCTGCTGCCTTGATCAGGATATTGCAGAGTGTCTAATGAAGTTCGTTGAACTAGTGAATGTTGCAAGTGTAGAACAGAAAGTTCTCCTCTCTTCCATTGGGTTATCGGATAGCCCATGTTTGCCCAGTGGCCATGAAATGTGTTGGGGCAGTGGGGATTTGTTGAGGCATTGGCTGAACTGTGCAAAAGTCTTTTCTGTCTCCCTCATTAGTTCTCAGGTGTACATTTTCTTGCATCCTGCTTCTGTTGTACAGCTTACTCTCTACTTTTTCTGAAATTTTTGGATTTTCAAATATTGTAAACAACATTAAATGTGAATTTAAACAACAACTCCAAACTTTAAAAATGTTCATTGTGTAAAAAGTAGGTTTGGGTGGGGCGTTTTTTTTAAAAAGACTTTTAAACAGGTAGATAAATAGAAAAAAGTAGATTAAATGAACTACTAAAAAATTCCGTCCTGACTCCTAATCCCTTGTTTTTATTCTCATCCTCTCAGTTAATGGCTTTAGGGTACAGGTTTCTACTTGATGCTTGGACACTGACAATTCACTTTAGCCTCCCATGATCTCTTTGTCTTTTTCATTCTTCAGTTTGGAATAAGGACTTGGGATCAGAAGATGCCTGGGCCTACCTTTAGGGGAAATCTATGGTAGTTTGGACACATAGCTTTCCTTTTTGCTTCACAATTGCAGCAAACAATTGTTTTTAAATGAAAGCAGAGCCTCTTGGAATTCCCTTGAATACACTGGTTGCCTAGATGCTGTTTCCACTTGCCCGGAACAACCAAAGGACTGGCTGTTCCTGTACCTGCAGTAGAATACTTTGTTTGTTTTTTTGTTTCATTTACCATTCCGGTTGTAGCATTTGTACTAAATCTTTACTGTAAAAGTATTTTCACTTTTTGTCTCGAGTCCACATAAGGTGGTTTCATTGAATGGATTGCAGTATGGTATATTGGTGGCTTCTTGAAAGATCAGTGCCATAGAAGGAGAAGGATGATCATCCTTTGGCTGTACAGGTGGGGCTTCTGTATCTGCGGATTGTGTATCCATGGATCTGGCTCAACACAGGTCCCCCGTACCTGCGTTGAGCCCCACCTGAGCCCTCTGGATGCAACTAGAGCTGTACTCCAGAGGGCTTTCTGAAGCCCGCAGAGGCCACACACATCCGCCCACGGCCTCTGTGAACAGAATGGCCTGTTCAGCTGAAAAAATGCTACTTCTGGTTTCCTGAGGGAAGCTGGAAGTGACATTTTTATGCCATATAAGGCATTCTGAGGCCCAGGAAAGCCCTCTAGGCTGTTCTTTTTTTTCCGACTGAAAAAGCCATTCTGAAACCTGCCGAGGCCACAGGTGGATGCATGCAGCCTCTGCAGGCTTCAGAAAACCTTATGGAGGGGACTGTAGCACAGCTCAGCTCAATGATGACCGGAGCTCAACGTTTTTAAAATGTCTCCCAGATTGAACACTGCATAAATTTATGCTGGGTGGGCAGTTTGGTAGGCTGTTTCCTGGCTGATCTGTGAATAAAAGAGTTCTACATGTATGAATTTGATGTTGTGGTACTAAAGGAGGGCCTTGGATTACGATAATACAAATTCATCTACTAGTATTTAAATCATATAGTATAATCTGTTTTAGGAGTGTGTTGCAGCCACATCTATCGAAGGAAAACAAACGAAATCGCAAGCCAGCTTTCTAACCCCCTTTTTGCTTGTTAAAATATAATGGTCTTTCATTGTGGGAAATGAGGAAATGCATTTCCTTGCTTTGAAGTGTGTGACGAGAGTTTCCTATAATGTGTTGTCCCCCTGACAATTAGCACTTTAGAGTGTTTTGGTACATGGGTGGTAATTTTATTTGCTTAACCACAACACAAATGGTTAATCTGACAATATGTTAGATTAATAATTACAGAATGATAAAACTAGAGAACAATAAATCAGTCATCTCATAGCAAGCATTGGAACTGACTATGTAAGTATATCACATTAGGTAGTTGTCCAAATGAGTCTATAATGTTGGTATACAAGTAGTGTTGCTACTTCTTTGCCAAGAGCAAAGAATACAGCTATTCTTTTGTATTCTCTTGTCATTTGCAAGCAAAACATATCATGTTTTTGTGCATTGCAAAGGATTCCGGGACAGCATTTCTTGGGTTTGTACGTGGTTAGGCTCCACAATCCTCTCCATGTGTCTATAATGTTGAGTGTGCCATTGAGACTATACCTTGTGAAATCAATCAAGAAATGTTCTGTGATTGACAGTTGACCTTTCAATGACTCTAGATTCCCTAGAGCAGGGTTCTCCAAACCCCGGCCCAGGAGCCAGATGCGACCCGTGGCGAGCCTCTATCCGGCCCACAGCTAGCCTCTTGTTTCCTGAAAGCCCTTGGCCCACTTTGCTGAACATGACTGGAACCTATGCTCTGGTTGCATCTGGAGGGTGTTCTAAGGGCCAGAGAGGTTGAATGAATGAGCCCATTCATTCATTTATTCACACATCTAAGTTCCAGCTCTAATTTATTTATATAAATTTTATATTTAAATCTTTCTTCCAGCCCTCAAAACCGTGCCAGACATTTGATGCAGCCCTCTGGCCAAAAAGTTTGGAGACCCCTGCCCTAGAGGGAGTTTTCTTTCACTGTGGAGAGAGATCGAACTCGTAGTTCAAATTGGTAATATACAGAAAATGGGTTTGAGATTTTCTATATCACTTTCTTCAGCATTTGTCTGCTTCACTTAGGATAATTTGTTAAGAACCACCAGTAGTGTAAGTGGGTGAGGCATGAAGCCCTTTACCTCTGTTGCAACTCCCCAGTAAAGTGCTAGAATTGAGGGCTCTTTGTCAATTCTCTACCCACTTGGGATATGCTGCATTCCAGTAAGAATGTCCTTACTCAGCTGGAAGGAACAAAAAAGTTACAGTTTCCATGATAGCTTTTGCATTCCTGCATTGGATTTTAACTCCTGGATCAGTGATTTTTCAGTCTTTTTCATCTCACAGCACACTGACAAAGTACTAAAATTGTCAAGGCGCACCATCAGTTTTTTTTGCCAATTGACACCATACTGACAGTGGGGGGGAGGGCTCACATCTCTCAATGGCCCTACTAATAAATGACTCTCCCCCAAACTCCCTCAGCACACCTGCAAACCATTTGGAGCACACCAGTGGGCCATGGCACAGTGGTTAAAAATGGCTATCGTGAATTGTTCTGTGCTACCAATGGTGATGGAGAGGAAAAGATGAACATTGTTGCTACCGTTGCATCCACTGTGTTAAATGAGCATGCAAGTGGAGTCAATCCATTTCCCACAGTGTACTTATTGCAGTAGGGCAACCATGCTGGTGCAGATGCTAACAGATGCTCTGTTTTGGAGGCTGTACCCCAGTAGTTTGTTCCCTCCTTCCAGCCGCATGATGGTGATTCTTGCTGGGGGAAAAAATGATTGAAGGCAAGTGCATACAAAGTGATGATGGCGCAGGGAGTCTCTGCAAGCAAAACAGTGTGTCCTGCAAGCAAAACCTTGTCCTGAGCTCAGAGTTCTTTTAAGCCAAGCAACATTCAGTATGATTTTTCAAACAATTGGGTAATGCAGTATCTTGTTCTGGAGTATTATGTGCTGGCATGAAAGAGCATGTTGGGAAGCAGGTATGTGGATCTTGTCTAGTAGCTCAAAACTTTCCAACAGTACTAATACCAACACTTTAATCAACTCTAAGCTGCCTCTGCACAGGGAAGTTCCATTTAGTTCCAAATTCAGTAAACCATTTGCTGTGTGCTCTCATTCAAGTGCTCACATAAGTGTTGGCCAACTAAAATGCTTGCAGCGCAGTGCTTTGAGAAACCTCCCTGTAAAACTTTGGTTATACTCCGTTCTGCCCATTGTTTTGACTTGGGTCTAACTCCCCTGGGTCGGAGCTGAATGAACAGTTGGACCGTGATTAGGGCTAAATGGAAAGTACATCATGCAAGCCTGAGGTCTTCCCACTCCTGCTTTGGAGTATATTTATTAAATTAATAGAAATGTTAGTTTTTCTACAAGCCTTATTCTTGTATGTCCATGTAAATCAGTGAAATAAGTTCTGTTATTTGTTGGAAGATTCAGCTGCTCTGATCCAGGTCTTGCTGCTTGCGGGTGATAATCTGTAGCCTTGTGATTCTTAGTAATTTTTCTGTTTCAAGTCAGTAATGTTGGCTGGGGGGGATATTTTTGATTTTTAATAGAGTCTGCACGAGGGACACAGAGTACATAATAAGTTTCTTTGATTCAGTAACCAGTAAAGGCCTCTGATGTTAAACTCTGTGTGGGGGCTGTGGGAGATGCAGATGTCGTCAGACCAAGGTCGGATTCCTAATGTACTCTCAAAAATCTTATCATTTTCAGCGTTTCAAAAGATCAGAGTGTGCTTCCTTTTGAGTCTAAGCTGTTGGGTGGGATGGAACGTTGCTATACTCTGTCATCTGTTTCCTGGCTGCTTAGCACTGCAGAAAAATGGATGTGGTGCTTCTGCAGGAGGTATATGCCCAGACTTTTGGAAGCCTTAGGAGGGAGTGGGGAAGTGAACATCCCTTGGTGGCTGAACTGCAGAGTATTCTCACACCCTCGAAATAGTGCCCTATTGTACAGGTTTGCATTTTTACTTTCTAGAATACAGACAAGCTCTCTCAGTGCTATATCCTCTCTCCCCAAGGATGTTCGCAAAAGTCCCCTTAAATGACAACTGAATACTGTACTGTTTTGTTCCAAAAGACCATTTTAATGTTGCCTTCTAATCTCCACTGATTCTTAATTTCCTGTATGATATTGCAGTTTGATTTGATTTATTATGGTTGGTGGTTATATTGTATCTTTTAAAATTGAAAACCACCTGGAGAAGACCTATGAATCTTGGGATATAAAATATATGTGATAACAATAGTACTCATAGCTCATTGGTTGCATGGGCAGGAGGTCTGGTCTAGAGGGTAGAGCCTCCATTTACCTGAAGATTAACATCCACAAGGTCGCCAGTTCGTGGCCACCGGCACCGTGCGACCTTGAAGCAGCTGACAAGCTGCAGCTGAGCTGTTCCATCTGCTCGGAGCGTGGGAGGATGGAGACCAGAATGTTAAACCAGATCGGAGTGTAACAGCTCGAATGTGGTGGTTCTTGAAAGAGAGAACCTTCTTTCAATTTGTAAAAATCCCTGCGTGGATTTAATAAGCCTGCCTGTGTAAACCGCCTTGAATAAAGTCTTGAATAAAGACCAAGAAAGGCGGTATATAAATACTGTATATTATATATTATATTATTTTCCAAGCCTCTGTTTCAGCATGTTCTTGGAACTCCAGCACAATTCTCTGCATTATCGTGGTGCGAATTGTGGTGGCTGGTTGGTTGAAACTGGCTGCACTGTGGGGTGTGTTTTCTCTCTTTTCCGCGCCCCCCACCATGCAATGAAAAGTGAAACTATTCCCCACTCCAGTTCTCTGTTTAGAGGACTCAAGAAAGGATGTCCCATTTCCTGCTGTAAATCTGTGGGCAGGCAGGAACCGAAAAGATGTATGATCAGTGTGGGGTTTGTTCTGTAGTTGTGGATGCACACAACTACTTTGCCACATGCTGAGCTACCTGAACTTTGGTCAGATGCTGTTTTTGCAATTGTTGCTTCTCAGTTCAGGAGACACCACAAACCATGGTACAGAGTCCTCTCTGAAAGCAAAACACTTTAAGATAGGATAGTTGAGAGGCACCTCCAGTTGCTATTATATGTGTTCTGTTGTATTGATGTCCCTGAATAGAAGTATAAAAATATGCATGTATTGCATGAGAAAACATGTTGTGTTGGCAAAACTGCAGCCACTTTGACTATAAGGTAGCCTGCTTAGATGCAAACCTGTCCCAGATCAAGAAGTTGTGTAACGTATGTGGAAAAGCATGTCGGAAATGGGCACTGAGAGCAGCAGAGCTTGTCCATGCAGCAGGGAGTCGTAACCAATCCTGATTCCCTGTGACTTCGCTCATAATGTAAAGCACAAGCGTGACAGACGTGTACTTTGTTAGATGTCCATGCAAAATGTTTATATGGGCACCTTTGGGGGGGGGAATTGTGTGTGCAAAATGGCCCTGTTGAAGTGTGCCTAAAAACAAAGGCCTGATAGTATCTTTAGATGCTGTAGCTTCTCAAGTATCTTGCCCTGTTCTTAGCTTCTGACATCAAAGGCACAGCTTTTGCGAGAGTGCATTTTCTGGTTTTTTTTCCCCTTCCGTGACCTGTGCGTTTTTCTAACTACAACTTAAGTCTTCCCTTGACTGCCATTAGATTATTCAGATCTTTGACTTGAAAAATCCTTCTGATGTGTAGACTTGTGCTATACTTGGCTTGCTGTGGATGCATTTCATACAGGTTGGGGTTTGAGTGGTACGGCTGCAGAGTTGCATGGTGGAACCTCAGTGACCCTTTTCTTGTCTGAGCTTACATAAAAGCATTTGATAATGGCAGCATCCCACAGCTGGGCTTATATTAACACTTGTGGACCCTCCTTGGATACTAAATTACCTAAAATAGTGTCAAGCAAGAAGTAGTATTAGTCACCCAAGGTTAACACATTTCTGATACCATGATTCATATGTGTTGTAAAATCCCAAGTATAAGAAGCAGCTGGATAGTTTTTAGGATCCACCCAACCAGTCTGATGTCTGAATCCTCTGAACTTGGAAGCTGCCTCTTAGGCCCTGGTGAATTACAGATACATGCCTTTTAGAATTCTTTCTTGAGTGCTTCAAAAGCTTAGTTCTTGTGCAGAGTTTGTAAACTTGGAGTACTTTCCCCATCATTAAGCTCATTTTTTGTTTTTGAAACAGTCAGCAGTGGTATGCATGTACTTTATTTTGCACAATGCAGCCATGTATATGCTAGTAGGTCACAGTATTTAAGAGGACTTTGTCACAATGCAGTCTATTTTACATCTTATCTCCCTTCCTTCCTCAAACAGATGCATGGATCAAGCTGCTGTTCAAACATCAAATGAAGAATTGTCATAACATACCAACTTTCATTGTGATATTTCAGTGCTCAGGAGATACCACATTACTGTGTGCTTTGTACTTTTCTTGGTTTCCTTGAAAATAGATCTGGCTATTTGCAAAGTGAAATTATTGGGGGGAGGGGTTGTGAATGAATGGATGGGAGAAGTTAGAGGGCCAGGTGAGTGCAGACACGTACAAGCCTCAGAAATTGTCACTACTCATACTGCTATCATAATAAAACTATGGAAAAAGTAGATGTATGAAAACTTGCAAAATGTGCTACAGATTCTTAGTCTGAGGTTTTGTTTTGAAAATGGTATTCCCAGCTATGCTGAACAACATGGATTGTCTTGGCTTGCTGTATTGGAATTCCAGGACAATTATAACTAGCAAATGGTTATTGTGTGAGACTGAAACCATTCAGAGGAAAGAGCTACAGTTTTATTTCCAAACACAAGACCATGGGCCAGATGAAATGTTGTCTAGACAATGCTTAGCTAGTCTGTTTTGGAGTTAAGAGAGGCATCGCTGTTCTCTACAAACTATTGGGAGCAAAATAGGAGTTTTGGCTTTAAGACTTCCCAACAGTGTCTTGTTACAGTTTTGGTTTACCTCTGGGCCAGCACTGATGAATAAAACATTAGCCCTTGCTGTGAACTGATCTGCTAAAGCTATAGTAGAGACTGGCAAGGATCTAAAGCTCCTGCCTTTGTATGGTGGTTGTATTGTCCAAGGAGGGTGGGTAGGAGGTGTGTGTGATGGCATTTAGAAGTGTTGTACTCCTTTAGAGCATGAATGGGTTTTTATCTCATGGCCGTATCTACAGGTTACATGCAAGCATCAAACATAAGGAGGTCAGGGACAAATCCAAAGAAAAGGGAAGCCAGACTGACTTACTGTCCAATCCTGTACAGGTCTACTTGGAAGTAAGTCCCATTGAGTTTAGTGGGGCCTACTTCCAGGAAAGTGTGCATAAATCTCATCAGAGAAAGGAAAAGGTGAAAAACTAAAGGTGCCTGAGCCCATTTGGTTCATGCATATTACATATGGGGGGGGGGCAGTTCTGCTCATTTCAAACTAATTAGCCGACATCTGCAAAGAAGGATTAACAATATTGATTTTGAGGCAGATCTTTTAATGACTGACTTTGTGAAAGGTTTCTGGTTCATCATCTTAACCACAGGTGCTCTTAGGGAAGCATTTAAAAAAAGCAACAGGCCACTCTTTGTAGAACTGAATTAGCATTGCTCCTTGATAGCTTATGGTAGATGGACATAAGTTTGTCATTTGGCAAGAGATGTTTTTATTTGGGGTGACTTAAGATATTGATGTGGTAGGCAGAACTGTGTAGCATGCCCAACTGCAGGGTAATAAGAGTATGTAAAAAAGTTATGCCATTATTTATATAACTGTTCCCTTGTGATAAATTTAACTGGTCATAGATCTGAATCAATTTTACAACCTACTTGTGCTAATAGAGGCAAAGGGATCTTGCTTTTCTGCCTCTATCTCATCTGTTCAGAGTTGACCAGTAGAACTTTACTGAGTAAAGTGAGAGGCCTTTTACATCTTGGTCCTTCATATGTTCTCCTTTTTTCTGACCCTGCCCTCTCCCAAGGTCAACTAGAGGAGCCTTCCTGCGTTTCTTACATCCATATGAATTGGGAATGCATGACAGGACTTGGTGGTGGCATCCAACTTCTGGAGCTCTGTGCCTTGGGCAGATCTGCTCGGCCCTTTCTCTGAAGGTGTTTGGCCAACATTTGGCAGAGTGGTCGCCATGTTGGTCTGCAGCAGCAAAAAGTTATGTAGCACCTCATTTGAGTGCTGTTCTTCAGACTCTTGGTTGCATGTTGTTGATACTTGAGCACATTTGTCTCAGCAGGCCTTTGGTCTGAACATTTCATATTACTTTCTTTTTGCTCTAGTTGTTGGGTTTGTAGTTTTTAATCTGCCACCTTGTCTGTCATCTTTGAGTGTGTTTAACTTTTTTTCTAGTAGCCTCCTTCAATGGTTCCTGTTTTGAACCAGCATGGTGGACTTGTAAGTACAGTTGTGCTTTGCTTAACAGGAATGCAGACCAGCACCCCTGTTGTCAAGCAAGGCTTAACATTAAGTGAAGCCTCCAAAGAAAAGTGGAGCTGTGCTCCTCTTGCCTTCGGAGGCTTTTCTGAGCCTCGCAAAAGCAGCATGCATTTGCGCGCTGCCTCTGTGAGGCTCAGAATGCCTGTTTTAGGCAAAAAGACTTCAGTTTTCTCGGGAAACCGGAAGTCACGTATTCTTGGCCAAAACAGCCTGTCTGAATCTCACAGAGGCTCAGAGAAGCCTCTGGAGGTGAGAGCATAGCTCCCCTTGGCTTTGGAGGCTTGGAGGGATGAACAGGGACCAGCAGCAGCCGTCACATATGTGGGCTGTCGCTGGTCGGAATGTCGCTAAGTGACGTTCACCATTACTTTTACGCTGCAATTCTATACTGTACACACTCACCTGAGAATAAGTTCCATTGAATTAAATGCAGTGAGACTTACTTCTGAGTCGACGCAGTCTTAACAAATACATATTAGTTGCCCATGGCACAGCAAACCCAGTGGAAAGCCACATCTATTAATGGGTGAAAAATGTATTGAAGTGGCCTGAGGAATGTGCTTGGCTGTTGTTTCCTTGCTACATTTGGGCATATGCAGATGAATGGCATGCTATCCAATGCAAAAAGCAGATTTGGGTCACAGGTGAGACCAAAGTGCAAGCTTCTAAGTGAAAAGCATGCATGAGAATTGGAACTTAGAATTGGAACACATCTATTTTCGTGAAGTGCACATCATGCCAGGAAAGAACCAGTTACCAACAGCAAGATCAGTTCAAGCTGTGAGTAGTTGAATCCCAAGTGAACTGTGTGGACTCAACAGATCAAAAGTATTCAGTGTGACAGTTACCACAAAACCGAGAGAAATTCAAAATATGCATGTAGCTAAATCAATGAAAGGAGGACTCCAGTTTTATGTCAACATCCTCTTCTTGTTTTGCCTTAGCTCCTTGCTG
The DNA here is from genome assembly GCF_035046505.1 of Tiliqua scincoides. NCBI lineage: Eukaryota > Metazoa > Chordata > Lepidosauria > Squamata > Scincidae > Tiliqua > Tiliqua scincoides. Next base: position 151,832,571 of record NC_089821.1, on the reverse strand, counting down.
TAGTAGCTTTCTTTCAGCACAATTATGTCAGGAAGGCAGCAGTGTTGCTAGGAGCAGTGGCACCCAGGTTGGAGACACTATTGTCATATGATTTCCGGGGTTCTCCCAGATGAGGAGATTCTAGTGGGTTCTGATCCGGCTGTCCCTTCCTCCTCAGTGAAAATCTCCAGAAGAGGAGGGGGGCGGCAGCCAGATCATGAAGCAACTAAAACACAAAGAGGAGGTGATAGCAGCTTCACAACTCAACCCAGTCAGGGAGTCTTCAGCCACTCCAAGCTTGGCAGAGTCATTTCTTTAAAATTCCAGCACACACATGTGACCGCACTGTGGCCACATGGTTCTGGCCTAGTACACAGGGTACTCCCTGCCCTGTTTGCTATGCTACTGCAGGAAGGTTTATCTTGGAATATTTTTACAGGGTGAAAGCGTAATGGGATTTCTTGGAATTGCATTTCTTAAGAAGCTGTTTCCACCTCAGCCTATTATTCATTTTTCTCAGACTAGCTTTTCAGGCCTTTTTTCCCCCCTTGTTTCTCTTCATTGCACTGAACCTAATAGAAATCACCTTGTGTTAAATCTAGAAAGGCTTCACTGTCAAATGCAGCTTCTGGTTCAGTGGAGTTCCACTAATGCAGAGTGCTTTTGCTTTTGTTCATTCTCTTCATCAAGCAGTTATTCCTTTATGTTGGAGCTATTGCATGTCTATACCCTCTGTTCTTCCCAGTGAGATATGGTAAACAGTGATTGCAACATTGTGACATGTTTCAGCATGAACTGGAATAAACTGATTTTTATTTTTTTTAATGCAAGCAATGGTATGCGCTATTGAGTTGACATATCTTAAAATATTTGCAACGATTTAAATAGTAACACTTTGAAGCTATTTAAATATCACTTTTAAACTACTTCAAATGCACTTCATTGATCCCCTCCCAATCGAAAACTTCAGTTCATGTACTCTTGTCTCTTGGAAAAACGTTTGAAATGCGTACAGTCCATAAGTTAACATGGTGAACTTGTTAAATTGTGTATAATAAATATAGGACGAACATGCTAAATAAATCTCTAATCCAGCCATTTACAACCTTCTTCATCTCATAGCACACTGACAAGGCAATAAAATTGTCAAGGCACACCATCATTTTTTTGACAATTGACAAAACATACCACATGGACAGCAGGGGCTCGCATCTCCCAGTGGCCCTACTAACAAATGGTCCTCCCCCAGACTCCCACAGCACATCTGCAGACCATCCACAGCACACCAGTGTGCCACCACACAGTGGTTGGAAATAGCTGCTCTAATCCATGTAGAACATCAAAAAACCTTCTGGAAAATGTTCAGATTAAAAAATTTCTAAAATGCAGATTTCTAGTTCCAAGGAGGAACCTATTAAGTGGGGGCAAATTTGTACAATTGGGAAGTCCCATAGGCATGCACTTGCATGGACTAATGTCTCATGAATTGGGTTTTGTTGCCAGTTTTGTTCTTGATCACCTGATTTCACATACTGTTTCTCCATGTGATTTGCATGCCTGAGTGCTTTCAGGAAAGAAAGAATGTGCTAGGCAAACCAAGATTTAGATGCACCTAGGTTTCAGGGTGTGTTAAGAGACCTGGCAGTCAATAAAAGGGAATATAATTTTCTTTTAATGCCCTGTATCATGGCACATCAAGCTGTATACCTTCTGACGTGATGCTGAGTCAAAAGGGATATTATTGTCTTGGCCTAGTGAACTGGCTGGTACATTCTTTGGAGTCCAGCAGTTGTATGAACTGCTGCTTTTTGCCACTTATTCGGCTCTGCTAATGAGAGAAGCATTGTGCACCTTGTGCTGGCCTATCTGCCTGTGCAGCATTACAATCTGGACAATAAGGGTGCCTCTTGTCGGGGTGGGCATGAGGAGTGCTGCCTTCTACCATTCAGGACTTCCAAAATAGTTAGAATGGTGGTATCTCTGCTCCAGAGAATCTTGGATGAAAGGGATTGTCTGGATCTTTTTCAATCTGGCTTTGCTACAGAGAGAGACTTGATTGCTGTAGTGGATGACCTGTGCTGGGGGGATGCTGGATGTGAGGGAGTGTGTCCCTGTTGGATCTCTTGGAGGCTTTCAACACTATTGGCCATGGTGTCTTGGGTTGGTTGGCTGAGCTGGTGCTGGGAGGCTCTGTTTTGTAGTGCTTCTGCTCCTCCCTTCTGAGTTCAGCTCAACCCAGAAGGTGGTGCTGGAGGGTGCTGCTTCAGCACTCTGGTCATTGTTGTCTGGGGTGCCACAGGAGTCTGTCTTCTTCCCTGTGCTGTTTAACAGCTACCCCTAAACGTCCTGGCATGTATCCCAGGTTGGGAACCACTGGTTTAGATCAATGTTGTCCTGTTGTGTGGGATACCAATGGGGGCTATTACATTCCATGCAGCTTGCCCAAACTGAGCCTTCATATAATTAATCACATGGATATTCCCTCTTCTAAGGAGCTCAAAGCATGGGGTTATTCCACCTTTTTTCACAATGGTATTCATTGGGTTGGATCCCTTTAGGCAACCTACTTCTGCCGTGAAACCACTAGATGTTTGGGGAAAACATTAAGTTTGATCCACCTTTTAATGTCTCTGTTAGGTGGAGATGGAAAGCATCCAAGTAACTGTGCTGCAAGGGGGAAGGTGTATTTCATGATGGAGGGACTTCTCAGGATCTGGAAGAGCTCTGGCTCTCAAACTTCTAGGGTCCAACCCTATCCAACTTTCCAGCACTGATGTAAACTGTGCCAGCTGAGTGTATCCTGCATCCTGTGGTGATGGGGGGCAGTCACAGAGGCTCTCATAAGGTAAGGGAGTATTTGTTCCCTTATCTTGGGACTGCATTGTTGCTGCATCAATGCTGGAAAGTTGGATAGGATTGGGCCCTAAGTCTGTTTTGGGAAGTTCAGGTAGCTTGACTGCATAGTACTGCTCCTCTTAATGCACAAAGATTTGCAGTTTGTAGTTGCCTCAAAGTTTGGAGAATAAACATACAGTCCACATGAGATACTTCGGGAGAGTGAGATGATTCAGTTTGGTGGAGGCTTAGATTTACCAGTACGTGTAATTATTCAGAGGTGTTTCTAATCAAAATCTTTGGCCCTTGTACAAGTTTTCACAGCCTGTATAGAGCAAGAGAGAATGTTGTTCTTGGGAATGTTTGAAACAATTTCTTACAGAGCAAGACATATTCAGTTTTTCGAATTGCATGACTGGAATGTATCTAAAAGTCTTCTGTCCAATCCTGAATTCTCTGACCAGAAAGCCTTTGACAGACAAGTGTTGGGAATCATTAAGGCCAAACTACTTGTGATGGGGATGGACCCCTGTTTCAAATGTGAAGCTGAGGATGGGTGGTGGTGGTGGTGGTGATGCAGTTTCAAGCACAGAAGGGTTACATGGGCAGGGTGTGCTAAATCTATCCTACCTCCCACCTTGGCTCACTTTCGTGGCATAATGCAAATCTGCTAATGTCAGGCTCTTATTTGCTCTAGGGCAGTGGTTCTCACACATTTAGCACCGGGACCCACTTTTTATCTGTCAGAATCTGTCAGGACCCACCAGAAGTGATGTCATGACCAGAAGTAACATCATCAAGCAGGATAATTTTGAACAATCCTAGGCTGCAATCCTACCTACACTTACCCAGGAGTAAGTCCCACTTACTATCATTGTTAAAATGATATAGTAGCTTGTTAAAAGTACAAGTCTGTAACATTTCCCCAGATGCAGTCACATACTATGGTAGCATCAAGTCTAACATATTGAAAATAAAATATTGAAAAGAATGGGGACCCACCTGAAATTGACTCGTGACCCACCTAGTGGGTCCCGACCCACAGTTTGAGAAACACTGCTCTAGGGTGATCTGCTCTTCTTCCCCTCTCCAAGCTCTTCTCTTCCTCTCCTTCATTCTAGTCCCTGGAAAAGAAATCAAGACCTTGCAAGATCTTCTCATGTGCATCACTGTTACATCAATTCTTTGCAGGATAGATATAGAAGAGAGGGGAAATGGGTTGCTGTGGAGTAGATAGTCTTGATAGAACAACTAAATTTCCTTTACAGCTATCTTGTGCTGTCAATACTGGATACATTAAATTAGTGAAATGAATTGAGGAAATCAAAAGATGGGGAGGTGCATTTTCTTGACCACATCCTTTACCCTTTTATTTTTATTTTTTTTAAGGATAGTACTATTTCTGTAGCATGAATAGGGAAAGTTTGCTAGTGGTTTTGACTTTATTTATAACTTAAAGTGCTAGGTGGTGATAGCTTTTACTGGTGATGTGGTATATAGCATTCAGTCACACTGCACAAGATTGTGTGCCTTAAAGGTGCTGTATGGGAGCTGCCTGTGCTACTTGTGCGGCTGCATTTTATATAGCACTTAGAATTGCAGCAGACAATAAATTACTATTTGGCTGTCATTAAATGTTTTGGAAAACATCATTTCCCTGTGACTGATTATTTTATAACAATAGAAAGGACATTAAGATCTATCACAACAGCTTAGTAACAATTGTACATTTTGAAATAAAGGAATTCTAGATCCTTTCCGAATCATATCAGCAAACTGGCTTTCTGTGACCCACTCAAATCTTGTACATGAAATGTCGTGGTGCTGGCTTTATTGACATGGGCACACATACATGTACAGGGCATTGCTAATGACTGTGTTTGAGCAATGTCACATTTCTCTGTGTCTCCCATACCTATTGTACACACTCCTAGTTCACTGGCCCAAAACTCCCCAGTAAGTCAGAAATGCATGTTCCCAATTTGTTCTTGTGTAAAGGCCTTGGCCTCCATGAGAGAGCAGGGTACAGTTCATAGGCAAAAACCCGATGGTCAGTACAAGTTCTTGCTCATGTTCATTTGACTTGTACATTCTTGAGCACACATACTGGGCTGGTCAAATGCACTGAATAGGTGGGTGTATGAGTCTTCAGGGCAAACTGCCAGCCAGTAGGTTCCACCACCCCTTGTAACAGCCAGTACTCCAGCTAAGGGGAAGCTGAAGTCCAATGGGCTGATTCCTTAGCCCTTGCAAACTCTGAGCTCCCTCAAACTCCAGGGCCTCAAGGCTCTGGTGCACTTATAGACTGAGGGCCCACTTTCTAGCAACTTTCTAGTGCTGGTGCAGCCACAGTACAGCCTGGATGAGAGGGAACGAACATTCCCTTGCCTGGAGGAGGCCTCTGTGGCTGTTGTCTCCCCCACCAAAGGATGCAGCACACACCACATTGGCATGGCTGCACCAGTGCTGGAAAGTTGGGTTGGGCCCTGAGTGGCGTAGACTGGACTTAGATGAACCAGTGCTGCATAATGGCTATGGACCTGCAAGCTGGAATCAGACATAAGCCAGTGATTTTTATCTTGTTCTTCACAGACCATTTCTTAGTTCTAAAGATGGTTTTCTCTGCTGCTTCTTTTTCTTTTGCGTGTGTGTCTTCTGCAGCAATGAGCTAACTGGACAAAAATAGCTTTGATCCAAAAATCTTTCCTCACTCCATTATTTCCTGTATTGGCATCTCATCAGGTTGAATTATTGTACTTGCTTCATGCTCCCTCTATTGTGAATACATCCAAACTAGATAGAATGTATCATTTGATAATTGTCAACAATACCAACTTTTGTGCATGTTAAAAAAAATGTGTAGAAGTATCTGCAGGGTTGAATGGATAATTTTGCACATAATGTAAACTTTTTGGCTGTAGTTTCAGAGTCTCAAACCTTTAAGGGTAGAAGATTTTTTAAAAGAAGCCACTTACAAAAGGTAAATGAAACTAGATTCTAATGGCTGTTTGTACATATTGGAATTTCAGTCAGCAAGACCATTAGCTTCCCTTTGTGCAAACTGTGATCACCTGATCTCCAGCTGGTTTATTTCCGTTTAATTTGTGTGCCACATGGGTTGCTATTTATGTCAAAGAATGAATTAAATTTCCTCAATTAGTTGCTTAATCCAGCCAGGGAAAGAGACCCTAAGCCCAAGCTCCAACTTTCCCCTAAAACAGCATGTAGATAGTAAGATGCTTTTTTTTGACTCCTGCCTTAGTTCTAACCTTGATGTTTCTTTTGTTCTAACATGGCAGTTACTCTTGAAGTATACCCATTTTTCTTGATCCATGTGCTTAGCACATTGAATAATTAAGTTACTTAATTTATTTACTAGAGGTGTTTGAAAACGGTATTTACTTTACTCAGAAGTAAGCCCATCGTGTTCAGTAAGACTTGGGCTGTAATCCTATCTTACTCACTGGAAACATCTCTACTATTTACATTTTTAAAATTAAGTTAATTAAATTTTGTTCATTATAGATATAGTCTAGCGGTGCTGAGAAACTCACACTGCTTACTTGAGTTTGGGGTTTATTTTATGACACTTGCACCTTGCTTTTCCTCCATCATGGAGCTGAAAGTGATGGACGTGTACTGACCAGAGCTTCTCGCTTAGCTGCAGTCTGTCTAATGTGCCCTCAGACCAGTTCCTGGAATTTGCAAAGAGTTGGTAGGCCCAAGCCTCAACAGCTATTTCTGATCCTTCAACTTGAATGGAATGGGGACATGGAGCAAATTTGTGGTGGCGCTACTGCTGCTGTTCAACCCTAATGACTATCAAGATTTCAGATGCCCTGCCAATCAGGTCCTTGTCATTGGCATTTGTGTTCTTTTTTTCAAGCCACTAATGATGGGGAAATGCTAAAGATGCCTTTTCCCCCTCTTTTTCAGAACGGTTCGTGTATGGCTGAAGAGAGACAGTGGTCAGTATTGGCCTAGCATATACCACACAATGCCAAGTAAGTATTTGGGGATACATAGTATTATTTCCCATAACACTGTTTAAATGGAAGAAGAAGAAGAAAAGATTGAAACCCCTGCCTCATACTTGCAGGAATTCAAATTCAATGTGGAATTTCAGCTCAGAATTTGAGTTTCCTTGATATGCGATGAGGAAATGAGTTCTAGACTCAAAACTTTGCAGGGGGGGGATTTGTAAAGTTGGTTGTATGCCATGGAATAGAGTATCATTAATGAACAGCCTCCTAAAATATAGCCCATAATCCCTGCATTGTACTTAAAGAAGGGTTGGGATGAGTGGATTGTTCTGTCATTTGCTATATCTGTCTCTTCCTATGAAAGCAAAGTTTCCGTAAAGTGTGGGATATAGACCTCCAGCATAAATTGTAATAGCCAACTCCTCTGTCACTCATACACTATATATGGAGGAGTGCATACAAGCTGCATATAGCATAGTGCAAAACTGTCTTCATGCACCAAGCATGAAGTCTGCTGCATACATCAAGAAGTCCATGCTTCTGTTGTCTTTTCAGCTCATGTATCTAGGCCAATATGCATTATTGTGCTGGCATTCATACAGTGCTCTAAGGAGAGCTGCAAGCTGTAGTTAAGACACCAGTTAAAATGATTAAAGCTTTTTAATCACAGATTAATCAAGGGGTTCATTTCTAATTGGAGATTTGCAGGCACATTTCTGTTGAGTCCACACAGATGCTCACAACCCACTTTTTTGTGTCAGTGTGATGAAAAATTTACTGCAGTCTTATCTCACTTACCTGGGAGTAACCTGTATTGACTATAATGGGACTTACTTCTGAGTTGACATGCAGAGGATTAGACTCTTAGGGCACAATCCTAACCAGGTCTACTCCAAAGTTCAATGTCCTATTTTGTTCAGTGGGGCTTACGCTCAGGAAAGTGTGGTTTGGATTGTAGCCTTAAACAATTTATCTTCTAAGCTGTATTCAAATCCAGCAGACTATACTGTATTTTGCTTTCCAAAGTGAACCCACTGACCTTTTTTTTTGAATGATAGCACTATGTTAAATTGTAAGTTAGAAGTCTAACTAACTGTACTTCAAGTAGCCTGAAAGGCCACCAATACTGAGGATGTGATTACATGCAAACGTATTTAAATATAATCAGTAAGAAGCTATGGTTAGCCAAAAACATTCCTTTTTTTTTTGGTAGTCTTAACTGTAAATAGTTTGGGAGTCATACTTAAAAGGTAAATGTCAGTAGGGCTGCTTTAAGTTCTACATAAAATTGAACTTGCTATCAAAACAAATGCATTAAATGCAGTTGTCTGATTCCTGGAGAGGCTGGAAACTGCCTAAATGGGCTTCTAGCCCACATAATGGCAAAGATAATCTCCAAATAGGATTGCACAATGGTCCCAAGCAGTGTTTTCCAGATGTTGTCAGGTCATAGGCTCTGAAGACAGCATGTGGAATGGGCTAGAAATGCAGGAGAGGTATGTAGGTTGTGTGGCAGCCACTGCGCAGGCCTTCTCTGACAGCTGAGAATGTGTTGTTAGCTAGACATGGAAGGCTGAGAATGCAAGATTGCAAAACCTTTCATAGAATTCTGATGTGTGGATCTAAGGGGTGGCTCCGGGTGCAGAACTGAGGAAAGAAGGCATTTACAGAATTTGTGACAGTGAGGAAACCCAAATATTGAATAAGTCAGTGACAATACTCATTTGCTTTGCAGAATTGGAAAGGAGTAGTCTCTAAAATTGACTCTATACTGTACTTGGTTTATGCAACACATCTAAAAAAACACTGTAGTTTCTTCCATGGACCAAGTCTGATTTGTATGTATTGGCAGCATGTTTGAAATATTCATAATGCTTTTGAAAAAAAGATATGGTTGGGGTTAGAGACTGAAAAACTTGAACTTATAGTGAAGCAACTTTAACAGCGACTCTGGCCCACCTGCAGAGGCTTATGTCCACGCTGGTATACCCATCTCAGGTGGGTTTGTTCAATGGATGACAAGGTACTGATAGCATCAGGCTTCTGATGTACTGACTCTTATCAGGTACCTCAGGAGCTCTGGAAGAAGTGATCTTGCTGGATGTTGAGGAAGCCTTTGACAGAGTCAATTGGAAGTTCTTGTTGGCCACGCTGGGTGCTCTTGGCCTGCTGTGTGCATTTTTGAATTGGATATAAATTGTGTATGCCTCTTCTCAGTCTTGAGTAATCACTAATAACATAACTTCACCTCTCTGTCTGGAGTTAGAGCACTAGGCAAGGCTGCCCCCTTTCACCACTGCTTTTTGATCTTTTCCTGGAGCCTTTGGCTTCTGATATTGGGTGACATGACTTGTTTATGTGTGGGCAGAAGTGAGCATAAACATTCCTCAGTAGATTTGAAAGTACAGGGCGACCCCATATCTGTGGATCCCATATACGCAGATTCACTTATCCGTGGATTGGGTCTGTCCCCCCAGCATGTGCACCCCCTCCAGAGGCGAGGGGAGCTCTGCTCCCGTTGGACGGATGTCCTCAGCCTCTGCTGAACTCAGAAGCCCCTCCAGAGGTGAGGGGAGCTGAACTCCCCTCACCTCTGTAGAGGGGGGCAGCCTCCAGAACCATGGGGATGGGTGTCTACCTGTATCTGCGGTTTCAGCTGTGTGGGGGCAGGTGTTCTGGAATGGATACCCCTTTGGATAGGGGGGCACACCTGTTATTGAACTCCATGATAAATGCATGATATCCCATATCACACACTGGTAAAATAGTCATGAGCCCAAGCAATATGGGGTGTCTGGTCATAGCCCCCTTTTGGGGGGGGCGTTTTCCATATAATTAATGGAGCTGGGATCAGATAGTTTTTAGTTTTATATATATGTGGTATTGCATGGTATTACTACTATTTGCAGTTGTCTTCCTAGATATGAGCTATAAATGCAGAGTGCTTTTGTTTAGCAAAACCAGTGATCTTACAGAACTGGAAGTAGAAATCCTAGCCTACTATCCAACTATAGATTACAGATTTACTCGTATTAAACTGCTCCTTATTTTAATTGATTTATTATTTGTTTAATTGGTGAAATCTTAGCACTGTTATGATTATAATTCTATCTTTAGGTTTTATCTATAATATTTGTATCATGTGTGGAACTTGCGTTAAATCTTTTTTTTAAAGACACAGATTCTAAAAAATGATTTTTTATTTTTAGTTGTATTGTACTAGTCAGTGTACCCAACATTGTTAAGTGACATATATTAAGGTACAGGGCCTCTGAGAGGAATTTTATCAGGGGATACAAAGTTTTTGGGGGGCCCCTTCCCAAAGAGGGAGGTGGTGAAACAGAGTGGGGGTGGCAATGGGGGTGGGCAGAATGGGGGCAAAACAGGCAGGGGGAAAGTGGCAAGAGCCAGAATAGTCTTTGGAGACCAGTTCTACCAGTCTCCAAATGTAGAGTTCAGCTCTACCCACCTGCCTGGCATAGGCAGCTAGATACAGTAATACAGAAAACCAAACACACTCCTAAGTCTCTCTAAAATCTTTCAAATATAGAAAATCATTGCAGGAGATTAGTATCATTATATTTAGGCTCCCACTAGAATGGAGAGTGTTATATGTACACCAAAACTGACTTATGCAGCAGCTGCAGTCCCACAGTTGCTCCAGCATTCCGCATGGGCAGTGAGTCTGGATGAGATTCGAAAATGGAAGATCCCACGAAATTTCTGGGCCCCCTCCTTTGGCTCCTGGCCCCCTTTCTGACCCTGGGCCTGGATACAAATTACCCCCTTTACCCCCCTCTCCTAGGCCCTGCTAGGGTACATATATTAGGATACACCAAACTCTGTGGCTTTCTTATTTGTATATAAAGCTCTTGAATTTATTCTTTGGGTGTTTTAAGAACTGTAGGCTGCTAATTCCTTATGTCTTTTTTTTGTTCATTAGTATGTGCAGTTTTGATTGCCATTATTTTCCCAGAAAGGAAAGTTTAATTTTTCCCATTATCAAGGTCTGTTTTTATTATTAAAAAAAAAATCCATAATTTTTGTATGTATCTTCATTATTAGTAAAATAAATACCCAATAATGTGAGGTTTATGTTTTAATACCTGGTGGTACAACATGTGGCCCACAGGCTACATGTGGCTTGTGAGGCCCTTTTTGGCTCCCCCCCCCGAGCCTCACCGCAACCCCTCCACCACCACCACCTGCTTCAGTGGCTTTTTTAGTTCCCTTCCACATATTTCCAACTTCTTTGGAAAAGGAGAAACTGGAACAGTATGGCAGGGAGATTGGAAAAACCCCTCCCCTGCTTGTTGCCTGAGCCTGCCGAATGACTTCGGTGGCTCAGAACACAGAAGTGATTGGCAATGATGTCATCACGGCACCACCAATTACTTCCAAATCAACTCAGTTGGGGAGTCATGCCAGGGTCACGTGGCCTCACAGCCGTTAAAAGTTGAACCATCCTGTTTGCAATGTTTCTCAAACTGTGGTTGGGACCCACTAGGTGGGTCGCAAGCCAATTTCAGGTGGGTCCGCATTTCATTTCAATATTTTATTTTTAATCTATTAGCCTGGATGCTACCATGGTATGTGACTGCATTTGGGGAAATGTTATAGACCTGTAGTCTTAACAAGCTATGATGTGTATTCTTTTAACAATGGTAGTAAATGGGACTAACTCCTGGGCAAGTGTGGGTAGGATTGCAACCTAGAATTGTTACCAGTGTTCCTGCTTGATGATGTCACTTCCGGTCATGACATCACTTCTGGTGGGTCCTGAGAGATTCTCATTCTAAAAAGTGGGTCCCGGTGCTAGATGTGTGAGAACAATAAAATACCCTGTACTGTAACTAGTAGTAACGTTCACCAAACATTTTTGTCATCTAAAAGCATGATGCAGCTTCACTGACAATGTGCTAATGGTGGCACATTGTGCTACAAGGAAAGATGCACTCTGCATGCCGGGAATTCACGCTGGCATTCAAGAACATGTCTGAAGTGCCAGTGTGAGTTTCCAGCAGGGCTTTTACAAGCTGAAATCTCATATAATCAAAATTATGCTTATAGTGAATTTATAGGTATGAATTTGTATGCCTTGTTAGAGAGAAATCTTTCAAAGCAATTGTTCATATAACAAGAGAACTGTAACTGCAAGTGTACAGATTTTGCCATTTGTGTCAGTGTAGACGAGGAATGAATTGCATCCTAAGTTTGCTCAAGGAAGAATCCTTTCCATGAACAGAGGAAAAATTTTGGGTGCGTTCCTATGTCTCAACATCACTCTCTTGGTAGCAAGATCTCATTTCAGTTTAAAAACTGGCAAAAAGTGGTCTTGCGTTGTGCATAATACCATGCCTTGAGTATAATTTTGCTTCATTGAATGGTCTTCTATTTGTGAAGTGTCTGGATTGGACATTCCCCCTCTTCTCCCAAAGAAGTGAACTTGCTTTGATGTTCCTGTACAGGATCCAAACTGGTATGATCTTTCCCAGTGGCGTAGCTAAGGGGGTGCAGGGGGTAGCAGTGGCACTGGGCATCAAACTTTAGGGGGGCAACAAGCTGAGCTTGACACTAGTGATCAAAATTGTGAAAATGCTGGTATGTATGAATAATACTATCATGTTTTATATCATTGGAAAGGTAATTTAATGTAGAATGCCATGAAACAAACCATATTGGGTTATCTGTATTCTGTCAAAAGTTATGGCCAATTAACCAGAAAATGAAAACACAGCTGCCTTGTGGAACAAAAAGTGGATTTGTTTGGAGGGGCGGGGCCAGAGGCAACTGAATAGCTGTGTTTTTCTGAGCTCTTGAAAGCTCTTGGAAAGCATGCTATTTCCTCCCAAAAAAACCATGGGTCTGAGGAGATCCGAGGATCTGTGATCAGGAGAGATTCGGTCCTACAGATGGTGTACGGTTTCGGAGAGGAAGGGTCCAGCCAGGGGCTGCTTTTTTTCTCCAAAGGAACCCAGCTATCAATGTTGGTGTTGGTGAGGATTCATGTTGAAACTAAGCTGAAGGCCTCAAGCAGGGAAGGAAGTTGGAAGAACTAAGTGAGTGTTGTTCTGCTATGTGTGTCTGGCATTGATTGATTAATTGACTGTCTGATTAAGCTTTTGCCCGAGGGAAGAAGAAGGAGGGGCAGGTTTTCCCCCTCTGGGAAGAGGAAGAGGGGGGAGGCTTTCTCCACTCATTTGTTTCCTTGTGTGAGAAGAAGCTTTGGAGGAGATTTGCCGAGCTTGTTATGGAAATATGAGAGCATAACTAACTTTACAAATCTAAAGCTTGTTGGATTACAAATTAATTGTTTTGGAATATAAACTTTGCTTTGAAACACTCAGTTTCGTTTTCCTGTGGAGATCTTGGAGTGTCTGTGGAGAGAGGGCTGGAGATCTGCATTTCTTTGTTTTGCAAAAGTGGTTTTATTGCTTTGAATTCTCAGACTATCTCCTGGAACATGAGGTTGATAGCAACAAACATAAGCAATAGAATCAAGATAACAGAATAAGAAGAACAGAACATGAGAAATACATATTGGAGATTTGTTATGTCATAAACTACTTTTGAGACATTATGCAGGAAGCTTAGTCTTTCCATAGTGTGAAAAGACAAAGCTGTGTATTTAAGACTATTTCCTTTATGATGGGTAAGCAGCTGCTGCTTGGCCATTTCAGCAGGAAGAGAAGAACAGCAGATTGACCGATTCCCTGACTGCATCACAGCAGGTCTGAGGAGGCCAAAGGCAGCAGGGCTCTTGGTTTGGGCATTGAATACCATGATTCTGATTCATCCCAAAGTGAGAGAAAGGAGACCCTTGGTGTGCAGACCTTCCCACGAGCTTTTAAATCCCCTGTTAGGGCAGATAGGTGCTTTTATTGTTCCCCATCCTTCTCTTCACATAGTCTGGGATGAGCAAGCTAAGTGGTGCTTTGATCCTGAAGAGTGTAATGCTTTAACATCATCAACATGTTAATTTTTTTCAGCTCCATGTTCATGCATGTGTGTTAACCCGGAAACAAGAAGGCTGTCCGTAGGTCTAGACAATGGTACAATCTCAGTAAGTACATATGACTTCTAAGTTTTCTAGTAAAGACTTCTTTTCCTTGGTTTTGGGTATGTTTGAGGATTCTCTGCGGGTACCAATTAAATAGCAGATGAATGAAACAGGAAGCTACAGGTATAGAAAATGGCCAGTCATGAGCAAAGTTTTACTTCTAAATTCAGTAGCATAGCTAGGTTAGGCGGTAGGTACCACATCACCTTAGAGACTCAAAATGAGTCTCAAAGTTCAAATAATGTGTGTGGCATTCAAATATTTAAATGTGTTTTCAGTTTGGGGTAATTAGAAATATGTTGAAGGTGTCAGATGTCTGGAGGCTTAGAGAGGGCAGCAGGCCAGGCTGATTGGCTCCCTTACAGCTTCTCATTAGTGTGATGCTGGCAAGCATAATAAATAAATCATACTGTGGGGTGTGTGTGTGGAAACGACAATTTGTACTATGGCAATGGCAGCCTACAGGGATATTGCATCAGAACTGTAGCAGTGGTTCAAGTAATGCATTGCCACTTGATCTTAACCATATTTTATTCAGAAGCAAATCTCACTTATTTCAGTGGAACTTGCTTCCAAGTATGCATGTTTTGGATGGCACTTAAACTTCCAGGCATTGTGAACTGTAATCTCTACAGAAGTGATTTTCAACCTTTTTCATCTTGCGGCACACTGGCATGGCAAGGCACTAAAATGTTCAAGGCACACCATCAGCTTTTTGACAAATGACAAGGCACACTGTGCTGTCAGTGGGGGCTCTTATCCCCCAATGATCCTATTGATAAATGATCATCTCCCAAATTCCCGCGGCACACCTGGGGACCATTCATGGCACACCAGTTGAAAATGGCTGCTCTACAGTCATTGTGCAAGATTAGTATACTAAGCTAAAGTATAAGATTTTATTTCTAGAAAATGAGCAGCTTTTTTGTCAACTACTCACAACCTACTTTACTGTCATCTTCACCAGAAGGTAGAACTATAATGAGATAAGTAATAATGCTTATGGAAGATGGGGGAATAGTGAGAAATCAAGGCAGTGAAGGAACAACTGTAGAGATTAGTCTGAATTCAGTTTGCTGAGGCTTGATGGCATCTATATAGGAATATTGTAGCTGGTCAGATCTTGAAACTGGTAGCTTTATACAGGAGAATACATAGAAAACAGATGTAATTACAGAAGACTGGAGAAAGGCACACTATTTTTCCCCTTCTGGTTTAAGAGATGATCAGTGCAGGGGACCAAAATCTTGTATACAAGGGCAATACTATAGCAAATAACACTGCTGAATTGAGAGTATCAAGTGGAAAATTGAGCTGCTGTTAGCAATCACCATGACGTTATAAAAAATAACTCATGCCAGACTAGCAAAATTATTTTATAGAATCATTGAGTTGGAAGGGACCTAATAGGTCATCGAGTCCAACCCCCTGTCTGTAGCAAGAAATCCTCCTAGAGTAGGGGTGCTCAATAGGTGGATCGCGTTCTACCGGTAGATCGCGAGGCAAAATGAGTAGATCGCAGAGTGCCGGCCCCCCCTTCAGGTGCCTCTGGGAGGAAACACCGGGAGTAAGGCCCATTGTACTCAATGGGGCTTACTCCCAGGTAAGTGTGGCTAGGATTGCAGCCTCACAGCCTAATCATAGGCATGTCTACTCAGGAGTAAGTCCTGTTATACTCAGTGGGGCTCAAGGTACACCAACATACATTGTACACATAAATGTTATATGTTATGATGGCGCGAACATTGTAAAAAAAACTCTGGTAGATCTCCGGGCCTTGCTGGGTTTCAAAGTAGCTCTCGAGCCAAAAAAGTGTGAGCACCCCTGTCCTAGAGCATCTCCATCAGCAGATTTTAATTGGTTATGCAGCTATGAACTAAACACGAAGAAAACTGTTTTAACTATTTAAAGCAGAATAATTATTCTTGGACTTCAAAAGGCTTTTAACATAATTCTAGAGAACTGCCTCTTTATAAACACAAAAAGTGGGTGCAAGAAAAAGTGAAGTAGATATTGAACATGTATCAACACTTGGAGGAATGTGGTGGTGGTGGTGGTCTGCAGGGGTCAGACCAGAACGGAATGAACATCTAGCATGGTGGCAGTGATTAGGAAAGAAGATGAAATAATGTATGATTTGCCTGTGAACTTATTTATATGCAAATGATCTTTGGAGGGCCTTTTAAGTGCTGACATGTGGGCTGCGGAATGCTCTTCTCAGAGACCATCACCTGCCCTTTTCTTTAGTGTTTGGCCCAAAGACCTCATTTTCTCAGGCTCAGCCTATATGTATCTGAATTTTGCAATTTGTGATCATGCTTCTATTTCAATGGCTTTCATACTTTATTGTCTTCGTGATGGTCATGTGATTAATGTGTTATAAGGTGCCATGGTAAAAGATTTTGGAAGGGTGGGGTATAGAGACATAAAATAAAAATAGTGTTTTTGGAAGCTGAAAATGATATACCATTTGGAGGGACTGAAATCCCTCTAGAGCAATGGTCCCCAAACGTTTTAGCACCAGAATCCACTTTTTAAAGTGACACTCTATTGGGACCCAAATAGGTCTTCCAGATGATTAAAAAAGGAGATTTAGAAAGAAATAATACTTAAAAGTAATAATAACCAGAGAAAACCCTCAAACATTTATCTCCCTATATATACACATGCAAACTGCTGGAGCTGAGCTCTTCACAGGGTAATTAGCAGCTACAGTACTGATTTTTTGTATAGTCTCACAGCTTGAGGCAATCACCACATTTCAGGTCAAAAATCACACCTACAGGTCAAAAAATTTATGCCCAAAAATAAAGGCTTAGATCCTGGGTCGATTTATACCCGGGTCAGTGCAGTGAATGAGACAGGATCCTCTGGGAGCTTCTGGGAAGCTTATGGAGGCTCAGCAGCTGTCTGGTGAAGGGGGGTGGAAATGGACTGAGAAGCAGGAAGCAGGTGGAGAAAAGAGAATTTTTTACCAGTAATTACGGTATTCAGAGGCAGCCGTTTTAGCCACCAGACAGGAAGAGAAATGAAGGCACTTCTGGGGATTGTAGTCTGTATGGGCTGCTGCTGTGGGGGGGTATGCAGCACATACCCCCACAAAGCCTCCCCACAATTCCCAGAAGCCCCTTTGTCTCCCTTCCAGTTTGGAGAAGGGAAATGCCTCCTTTTGTTTGCTGCTGCCTCTGAACATTCCTGGCAAATCATTTGCAAAGAATTTCTCTCTCTCTCTCTCTCTCTCTCTCTCACACACACACACACACACACACACACACCCAAGTTTAGGGATCTGGTTTTTAAAAGCCCAGGATGTGATCCTCATTTCCATCTGAAATGAAGTCCCAGGCTTAAGAAGAACACCCATGGAAAGCAGTGGCTCTGCTTCTGAGCAAAGAGGGTTGTAACTGTGCCAGCTCAGTCCTTGTTGCTTGTCTCCCTGCTGTGAACTGAACTGCACACTCCCAATTACATAACATGTTTTATGTTGCATGTTAGATGTTGAACCTCTGGCTTAACACACCAGGCACCTTAAAGAAGGATTTGACAGATGGTTCTACTGGTATGTTGTTTACGGGCACTTACTCTGACTGTTCACACAAATGTTGTGAAGATCAGAATTTTAAAAGTTAATGTCAAAAATGCATTTTATGAATTTTTATTGTGTTTTTAATTAATTAGAAACTGTACAGTCTTTAGGTAACAATTACTGGAAGGTTATTTTTGAGGATCTGGCTTCAGGTAAAATCAGACAAAATTATAGTCAGACCCCCATAAATTTAAACACCCCCGACTTATCTGAGGGTCATAGAAAATTCCATGATTTGGGGCTCAAGACCTGCCCTTTGCTTGTCTGTGAGATCGACTTATAGGTGAGTATCTGCAGTAGTTGCTTGATCTTTCCATCACCCTTTGGCAGCCCACCAAAAATCAGGTGGCAACTTACCAGTGGGTCCCAACCCATAGTTTGGAACCCACTGGTCTAGAGCAGTGTTTCTGAAACTGTGGGTCAGGACCCATTAGGTGAGTCAATTTCAGGTGGGTCCCCATTCATTTCAATATTTTATTTTTAATATATTAGACTTGATGCTACATTGTGTGTGTGACTGCATTTTGGGACATGTTTCAGATCTGTACTTTTAACAGGCTTTTAACAATAATAGTAGATGGGACTTACTCCTGAGTAAGTGTGGGTAGGATTGCAGCCTACGTTCGCAAACACATTTGTAAGGCATGTTTGTGCCTCCTCAGGAGGAAGCTGCATTGGTGCACGGAGATGCGCCAACACACAGAGGCTGAGTCCAGCCTCTGTGGTGGCTTCCTCACCGAGTCTTGCATCGGCCCAGCTAGGCCAATGCAAGCAGCAAAGGTAGGTGGAGGGGAGGTGAGGAGGAGGCATTCCTGGGCGTGGGGAGGATGGGTGGTGGGTGGCTCCAGTGGTGGGTGGGCAGGGAGTGGAAGGCGGGGCTGGGATCTGGCAGTTATGCCAGATCCCAATCCCCGTTCCCGGGGAGAACAGAGTGACTCCAAGCCACTCCGTTCTCCTCTGACTTGTGCAACCTCAAGAGGACCTATAGGCACCAGCAGCCCTTACCCGGAGGTAAGGGGAGATGTTTCCTATTGCCTCTGGCTGAGCTGCTTATGGCCACAATCCTGTGCTGGATACAGCGCAAGCCTCTTGCATGACCTCACTTCCGGTGGGTTTCTAATCTAAAAGTTTCTAATTCTAAAAGTTTTTAGATTCTAATTCCAAAAAGTGGGTCCTGTTGCTAAACGTGTGAGAACCACTGCTCAGTCTAGAGCAGGGGTGTCCAAACTTTTTGGCAGGAGGGCCACATCGTCTCTCTGACACTGTGTCGGGGGGGCTGGGAAAAGAAAGAGTTAATTTACATTTCAAATTTAAATAAATTTACATACATAAATACATTAGAGATCGAACTTATATGAATGAAGGTCTTGCAAAAGCTCATGGCCTATAAAAGGCCTCGTACAAAGCAGGGCTGGCCTTTCCTTTGCGGCCACTCCTGCATGACATGAAACAGCAGTGGAGGGAGCCCTTGTCCCACAGCTCACATGAGAGGTTGAACAGTTGGCCGTCACACTGAGAGCAGTTGCATCGGGCCAGGGTGGGCTCTAGCAAATCTCCAGAGGGCCAGAGCTGATTGGAGACCAGGGCTCCCAGTGGGCCGGATTGGGAGTCCTTGAGGGCTGCAAGTGGCCCCAGGGCCAGGGTTTGGGCACCCCGGTCTAGAGCATTTCTATTCAAAGTGGTGGTCTGCGGCAAATTTCCAGGGAAGAATGAAACATTAGTCATACAGTACAAGTCCCAGGCACATTGGGGGGTGGGGGGGGAATTGCCAGTCTGCTGCATCGGATAGTTTGAGAAATACTGTTCTAGAGCAGGGGTCTCCAAACTTTTTGACCAGAGGGCCACATAAAATATCTTGTGTGGTGTGGAGGGTCGGAAAAAAAATTTAAATTTAAATATAAAATGTAAATAAATAAATTAGAGATGGAACTTAGATGAGTGAATGAATGAATGGGCTCATTCATTCAACCTCTCCGGCTCTCAGAACATCCTCCAGACACAATCAGAGCACAGTTCTGGTCATGTTCAGTTGAATGGGCCAGAGGCTTTCAGGGGACAAGAGGTTGGCCGCAGTCCGGAAAGATGCTTGCTGTGGGCTGCATCTGGCCCCAGGCCGGGGTTTGGAAACCCCTGTTCTAGAGGACCGGCCAAACAAGAAGTGATCAAAGGGTTATGTGTTGACAATTTGCAAATATTTACATCTATTTCTGTTAAAGAAGGGAAGGAGCAACTTGTTCATTCACTGCAGGGATAGGATGAGGTCATGCTTTTAGGTTAAACATTAAGACAAGAAAAAGGGTCTAATTAGAAGATCCGTTCACCCCTGAAACAAAACTATGTAGGAAGTTGATGGTTCCCAAAGAAAAGGTTGGCTGGGTCTGGTTAGAATGCTGATCCTGGGCAGAGGCCGAATTGGATCAGCTGATCCCTTTTATGGTCTAATGAGTAGGACTGGAATTCTGAAACTCTATCATGTTTCCTGTCATCTCCCCCATCCCCAGCTTCTTTTTATTAGACTCTGTAGTGGGGAGCTCTTTCATTGCTCCATGGTGATGTGAACACCATATGCTGTGTGCTCTGTCACTCTATCTCTCTCTCTCCATCTCCCTTGTTTTTTCAACCCCCTCCTCAGAGAGGCAAATCAACATATGATCATCTTCTTCATTAGAGGAGTTTTATTATGTAAGCCAACAGTAGTATGTTTAAATTAGGTGTTGGATTAAAGGAATAGTAGCGAGTAAAATAGCCTCCCCCTGTTTTCTCCCTTTGTCTTTCAGACCTTGAATAGACCCGTGTTGCTTATTAAAATCTTTATAAAGTTTCTGGATTTCTGAAGGTGATTTCTGTCACCTTTGTCAGTTTAGCCAAGCTGATGCTCCTACCTGCCTATCTTTCAAAATGAACAAAACCAATGTTAGGTAATCTTAATTTGGAGCAGGTTACTCTGTGTGCCTTGCTTAGTAAGATGTTTCAGTATAAAACCCTTTATCCTCTTTAATCCTGAAACCAATTTGTTGACCCAGCCCTTCCCTTTTTGGAGGGGGGAGGTCTTAAACTAGCTCTTTTTTTTTTTTAAGCCCAAGTTGAACACAGTGTTAAATTTTCCTAGCAAGGGAAAAGTGGGGAAGAGTGATGCAAGACTTTGGAAAAGTAGGCTTTCTCTAGCCTTGTTTTCCTGAACCGAAATGTCTGGGCAATAGATGTGGATAGAGGCGCCTGTTTCCCAAACTGTGGATGGAAAGTAGATTGTGGGTATGCTTGAAGGGATAATGCAAATGAAAGTGCAATTGGAGAACTGGCAGGTGGAATAGCTAAGATCAGCAAGTATATCTCAGCGGGGATCAGACCTGCATATTGATCTGTACTGGCAGTGTAGTCTTTCCACCATGCTGATCAGATAAAGTTTGAATTTTGTCATATTGAGATTTCAGAGGTAGTTATAAAAACTTCTGAACATAAAGATGCCTGTTAATTTATGTTGTTCAGTGGGATGATGTGTACCTTAGCTTAGAACGGTACCACTCTGAACTACCTTGCTGAGACCAAGACTGCAATGAAAACCACAAGCGTACAAACAGAGCACAACATTTGACTTCTGTTTGTGTGTGTTCCCTTCTTACTTTATTATAAAATGCTGCTTGATCAGCATTTTAGACACAGCTTGATTAAGTTGTCAAACAGCAGGCAGTGATGATTGACTGAGCTCCTCTGGGAGAAAAGCAGCAGGAAGAGGAATGGTTAAACACTCTTCCCCTCTTGTGGTGAGATGATTAGATCTTCTCCCAGGGCCTCTTCATAGAGAAGTAAACAGCATTGAGATACATGCATTGGGGGAAAATCATGTAGTTTCATCCCTAGTAGCTTTGCCGACAGTTCTCTCTATTGGGAAGTTGAGTTGCCACCACAGCCACCCTTGCCAAAATATCCAAGAACTCAGCCTTTTTGGACACAGTGACTGAAGTACGCCAGGATGGATATGGCAGTTGATTGGTGTTCCCTGCGTGTCACAAATGGATGGAACTAGTACCGTACTGATGACAAAAACAGAGCAGCCCTTCCCCACTTGTTCTTACTCTTATCCTTTGCGGAGCATGGAAGCTGCTTCCTTGTGATGTGATCACATGCTGGGGTGAAGTGACAGAATGTATACCATATTGTAACCATGTGTGCAAGGCCAGTCAGCGGTGTCACTAGGGGGTGTGGGGGGTGCAGGCCACACCGGGTGACACGCCGGGGGGGGATGACACGCCCTGGAGGGTGATATACTAATAGGAGCTACCCTGTCATGCCATACACCACTTGGGCTTGGGACCACTCTGGTGTCGTTAGATTCCTCTCAGCCTGCCCTTTCTGATGGACTATGGCACGTATGCCTACTTGCAAGTAAATGCGCGATAAGGCTCACTTTCACTTTCCATAGGGCTCCGTGCATTTTTTCCTTCTGGTTTTTTGGCCATAACTTTTGAATGAAAGGAGCTATTTCAATTCTGTTTTTTGCATTGCATTCCGCAGTAAGGTGTTAGTAAGTTGGCATGGGTGTGTTTGTGACTCTACAAGTTTTCAAAATCACTAACATCAGAATTTGGAGGAATAAGTCCACTCCATGGACTTTCTGTAGATATCCATGAGCTTAGGGGAGAAAGCAGAAAATGCTACAGAAATATAGGGAACATTTTCACAGATCCTTGATTGTGACCTACAACAGTACTACTCAAAAATGGTGGTCTGTGTACCAGGGCCAAGCACAGCCCATTGGCTGCCATTCCATAGCAGCTTTCCAGGAAACAATAGCAGTAATATGGCATAGATATGGTACCAATCTCTGATACACTGGAAAAAGTGTAGAGCTACTTTGAATGCCCATTAGGGAGATATAAATATATAAATAAAAAAATTGCTGGTCCACCACATCAGGTTGAGAAGCACTGACCTACAGCAGTTTGTTGCTTAGCAGGCAGCCAGAGGCAATGAACAGAACTTACTACTCTTTCATGAACAGCATAAGACAAGTTCACAAAGTGATAAATTCTTGGATTTTAACAAGAAATATTGCATTGCAGACTAATTTTTAGATCTCTCATAAGTTGCATTTCTAAAGTGGATACTTTGTTATTTTCCAGGAATTTATGTTATCGGAAGATTACAACAAGATGACACCAGTTAAAAGTTACCAGGGTAAGAGATGCACGTACAAAGATATTTGTAGAGAAAAGGTTTGCTTTGGCTCTTATCTTGCCACACAGGCTTTCAGCATTGGAAATCAAGTAGGCAATTCATTTTTAGGATAGTTTCAGGCCTACTCCATAGAACTTCTGGCAGGTTTAGGGCTTTCCATGATGTATATTATAAAACGTTTGTGAATGGAGAAGAAAAAAGAAACTCTTGTTCCTTCCACTCTTAATTTATGAGACATGGATTGTGAAATTGGCTACTGTTGTGCAAAATATTTAAGAAATAGCATCACTTTTTAAAGAAGAACTTGATAGTTTTTCAAGAATACAGTCTGAGAACATTAAGTGTGTTTTTAAACTCCCAGATGTTCGACCTCTGGCTTTTTCCTGAATGTTTGTTTATAGTGAAAAGTGAAACCCCCTACGCAATTCAATAATTTGAAATTGAAGTCCAAGCAGGAGGTGTTTTGCTGTGGTGAATCAGAGCAATTCTGCTCCTCCCCCCTCCAGAGCTGGGACCAGGATGTATTTTCATGAGACAGTGAAAGCCATTTTAACTGATGGAGCAATATGGATTTTCATGCACTTAAAGCAGTAGCGCTAGTAAATTCCTTTTAAAGCAAACCTAATAAATACATTGTGTTTATAGCCTTGCAGCCCCACGTGTTGTCTCTTACGATGGGAAATATTTGTTGTCTCTTACCATGGGAAATATTTGCTCATTCTCCTTTCTGAGTGTGACACCTTTATAGAACCCTGCTCTGTAATAAATCATTTAGACCTGTGCCCTGGGGTTCTATTAAACTTGTTTTATAGAGCAGGGAATACTTTTTGAAATGGTGTGTACTCTTTAAGAACGGAACAAAACAAGCTTTTTTTGCTTCAGACTCTCAAAAATGAATTATTGATATTTTGCTAAAGCTGTGGCTTTTGTTTTCCCAGTGCTTTTATGTTAACTGTTGGTATGTTGCCCTGACATTTATTGAACAAATTCCCCAAGAGGACTTGCATTATGTAGGGAAAAAAGTAAAAACAAAAGAACCGAATATCAAACCCAAGTAAAATAAATGAATGCAATAAAAAAGACCTTAACAAACCAGCTAGGACAGTTATATTAGTTGTAGGGGTTTTTTTAACCCCACCAAAATGGTTTAAACCAGCTAGGTTACATGCTGGCTAAATAAAAGGTGTCCTCTGGCACTGAAATGGTGCACTCCTTAACTGGGTGTCACAACCAAGAAGCAATGATACATGAATACTTGTATTAATACTGCTGCTTTTGGGGAGCTGCTCATGTCTGATTTTTTTTTTTTAATGAAGAAAGCAAAATAAATCCCATCCTGTGTTTTTTTTTTCCCAGACCTACTTTTGCTGTAGGCTATATTTGAAGTTTGCTTTGATCCCTCAGACATCATATAGGCCAGTTTCATCAAGAAATCTCCTACAACTGGGACACCCATTATTTCTTGCTGCCTCGATAGAGTCCCCTGGCAACACATATACCAGTTACAGGCCAAAGGCATAGGAAGCAAATTCCCTTCCTTTTGTATCAGCTTTTCTTGGGTTCCTTCAAGATCCTGAGATCAAGTCTTGTCTTTGTTTTGCCAGGCTACTCAAGCTGTTTTTTGGCCTGGGCCTGCTGTAGCGATTACCATTTCTCACTTTCTTCCAAGATCTCTAACTTTAGTCAGGGCATCAGATAAGGAACACTCAAAGCAAAGGGAGGCTGGCTATGGAGCTAGAAAGGAAATGTAGACTTAGTTTAAAATTTCATTTTTTAATCTTAAGTATGGTATCATTGATTCAGCTTGTAGAGCAGATGGTAGAAACTTTTGTTCTCCAATGTCCCTATACAGAATCAGGTCTGCAGTACTAACTACTGAGAACAGGAATCTGTCCATTCTGTGTGTAGCTGCTTTGTGACAATTTTGACTTGTACTTTCTTGATGCAGTGAAATGAAGTTTCTCTCTTTTTCCGGGGAAGGGGAGGGGAGCCCTGTACTCAACTGCCAAAATGATTCCTATCCTTGGAGGCCCCCATTTATTTTTGCTTCTTCTGGTGTACAGTAGGCCTGTTCCTGCAAATCTTTAATATTTTGTTGAAATAATTGGACCACCCTGGGAAGGGATGCATGTAAATAGCAGAAATTAGGAGAGCATGAAGGTGTTGTGAGGTCGTCGTCCCCCCATGTTGGAAGCAGAAGGATGAAGAAAAGGGAAAAACTCTCCAGTGAGATATTAATGTATCTTTTTCCCCCCCTTTTCCAGCTCACCAAAGCAGGGTGATGATGGTTTTGTTTGTTCTGGAGATGGAATGGATCCTGAGCATAGGCCAAGATAAATACTTTACATGGCATTGTTCTGAAAGTGGGCAACGGCTTGGCAGTTACCGAATTAGTGCGGGTGCCTGTGGACTTCAGTATCCTTTACAGAAATTACATTATTGGATTGTACTGTTTTACTTTCTTTGACTCTTAAGCACTTTAAATAGCATCCGGTTCACAATTTCATAACCTGGATGAGTACCTCAAATGTTCCCATGGAAATAGTAAATGTGGCTTTCTTGCCTAAAAGTGCAGTATCACTTCACCTTGATGACAATTGTGATGACATACATTGAGGTTTAAATATCTATTTATTGGTTCTTAAAATATCCTAGTGTGCGTCTGTTCTAATACTGGAACAATTTAGACTCAGACATATACAAAATCCTTTCATTTGGGGAAACCAGATATGCAGCAAATGATTACTAATGAAAAATGTATCTCCTGTTGTGGAACAGACAAGCTTCTATTTGAATGAACAACGGGCACCTAAGTGGTTGCTTAATGCTCTTACAGTATTTGTAGCACAACCTAAGAAATATATATTGTATTGAAGTGTCCCGACATACAGAGAAAAACTAAACCAGCTTTTCCCATTATTCAGACTGAAGGCAACCCACTAGTGAAAGGAGCACAAGCCTTACCCTAATAGTTATGCTTTCCCTCTGTGTAGACCAGGGTGCCATGCCTAAGGGTTACTGGCCAAGAAGAATGAACAAGGAAGAGATCTGCTTTTCCTTGTGTGGGAAGAATAAGTGCTATTTAAGGAAGGAGAAAACCTTGCCCTTCCAGTTTACCTTGGCTGTCCAGGTCAGAAGTTTGCATGTCTGTGTGCTAATCTTCCTTACTAATTTAAAAAGAACATCTGACATAACAGGATAAGAGGGTCGTGTGTGTATGAAGATCTGTTTTAAAAAGGATTTGAATTACTGTGCACTCAAGGAGGCTTATAGTGGAATAAAAACGGAGTATGCTAAATAACACACAAACTTTTCTCTTCAAATCTGAATATCTCACAACACAAAGTGTTGTGTTGCCTAAAACGCCTGCCAAAGAAAACATGTTCCTTTTGTGGAAGGCCCAGCCCTATGTCCTTACCAGTCCACTGCATGAGTTGATTTTAGTTGACCTTGGGCAAGTCACTATCTCAGTCACTGTAAAATTGGGAAGAATACATTTCTTGTCTGAGGAAAGACTATGAAAGCAGTGTGTGTTCCTTCCAGGTTTTACTTGGTTTCAAAGAACCATGTGACTTATTTCTGCAGACCCCAGAGAGATTTGGGCTTGTATTCCTTGAACAAGATTTTCAGCCATGCATGCTGTTTAGCAAACCATTTTGGAATGTGAGGGAAGTCTGAAAAGCAATCGCTGACATGGCAGAAGAATCTGCCACTTGAAATGGAGAAGTCAGAGATTTTGCTGAACAAGCCCGGTCCTTGCATAGTTATTTGGATCCAAGTTTACATACTGACTAGTTTTTTGGGGTAACAAAGAATTTTACTGTCATCTATGTGAGGAATCTTTTTTTTTAAAGGAAAAACTGAGGCCCTTTGTTTTTTATCATCTCTGTTTGTCCCAGGTCTTGCCATAGTTGAAGTACATTGCAGATGGTTTCTACTTGAAGCTGGTTTGCCTCTCAGTGCCTCATACAGTTCCATGGTTAGAACAAAGTGAGGTTGACATTACTGCTGCCATTTGGTTTCAGTATGAAGAGTTGTCATCTTTTACAGATGCTAGAACTGCATGTCTTACAGATTCAGATGTGTTTGACGGGGCAGACGTAAATACTTGGGCATCCTAGAAAGAAAATGGGGATCTGCCACCCCTTGTTTCTGTACTTGCTTATTTTGGGTACCCATTTAGACAATAGTCACTTGAGCTATAGTTTATGAGTCTGTCTGCTGGATAGAATATAAATACACAATGACAGAATACTGAAAATAGATCCAGAGTGCAGGCATCTCCTTTTGAAGTGTGTGATGAGCACTGATATTATCTGGCATGTGAAGAAACAGGAGATAAAGTACCTCTCTCCAGAAATAGAAAAACCAATTACTTGGAGGTGGGGATGAGCTATGGCAGGGGTGCTCAATACGTCGACCGCGAGCTACCGGTCAGAATGATTCGATCACAGGCTTTTCTCCCGTCCACGCATCCCTAGGAGTGAGCCCCTGGCAGGCTTGTGAGCCTAGGGAGGGAGCCCAGGGAGTGAGCACCTGGCAGGCTCCTCCCTGGGAGAGGAGCCCCTGGCAGGCTTCTCTCCTGTCCACATATCCCTGGGAGTGAGCCCCATTGACTCTACTGGGGCTGACTTACCTTTCCCCTGTTTTTGCACTGGTATGTATGGAGATCAGCCCCCCCCCCCAACTTCCATCTGTTGGTTCTATGTGCAAGGGGTTTTGCACTGGTCTTGCTGTGATGTCTATATAGAGATCTTCCCTCCCCCACACCTTTCCCCTGTTTTTGCACTGGTCTGTATAGAGATCTGCTCCCCCCCCCCCACTTGTATTGAAATCGAGGAAGATCTGGTGAGGAGGTAGATGTGGTGTCAGCAGTGGCCCCTTTAAGGGTAAGGCCTGGGCATCCAGCAGAGTGTGCTGCACAGCTGCAGCCACTTGAAGGCAATAGGGCCCTCAGGGATATAAGAGCACCTGAGGCAGGAAGGGCTCCACTTATTTATGTGAGTCAGCCTTTTCCTACATGAAGATCATTAAGTCCAAGTACCCTTCCACCATGACTGATGAACATTTGGAAGTGTGCTTGAGGCTGGCTGTCAGCAGCTACTGTCCGACTATGCATCCTTGGCTGATTCTCTTCAGTGCAAGTCATCAAAGTAAACTCAAGTAATTACAAAAAATGTTTATTGTTAATTATGTTGTGTTGTGCAATATTGGCTCATGCGGTTATGCAAGGTACACCAACATACATTGTACACATAAATGTTATATGTTATGATGGCGCGAACATTGTAAAAAAACTCTGGTAGATCTCCGGGCCTTGCTGGGTTTCAAAGTAGCTCTCAACCCAAAAAAGTGTGAGCACCCCTGAGCTATGGTATTGGTAATGCCTAATTGCTGGTTGCTGCCCTTTGCCAGATGAGTTTTGCAGGTGCTTCCTTTTGCCAGTGTCCTGAGATCAGCGATGCTAGTTCCTTATATTGCTGCACAAAGTCATTCAGAAAGTCAAGATTGCAAAGATTCCTGAGCACTTCCTCACCAGGTTTGATGTGGATACCCGGCATGTGTTTATTGGCGACCATTCTGGACAGGTGACCATCCTTAAACTGGAGCAAGAGAACAGCACCCTTATAACCACTTTCAGGGGACATACAGGTATGTATTGAAGCACATTTGAACTTTTAGTGGTGGTTGATCTGATCAATGTGCTTGGAGCCAGTGTTCCTGCTAAGATGTGTGACAGCACAAGTGCATGCCTCCCGGCCGAGCTCCACACAGTGCAGAGCTCGGCAGCCTGGAAGTCCAGTGATGACATGATGGCATGATCAGCAAGCATGCAGAGATGGCATTGCACAGCTGCAGACGTAATCCACACACTGGTGCAGACCCCTCAGGGAGAACGTTTCTTGGAGCATAATTGGGTGGATACTATGAAAGGGTTGTGTTGGGGAGAGACCCTTGAAAGCCAAAATACTGTGAAAATCCTTTCAGTCTTAAGAATTTGAGTTTCTTGCTCTTGTGGCTACTTCAAGTACCTTGAAAATTGCAGTGCTGTGTGGTTTCAGCAGTATTTTTGGAACACAGTCTCTCTAGATATTAAAGTGCTTTCTTCTCACTTGGCTTCAAGCCCAGATTTGTAATATTAGGAATACTGTTAAAATATTTATATACCGCTTCTCAACAAGTGTTCACAAAACAGCTAACAAAAGCAAAATAAATTGAAAGGGCAGAGAGATGCAAGGGAGATACCAGTAAACAACCCCTGGGAGTGACTATGCTGGGGTAAATAGGGTTAAATGGAAGAGAATCTGCCAAATAGAAAATAACCACTTCTTTAAAGGTACCTCAGCTCAGCTGGCACTTTAAGTAGCTTCGGCACTTAGGTGAGAGGCCTGAATGGTTTAAGTACAAGTAGGATGTGAGGGACCAGGGATGATATGGAGCTGTAGAGGGATCTGGTGCTGTGAGGAGTTAAGAGATGGCTTCAGTGGGCAAGGGCCTTCAGAGGAGGGATTTGTTACTGGCATGAACATGTACTATCCCCAAAAAGAGAAGCCTTGGATCTGATCTGAACCTAATGAAGTATTTGAGAAAATAACTGACTGCTACATTCATATGGCAGACACAGAAGTCATGGTTACTAGCCTGTTCTTTTCAGTTATGTGGAAACAGGCAATCGATGGTATGTGATTCTTTTGAATTTGCCTATGCTGTGTTCAGCACATGTTTGAAGCCAGGGTCCTTTTTCTTTTGTCTCAGCCTACCACACCAATTTCCTTCTATCCAGACTGGGAAAAGTGTAAATTTTAAGTTCAAAATGGAGGTTGAGCTGCAGAAGATTTGTCAAAGTGAGAGAGTACCATTGAAACTGCCCAAAGCCCTAAGTGACCTTTTGGGTTCTGGTGTGTGGTGGGCTGGCAAATATTTATGTGATACCAGCCCATGAATGTTCAAAAGTCTGGATACATGCAAGGTTAAATTGCTGGTGTATTGTGAGAGAAGTAGCTGTGACTTTTTATATATTACAGTCTAATCAGAGATACAGATAAGTGCAGGACAAAATAGGAATTAGAGGAATAATCGCAGAGATGACTTGAAGTGTAGAGAGAAGATACCATCCCAAAATGGTGGTCCTCTGTTTCCTTTGGCAGAGAATAGATTTCTCTAATAACTAGAGGTGGGTTTTTTGAGTGATAACAAAATAAAAACACACAATGCCACTTTCTGCACTTCTCATTCTTGTATAAAAAACAAAACTCAAAATCTGCAAAAAAATAAATAAAACAATTCTCTAACTCGCATGCATGTGGCTACATCTGCTGACACTATATCACATATATCACTACCTATTATACTTTTGAAAGCAATTTTAATTTAGAATTATAATTTTATAAAAATGCAATCTTGGAATAAAAACACATAACACCACTTTCTGTACTTCTGACTTTGGAAAACACCAAAATCGGGGGGGGGGAGGGTTGTTTCACCCACTTCTACTAATAACAAGATACAGTGGAATAGGCTGGGCTGTTTCTTTTTTAAAAATTTATCTTTACAAGACATGCACACAGCTGCCCTGATCTGAAGTAGGTCTTCCATGCCTATATTGCTGGCTGGATGGCAAATACATGTGCAAAGAGATGCTTCACCTAGCAGCCAGTTCTGAGTACTGAGATTCCTTTCTAATGTGCTTAAAATCCAAGTGGTTTGCCATGGGGGCTGGTGAGGGCTACATTTGGATCCCTTTTTACTTCTCTTTACCATCCAAGCAGCTTAGATCCAAGCAGATCAGTAGAATCTTAGACTTTTTAAAAGAGTTCTTCGTGGACTCTGTTAGATCAGTGCAAGCAAGTGCATATCTTGTGTATAGACTGTTTCCTTCCCTCCCAGGCTCTTAGTATTTTAAAAGAAATGCAACCAAATCCTCACTGTCTTGGCATGTGTGTTTAGTTTACATAAGCTCCTGTGTTTTGACATGAGAGAGATCCGTTCTTTTCCTTCTCTTCCTTGTCCTAATATCTTCAGGTGGAATCACTGCCCTCTGTTGGGATCCTGTTCAACGCATCTTATTTTCAGGGAGTTCGGATCATTCGATCATCATGTGGGACATCGGAGGAAGAAAAGGAACAGCCATTGAACTGCAAGGACACAAGTACAATACTCTGATCAAATGGTTCTTTGTTGTCCTTGTCAAATCCCACCCACAGTCTTGTGGAGTTTTAAAAACAAGTACCTTAAAGAACTGTGCCTCTGCTGAAATTTTCAGAATGAAATCAAGGAATAAACCTTAGGACAACATGTGATCTAACAAACCAGTTTCAATTTTAAAAATATCTTGTGCCCACTTGGCCTTCCTCTTACAGAGGCTCACCCTGTCCCTTAGGACTGATGGGCAGCATGATTCTTGCAAAATCATGTTTTTTTGAAAAAGGAAGTGGTCAGAATTCTCTCATGAGCTGCAGTGGACTGTGTTAGACCTGAAGACATGATTTCAAATCTGCCAGTTCATGAAACTTGCTGGGTGACCTTGGTTTAGTCTGTATTTCTTAGCCTAGTTTGCTGCATGAGAGTATAGTGAAGATAAAATGTGATATCTCATAACCCTGATCAGGCAATAATCTTCTGTGAAGGACCAATTCATGGGGGCATGGACAGAGGGCTAGTCACTACTGGTAACCTGTCCCTGCAGCCAGCCTCATGTTTAACGTGAGGATGTTTGGAGCAAGGTGGCAGAGAAGCATGTTGACATGGGGCTGTAGCTAGCCAGCATGCTCCCACTTTCTCCTGCCCTGTTGGTAAATGCCTTTGTAGAGAGCTCATACGAGAACCATAAATACCCCACACTTCCTACCAGAGTGGTATGTGAAGTGCATATCTGTTTCAAAAGCTGAGGCAGCCATGTCATCAAGGAGATCTATTGTTTAGCTGGAGTTGAATTTAGAGGCAGGCTTCTCCCATGTTTATAATACCTCCAGGTCCAAAATCTAGGTTCTGTTGTGTTTGTTTTTTTCAATGAATGGGTAGCAGTGGGATAGCTCAGCTCCTTGCTGCAGAATACCAGACTCCCCAGTGATCAGCAGTAGCCTGTTGCCATGTGGGACAGTCAACTGGAAGCCTGTGCAGAGTACATTGCCATGGCCCACTATAGATATTCCTTCAGTGCAACATAGAGGAGCATTTCATTGCTGTAGAACAGAAGTTGCTCTTTCCCACCAAAATTATGTCATCATTTGAGGCAGAAGTTTAATGTTATGCCTTGGGTAAGTTTCTAGAATTGGGCTTTCTGCTTTGTAGAATTCACACCTTCCAACAGCTGTGCTGTGTGTCTCATCTAAAAGGGGGGGGGGGGGATTGACATGTTCAAATTACTAATCCTACTCATGATTGTCTTTATATATTTTTTTGTATATGTTCTGCAGTGATAAAGTTCAGTCGCTCTCCTACGCCCATCACACTCGACAGCTTATCTCTTGTGGAGCAGATGGTGGCATCGTTGTCTGGAATATGGATGTTGAGAGGCAGGAGGTGCATACTCAGTTCTTCCCCTTTATCTGGTCAGGGAAATGACAACTTACTTGATTTTTTAGATCATTAGAGAGTACATTTAAATAGGCCAGGTTTTCCAAACAGCTGTCTTTAGAATTTGACTTGTTTTGCATTTTTTTCTTATTCACTTCCTCTGTTTGACCCTGGCATTTCAGTGACGTTGTAAGCAAGGATTGGGTTAAGTCAGAGGTTCCCAAACTGGGGTGTCCTGATGCCCCAGCCAGAGATGCCCTGCCGCTACCCCCTTAAGGCACAGAGTTACAGCAAAGGCAGTAACATGATCACCAGGATCACACCACTGCCGGGAACAAAGGGTTTTTTCACTTACCTGTGGCAGCGCCGACCTTCTGGGGAGTGCAGGGGGCCCATGGATGCCTCTGCAGGGCTCCACAAGTCTAGGAATATCTAAATATAGCAATCCTGACTGACTTCCGTTCTTGGAAGGTGTTCGTGGGCTCCCCACACCCCCTGAAGGCTGAAGCTGCCACAAGTAAGTAGAAAAAGCCCCTTTGTCCCTGGCAGTGGTACGATCCTGGTGTTCAACTTGCTGCCTTTGCCCCTCCCCTGCAAAGACTTACAGCACTTCCCAAACTCTATGAACTGCTGGGTTAGGTAACTGATTTATTCTTGACTATAGTACGTATAATACCTGCCCTTTACTAACAAGGGAAAGCAACCCACAAAGCTGTGTATAAGAGCCCTGCTGGATCAGACAGAGCATCCCTCTAGTTCAGCATTCTGTTTCCAAAAGTAGCCAGCCAGGGGCATCTGGAGCCCACAAGCATTAAAATGGCCTACCATTTTCTCCTGATCACAGAAGTTCTCCAAGAAGGGAATGTGTCTAAACCCCCTTTTTAAAGCTGCTTCAGTCAGTGACTGTTGCCGTGCCCTGTGACAGCAAATTCATGTTTCTTTTCCGTCTCATCCAAAACACAAAGCCTTGCATAATTAACAGTAAGTGGTTTTCCAGAATCTATAACAATTTCCAAATATCCCAAATTGATACTTTGGCTGTATACTCACACCTGCTAATCATTCCGATATGTTTATTGCTATTCTAATATTGAGAAAGGTCTGTTACTCCAGTTACTGTACTTTATCTCATTTTCAGGTGCTTAGAGTTTTACCCTTTTAGATACTGAGGAAAGAAAAACAAAGTTCCATTTTTATCACATACAGTTGATCCTTGTTATCCACAGGAGATCCATTCCTGCCCTGCCCCCACAGATACCAAAACCCATGGATAATTGAATCAGCTAGTCCTTGCTGGGATAGAGTGATGCTTTGGAGGACTATGCAATCATACCATTTATCTGTAATATTGATTACACACATCATCACTGGAATGGTATGTCCAGTTCTGTCTGCCTGCATGGAGTTTGGTACTGGTCCTCTTGGAATGTTGGTGAGGAGCTGTGAGTGATGGGTGGGGACATTCCAAGGTGCCTAGTCACAGAGTACCTGAGGAGAGTCATTTGGGGAAGAGGGGTTAGTCAGAGCATAGTGAGAAAGGAAAAGGAGGTTGCTTTCAGGAAGCAGAACAAATGAACGTTTCTAGCAATAGAAGAAAGGCATCTTTATTGGAACCAGTGCTGTGTAACTCATTCATAATTCACCTGAAGTTAGCAGTGGCTAAATGTGCAGATGACACCAAATTATTCAAGATGATGAGATCTTAAGCAAAGTGAAGAGCTTAAAAGAATTTCTTTGAATGGAGTGACTGGGCAACAAAATGATGAATGTAGGTGCAGTGGAATAAATATGAAGTGATACAACTTAGGCAAAAAATCCTAGCTTCACATTCACTCTGATGAGGGCTGAAACGGCAATTACTAACTGGGAAAGATCTTCATGGCATGATGGCTAGCACAATGAAAACATCAACTCGGGTCTGTGGCAAAGAAGAATTCAATGCAAGGGATTATTAGGAATGGTACCACCAATGGTACGTGAGGTTGTGTTTGGTGAAACTCAAACACTGGACACCTGCCACCCAATAGCAAGGCTAGGAATGTGACACAACAAATGGCAGTAAGAGGCTCAGCCACTGACGTCGCTGGGGGGCACAGGGGGTGCGGGCTACACCGGGTGACGTGCCGGGGAGTGACGCGCCCTGGGGGAGGAAGCACTAAGTTTGTGGCTTTTGGAGCTTCCCCATCTTGCCATATACCGTTGGATGCGGAATGTCCAGCGGAGTGCAATGCAAAAAACAGAATTGAAATGGCTCCTTTCGTTCGAATGTTATGGCCAAAAAACCGGAAAGAAAAAATGCATGGAGCCCTATGAAAAGTGAAAGTGAGCCGTATCGTGCTCACGTATGAGTAGGTGTACTTGCCATAGTCCGTCGGAAAGGGCAGGCTGAGAGGAATCCAACGACACCTGAATGGTCCCGATCTAATGAATGCAGCCCCCCCAAAAACACCCGAGAAGGAGGTCCCTCCCTCCCTCCCTCCCAGCTGCTTCTATTGAGCCCAAACAAAGCCACGTGGCTGTGTTTACTCGTGAGTAGGCAAACTTGCCTTAGTCTAGGAGAGGACTGAGAGGACTCAGGGCAGGCGGAGAGGACTCCAAGGACGTCAGAATGGTCCTGATCCAATGAAGGCAGCCCCCAAAAACAAAAGGGAGAAGGAGGTCCTTCCCTCCCAGCCCTATGGAAAGCGAAGCAGCCTCACGGTTGCGTTTACTCATGAGTAGGCAGACGTGCCTTGGCTGGTGGTCAGGCCAGGCAAAGGGGAATATGAGGACACCAGAATGGTCCTGATCCGATGGAACTGAAGCTCAACATATGTTCCAGAGGGGAGTCTCTCCCCCCTACTAAAAAGGACAAAAAAAGAGGCTTGAATGGTAAGGGGAAAGTTTTCTATTTTGCACTTGCAAAGCCAGGTGGGTCTTTATCTGGATATGCCTGAAATAGAAGAACTCTAAACTGGGCACTGGGAGGGCTGGAAATCTCACTGATGCTTTTTGGGGGGTTATTATTGCAGGCAGACTACAGAGTAAGCTCCAGTGACCACTATGGGACTTACTTCAGAGTAGACATGCATAGGATTGGGCTCATAGGCTGCAGTCCTACCCACACTTTCCTGAGAGTAACCACAATGGGACTTTGACCCATTGACCACAATGGAACTTACTTCAGAGTAGATTCACTTGGTGGAACAGGACTGGCTCTCCCTTATTTAATTATTTATTTCAATTAAATTAAATTATTTATTTTAATTTGCTTGATGATGTCACTTCTAGCCATGACATCACTTCCAATGAGTCCTGGACAGATTGTCATTCTAAAAAGTGGGTCCCAGTGCTAAATGTTTGAGAACTGCGGCAGTAAGGTGTTAGTAAGTTGACACAGGTGTGTGTGGGGGGGACTCTACAAGTTTTCAAAATCACTAAAATCAGAATTTGGAGGAATAATACCGTCATGTTATATATCAATCAATGTGTAATTTCATACAGAATGCAATGAAACAAACCACATTGAAATATCTGTGTTATAACAAAAGGTACAGCCAAAAAACCAGTGGGGGCGGGCGATGGCACATCACCACGCCCACCACCCGGGGCATTGCCCCACCTACTGCATGGGGTGACACGCAGGCCTCCCACACCGGGTGATGCAAATCCTAGTGACACCACTGGGCTCAGCTCAGCAGGCAGAGCTCCAAAGCATGCTTTTCCACTCTTGAAAAAGCCCTCTCATCTACCTTGAGCCTCTTGCTGGTGTTTGTCATGTTGTATCTGGCCTCCCAACTCATGAGGAACTGGCAGTGATGTCAGTGGTACTTTGAAGAGGTGGACCATGTGAAGTGGTACGGTGGAAGACAAACATTGAGAAACACTGTTGTATACAGTTCTGGGCTCAAAACACCTATCTTAAAGGTGAAAAAGGTACAGAAAAGAGCAACCAAAAGGGGGATTGAAACACTTTACCTACAAGAAAAATCTAAAGCATTAAGATGTAAGTTTTGAAAAAAATGACTAAAGGGGGAATGGAGAATGTGAGAGGCTTACAAAAATATAAATGGTGTGCAAAAAGTGAAGCTAGAGAGAGTCTTCTGTCTCAAGATTAAACTCTGGGTCAATGTAATGATTGGCAGTAGGTTCATGACAGACAAGAGTATATTTCTACGCACAACACATAATTGCTGCCCCCAACAGGGTTAGACTAATACGTTGTGGAGGATAGGTCATCGGTAGCTATTAGTCATGATGGGTTATGAAACCTCCATATTCAAAGGCCATATGCCCCAGTCGCTGGGGAAACAACAACATCTGCAATGCCACTCTGACAAGCAAAATGCTGGACTAGATTAATGTTTGGCCTGATGCAGTGGCCTGCTGTCCTGTGTTAGTTCTATCCTGTGCTGTGGTAGCTTCCACATATTCCTCTACACTTGTTACAAGGTGTGCATTTTAGGATGTGTGTAACATGTGAATGAGGTAAATTTCTACTCTTAAGCCAGCCAACTAGAGTAGGGGGTACTGTAGGGTGATTGCTCTGATGAACCAAAGTTTTGACCTTCCTGGAGGCCTGTGAGATATGAGGCCTCTTCCTATCAGTCCAATGCAAACATCGTGTACTGTCTTGGCAGATACCAAACACCACATACACATGTACGCAGGCATGTCATGAACCACACATTCAAATAAAGCTTGTTGGGCAACATACTTGGCAGAAACTACCACCTTTAGAGAGGACCATTGAAGTTTGGCAATATATGGATGTATTAAAATGTATTCAGTTAAAGATTAAAAGCCACAGTTAACTTAAAAAAAATAAATCATTGTTTGACAACTCCATGCATTCATGGTATTCAGCAACTATACCACTCATTCCCAACTAAAAATTGAGGCACGGAAGTAACATATTGCACTGACAACTGTTTCCTATGATTGCCAATAAGGCAGGGGGCATTTACAGAGGCAAGCAGAGAGGAAACACTTTAATCTTAATTTAACTTAAACACTGGTTTTTCAACCAGTGTGCCATGGCACACTAGTGTGTCATGAATGGTCTGCAGGTGTGCTGCGGGAATTTGGGGGAGGGTCATTTATTAGTAGGACCATTGGGGGATATGAGCTCCCCACCAGCAGCATAGTGTGCGTTGTCGGTTATCAAAAAGGTTGAAAATCGCTGCTTTAATCTCTCCTAGTATATTTTCCCTATCCAAGCTCACTTATGGTTTCAGACTTCTAGAGGAAAGATTTGGAGGGGGAATCAGAGGCAGGAAAGGATTATATGTGATTATACATCCCCCTTCTGCCTATTCCCCCGTAGTGTCTCCCTAACTCACATTAGTGTTAGGAGGGAAACTTGCTATCTCTGTATTTGCCTTGTGACATCTAGTCCTTTTCCCATTCTCACATTTCAGGCTGTTTATTAAGCACACAAGATTGTAGAAGTTTTTGATTTGCCTAATTTTGTATGCCTAAGTTTGAACTTATTTGGGCAGCATGAACAGCTGTGGAGTGATACTTTGGCATAAACAAATCTAGAACTTATTATGGTCATAATTAGTGGCACTGGCTATTTGGGTCTTATATATAGAGTTATCCAGTTGTGGGGCTTCTGCTTAATGGTTTGTATTGTTCATTCTTTACTAGACACCGGAATGGTTGGACAGTGACTCTTGCCAAAAGTGTGATCAGCCATTTTTCTGGAACTTCAAGCAAATGTGGGACAGCAAGAAAATAGGCCTCAGACAGGTTTGTAGATTGCTCTTTGATTGAGTATAGCTTTGTAATTTATTTGATGCAGCATCTTTGGATTTATGTAATACAGATGGGACCTTGATATCCACTGATTTGACTCACCACTGCTAACTGAGGTCCATCTTTAAATGCCTTGTAGCAAGGAACCCCCATGGATAACGAGGCACAACCTGTAGTTACAGAGTTTCCTTCCTCTCCCAACTCCACATGATAAGCTAATGTACACAACTTTAGATTAACTTTGTAAATTTATCAGTATGATGGATAATATCCATAACATACGTTAATGGATAACATAAGAAACAGATGTAGATGGACCATGAGGTTTTCTTAAAACAGCAGAACATTTTGGGAGTGCAAAAATGTCACATCAAGAGTCATCATTTGTTGTGGACCCCTCAGCTTCCCCCATGGATAAAATGTGGAAATGATTAGTCTTGCCTACCTCACAGGATTGTCGTAAGGACGAAATGAGGGAAGGAACTATGTACACTACCCTGAGCTCCTTGGAGGAAGGGCAATATAAAAATATGATAATTAAATAAGGTGAAATTGGTAAAGGGAAAAAAGCACCTTGTCCATTAGATGCCATGTTCACAAAATGCTTGCATATGATGTGATCAGTGGCATATCTAGGTTGTGGCAAGTGAGGACATGTGCACTAGATGCCACTTGAAGGGTGGTGCCGGACGCGGACTTACCTATATTCTACCAATGGAAGGTTTCTGCACCACAGCCATTGATGCATTTCTGCACCAGTTTCAGGGAACTTCCAAAAAGAGGTAAATGAACACTATTTTTCATTTCTTCTTCTTTTTTTTTTTAAGAGGAGCTTCTCATCTGTGGATTTTTGCATAAATTCACTTGATGGAACAGGGTTGCCTTCTTCCCCATCTCCCCTTCTCTGTGTAGCCTGCTGAATAAATTCACTCAGTGGGATGAACAGGGCTGGCTTCCCACCCAATGATCTCCCCTTCTCTGTTTGGACAGGGGCACAATTTCATTGCTTGCCATGGGCGCCATTTTCTCTAGTCACACCATTGAACATGACTGAGGCCAAGCCATTCATACCAATGAGAATGTTGAAGTTAGCCATGTCTTAATTATGATCATTTGAGTTTAGGCAAGTTATTTTGGCATAGGCTTAATTCTGCTGTATATTGGATATTTGGGAAAGTGATAGCAAGCAGGCAACTGTTTCCTACAGAAAATGCAGTGGGCAATGCTTGCGTAATTGGTTTTCAAACAGTTGTGCAGCACTGAGCCAAAAGCATGTTTTTATTTGCATATGGCATGGGGGGCAGGAAGAAGACACCAGAACTTTTAGTTGAAAAGTGGTATATAAATACTGTTTATTATTATTATTATTATTATTATTATTATTATTTCTGATTGTCCGTGGCTCATGCTAATCTATGCTAATGTCTCAATGAAGCACGTCAAAAAAAGCAGAAGTGCCATTGTTTGCCTAAACTTACAACAAGCTAGTGGAATTTTGTGAAGCATATGAATCTTGAAGATACTCACATACCAACCTCAGTCTTCTTGGGCAAGATCATTTACAGATGTAAATAGATGCATATGGATGACTTTCATCTCATGGAACGAATTCTTGTGTGCTTTGTTTCAGCACCATTGCCGGAAATGTGGGAAAGCAGTGTGTGGCAAATGCAGCTCAAAGCGCTCTTCCATACCACTCATGGGATTTGAATTTGAAGTGAGAGTCTGTGACAGTTGTTATGAATCAATAACTGATGAGGAGTAAGTAGTTGTCCCAGAATACCCGAGCCATCCATGTCTTGCTGGTTTTTCTTTTCTCCCCCCTCCCCATCTGTGGCAAAATAATCCCATTTCTGGAGAGAAATGAAATATTACAACAGATAGCATTTAAAAATCTTTTTCTGCAGAAACAGTTTTTAATTAAGGTGTGGACATAGTGCTAGCTGTGACTAAAGTTGCGTTCCCGAAGCAATGTAAATAAGATAGATCTGTCTGCTTTCATTGGACTTTCTACCCACTTTGAGTTGCCATTTCACTTGTGTGTTTGATCCTTCAGGCGTGCTCCCACGACCACTTTCCATGAC
The DNA here is from genome assembly GCF_035046505.1 of Tiliqua scincoides. Taxonomy (NCBI): domain Eukaryota; kingdom Metazoa; phylum Chordata; class Lepidosauria; order Squamata; family Scincidae; genus Tiliqua; species Tiliqua scincoides. The sequence goes on along the minus strand of NC_089821.1, from coordinate 151,792,614 downwards.
AGCAAACACAACATCATCCATGTGCACTTTGATGCAACCCGAGGGTGGCTGCTGACATCTGGGACTGACAAACTTATCAAGGTGAGAGTTCTGGGGCAGAATTAGAGGTATACATGTAAGATCTGGTAACAGACTATTGCTGTGGATCCCCAGGTGCTTGCAGAATTAATCCCCTACCTTTTGTTCATATACTTAAGACAGCGGGGAGAAGTTCATTTCTCTTTTATTTTCAGCTATGATGATGGTGGGGTGGTTGTTTGGATGTGTTTATCTCCAACAGACTTGTGAGGCAGAACTTCTTTCTTTGCTTCTCTTTGGGGGGGGGGGAAGGTTGCATGGGGGCACATTTTTGTACTATTTCTTTAATCCCCCACCTTGCCTGGAAGAAACATGAAGAAAGCTGTCTGAGTTGTAGTTAATCTCGTCCTTCAAGCTCTTGGAAGGTGGATTGCCAGGTCAGATGGATTAAGATTGGAGTGAGAGTGCAACCTATACCACCTTCCCTTTGTCTGTGCCTTCACCTTCCTCTCTCCTGTCCTTTTTTAAATGAACAGCACACATCTTTCTCCTGCCTGTCACACTAGAATGCATATGTAATGTTGTGAGCACACATGCACAGTCAGTTTTAAAAGTGTTTGGGAGGAATCTTCTCCTGTGGGTGACAGTTAATTCTTAGAGTAACAAGGACCTCAACAGGCCTTGTGGTGAAGAACTGCCAGAACTGTTACACAAAAGTTCAATACATAATCCTTTCTTGTTACCTTTGTTGTCTTTGCAGTTGTGGGATATGACGCCTGTAGTATCTTGATGCATTGGTGAACTGAAAGGAACTGTGTTACTGAAGAAGGGGTTCTTACTCATTCTGCAGAAGATAAAGTGATACTGTATAATGACTGTTAAAGGAGAACTCTAATACCTCTGGGTGATGGTTCATGAGATCTGTTGGATCCAAGGTGAACACTTCCACCAAATGCTCTACTTTGTTCTCAAAAGTCAGAAGCTATTTTTTTAAAAGCTTACACTTTTCCAATCTGGACCTGCTTAGCCATTTGGAAGTCGCCTGGAAAAAAAATCTGTGTGTGTGGTGCAATTAGGTCTTCATGGTCTGCGTTGACATGTGCTGTTTGGTGTGGAGGAATTTTTTCCAACTGTGAGCAGACCTCTGCAATATGAAGCTGGGAGTCTGCTTTTATGAGTCAGGACAGAAAGCAAAGAATTCCCCTTTCTGTATTGTTGGGTAGAAAGCTGTGGAGCAAGAACTTCAGTTGAAAACTATGACTTGAACTTCCCTAATCTTAACAAAAAAAGACCTCACCTGTGACAGTATTCTAGCAAACGGTACAGTGGGATGCAAGGACAGGGGAAGCCAAAGACCCACTCTTTTTGATTTGAAAGCCAAGGGGAATACTGTTTTACAACAAACTTTCAACTGGTTGAACTAGCCTTCTGACCCTGAGCAGTGCTAGTGAGTGAAGTCGGGCTTGTGCTGAAGTTGTATCAAATGGTTTTAAGTGGCTGCCAGTAGCTTGCCTGCGGAAATGCTCCTGGAATTTAGCTGGACCAGCAATGCCTGCACTTGCTTCGGGGATTCTGCTAGGACTGATGTACTTTGCTGGGGTTGGGTGGTAGCTAACTATTCCATGCCTGCTGCCTTGTGGCAAGGGATATATTTTTAAAATTGCTGATAGTTGTAATTTGTTTTTAATTCTCACTGTAGCCCCCAAATGTGGTTGAGCTTCATATTTTGTTCTCCTGCCTTTGTTAGGCAGTTCATTTTCAAAAAAGAAACATACTGAAATAAAAATAGCCTCTTCCAGGGTACCATGATCTGTTAGTCTAAAATGGACTATTCTATTCAAACCTTCTTAGCTTCTGTTAAACTGTTTCTAATGGAATGTCTGCCTCGAAATGGGAACCCTGTTTCAGGAGCCCAAAACTCAACTTTAGCAGTTGCCTTGGAGGCAAATATCCATATAACTTTTAACTGTCGGATATTGTTTGCTACACATATGCATAATTAGAAAAGCATCTCCCTACCTCGGACTGTCATTGGTTCTTTATTTTTAATTTTCAGCAAATATAAAATTGAGCACTCAGACAGAACAGTGCTTTCCAACTAGTGGCAATAATACTACCAGTGTTACTTCACAGTATGGCAGATGGTATTTGGTCCCACTGGCATGATGACTATTTGACATTGTCCCAACAGTGAAGAGGGCTGGGGTGATGACACAACAGTGGGCAAGATGTGGCTGTGCAGCTGCCTGGTCCATCAAAGGAAGGGGTAGAGTGACGCTCCAACCAGCAATCATACACAACGGCCATGTCTGGTGACAGTTGTGGTACTTGGAGAAGTGGTATGAAGAGCTGAAAAGTCCTGAGATATGTACAAAATTGTAATTGTAACTTACACTGGAATTAGAATTCACCAGGTGATGATGTATACTGTATAGGTATACTATAGGGAGAGAGGGAATTTCATAGTTGGAGGCAGCCATCCTGGATGCTTCACTACACATTTATTGATACACAGAGGTCACTTTCAATTTGAGCATGGCATGTTCCTTAGAGGCAAGGACGAAAGTAGCATTAGTAGTGGCTCAAGCCTTCATGGATTACAGCTATGAAGGCTTGGAAGAAACACTGGAACACTCATATGCCAAGGTGAGCATGCAATTGTTCTTGCATTTTAACTATGTGCACGATTTGGATTAATTTTTCCAAAGAATGCATTTTTGTTTAGTTTGTAGTGGCCACTAAACTATACACTAATTAGACCAAGTAGGATCATCTAGTTTAAACTGCCAAGAGAGCTCTTCAAGGGTTTGTATCAGATTTTTCTCTCCCATTATCAGCTGAAGCCTTTGTCTCTGCCAAGAGCAAGTGGGCTGAGACAGTCTGCCTATCTGGAAACAAATACAGCATGTGAATATATTCAGAATGAAAGCTGTTTTTCTGCATTACAATTATTGCCGAAGATGAACAGTAGAAGTATCACTTTTAGGCTTGCGCCAATTTTAAAATGTTGACACTGGTGCATTCCAGTGATTAGACCCATTCCACACTAACACAAAAACAGACTTGAGGAGCTGGGGCAAGGCCTAGTTCTGACTAGTATGTTACGGCAGGAGGTCTGCCTCAGTTGGTAGAGCTGCTGCCTTGTATGCCTGAAGATCTGAGGCTACCAGTTTGAAACAACCGGAAGTACCCGAGAACTGACAACACGCTGATATACTGATGAGCTGACCCTCGGCGGCAGAGAGGAGTTGCCGTCAAGTGGAGCGTGGGAGGCGAAGGACCAGAGAGAGGCCATACCGAGAAGGAATCCAGCTGGAACAAGGAGTTCTATGAAAGACTAGAACTATTCAACTGTAAAAATCCCTACGGGGGTTTAGAACAGCCTGCCTATGTAAACTGCCTTGGATTAAAGTCTGAGGAGAAATCTGACAACCAAGGAAAGGCGGTATATAAATACCTGTATAAATAAATATTAGTAGGACAAGTTAATGTCACATTCATACTTTTTTCTAATTTTGGCAAGCTTTTCCTATAGCTTCACTAGTCAAGGATACAGTAATGAAAATGCAATACCAGCTGTCTGTGAGTCACTGGCTGCCGATCAGCAGTGTCACTCCTGTGATTTCTAGCTTCTCCCGTGGGTTGAGGGTATCTGGAGAGATCAGAGCCATGGCACTTGCCTCTCAAGGCTGGCGTGCCAAGCCACACAAGATGCTGCAAGACAGCACAAGATGAAGCAGGAGACAAAAGAACAGTGGTGGTGCAGGAGCTGATGAGAAGCAGGAATAAACTTGCCTATTGATGCATGCTATAGATTCCCCCCCCCCTCTAAATACTGGACTACTCCTCTGTTCTGTATCCTGCCTGGGTGTTCTACATCTGTATGATTTTTGCATCTATTTTTTTTTCCCCTATTTTGCATTCCCCCCATATTGAAGCAGCTGTTTGCATTTTTCTGGGTTGTTTTCCATGCTCTTACCCCCCCCCCCACTTCCTTTAACACCCTACCAGGAGTTCTGGAATAGCTGTGGGCTGCACCTGCTTTCACTACCTAGTGCATGTATACTCTAAACACTAAAACAGCAAGTAAAATTTAAAAAATAACTTTGATTTTTTTTCAAATTGGAATTTATTTTACCTTTTATGATATTCTATTATGCTTAATAGAAAGATGTGCAAACCCTCTTTGAAAGTTTTTACAGGAGCACCTCTTAACTATTAAGCCACATGTCAATGTCTCTAATTTGGGTTGCAGCAGCAGATGTCACCCAATTCTTTTAGCTACAGTACTAAGAATGCATTATAGTTTGAAGACCACTACGGAAATGTGGACAGTGATATTCTCAACTCTTTAGTGGTATTTTCAGAAACCTTCCTTGCAGCTCCTATTGGCACTGCTGTTTCAGAGCAGGAGACTGCCTCTTCAATCCCCTTCCTTCAAGACAGCATTGCTGTTGCTATGGGAGACACTGCAAGCGTCTTTCTGGCTACTACGCTTATCAATAGTGATCACTGGACATAGTCCCTCAACCACAGTGTTTTGTAAAATACTTAAATTGCCTTTAAAATATCAGAGTATATAATGCAAGCACTTCTTGTGTAGTACAACTCAAGCTTGTGCCCTTAAGCAGGGTAAATGGGCTGGAGGGAGAAATATGGCCATAGCCTATTTGAGTGTTTTTTGCTGGTAAGAGGTTTACATTCTAAGTCTTATTGAACACAAAGGGCTTACTTCTGATTAAAACAATAACCGCTTTCAAACACCTCTACAGCTGTATCTACATTTCATCAGCATTGACATCTGGCTATATGGGCATGTAAAAACAAACTGCTTATAATTTAGGGGTTAGAGTAGATCCCTTCATATTTTGGGGCTACTCCAAACATGGTTACCAGATAGATGATTTGCTGCTTCAACATGTTTTGGATGTCAGACTTCCTGTACTATCACAGTTTCCTTCCTTTCGTCATGTTTGGTTGAATGCTAGGAAAATAAGGAAACCTTTAGCCCCAAAATGGAAATTAAAAAAAATCCCTGTTGTGATAGAAGGATCAGCATACGTGTTTACATGTTTAGTTGCTCCTATAAAACGTTTCAGTTCTATTACACCTTTGCCAAAAGTCTGTTCTCTAAAGGAGCTGAACAGTTTTTACCCTTGCCAAATTTTCTACAGCCAGTTAAACCTGTATCCATTAATTCATGATGCATCATTTGGAATCCAGCCTGTTTATGACCCAACTATTATCACTACTACCTGCCTTTGCCTCAACTGTAATACAACTACCTATACATCAGTGAACAATACCACTAGTTTAAACCCCTCCCTCACAGAAAAAGTTACTTGTATTTTGCAACAAGTATCTGGAGCATCTACCCAGCCAGCATGCAAAGTGGAGCTTAAGATGTGCTTTAGTCCCGTGTTCTGTCAAAATTACTTGCTACAACAAAAAGCATCAAACTGGAAAAAAGCAGTAGGGTTTTAAATCTGTCCTCTCATTTTCATACTCAACACCATATTTCATTCCTGCTCAGACAGTCTCCTCTTGGAACCCCAGAGCCCTCAAGCTGGGCAGCAGCCAGCAAGTCACATTCTTTGTGAATCAGGGTCCTGTTCCTAAATCAGACAGTTTTCTTGTTCATCATTCAGAATAAAGTACGAAGATACAAATGTGTATTTGCACCAGACTCTCCCACATAAATGGTTAGGGTTAAATCTGACAAGAATAGGCATTTCAGGCCAAGTCCTGCAGGAGCACTTTTCAAGGGCCACTCTGCTAATTAAGACTTAGCATGTGTTAGGGCTGCCCACATGGGCAGCCCTATGTGACTGTGGCTGAGTTTGTGGCTGGTACCCTATGGTACCCATTAAAGCCAGAAAGCCAGCAACCATGCATATCATTTTGCTCTGTTCCAGCTATCTATGCTTTGTAGTAGATGAGAAAATACTGTCTCTTATGGAAAAGAAAGAGCCTTATTTCTCTATCCCATGATTCACTTGTGCAGGAAGAATGCTATTTAAAAAATTACCTTTGTAGAAGATTTCCCCTAGCACAGTGATGGCTAACCTTTTAGAGACCGAGTGCCCAAACTGCAACCCAAAACCCACTTTTTTATCACAAAGTGTCAACACGGCAATTTAACCTGAATATTGAGGTTTTAGTTTAGAAAAAACAACTCATACATTAACATCTTTTACCCACTATTACTTGTAACCCTTAATGAACATTTCCTCTAGAAATTTGTCCAATCCCTTCTTAAAGGCATCTAGGCAAGTTGTCATCACTGCTTCCTGTGGCAAAGAGTTCCACAGACTAATTACATGCTGGGTAAAGAACTATTGTCAGGGAGGGGGTGGCTGCAAGACCTTGCCACTGCTCATTTTCTCAAACAAGAAAATATTTTTTTTTAAAAGCCCCACCCACAGAAGTGGGCTCTAAGGCTGCTATCCTAGGCACTCTTTCCTAGGTGTAAGCCTCATGGACTCTAATGGGGCTTACTTCTGAGTAGACACCCACAGGAGCAGACTCCAATCCAAGCTTGCAGAACGCGCAAAATTGAAAACGGAAACAAATGTGGGGCAGGTGGGGGTGAAGGGAGAGGAGGCCAGGGGGCGGAGGGAAGCAGCCCACCCTCCCAACACACAGGGCTTGGAAAAAGCCTCCGTTTCCTTTAAAGGGACATGCAGCTTCAGCGCCCCTCCCCAGGATGCCTGGCTCAGCGCTGCGTGCCCACAGAGACAGCGCTGCGTGCCCTGTCTGGCATGCGTGCCATAGGTTTGCCACCACTGGCCTAGCAGCTTCATTAGCCACATGGGTGTGAAGAAGAAAATAAGATGAGGCCATGATTGCAACTAAACTTGAGCAAGAAAGGAACATGGGAATCAGTTTCTTGCAGAGTCACTGCTATGACCAAGGACCATCACAACTTGTTCCAATCCCATTTTGTAGCAGAATGGGAGATGAAGTCCATTCTACTTATAATATGCCTATTTTTGCCTAATGACATTTTCTGACTTCTTCACGTATTTCAGAATGGTCAGTCAACCAGCATAGTATATTACAGGTATTTAATCTAGGCTACCACTCCATGACTACACCATAGGGTTAATGGTTTCATGAACCATGCAAACCTTCATAATCAAGCCACATCTCTAATCCACCTAAGTGATAAAGTGACGGGCAGCTCAATCCTAACCTGTGCAGACACAGCCAGGCTGCATGGCCTGTGCTATATCCAGCACAGGTTAGAAGGCAGCTAGTGGTCTACTCAGGGTAAGGGGATATTTCTCCCCTTATGCCAGGTAAAGTCCCATCCTATTCAGTGGGGTTCCTCAGATCTGTGCCAGTTAGCACAAATTTGGGCAGCTCAGTGTAATGCCGCACGGCCTAGAAGGGAAGATACGGCAGAGGAGGCCTCTGCTGTTCCTGCCCTCTTGCCCACCCCAAAATACTTGCCTCAGAACCTTCCTCCTGCCGGCTGGCATGAAACCTCTGCCAGCATCCTGGGGGTCCGGTTGCAGTGCTGGTAGACCAGCACAGGCCGTTCCACCAGCACCGCTTGCTCTCAAGTCACTATAAAATGCTTTACAGCACTTTTCCAATGGCTTACGCTGGCACTCCTCTGAAATTGCACTGATTGTTTTAAGAAGTATTACAAACTGTAAAATATTCAACTATATAGCAGTATAACAAAGTTTTGCATGCCTCATGGCTGCAAGCTTTCACCAACACCAGTTTTGGTCTGAAGTGGGTTATCAAACAACAGTGAGCTGGCACAACCAGGATTGGGGGCAAGAGCTACAGGCATTCCACTGCTAGCAATCTCTTAACTAACCCTGGTAGCTAACACCAACCCTCAGCCAACAACCTGTAGACCGGACATTAAATGAGTCAGTGTGGCTCTCCGTTGTGCTGGCTACCATGGGCACTATCCAGATCAAGCAACTTGAACCATGACAACCTCTTTGAGAACCCTATCCAAAGAACACAAAGTCAGAGGTCTGGAATCAGACAATAGTTATTTAAGTCCAAGGTCTTAGGACAGGATACCCTACACACCAAGAACACTAACAGTCATCTGCTCAGTTCTTCACAACTTCCCAGAGTCCACAACCAACCTGGGCAAGGATTAAGCTGCTTTTACCCAGCTTATAAATAACCAAGTCCACTTCCTTGAAATTACTTTTTGCCTTAGTCACAAGCCAGAGTGAAAAAAATATTACTCCTTTGATATTCCTTTTAAGTATTTGAAAATTATTTCAAGTACTAAATACTAATATTTTATTTCTGTATGCATGTTGGTCTTCTTCTGTGCATAAGTTGATGTTTAAAACACAAAACCTGATTAATGTACACCACTATACTACTGGTATGTAGAGACCAGGGGTGTCCAAAGTTTTTGGCAGGAGGGCCATATCAGCTCTCTGACACTGTGTTGGGGGGCCGGGGGAAAAGAATTAATTTACATTTCAAATTTGAATAAATTTATATACATTTACATAAATGAATATATTAGATGAACTTAAACGAATGAATGAAGGTCTTGCAATAGCTCAAGGTCTATAAAAGGCCTAGCATAAAGCAAGGCCAGCCTTTCCTTCCCTGCCACTGTTGCACCACAGATGTGAAACAGCAAGCAGTGGAGGGAGCCCTTGTCCCACAGCAGTCAAACAGTCGCCCTCACGCTGAGATCAGTTGCATCTGGCCACTGTGGGCTCCAACAAATCTCCAGAGGGCCAGAGGCTCATTGGAGACTGAGGGCTGCATTTAGAGGCCTCGAGGGCTGCAAGTGGCCCCAGGGCCGGGGTTTGGGCACCCCTGGTATAGACTATTCAGAAACATTGCTTTTTTTAAAGGCAAAAATTCAGCTGGGTTTGTTCAGTATGAGCTCCACTCTGAAATCTATGTCCAGCACTTCTGAATCACAACACGCATGTATATTTTAGAGTCTCCATTATCTCCCCTGGAAACTGCCCTACAAAGTATTTCCAGCAGCAGTATTTTCAAGCCAGATGGATGTTAGTTCTTTTTTGTTTACCATATAGTCTGCATTGTTGATCTGAAAGAAAAAGAATACAGCTGTGCTGGTTGCTCTGAGGTAGGGAGGGATGGATGGATGAATGAATGTTGCATGCTGTGGCACTGCTGGTACATAAATCACAAAACACCTTTTCTAGTGACAAACCTCAGGTGTTTGTCACAACAGTGTCTTGTGTGAGAATAGAACACATTTGCACAGATAATTCCTGACTAAACTGCTGATAGTATACAAAACATTACCAGATTGGCTTTTATTGGTCAATTATTTCTTGGCAGCTAGTATTTGTCAATGTGTTGAGCAGCTCAACAAGTGCCTCAACGTTAAGTTCCCAACTCACTAGGACGGGTAATCTGTTCTCATTCTTGAACTGTTCGGCAAATTCCCAGATTCCTTGGGGGACAGACATGTGCAGAACATGGAGAAACACATTACAGGAAAGAGTGAGGCAAAAAAAAAAAAGGAAGAGTTATGTGACAAAGAAAACAGGAAACGCAGCCACTTCCCTTGGTTTTCATATTAAAGATGCAGCCTTCTGCAAATTCTGCAAATTTGCAAATTCTGTATCCACATATTTGCCTCATTGCAGATGCCAACCCCGCTCCCAGATAGCTCCACTGAAGACCTCCCAGATGCAATCAGAACTTCATTCCGGTTGCATCTGGGAGGTTCAGAATGCCACCCTTAGCCTTTTTCAACGACTTCTGGTTTTCCAACAACAACAAAAAAGACTCTGGATGCAACTGGAGTAAGGCTCCGATCACGTTCGGAGCTCAGGTGGGCTCCAAAAACCACAGATATCATTATCCATGGTTTTCTGTATCCACGGAGGTTTTGGGAACTGAATCCTCACGGAAAAACAAGCTCCACCTGTATAGTCAAGCCTGGAACTCTATTTCTCAAATACTGCTAGTCACCAACACACAAATATCCAGCACTGCTCACAAGATTGATATGACAGGTCAACTTCCAACATACCTTTATAATGCAATACAATCAGGTTTGAGAAGGGGGAAGGGGCAAAATCCCCAGACCATGGCATAACAAACTATACAGTACAAAACAAATTTATTACAAAATAAATTTGGGTACCTCAACTTCACCCTATCCAGACCAGCATTTACAACCCCCTTTATTCCACTTTCAATGCACGTCTATTACCCCATTGCATTCTGTAGAATGTAGGTTATTAAAGATAGTTCTAACAGATCTAAGATTTCTTAACAAACTACAGTTTCTCCAAAAGGCATTGGGACAATAGAAGTGTACTGACAGTGGATTAAAGCTGCAATGAAAATGCAGTCCAGGTCTTCTCCATAAGCATCAACATGTATTAGTACAGTTCAAACATTGTGGGAGGGGTGTGTGTGACCAGATGTCATAACGCAAAAACAGACAAGGTATCCCAAAACGTAAGAGTACCAAGGAAAACGTAGGACATGACAAATAAAACCTAAAAACACTCATATATTGATTTCATGTGGTTAATTTAAACACTAAACTATGATTGAAATCAAAACTATATTACATATAATTTATTGTATATAATTCATTAATTACAAAAAGGCTATGCGCTGCCTGCAGGCTCCCACTTGCAGGGAAAAGGAAGACATTTAAGTTCTTTGCCAGGATATGAGGTTAAAAAAAGAGGAAATGTCCCAGGGAAAGAGGACATCTGGTCACCCTGAACATGGGAAATTGAAATTTACACCTCCACACCAGAACTACTAGGCCCCAGTAGGAGGTCACCCAATTCAGTTTACAGAATACTCAGGGTCCAAGATTAAGATTCACCCTTTCTTCTAGTTTAGTGTGTCTCTAGAACACATGGCATCGGATCAAGTCTCCATATGTTTTGGCACTGTTCAAAGGTGAAATTAGCAGTAAGAAGTATAAATATAAATCTGGAGCAGGGAAAATAAAATAAAAAAATTTAAAAAATGAAAAATAATTTTTAAAAAGTCAGGCCAGTTTATTTCACCTGGGCTGTGCTTCAAAATCACCACATAAAAATGAAGGAGCTAGTGAAAGCCAGTCCTTGGACACCCCTGCAGGGGTAGTATTTCTGGTGTCAAACTTGGAAATTCAGCTGCAGGAAAGGCAGTCAAACAAAATACATGGAGCTAGTTTAAACCTGCAAAGCACTGGAAGCAGATGCCAAGGCAAACAATGGTTCACATCAATCCATAACCTTCCTGTTCACAATGCACAATACAGAAAACACCCCAGGTCAGTTCTTACCTGGAAATCAATTTCTGTTACTTCTTGTTTCACTTCCCCAGTTTTGCCTTTGTCATCACACTATGAATGAATTGAGAAGAAAGCAATGGAAAAGACAATAGAAAGATTTCCATAGAAAGCAGATTTCATTCAAGGTTCCACATACTCTCATAAAGTCCAACCAATTTTAAAAGTTGTGAAGACACAGAACACCTTTGTTTAACCAAGACAGATGCAAGAAACCTAAGTTCTCAAAGAGCAGCAGTCTAAAATTATTGAAAAAAGAAGTTTCCTTCCTTACACATAAGAAACAGGCTGACAGAGTCAAACAAAAAAAATACAGGGGGGGCCCTGTATCCATGGATCCCGTATCCGCTGTTTCATGTATCCAAAGAGGCTGCAGTTATCTGTCCACAACCTTGGCAGGCTTTAGAATGGCAGTTTTTGGCTGAAAAACATCATTTCTGGTTTTCAGCTGAAAACCAGAAGTAACGTTTTAATGCCCATAATAGGCATTAGGAGGGCTGAGGAAGACGTGGAGGGTCCAGGCTGTGGGGACGGGCGTTTGCCCATATCTGTGGTTTTGGTTATCCACAGTGGGTTCCAGATCACCTGTATAGGCTTAAACAAAAAAATATATGCATACCACTCCTATGCCCAGTCCATACATTTCATGCAATGTGAAATAATCTATGACAGTGCCAGCAAATATTCTGCCATAATAATCCCTGCTTGTGAGAAAACCTGATTTGCATTACTCCCTCCCATTAATGTTTTTCTGTTGAGAGGGATCTTATGAACTAGAACATAGGAACAGCCCCACTGGATCAGGCCATAGGCCCATCTAGTCCAGCTTCCTGTATCTCACAGCGGCCCACCAAATGCTCCAGGGAGCACACCAGATAACAAGAGACCTCATCCTGGTGCCCTCCCTTGCATCTGGCATTCTGACATAGCCCAGAAGTCCAATCCTATCCAATTTTCCAGTGCTGATACAGCTATGCAAGTGGGGCATGTGCTGCATCCTGCTGTGGGAGGGCAGTCACGGAGGCCTCATCAAAATAAGGGAATATTTGTTCCCTTGCCCTGGGGCTGCATTATGGATGCATTGGCACAAAAATGTTGGATAGAATTGGGCCCTAAATCTCTATGTGGGGGCGTTTGTAATCCATACATGGGGCTACCTTAGCAGGGGAGTCTCACCCTGCTTATCCACCAGGCTATGTCCAGCACCATCCTTTTTAAAATACATGACCCATAAAAACTTTCTTTGAAAGCTTTAGGTAAGCAGTCTCGAAAAGTCCACCTTTGGGCTAAAAGTTGCAAAATATCTTTTACATTAATTCATCCTCAGTCATACCCACAACTGGTCTACCATTGCCTGATGGTGGCTCCATCCATTTCCACATTTCCAAGCTAATACCTGTATCGGTCCCCGCCCAAGTGTCTCAATCATTCACTAAGGATGATTTCCTTACAAAACTAAGTAGTTTCCTCTTTGGGTATGAGAAGAATCACTCTCTCTAGAAAGAAGAAAGGTTGCAAAATGCACAAGATGTGCATTATGCTGATTTATTGGCCCATGAGTACTAACGAGGCAGCTCCTCCTTCAATCCCTGGAGAAGTTTTGCAACTCTTTCAAAACATTTCCTCTCCTTTATTATTTAAAAAAAGGCAAAACAGATTGTGTACACATGTCACTTAAAAAAAAAAAGAAAACAGGCAGCCTGCCTGAAGTGTGCAGGAACGGCCTAGAATGATGGCCAACTCTGCATTCTGTACAGCAGAATGTCCTTCTGCTGTCTGATCTTGGAAGCTAAGCAGGGTCAGGCCTGGTTAGTACTTGGATGGGAGACTGCCTGGGACTACTGGGTGGTGTAGGCTTATACCATAGTCTTTCGAGACTGAAGGTTGCCCACCATTACAAAATCAGGAGGAGGCCAGCTTCACACAACAGGGGAGGAACCTGCTCCAACACCTCCTATTATATCTGCCCTCACATGTAAGCTTCACACCATTGGGAAGAAACACGAAGGCTGCCCAGAATCCATTTCCAGAAAAGCAATTTCCTTTTAACTCACCTCTTTTGCAGTGATTTTACTGATACCTGTGTTTGCTACAGTGATCATGAAATCATGAAAGACTTTCCAGCTACACTGTCTTTTGGGACAAAGTGCTTGCATGCAGAGTCATTGCCTCTCCTAGAAAAATCAGTTGAAGTTGGAGAGTATCAGTTACCTCTATAGAGGACAAGATATGAGGAAGGAACATTCTGCTCTAAAAAGTGGTCACCTGAGCAGCTGAATTTTAACTTACGATGGTTGTGATCCTATATAAACACTCACCTGGTTAAGTTAATGCTGCTGAGAGTTCCAGTTGAACCAGAGCACACTCTTCCTGTCCAGGTCCCAGCACAGGTCATCAGCTGGGGCAACCAAGGCAGTTTCTGTTCTGAATCCTGATTGGAAGCCAGCCTGAAATAAATGAAAAAAGAATAAAAATTACTCTATTAAGAATATAAGTTCTATATAGAAAACAGAAATAGGATGCTATGATCTGCACAACTCGGGGTTTCAGGACTATCTGGAAATACTGATGGAATCCCTTCTAAGACATCCATACACCCTTAGAACATCACTTCTGGTTTTTCGGGCCAAACCAGAAGCGTTGTTTTAAGCCCAGTGCTATTCGAACTGGGGCATCGCGACGCCCCAGCCTGTGGGTCCTGGCCTCTGCCCCCTTAAGGGGCGGGGGCAGCCAGGAGACAGGGGGAAGGGGGGCTGCAGGGGCTTGGGTGCACTTGCCCAAGCCTCCTGCAGTTTCCCAGGGGTGCGGGGAGCCCTGTGCAACCTTTGGCAGGGCTCCGCAGGTCAGGAAAAGTGAAAGTGGAGTGATCGCCCCCCCCTGCAAAACTGGAAGTGGAGCACGATCGCTCCGCTTTCCCTTCTGATGGGGCTGCAGGGACTGGGGTGCACCCTCCAGTCCCTGTAGCAGCTGTCCCTGTGTGCAGGGAGCCCTGTGCAGCACCCCAGGTCAGGGAAACAGAGAGTGGGGCGATGGCTTTTGCAAAGGCAGAGCAGATCACTCCACTCTCCCTTTTCTTGACCTGGGGCGCCCTGCAGGCGCTCGCACAGGGCTCCCCACACACAGGGACAGCTGCTGCAGGGACTGGTGAGTGCATCCCAGTCCCTGCAGCCCCCTGAGCGACGCGATTCTGGGGATCACGTTGCTGCCTTCCCCCTGCCCCTGCTGCCTCCCCCCCACCCCCGCAAAGACTTACTGTGAATTTCAAACTCCCGGAGAGTTTGAAAACTGCAGTTTTAAGCCCTTTAGAAGGTCTTCTAAGGCCTGAAGAAGCTGTGCGCAGTTGCATTAGGAGGGGCACAGTGGTGGTTGGTAGCAAGGGGGGGGAGGACCTTGGTGACTGCAGCAGGGGCAGCATTACCACCCCCCCAGAATGCAACCCAGGGTCACCTGCGCCCCCCCTTCTTTTTGTCCCAGCCATGGGTGTTTCTGGCCAGTCATATACAAGGTGAGTGCCGTGATGGTTAGAGCAGGAACCTTTGCTGGGCTCAAACCATTCTTGGATGGCTTCTGGGCTCAAACCCCTCTTGCCTGGCTCCCAACCTGTGTCTTTCTGCAGTGAGCTATCGACACCCTACTTTGCCTGAGTGCTGCTGGGGCTCCCTTGAGACTCATTGCTGTTCCTCCCCTGGCATAAGGGCTCCTTTCCACTAGTGGATGACCCCACACAAAGGAATGTCCCCTTGCCATGAAGAGGTGTGCGCATTTGCTTCACATTGTTGCCCTCTTCCAAGGGAGCTACGTATCTGTCTGGGCTCTGCTCAAAAAGGTATTCTTTGGATGTGTTTTTGTGTCAGTGGGCTGAGGAGACTTAAATCCATCGGTGAGGTGGTGAATTTGTCTATGTTACTGAGAAGGGCTGTACCTGCGTCGCTTTGCCAGGACAGGCTTGGCAGTGGTCCTTGTTTCGATGTCAATGTGCCATTGGTGTGGCATTGCCAGGACAGGCTTAGGATGTGGCAGACATCATACCAGCATCTGGGCAACATTGGTGTGGCATTCAAGTAGGACTCGGCCATTAAAGGTCGGGCAGCCACCTGCAGTCCCAAAGCCCTCTGGCAACTCCAAGGATGAGCCAAAGCTTTGGTGCAACTTCAAAGAAGCCGCCTGTGGGTTGAGCTCAGCCTCAAGAACCAAAATCACCTGCTTTGTACAAAGGGGCCCCCAAGCTCTAGAAACCCCGCTGAAGATGGTCAGAAACCATGTGTAGAACAGGGGGCATTAGGATGGACATCTTGCCTACACGATAGCCTTGTTCTTCTTCTCTAAGGAGCTGAAAGCAGAACATCTTACTCATCTATTGCCCAGGGCTTAGGCTGCTGTTGGTGGCAATGGTGTTAATTTAACCCATTTCTGCCCAGCCGACAGGTGAACACATGTGATCCCTCTTGGTTAGTGCAACGTTAGGCAGAAATGGCTTAGGATTAACCAACTTTCCAGCACCGAGGTCAGGGCAATGCAACTCCGAGGTCAGGGAACAAACATTCCCTTGCCCTGAGGAAGCCTCCTTGACTGCCCCCGACTGCAGAATGCAGCACCTGCCCCACTGGCACAGCTATGCCAGTGCTGGAAACTTGGTTAGGCCTGTGCCCTTTATTAAATATCTCTCTGAACTAACCCAACCTATCTCAGCCCGTAATGCAACCTGTGGAAGCAGGTGGCTGGAACCTGTTACTTGCCAGCAGCACCTCAGTCCAAACTGGTTTCATTCTTACAGACGCCACCATTGGCGCCTCTTCCACCCTCCAACCGCACCGCTACTGCAGCCCCTTCACGAGGAGCAGCACCCAGTTCCTGTGCAGGGACAGGCATGGAAGGATCGGCTGCAGGAGAGAAACAAATGCTGTGCTGCTGCTTCCCCGTCCTTGCCTCTGCTTCCCAGGGTGAGCAGGGAAGGACCTATCTGTGAGGCGGTGCTCAGAAGGAAGCCTGGTTCCAGCACTTTCACCCCATCTCATTCTAATGCCCACCTGTGGAGTTGGGGAGTTTGCTGAACTAGGGTGACCAGATACAAAGGGGGGGACGGGACACAGAGTGCCTATACATTTCACCATGGACAAGAGAATTTTGGCAGGTGCAGCTTTTTTAACCTTTCCATGTTGAGTTGCACCTGCCAACAGTCCCTCTTCTATACCAGGGGTGGGCAAACTTTCAACTTTAGGGATCCTGGATCTTTAACAATTGTAGAAGCGAGAATTTCAGCAGGTGCAGCTTGTCAACTCACAGATTGACAAGCTGCACCTGCTGAAATTCTCACTCCTGTACAATTCTTGCTTAATCACTCCCGAATTGGCCTTTTCAGCCACACTAGACACTATTCCAGAACCACCTTTCAGAGCGCGATTCCATAGTCTTTGAAGGTTGCTAACATGTACAATTCTTAAAGGTCCAAGATCCCTAAAGTTGAAAGTTTCCACACCCCTGTCCTATACAATGGTTAAGGGCCCAATCCTATCCAACTTTTCAGTGCCAATGCAGCCCTGATGTAAGGGAACAAATGTACCCTTACCTTGAGGAGGCCTCCATGACCCTTCCACAAGATGCAGTGTGCACCCCACCAGCATGGCTGCATCTGCGCTGGAAAGTTGGATAGGATTGTGCCCTAAGTAAACCATTTCTGTTCAACGCTGCATATATATGCAACAGGAATCAAATGTGTACACACCTGTGGGCTGGGCAGAAATGGGTTAAAGATACAGACACTTTGTCCCCCCCCCCTTTGTATCTGGTCACCCTGTTTTATCCACTCCATGGAAGTGTTTAAAAAAAGCTCCACCTGCCAAAATTCCCCCTTCTATACAATGGTGAAAGGTACAGGTATTCTGTCGTCGTCCCCTTTGTAACTGACAAACTTAACCTGATCAGAATTTATTACTTATTTTTCACATTTTTATATCACCCTTCATCTAAAGAGCTCAGGACAGTGTACACAGCTGCTCCCCTCCTTTTGTCCTCACAACAACCCGTGAGGTAGGTGAGGTTGAGAGAAAGTGACTGGCCCAAGGTCAACCAGGAAGCTTCATGGCTGAGGAGGGATTCAAACCTAGATCTTCCAGGTTTAAGTCTACCTCCCAAACCGCTACACCACCCTGGCTCAATTAAGGGAGGAGGCGAGGCGATCACACACAGTAGCGTTCTAGCCATGTCTACTCAGAAGTAAGCCCCACCTGAACTCAGTAGATACTCCCTCTGTGCAAACAGCACCATTTTAAACATGTATGCTGCGAAGCAACTCCCACTGTGTGGGCATTCTTCCAAGCAGTGCTTTTTTTGTAAATAAAAAGGTGCAGGAACTCACAACTTGTTAATCTTTTATTTATTTATTTATTTATTTATTTATTTATTTATTTATTTATTTATTTTTAAACCATTTTTTATTGGAGAAATAAAATATTTTTTATGTGCTTCCCCCCTAAAGATGAACTTACTTCTGAGTAGACATGCATAGGATTGGGCTGTCAATCTCCACATCCCCTTCCCCCTAGCTATTTTTTCTACACATGGGGAAAAATACTATACAGGTGCACTTGTAGCATGTAGTATGTAGTGTGGCACTACTTTGAGGAGAGGAAGCAGTGAATGGATTCTGAAAAATGACTTACATGAGTTCCATGTAGTAAAATTACTCTAAGCAACTGTGGGAGTAAGAACAAAAAAGGAATTCTTACACGAGAGGGGTCCTTAGGTGCACATAGAAACAGCTACGTTTGCAAACAAGCCATTAAATATGGTTTAATTCAAGTATCAGAATACTCTGTGTCTTTGGGAAGGCGCTTGGCATGCAGTTGTATGTTCTCTGCTGCCCTGAGCAGCTGCTGGGCATTGCTGGAGAGGAGCTGCAAACGCTGGCTGGCGGAGGGCATGCTTGTGGGGGAAGAATGAGGAGGATCTCTGACAAGGCTGGACAGCACATTGTACACATGTAGAATCCCTTTTCACCTGCCCTTAGCATGTGAAAACAGGTGCAGATATATATCTCTGCCAGGATTAAGACCCAATCCTAGGTATGTCTACTCTGAAATAAGTCTTGTTCTAGTCAATGGAGCTTACTCCCAGGAAAGTGCCTAGGATTGCAGCCTAAGAGCCCAGTCCTATGCATGTCTACTCAGAAGTCTACTTTAGTGAATGGGGCTTACTGTGGTTAGGATGGCAGCCTCAGGGCCCAATCCTGTGCCTGTCTACTCAGAAGTCAGTCCCATTAGAGGCAGTGGGGCTTCCTCCCAGGAAAGTGTGGAGAGGACTGCAGCCACAGAGCCCTTCCTCTGCCAGTCTACTCAGGCTGCAAGGCTATGACACTTTCCCAGGAGTAAGCCCCATTGAACACAGTGGAACTTACTTCTGAGTAGACATGCTTGGGCTCTCAGGCTGCAAGGCTATGCAACCTTTCCCAGGAGCAAGCCCCATTGAGCACAATGAGACATACTTCTGAGTAGACATGCCTAGGCTCGTGCTACCGATTGGCACGGGGCTGCACCAGCCAGTTTTCTTCCCCTCCTCCTCCGCCAAGCCAGTACCTGGGCATTCCGTGGGTGCCACAGCCCGTCTCCCTGGCTGGCTGGCTGGCTGGCTGTCCGTCCGTCCTCTTCGGCGTTGGCACGTGTCCCCGTCCCCTCCACTAGCTTGGAAGCTTCTCTGGGAAGCAGAGCACGGGGGAGGGGAGGCGGGCTGGGCTCAGGCGAGAGCTTGGAGATGGGGGCAGGAGGGGGTCGTTGTGCAGTCAGGCAGGAGCCAGGCACCTGCCCACCCTGCACCCCCCAGCACCCACCCAGTGAATGCCTCTGTTTTGCTCCCCCCCCCGGAATGCCTCCAAAGGGGAGGGGCCCCTGAAAAAAGGTGCCGGAACTCCGTCCCCCCGCGTTCCATTAGAAAAAAAGCCCTGCTTCCAAGTACATATGCAGAAGAGATTGCATCCCTAAGGTTGCTTTCTAATGCAGGCTACTACTATAATAGTAAAACACAGTGAAGGGAGAAGAGTTTGTTTTCCTCTGGGTAAACACGCTTTAATAGTAGACCGGCAGTTTGGGACTTCAGAGATAAAGTTGGATAGAATCATTTAATTTAGAATTTAAATCTCAGCATATTTTTCAGGCTTCAGTCTTTTGCACCTATACAAAGAAATCAGGCAGCAGCCTTTTTACATTTCCTGAGATGGCATGAACATCCCTGACATTTGGCATGAAGATCATATAGAGAAAATTTCCCCACCTCCCTCTTACGCTTTCAATAATTTTCATTTGTGCTATGGCTACAGTTTAAAAAAAAATCCTAACTTATTTTGACTTACAAATGTTCACTATAAAGAGATATTACCACCTAAAAACTTCCCATTCAGTCACCAATGACTTTTTTCCTCTTCCAAAATTTTATTTTAATTATATTAACAAAAAGCAAAATGTTTAAAAATTGACACTACATACATACATACAAAAACTTGATAGGCTAGCCTGTTGCCATCATACTTTTCTCCCCAAATGTAAACACACTGCACAACATAAAGTATTCCTAGATATATTTTTTTTTACAAGTCTCTCCACTGTGAACACTGGGGTGGAGGAAAGAGAGAATAATTATACTTTTAATATCTTGCAAAAACTTAGGGAAGGTAGCTCCATCAATGATATAACCCCTGCTTTGCACACAGAAAGTCCCGAGTCTGATCCCTGGAATGAGGAGCTTGTACTGGAAAGAAGCCTTGTTTGAAAGCCAGGAGGGCGGCCAGATATTATAATAAAGAATGAACCAGGTGGACTAATAATCTGACTCAATACAAGAAGCCCCAAAGTCTTTGTGGTTCTCACTCTAACTTTGAGAACCAAACCTGCTCTTGATTGCATATCTCCAGCTTTGGTTTTGATTCTTGGTCACATGATAGAAGTTTGGGGACAAATGTTTATCAATATAGATGAGTGCTGTGATCTCTGTTGCTGTATGCTGATAGAAGAGTCCTCTACATGTACTGAAAGTGAAGGGGCAGAACTGTGATTTAAGGGAACACTGCAGCTGCCTTGTACCTTAGAGATTCAATATTCAGATCACCTTCCCCACTCCATTAACTGGAAATTTCAGGAAATAACTTGTAAATATGTTTCTTTATGTTGGAGAACTTAATGATGCTGCATGGAGAAAAAAACAAATATGCCACACTGCATTCAGCTAGGATGCACACTAGGATGCGCCAAGACTTGATACCACGTAATCTCAGTGTTGTTTGGAAATTGCCATTTCTACTGTCTTGAATAAAGCAGTTGTTTCATCACATCAGTTCACAGATTTAAACAAGCAGCTTTTCCAAGAAAAAGACCAAAAACCCTGAAAGTACTGTTGGAGTTGGTGCAACTCCATCTGCTGTCCAGAGGGGGCAGGATGCTATCCAGAAGGGGTCAAACTATGGCCCAGTGAATCTGACCTTTCTACCTGTTCTCTCTGTGATCCTTGTGGGCTGTGGCCCTAACCCTTTATCCTTCCCTTCTCCTCTGAGCACTTCCTCTTGTCCTCTGACCACCGACCTGTTAAGATGGGCACACCAGGGCTCTGATGCCCAGGCCATCTTGAGCACAAGGCATGCAGGGCAAGGCAGCTCCAGGGCCTTGCTATCTCTCAGTGTTAGCTGAACCTCTGATCCTGATCAGATGCTGTAAATATACACTCAATGGAACTGTAAGTAAATAACTTCCTTTTTGCAACTTTCCTTCCAAAGTAAAAATGCCCACATGTGATTGGCAAAATCATGCCTTACTCTGGTTAAATATAAAACCTACAAGCTATCAAATTTGTAAGGCATCTAAAGTCTTTTTCCTGCTATCTTAGCCCTTCAAACTATTTTGAATAAGAAAGATTAAACAAATGAACAAAAAGATAAATTGTCCATTTTCTTGCTTCTTTCTCCCCTTATCTCTCTTCAGAAAGAAATTATGCTCTTGGAACTGAAGATGTATACTGCAATCAGAACATCAAAGCCAGTGGCCTGTGTCGAGAACTGGTTTCAAAAGCAGATTGTTGTACCCACCCTCTAGTCAAGCATCTGCTAAGATTGCAAGTCCAAAAGAAAAACATATTAGGGAAGAGAATAGCTCTGAGCATATATGGAAAGCCTCCATTCAATCAAATAGTCAAGAAACATAAGAACAAGCAATTGTGACCCAGGAAAAAGAGTGGAAATTTTTTTTTTAAACTGTACTATGGGAAAAAAATAATTTGATTCAAAACATACCAATAACATTTTAACCAAGCTTTGTCATCATTATTTGCAGGACAGCTATTTCTGTGTGATGTCAATACCTGTGCACTAAATTAATCCTCATTTTCCTAGGCTTCATCTTTTACATTCCAACAGAAAAAAATAATATTTGAGGAACCATTTACATGGAAGTGAATGAAAGATTGTAGAAGTGTCTCACACCTGAAGCATGCGCTGAGAAGCCAATGTGCATTGGGCCGTGTACCTAGAGCACAGAAGACTGTGCCATTCAAAGGAATGTTCATTTCATGCCTTTCCCACCATGAAAATTTACCTCCATGTCAGAAGAATAATATCACATGTGAAAGAGCCCTCAATATCTCACCTGATGGAGTTTGCTAGATATATACATTTATGTGTCTGCATGTATTCATGTTCCTATGTGTGCACACAGAGTATATGACCAGCAAACACTAGGATTGTCTCGCAGCTATTCTCTACCACCTTTCTAACAGACATCTCAATTTCTGTGGCTTTTAGTCCTCCTCTGCAGCATATCGTTGCTTAGAAAAGCAATAGATGCAGCAGCTACAGAAGATTAACAAGGCCAGCACAGTGTGGCTAATGACAAGTACCCCAATCGCAAAGATGTACAGGATTTTATCACAGTAATCCTGAGGGTGATGGAAGGGTGGAATGAAATTAGGTGGATAGATTGAAAACACCCAGTAATTTCCCAGGATGAACCAGAGGAAGAGAAAGAGGCTGAGGGTCAGGTGAATGTAGTATTTGTGAGCATTCTGCCTCCATGGATATTCATCATCGTCATCATCATCAATCACCACCGACTTGGACAGCAGCTGCCTCATCCTGGTGGAGTGGAAGAGCAGAAGAACAACCTATACATTGCCCATAGGAGGAAGGAAAAAGGCAGGTTCAACAAAATCAATGAGTTGCAAGGTTGGCTCTTTAATACCAAATATTTAAAGTGCTGATTATACATTAAAATTGCACCTTTAACCTAACAAGCGTAAACCTGGTTTGGTTTAAGGCACACATTAAACCCAGCATTTAGCATGGTCTGCTCAATATGCTAAGATGACGTCTGGATGGAAAGAACTTGGAAGTCCTCTTCAGTGCATGTCAATTTAGAAGTCAATTCTGTACTAGGAAAGTGTGATCTAGATTATAACTTTACATCACATCATGTCTGCATTTGTGACAAAGGCTTCTGGGAAAATTCCTCCTAGAGTTTCCAGCTTCCCCCTGAACAGGGTTCCTGTCTGCCCAACAGAAATCTTCAGTACATTTGCAGTCTTTTGAGCTGCTGCAGTCTGATTGCCTCATAACTTTTCCCCCACTGCACATAGAAGAGTCCTCTCAAGTGAAAATTTGACTAGTAGTATTCGATAAAATATTTTTTTAAAAGGAACAGATTACATCAGGTACGTAAGTTCGACTGCATTCAGTCAAAATCTATCATCATGAGGCAAAACTTCATTTCATTGACGTGTGCTCACAAATACAGCAATCGTTTCTTTCTTATCCTCCATGAATGAGGTCATTCCAAACATATTTAAGCACATCTCAAAATCATTGTATAGGAATTATTGTCAGATAAACAGTAGTACCTTCAAACTGCCGATTATACCACCCACAAGCAAATATAAAGGAATTAGTGGCTGGACTGGACAGTTGTCTAAAAACTTCAGTCCTGAGGAACAAAAAGTAACTGTTTAGTTAATGTCTAGTGGCACTATTTAATTAGCAACAGGTTAGAACAGGACAAGTGCATTGTTAAGAAAACCATAGTGCAGCAAGCCTGGTGCTGCAATCCAGATACTTTGATACAAACCTTTTATAGTCCTGCTATCAATAGGATTGCTAATGTCTTTGTGGCAGGACTTCTGTGTCTTCAACAGCTGCCTAGCATGCAGACAAATAGCAGGTGAAGATTTTCTCCTTGCCTAATCCCCATATCAGGAAAAATGTCACCTCCAAATTACCTGCATGTCAAGAGGTGCCCTGACACGAAGAAACTGGTAATCCTAACTGAAGACCTCATTGGAAACCAGTCTAGAGTTCCTGTTTAATCCATTCCTGCCCAGCCCACAGGTGTACACATTTGCATATATGCAGTGTTGGGCAGAAATGACTTAAGTAACTAGGACTGAAAAGATCACATGTGATTATTTCAGAATTGGAGCCCAGCATCTCAGTCAGTACTGATCAGTGACAGTATTCCTATTGAGTTCTATGAGTGCTATTTGGACAAGAGGCTACATAATTAGGAAAGTGATGGTAGGCTGTACTCTTGTTTGTGTAGGCCAGGTTTACAGCATGTGTGTCCTGTCCAACACACCTTTACCTGGTGGAAGAAAATAAAGTAGCCTGGAGCCTGTCAGTGTTGGGCAAATGAAAAAGAGGGAGATGCTAGCTAGCTAAATTTTGTGTTTAGACCCATAGCACTTTGAAGAAATCTCAATTTTCTACTAAGTCTACCCCATCATTTTTGGCACTGCAGCTGCCATCCTGAACTATAAATGGTAAGTGGAAATCTGCACCAATTTTCAGATGCATTTTTTTCTTTAATATAATCTCTCTCCTCCCCCCATTTTGTATTCCTCCAACTTCCAATTTACAGATCACATGCCACTCAATCACATACCACTCCCAGGGCCCAATCCTATCCAATTTTCCAGCACCGGTGTAGTTGCAATTCAGCCCCAAGGTAAGGGAACAAATGTTCCCATACCTTCAGGAGGCCTCTATGAGTGCCCCCCCCCCACAGAATGCAGGGCACATCCCATTGGCACAGCTGCACCGGCACTGGAAAATTGGATAGGATTGGGTCCCCAATCTTATAGTTGATAGCACTCTTATGGGAGAATCCTTGCAGCAATTTTTGAAGGAAACACCTTTTGTGGTGAAGGAATGAACCTCCCCCTTTTTATATGCTTGAATTGGAATCCCCCCCCCCCCACACACACACAGCTTGTTTTGGAAAAAGAGGAAAGAGGTGCTTCTGATTGGAATTTGTATGCATTTTGCTGGAGTGTCCATAAACTTTCAGCTACTCGGCCAACAGCTACAAAGGCTTCAGTGACTACAGCCTGTTGCTTCTGTGGTTTGATTCCCCCCCCCCCACCAACATTTGTTGATGTCACCTGTTTTGGTGGGTAAATTTGACCCCATTGTTCTGCAAGTCGACTGTGCTTTGTTTAATTAATTAAAACCCTGCTCTGTTTGAATCCTTCATTCATTTCTGTTACAATAATAGCACCAAACGAAAATGCCCTTGGTAGAGCGGACTTACCAGTAAAAGCCATGGACAGTGGTAATGCCAGGAAAGCAAGGAGTCCAAAAATAAGGCAAGCTACAAGGAAAAGGAATTTCATGTTTGAGGGTTTGTGTTGATTAGAAACAAAGTTGTCCTATCAACTCCTCTCTCATCACATAGAAATAGTGACAAACTGCATGGATACATGGTACAAGGATGGTCACAAGGGCTGTCTCCCAATGTGCTAGCACAGTCAAGTTCATTTTTGGACCAGGGTGGACCTTCCTTTGATTTCACTGGTCTTTGGAACTCATCATGTCTGCATCCAGACAAAGGGAAAGCAATTGTTAACAACTATCCCCACCACACATTTTCTTTTCACCAAGCACCTAAGAGGGTTAAAAAAATAAAAATCTATAATTAATGTGATCATTGTACTGCCTATCCAACACCAACAACTTCCCTGCCCCAACACACACCAATTCCCTTGAAACCTACCATTGCTAGCAATTTTTGAGATGCATCTATGACATGCCTTCTCCAAGCCCGCAGCCATTGCCAAATGCCCGTCACAGTGTTCTGTAGCCCTTGGGATAACAAGAAGCAGTGTATATTAGTGTAATATTGTATTAGTGTATTAGTGTAATATGCAGTGTATATTAGTATCCAGTGTTGCATTTTAAAGAGGCCACTTATGAACTGCATCCAAAGGCCCTTTGTGACTCTAGCAAGTGGGGGCAGTATTTGTTTGCCCCATCAACGCAATCTCCTAGAAGTCAAATTCCCTAGGATTTCATTCACTAAGATTAACTTCTTCCTGAAATGGCTGCCTCTTCATTTATCAAAAACAAATATGCTCAGAGAGGCCAAGCTGATGATAGCTAGGCACTCTAAAATTTTAATCAACCTACCTGATAGGTTTTCTTTTCCCTCTCCTCCCAAATATATTGTTTTACCAGGAAAAGCAAATTCCTACAAAGAGGGTGCACCTGATTAACCCAAGAGGCTTGTACTAGGATACTGCTAGTACTACTACTAGTAGTAGTGCTATTCTAGGATACTGCTAGGGTCTGAAAGACATTTTGTGGTAGTGGTGGCTGAAAGTTAGCGTTCCACTCAATAAAGAACTCTGTGTAGCCTGAAAGCTTGTGTCTCTTTACTGCAACAGGATTTGATCCAGTCAGTTACTGGTTTCTGTCTACCAGTTTGGGGTCTTATTTGTCTGGGACAAGCACAGCAACTACACACATCTACCTTTCCCCCTCCAGCAACTACGAATACCACATTTCTATTCCTTCATCCTCCCCAAGTTGCTCGCATGCTACCCAACTTCTTTCTGTAGGCTGCAATTGCTTTGCAATGCCATCCTCAACTCACCTTCTTATGCCAAAAGAAGATCAGAAATGAAAACCTGCAGCTTCTATTCCTCAACCAGCGTGTATGGGGTATGCCACATACGGAATGCTGCAACTTCGTTACAGGTCTTTGACAAATTGAGCGCATCAGAGAGGAAGAATGAAAAGCCTCGGTTGCTTTGGAGACAGTCACCCAAGGTTGGTGATCCCCTGCTTCGAAACAGGCGTCTCTCTCCTGCTGTTGTGATGAGAACTCTTACCTTTCTTCCCTGCACTCCCACGATCAGCTCACCCCACAATCCAACCATGCAGTTCTTCAATAGGCCATCAGAGGGCAGTGAAGGAGCCCTGGAAGTCTTTAGCCTGCTCTTTACAAAAGGTATTTCTTCTGGAATGGATTATTTTTTAACCACTTAATTTCTGAAACACACCACCGTCTCTCTCCTCTCCCCACCCCCAATCCTAAAGGAAGAGCGTCCCCTTGGCAACCAATGCCAACTAATATGAAGCATGCACTGTAATTCAGCGCATTCAGCTGATAAGATACACTGTCTCATTTTGTCTCTGGACAATGCCAGAGGTCAACTATTTTGGATGAGTCAACAGACATCTCTCATTTGTAAGGATTAATTTTAAAAAGGGTGCCAAGTGCTAGAGAGCATGTGTTCCTGTATAAAAGCAAAACTTAGCTAGGCAAGAAAATAATCAACAGTTTTTCTCCTTTGTGCCAAATTTTAGGTTGAGAAACTTCATTCTTGAAACTATACAGGTCAGCATTTTCCAACATCTCTTTATTTTCCAGCACTTCCTTGCACCAATGCGTTGAATTTGCTGTTGTTGTTTGGACTGCCATATTAGCATCTTCGCAAACAGGAGCACTCTTACAATGGCAACTGTGGCCAGGTTGGGCACTGTCTGAGGGCCCATACCCTGCAGCTGACCCAGGAGCACTATAATGCCATTCCTGTGATTGAGGCACTGGTTGGGGTGGCCAAGCCTCAGAGCCTGAGGGAGTGGGTTAATGAGACACCCCCGTCCTCCTCCTCAACAAGGTGGTCTGCTTCCTTGGACACTGACTCCTGCCTAGCCTTGTTCCAGGCTTCTCTCCCTCATCAGGCTCAGGCCTCCTCATTGTGGGCTGGTGGTAGGCTTTTAAGCTCTGCTGCCCCAGTTTCTGTTCCATCGGCCTCTGCCACCTTTGTTCAAATCTCCCGAGTCTCCCCCAATGTGCTGCCCCACCCACTGCTGTTGCTGTGGCGGCTTTCAGCCTATCCAGAAGTGTTGTGAGCAGTGGCGTAGCTAAAGGGGTACAGGGGGTAGCAGTTGCACCGGGCATCAAGCTTTAGGGGGGCAACAAGCTAACCTTGACACT
Organism: Tiliqua scincoides; assembly: GCF_035046505.1. Classification (NCBI taxonomy): domain Eukaryota; kingdom Metazoa; phylum Chordata; class Lepidosauria; order Squamata; family Scincidae; genus Tiliqua; species Tiliqua scincoides. Next base: position 151,765,071 of record NC_089821.1, on the reverse strand, counting down.
AGTGACCAAAATTGTGAAAATCTTGCTCTGTATGAATAATACCATCATGTTATATATCAGGGGTGCCCAAAACCCGGCCCTGGGGCCACATGTGGCCCTCAAGGCCTCTCAATGCGGCCCTCAGGGAGCCCCAAGTCTCCATTGAGCCTCTGGCCCTCTGGAGATTTGTTGGAGCCCGCACTGGCCCAACACAACTGCTCTTAGAGTGAGGGCGACTGTTTGACCTCTTGCGTGAGCTGTGGGATGAGGGCTCCCTCCACTGCTTGCTGTTTCACGTCTGTGATGCAGCAAAGGCAGCAAAGGAAAGGCCAGCCTTGCTTTGTGCAAGGCCTTTTATAGGCCTTGAGCTAATGCAAGACCTTCATTCATTCACCTTTAATATATTCACCTTTAATATATTCATTTATGTAAACTTATGCAAATTTATTCAAATTTTAAATATAAATTAATTCTTTTTATTCCCTGGCCCCCAACACAGTGTCAGAGAGACGATGTGGCCCTCCAGCCAAAAACTTTGGACACCCCTGTTATATATCATTGGAAAGGTAATTTAATGCAGAATGCAATGAAATAAATTGCATTGGAATATCTGTATTCTATCAAAAGTTATGGCCAATTAACCAGAAAATGAAAACACAACTGTCTTGTGGAACAAAAAGTGGATTTGCTTAACTCCAAACTGACCTACGAGACTGATGGTTCTGAGTGCCAATGAGATGTTATTACGATACAGCATGGAATTAATCACTTTTTATTTATTTGCTTAATTAAATTTGATTTTATCATGCAGGGGCTCTACAAAATCTTCTTTGACCCCAGGTAGCAGATAGATGCCTTAGCTGTACCACTGACTGGGGGGGAGGTAGCAGAGCAAATGGGGGAGCTGCTGGGGGGGAGGAGGTGGCTTCCTCCCATTTTTCACTTTTTGAAAAGCCCGGGCATGATGTCACTTACGGTTGTGACATCACTTCTGGGGCAACTTTTTGAGCTTGGCACCGGGCTACACGATCATTAGCTACACCACTGGTTGTGAGTGGGGACAGTACAGCTCCCACCGCTCAATTCACTGGTGCTGACAGAATGAACAGGCCACACTTGGATCTGACACCGACAAAGTCAACCTTCATCGGGGCAGGGAAGTCTATCAGACACCGTTCTTAGGCAAGCTGCTTCCCAGCTGCAATTTGGGGATAATAATACTTACCAACCTTGCAGGGTTGTTGAAAGGATGTCAAGATAATACATGTAAAATACTTTTCACACTCAGAAATGGCTATACAAATGCCAAGAATTAATAGTGCCCGCGTCATTGCTCTTAGAACTCTAGAACATATTACTAATCCATGGCAACAATGTTTCAGAAGGTATCAAGGAAGTTCACTGAAGGAAAATTATTGGGGGAGAAGTTCAGCCTATTGATTACTATGTCATTCGTGTGCTATGTAACATCCTTCAACACTCGCTTCCATTGAATCACAGAGTCACTATAACTACATGGAAGCTGGGAATGTCATGAATTTAATCCAGGGTCCCTCTGCCATGCAATCAGATCTTCTGCCCTACCCTATCTAAAACCCCTAGTGACCTAAGGGCTGGGCAGTTCCTTTTTTGTATATATAGGTCTGACCCCGGCATCCATTGATCTGGCACCTGCAGATTTGACTCACTGCAGATGCTGCGGTCCCAGTCTTCAAATGCTGTTCTACATAAAAAGGTTAAGGCCCTACTGAAAAGCCTCCAAGGAGAAAGTTGTTAATTCTAGGGGAAAGGAGTTCCACAATCAGGGTGCCACCACCAAGAAGGCTCTGTCCTTCACCGCCAACCCCCTCACCACTGGTGGCATGGAATACTCTGAATGCTTTTAGGAAAGAACTAAATAGATTCTTTTAGGGGAGAAGTATAGAATGACAACACTGAAGGTGCCTCCTGATGACAAAGTCTGCTCCAATTACAGTTTTAGCATTTGTGTACCTTCCCGAAAAAGCACAAGAGATTCTTTGGACAGCTTTATAAGAGACTGCTTTTGATTGCTGTTCTTTGATTGATGCCTTATTAGTGAGTGTCTGGAGCCTTACAAAGGGGCTGTATTCCCATACTTCTTTTGTGGATTCAGGAACTTTGACAAATTGTTGGGTTGTATGAAGGGAGCTATGAACTGATACTATGAAAAGTATCAATTTTTCCAGATTTTTAAAGTGTTAAAAATCAAAGAGGCTAGCTTTCTTGAAATACCTAGGGAGGTTTTGTTCAGAAACAACATTTTGGTGATGTGTGTGCTCTCTGATTTCGGTATCTTGTACTAGATGCAAATTAACTGATCAGGTGTGTGGAGGAGGGCCATCAACCTTTTGGCTCTTTCCAACTCAGATTTTAGGATTTTCTTGAAACAAAGAGGCTAGGAGCTGCAACAGGTTTGATGCCACTGAATTCTGTAGCGACAAGCTTTCTCCGCCCACCCCCATTACTCTGCTCCTGTACAAAAGGCAGGAGGAGAGGAGAGAAAGTAGATGCATGCAACTGGCATCCCCCAACAGTATGTATCATTGTATAATCACTATAATTAAGTTGTCTCCATTCTTCTTTATAAATCAGTGACAGTATGTATTTAATAAGCCAGCTTCTATGAAGCAGGTTTGTTCTTAACCACTTCGTTTTTCAGATGTGCAGCTGCATTGCAGAGAGCTTAAAATAGCAAGCACTTAAGAGAACGAACAATTTGTTTCAGTAACCAGAAGTCAACTCCCAACAAGCAAGAGCCACACACTTCTGTGCACAGATTGCCCCAGCACAGCTCAATGGGGCTGCAGGCATTATTTTCAGCATAGTCCCCGTCAGTAATAGATTGGCTGAAGGACAGGGGCGCGTTCCATCTATCTTACAATGCAGTTAGGAATGCTCATCCCCAACACACATGACGAGCTGTCCTCTGTAATGCTTTTCATGACTGGGGCTAAAACTCCAATACTGACCTTTCTCCCAGCTGGCAGTTGATTCCCATTCAGATTTAGATTTTACAACACAGTAATTCAAGGCTTCACCTATTTTGCTTTACCAAAATCACTGTTCCTGCTTTAGTATTTTGCATCATCAAGCCTTTCCTTTCCACTATGTAGAAGAGAAAAATGTGCAATGTGCTATAGTCTAGAATACTCAGTTATCATTGTCTACCTTATTATTTTCATATCTAATATAATTCCACTGCCACTGTTATAACTCCAGTGAGCCAAACTCTTACTGGCCACGGTGGCCTGAGGTTTGGCAGTAATATCAGACTTCTATTTTTAAAAAGCCCCAATTCCATTTTAGAGAGACAGCAATTTACGGGCATTCTTCATCTGTTACGCACTAGAACAGGGGTCTCCAAACCCCAGCCCGGGGGCCAGATGTGGCCCGCAGTTAGCCTCTATCCGGTCCGCAGCCAGCCTCTTGTCCCCTGAAAGCCTCTGGCCCACTTGACTGAACACGACCAGAGCTGTGCTCTGATTGTTCTGAGGGCCTGAGATGCTGAGTGAATGAGCCCACTCATTCATTTATCCATTTACCTAGTTCCATCTCTTATTTATTTAAATTTTATATTTACATTTTCTTCCAGCCCTTAGCACAGCGCCAGATATTTCATGCAGCCCTCTGGACAAAAAGTTTGGAGACCGCTGCACTAGAACCATACTTGTACAGTAATACCTGGACTTTCACCCACTTGACTTTCATCGCTTTTCTCTTTCAGCCATTTTCAATTATAACCACATTTTGAATTTTGTCTACATGCTTTCCTCTTTTTTGCTGGCCAAAATAAATTTGCAAGCTAAACAAGGTTATGCTTTGATATTCAACTATTTTGGATTTTCTTTAATGCTCTGTTCCCTAACCATATAAAAGTGGAAGGTACAGCTGCTATACATTGTGCCTGTTGTTTCTCTGGAAAGTAAGAATTCACAGAAGGATTTTCTTTGGGGAAAACATTCTTTTCTTTCCAGCACAGGCAGAAGACCTCTCATCAGCAGAAATTATCCTGCTCTGGCTGATAATTCAATATGCCTACTTGATCAGCAACACTGACAGACTACACTGACAGTTACTTAATCAAATGCATCACTCTGAAAAAGAAAAATCAATGTCTCTATTGACCTCTGGTGGTAATTATGGGAAATAAAATTGATTGTAAGATTATATGTGACAATACCCATTTTTCATTTGTTTTATATTAAAGTGAATTCTCCTGACTGTGAAGGTCAAACAGACCCCCCCCCCCACCTCTCGACTGCTATTTAACTTCTTTTGTTTTGAAAGCACAAGCTTGAGAAGTAACATCTAAGTTTGTCCTTGAAAGTCACCAAATTATAACTGAGCAAGTACAGGTCCAACCTTGTTATACAAGGATTTGACTCAACACGAATGGCCACTGCAAATAAGAAGGAATGTGATGATCCCTGGAGAAGGCAAAAAATGCATCCCTCTAAAACCAAAGTTTAAAAAACTGCTTTTCTTACTGTTGTACAGAGACAATCATGCAAGTGATCATTCCAAACTTCATCTGAGCCAGGCAAAGGCAGGGGTCCTATGCATTTCTAATTGCTGTCTCAAAAAAGCTGTTTTTAAACCACAATTGTAAAGGGACACACTTTATTTTTTTTAACTGCTTCTATTTAAAACACATTTTATGGTATTAGCAGGGAGTCCCAGAATCAAACCCCTATGGATGTCAAGGCAAGACCTTATTCCATTAAGAGCAATGGAGGGGCTAGAAACCTGGAAGTGGGTCTTTAAATCTATTTTTCCCACTGTCTTTTTTAATCCATGAATTTTTTTAATCTATTAGGGTCCCAGAACGGAACCCCAGTGGATAACAAGGGACGACCTGGACAGCATTAAGACAGTATTGAATTTTGATTGTACTAAACAGATATCCTGTTATCCCAGCTGTTACGGGCATGTGTAGGACAATTTCTTAAGGGAATTTCAAGATAAATCTTGTGATTCAGCAATTACTTGAAAGTAAAATACTTCAAAAAGTTAATATCTAAGAAAAGAGGCAATCACCACTCCAATAAGAGCACTGCAGAACTTACTCATAAGAAAGGCTTTTAGTGGGATTTTTTTTTTTTTTTGCACTTTAAGAGTCAGTAATACTCATACGCAAATTTAAAAGAACAGAATTCGTGTGGATTGACATCTGATTGACAAGATTACCTTAACTTTGTATGTGCATGTAGAGAATTTGTCCTTTACTTGGCAGCTTTGTAACTCTGTGCCCCCCCCCATGGCGAGTTAGGCCCAGTCAGGACAGAGTATACTATTATGCCAAAGTTGCAACTTTTCTTATAAGGGCAAGGGGGGCAGTTAGAGCAGCGATTTTCAACCAGTGTTCTGTGGCACATTGGTGTGCCACGAATGATCCACAGATGTGCCATAGGAGTTTGGGGGAAGGTTATTAGTAGGACCATTGGGGGATGTGAGCCCCCCACCGTCAGCGTGGTGTGCCACGTCAATTGTCAAAAAACTGATTGTGTGGCTTGACAATTTTAGTGCCATGAGATGAAAAAGGCTGAAAATTGCTGAGTTAGAGAATGGTTGAGGAGAGAAAGTAGGAAAGGTGGAGTGAGGAGGATGGGACTGAGTGGATAACGCTGTCTGGGGAACAGTTGGAGTACCAACCCTCAGTCAGGTTGGTGATTAGTTAATCTGGAACAAATTAGAACAGTGGTTCTCAATCTTTCAGCACTGGGACCCACTTTTTAGAATGAGAATCTATCAGGACCCACCGGAAGTGATGTCATGATCAGAAGTGACATCATCAAGCAGGAAAATTTTTAATAATCCTGGACTGCAATTCTACCCACACTCACCCAGGAGTAAGTCCCATTGACTATAATTGTCAAAAGAATATATATAGTAGTCTGTTAAAAGTACAGATGTGCTACATTTCCTCAAATGCAGTCACATTCCATGGCAGCACCAAGTTTAATATATTAATATTGAAATGAATGGGGATCCACCTGAAATTGGCTCAAAACCCACCTAATGGGTCCTGACCCACAGTTTGATAAAACACTGAGTTAGAAGATAGCCTCGGTAACAGACATTTAAGTCTTATGAATCCATTGTACCAAGGTGTCTTCCTACAGTTCAGTTTGTAAGTTAGTAAACCTCTGTTGAACCAGAATGGGTTGATGATTTTTTTTAAACTATGAGAAAAGCCAGTGTCGCAGACCCTTTAAGACCATTTGGAAAGTATTGTAACCAAGAGCAGCGCGCGGCCCGCGGGTCCTCCCCATCGCCAATGGGCACCCGGCCCTCACCACAGTCCACACTAGCCTGACGCTAGAGCTCTGGTTCTGGCTTTTCCTCACTGCCTTGAGTTTCGCATCTTTGAAGCTCAGCAGTAGCAAACAAAAGACGAGCCCAGTGTGCACGCAGGGCCTTTTATAGTGGGAAGGTAATGCAAGACTTGCAGTTTTCACATTAGTTCAAGCATTGCAAGTCTCACGTTACTTCCCACTATAAGAGGCCCTGCATGCATGCTGGGCCCGTCTTTCCCTGCCTGGCCCACGGGCAGCACACTCATGGAGTCAGAGGCAGTGGGGGAAGACTGGGAAGGGGGAGAGAGAGAGCCTGAGGGAGGGAAGGTGGATGGGCAGATAGGCAGGCAGCTGGGCGGGCAGCTAGGCAGCAGCACATGCCACCCGAGCAAGGGAGGGAGGGAGAGGGTGAGGGGGCAGGTGAGTGTGTGGGCAGGCAAGCAGGCAGCAGCACATGCCGCCTGCATGAGGAACAGCAGGCAAGTGAGCGCTCAAACATTGTGGCAACCCTGGTGCAGCAGCAACTTAAAGATGCTGCCCTCTCTGTGTGTAAAGAACTGACTGGAAGATGCCTCCCCTTTGTGTGTATGAAAGTTCAAAATAACTGGCTGGAAGATGCCCCCCCCCTTTTGTGTATGTGAATGTGTATATGGTTTGAATTCATTCATTTTCTGTCACTAATATATTCATTTATGTAAATTTATTCAAATGTAAATTAATTATTTTTTTTTCTGGCCCCCAACACAGTGTCAGAGAGATGATGTGGCCCTCCTGCCAAAAAGTTTGAGCACCCCTGACCTAGAGGACTGGAACCCCTAGAAGTGGGTTTCCTCTGCAGAATACTTCCTGAAGGTGGGCGTTATCCTCCCTGATAGCAGCAGTCTGCCTAACTAAAGTCCACGATGGGAAAGACGAGGGAAAGTCTGTGAACCAATGGTTCCTTTGCTTCCCCCCCATCCCCCTCACCACAGCTTCTCTATGTATATTTAACTAACTGAATAAAATAAGGTATGGATTTTTTTCAGCATTCTGAAAACTGCTCCCTGTCTGGTGAAGCATTCTTCAGTCATGAATAGCTTATTCCAAAGTTATTTTATTCACTTTTCACATTGCCAGCGCCAACACAAATTTGCCATCTGAAGCACATTCAATGCATCTTCATTCCCATAATTTGTGGCTTAAATATGAATACAATTAATATGAATGAATTCAATTAAATATGAATACAATGAATACATATTTTGAATTAGTATTCAAAATATGAATACTAATGGAAACAAGCGGTCATGAAAGCAAGTTCCGATAACTTGATAAAATTCATTCAAAGTTTCTATCTTTTTTGCCCTTGTGCTCAGCAAGACAGTAAGTTTAAGCAGCTGAAACCAAAATGAATGTAAAATTTGATTTTGTCCTGCCTCTATTTTAGAGGACAACGCCGAGGTTCAAGTGAAGGACCTTGTCCTTGTGGGCATTATTCCTACTTTAAGTCATACTATTTTATGCTATTAAGATTTAGAACCATGCTGCTGGATCCTCTCAAAAATTGTGGACCTTGCTCACTTCCCCTATCAAAAATGCAGTTCAGGCAGCTGACAAAATCCTGATCTCTCATTTAGAAAACATAAAATAAGGACAAACTAACTGTACTATCATTTGCAACATTTCTAAAATTAGTGTAAAGCATATTTATGTAGCTTTCAGTAAATCGATACAATGTGTGGAAAATCTCAAGGCTCAAGTCGCATTTCTTTTTGTTCACATTTTAATTATGCCAGATCAGGCCTTAATCTAGAAGTGGCATCTCAGCAACCAGGAGCAGTTCAGTGCCATCTCCTCCCACCTTCTTCACTGCCATCAGAGCACAGAAACACACACCACTGGAGCTCTAGAAGCAGGATCCAGGAACTCAAAACTTCTCTCAGTGAAAGAGCCATCAGGGCAACGAACAGAACAGCATCATTTAGTTTACATTCTTAAATGTACTGGTCATCATCTTGATTGTTCATGAGGAGTGACCACTTGTCTGCTTCATTCTTTTGAGAATTCCCGAGGTGTCTTGGCATTCTGTCTGAGGTCAAAGAACGAAGAGATACTTGGCTGAGTTCATCCCAAGCACTTGATCTGGGCAAGTCCCGCCTCCGGTCATCCATTCCAATATGGACACTGACTTGGGAAGGAGTCAGTGGCTTCATGCACCCTTGAGCACGTGCTTCATATCTTTCCACATCAGGCTTCTTGTAGCTAAAGAAAGCAGGCAAAAGGCTTCTAGATGTTAAGAGTTCATTGACACTTGAGCTTTAAAGTACTTGGTAATGTCCCATTTGTCATTGACAAGTATTATCCAAGTCTGTCTTTCAAAATGGGACATCTACATTGGCAAAATACACTCAAATTCAGTGGTTCTCAAACTCTGTATCTTATCCTTCATACTGGTTTGTGACCCAATGCTTGCAATTGTGCCATAACACATTAATGGGAGCCACTGGAGGCCACTTCTGGGTTGTGCTGGGTCCACGACCCATTCCATGGGCCTCTGCAGACTCCAGAATGCCTTGCAGAAGCAAACCAGAAGTCACTTCCGGTTGACTATTTTATATCCTGCAGACTCTCGGCAGTTACTTACATGCTGAGATAGCAATGCTTAAACCAAGATGAAGGCAAATATAAGTTTTTTATGGAGCTTTCCAGGACTGAATTTCCACAACCTCCCTAAATATCTCCCTGAGAGCCACTGAGCAGGGCCTAGGACAGGAGGGGTAAAGGGGGTAATTTGTACCAGGGCCCAGGGTCAAAAGGGAGGCCCAGGAGCCAAAGGAAGGGGCCCAGAACTTTCCTGGGATCTTACATTTTCCTATCTACAAAGACTTGTTCCCCACACGGGATGCTGGTGACGCTACCACGAGCATGCGGCTGCAGTTATGGTAAGCCATATATGCTGGGCAGAAAAATGCACACATGACACTCCTTAACAGTGTCAGATCTGGGATGAAAACTGACCTGCTACAGTAGCTCTTCAGCTTGTGGATCTGCTTACCATGAAGGAATGTATAGGAGCTCAGGAACACAGCTGTGGGTCTACAGGTGCTGCAGAAGTATGCTTTGGTGCAATCTGGACACTTTCCATTCTAGTGTGAGACTAAATGTGATAATGCTAATTTTCTGCATGATTTTCTTTATTTAAAATTTTTTAGAGAGACTTAGGAGCGTGTTTGGTTTTCCATATTACTGTATCTAACTGCCAATGTCACACGGGTGGGAGACCTGGGCTCCAAAGACTTTTCCAGCTGTCCCCATCCTCCCCCCACCCTGTTTCACCCCTCTCCTGCTCTGTTTCACCCCTCCCCCTTTGGAAAGGAGCCCAAAAGAAACTTTATACCCCCTGATAAAATTCCTCTCAGAAGCCTCTCAAAGAAATTCCTCTCAAGGATCTGTCCTAGGACCAGTGCTTTTCAACCTCTTCATATATGACCTGGAGGCAGGGCTAAGCAGCAAGGTGGCAAAGTTTGCAGACGACACCAAACTTTTCTGAGTGGTGAAGACAAGAAGAGGTTGTGAAGAGCTCCAGAAGGATCTCTCCAAACTGGGAGACTGGGTAGCAAAATGGCAGATGTGTTTCAATGTAAGTAAGTGTAATGTCATGCACATTGGGGCAAAAAATCAAAACTTCACATATAGGCTAATGGGTTCTGAGCTGTCTGTGACAGATCAGGAGAGAGATCTTGGGGTGGTGGTGGACAGCTTGATGAAAGCGTCGACCCAATGCGCGGTGGCACTAAAGAAGGCCAATTTCATGCTTGGGATCATTAGGAAAGGCGTTGAGAATAAGACAGCTAATATTGTAATGCCATTGTACAAATCGATGGTTAGGCCACACCTGGAGTATTGTGTCCAGTTCTGGTTGCCACATCTCAAAAAGGATATAGTGGAGATGGAAAAAGTGCAAAAGAGAACAACAAAAATGATTACGGGGCTGGGGCACCTTCCTTACGAGGAAAGGCTACGGCGTTTGGGCCTCTTCAGTCTAGAAAAGAGGTGCCTGAGGGGGGACACGATTGAGACATACAAAATTATGTAGGGGATGGACAGAGTGGATAGAAAGATGCTCTTTACACTCTTGCATAACACAAGAACCAGGGGGCATCCACGAAAGCTGAGTGTTGGGAGAGTTAGGACAGACAGAAGAAAATATTTCTTTACCCAGCATGTAATTAGTTTGTGGAACTCTTTGCCACAAGTAGTAGTTATGGCATCTTGCCTGGATGCCTTTAAGAGAGGATCGGACAAATTTCTGGAGGAGAAGTTCATTATGGGTTACAAGTCATAGTAGGTATGTACAAGCTCTTGGTTTTAGAGGCAAGCTGCCTCTGATTGCCAGATGCAGGGGAGGGCACCAGGACACAGATTGTTCCTGTTGTCTTGTGTGCTCCCTGGGGCATTTGGTGGGCCACTGTGAGATACAGGAAGCTGGACTAGATGGGCCTTTGGCCTGATCTAAGAGGGCTCTTCTTATGTTCCCAAGTCCTGCCACTGAGATGTAGAGTGCTGCACTTGGATCAAAAAGATTCGAGTTCAAATCCCTGCTTAGCCATGAAGCTTACTGGATCACCTTGAGCCAGGTGCTTTCTCAGTCTCATCATAGAGTTGTTGCATGAATGAAAGGAAGAGACAGAGCCGTGTATGTTGACCTGACCTTCTTGGAAGCAAGGCATTATATAAATGTGAATAAATTGCTGAATTTTTCACTTTTAACATTGTAGAAATAGCCTCACCCCAAATTATAACCAGTCTCAACATTTTGGGATAAGTTGAAGCATAGGGCTTTATATTTAAGCTAAACAATCTGTCAGTCTAAGGCTGCAATCCTAACCTCACTTTCCTGGGAGTAAGTCCCATTGACTACAATAGGACTTGCTTCTGAGTAGACCTAGTCAGGATTGTGCCCCAAGTGTACCCACCATCAAGGGCTCACCATGCTTTACACACCACTTTGTGGTTATGCACACCACTTTGTTATGTACACTTAAGATAAGCAAGTTAGCTGTAGTCCTCAAAGTTATGTTGAGGTATCTTTGCACAACTTATTGGAGTATTCATACCCTGCTTACCATTTTAACTGCAGGGAAGAGAGCAATACCGATACTGAAGACACTGCCATTGCTGCCGACCCCATCCATGGCTGGAGCACAATTCCAATAGGCATAAATACTCCTGCAATGAGGAGATACACAGTCATCAAGAGAACTTCCTATTTCACTGTCTTGGGTTTCCTTCCCTTCTCCACTAAGCAAGTTGCCTGCCTTCTGTCTGACATCCTTCAGTTCAGAGTAAAATGAACAGCAGGGATATGGTTACTACAGATGGCCTAGACCAGTGTTTCTCAAACTGTGGGTCAGGATCCATTAGGTGGGTCGCAAACCAATTTCAGGTGGGGTCCCCATTCATTTTAATATTTTATTTCTAATATATTAGACTTGATGCTACCATGGTATATGACTGCATTTGAGGAAATGTTACAGATCTGTACTTTTAATAAGCTACTTTTTAACAATGATAGTAAACGAAACTTAATTCTGGTTAGGATTTCAGCCTAGGATTGTTAAAATTTTTCCTGCTTGATGATGTCACTTCCAGACATGATATTACTTCTGGTGGGTCCTGATAGATTCTCATTCTAAAAGTGGGTCCTGGTGCTAAATGTGTGAGAATCAGGGCCCAATCCTATCCAACTTCCCAGCACCTGTGCAACTGCAATGGAGCCTCAAGGTAAGGGAACAAATGTTTCCATATCTTGAGGAGGCCTCTGTGACTACCCCTACACCACAAGATGTAGTGCACACCTCATTGGCATGGCTGCACCGGCACCAGAAAATTGGATAGGATTGGGCCCTCACTGACCTAGACAGAAGGATGTAGATGATTAAATGGACAGAAAAAAACCACACAATTTTACAAATAGATCTGTCTTCTTTCCTCAAATCACATGGCTGAAAGATAGAAAGACAGAAAGACAGAAAGAAAGAAATTTGATGTCAACATATCCGTCTCCTTCATGTCCAAGCTCTCCCTTCTTTCCCAAAGACTGCTTCTCATTGATCACCCTTTAGACACGGTCAGTTGCTGTCATATCACTTACCACTAATTATCCTAACTGTGGATGAAAGAAAAGGTACACATAAAAGTCGCACGAGTTGGAGGCGTGTGCCTAATGTGCATATAACCACTAACTACAATTAGTCAGTGTACCTGAACTGGGTCTGAGCATAAAGGAGCTTCATCTCCAATTCATCTTCCTCTGACCCAAATGTTTATGACAGCCATCAAAGCTGTAACATACCTGCTGCTATGGGTATCCCAAAAAGATTGTATATTAAGGCCAGAATTAGATTTATTCTTATTCTTTTTACTGTCCTCTTGGATAGATGGATACTTGCAACCACATCAAGCAGGTCGTTCTGCAAAGACAAGACCAAAATATTTTTCCGACCCCAAAATCCATGCACTCCCAAGTTTTCTGAAAAAGTCCCGGGGGGACGGGACCCATCGTTTTATGTATTAAGGACTCACACGAATAAGAACAACATCTGCTGCTTCAATGGCAACATCTGTGCCTGTTCCAATAGCAATGCCAACATCAGCCCTCGCCAGTGCGGGGGAGTCGTTGACCCCGTCTCCAACCATGGCAACTCTTTTCCCTGCTGTTTGGAGTTCCTGGACCTTGGCTACTTTGTGAGATGGGAGAACCTCAGCAAAGACTTTTCTGATCCCAACCTAGATGCAAAAAGAAACCTTCTGTTAGTATGAACGAGATTCGCCTCCGTTTTCCTTCCAAATATCTCCCTTCATGCATTGCTTTGTGCTTTTGTGGAACATGGAATTCTAAATACACACAATGTTATAATCTTTAAGAGTCTGTGGATCACTTCCAACACACTCAAGTCTTACTAATTACACCCCACAATGTACATTTAATTTGCAAATGCAAAGCAAGAGTACTAGACACATGTCCCTACCTCCATAAATGGGGAAAAAATTGAACCTCAAAAGCTTTGAGGTGATGAAGGTAAAAAATGAAAGCCAAAACATATTTTTGAAGCACTCTCTCACTCACTTACTTGAAGCTTTGTTATACAAAAATGCACCCAATAAAATTAATCAAGCAATGGACTAGTTTAAACAGAGATACACAGGAAAAATTGTGATGCAGATTAGGAGTGCATTTTGGATAGCAGATGTTCCTCTTCTGATAGTAGAATCTAGTTGCTCTAGATATGAAAATCATTACCTACATCTAAACACCAGCCAGAGAATTCAGCAATTTATATTTATTTATCCTGAACTGCTATTCTTCTCATCCCTGGGTTACAGCATTGAACAAGAGGGAGACCTGGGTTCTAATCCCTGCTACACCACAAAAGTATTGCAATCTTACCAGGTGATTTGGGGCAGGCAAAACAACCAACCAATACATTGTTGTTTGCCTTTGAAAGAAGGGCAGGATAAATACATTAATAATGAATCAAACATAAATCTTATTGATGTAATTCAATTCAAGCCAAGGTTACTTACACCCTTCAACTGACCAGTTCAGCTTACTTGCCCAGTGCTATGCAGATTTTCAACTCAGATACAAAAGTCATTTTACATGCACAGAAAGAAACTGGTCAAGAACATCTAAGCCATAGCAAGTCTCCCAAATTCAGGGATCAGAGGCTGATCACATATACACTTTTTTGACCGGTACCTGAGTTGCAATTGCTTTGGCCGTTTTCCTATTGTCTCCGGTAATGAGTACCACGTCCACTCCCATATTCTGTAGTATGTGCATAGCTAGAGCTGCTTCTGGTTTGACAGTGTCAGCTATTGCAATCATGCTACAAAGGACACCTGCAGAAGGAAAAACATGTATTCATTCAATAGTCAAAATGAGGCAACATCCCATTTGGCATTTCTTCACCTTTTATTTTTTTTGCTCAGCCCAGAGGTTACAAAAAGCCAGCAAAGTTTAGCACACACCTAAAATAGCCTCACAAGTAACGTTTATCACATGTAACTTGACCATTCTTCACTGGTATTTAGCCCTGTAGCAAATACCAGGCCAAATAAAAATGCCTGCAGATTCTCAAGCATTGACAAGACTGTTGAAGAAGGCAGAAGTGGGGACTCCAACCCAGTACCCTAGAACAATGTTGGGCTACCAAGCAAAAGTCCTCTTTCCTGACCATCTCTACAAGTACCCTCTTACCTTTGCCGAGCTTGACATCTTCTCTTATCTACTCCTGCTGCTCTGCTTCGCACAAAGGGATGCCTTCTTCCTGCCTTCAAAACTTCTTCCAAGCTCAGAAATAGGACCAAGCGTAGGACTACAAAACTCCTTCCCCTCCGTAAACAGGAGACAATTCCCATCTTCGAAAGAGCTCCAGAACCACTCTGAACTGTGCAGTGTTCTATATACTATAGCACAGCTTTGGCAATCCCAGTCTTGGAGCAGTCTAGTCATCTCCCCCTCCTCCTTCCACTCACTTCCCTCTCTCTGTGCATCCCTGTCCTTTTCTCTGTCCACCCCTCCACTATTCTGCCACAAGCTTTTGCAGGTTGCCTTGAGCTGTTCCTCCCACTCCCCAGCTGATCCCAGTCAGCCATAATCAGCACTAGCCAACAACAGGTGCTACCCAATGACGTCAACGCCTCCCAGCTGACCAGCAGCATCTTTGTGCCACTGCAGTTGGTCGCCTGCTGGGCATGGGCTGCCATACCCTCATATCCCAACACATGAGTGAGCCGAACTCCAGAAGGCTACAGAATACACAATAGAAGTGTGACGGCCCAATCCTATGCATGTCTACTCTGAAGTAAGCCCCATTAGAGCCAATGGGGCTTCCTCCCAGGAAAGTGTGGATAGGATTGGGCTGTGAGTAACTCTATTGATAGACTACCATCTATAGCCACCAGTATAGCCGTGTGTCCTTTCATTTCGTGACTCATCATTGCTTCATCAACGTCACTGGAGATATGCAAGCCATTCCGTCTCATCCACTCCCTGTTCCCAATCAGCACGGCATAAGTCTGAGGGATTGTTGCATCTGTAAGCAAAGAAATACACCAACATGAAACTTCAATAGTTTTTTTTTAAATTACACAAGTTACAGGATGGGAAAACTACTTTGAGAAGAACATGCCTTTCCAGATGACCTTTTTCATAGGCACTGCAGCTTTTTTCCACTTTGGCACACATTCCAGACCTAATACCAGCTTCTTTGCCTATCATAAGCTATTAAACTTTGCTAGCCAATACACTGACTTCCTAAGTTACAGGTGGCTGCACTGATACTTTTGTGCAAATTCCATATGCCCATTGCGGTGCTTTTTGTGCAACATTCCAACTTCCAGACAGACTTCTTGGAATGGAACCAATATGTTGGGCACTTAGGGTGCAATCCAGCACTGACATAAGGGCAATGCATCTCTGAGGTAAGGGAACAAACATTCCCTTACTTTGAGGAGGCCTCTGTGAGTGACACCCAACTGCAGGATGCAGCACACGTCCCATTGGCACAACTATGCTAGTGCTGGAAAGCACTGACATAAGGGGTTAGGATTGTGCCCTTAGTGTCTATGTAGATATTTTGAAAATTATAGTGCATATAATATTAATCCTAGTGTAACCCCTTCCAGCAGGCGCAGTATCGTGAGGCCCCCAAAACCCAGAAGGCCATGGGACCTTCAGAAGCAATATGAGAACAGGGCTCTAGAAAGTTACAATTATGGGTAGGTTAGAAGCAGAAGGGGATCAATAGATTGTGTTTCTTTCCATCCTGTTCCACAATCCTTTACACCCAATTCACAGAGGCAGAGATTGGGAGCTTCTCCTAAGTCCTGGATAAACAGCCCAAATTACTCAGGTATTGGGCATAAGCAAGCTGAAAATATATCATTTCATGCAGGAATGTTTCCAAAAATGCCAGCTGCCGCTGTGGTCTGCGAATCATTCATATTAAAGCTAACCCAAAATCCCAGCTGATACTGCAGTATGGCATTGCCCTGCATAGTGCCATCCAAAATGCATCAATGTACACGTTTCTATGAGGTTGTCAAATAGCTACAACTAAGATGAGCTATTAAAATAAGATCATAGCTCCAGAGACCACTTGCATCCGAGATTGAGAGCAACCAAGTAAATACAGGGGTGTGCCATTGAACGACGGGGATACGTTCTCTGATCCTGTTGTTATGCGACTAGGTAATTAAGTGAACATTCAGCCCAATCTATTGCCTTTGTTGTGTAAACACACATAAGAACATAAGAACAGCCCCACTGGATCAGGCCATAGGCCCATCTAGTCCAGCTTCCTGTATCTCACAGCGGCCCACCAAATGCCCCAGGGAGCACACCAGATAACAAGAGACTTCATCCTGGTGCTCTCCCCTACATCTGGCATTCTGACTTAACCCATTCCTAAAATCAGGAGGTTGCGCATACACATCATGGCTTTTACCCCATAATGGATTTTTCCTCCAGAAACTCGTCCAATCCCCTTTTAAAGGCGTCTAGGCTAGACGCCAGCACCACATCCTGTGGCAAGGAGTTCCACAGACCGACCACACGCTGAGTAAAGAAATATTTTCTTTTGTCTGTCCTAACCCGCCCAACACTCAATTTTAGTGGATGTCCCCTGGTTCTGGTATTATGTGAGAGTGTAAAGAGCATCTCCCTATCCACTCTGTCCATCCCCTGCATAATTTTGTATGTCTCAATCATGTCCCCCCTCAAGCATCTCTTTTCTAGGCTGAAGAGGCCCAAACGCCGTAGCCTTTCCTCATAAGGAAGGTGCCCCAGCCCCGTAATCATCTTAGTCGCTCTCTTTTGCACCTTTTCCATTTCCACTATGTCTTTTTTGAGATGCGGCGACCAGAACTGGACACAATACTCCAGGTGTGGCCTTACCATCGATTTGTACAACGGCATTATAATACTAACCGTTTTGTTCTCAATACCCTTCCTAATGATCCCAAGCATAGAATTGGCCTTCTTCACTGCCACCGCACATTGGGTCGACACTTTCATCGACCTGTCCACCACCACCCCAAGATCTCTCTCCTGATCTGTCACAGACAGCTCAGAACCCATCAGCCTATATCTAAAGTTTTGATTTTTTGCCCCAATGTGCATGACTTTACACTTACTGACATTGAAGCGCATCTGCCATTTTGCTGCCCATTCTGCCAGTCTGGAGAGATCCTTCTGGAGCTCCTCACAATCACTTCTGGTCTTTACCACTCGGAAAAGTTTGGTGTCGTCTGCAAACTTAGCCACTTCACTGCTCAACCCTGTCTCCAGGTCATTTATGAAGAGGTTGAAAAGCACCGGTCCCAGGACAGATCCTTGGGGCACACCGCTTTTCACCTCTCTCCATTGTGAAAATTGCCCATTGACACCCACTCTCTGCTTCCTGGCCTCCAACCAGTTCTCAATCCACGAGAGGACCTGTCCTCTAATTCCCTGACTGTGGAGTTTTTTCAGTAGCCTTTGGTGAGGGACCGTGTCAAACGCCTTCTGAAAGTCCAGATATAATGTCCACGGGTTCTCCCGCATCCACATGCCTGTTGACCTTTTCAAAGAATTCTATAAGGTTGGTGAGGCAAGACTTACCCTTAAGAAGCCATGCTGACTCTCCCTCAGCAAGGCCTGTTCGTCTATGTGTTTTGAGATCCTATCTTTGATGAGGCATTCCACCATCTTACCCGGTATGGATGTTAGGCTGACCGGCCTATAGTTTCCCGGGTCCCCCCTCTTTCCCTTTTTAAAAATAGGCGTGACATTTGCTATCCTCCAATCTTCTGGCACCGTGGCTGTTTTGAGGGACAAGTTGCATACCTTAGTCAAGAGATCTGCAACTTCATTCTTCAATTCCTTAATAACCCTTGGGTGTATGCCATCAGGGCCCGGTGACTTATTGATCTTTAATTTATCAATGAGGTCTGAAACATCTTCTCTTTTAACCTCTATCTGACTTAACTCCTCGGTTAGGAGGGGCCGTTCGGGCAGCGGTATCTGCCCGAGGTCTTCTGCCGTGAAGACAGATGCAAAGAACTCATTTAATTTCTCTGCCATCTCTAAGTCTCCTTTTATCTCCCCTTTCCCTCCCTCACCATCCAGAGGGCCAACCGCTTCTCTGGCGGGTTTCCTGCTTCTAACATATTTGAAGAAGCTTTTATTATTCCCCTTAATGTTGCTGGCCATGAGTTCCTCATAGTCTCGCTTGGCCTCCCCTATCACCTTCTTACATTTCTTTTGCCACAGTTTATGTTCCTTTTTATTCTCTTCATTAGGGCAAGACTTCCATTTATGGAAGGAAGCTTCCTTGCCCTTCACAGCCTCTCTAACTTGGCTGGTTAGCCATGCGGGCACTCTCCTGGATTTAGTGGAACCCTTCTTTCTTTGCGGTATACACCTCTGCTGGGCCTCTATTACTGTTGTTTTAAGCAGCCTCCATGCACTCTGGAGAGACTGGACTCTTTTTACCCTCCCTTTCAACCTCCTTCTAACCAGCCTCCTCATTTGAGGGAAGTCCGCCCGTCGGAAGTCAAGGGTTTTTGTTAGAGATTTGCCTGGTATTCTTCCCCCAACGTGCACGTCAAAACGGATCGCAGCATGATCACTGTTCCCCAATGGCTCAGTAACGTTTACATCTCTAACCAGGTCCTGCGTACCGCACAAAATTAAATCCAGAGTCACCTGTCCTCTGGTGGGCTCCGTGACTAGCTAATCTAAGCCACAGTCATTTAGCACGTCAAGAAATCCGGTTTCCTTATCGTGACCAGAACACAAATTGACCCAGTCAATATGAGGATAATTGAAGTCCCCCATGATTACAACCCTGTCCCTCCTTGTCACCTCCCTGATCTGTTTCCTCATTTCAAGGTCCCCATCAGATTTCTGGTCTGGAGGACGATAACACGCCCCCAGTATTACATCGCTGCACAAGCCTGGTAATTTAACCCACAGAGATTCTACGGTGGAGTCGGACCCACCTTCAATCTCTACTTTGCTGGATTCTATCCCTTCCTTAACATAAAGGGCCACCCCACCTCCAACACGCCCCTGCCTGTCCCTCCTGTAGAGTTTATAGCCCGGGATTGCGCTATCCCACTGATTCTCCGCATTCCACCAGGTTTCCGTTATGCCCACTATGTCAATATTTTCCCTTGTCACCAGACATTCCAGTTCTCCCACCTTTGCTCGTAGACTTCGGGCATTCACATAAAAGCATTTATACACGGAATGCCCCAGGATGGGCTGCTTATTCTCTCCTTTGTCCCCGCATCCTCTCATTGTGCCAAACCGTCTATCACATCCCATCACCCTACCTTTCCCAATTTCTTCTCTTACCCTGCCTTTGTCTTGTTGTTCTCTAACCTCCCCATCCTCATCCCATAGGGATGAGGAGTCCCGAACCGGATGCCCCTCGGCTCCTGTCGGCCTTCCCCCAGGGATCAGTTTAAAAGCTGCTCTGCCACCTTTTTAATGTTATGCGCCAGCAGTCTGGTTCCATTCTGGTTCAAATGGAGCCCGTCCCTCTTGTACAGGCCCCGCTTGTCCCAAAACGTTCCCCAGTGCCTAACGAATCTAAACCCCTCCTCCCTACACCACCGTCTCATCCACACATTGAGACCCCTGATCTCCGCCTGCCTAGCTGGCCCTGCACGTGGAACAGGTAGCACTTCAGAGAACGCTACCTTTGAGGTCCTGGCTTTCAGCTTCCTGCCTAAAAGCCTAAATTTGGCCTCCAGGACCTCCCAGCTACACTTGCCCACATCGTTGGTGCCGACATGCACCACAGCTGCTACCTCTCCCCCACACACTCCCACACACTCCCACACACACTCCCTGCTAGGCACTACCTGGCTGAACAGGCTACTGGAGAGATTGCTTCTTCTTTGCATTAAGAGCCTCTCTGTTGTGTAAACAGAGACTCTGCTGCAGGCTACAGGAGATGCCATTGCCTCATTAAGAACATCTTTATTGTGCTTTGACCACCATCATATATGCGGTCTGTTGTTAAGCAAACGGTTGTTAAGTGGCGCACACCTGTATACTGTCCAGTTTTAAAATATAAGAAACATCTTAACAAAATGTAAAGCTAGTATCTGAATTCCTGTGTTTTACTGGTTTTGAAACCACTCAGTATGCTGATAGCTAGCATGATGTTATGCTGTTACCTACCTCCAACGTTTGAGATCAGAGGCTGAGAACTCTGATTTGCAGCACTTTGGTCAACATCAGAAAGCTGAGGACTGGGAGTGACTAAGTGCTGCTCTGGCTTACCCAGCACAGCTTCAATACTGCTGACTTTACAGCTTATTCCACAGCCAGGAACTGCCTGGAAATCTTTGCAGTATCCCAAGGTCTCGGTACCAAGCTCCTGAAAAATTAAGGTTTTAAAATACTACTTTACTTTTCAGGGAATTTCTCAATGTGCTGCCCAGAATTGTCAGGAAATGCAATACCCCAGCTCAGGAGTGCCCAAACCCCAGCCCTGGGGCCATTTGTGGCCCTTGAGGACTCCCAATCCGGCCCTCAGGGAGTCCCCAGTCTCCAATGAGCCTCTGACCCTCCAGAGATGTGCTGGAGCCCACGGTGGCCTGATGCAACTGCTCTCAGCACGATGGCCCACTGTTTGACCTCTTGCGAGAGCTGTGGAATGAGGGCTCCCTCCACTGCTTGCTGTTCACATCTGTGATGCTGCAGTAGCAGCAAAGGAAAGACTGGCCTTGCTTTGTGCAAGGCCTTTTATAGGCCTTGAGCTATTGCAAGACCTTCATTCATTCATATAAGATCCATCTATAATATACTCATTTATGTAAACTTATTCAAATTTGAAAAGTAAATTAATTCTTTTTTTCCCGGCCCCCTACACAGTGTCAGAGAGATAATGTGGCCCTCAGGCCAAAAAGTTTGGACACCCCTGCCCCAGCTCATCCAACCTCCAAGCACAATACCGCATCAACTGCAAATTGGAAGGGACACTGCACCCCACCTATTGCTGCATAGCAGTGTGGCAAGGTGACAGTCTGCTATCTCCAACTGTGATCAGTATACGTAGAATTTAGAGCTGCACTTGAGGTCACACATATGAGAAGCAGAGACCACACCCTTCCAGACTCCTATACAATGAGCTAGGCCAATTTAACTTGGGATGCTGCTTCAGGCCTGATGCAAGGAAGGGAAACCGATGCACCCAGTGGACCTGGCAGGATACACTCTGCACCAACCGAGGTAGGCTGCTGTTTTCATAGGAAGGATGCTTCCTTCAATGTCAAGGAAAACTCCAAAAGGAGATACACCTTGGAACCACAATCATTATTGTTCTGTGCACGGGTGTGTCAATGGAAGAAATGGAAAGAAAAGCCCTACTTTTCAACATCAAAGCTCTTTGCAGAAGCTATAGCAGATTCAGGGTGTTGGGTCTCGACTTATACCATGAAGCAACACTCCTTGATCTTCTTATAGGAGTGCTCATACCAGAAGTTCAATGCACCTAACAAAAAGAAGTTCTAAATTGCCTTCTACAGGATCCAAGAATACAGAGTTCATTACATGTATATAGAGGATGTCCTTTCCAAACAGGGACTAAAAGCAGAAATTTAAGATGTACCTCTTTGCAATACTGAGTGACGGCCATTCCTAAAGGATGTTCACTACTAGCTTCTGCGGTGCCCACCACAGCAAGTATCTTCTTCACAGAGAGTGTAGCTGCCAGGTCTCCTAGCAAAAGCACTCTCATGACTCTAGGAACACCATAGGTGATAGTCCCGGTTTTATCAAACATCACAGTCTCTACCTGCAATATAAAGAATAGCAGCTGGGTTACAGCAGTTAGTATTAAGTTGAAAACACTCAACCTGATCCTATCCTCTACTACAGGGGTGCCCAAACCCTGGCCCTGGGGCCACATGCAGCCCTCGAGGCCTCTCAATGTGGCCCTCAGGGAGCCCCCAGTCTCCAATGAGCCTCTGGCCCTTCGGAGATTTGTTGGAGCCCACACTGGCCCAACGCAGCTGCTCTCAGTGTGAGGGCAACTGTTTGACCTCTCGTGTGAGCTGTGGGATGAGGGCTCCTCCACTGCTTGTCATTTCATGTCTGTGATGCAGTAGCTGCAGCAAAGGAAAGGCCAGCCTTGCTTTGTGCAAGGCCTTTTATAGGCCTTGAGCTATTGCAAGACTTTCAATCATTCAAATAAGTTCATCTTTAATAGTTTCATTTATGTAAACTTATGTAAATTTATTCAAATTGTAAATTCTTTTTTCCTCCCCAGCCCGACACAGCGTCAGAGAGATGATGTGGCCCTCCTGCCAAAAACTTTGGACACCACTGCTCTAGTATATAAAAGCAACATAAGGAAGAAATAGCCCCATACTATATTGGCCTAGAAAAAGGGAGTTGCCTCCCACCTTAATAGCTTGAAAGAAATGCCAGTCTCTCTCAGTTTCATGAAGAATGTGCTTTTACACATTCAGTTCATTTAAAAGATGTGCATATGCTCAAGATGCAGACCTGTGTTAGATTCCCAAGTACAAGAAAACACAAACTAAGCAGACGAAATAGATGCACTGGGGGAGGGAGGGCAGTGTGGGCACAGAGAGGTGGAAGATTGAACAGAAACACTGAAAGGAAGCCTGAATGCAAGGTTTGATTAGGCTCAGTCCCAGATACTGTGGGTGTGGAGATCCAGTTCTAAAAACATAAAACTGGAGGGCTTGATGCATCTAGAAATTCATTGCCTCTCTCAGGGACCTCCTAATACATTTTCTAATTAGGAAATCAGAACACACCCTATTTCCACTCTCTATTCCAGGTTTTGAAGAAAAAGAATTGAAATTTGATGTCCATGGTCTCTTCCTTTGTGGTCATGATATTTTTATGTTAGACAGATTGGCCAAAGGTAGCAGGAAAAATTAAAATAGCATAGATGATCCGACCAGCTTTTCCACTTACAGCCATTAAGGGCTGCGGCTCAGGGGTAGAGCATCTGCTTGGCATGCAAAAAGGTCCCAGGTTCAATCCCAGGCATCTCCAGATAGGGCACAGGAAAAATTCCTGCTGGCAGTCTTGGAAAGCTGCCTCTAGTCTCTGTTGACAGTACTGATCTAGGTGGACCAAGGGACTGATTCAGTATAAGGCAACTTCTTATGATCCATTGTGCTAATGGAATAAGTACAGTTCAAGTCTATAGCTGTTTTTCAGTTGCAGTACATCTTATGGCCCAATCCTATTCCCCATGGGCACTGCGGTAAATAGCATTGTGTTGGCAGAAGCTGCTTAAGGCAATCACAAAGCAGCTTCTACCAGTGTGTGCTGCATGCCTGCAGGAAGACAAAGCACCCTCCCACGCATTGGTGGATGGCCAAAGATCCACTGACCCAGGTAGGATCACCCAGGGGGTTGAAGGGAGGAAGGAGTGGAGAAGGGCATGATGGGCAGAATGTGGTGGTGGAGATGGTGGATGGGCCCTGGGAGAAGGTGGGTTTGGCAGTGGTACACACCTCTATTCATCTTCATGGATGAAGACTTCTGCCAGCAATATCGATGGCGCAGGTTCGAGTTGCCCCATAGGAGCTGCTGGAACTTACCCTGGGACAAGGGAACAAATATCCCCTTACCCTGAGGAGACTACCAATAGCCAGAAATCCCCCATGGAATATAGTGATAGCCATGCCAGTGCACTTCCGTGCAGGGATTTAGGATTGGACTGCCTATGGGGTCATCTGCCCCTCTTTAAACTGATGAATCTTGAAACACAATATCCATTTCCACATGCATAAAAGACTCCCATATTTTCAATAGATACTATAGGCCAGCTTTTGTATATCGAGGATGTATACAGCAGTGATCTGTGGTAAACCTGTAGTGTACCCAAGCATTTACATAAAATATATGCAAAAAAATTAGGAATGGAATATTGATTAATTGCCAGCTCACAGCCCAAACCTGAGCTGCCTGGAGCGTGGGGCTGCCATGGCATCGAAAATGGCTGTGGCATCCTGAGCGCAACAGGGTAGCCGCTGGTCGCTCCTTTGAGGAAGGGAAGTAGCTCTACAATGGAGCTACTTGATTCTGCAGCAGCCCTTAGGCTGCCGTAGGATGAAGAGCCTTCGTGTCGGGCTGTGCATCCTGACACGGAGCTCAGGATTCAGTGGAGCTGAGATCCACTGGTCCTGCTTCCCTCCCACCCTGCTCCCTCCCCCTGGCATCTCCTCCCCATGTCCCCCCACATCCCCACCTACCTCTCCACTGGAGTATTCCACTGGTGCTAGCCCATCACCAGCTGGCACTGGGCCAGCCCTGGCGCTCTGCTGGCACTAAGGGCTTGCAAATCTGCTTTATGGCACGTTTGCGACAGTGTGCGCCTACAGTAAGCTGGCTTACACTGTTTAGGATTGGGCCCTCAATCCATTTTAAAAGATTTGTCTTTTGAAGCAACGACAAAAGGTTGCAGCTATTCACTCCCAGACTTGTAAAACAGCAACAAGTAGAAAGTTAGTAAATGACAATATTAACCTTGTGTGCCATTTCCAGGGGTTTCCCACCTTTGATGAGAATACCATTCTGTGCAGCAACTCCAGTGCCCACCATCACAGCTGTTGGGGTAGCCAGACCCAAGGAACAAGGGCACGCAATGCACAAGACTGTGATGGAGGTTTGAAAGGCAAATCGCAGGATGACTTCTTCTCTTGAGATGTGCTTGCTATGATGCTGCAAGGCAAATAAGAAACATTTGCTCACAAGTGAAATCTTGTGGGTAGTAAACATCAACAAAACAGGCAGTAAACATCAAGAAAATACAGCTGATCACCAAGTCAGCACACACTTTTATTGCAAGCGACAATTCAGATAGCTATATTCATATTTGAAAATTTAATTCAATTCCACTACTGATTAGTATGCACTGCAGAAACAGGTCTGCGAATGTCCTTAACTTTTAACAGTCCTCAACATATGAATGAGATTCTGTTTGGAATGTGTTGCAAGAAAAAAAATTCCCCCACATATCTGGATACGCTTATTTCTCTCCCCGCCGCCTGACACCATTGCCCTGGTAAGGAGTTGATTTCCTCTTATTTATATTTGAAGACTATGCCCCACCAAATATTTTATCTTATTTTTCTAATCTAAACATGACCAGTCCCTCACAGTTTTTCCTTATCATATCTAACCGTGTTTGTTTGTTGTCCTTGGCAGCCACACCAGACACAATACCCCAATACTGAGTGGATCAATCTCAGGTCTTACCTACCAAGTTTCCCAAAGCAATAACTAGTGCTGCAATACTAATGAAGTGCTGTCAATGCTGTCATTGACATAGTGCTGTCAAATGAAGACAATTCTTATTCCAAAGGGCAGGCTACACATTGCTTAAGGCACATGGAAGTCCGTTGGGTGTTTCTTTCCCCCTTAAATAGCAGCTGTGAGGATGTGGTACCATTGGGGAGATTCTTTCCTGGGGTTAGCGTTGGGGGGAGGCAGAAAAGACACTGAGACCATAGCATACAGATCGGCCTCCTCCCATTCCACAGTGGCTGCTTAGGAGGGATATGAAGAGTCCTACCTGGAGATGCCAGGGACTGAACATACAAGCAAAAACTTGATTTACAGAAGTTATATAAGCTGCCTTCCCCCTAAAACTATAGCATGCTCAAGGCAGCTACACTTATATCTGTATCCTCACTCCCACACCCCATATGATCCTGTAATGATCCTGTGCCTCCCCCCAGTCCTGTCCAGGTGCAGTAAAGAGAAGTACATTCCACATTCTCCAGAGTAACCTTACCTCGCACCACAAGGTTTTTTGTTTGTTTTTTAAGGCTACTCAGTTTCAAAAGCAATTTGCCATAAAGCTAGCCAAGAAATCAAATGCCTTCTTGGACTTTTAAAACTATTTCATGGTTCTTTGGATTTGGCTTTATCATGGAATTCTGGGCATATTTGTTTTCTCAGGAATTTCAGCTTTGGCTCTAAAATGAACAAAATGGCTTTTTACAAGGTTTTCAGAGGTTTCACGTTTCAGAGTAGGAAAGATACACTCCTGTACTCCACATGACTAGCCAATTATCTTGGGATCCCAACAATTATTATGATATCAGCTTATCCATGCATGCCCTTTCTCATCACTATCAAAACTAACATTCGACATCTGTCAAATATTCAAGATAGTCAACGATCCAAAACAAAGGGCAAAATGGCTCTGGGCATGTAACTTAGCCTCTCTTGTTCAGAAGTTGGATTTTGGGTGGCAAACACAGGACATCTGAACATTAGAAGTTGCTTTAATGGCTTGCCTCATCCATGGCACTGTGGCTCAGGGTTTCTCCCCTTGTAGCCCTTTAATTAAAAAGCGTGCAGAGATTCATGGATGCAGAGCGTTCTAAATTCCAGATTATTTTTATTTCTCCCAAGAAATTCCTATTGCCTTTGCATAGTATTTAAGGAGTGAACAGAAACAAACCATCACTCAGTGTCTGGTATCACTAAGTCCAGGTCAGCAAAGTAAAAGGTCTAGGCACTGACAAATAGTTGGCTAAAGTAAATGTCCTCATTATAATTATGGGCCATAAATGAAAAGCAGAATCGCAGCTGGACAAAAGATGGGTTCCCAGCAGGCACATATACACTGAATGAGCTATGCATTAATGCAGAAAGGTTGGGGATCCCATATCCAGAATTCTGAAATACAGAGTATTCAGAAAACCACAACTTTTTCAAGCGCTGACATGGCACTCGACAAGTTTTAAGGCAGAAAAAAGGGGAAGGACTTCCCACTCCAGGATGCCCATCTTGGGGACTCCTCGGAGGGGCCTCCACTACTCACTGGGAGAGGCCACAGAGCCTGTTCCTGCACAACTGCTGCTGTGGTGATCAGCTGATTGGCAGCAGCACTGATTTTGCTTCCTTTCTCCTTCATTCAGCACAGCCTGCTAACCAGCTGATCTTGCTAGCTGGTCTGCCCTCATTCCCACCTTTACTGGTGGGGAGAGGGACAGAGTGCCTGCGCTGATCATGCAAGTATTCCAAAATATGGAAAAATCCAATATCCAGCACACTTCTGGTCCCAAGGACTTTGGATATAGGATGTCCAACCTGTATTACAGATGCAACTATTTCCAGAGTAATTCAATAGTTCAGAAAGAAACTAAGAATATATTCATACCAGAACATAATACTTACAGGAAAGTATTTCAGAACAATATCAAAATGTATAAATCCAATTACAATCCATGCTACCAGAGTTGCAGTTGAAATGATTACTATAAAAGGGACAAAATAGCCACTAAATTTGTCAGCCATTTGCTGGATGGGTGCCTGTAAATTCAGAAATAACAGAGCCCTTAGAAGTAAGCAAAAGTTAGTACAAAAAGCTAACAGATTCAGAGCCCAATCCTGGGCTCCATGCCGCGGCTCCGTGCCGTGACGGACTTCCACAAATGTGCTGTAAGGCACATTTGTGAGCCTCACCGCTGGGCTCCCACCTGTGCTAGCCCAGCACCGTCTCACGGACCGCTGAGCCGCGGCATGGTTGATGGGGCGGGGAGGAGGCGTTCCGGGGAGGAGGGAGACCGGCCAGGGGCAGATTGAGGGCGGGGGAGGCTTGAGCGGGGAGGGGGGCAAGTGGGAGGCGTGCTGGGGGAGGGAGGGAGGCGGGTCTGTGGAGCTCCACTCCGCAGGATCCAAAGCATTTGTGGAGAGCTCAGCGCCCTACACGAACGCCTTTACTGCCGACCTTTTACAGCCCCATTACAGGGCTGCTTACCTTACCCGGGGGAAGGAGACAAAAGTCTCCTTCTCCCGAGGCATGCCCCGGGCAGCTTCCATCACAGAAGCACAAAGCTTGTGGAAAGTTTTCCAGATCCTACTCAACTAGCAGGCAACAGCTGCATAAAATATAGTGCAAAAAAATAAAATAGTTGTTTAGAACAGTGGTTCTCATACATTAAGCACCGGGACCCACTTTTTAGAATGAGAATCTATCAGGACCCACTGAAGTGATGTCATGACTGGAAGTGACATCATCAAGCAGGAACATTTTTAACAATCCTACCCACACCCAGGAGTAAGCCCCAACTACTATCATTGTTAAAAGAATATACATAGTAGCTTGTTAAAAGTAAGGCCTATAACTAGTTGCGTGCCTGCCATAGACCTACCTGGGGCAAATGCCCCAGGCGCCGACCACTGAGAGCCTACGGAAGCCTCTCTGAGGCTCCTGACAGGGGTTGAAACTGTGCTTCCGCTTTGCCGGTAGCACAGTTTTTAGAGCGGGGAAACTCACAAAGGTTTCCCTGGCATGGGAGGAGGTTGTGCGAGGCTCCATGAGCCTCTGGCGAGTAGGGGGGGCCGATTTCTGCCCAGGAAGGGTGGTCATAGCCCACGGAGGGGACGCCATTGCAGAGCTGTGACCTGGGCATGGGGCTGTGGAGGTCCGCAGCTGCCTGTAATTTCCACAAATGCAGTCACATACCATGGTAACATCAAGTCTATTAAAAATAAAATATTGAAATGAATGGAGACCCACCTGAAATTGGCTTGTGACGCACCTTGTGGGTCCTGACCCACAGTTTGAGAAACACTGATTTAGAAAATGGGCATGCATTTTTCTCATTAAAGCCAATGGAATTTACTTTCAAATACTTTTCAAATCCTGGGGCATTTGGTGGGCTGCTGTGAGATACAGGAAACTGGACTAGATGGGCCTCTCTCTCTCTCTCACACACACACACACACACACACACACACACACACTGGAAGCAAGTACTTAGCAACAAACCACAGATCAAAGAAAATTCAGGGGTACCTGGGCATGAGGAACAGGAGAGGGATCTGAATGGAGCAGCATTCAGAGAAATCTGTGGGGGCAGGCAGAGATGACTCGCAGTGGATACTAGGCTCCTGATTCAATAGCAGCAACAGTATATGGAAATTTTGCAGTGAAATCACAAAACTCTGCTGGGGTTGGTCAGTCTCCATTTGTCACACTAATACACCCTTCTCCCACCACAGCCGGCAACTGGCTTTCATGTATGCTGATGCCTTCCATCACACACCATCACCCTGCCTGTTTAGTAAAGCTGTGCTTAAGGTTCATCTGGATCAGGGAGCAGGACCAGCTAGTTGGCTTGCTTAAAAACATTATGGAAAAGATGAATTGGGTTCAGAAATTGAGAGGATAGGTGGTCAGGCAAGCAGACAAAAGAAGAGTTTTAGTTTGGGAGAAGGGGCTTTGGATCAAGGCAAAACATAAATGGGGGATGTGTTTTGGTGACTTTTGGAGCAGGCAACTGAGATTACCCCTTTTGGGTTGAATGCACTTTTGATTTAAACACATTAAATTAGGGTTTCTTGTCTCCTTGGTTCAGCATAACATACAGAGTCAGGTTGAATGCACTCATTCAAGATCCCAAAACCCAGAATTGTGCGTATTTTACCTTCGACATCTGAGCGTCTTCTACCAGTTTCACAATTTGCGCCAGGGTCGTATCCGAGCCAACATGAGTTGCATTCACAAGGACGGAGCCATGAGCATTGAGAGAGCCTGCGATGACTGTGCTGCCTGGTTTCTTACTGACAGGCATAGCTTCGCCTACAAAAATAATAAGCTTTGTCAACCAACACCCCTTAAGACACACTCCCTCATTTAGCAACTCTGATTGAACAAGAACCATGGTGGAGCATTTTTTCCAGGTTTCAGTCAAAACACCAACTCATTGGCAAGGAACAAAGGTGTCTAAGGCCACTGTGTGAGACAACACCCTAGTAACTCAGAACAGCATTAAGCCTCTTTGCTCTCTTTTCTCTCTCCATGTTTTCCCAAAGCAACTTTGTACCTCCTTACAGCAGCTAAGCAAATCAAGCAGTTAAATACAATCCTTTATCCAGGAAGAGGTTCCAGACACATCTCATCACCCCCCAAAACCTCTTCAATTATTTGTTTTGGAAACTGAATATGGTTGTACCTTTGAATTCCTAGGAGCGTCGATAAATAAACCTTGTATAACACTTCTTTGTAAAAAATAAATGGACCAGGAAGTGGAGAGATATTGGGAGAGAGACAAGAACTATTTCTTTCCAGGGTGAATTTTGACAGGCAAGTTAGTTTGCAATCTCAAATTTGGATTGGTTTCACCTGCAGTTACTGTTAGAATGTGGAGAATTTGAATGTGGCCAGTATGATGCATTTGGGATGTAAAGAATTTTTACCAGCTTGTGATTGGGGACATTGATAATTCCCTTTTCTAGAAATTGGATACAGCCTTTCACCTGCAAGATGTGCAATACCCTGTAAGATCCAGGTCTACAGAGCTTGCATCTTGAGTACACTTCTGTACTGCAGCAAGTCATGGACTCTTTGCTCACAACAGGAGAGGAAACTGAACACATTTAACATGTGCTGCCTCCAACGCACCCTCAGTATCACCTGGCAGGACAAAGTTCCAAACAACACAGTCTTGGAACGAGCTGGAATCCCTAGCATGTATGTACTGCTGAAACAGAAGCCTGCAATGGCTTGGTCATGTTGTGAGAATGGGCGATGGCCGGATCCCAAAGGATCTCCTCTATGGAGAACTTGTGCAGGGAAAGCGCCCTACGGGTAGACCACAGCTGTGATACAAGGATATCTGTAAAAGGGATCTGAAGGCCTTAGGAATGGACCTCAACAGGTGGGAAACCTTGGCCTCTAAACGGCCCGCTTGGAGGCAGGCTGTGCAGCATGGCCTTTCCCAGTTTGAAGAGACACTTGCCCAACAGACTGAGGCAAAGAAAGGCCCATAACCAGGGAGACACACCAGGGACAGACTGCACTTGCTCCCAGTGTGGAAGGGATTGTCGCTCCTGAATTGGCCTTTTCAGCCACACTAGACTCTGTTCCAGAACCACTTTTCAGAGTGCGATATCATAGTTTCCCGAGACTGAAGGATGCCAATGATGATGTCTCACATCACCAGGGAAACTATAGACCTGACTGAACCTTACCTGGATCCCTGCTGGGTTTGGCTCACTCATTGTCCAGCCTGCTCACTTGATCTGCAAGTGGGGAATCTGAGGGTTCAATAACAGCCTACCAGAGCCGGGGGGGGGGGGGCTCATATCCCCAAATGAAATAAAAGAAAGCTGAATGTTTGATTAAAGCTAACCATTGGGCTTTGTTAAGATGCCAGGAAAATGAATGTTGTGTCCAGCCAAAAAAGAAAGAAAAGAAAAGTCTGGCTGGATCAGCCCAAAAGTTCATCTAGCCCAGCCTCCTGCATCTCACAGTGGCCCACACAAGACAACATGAGACCTGCATTCTGGTGCCCTCTCGCATCTGGCATTCTAAGGTAGCTTCCTTATAAAAATCAGGAGGTTGCACATAACCAAATTTTATACTTGTGATCTGGGACAAAGTTTTAAATTTTTTAAAAACAGTTTCTCCCTTAAACTATCTTGCATGAAAGAATCCACTTACAGCCAGGAAGGAAAAGACAGTTTAGGAACCTAAATCCTTTTTGACTGTGGAGGAAAGTCCATCGCAGGTTACAAGCCATGATGGTTAAGTGTGTCTCTCTCATTTTCCCTTTTGTGCACTTGTTTGATTACAATAAACTTTCTCATTTGTTTTTGATAAAACAAGCCTGCCTAATTCTTTAACCTAAAGAGCAGGTTTCCTCTAAAGCCTTACTCAGCCAAACACTATCAAGAAATGCCAGTGTGTATGAGAGAGAGACACACAACAACAAGAGGGTTCTTGGCCCTCTTCTTTGCCCTCCCACCAGTAACATTCTTCCCTCCTTTCACTACTTGAAAGGAGTTGTAAGCTAACAGCCAGGCGCACTCCCCCCCCACCGACTGCAAATTAGGGTTTTTAACAAGGTCCTAAATTCATGTTGCTGTTGACAGTGAAAAGAATACCAGATCATGGAGGGCAGTGGCATGTTATGTATACTGATGTGATCAAAGGATGGGGAGAAGAACAGGTTCAATGAGGCAAGTCTGGGTCCTTCTATAACCCTAGGCATCACCACACTACCAGACAGCTATATTCCACCAGTCACAGAAGGTGTTCAGTTACTGCAGACAAATAACATCCCCTGCCGTGATTAATGACACAGATATTTGTTAACTGTTTCAAATTATTTCATTTTAAATCATTTTGTTATAAAGTTGATGAAGGGGGGGGAAGATTCCTGGTTGGGACCAATTTTGTGGAGTGGAGTTTGCACTTTCATGTCTGCGTGGGTTTTCTCCAGCCTAGAAAGCGCACATTTATTTCAGAGTTTAATACCAGAAGTGCTTTAGGTCTTTACTTAGAAATTTGGTGATGCTTTTGTGACCAGAAATATGCTATAGGAACAGAACTCCTGTTTATGTATATCAATTAGCCTATGGTAAAACTGGTTCTGTTACAAGTCATTTTGCTTTAAGTTTCCAAGAACCTACCAACAACATTTGAGGCCTTGCTGTAGCACTAGGATTGAAGGGAGAGCTGCATAAACATACTTTATTTGCACCAGCATAACAGAATTAGCTCCTTTCCCATTTTTAAGGACAATCTAATTATGTGCACCCTGCTGGCATGATATATACATGCTCCCCAAGTCATGGACAGTTATGTCAGTACTTTCGCACAGATGTAGTACATTCTTTGCTGGAACTTATTTGCAGGAGTGATAGCACTTGACCAGCAAGAACTGGCTGTTCCAACTTAAGTCAGCTTCAAGTTATGGATGGACCTCCAGAACCTAACCTCTCTGTAAATACGGGATTTAACTTTTTTTTTTAAAAGGGAACTTTAAATTTTATCTCGCCTGAGGTTCCCACCTAGCAATCGTCTTTGTACCAGAAGTCAAGACCTCACAAACAACAATCTTTAGAAGCACTATGAGTCAACACTATTTAAGCATGCAAAACTTACCAGTGATGAGAGACTCATCAGCCATAGAAGTGCCTTCAATAACTTTTCCATCAACTGGAAATTTCCCGCCGGGAACCACCTTTACAACATCTCCCCGTTGAACCAATTCAACAGGCACTTGATCTTCTCTGTAAAGAGAGTTCACAGTTTAGATCAGGGGTGCCCAAACCCCAGCCCTGGGGCCACATGTGGCCCTTGAGGCCTCTCAATGTGGCCCTCAGGGAGCCCCCAGTCTCTAATGAGCCTCTGGCCCTCTGGAGATTTGTTGGAGCCCAAACTGTCCCAACGCAACTGCTCTCAGTGTGACGGCAACTGCTTGACCTCTTGCGTGAGCTGTGGGATGAGAGCTCCCTCCACTGCTTGCTGTTTCACGTCTGTGATGCAGCAGAGGCAGCAAAGGAAAGGCCAGCCTTGCTTTGTACAAGGTCTTTTATAGGCCTTGAGCTATTGCAAGACCTTCATTCATTTGTATAAGTTCATCTTTAATATATTCATTTATGTAAATTTATTCAAATTTGAAATGTAAATTAATTCTTTTTTCCCCGGCCCCCAACACAGTGTCAGAGAGATGATGTGGCCCTCCTGCCAAAAACTTTGGACACCCCTGGTTTAGATTAAGTGCTCATTTACTACAAAGTGGATCTCCAAATTCCAGAATACTGAAGGATCTCATCTGTCATACAAGAAAGATACTTATACCTGATGATGCAGTTATCAGGGCCAAGTGTCACTATAACGGCTTCCGTTGCTTGAAGAGATATTAATTTGGCAAGGGCCTCTGATGTTTTACTCTATCAAACAGAAACAAATGTCAAGATTGGTAGATACAGTGCATTTATTCAATTGCCTATTAAGGTCCACAAAGTCCGAGATAACCTCCACTACCTATTGATTAGTCACAATAATTGATTTTCACATTATCCCATCTACGAAAGATTATTCCTCCCATATTAATCCCTAAACTTTTTTGATAAAAAGATTGCAAGTCAACATCAAGCATATGAGAGTATTTTAATAGACATGTAATATCCAAGACTCAGGCATTGGTATTGCTTGTCTGTTGTGAACTGAAAAGAGGTTTCAGTGATCATCGGTTTATAAAGGGTGCTGACTAATTAGGAATTAAGGAGAGTAGAGGACAAAATTCCAAGGAGTAAGCCATGTATAAAAGAGGAAGCAGGAACAAGAAATATGCTGATGTATTCAGCTCCATATGAGATGCCAGAAACAAGGAGGAAACTAACATATCCTTCTAGAGGACAAAAAACTGTGGTCTCTTACGAAGGGATTTCTCATGTCATGGTTACAGAGGACTAAAACCCGTACCTCAAAAGGTACATCGGCAAACCATTCAGATGCTGGAACTCTACAGAACACTCAGTGCTTTACGGAGCAGCTGGGAGCCAAACATATTTTTCTGTTTCAGAAGACAAAAGGAGTAATCCAATATCTATGAGTAATTCTTTATTGTGGTGCACTTTTGGATGGTGCTGTTCTAACACATTGGCCTTTGGTTGATTGCTTCAGAATCTGACTCATTTGTTTCTACTTTGTCCACTTGCCTTAGATCACATGATCTTCTTGGCTATGCAGGGATGGTAAAGTTTTTGAACGGGTATTGCTTTTCCAACACTTTTTGTTTAAATCGCTTTTTCAAAATGGCTTAACACACAATTGCATTGCATTATTGATGGCAATAGGAGTTTGCCACAAAAGATGAGCCATTACACCAATATTCCTCTACTTCATCCAAGGACCCAGGGGCAGTATCTATAGCATGCACACTCCATTTCATCCTCTCACTGATCCTGCAGATCAGGCCAAGAGACAGTATTTGGCCAACATCACCCACTTAGCTTCATGGGTAAACTGCTATTTGAGCCCATGAGTACCCAGTTCAAGTCCAAACATCATACTGGCTCAAAATGTTTGCTCCTTTGAACAACTGAACAAAGGGAAAAAAAGAAACAAATGCATGTGAAGGAAGTAGTAGAAACAAAACTGTCCATGCCCTCTTCATTGCTTTATATCACAGAAAAGGATAAAAGGTGACAGGACATTTTGCTTGTCCCACCACAGCTGGTCTGTCAAAGTTGTGAATGATGTGGCTTATGTCAAGTGCTAGGCAGAGTTGGGCTGCCCTTCACCACGAGTCTTCTCCCTCCTAGCCCATCCCAGATGGAACCACATCGATCTGCACTAAAAGCAAGCAGATCACCTGCTTCCCTACCCCCTTACCTTGCTTCATCCTTGTGCATCTCTTTAAGTAAATCAGGAAGCATGCTTCCTATTTTGTTTAGAAAGGCCACTTGAGGAAGGAGCAAGCTAAGTAGGTAGAGAAGCAAATGCCACTGTCTGCACCTGAAAAAACTGCATTGGCAGCAGCAATCTGCCTCCCTATCCACTCACCTTGCTTCTTCCTCACATGGTTCCTTTAAATAAAAAGTTCAGTCTCACACTTTCTGTGTTTTAGAAAACAGGAGAGAATGAGGTAAAGAGAGAGATTCTTCTGCCCAGGTTTTTGAGGGAGTATATGGGCAGCGGATCAGATCAAGCAGTTGATGTTAGGCCCTCCCCGAATCACCACATGCACAACCATAAAAGCCTTAATTTCTGCAGGCTAACCATCAATTTCAAGATGCATTACCTTTGCTATGTGTTCCAGCCACCGCCCAAGAGCAATGAACACAAACAGCATTGGAGGAGTGTCAAAGAAGGTGATGGGGCTTTGCTCTGCCTTTTCTGCTATGGCAACCGCTAAAATGACACATGAGTAGATGTAAGCTATAGTGGTGGCCAGCACTATGAGAACATCCATATTGGCCATCCTGTGCTTCAGTGATTTGTAGGCTTGGACATAGAAGTACCATCCACCGAGGAACTGTTAAAAGGAAGAAACAGCAACAATTCCACATTAAATAACTTCTAAATTGCTCTATAGGCTCTTCCTATTCTCCTAGTGAACATACTGCAAACAGTTATGTAATGGGAGATTAAAAGGAAAGAATATATTCTAGACTTGTACCTGAACAAAAGTGCAAAGAACAAAGAAGAGAAGGTTTAGAATAGATAATCCAGGAATTAGATTTTGTTCCAGCACCATCGATTCATGCTGCTGATCGCCAGGTATTAACATGTAAATCATTAAGATCAAAACAGGGATACCAAATACCAGGCTGGATAAGAATGATTTCTTCCACCTGAAAAGACAAGGAGCCCAAAGTATTAGAAGATAAATCTTCCTTCGGCAAACAGGCAAATATCGCACAACGCCTACATCTGTTCATATGAGCATCAGCTAAGTAGCAATGAACTCTGAATACAGATATTGGACATTGGTGTTTCATTGCTGCATACAAATGCACTGGATACTGGACAGATACTGGGAACTCAACAAGGGTGAAAACAGATAAAATCTCTAAACGGTTGGTTTAGGTTTTCTCCAAAAATATATCAACATCAAATGAAGTAACAAAGGTGAATTATATAGACATGTCGAACCGCAAATTATTGTTAATGTTCAACTGTCATCCACACTTCTTCTCATTTACAGAGGTACTTACTGTTTGATCTCCTGTTTGTGATCCAAGTTGTGATCCTTTGGATCTCTTTTAATTAAAGTTGCTTGAAAGCCAATCCCCTTTAAAAACGGAGATAGAGAAATGCTTGAATCTGTCACATATGACGCACATCACAGTTGGCCATAGGTAGTTGGGTAGCTTTGCTGGTCACCTATGAGGAAGGCGCTCCACTCCTGAATGCCAATATCCTCCCCAATATTCCCCCCTCCCCAATAAGCTGTTGCCAGGAGAAATTTGCTTCCAGCAAAGCCTATTTAGTATGATGAACTGCATAAACCATCAGTTTCTGTAGATTGATTAGCATCAGCCTCTCAAACCCAGCAATGCAGAGCATTCCAAAGATGCGTACATAGATATAGAACATCAAAGCAGCCCGTAACAACACAGGGGGGAAAGCAGGATACAAATGCCAATAATTAAACATATGTATCCTTTAAAATATCTGGCTTACAGGTCACGTCACTCCTTCTTTGTGATAAGTGCACAGAATGTTTTCCTATGCTTCTCTCCCCCCCCCCTTTACAGCATTTGTACAACTGGGTGAATATTGGCCTTTTACATTCCAGGCTTCCTGCTGAACTACCATTTTAGTAATGCATTTTTTCCTTTAATTCCTTTTTCCTTTAGTGAGGTTTTGCAATTTGCTTTCAAATTTCTATAAAAGTTCACTCTGATTAGCCATTACAGAAAATCCCAGAGTGCTGCAAGATAAGTCCATTTGTAAAATTGATACGCCATAGGTTTGGCTTTACTTATGATAGGAGGTAGAGGAATTTTCCTCAAAATTTTCATGATAAATTTTCATGTTTGCCATTCCCCAGAGACTTCACGCCAATTTGCAAGTTCCTAAGCGTAACAGAAAGCATAGGTGGCTGATGGTCACCCAATGTCAGCCACGTGCAAAGGATGAAAGGCTTGTTAGCTCAGTTTATTAAAACAAGTCTACTAGTCCAGTTGCTGCACAAAACCAGATGCTTATCCATACTGACTCCTGGCTGCGACAACAAAACAAATCCAGATTTAAAAGTTTAAAATGTTAATTTTTAATAACGTACCTCAACTATTTTTATAATGTCTCGAGGACCAACAACTTCAGGGTCAAAGCGGACATGAGCTTTGGAAGTAGCCAGTGCGACAGATGCATGAATTACACCTAGCGTTTTGTTAAGTCTTGATTCAATGTTGTGAACACAGGAAGCACAGGTCATCCCAGTGACCTAAACAAAATTGCAATTAGTGAAACCTGCAAAGCTGACAGATATACCAAGTCAGTATATTGATCCATCTAGCCCAACAGCAGTTACTCTGACTGGAACTAGATCTCCAAAGACTTGGGCAAATTCTATGCCTACTGCCCAAGAGCCTTTTAAATTGGAGGTTCTGGGGACTAAACCTGGGAGCGTACACATGGAGATGATGTGCTCTACTACCATGTTATGATCATTCCCATTAGCAACATTCATAACAGGGAGCAACTACTACACCTTAGAAAACAGGGACTGGATTCAGTGAACACAGGAATATTCACAGATAGGCCATTTCCTCCCACCCCAATTTGATTCCTTTGGTTACTTCAATGCCAATTCATTTCTCCAGCATCCACATGCATTGAGTAATTACTCAATTTTCTCCTACAAGCTCAAAGAAAGGTAACATGACAGCCTTTGCCTTTATCACGTACACCAAGTCCTGCTTTTTTAAATTTAAAGACACATTCATGCCTATATAAAAATTTTACTTTACATCTAAACACTACACAGTCCCGAAAAATGACATGAAAACCTACTATACTTTGTGATACTTTGGGAACAATGACCAGGATCCAAAGAACTATGAAACTTGTTCTGCGATCCCAAGATAATTTTAGACTCCTTCTCCTTAAAAGGAAGCCCCAATACTGCATGGTAAACTGCTTTGGGGAAAAAGGAGGATTTAAAAAGCAATGTGTGATGCACATGGGGGACACAGCATGGGAGTCAACCAATTCCACAAGGCTAATGCAAGCCCCTTGGAAGAACCTAAGCAGCTCTTGGGATCTTGGCCAGTATACCATGTAAGAACCTATCAGAATTCAAATGAGACCTGTTCCATAAAGGGAAACTTTACTATTGGCGGTTTCAAACTATACCGCTTTGCCAAACAGATAAATATCAGTGCTTCTATCACCAACACCCAACACTTCCTCCTATGGCAGCACTCCTAAAGATGCAGATTTCTTGGGGCAATTCAGACCCTGACATATTTGCCAAGAATTACTTCGAGCCTCAATTAAATTTCACTCAGAAATTCAAAGTATGGTCATTTTTCAAGATTAAAATCCATCCAGATTTCATTACAAGATACACATTTTATAAAAATTAAAAACAAAATAAAACACCCAACTCTCTCTCACCCCAAGCCAGGTTGTGTCACTGGCATTAGAAATTTGTTACAACCATCCTGTCACAATGGAATTTAATGCATAAGCTTCAACATTTGTATCCATGAACTCAAAAATCAAATGGCATACTTCAAAGTGTGCACATTCATATTGCATTTGAAAATGTGTTTCATTGAAAAGATGAAGTGCTCCATGGGGGGGGGGGATGTTTCCATCCAACCAGTCTATACACCCTCTAAATACTCACTTTAAGATTTATACTGCCAGCTGCATCGGTGTAATCTTCTATGACTGATGCTTCAAAGCCTAAATTCTTGATCAACTGAGTTATTTCAAGAGGCTGAATTAGGTCTGGCTTGTATTTTATCTCTGCTTTCCCTGCCATCAATGCAACAAGCACAGAAACTATTCCTGTAACAACAGATTTGCATCAGACACAAAACTACTTCATGGATCATTCAACAACCTACTCAAGAGCAATTGCTCAATCCATCTTCATTGTTAGGCCACAGTTTTTGTTATTCAGTTCAGGTGGCTGTTGCAGACAGGGAGGATGCTCCTCAGAAATCACTTGCTTCCCAAGTGAGGCTTGGGAGGCTTGCTTCCCAAGAGGATGCATTTACAATGGAGATGCTCCACTTCTCATTTTAGTTGTGCTGATCTCACCCCCAGATGTTGCATAAATGAACTGCATTTTCTGATTCTCTCGAATTACCATCCAACAGCAAGATGCTAAGCTATCTCTAATGCCATAGGCATGCAACTTTGCTAATCAGCAGTGAACGCTCAGTTCAAGTGCCACCTCCCACCCCCTTACCCGGGCAGCATGCTGCAGCAATTTGATGCACCCAGCCAGCAGATGTAAAGAGCTATCATTCTTCCTCCTTCCGCATCGGATATGAAAAGAAAGATGGGAAGGGAACAGGAGGGAAGTTATGGGCTAGAGCATATTTTCACCTCTCTTCTACTTCCTCTACTATTTTGTCCCTTTTCAAATCCAGAGCAAGAGAAGAGGCTCTTTGAGCTGCTGGCTGAGCACATCAGACCATTACTACCTGTCTCCAGGGGTTATCACTAGCTCGCCAGTTTCCTTGTGACAGCAAGGAACACATGCTGCTGCCGCTGCCATACCACCCGCTAATCTGCTATCTGAAGCAACCACCTCAGTTTCTTTCAGGTGAGGCTGGTCTTAAAGAGGAGAGATCAAAATCAGCTATTTTACCATCTTCTTTTTGAAGATTCTTCTCAATGTTTGATACACATGATGCACATGTCATGCCTGTGATTTCCAAAAAAAATTTTTCGGTCGTTCCTGCACTGCAGCGCTTTGAAGAATCAGGGTGCAACTTTTTCCACAACTCATCATCTCTGTATGGCAATTCTGAAACAACTTCCGTTCTCAAGGGAGCAGCAGCGAGTGTGCCAACTTCCCTATCCCCATCAGTAGGTCTCCCAGTAGTGGTGTCTTCAAAAAGAACATCAAAATGGCATTAATATGAGTTACAGCTTAACATAAAGAAATCATTGCCTGAAAGCTATCCAGAAGAGGGTCTGGAGCCTCCTTAATAAACATACAATCCTATTGGTAGCTGGCATCATGCTTCTGAAAAATTTGGTCATGCATTGAAAAAGTTAAAGGAACACCACAAGAATAAATATCTAAAATACAATTTCAGGAAAGGTTAGGTGCTCATTCTACACCACTGGTTCCCACAGGTGGTCCACAGGACCCTGAGAAGTGGTTCCCAAGGACTCAGGAAAATCACTTCCAGTGTCTTGCTGAGTAAGTGCTCTCCTACAGACCACTGAAGGAGCTGCAGCTGCAATGGTCCATTCTCCACCTTCTCTGGTGGTCAGTGGTCTCCACCAGGGACCACCGCAGACAGCCACTGCCAACACTTCCACTGTCTTGCCAAGTGCTCCCCCATGGACTACCAAATATAATTGTATTTTTTGTGTGCAGGGGAGTGAGGATTACATGTGGTCCAACCCACCACGTTGGGGTGGTGGTGCACAGCTTGATGAAAGTGTTGACCCAATGTGCAGCAGCAATGAAGACCAATTCTATGCTCGGGATCAATAGAAGAGGTACTGAGAACAAAACAGCTAATATTATAATGCTGTTGTACAAATCTATGGTAAGGCCACACGTGGAGTATTCCATTCAGTTCTGGTCACCACATCTCAAAA
Organism: Tiliqua scincoides; assembly: GCF_035046505.1. Lineage (NCBI taxonomy): Eukaryota > Metazoa > Chordata > Lepidosauria > Squamata > Scincidae > Tiliqua > Tiliqua scincoides. Next base: position 151,723,685 of record NC_089821.1, on the reverse strand, counting down.
AGGACATAGTGGAAATGGAAAAGGTGCAAAAAAAGAGCAACTAAAATGATTACAGGGCTGGGGCATATTCCTTATGAGGAAAGGCTACGGCGTTTGGGCCTCTTCAGACTAGAAAAGAGGCACTTGAGGGGGGACATGATTGAGACATACAAATTTATGCACGGAAAGGATAGAGTGGATATGGAGATGCTCTTTTCCCTCTCACACAACACCAGAACAAGGGGACATCCACTAAAATTGTGTGTTGGGAGAGTTAGGACAGAAAATAGAAAATATTTCTTTACTCAGCATGTAGTTGGTCTGTGGAACTCTTTGCCACAGGATGTGGTGATGGCATCTGGCCTAGATGCCTTTAAAAGGGGATTGGATAAATTTCTGGAGAAAAAATCCATTACGGGTTACAAGCCATGATGTACATGGCCTCCTGATTTCAGAAATGGGCTATGTCAGAATGCCAGACACAAGGGAGGGCACCAGGATGCAGGTCTCTTGTTATCTGGTGTGCTCCCTGGGGCTTTTGGTGGGTCACTGTGTGATACAGGAAGCTGGACTAGATGGGCCTATGGCCTGATCCAGTGGGGCTGTTCTTATGTTCACGATGATTCTGATTTTTGCCTCAGTGGTCCACAGGCTCCTAAAGGTTGGGAACCACTGTTCTATACAAACACAGAGGGGAGATGGGAGAAAAGGATGCTGGTGGTATATGTATAGTATGTGAAAGTTTGGTACAGTTATCCCAGTCACGGAATGTAGACAAAGCACCAATACAATCAGGAGTGAGGTTTACAGAAAGATCCTTTCATCAATTTACACTTCATAGGTAGAGTGAATATGTCTTGGATTGTATACAGCTTCATTGGCAGCCTTAGAAAAACAGCTCATCCAAGGGACTGCTTGGGTTATTTTTAAAGTTAGGCAGGCTCAATTTCTCATTCCAAGAACAATATTCTGTCCATGGAAACGCATGTGTTCTCTTTTACAGATGACTTTCTAAGTATCACTGACTTTGACTAAGTTTTGTGAATAACAGAGCTGACCATTTTTAATCAAATAACTTTTTCCTCTTCAAGGACATTAAACCCAAAGTTAAAGAGAATAGGACTTCATCCATACCACATGGTTATGGTCATATGCTTCAGATTAATTGAACGCAACAGCAGCTGTCACAAAACAAATATGTGTTCAATTCAAGGCAACATTCAAGGCAACAGCAATATCTTTGAGATTTCACAGCAATGGGATTAAGGGCCACTGCAACCAATTCACTGGTGTACAGAAAAACATATCCCACACACATTGCTTTATTTATATTTTTAGGGTCTACTCTTGGGTTGGACTGCACAAGTTCTTCTCTAAAACTTGGAGAGATCGTGATCACCACATGAAGGTGTTTGGCCATTCCAAAGCTGAGCTGAACAGTTCAGAGGATCAAACACAGCTCCAGAGAAATGTTCTGTCAATTAGCTTGCCTATACAGTCCGTTCAAACAATTCAGTCTATAAATATATGTTTACAGTTTACCAATCATTAGCTGCTACCTGAATAGAGGTAATAAATATTCCTCCTATTCACAAGACAACATAGAAAAGGCACACGATACCTGTTAGGACAGAAGCATCAAATCCCATGTCTTCTATAGCAATTCTCAATTCTTCAGAGTTAGTTATCACTGCATCATAGGATATAGTTCCAGTCCCTTCAGCTAAAGACACAGATATACACACGACTCCTTCCCTCTGAGATACAGAGCTTTCAATGGATTTCACACAGGAATTGCAGGTCATTCCACCAATGCTAATTACAGTTGTGCTGAATTTATCTGGCAGCTGTACTTGGGGAGAACTGCTAGGAAAACAAGGCAAAGAAGATGAAGTGCCTGAACTAAGCGCTCCATCATGGCCCGGCACATCACTAGAAAAGGATACTTTAAAGTTACCAGGAGGAAGGGCCTGAATGGCTTGCTGCAAGGAAGACGGGGTGATCAGGTTCTGATCAAACCACACAACAGCCTTTTTTTGTTCCAAGGACACTTGAATAAGGTGCACACCAAGTAAATCTGAGATTGCTCTTTCAATTGTGTTGATGCAGGATTTGCAGTGCATCCCTTCCACACCGAGAACTACGACAGAGGCTTCGTTGACTTTGTTCTCCAAAGGAGCTCCTCCACCATCAAGTCCATCTGGCATTCCAACGTTGACCTGCTGTAAGCGTTCTGTGTCAATCAAGCCAAGTTTCAATGGTGCTGGCTTATTCTTAATGGTGCTTTCGTATCCCAGACTATCTATGTTGTTCTTCAATTCCTCAGGCTTAATTACATAAGGAAGGTAAGAAATAGTGGCTTCCTGGGTGCTGAGAGCCACTCTAATTCTCTTCACACCATGAAGCTTCCCAATCTTTCCCTCAATGGTGTTGACACAAGACTGGCAGGTCATGCCTTCTATTCTGATCTTAACCAAAGCTTCGCTGGTCCAATGTGCAGAAGTCTGTATTGCTTCTACAATGCTAGCATCAAATCCCATGTCTTCAATTTCTTGGCAGATCTGATGGGGATTTATTTCCAAATCCAGAAACTTTATCACAGCATTACTTTGCTTGAGAGAAACCTTGATGCTCACAATTCCTTTGACCTTGGAAATTCTGCCCTCTATGGATTGTACACAGGATTGGCAAGTCATACCCAAAATCTTGATTGTAACAGTGTTAACTTGAGAATGAAGTGGGGGTGGATGTTCTGTGATTTCCTCAAAACCAAGGTTATCAAAGGCGAGTTCACGCTTCATTGCTGATGCTGAGACATAGGCCAGGGAAGTGCATCCAGATACAGTCTAAAGTTCACAGAGAAAATGAAATTTAAACATCTCTAAATAATAATTTTGGCACTGTTAACTACAAATATATCAAGCACAAGATACACAAGGTTAACCAGTTCACAAAACTGGAATGGGCAAAAAGCTTTTGGGGTTACTGCCTAGTTACAAAAACAAATGGATTTCCTTGCCAAGACAACACTGCTGTTTTCTAGGGTAACTTATAAACACACACAGAGCAACAAGAGTTGTGGCAGATGTATCCAAAACGTAGTTTTTTTCTACATGTTGCAGTTTTCTAAATTTTACATTCACATAGTCACGCTAAGAATTATGAACTCCTTAAATCACATTTCATGTCAACCCACTTAACACTGTATTTCACTATCTACATCTTGCACATAGCACATTTCAAAACTGAAATATTTCAAAAGCCCTACAGAGTTGAGCATGAAAATGTTTCATATCCAGGTTGCAATTCTGAATATAAGTAATTCAGTGTGACTGACTTCTGAGGAAACAAGCTTAGGGATTGACTCCAACATTTCCAGTGGATTATAGTTTGGTACTGTACAATTACATGTGTACAAATCATTGAAGCTTCTGAGTACTCCATGTTAGGAATCCTATAAATCTAGTTTTAGCAGAATTAAAAACAATTAGCTTAATAAATTGAAGTATAGAGTACTGTGATACAAAAACTGCACAGAAAAAAAAAGCAGTGGCCACTTTATTCACCATGCTAGCTATGCTGCATCTCACTTGAAATTGTTCTCCAGGCTATGTCGCTTTTGCTGCCTCGCTTTCCTTCTTCCTAATTCATTCCTTCCCCTCCCATGTTTCTCTCTTTCCATATCTGCTTTTACTCACATTTTCTTCAAAACTTACCTATACTATACCTACAGAATAGCTACCTGCAAAGTAACTGTATTGGAACCACGGAAGATCTGGTGAGGCGGTAGAATGTGGTGTTTGCAGTGGCCCCTTTTAAGAATTAAGGCCTGGCCTTTCAGCAAAGGGTGTGCTGCACAGCTGCAGCCACTAGAGGCAATGAGATCCCTAAGGATATAAGGAGCACCTGAGGCAGGAAGTGGGTGTGGGTTGCAGAAGGAGTGCAAGTTGGGAGAGGAGGCAGACTTGGCTTATTGACTTTGGCTTGGCTACTCTGACTGACTTACCTGGAATCTGACCTTGGACTGTGACTTGGCTGACTGACTTTGGACTCTGACTTGGATACTCTGCCTTGTGGACTGACCTTCTGGCTAATTGACTAATGGACTACTCAAACAGGCTGTGGAGAGCTAAGGTGTGCTGCTATACCTGAAAGGACTGCTGCCTTAGAAACTGGGAGGAGGTGTCCCTGCAGTTTAAACAGCCAAGTTATCCAGGTGGTGGAGTCTAGCAGTACTGCCATAGAGAACTGGGGCCATTGTTGAGCAAAGAAAGGGAGCTAATTAGTTTAAAGTGGGCATAATTCTCCAGGCAGAGTATTTTGCCTTGGAATCTGGCAAAACAGTAACCCATCCCAAAAGGCTTTCCTACAACACAATTGTATGCATGTGTACGTTCAGGAGTAAGTCTCATTGAATACAATGGAGGGAAGTGTTATACATCCCTGACCATGCAAGAATTTAACTACATTTTTGTAGGAACTGAATATAACACAAAGAGAAATGTATTCTGTAAACGCACTTAATGGTTAAGGGGTAAGGGGAAATCAAAGGGATGAGCCATAGCCAGCCCCAACCCTGCGTTGGATACGGGGCAGGCCAGCTAGCCTCCCTGTTGCAGCGTGGGTTAGGATTGGGCTACCCAACTGAAAGCCATGTTTAGCTCCACTATAAGCCGAGCTACAGTAAGCATCCATGCTTTTACCAAGTATGCAGCTATAAAAATGCCTTTACTCCTATGCAAGCCCTAAAGTACTAAAACCAACTGTGGAATAAATCTGTTGAAAGGTAACTACTACTTAAACCACTGAACCTTTTGTACTGTTATTGCTAGAATCCATTTCCAGTAAGCAGATTATTTATAATTATGATAGCTTCCATTTTCAAGCAATTATTATTTCAGCTTCTATACTGCCCGCAAACAGATGCCTAGCTAGTGTCAGAGCAAACTGTTTTTAAAGAGCTGGCTGATGCAAATTACCTGAAAAGAGGTAAATAATCGTGCTAGAAAATTCTCAGTAAAAGGACATGTTAGTTTCAGGAGAATAATGAAAGTTTGATATAATTATGCAGTTATAATAATGTGGCTCAAGGTCTCCAGAGACCCATATTCCTTACTTATTTACTTACTGTATTAATATCCCACCTTTTACCCCAAGGCGGCTTACAACAATAAATAGAAATAAAAAAATGTAATCACAATTAAAAACATAATTAAAACAAGGTAAAAACACTTCACAGTTGGAAGTTAAATGTATATTTTAAACTCTTCTGGAGATTTATAATAATGCACTGTGTTAACAAGCATTCTTTCTTCCCACATTGAGTAATGCGACAGAAAGTGCTGGTACAAACTGGTGAGGCTAGGGGTTGCCCCCTAATAGTACAATCCTATGCATGTCTACTCAGCAGCAAGTCCCATTTCACTTAATGGGATTTATTCCCAGGTAAGTGTGAATAGGATTGCAGCCTAACGGTTGTGTGCACGTGTATTATTAAAGAGTGATATAACTTAGATGAAGATGCATAATATCAACAAAACACAGATCAAGAGAATTTAATTGCTGGTTTGTATTTTCAGTTTACCAAGTCTGCTTTATTTTTCACATTTTTATATCTCCCTTCCTCCAAGGAGCTTAGGGTTGTGTGCATGGTTTTCCCTCCTTTTATTCTCCCAACAACCCTGTGAGGTACATGAGGCTGAAAGAGAGTGACTGGCCCATGGTCACCCAGGAAGCTTCATGGCTGAGGGGGATTTGAATCTGGATCTTCCAGGGCTAAGTCCAACACATGGTGGTCCAACCACCATGACACCATCCTGGCTTGAAAATATTCTATTTTTAGGAATAGAAGCTTATATCAGGAAAATATTTGTATTTAGAATTAGATAGTACTTCCACTGGGCTGAAGATTGTGTCCTAGGGCAAGTTGCTTCCAAGGGACAGTTCTATAACCTCTGTACAGTTCTAAACTATCTTTGCGTGCAAGTTCCATTTCTCTCTCACAAGCTAAGCCCACAGTAAGATTTGAACGCAAGTCTCCGCACACTACCGTACATAGACATCCCTCCCTCCCATTCAACTGACCTGTTGGCCATTGCTTTCTAGCACTTCTGGCAAGTTACTGTAGGGGATGTTCTCCTCTTTTTGAGATAGGCTGCTTGTTTTCACAATACCTCCTGGTCTGCGAGGTTCACCATTTTCCAACTCCGACAGCTTTTTAGAAGATTGCTGCTTGCAAAAACACACCAGAGTGATGTTCTTGTGGTCTAAAGTTGCAAGCGAGGACTGGCTCTTTCTCAAAGACCTCTCTTTTTGCTTTTCCATCACTGTGTCCAGTTTAAATTAGGCTTTCCAGTATTTTGAACACACACACACAAAGTTGTTCTCAAGATGCTATTTGGTTTGAGGCTGCAACAAATGTTCTATTTCTACATCAGCACAGCGAACTCGGTACAGCTAGATAGTTGCATCAGCTCCTCCTCATCTTTTTCATAATTGGAAGCAGCACGTTGCACTTGGCCGTATACATTTACAAACAGGTTTAAGTATTCCCCACCAATTGTCATCCTCGCACTCCATGAGAAACGGTATTCAACACTATTCATCTTTGCACACGGCTCTCCCAGTGTCCTCAGTCAAGGACGCCTTTCACAAGCTTGTCAAACACAACTTGCATGAGGCAACCCAGTGTATTATTAACTCCACCAGCTAAGTTTTCATCCTCCTTCAATCCAGGCATGTTCTAAACACTGAGGAACTATGACTGGTGAAATTTTATTTGCAGACACTTTTTTTAAAATAAAACAATGAGAAGGAGAGTGGAGTGTACACTGTGAATTTATGCTAGACAGGGACACAGAAAATGCTGACAGCTACGAAGCTTGCGATCAAATTCAGAAAAGGTTAATCAAAGTATTTTTGATTAGGTATGAAGTGCTTGTACAAACTATATTCCCAATAGGGTCTACTACATTTTCTTGCTGACTCCCCCACCCCAACAGCTATTTGTAGCAAATATCCACTTTTGAGGGGAAACAGCCCACTCAAAATAGGAATTTTCAGTGAGAAAATAGCCCAACAGAAATGCTAAGCCTTCCCCCCACCTGGCCTGATCAAAGAAAGGAACACTTCTGGCCCACTTCCTGTTTTACATCTAGTGTTTACTGCCAAGCTTAATATCACATTTAGTTTGGCCCTTCCTCACAAATGCCTGCCAAGAGCACATCCACACCCCTTCTATACAGAGCCCAAATCCACTACTTTGGCACATGGCGTTTCCATGTGCCAAACCATAATCAACACAACTTCCCAAGTGTTTTTCTCTATTTCTGCTTCCTCATCCTTTTCTTTTTATCAGCCAAACTTTGCCCACTCTCAACCCTGTGAGGTAGTTAGTCTGAAATATAGTATCTGGGCCAAGGATGCACTGTAAGCTTTGCTGATTAGGGATTTGAACTCTGATCTCCTTGGTCTGGGTGCAACACTACACTGGCTCTCATGCTTGGAGAGCCATCTCATGGAGTCAGGACATAGGCAGTGGAAAAGTAGTGGGGTGGGAGGAATACCAACTGCAATAACAAATCCCCTGCTCCCTTCTCTGCCCCCACTGGTAAAGTACCTTTCAGACATAACCATAAGCAAAATCCATGGGTATTATTTCACAAATGCAGCTAGCCAGGTCTTGGAAGAACAAACAATGGTTCCTCCCCAACTGTAATCTCTTGGTTCCTCTAACAGCAAAAACATTTTTAAGACACCTAAACAATAGAACCGCAACCTGAACCTTGGGCTCTAGAACAAAGCTGAAGAGAGGACTGTTTAAGATGACACACAAAAGGGAACAGAATCAGGTGTGCTTATGTATTGGCAGAGGTTATGGGGGGAGGAGACATTTACCCTTGAGATGCATATGTAATCTTCCACTGTAGAAAACACTCATCAGACCAAATTGCAAGCTTAGCAGCCATTTGTTCTGCATCCAAATTTGTCTTTTTTCTTTTGCAGAGAAAAAGATTGGTTTTAGAATATTAGAACTAGTGCGCTAAGTAGCAGATAAAAGTATTGGACTAGGAATTGCTGCACTCATTCATGAAACTTAGTGAATGACGTTAGGTCAGTTATAGCCTAATCTACCTCACAGTATTGTTTTGAGGAAAAAGTGGAATGCCTGTCTGTACATTGTCCTTGGAAGCAAGGCAGGATACAAATATGATTATTGGGCACAATAAAATCACTCCCTTACTATATCATCTTTGATTGACATTTCAATGAGAAAAAGTCATGAAGCAGTCATAAAAACTATCATTTGCCATTAAATTATGCAACATCAATTTTCTTTTTTTGTACAACTCTGTCCTATATCAGTACAACCACTGGAATTGCAGTTGTCAAAGCACTTACAATTCTTGAGTAACCATGGAGTATTGCTATTTACTCAATCAAGATTTGCAGCCCAATCCTATGCAAGTTTATTCATAAGAAATTCCCACCAAGTTCAATGAGGTTTACTCCCCAATAATTGCACCCAGAATCACAACGATGCAGTTTATTCACTATTACATACACTCATTGTGCAGTAAAAAAATTAAACAAACCTTTAAGAAGTTATCTATAAGTACTTAAAACTTACTCTGTATGTCAATAATCTAAAGCTTCTTTGGTGCAAAGCATTTCCCCACATTTTGGAAGCTATGCCCTCACTCTTCAGTAGTTCCCCAACACTGTCAATGCTGCATGATGGACACCAAGAGAAAAGCAAAAGCCAACAACTGAGCAACCAGGAATTAAAGGTCACAAGATGGTCATGTGAATGTTCTTGTGCCCAGCTAATTTAATTTTTTTTTAAATTTATCTACAGGTTTATTGTATGAAGTTGCCAGCATACATTTTATTCAGAGACCAAGTGAGTAAATCCAACTTGCCTGCATAAGTGGCTTTCCTGTGCTCCCTTTCTGCCTAGAGTTGGGCTTCCTAAACATTATAACCCAGCAGTGCATTTGTTGGACTAAAATGTTAACTTTTTATTGGTTTTTTTTTCTAGTTGACAACTCCTGTAAGAGCAAATCTTTCAGTTATGAATTGAATAAATCTAAAATAATTGCTAGTACTCCAAGCCACACTAAAACAAGTTTTCTTTCCTCCCCAAAAGTTCCACATAATCAGGAGATACCTGAAACTAGGTTTATGGTCCAAACCCATCAAAGACTAGCAGGGCAGGAGGTCTGGCTCAGTTGGTAGAGCTGCCGCCTTGTATGCCTGAAGATCTGAGGCTGCCAGTTCGAAACAACCGGAAGTACCCAAGAACTGATGACACACTGATATACTGATGAGCTGACCCTTGGTGGCAGAGAGCAGTTGCCGTCAAGTGGAGCATGGGAGGCGAAGGGTCAGAGAGAGGCCAGATCGGGAAGGAATCCAGCTGGAACAAGGAGTTCTATGAAAAACTAGAACTATTCAATTGTAAAAATCCCTACGGGCAGCCTGCCTATGTAAGCCTATGTAAACCGCCTTGGATTAAAGTCTGAGGAGAAATCTGACAACCAAAGAAAGGCGGTATATAAATACCTGTATAAATAAATAAGACTAGTGCTGGTGGAATGCACATTCTGCCAGTGCAGGCTGCCGCAAAGAAGCCATAAAGTGGTCTGGGGATGGGGCAGGGGGTTCAGTGGTGATGGTGCCTGTCAAATCCAAACCTCCTTCTCAGGCCTGATTTGCCTGCACAGGAACTTGCACCACCAATATTGCTGCCATAGGTCTGAGTTGACTCATAGCAGCTACTAGTGCTTTCCCCAGGGCAAGGGGACAAATGTCCTCTTAATGCAGTGAGAACACCAACAGCCAAAACTCCCCCATAGGATGCAGCAGAGGCCAAGCTGACATTGCTACATCACCACACAGGGGTTTCAGTAGGATTGGGCTGCTCATGTGAAGGAAAAACATGCACATTTTACCTACTTTGAAGAAGGAAGCAAAAGAATGACTGAAAGTTTGGCAACGTAGTACCTGATATGTTTTCTGTGATCTTAAGGTTGTACCCTAAGGACACAATCCCAACTCACTTTCTAGCACCAACATAAGGGTAATGCAACTCCAAGGTAAGGGAACAAACATTGCTATACTTTGAGGAGGCCTCCGTGACTCCCCCCCCCCCAATGGCAGGATGCAGCACATGCCCCACTGGCACAGCTATGCTAGTGCTGGAAAGTTGGTTAAAATTGTACCCTAAGAATACAATTTATATGTTCATTTGTCTTAGACCAGGAAGTACTCTTGACCAGTTGCACTACCTCACAAAGACTTTCCAGTCATTATCCACTATTGTTGCGATCAGTAAACCTTTCCAGAAAGTTATACCAGTCTGGGAATTCTGTGATGAATATACAACGTCATAAAGGCTCATGGGACAGGATGAGGCAAATAGCTCAGTCCTTTAGGTCACCTACTTTGCCATCAGTGTAGTCTTTTGGGTTGAATGTCTCAGTCTTGGTGAACAGCTGAGCTCTAGTGTCCAGAACCCAAATTCTCAACATGAAACTTGGGAAGTGCTAATTGAAACACCAGGAGAAAGAAGTTCAATGCTCTTTTGATAGGGGTCTGTATCCCCAACACAGAAGAAGCAAACATGCCAAGAGACACAAGAAGAATTACACCAAACGTACATACGTTATATGGTATGATTTTTCAGGACCACTTGTGATCAAAACAACTTTGGACAAAACCTCTGTTTCTGTGAGTTATACTGGCTATCAGAATGACAGAAAAAGAACATATGTTCTTTCCTCCTTTCATAGAATTTAAGACTTAATCTCTTTTTTATATATTGTAAGACACTTCAATTACTTTTCAGAGTAAGGCAGGGAATAAATACGTATAAAACAAAGCTAATAAACCTTTTGCTTTGGTCAATGTGATTCAGATAGGGTATTGTCAAATTAGCAGCACATACCATAAGCCAAAGAAATTGGAATTTTTAAAATGTTAGAGTATTTGGCAGTGTCAAAAGCATGTGCAAGAGAGATTTCTAATTTAGCACATTTAAGCAAATTACATAATCAAATGAGCCTTCTTTCTAAATTCTAATGCTCATAGAACCTGAGGAAGCAAACAAACCTTGGATTTTAGTCCTTTTTTACTTTCATTCATGGCCGAGGAGTGAATTTACAACACCAAGCATGTCACAATTTTTTGTCATTCTGCTCCAGCTCAAGATCATAGCAAGAGGGATCTCTTCTGTGCTGTCTCTCTTCTTGTATCTCCAACTCTAACAAAGAAATTACCACATCTCTTTACTTGACCTTTCCCCCTCTTTAACTTATAGTAAAGTCCAGTATTTTCCCATGAAGTACCAAAAATGGCCACTTTTTGTGTGGTAGTATTGACAAACTGCAAATTATGAGCTTCATAATTAAGAAATGTGCCAAGTTCATTCGGATAGGTCATTTCACCACAAGTACATTAAAAAATGCAAACAACCCAATACCAGAGGTGGTACACAAGGAAAGAGACCCTGTACAGTATTTGCCTTAAAGAGCAGTTCTATGTGTGTCTACTAAGAAGCAAATTCCATCATGCTCAATGGGACTTACACCCAGGAAAGTATGTTTAGGACTGCAGTGTTAATCAACATTTTAGTTTTACATAGCACCTAATCTTAATTTCAAAAGCAATTCTCTCATTTGCTTATTTACTATGAGGAAATTTCTATACAACACATAAGTACCCTTTAAAAAGTTTAAAAGTGCTACCAATTTCTTTTCCTATGACTCTCCCTTTCCCACTTCCCTACCAAAAAAAAAAAAAAAAAAGGAGGAGGGGAAGAGAAGAGGATTACAATCCAACATGTTTCATCTTAATACCCTTCACAGCTTACCAGTTCTTGGGTCCAGTAAGAAATCCACAATGATACATGGCTCCCCATTCTGTCAAATTTATATAGCTCAACCTCCAAAGTAAAAGATTTCCCATATAGGCCCATTACTTTCCCAAAATGATATATTTCTCATACAATTAATGCCAGGGGTTTGAGTGTTCATACAAAAAGTGAAGGCGTTAATGTGCCTGCATTAAATACAGGCTTAGATGTGGTATGTTAGATTTATAAAATACTGCTGTTCATAAATGGAGATAATAAATTTATCTTGTAAGTGAAGATAATTTTAAAAACTCCAGTATAAGTTTATGTATAAATTAATAGAGTATAAATTACACTATTAAATTAGTGCTATTATTAATTTATTTATAAATTTATACATTATATATAATTTATATTTTATAGAATATAAAGTACATATTTTATAGTATACATAAATTTTATAAACATGTACTTAAAGATATATAAATTTAGTGCTATTGTTAGTGCTAAGTATATAAATTTAGTGCTATTGTACAAATTAACTAGGTATAAATGAATGCAACTCATAGTCACCCCAGTTGCTGAGACTGGCCACTGCTTTCACAGAGCACCCAGCGTGGCGGACCGCAGGGGGAACAGTCCCTTCCAAGGGATGCAGGCGAAGTCCTTTCCCTGCCCAAGTTACCCTTTAAATTTTACCCAACTTCGCTGATCGGCTACGCGAAGCTCGATTCTGGGGCGTTATTGGCTGCTTTGACTTCGGGCGGACGCCGATTGGCTCTTCAGGCGCACCGATAGCGGCGTCTGATTGGCCCTTGCTCTGGAGAAAACTCTTAGGTGCCCGGCGAAAGGCCATAGAGGTAGACGTTGTTGGCATTGTGGGAAAAATTACCCTAGAATGACGGTGCAAGAGCGACGCCACGTTGGAACGTTCAGTGTTTCAGCATTCTACCCCCCCGTCTCTATGCCACGAGCGTCGAATGGCGACTGCAAGCGAGCACTGTTTGGGGGTGGGTGGGACGCATGCGCACTCGCTGGCGGGGAAAGGCGTTCCCAGGCTGCGCGTCTCCCGGAAGGAGGTGGGGAAAAGGTAGTTGCGTGGTAACGGCGGCTTCCTGGGACGGCAGAGACACTTCCGGGATGGTGGAGAGACGTTGGCGGCGGCTTCCAAGATGTCCGCTTGGCGGTTTTTCAGGTGTGAGGCCCCCTCCCTCCCTGAAGGCGAAGGGAGGCCCACCCAAGCCGCCTTCCTGAGTGGCGCCTGGCGGGACTCCCCCCTCCCTGGTCAGGGCCAGCCTTGTGGAGGCCTTTGGGCCTGTGCCTCCCACCCCCGGCTCTGAGGGGCCTCCCACCAAAGACACGCTGGCCCAAGCGAGGGGCTGTCAGGGCGTCCCGGACCTTGACAGGAGCAGCTGCCGCCAACGTTGGGCGCTGCCCTCAGGCCCAGTCCTGGCCAGCTTTCCAGCGCTGATGCAGCTGTGCCAGCGGGGTGTGCGCTGCCTCCTGTGGTGGGGGAGTCGCAGAGGCCTCCTCAAGGCAAGGGAGCGTCTGTTCCCTTGCCCCTGCTCTGCATTGTGGCTGCACCGTCCTGCCTCCAGCCTGCCTCAGCCTCGCCTCCCTCCTCCCACCAGGTGGGCGAGGATGGCAGGGCAAGACTGAATGCTCCCCCTCTCCCTCCGCCCTGTTTTGAGCCGGCACTGCCTCCTTTGCCCAAACAGTCAAGGTGAGGAATGGGCCCTGGATCAGATTCCTGCGCCCCACCTCTCCTTGCCTGTCCCTGGCTGCTTCGTGGGCAGCAGCACACCCCCCATCTCCCATAGCAGCAGTGGGTGGGCTTCCACTTCCAATAAGCTGGAAGGGGATTGGAGAGCCAGTTGAAGCGGCTCTGATGGCAGGCCGAGGGACACATTGGGCAGATATGTGGTGTGGGACCCTCCCTTTGTCAGCTCCCCCGTCTTGGGGCAGCAAGCATTTCAGCTGGCCGCATTGCTGGGCCAGCCCTGGAAAGGGGTAGGTTGGGAAAAGATCTTGGAGATAGTGCTCTAGCTCAGGGGTGTCCAAAGTTTTTGGCAGCAGGGCCACATCATCTCCCTGACACTGTGTCGGGGGCCCGAATTAATTTACATTTCAAATTTGAATAAATTTACATAATGAATATATTAAAGATGAACTTGAATGAATGAATGAAGGCCTTGCAGTAGCTCAAGGCCTATAACAGACCTTGCACAAAGCAAGGCCAGCCTTTCCTTTGCTGCCGCTGTTGCATCACAGATGTGAAACAGCAAGCAGTGGAGGGAGCCCTTGTCCCACATCTCATGGGAAAGATCAAAGAGTCACCCTCATGCTGAGAGCAGTTGCGTAAGGCCAGTGTGGGCTCCAACAAATTGCCAGAGGCTCATTGGAGACTGGGGGCTCCCTGAAGGCCGCATTGAGAGGCCTCGAGGACCACAAGTGGCCCCAGGGCCGGGGTTTGGGCACCCCTGCTCTAGCTCACTGGTGGGGCACATGCTTTGTATACAGAGAGCCCCAGGTTCAATCCTTTACAGCTCCAGGTAGGACTGGGAGAGACCCTGAAGAGCTCCTGCCACCCAGAGCAAACAACCCTGACTTAAAACAGTGACCAGTGGTCTATCTTGGTATGAGGCAGCTTTGCATGTTCAAAAGACTCTTCTGTTGAGCAGGGTGTCTGAAGTCTTATTTAAAGGAAGCACAATACTATGTGCTTCCTTTACTGTGTACCAGCAATACTGTGTACCAGCAAATGTTGTTCTGTTGGCCCTTCATACCATTGAGGGCTGCTCACAGCTATTTAGCAGGTGATCTGTTGGTCCTTTGTTTCTACCAAGTTGAAATACACACCATTGGATGGGATGCCTCCGGTAGTTCCTGCCTCTTGAAAGCAATAGATCTAGATTAGAATAAGGCTGCAGTTATGCCCAGTTTCATGTGAGTAAATTTCATTGAACATAGAACAGTCTCTTCCTAATAAATATGCATAAGTGGCACTTTAAGTGTCTTGACATTTTCGCTCACCCTCTTTCAAGGGAGGACTGGGGCCTTGTTGATATCATGCTGTCTGAAAGGCAGCAAGACTTCTCTGTATTTCTGAGCACCCCTAAATTACAGTGTGGAGTAGAGATTCATCCCTGACATTCTATTTAGTGTCCGGCTTGGGAGAAAAGTAGCAGGGGGCTTCGTTTTGCAGTCATAGCAAGCTCTGAAGCGTATCCAAGCATCTTCAAAGCCCAGGACAAAGTAAAAGGCAAGCTCCTGGGCAATGTAGACATTCCTGCAGTATACTTTCCTGCAACAGTGCTTTCTTTAGGGCTGACTTCTGTCAAAATGTGTGCCAAGTTTTTGGGTAGCATCTTTTCAGTAAGTAGAATAGAATGAGTCATTCAAAAGCAAAGTTGACTACAAAGTGGTATTTTAGTCAGTTCAAATAATGTCTTTTGAGGAAGACTCTAGAAAGCTGAGCATTTTTACTTTCAGTCAAGATGCTGCACTGCTTGAACTTTGTTAGAGGAATGTTGATTTTTATCTTATGATATTCATGCTAGTAATAAATTGTGTATGGTGTTTTGATATGTACTCTTGTCTGCATCTGGTGTTCAGAGATAGCCTACTTTGAGAACCAGGAGGTTGTGTACACCCATCATGGCTTGTAACCTGTGATGGATGTTTCTTCCATCAATCCCCTTTTAAAGGCATCTAGGCCCTTAAAAGGCTCTGCCACCTAGAATTCTCCAATAGTTAGGTTTGCCATAAGAAATATCAAAAATACAATTTTTTTTTGTACAAACACACAAACTTCAGACATCAGTTCTTCAAATATCAGTATTTCTTAATAAATACTTTCTAGGTTTCAGAATTGTTACTGTATTTCTGTTTCTCTCTTGTTCCAGGTTGCTGTCAACTTTGTTTATCCCTACAATGGTGGCAAGTGGAATTCTGTGCATCTGTGTCCTCATACTGCTCATTGGTTTAAGGCTGTGGATCCGACAAAGAGCTATACGTCAGTTAAGAAGCCGAATAGAAGAAGTGAAAAGGTCACTTATAATTGCATTTTTTCATCCATATTGCAGTGCAGGTGGTGGAGGAGAGAGAGTGTTGTGGTGTTCTCTAAGAGCACTGCAGAAAAAGTAAGTACACATTTCACTTCTGTACAGTGATGTAGCGCTTTTGCTTTACTGCCTAACGTTCTGGAAACTTGTTGGAAATGACAGACTGATCTGGTAAGATAATATCCCTCAACTAAAACCTTGTTTCTACTTGCTGTCATTGATTTTTTAATTATATTCTTGTATCCGTATTGTATTTTATTTTAAATAGCAGTTGGTTTTTGGCTGAATAAGCTCTCAGGATGCCTTACAAAACACAGGAAAAATACATGTACTGCTCTTATATTAATTAAAAGGAGCTCACAATTTTTCTTCACTAACTTTAAGCAGACACTGGGTATTAATATAGCCAGGATGAACCTGCCCTCTTGCAGCCTGTTGCAGCCTTTTTTGCCACTATCTAACAGAATGGCTGGTGATTAGGGAGATGCTACCCTACGAGCTTGGGAAGTTACCTGTCATTTTTTCACCAGTCTTGTACCTTTGCGTCTTTTCTTCTTAAGATTGAAGTTGGGGGGGAAAATAACAGCCCCACAAAGCAGTTACTAGTCTGCTCATGTATTTTTGGGCAATTTAGGAATTTCCTATTTTTGACATGGTCTTCTTTTTACTATAAAATAAAGTTGATATTAATTGGAGAGTGCTGGATTAATGAAAATGAAAATAGACAGAGGTATTTGTTTCAAGTGAGTAAGACAGGATTACAGCCGAAGTCTTACTGAACACAATGGGTTTACTTTGAGTAAAATAAATAACACCATTTTCAAATACCTCTAGGAGTTTCTGTGCAATCAGTATTTTAAGGAAGACAATTATGAGGCTAAGTTAAACATTTATTTTCCTATAGGTTTTGCACTGATGTGTAGTAACTCCTTTGCTGTGAACTTTTTGTGGGGGTTACTCAAGCTTCAAGGTTGGAGAGCATTGGTTGGACCAGCATTGGAGACCGCTGGTCTAATCCACTGTAGCAAGATTCAGCCATGAAGCCATTTCATGGAGCAAGTTAAAAGGGACCAGAAAACATAAAAAGGAAAATATAATCAGTTGCATTTATGAATTATGTTTTTTCTTCCCCTGAGCAAGTGTTTGAGAAATAAACAACATTTCATTTTCCAGGTACCCAGATGCCACTTACATAGTCTATACTGGTGATAGTGATGTCACAGCTGAGAATATCCTCGAAGGTGCTTACAGACGATTCAACATCAGATTAAATCAACCTGTGAACTTCGTGTTTTTGAAGCAACGCTACCTAGTGGAAGCTTCCCTTTACCCTCATTTCACTCTATTGGGTCAGAGTTTAGGTTCTTTGTTTCTTGGCTGGGAAGCTCTTATGAAGTGTGTTCCTGATGTTTATATTGACTCCATGGGTTATGCCTTCACACTTCCTCTCTTTAAATATTTAGGAGGTTGTAGGGTAGGCTGTTACGTTCACTACCCCACAATCAGTACTGATATGCTGTCTGTGGTCAGGAATCAGAATGTCAACTTTAATAATGCAGCAATCATCACAAAAAATCCCCTGTTAAGTAAACTGAAACTTGTGTACTACTACTTTTTCGCTTTCTTATATGGCTTAGTTGGATCTTGCAGTGATATTGTCATGGTTAATTCTTCATGGACTCTCAATCACATTCTTTCCCTTTGGCATTGCAATGACTGCACATATGTCGTGTATCCGCCTTGTGATGTTCAGACCTTCCTAGATATTCCTCTCCATGAAGAGAAGAATGCTGTGGAACAAACTATTGTTTCTGTAAACCAGTTTAGGCCAGAGAAGGATCACTCTTTGCAGATCAGAGCCTTTGCTAAGTTGTTGGAAAAGATTGCAGGGCAGCAGGTGCTGCCCAAGCTTATTCTTATTGGGGGCTGTCGTAATCACGAAGATGACCGACGTGTAAACCAACTTAAAGAGCTCTGCCAAAAATTGGGTGTTGAGAAAAGAGTGGACTTCAAAGTCAACATTCCATTTGCAGAGCTAAAGAAATATCTAGCAGATGCAACCATTGGTCTTCACACCATGTGGAATGAACATTTTGGGATTGGTGAGTAGTTTTGCATATATTAATTTAAAAATAATGTATAATCTGACTTTCATTTTTTACAAAATGTACCAAGGCAGATGTACAATCAAATTCCAAATACAACAAAAATTAAACAGTACATAACCAAAGAAGCAGTGAAAGGCAAAATGATATTCATAAAAGAGTAAAAAGCAGTGTGAAATCAAATTATGTCCTTGCTGGAAAGGTAAAAAAGGTTCAGTTTACTTCTCAGTAGAGAGAGTTCCATAACAGTGGCATATTTAAAGAGAAAGCCCTTCCTCATGTTGCTGCCAGTCAAATTTCAGAAGCTGATGGCACATGCAAGAGGACCTCCTAGCTGATCTCAAGAGATGGGCCCGCTCATATGGAAGAAAGTGGTCCATGGCGCTTTTTTGAATGTATTTTAATTCTGGATCCAAGTTTTATTTTGTTTTTAAATGTCCTGTTTTTACACGCATATCTATATAATGTTTTTACTATGGTTTTATCTGTGAGCCGCCTTGGGATAGAAAGGCAGCATATGAATTCTATTAATAATAATAATAATAATAATAATAAAGGTACCCTGGCCCTAAGGGCTTTAAATATCAGAACACTACTTCCTTTAATTGTGATTGGAAACAAACTGGAAGCCAGTGTGCACAGAGGAGAAGCAGGTTGATGGAGAAGTGGTCTGACAAGTTTGAACCATCTTGCCCTCATTGCCACATAGGCTCCCACATTCTGCACTAATTGCAGTTTCTGAACAGTCTTCAAAGGCAGCCCTATATAGTATGCATTGTGATAATCAAGTCTCAAAATCTGCATGCATAGACCACTGCAATCTGGTCTGAACGATTCAGGTATGGTCACAGCTGGCCCACCACCCAAAGGGCACCACTGCTACCTGGGCATCCTGAAGCAGCAAATAATCCAGAAAGATTCCCAAGCTGTAGGCCTATTCCTGCAGAAAGAGTGCTGATCTAGTACCTGCATTGCACTTTCCTAAACAATAGGACACGTTTTGTCCAGATTTCATTTTTGCTTGTTTGCCCTCATCCAGTCTCCCACTGACCTCAGACACCATGCCCTCATGTGGCCTTATATGCTGTGAAGTTGTTTCTTTGTTTCCCAGTGCTTAAGTTGGTGATCAGTTATGGGGATTTATGCTACACTTTCAGTACAAGAATGTTATGCTGGAGTGTTTGCTCATTCTTGCTAGCAGATTAGTTATTCCTATATTGAGAATACTTGCTTACAGTCATTTAATGAGGTTGAGTTTGATTATGAATTTGTCTTGGAGTTGTAAACTGAACAGGTCTAATCTCTGTTCTGTAGCTTATCATAAACCCTTAAAAAAAATCCCGACCACAATGACTTAGAAAGTGCCAAATGTCCACCGCTGTAGTTACACACTTGTATCCAGAACAAGACTACACAGATTAATTGTATTCAATACACTTGCCATAGCTTTTGGTTTACTAATATTTTTCACTTAGTACTGAGGAAAAGTTATCCTATTAATGAATAGCAAATCTAGAGATATGCTGCTATTCAACTACCTTTTAAGAACAGCCCCACTGGATCAGGCAGTAATTTCAGTTCTGTCCACTTTCTTGCCAAGCTTGAATATGCTAGTGTGGTGAGAAAACTAGCATACTATGAGGATTAAGTTAACAACGTAATCCAATGCATGTTTACTCAGCAAGGTCCACTGTATGCCGTGGAGTTTACTTCCTAGGGTTTAGGATTGCACCTCCATCTGTGAGGCTCTGGGCACGGCTTTTTACAAGTAACACATAGCTGCTGCAGCAATTGTTGAATTGAAACAAATGTAAGCATTTAAGTTTGTTTCAAATCTTCATTAGTTCAGTCTGCATTATTTTTTATCAGAGGTTGGTCCTATGAAATACCACCTTATCTATTTTGTGAATCATATTCTATTGAATGAAGAATCCCATGTAAATTCAACATCCCATCTTGAAACTACAAAAGTGAAATGTCATTGGGTGCCACCAAACTATTGGTGCTGCAATTTGATGGAAGCTTTTTGTTCCTAGAAGGTGCTTCTGATGATGAAAGTTCTGGATATCACCTGTTGTGGATATCACCACTATGTGAAAGTTCTGGATATCACCTGTTGTGTTTTCCCAAAAATGTTTAAAGGTGTTACAGATATTGACATCTTCAGTAATGAACAACTGAGAGAACTAAAGTTCACTACAGTTTCAAATCTCTTACAGGAGTCGTTGAATGTATGGCAGCTGGCACAATTATTCTTGCTCACAATTCTGGAGGACCCAAGTTAGACATCGTAGTGCCCTATGATGGAAATACAACTGGTTTTCTAGCAGAAAATGAGGATAGCTATGCAGAGACTATGGCTCATATCTTTTCATTATCTCCTGCAAAAAGGATAGAGATCAGACAAAATGCTCGTCAGTCTGTGAGAAGATTTGCTGAACAAGAATTTGAAGAAGCATTCCTGCTATCTGTGGAACAGTTATTTAAATAAAGCATTTTCTGTATATAGTTCTGGTCATACTTGAATCACTGTGGTATTGCATTTGTATTTTTCTAAAGCAGTGTTTCTCAAACTGGGTCGGGACCAACTAGGTGGGTCACAAGACAATTTCAGGTGGGTCCCCATTCATTTCAATATTTTATTTTTAATATATTAGACTTGATGCTACCATGATATGTGACTGCATTTGGGGAAATGTTATAGACCTGTACTTTTAACAAAATACTATGTATATTCTTTTAACAATGATAGTAAAGGAAACGTACTCCTGGGTATGCGCGGGTAGGATTGCAGCCCAGGATAGTTAAAAATTTTCCTGCTTGGTGATGTCACTTCCAGTCATGACTCTCATTCTGTCCCGGTGGGTCCCGGTGCTAAATGTGTGAGAACCACTGTTCTAAAGTATTTGTGAGATTGATTCTCATGAGGGTGGAGATCTACAACAGAGTGTACATCTTTCCCACTTCGTATAATTTACTGAGGCAAAATACTATTCTAGCGTTTTAACTTCTATTGTTTGGAATACAGTAATTCACACTTAACAGGTGAGTATACCTGAATGATTCAGATTTGAGAAACCCATTAGAAGAGTTGTCTTGCAAGGGCCCACGCTGCATGTGTGTGCATAATAAGTGCTTGGCAAATGTATAGAGAGCAGAGATCAGCAACTTATGGCCCACAGGTCAGATGTGGGCTGCCACCCAAAATCATCTGGCCCATAGTCCCAAGAAGATACCTAACCAGCCCAGTTCTAAAAAAGAATTCAGGTTTGTAATTCTGTGTAAGGCTTACAATGTGAGCAGATGAAGGGCGGAGGCTTCCCTTGACCACCATTCTTTGGGAACAAATCTTTTTCTTAGCTGTATGGCCTAAGCAGGACGTTCGTGCATGTCAGAGCCAGTGTCTAGCCCAGTGATTTTCAACCTTTTTCATCTCGCAGCACACTGGCAAGGCACTAAAATGGTCAAGGTACACCATCAGCTTTTTGACACTTGACAAGGCACACTATGCTGTCAATGGGTGTTCATATCCCCTAATGGTCCTATTGATAAATGACCATCTCCCAAATTCCTGCAGCATACTTGGGAACCATTTGCGGCACACCAGTGTGCCATGGCACAGTGGTTGAAAATGGCTGGTCTAGCCCCTAGGCAGAAGAAGGTATATAAATACATGTATAGAGAAAGACAAGCTTACTAAGTTTCAGTGAGTGTTGGAACAGATAAATCACTATATCTTTTATGCCACTTGATGACCTTTTGGTTAAAACAAGTTTATATGAACCATTCCTATTTACACTCCAGAGGGAACTGCAAAACTGAAAATTCTTTGTAATTGAAATAGTTTACTTGTAGACAAGTTTAACATTTAATACCAAATCCCACAATTTATGGCATGGGTGTTTGGACATTTGTATTTCTAAAACTAGGAAATAGTTGGTGGTTTGTGTATGTGTGTCTTTTTTGGCAAGTACATATAAAAACATAATATACTTCATGACTTATTTCTTATCAAGATAGTTATCACAAAGTATTCAGTTTTACATGGCTATGGCTCAACTTGCTGTTGTGTGACACTGAAGTTCAATTTGATTTTCAATTAATCTTTGTCATCAAGGCCTTACTAAGATGTACCCCTTACTTATAAAACAGAAGGTTGAATTTCTTAATATTTTCTTCCCAGCCGTGGTCTGTTTGGCCTACCAGATGCTGATCCTTGTAACAGGGCTGTCCTTAGCAGTAAATATGTAACTCCCCAGTTGTAAGTTGGCTGAAACTGTCCTACAAAATGGAAAATGAAAAGTATCCTAGGAAATGGTTATACAGTATATGCATGAGTGTTTCTTTGTATGTCAACTATTATTTCCTAAAATAATGGCTACTGCTGCTTGCAATAACACACCCTTAAGAAACAATTGCCCAAGAGTGTGTTAACTGATTGCAGCTTCCTGTTCATTTTTGGGTGGATTAACATTGTCTTCAATCTCTTCACTAGGTTCTCTAAGTATACTATTAGTTAGGCATTCTATTTTCAGTTGATCTTTGTCCACTGACTCAAATGGATCATTTAAGACCTCCTCTTCTAAAGCAGATACCACTGTTTCCAGGGATGCTACCAGCTCAGCCCGTAGTTCATCTTCTGATTCTTCAAAGTTTCTGTTTAACAGGAGAAAATGGATATTCAGAATTGTGGCGTTTGTTAAAGCAACTCATCAGTGTGTTTTGTTTTTAACATTAATCTGAAAACTGGTTCTTGTATTACACTCATACTATAGAGAGTGCAGGATCCTCATTATATCTGTGACCTGGGCAGGACTATCTGAAACTGTTACTTATGAAAAATAAAGAGATGTCACTATACATATAGTGTAAGTCTATGGCTTCCCCATTTTCTGTGATGGCACTGGTACATTGAACCATTGTCCTCTTAAGAAAACTGGAGTGGTACATTACACCCACGTTGAAAAATCAGTTCATACTTCCCTGAGATCCTAGTTAGAACATAGAAGATGATAGGTGTGAGGCCTCCTGGAGACTTCTTGTGAATCAATCAGATCACTATGAAACTATTTTCTGTTCCTTATCACATTCAAGTGACAACTGATACAGCTAACCTGGAGCATTAAGACCTGTGCAGTTTGACAACGTTGGGTAATAGCTTCTGCCAGTTTGCTACTCATCATATGTTCATCATGTTATCAGCCAGGGTGGCCCATGTAGTAAGCTGGGGGAGGCAACTTGCTGGCTAGGAATGTCTTGCAGCCATGTCTGCTTGCCATCTCCCCAGCTGCTCTGCTCAACTGCCCCATCCTTTTTGCGTGTGCTCAGAGCATGTGTGAGGAGAACAGAGAGGACTTATCTCTTCCAGCTTAGCCAGGAGAGAGTTTTGCAAGCAGAAAGGTTTTTCCTGGAATTCTTCCCATTGAGTCACTTTAAGGAAAGCTGGAGGAGTACAAAAACAGTGAGGTGTACTTTGATGTATGCACATGCTGATGGAAGGGGTGGTGGTGTGTGCACAAAGGTAGAGAGATGGAGGGAAATTTGGAGGTGGGTTCAGATGGCAGATCAGCTTGGGGTACCAGTTCACCCATTGTCAGCACCTTTTTCACAGTACATTAAAGATGAATTGAGTGGTAAGATGGGCAGAAGGCAAAACAACCACAAGACTTTTTTGTCATATGCAAAGTAAACTGTGCCTCAATTGTAAATGTTTGCACTAACTGATCTAGAGATGTTATGTTATTTCATTGGTGTGGAGTGTTAATGTATGAAATCACTGTAGCTGAAAAAGTTTGTGTGCTATCTTGATTTTGTCAAAGAGGAACTATGAAGACTCTAATGACACTAACTTACGTGTCATCGTCATCAGATCTTGGTTCAAGTCTGTCTTCATCCACTTCAACAGGAGAACTCTTTTCTGAATCAGCTTCATCATTTTTTGGAGTCCATGGAATTACTGCCTCTTCGGAAGGGAAACTTGTTTTTAGTTAGTGGTTTTAATGTCACACATGAAACTTCTGTGAAAGCTATAATGACTGGCTATAATGGCTATAATAACAGAGCTATGATGGCTGGCTAAAAAGTTCTTATACCCCAAGACTGGTACCCCAGGACTGGACCCAAGACTTTCTTATACCCCAAGATTGGTAATTAGGATTTAATATAAGGGTAATAGGAGAATATTTTCCTCTTATAAAAAGTGATTTTCCTAGTGACATTTTAAGATGAAGTTTTACACCCTCATTTACTTTTTCGGCTACTCCTTTTTTCAGTAGTGGGATGGCATATTAGTCAACACCCCCAACCAGTGGAACACCACTGCTTCAATTATACAAACCATCTGCCCCACAGTATCTTACTAGGACTGAGCTGCAGCTCTCATACAGATCATTACAGATCTTAAATCCTAAATCATGATGCTAAATCTGAAGAAAAGTAGAATTCGGTGTCAACAGAATATTCAGTGCATCTCCTTGAATATCCTTGGATATCCCAAGAAATCCTTGGATATCTCCCTCAACAGTTTTGTGTACATGGGGGACAAACTGGGATTCTACAGAATCTCACAATGTAAATGCTGTGAGGCCAAACAGTATCTCCTTATTCTGTCTTCTGGAATTGGCAATCCAGTAAGGAGCAGAACCACTGCAGTACATTAGACCCAATATCCTGTATTCGTTTTTTTGGAATACACTAAATAAATAAACAGTACCTCCAATCCACAAAACCTTGACCGTCTACCCAGAAGAATATCATGACCGATAGTATGTAAACCCACTGGGAGTTTCAAGAAAATTAGTGGATTATTCCTGCTATCCTTCTCCCAACATGAATAGATGAGGGAGATAAAAGCATTTTATGTACCAAAACAAGGCCTAAAACAAAATTAAAACTGATCCAAAACACTCAACCAAAGACATCAATACACAAAACCTCAAGGAAACAGAGAAAGACAACTAAAAATTTCCTCTTATGAATTAGCTTTTTAAAAAAAGTATTGTAACCTGCTCTAAAACTTTGGGATCAAGTCCAAATAAAGAAAAAATGGCTCTGCAGAAATGCTGTGCAGAGATGCTGAGTAATTACATAAGAACAAGCTCCGTGAGTTGTTTCTCATATAAACCAGGTTATGCCTCCAGTGACTGGATATTTTTCAGCTGGGTTGTTAATTGCTGTTTGGGACTCTGGCACAGTATGGATTACAGAAACCAAGAGGTTGTTAGTCCTTAGTTGTTGTTTTTTCAGGATAATTAAAAACATTTTATATATTATCGCAAACACCAAACCACACAGTTGGAGGTTCAAGACTCCTATATATGAAAAATCCTGTTTGAAATAGGGGAGTAGTCTAGCCTTCTGTTGGAGGTAGGAAATAATATTATAAGACCACGCTGCTTCTTAGTTATATGATTAAAGTGGTGGACAGGCATTGTCACATTTGAAATTAATAGTCAGCCTCCAATTTTGAAGTGTTACAGCTTTCTCATGTGCCCTGGCACTAAAGTGGTTGCCAGTGGCATTTTACTATACACAATTTTTATATTTGCTCTGTGCAGACATGATGTTGATGTCATTTTGCTATTATGATGTATTCATCACCGATTACTTGCTTTTCAAGGGGTTGCCCTTCTGTCAGTTTTTCCATTTACATCCTGTGCACCACGGAGTTAATTTCTGCCCCCTCATTCATGTGTTTAAATGCCCCAATATCAGCTGCGGACCTCCGCAGCCCTGTGCCTGGCGCATTGGCGCCCCCCCCCCCGCAGGCTATCACTCCCCCCATGCAGAAATCCACCCCTCCCCACTCACCAGAGGCTTATGGAGCTTCGTGTGACCTCCTCCCACGCCGGGGAAACCTCTGTGAGGTTCCCCAGCGCTATAAACTGTGCTTCCGGCAAACCAGAAGCACAGTTTCTGCCCCCATCAAGAGCCTCAGAGAGGCTTTGGCAGGGTCCCAGTGGCCTTCACCTGGGGCATTTGCCCCAGGGTGGTCAATGGCAGGCATGCAGCTGCCTAATATTGCTTCACTAAACATAGAATAAATCTCAAAAATAACTCATGTAGGAAGCAACATAAAAATAACTTACCGAGCTCTTCAGATTGGCCTAATGTTGCACTAGAGTATGCTGCTTCTGCTAACATGTTCATTAGTGTTCCAGGTGATTCTTTGCTCCATTTTTTCCTGTTTTCAGATAATTCTGAAGGCATAATGATAACCTGGTCAACTGAGAAATAGGATACATTAGCTTACTGTAATGATCTTTATGTAATAGTCCTATGCATTTCACCCTAAATAACAGGGTCTTCCTTATGCCACCTCTCTTATCCTCCACTTGTCTTGCTCCTGCAGCAATATCTGTTCTTCAGCTAAGGGGCATTCATTTACCAGCTCTTCTTGCTTGGGCAACAGCAACAAAGAATATAGCTTTCAAAGGATGAATTCTAAAAGAGCATAATGACCATTCCCGATGCTTCTTCATGAACTAAGACAAAACACGTACAACAATCCATTGGCAGAAATGGGGTATGACCAGCAATTCAGGAAACTTCTTTCTGAAGACACAAAACTACAGATATTTTCACAGGTCCACAAATTAGGTGACAATAGGAGACAAGTACTTTCAGAGAAAATACAGATCCGCTCAGATATTACAAGAATTCACTGTTCATGTTCAAGGGTACTGGAGTGGGGCATAGAACTTTGAAGGAAAAAGAACCCTAGTGGAAATGTTTCCACTTTCAGAGATTCTTTTTTCAAGAGCAGATATCCATGACTGTATACACCTGCACCAAGGTCCTATCAGGGAAACACAAAATGAATTCCTTCCTTCTTGATATATGTGAGGGAATCAGTGCTCCTGAAGCCAAAAAGGAGACACAAGATTGCAGGATAGGAAGCACTACCCAGAATAAAAGCCCATCCCAACCAAATCTCGGGGGGGGGGGAGGTGAAAAGGGTTTTTTATGTTTTATCCTTTTGTTAAAAGGGATTTGACCTCTTTCCATAATGCATCCTTCTGAGGTGCTAAGAAGACAAGTCCAAGAGGAAGTCAACTCTGCAAATAACCCCTCTGAACTGTGGTCAGAAACCACTTCTCCCAAACATCAATTCTTAGGGCCTTTCAGGCAGAGGTCTAGAATAGTCAGGTGAACACGTGGCACAACCTATAGGAAAATTAAAGTTCTTGCTTTTCTCAAAATATTGTCTTTTATCTTTGATAACTATGTTTTGAAGATAGTATGTTTTATAATCTAGTTTTGCTACAGCATTGCTTATTACCAGAGATACCCACCTATAAGTAGATCTCAAAGATAAGCAGAGGGCAGGTTTTGAACCAAAAAATCATGGAATGTTCTTTGCCCTGGAGGAGTTGCCTTGGAGACTGACAGCCCTCTAATTCAGTGTTTTCTCAAAGTGTGGGTTGGGACCCACTAGGTGGGTTGCGAGCCATATTCAGGTGGGTTCCCATTCATTTCAATATTTTATTTTTAATATATTAGACTTAATGCTACCATGGTATGTGACTGCATTTGAGGAAATGTTACAGACCTGTACTTTTAACAAGCTATTATGTATATTCTTTTAACAATGATAGTTAACGGGTATGTGTGGGTAGGATTGTTAAAAATTTTCCTGCTTGATGATGTAACTTCCAGTCATGACATCATTTCCGGTGGGACCTGACAGATTCTCATTCTAAACAGTGGGTCCCGGTGCTAAATGTGTGAGAACCACTGCTCTAATTATCTCTGCATTGCGTTTGCAGCTTTGCTTGCAGAAGTTGCTTGAAAAGCCTTGACAAAAAGCCTAACCCCTGAGCAACTAAGGAAATAAGGCGAGATAATGATCTAAGCTTGATTTATTGGCAAAAATTTCAGTATCTACAGTATTTGATGTTTTAATGGCTTATCCCCACTGTGTAAACAACTTTGAGCAAGCATATACAGTGGACTGGAATACGTTTATATATTCCGTAGCCTAGAACCTGCCCATACCTTGTTACAGATACCTAGTTCATATTTTGAAAATGAAATATTATCTTTAGTCACTAGAGCCCTTCTGAAACACCAGCTGCATTTCACTTTGAAAAATGGAGACATGCATATCATGCAGTCCTTAAGCCTTCCTTGACTCCATAAAAGAAATATTTCACAAAAGTAACCTTCAGCCATGGTAGGGCACACAGAAGTGATATCTGCATTTTCTAGAAGATTCAGCAGAGTCTTGGGTGCTGCAGCTTGCCAGTGTTTTCTGTTTACTATGGCATCTTCATTGTCAACATCTAAAGGGAAAGATGAAATGATACTGAATGCCTTTTAAACCCTATTGGATGTGATTCTAATATTTGTTATACACAGATAGAGTGCTAGTTAAAACAACTTTCGTTTTTGTCTAGCAAGTGAGTTTTTGGCAGAGGTCTTGTGATAAAGTTCTGTAGGCAACAAGTTTTGGTGTATGGACTGACCACATACTTCTCTTCCCCATGGCCTTCCCTTCTTAGCTAGTTGCTTTTGGGTTTTGTGGTTATATTTGTATTTTGTTCTAATGGTTTTTATTGCACCATTCTTTAGGATTATTTATTGCCCTTTATTTATTTATTGTACTTCATACTCTTTTTCTTTCTTTTACTACAATGTACACTGCCTTGAATGCTCCAGTTACTTGGAGGGAAAGGAGGGATATTTATTATTTAAATAAATGAATAAATACTACGATATGCCTAAAACAATTTTTTTAATTGATCTGAAGGTGGCATGACTGCTGTGTATGTATGGCAAGAAAACAGGTGTATGAATCAGCTCTGTGAAATATAGTGTAATATGAGTCAGAGTATAAAAGAATGCATCTGGTAATTAACAGAAAGAACAAAGGTAGCAATTTTAAGAGGAATACCTGCTTCCCTACAGCGTAATTGTACCAAAGCTTTGTCTATATAGTTATCGTAGATATGTGTCAGTTTTTCCTTAAGTTTTTTTCCATCCTCAAAAGTCAAGGTTTCATTAAGTTTATCAGGTTCCTGAAATCAAACAAAAGAATATGTGCTAAGAATGTAATTCAGTTAATTCACATTGTTTAATGTCCCCTCTCCCATCATCCAGGCAAAATAAGCAATGTAAGGCGTTGCAATAATATACAAACATAGACAAGTACAACACACCAAACATCTATCTTGATTCTCAGACATGTTCCACTGAAAGCAGTCCCTGAACTCTGTTTATGGACCAACAATCTTTCCTTGAACTTTCTTTCACAAACAATGTCAGAAATGAATTTATGGCAATAACTCTGAAACAAATTTTAAGAAAATAGACGCCACCATGTTATACCCTAATTCAGGGATCCATGTTCATTAATATGGATATGCAGCTTTTTTTGTGCATGGGAATGCCCCATTTATCCCTAATACAAACAGTTTTTCTACGAAAATGACTAAAAGATGCAGGAAGGGAAACTCCATGCACAGATTGGAGAAATGCACAGCATTTCCCGTGCTTGGGGAAAAAGAAAAATCACTAGACCGAGTGATATGTAATCATCAAAAGTTATACCTCTTTCTCTTCCTGGAAGTTATCCACATCCAAAACACCAGCTTCTAGATCAATCTGAAACGTTACTCCTCCCTTAAAAAAAAATCATTTCAGAATTTTATAAAACACAAAAAAGACCCTAAGTAACAATGAAAAAGGTTGCTAAATTTTTAAAGCTGTGAGATTTTTAAACACACTTCACGCCGTCTGTTCACTGAAATGCAAACAGATGATGCCTTGATGGTAATTTCCCTTGCACTAGGAAAAGGAACAGTGACAACCCACAAGTGCATTCCTGTATTTCCTTCCCCATGACACGGGCTTGTGACAAAGGGGGAATAGGAGGCTAATGGTGAAGATACAAAAAGATAACTATGGGCTCAATCCTAACCAACTTTCCAGCACTGACATAAGGGCAATGCACTGGCACAGCTGTGCCAGTGGGGCGTGTACTGCATCCTACAGTTGGGGGGCAGTCATGGAGGCCTCCTCAAGGTAAAGGCAATGTTTGTTCCCTTACCTCGGAATTGCATTGCCCTTATGTCAGTGCTGGAAAATTGGTTAGGATTGCGGCCTAAATCTCCCAATTACCTAAGACATTCGTTACAACCCCTATCACTGTTATAGCCACCTGAAACCCTGTTTCCAGAGCTTTGAGACCAACTGAAACAAAGTGGACAGAAAAAAGGCAAAGAAAATAAATCAATCCTTAACCTTTGCTTTATGTTTTATTTCGAGGACATTTCCCTCCTGCCAATTTTGCAGTCCAATTTGCTTCATATTTTGTTCAACATCCTTAAGAGGAGGAAAAAATTGTTAATATGCTAGGAATATAACAAGTAAATAATACAATATATGCAAACTACCATTTAATAAAAGGATAGGCAATCAAGAGAACAATTTGGTACAAACCTGGTCAAATTGCTGACTTGAGGGTGAGAGTAGCTTAAAGCAGAGCTATTCAAACTGGGGTGTTGCGATGCCCCAGCCTGAGAGCCCTGGCCTCTGCCCCCTTAAGGGGTGGGAACAAGGGGAAGGCTGAGATGCAATCCCCAGGATCTGCCATCTGTTCACTGAAATGCAAACAGATGATTGCATTGCTCAGGGGGCTGCAGGGACTGGGATGCACTTAAAACTGGAAGTGGAGCATGATTGCTTTCACTTTTAGAGGGCTGGGGAGCCTTGCAGGTGCTCATGCAGGGTTCCCTGCACCCCTGGGAGGCTGCTGCAGGGACTGGTGAATACATCCCAGCCCCTGCAGCCCTCCTGAGCCACGGGATCCTGGGGATCGCGTTGCCGCCTTCCCCCCACCCCCGCTGCCTCCCTCCCCTCCCCTGCAAGGACTTACTGTGGTCTTCAAACTCCCTGAGAGTTCAAAAATTACAGGCTTAAAGGATAGTTTTCAGTATACCAAATAAAATGTACAATAGGTATAACATAGCAGTCTGCCTAACGCCAGATTTTAAATTATTGTACAAAACAAGAGATAAGAACCTGTGTCTGCTAGCACAAAGTACCATGATAGATCATTATAAGATCATTGTTTTTTCTTCATCTCATTAACATGGCTGCTTCACCTATCATAGCATACCATTGCCCATAACTGAATTATAAAAGCATGGCTACCTGTTCAGGTTTATCATTTCCTCCAGGAACATTACTGCAAGCAGGCTGGTCCGGAGTTTTCCTTCGTTTCACAAGATAGGTCTTATTTATATTTTTATTCTCCTTTAGAATAGAAAATATTTAAAATAAACCTTTTAAGCTTTTTAAAATTATGCTTGGTGCAACAAAAGAGTGAATGGGTTATTTTTACCCTTCCTTCCTCTCCGAGGCATTTAATCAGAATTTTAGATTTAAAAACAAAACAAAACATTAAAGTAATGAAAAAGGGAATACATTTGTCACATCACATCCTAAAAATGGAGATGCGGAAAAACTATGGTAAATAGTGCAAGCAACGTTACCTCCACTGCTTCTGCTTTAAGTCGAATTTCATTTATTTCACTTTGGTACTGTTGACGAATTTTCTGAAGCTGTTCTAGATATTCCTGTTGAACATCCACAAGTTTAAAAAGAACTGTACATCAGGCACTTTTAATACAACAGCAGATATATAGGCAACGTAAACTTCATGCACACAGAACAAAAAAAGATCTCTACTGAGCTATATATTACATCACACTGGCTAAATTATAACATGCCAATTTTCTATAGATGGAGTTGTACAAGTCAGATACACATAATATCCAGCAAGGTGAATCATTTGTCTTTTTGCAGCTGACTAAACTCATTTTCATAAGTGTGGAATGTCCCTTATTATAAACATCCACATACTTGGTTTGGTACTGAATTTGGTAAATTACTTTACAAACCAACTGGTCTAGAAATTTATTTATTAATTGTTGTTCAAAATTCTGAGGGTGCTGTCAGATATGTTACAAGCTACACGATGTGGTCTGATGCAGCCTTACAGGAACCGGTATGCATTGCTTCTACAAGTTCTACAATCCAAATTGTCTCACAGCAATACTGAAGGATAAACTACTATTATTCACTGTTATAGAGAAGGAGATGAAGCTGGATGCAGGTGATTTTGCTCAAGCAAACCCAACTAGTCCATATGTGAATTGAATGAATGAATGAATGAATGAATGAATGAACCTTTATTAGGCATAGATAGAGAAATAATAAAAGCAAACATAATTAGTCCTAATCCCGTTTATCAAAAACGGGAGTTAAGATACTAAATTACTAATAAAACATTTACAGTTCAACATAAAATATCAACATTTTTGACAAATTACATTAAGAAGGCTTAGAAATCACCGAAAGTAAAAATTTAGAAATTCCCTCTAGCACATCTGGTGAGCAGTCATTTAGGAGACACTTCAGTTTTGCCTCATCCGAAAGCCCATTCATTTTGCCGAGAAGTGGAGTCATGTAAGTGTGGCGGTATCTAGTGTGCCGAGGACAATAAAAAAGAATGTGTATGATTGATTCAACATTTCCCAAATTACAAGGGCAGAGGCGTTCTTTATATGGTATTTGCCTGTATCTGCCTTCTGTGACCTTGGATGGAAACACATTGAATCTTGCCAAAGAGATTGCACAACGCTCAGAAGGGTTAATCAGAATACTCAGATAAGGAGCCATTTGCCCATACTTTAGCGGGATAGAGAAATTCAGAGGGGAGCAAATTCTAGAAGCAAGTTCAAAGAGGTTTTGTGCCTCAATGTCTAGCATTCTTTGCTTTACCCTTTGATAAACTCCAGGGTATGGATAGAAAATCCAATGAAAAACCAATTGATTCGATTTTTGATTTAATTTGGCTATACCATTTAGAAGAACCAGACTCAGATAGCATTCTGGATAGGAGGCTGCCTGGTTTCACGTTATAATGTAATTGGAACCAATAGCGTATGGTTAAAAGCCATGCTCTTGATACTAAGAGCGATTGTCCGGTCTCCAAACATAATGCAGAGTATGGTACAGATTTAGGTAAACCCAGAATAGCCCTCAAAAATTTAGCTTGGATACTCTCAAGGGTGTGATTTACAGAGCTAATCCAGATAGGGCACCCATACAGGAGCTGTGCCAATACCTTGGCATTAAATACCTTGAGAGCAGCTGGAATATAACGATTGCCCTGGCTAAAAAAGAATCGATTGGTGCTCTGCAAAGTGACACGGGCCAAGTTGGTAACCAATCAATGTGAATTGATATTTAACCCAGATCTTTCAACATTCAGAGCCAATATCTAACATTTAAACATAATATTGAGTGAGGGGGAGTGAAGGAGGGAACTTTCAGGTGCAGATGATTTTTGCCCTATTAAACAGATAGTGAGGCAGTATCCTTTTAAAAAAATTTCATGCATATTCCTTTACTTATTGCAAAGGAAAACTTGCAATGTGGATTTTTCTATATGCCCACTCATAAGATACAAGTGAGTCCTACGCTTGAGGTTGCATTGTTTGTGTCCCAATCATTAAAGTCAGAAGAAGCTGTGTCATTCCTTTTCTAGTTTCCTCAATTCATACCCAAGTGATAGGACAAGGCTGCAAACCTATATACACTTACCTGAGAGTAAGCCCCAGAGTGGAACTTACTATTAACATGTTAGGATTGCACTGCAAGTTAATTGGAGGAATGAGGTTCCCATTCTTACCTGTTCTTTTATTATATTTTTTTGAGCAAGAGCCTTTTGATCAGCCTTAAACTGTTCTTCCTTCATCTCACGATTCTGCAACTCACGACAGTAATCAGCAGAAGATGGTCGCAGCCCCTATTAATATGCAGGATGATTTGGGGGAAAAAATAAGAGTAACATCTGAAAATATTTTATTTACTGTTCTGAATTCACCTCACTGAACAAAAAACTCAAATGCATAAGATTCATGCATTTGAGTTACAGCGAGTTTTCATTTTAGTACATTTTTTTTAAGTTCAACTGGAATTCCTTCAGAAATTAACAATGAGATTACCTAACTGTTTCGATTTATGAATGCATATTATCTATCTATCTATGCTTACGAGTTGCTTCTCTGCTTTTAACTTGTACTGCTGGGCATTGAATCGTCTTTGCAGATACTCTTTGGGCCTAAAAAAAGAAATTTAATGAGAAATTGAGTAGAGATGAAATCTCATTTCATAGCGAATTGTACCGATATAGAAGTACATTAAAATGTTAAATTGGAAGAATATTTACACATTTTGCATCTGTTTCCCGTTGTTAATGCCTAGTAACGCCATACTTTCTCCACTTAAAAACCAATTATCAGCCTGTTATAACACATTTTTGCAAACTATATTATGGCCAATATGGCTCATTTTCAATTTCACTTGAAAGTTTCAACATTGTGCTCAATCAAGGGCAGTCAACACAACTGTGTGTAGGATTGGGCTAAAAGCCAGGGTTTAGACTAGGGGTGTCCAAACTTTTTGGCAGGAGGGCCACATCATCTCTCTGACACTGTGTAGAGGGCCGGGAGAAAAAAGAATTAATTTACATTTCAAATTTGAATAAATTTACATAAATGAATAGAGCTGGAACTTATATGAATGAATGAAGGTCTTGTAATAGCTCAAGGCCTATAAAAGGTCTTGCACAAAGCAAGGCCTGCCTTTCCTTTGCTGCCGTTGTTGCATCACAGATGTGAAACAGCAAGCAGTGGAGGCAGCCCTCGTCCCACAGCTCACGCAAGAGGTCAAACATTTGGCTGTCACACTGAGAGCAGTTGCATCAGTCCAGCGCGGGCTCCAGCAAGTCTCTGGAGGGCCAGAGGCTCATTGGAGACTAGGGGCTCCCTGAGGGCTGGACTGGGAGTCCTCAAGGGCTGCAAGTGGCCCCCAGGCCGGGGTTTGGGCACCCCTGGTTTAGACACTGGAATAAATAAACAAATAAAATTGCACTCTTAAATAGTCAGGAATTCCTAAATTAGAATAAATCCATTTTTAAAAGTTATTACCAATGAGGCGGAGGTGGTGGCAGTTCTTGAGCTTTCTGCTTATAATACTCTTCCATTCTTTGGCCAATATGACAGTCACCCTGCAGAAATCGTCTCTTCTGCAAGTTCTCAAGTTTCACATAATAATGGTCATAGTGCCCACACCTTTTTGCAGCTTCAGGCTTTGCTCCAATTTTAAACTCAGGATTTTGTACCTGAAAGCATATCACACATATGAAAAATGAAAGTCAATACATTCAAGACACTGGACCCAAACATTATGTTAATACACATATTATAAATAGAATGGTAGACTATGCTATATTGAAACCACACTTTGGCAGGTTACATGCATCCTTAAATGAAATAGACCAGGGGTGACAAACTCATCTCATATAGTGCGCTGAATAGCATACATGGCACTTGTTGAGAGCTAGAAGTGATGTCATTAAGGAGGAAGAGATGCCACTAAGCAGGAGATAACCAGAAATAAGTACTTTTTTCTCATGTAGGAACTCTTTAGCTGCAAATTACAGAAAATATGCAAATCTTGATTTTCAAGATATGGGAGACCCCAATTATCACACCGACTACCTTCTCAGCAAAGCCATTTTTGCTGAAGTATCACTTTGTAGCTCAGCAGCCAAGAGGTGCTATTCAAAGTGATGCCTAGGTAGAAACAGTGCTGCTAAATGGATGGCCTACGTGATAATTGGGCTCTCCCAGCACCTCTGCAGCTTCTCCCTTTTTCACCCTTGGTCTTCTTTTCACCCTGTACCTTCTTTAACTTCTTAGGCCTCCTTTGTCAATCCCTCCCAGCACCTCAGCAGAAGTGGTACTGCTGAAAATGCAAAGCTCAGAGAGCCCAATTATCTTATGGGCAGCCCTTTCAGCAGCAACACCTCAGCAGAAGTGGCACGTCTGAAAGGGTGGCCCACTCGATAACTGTGCTCTCCAAGCACCACCCTTTCAGCCAATGTGTCACTTTGCAGCTCAGCAGCAGAGAGCAGCTAATTGTGGTGCTGGGAGAGCCCAGTTATCATGCAGGCCAGATAAAGAACTTCCATGGGCCATATCCAACTTGCAGACCTTATGTTTGACACCCCTGGGTTAGACCTAACTTTATTTCTGAATTCAATCATTGCAGCATGGATTGGTATAGCTGGTTTTGGAAGAAGGTCCATGCTCCAGCAAAACAAATATGGTTAAGGAAATCATAGGTACTGGCACATAAAATTAATGAATGAAATCACATACACAAAGAGATATTAAATGGGGAACTTTAAACTGTTAGAACTTGATTCATCACTGTCACCTGTGGTCACCTTGCAGCACAGGTAGAAAATATTGAATTTAATAGTACAATCCTGTGCATATCTACTCAGAAGCAAGCTTCTCAGTGGGGCTTACTCAATGCCTTATACATTGTATAGGATTGTAACCCTAGTGGGGAGATGCGGCCAATGGCCCACTAGGTCAAGGAAGCCAACTGTCAAAAAAGTTTGGGAACCACTGATTTAAGGGATACAATGAATCCAATTTAAATATTGTTCTATTCTGTGAATCCAAATCATATCATTAATATGAAAAGTGTGTATGTGGCTGCAAATTACTCTTATCTCTGTAGAAGTCCAGTTAAGAGGAAGATGAGTGCATACTGAAAATGTCCCAATGGGGTAGTGTAGAGTAGAGAGCTCTGGCAGGCCAAGGTACGAGAGAGAGAGAGAGAGAGAGAGAGAGAGAGAGAGAGAGAGAGAGAGATAACAGAATTAAAATAGTTCAATGCAAGGGATACAATGAGAATTTTCCATTACCCGAATAACTGGATTCTGGAGCCTTGAAGGAGATTTCCATTCATTTTTATGTAATAATTCCTGTTTTCTGGGAAGCATTTCCTCCTTGACTCTTGGTCGACCATGACCATGGATTTTTTGTTTCTGAACTTTAGGAGCTTAACGATACAATTAAAGAATGCTTTGATAATTATTCCTAGTGTAAGTTATATTATTATTAAATATGAGATACACTGCATGACAAACAGGAACAACCTGAATGATTTCCTATTTCTCTACAGAATTTAAAAAAAAGTATGTTCCCTAAAGAAGTGCCACACTAATGTTGCAAATTCAGTATTAAACTCATTTTGAATTTTTACAATTTTCAGACAATAATTTAAAGTGAAGGACTTAACCTTCAACTCAATGTCAATTTATACAGCTCAGTTTTAAAGCACAAGTATACAAAAGAAATATGTAATTTGCAATAGCTGGAACCAATTAACAGATTCTCAGATAATCTGACTAGTTTTGAGAAACAAAAATGCTCTGTAATAAGTATACAGTCATTTTTACAGTGTGTGTGTCAGAGGCAAACATACACAGACCCATTATGTTTTATTATTTATAAAAACATACGTTGCAACAACTTCCTGGAAGGCAGCGATGCAGGTTTTTTACTGTGAATAACAGTGTGGCTGAATTCTTCTTCTAATACCTAAAAGAAAATATAACAGATTATGTATTTTTGCACTATTTTTTGCTAGTTGCTATCACTTTTGCTATTTGCTGAACATTCAGATGTATCCCACTTGATGTTCTACCCAAGCTTCTTCTGAGAGCACAAGAAAATGGCATAGGGAAAGCAGCAGTAGCAATCATTTTGAAGGGACAACCACACCTCAGTTAATGTTCCCCTCAGTTGATGTTCCCCTAGAGACCACCATAGGCATGAATGTAATACAGCAAAGGGGATACTCCTCCTTTCATGAGAGCAAGGAGAGAAAGAGGTATGGATACCAAAGAAGGAGGGATAGTTTTCATTTTTTCATTGGGTTGAACCTTTGTATGCTACTTGGCCACAGCAGACACACTCACCTCAGGGGGCAAATATTTCTTGATGCGCTTCTCTAAAAAGGGTTTTTTTAAAATTGAGTTGATGGAAGGCCGATCTCTTGGTGATGTTTTAAACAACTGAGAAATTAAAGTCCTCAAATCATACGAATATTTTGTAGATGCTGGCCTGAAATGACCTCTGCAGATCTTCAGCACAAGTTGATGCAAGCTGTTGCCTTCAAACTGATAGATTAAAATATAGCCATAAATAGTAAACTGTAGATTTTTTAAATGCACCCTTATCTCACTTTTCAACCTCCAGAGAGTCCCCCAAAATGGCTCACAAACAGCAAGTAAAACTATTTTTACATCTTAATATAAAAAACAACAGTTTTTATCCCTCTACTAACTAGGCATAAAGGCTCTTTTTAAAGTGGTGTGGTTAGTGAGAGGACAACGTCTTTTTTCACCCAGAGCGGCAACTTTGCTGGTGTCTCTTTTGCATATTTATTTAGAGCCCTTTGTGGACAGGGAACCATTTGTGAGCCCTTTGTGGACAGGGAACCATTTTATTTATTTATTTAGCTATGTAAACTGCTTTGTGAACTACTTTTGCTGAAAAGTGGGATACAAGCATTAACAACGATAACAGACACTTAAAACCATTAAATATCCTAACAATAATTATCAGAACAAGACAAAGAGCAGCAGAGAAAAATAAACCTCAGGAGGTGGCGCAAGTCCAAAAAGACCCACAGGTGCCAGGGTGCCTTACCCGGAGAAGGGAAAAAGTTTCCCCTCACCTCTGGCTGAGCCACTTTGGACCCCTATCCCACACTGGATACAGCACAAGCCTCTTGGCTTGCCTGTTCCAGAGCAGGGTAGAATTGCACCTTAAGTGTATTTAACTTTTAAAACATGACTTTTAAAGCATGATTTATTCAAAGAAAAAACTTGTAGTTTCCTTAACATAGCGTCTCAAGAAAAATCCATTAGAACCCTTGACCCTGGATTGAGCTTCTCCAAATAAAGCAAATCAATATTTTCAAAATGCCATGTCTTTTATCTCTCTATAAGTAATCCAAATAGTGTGATATACCATGTTTTAGTTCTTCCCCTGAAATATCTGCCCTCTTAAATACTTGCTGAACAATTTCTGTGCCACTCAATTGCAGCTCCTTTGGAGATGAACATGGCAGAGCTACAAGTGAAATACTATTGAGTCTAGAATGGCTAGTGAGATTGCTTAAGAATTCCCACACTTCCAAAATAAATCAGTACCTTAAAAAAGGATGAAAAACAATTCAAGATTTTATTATCAGAATTCAAAATACTAGTGAGAAGAATGGGACTTTGTGTGAAAAGCATCACTGTGTGAAAAACAGACCCTAACACAGGTTAGGATAATTTCCATTTTTACATTTTTATGTTTTCTTTTTAACATGATGTTTTTGTGAATAAATGTGTTAAAGAACTCCTGATCTGTGCGAAGTGATTTTTGATAATACATCTGAAATGACTGACTTAAGAAATTTAAGGAAAATTTCTGATCAAGTACCTCTTCCATGTTATACAGTATGTTATCCAGGAAAACTGCATTCTGAGATTTACAAAACTTGACTACTTCTTCCTGGACTGTCTTCAATCAAGAAGCTCTGTTGTATTTAAAGTTATGATTCTGTCAGCCAACGCTATAAGTGTCCACTGAACAATGCCCAGTAATACTCCGTATTATATTCAATAATACAAGGCTAACCAGTTTGCTAATATACTTACAGGATGTCTTAACATACATAGCTCGTATAACACACATCCAAGAGACCATATATCTCTGTAAATGAAAACAGAGTATTAAGAGAAATAAATTAGAAGAATATCATAGCTCTGTTAGTAAATTAACAGCAACCAAATTGTCACCACTGCTCTCCTAGAACCGCAGTCATGGGAATTCAGGTGGCCCTTGACAAACAGCTTTCCTGGCCCCCTCCTGCCCAGGTGAGTCCCAACTATCTATCTCCATGACCACATGAAGGTTATGGACAAAGAGGTGGCCTCAGGAATCAGTAGTGAGTTTATTTAAAGCCCAATGGCCCATGGCAGCTACCCAACAATGCCAACCTCCAATGACAGCAGCTACCCAATAATGCCAACCCCTAATGACAGCCCTGCATGGGGGATCCCTTGTCCAGATCACGACCATGGCAGAGGGAAAAGAGATAAAGCATTCTTGTACCCTGTTGCATTCTAATTTGGATCTTCCTCCCCCACCAACAACAGCTGCTATTTAACATATCAGATTAAAAATTGTGATCAGCATGAAATCTAATTTGGTCATTGATTTTATTATCTTCAGATGATTATACAAGTTATACACTTGCATTTTAAAGACACACAATAAGATACGAAAAGCCCTACTGAATCAGGTCAAAGGCCTATCTAGTTCAGTAAGCTGTTGAACTGGTGGATCACTCATAGTAATCCACCAGTTGCCTCTGGGAACACCACAAGCAGAGAATGAAAGTATACCCATCACACTCTTGTTCCCTTGAAACTGATATTCAGAAGCACATTGATCCTGGGCGTAGTACACAGCTATCATGACTAGTAGTCTGTGATAGTTTTGTCCTCCATAATTTTGTCTAATTTGCTTTTAAAACTATCTAAGCTAGTGGCCATCATGACATCCTGTGGGAGTGAATTCCACAGAATA
The DNA here is from genome assembly GCF_035046505.1 of Tiliqua scincoides. Taxonomy (NCBI): domain Eukaryota; kingdom Metazoa; phylum Chordata; class Lepidosauria; order Squamata; family Scincidae; genus Tiliqua; species Tiliqua scincoides. Next base: position 151,683,163 of record NC_089821.1, on the reverse strand, counting down.
ATTACACACTGTATGAAGCAATACCTTCTGTTAACAATCTCAAGGTTACAGTCCTATAACACTTTCCCAGGAGTAAGCCCCACTGAACACAATGCATAGGATTGGGACTTAAATCTCTCTCCAATTACGATGCATAGGATTACATAAATCTTTCTCCAATTACGATGCATAGGATTACATGCATAGGATAACACAATGCATAGGATTGGGCCTTAAATCTCTCTCCAATTACAATCTCTCCAATCTCGTAGTTTCATTGGATAGCCTCTGATTCTAAGTGTTGTGAGAAAGGGAGAAGAACTTCTCCCTAGTCACTCTGTCTCCACTATAATTTATAAAGTTCAATATTGTCCTCCCGTAGTGGCTTTTTTTCTAATCCAAAAAGCCTCAAATGTTGTAACCTTCCCTTGTACTGAATTTAGATCTGTATCAGCTAACATATTTTGAACATTCAGGAAAGAAAGCTCAATGTCCAAAAATGAAAGTGTTATCCAAATTTCTCATGGCCCTTTGGTCACTGCCACTGAACTCAGCCCTACCAGTGAAGGCCACCTTTAAACAACCATGGGTAATAGAAGGGCACACATCACAAACAGATACCGGGGTGAAGTTTAACAAGAACAAATATTTTTTACTGAAAAAGAGGTAAAAAGTAAAGCTTTGTTATATAGTAGATCCCCAGAACATATAACTAGCTATTCCCCTTAAGAACATAAGAACAGCCCCGCTGGATCAGGCCATAGGCCCATCTAGTCCAGCTTCCTGTATCTCACAGTGGTCCACCAAATGCCTCAGGGAGAACACAAGACAACAAGAGACCTGCATCCTGGTGCCCTCCCTTGCATCTGGCATTCTGATGTAGCCCCTTTCTAAAATCAGGAAGTTGCACATACACCTCATGGCTTGTAACCCATAATGGATTTTTTCTCCAGAAACTTTTCCAATCCCCTTTTAAAGGCATCTAGGCCAGATGCCATCACCACATCCTGTGACAAGGAGTTCCACAGACCAACCACACACTGAGTAGAGAAATATTTTCTTTTGTCTGTCCTAACTTTCCCAACACTCAATTTTAGTGGATGTCCCCTGGTTCTGGTGTTATGTGAGAGTGTACAGAGCATCTCTCTATCCACTCTGTCCATCCCCTGCATAATTTTGTATGCCATGTCCCCCCTCAGGCACTCTTTTCTAGACTGAAGAGGCCCAAACGCCGTAGCCTTTCCTCATAAGGAAGGTCCCCCAACCCAGCAATCATCTTAGTCGCTCTCTTTTGCACCTTTTCCATTTTCACTATGTCCTTTTTGAGATGTGGTGACCAGAACTGGACACAATACTCCAGGTGTGGCCTTACCATTGATTTGTACAACGGCATTATAATATTAGCCGTTTTGTTCTCAATACCTTTTCTAATTATCCTAAACATAGAATTGGCCTTCTTTACTGCCACTGTACATTGGGTTGACACTTTCATCGAGCTGTCCACCACCACCCCAAGATCCTGATCTGTCTCAGACAGCTCAGAACCCATTAGCCCAGGGCTTTTCAAACTGGGGCGTGTGGGGCCTGGCCTCTACCCCCTTAAGGGGCAGGGGCAGCCTGGAGCCAAGGAGGAGGCAGCAGCACGATCCCCAGGATCGTGCCACTCAGAGGGCTGCAGGGGCTTGGGCACACTTACCCAAGCCTCCTGCAGCCACCCGGGAGTGCAGGGAGCCCGTGTGACCTTCTGCAGGGCTCCCCGCAGCAGTGAAAGTAAAAGCGGAGCAATTGTGCCCCAACTCCGCTAAAGCAGAAGTGGAGTGCGATCTCTCAGCTTTCACTTTCACTGCTGCGGGGAGCCCTGCTGAAGGTCATGCCGGGCTCCCCACACCCCCGGGAGGCTGCAGAAGGCTTGGGTAAGTACCACTGTCTTCCCCCCGCCCCTGCAAGCACTTACAGTGGCTCAAACTCTCCACGAGAGTTTGAAAACTACTGCATTAGCCTATATGTTAAGTTTTGATTTTTTGCCCCAATGTGCATGACTTTACACTTACTTACATTGAAGCGCAACTGCTATTTTGCTACCCAGTCTCCCAGTTTGGAGAGATCCTTCTGGAGCTCCTCACAATCACTTCTGGTCTTCACCACTCAGAAAAGTTTGGTATCGTCTGCAAACTTAGCCACCTTGCTGCTCAACCCTTTTTCCAGATAATTTATGAACAGGTTGAAAAGCCCCTCCTAAACCCTCTGCTGGGCAGGTTATTGAAAGGGAATGATAAACATGGTTTTCCCCTTTGGTTGGTAGTCAGCTGCTGGAAAGCTGTATTTTTGGGCATAACAATCTCTAGTAGGTAACTTGGACCACAGATGGATGTTTGGGTCTTGGCTGGAGTTCAAGCACATTCTCTAGACAGGTAAGGTCTCTCCCTGTGAGCCCTTCTTCTGGAAACCCTCCCCCAGCCTTGTCCACAGAGAACTGTAGCCCTGAGTTGCCTTTTGCTCTCCTTTTTATATGCTGGTCTCATGGAACCTTCTAGCTGTGTGGCCAATCAGACCACTCCCCTGCCTGCTTATTTGCATAACTGTCACCAGCTGTCTACAACTGTCAACTGGGAGGGGCTGAGGAGGAGAGTTTACCTCTCAATTACCCTCCCTTACATAGGTCTTCTGACTTTAAAGTCTTCCAAGAGAAAGAGGAAAATACTTTTTTATGTTTACAGGTTGAGACTAATTATTCGCTAATGAGTGTTCCATTCCAAGCACTCATTATAGCAAATCAATTTAAAAAACAAAGTTTCTTTTCTCCAGTGATTTAAAAACAGCCTTGATGACCTTTGTGATCTAAGATAAGAGTCATTAAGGAAACAATCATCAATCAGTCTTCCTCCAAGTGCAGAGTGTTTCACTCAGCCCCTCCCTTCACCAATGCAAAGTGATCACCTTTCTTTCATGTGCTCAGGGGGAAGGGAGGGGTCACCTGGAGAGAGGACTGATGGATTGTCAGCCAGCTGCCCCCCCCCCATTAAGGAGGCTATTGCTAAAGGACTGTTCAGTTTTTTAAACTGATTTTAAAGGGATGCATTTTTCCCCTTCTCCAGGGATCAGCACATTCCTTCTCATTTGCAGTGGCCATTCATGTTGAGTCAAATCTGTGTATAAATAGGCTGGACCTGTATAATGTTATTTCTTTCTTTGACTTCATTCTTTTGTAAGTAAAATGGTTAAACAAAAAAGTATTACAAACAAATGCAGAAGAGTGAAATATAAAACAATGTGTATAAACACTGAAAACTAAAAAGGTTGCTGATGAGAGTTACTTGAAATCATGAGATAAAAAACTGATTCAGATTTTCAGCTAAATATCCTGAAAAATTATACTATACAAAAAAGCAACTAGAAATATTCTGATACTTACGTTTTATTGTTATATGGCCTGTTCTCACAGATTTCAGGAGACAGGTAATATGGGGTTCCTACACAGGTACGAGCAAATTCCATGGTACTGTTATAAAATTCAAAATTGAAATGTTATAAAGCAGGGTTGTCAAACATAAGGCCTGGGGGCCAGATTCAGTCTCCAGAACATTCTTATCTGGCCCTCAGGCTCTCAACAACTAAGCAGTGCTGAGATGTTACTGCTGTACGAGAAGCCCACATTAAAATGGGCTGCCCTATATCTTGAATAATGACATCACTTTCTGCCTAATGACATAACGTCTGGCCCAGGTGGATCGGGACATACCAGAAAAGCTCAGGGCCTGTCCAAGACCCAACAGGTGGTTTGGGACCCAACAGAATAGCTCAGAGCCTACTGAGACCCACCAGAAATGCCCAGAGCCCACCAGAGAAGTGCCAGATGGGTCAGGACCCACCAGAAATGCCCAGGGCCCGCCCAAAACACAACAGGAGGGCCAGAACACACCAGAAACAGCCAGGTCCCACCCAAGACCCACCAGAAGGGCCAAGATTCACAAAAATGCCCAAGGCCCAACCAAGTCCCACCATGCAGGCCATGACCCACCAGAAATGGTCAGGGCCCACTTGAGTCCTTCCAGGTGGTCCAGGACCCACCAGAAATGCCTAGAGCATGCCTGAGACCCACCAGTTGGACCTGGACACATCGGAAAGGCATAGGGCCCACCCAAGACCTACTGGGAGGGCCAGGACCTACCAGAAACACCTTGGGCCTGCCTGAGACTCACCAGGAGGGCCAGGACCCACCAGAAACACCCTGGGCCTGCCTGAGACCCACCAAGTGGGCCAGGACACACCAGGAACACCCAGGGCCCGCCTGATACACACCAGGTGGGCCGGGACCCACTGGAAAAACCCAGCGCCTGCCTGAGACCCACAAGGTGGGCCGAGACCAACCAGAAATGTCGTGGGCCTGCTCAAGACCCACCAGCTGGGCTGGGACCCACCAGGAATGCCCAGAGTCCGCCCGAGACCCACCAAGTGGGCCTGGACCCACCAGAAATGCTCAGGACCCACCCTAAACCACCAGGTGGTTTAGAACTCATCAGATGTGAGCATTTCAGGTGTGTCCTGATACACCTGTTGGGTCTCGGGCAGATCCGGTGCATTTTAGGTGGGTCTCACCTGAGGGGTTTTGGGTGGGTCCTGAGTAGGAAACCAGCAACAACACTGGTTTTGTTGAATCCATTTCTCCATGAGAGATACATCCCTAAAGCATGCATCAGCAATGCTGCTGACTAGTAAATGATTCCAGTTGGCTACTTTCCCACAAACTGGAGCAGTCAGCAAGTCATGGATGAATTGAAAACTCCAGCAGTGCTGGGAAATTTTCTTTTTTGGGGGGGTGTAGAAGAGAAAGAATTCTGATTCAGAAAAGGGAGAAAAGAGTAGGAGCAAAGGATTGGGCTTTCAGTTGGTTTCTGTCAAGGCTTAACTTGGCTTTTGACTGCAGTGCCAGAGTGCTGAGCCCTAGGAAAGGATTAAAAAACAGTCTAATCCAGGGGTGTCAAATATAAGACCTGGGGGCCAGATGCGAAGCTTCTTATCCAGCCCTCAGGCTCTCAGTGGCTGAGCAGTGCTGAGATGTTACTGCTGTAAGGGCAGCCCACATGAAAATTGGCTCTCCCATATCTTGAATAATGACATCACTTTCTGCCTAATGACATCACTTCTGGCCCTCAGCAGGCATCATAAATGCTGTTCAGTCCTTAGTATGAAATGAGTTTGACACCACTGTTATAAAGGGATTAAGAGCCCAATCCTATGCATGTCTACTCAAAAGTAAGTCCCATTATAATCAGTGGGGCTTACTCCCAGGAAAGTGTGGATCGGATTGTAGCCTAAAAGGATTAACTGTTGTGAAGACCAGAATGAGAACTGAACAAGTGGAGGTATGGAGCAGTTACTCAATTGGCCTGAATGTTCTGTCACCAGAGTTATAACTGACCCAACTGATAGGGGGGAAAGTCCAGTAAGTCCTGTCAGACAGAGGGTAGAGTGTGCTTAGTGTTGAGGCAGTGCAGTTCTGGACAGAGAGAGAGAGAAAGAGAGAGATTGTTGCTGCCAGTCAGCCTGGATAGAGGGGATAGATTGTTGCCATGTCTGCAGCTTGACCACATTCAGAGATAATGGGCAAAACACAGAGATAGCAGAAGCGCAAACCGGCAGCTGCAATGTGTGGTGCACAGGGAAGAACACCAAAAAAAAAAAAAGGGAGGCAAGACTCAGGGAAGTTCCAGCACCAGAGTCTATTTACAGGCAGTATTTACAAGTAGAAGGCAGTTCCAGAAATCGGCAAGCAGAGGCAGTCCAGCAAACAGTCCAAGTAGTCAGCAAATCAGGCGTCAGTACAGCAGAGATTCATGCAGCAACTCACTCCTACAACCTACACAGTGGAGTGTGCTTGTTGGACATTCATACTCCTGTCAGCCAATGGGAAAGGCCATGACCCCATCACTGAGGAATGTCATTGCATCATCCTGGGCAGGGATTGCAACAGCTTTTTCCATCTCTCCTTGTTCTGTCCAATGACTCAGCACTTTGCCCTGATTGGTCCTTGCCCCATTGTCTGACAGGTTGCTTACCTTTGCTTACACACAACCTGGTAAGTCTGGTAGGCAGTCTGGTAGGCCTGCCTTATCCAGCCACCAAATTGCCTTACTGTATGGGGCACATACTATAACAGTTCCTCCACTGTGATAACTTATCAGAAAAAGCCTGTGAAAGAGCCTGTCAGCGCAGCCTGAGGTTGTGTCCAACAAAGTGGGTCTCTGTGAAGGAAATTTGTTTTCTTGTTGGGATGTTGTTACTGTGCCCGTTTCCAGGAAAAGTTTTCATTCACTGCAACCTTTTGTTTGCGATCATTTTTTTCTCAGCTACATTTCTAATTCCTCAGCCCCAGGGCAGCATTAATGCGTAACAGTACTAAAGAAAATAGTGGTCAAACACATTTCTGTAGTGCAAGCTAAATATTCAAGATGAGTCAATTCATTGCTTAGAGCTACTAAGAACAAACTAGAACACTAGTTATATATTTCTATAGGGAACAGAGTGGCTGTACTTACATTTTTAAAAACTGCCTCACTGTCCCATTAAATACATAGTGGAACAAAACCATAATTAACACAATCCTTTTAAAATGTCTGATTGCTGTTTTAAAGATTTTTTTGTGAAGTGTTTTTAACTTGTTTTAATCATGTTTTTAATTGTGTTTATTTTTCTGTATTCTTTTACTTAGTGTTGTAAGCAACCTTGGGTCCCTTCAGGGAGATAGGCAGGATATAAATGTAGTAAATAAAATAAAAAATAAATTTAAACACAATAAAATACCAAAAAAATCAGATAATGCAGCAAAGAAAAAGCAATTTAATGAGCAGGCCTAACAAAATTCAAAGGAAAGTTAAATGAAACAAAGATAGGCAGTGTCAGGGATAGTTTGGCCCCCAGAAGCTGTAATTTTACAAGCAAGAGGCTGCCATTGAAAGACTGAAATGTAACCCCTGCTAACTGGGCAACTAGACACCTTATAAAGTTGTGTCCTCTTATATTTAGCAGGGGAATAGCAGCTGTCCTTCAGCATGGTCTTTTCCAGTGGCTGGTATGTCTTTTGCATCTTTTTTTAGATAGTGAGCCCTTTGTGGACAGGGAGCCATTTATTGATTTATTTTGCTATGTATCACACATTGTGAGCTAGTTTTTGTTGAAAATTAGGGGTATAAATATATACAAAATAGCAAGTGCAGACATGAAAAGCCCCATTGCAAAATCCCCCTGAGGAGGCCTCCAATGGCTTCCCATGCTCGCAGGATTTGCCATATTGGCACCACTATCCCTCCAGGCACTGGAAAGCATAGAGGACTGTAGGTAAAGTTGTCTAAAGATTCTGTTATTCTTAATTGCCAGAAATTACTAAGTAGCTAGGGAACAGAACTGTCCATTTACCGCACACAACATGCATCAACTATAATCTAGAGGGAGGCCATATCTGCAGATCCCGTATCTGCCTAGATTCACTTATCTGTGGATCGGGTTTGTGCCCCCCCTGCACAAGCCCCCTGCAGAGGTGAGGGTCCTCTAAGCCCGACAGTTAAAAAAAAGCACAACTTCCAGGTTTTTTTTGTAAAACTGGAAGTGACGTTTTTGATGTCTTATAAGGCACTAAAACATCACTTCCAGTTTTACAGGGAAACTGGAAGTTGCATTTTTTAAACTGCTGCCTCTGTTGCAGGAATGCCCAAACCCTGGGGCCACTTGCGGCCCTCAAAGCCTCTCAATGCGGCCCTCAGACAGCCCCCAGTCTCCAATGAGCCTCTGGCCCTCCGGAGATTTGTTGAAGCCCGCACTGGCCTTACGCAACTGCTCTCAGCGTGAGGGCAACTGTTTGACCTCTTGTGTGAGCTGTGGAATGAGGGCTCCCTCCACTGCTTGCTGTTTTATGTCTGTAATGCAGTAAAAGCAGCAAAGGAAAGGCCAGCCTTGCTTTGTGCAAGACCTTTTATAGGCCTTGAGATATTGCAAGACCGTCATTCATTCACAGGAGTTCATCTTTAATATATTCATTTATGTATGTAAACTTATGCAAATTTATTCAAATTTTAAACGTAAATTAATTCTTTTTTTCCCCCACAGTGTCAGAGAGACGATGTGGCCCTCCTGCCAAAAACTTTGGACATCCAAAGCTCTGGAGGTGAGGGGAGCAGAGCTCCCCTCAACTCCAGAGGGTGGGGGAGGTGTTCACCTGTATCTGCAGTTTCATGTAACTGCAGGGGGCTCCACAACGGAACTCCCATGGATATGGGGGCATGCCTGTACTTCTTTAGTGGGTGTTTAGCAGTAATAACAAAATCATTTAACCTATTATTTAGGATACAAAAAACCAAGAAAAAAAAGGTTTGTTAATTTGTAACTGAAAGTTAGTTAAAGCCTAACGAAATTGTACCAAACAACCCATTTACCACAGAGTTAAAAGTTTTCCATATTTTTTGAGCTATTTCCTTCCCAATATCAGTACAGGACTGTAGGTGTTCTTTATTACCATTTAAAAAATTTTTTAAAATTAGTCTTGATCCAGTCAAAATGCATTATCAAAATCTCAGTCTGATTACTGAGTCTGAGACTCAGTCTGATTACTGAGTCTGATTACTACAGTCTGATTCACTTCCCAGAGATGACAGGAGCAATAAAATGTAAAGAATAATTAAATAATCCAGTCTGCCAATTTTCTTTTCTTGACTGCCAATAATCCAGTCAAAATCCAGTCTGGAACAAAGTTGTTTTTTAGAACTTGTATGAAAGGAAGAACATAGAAAATTTATAAAGCCATACTTACTTGCTCAGCATTCTTGCAATTCCAAAGTCTCCAAGTTTTGCTACCATTTCATTATCACTAAGGAAAATGTTCTGGAATACATGAAATCATAAGACATTGTAAATAAATGTATAATGAAGATACTCAATGAGGAATAAAAAGCTGTCACCAAAGAATTACCTGTGCTTTCACATCTCTGTGTAGAATCTTTCTGTCATGTATATGCTTCAGTCCTAAGGAGATTTGCACAAACCAATCCAGAATCTATAGGCAAAGATAAAATACCATTAACCTACAACTAAGCACTCTAATTTCTACAACTGAAAAACAGAAAGAAACCCTTTGTTTCTAGGCACAGAGGACAGCAGGAAGTGATTAGATAAAATCCTTAAATATAAGGGGAAAAAATAGACCCTACAGGTCTTACTTCTGCATGGCTTCCACTAGCTGCAATAGGAATTCTACTTGTATGAAGGATAATAAAATCAGGCAGTAACAGGATTAGGTCCAACTGAGGTGTTTTCATACATCAAAGGCACTTTAAACCTCTTTCTCAGTTAACTTTTTTGCCTCAAAAAGAAGGTATGGGATTCAAATCCCACTGTTTATACATGGTGCTCCACCCCAAACCTAGCCACAACTGTGTATCTTTGCCCTTCTCCCCATGAAACATCTTTTCAGCCCCTCCAAGGCTCCTGTTCGAGGGGATCTGGAAGTTGCACCTGTTAGGGACTGGGTATATAATATATATATTATATACACACACACATATATACATATATACGCACACACACAACAGTGCTTCCCAAACTTTTTAGTATAGGGACTCACATTTTAAAATGACAATCTATCATGACCAGCTTTACGAGACCCTCCCCCCCAAAAGTGATATAGAAAGAAAAATATTTTTATTAATTCATCATCATCATCATCATCATCATCATCATCGGAGTCCTGTGCTCCCAAGGCTCCTAGAGACCTTACATATAGTATGAATGCATAGAATTTTGGTCGACCCTCCCTAGAAATGGAGTCAAAGGGGTGTCTCCCCAAATCTTTACAGTCATTCCAGGGTGTCTAGAAGGTTGAACTGGAGAGCAAGATGTACACTTAGGGACTTCCAGGCCAGACAAAAGGCTGAAATTGGGTTCACAGTTATTACTAGCGCAGTAGTTCCCAAACTGGTGGGTCACAACCCACCAGCCTGGGAACCAGTTGTCCATGGGCCCTTAAGAGGTATGGAAGGGGAAAGGTAGTGACATGATCACCAGGATCACTTCGCTGCTGGGGACAGAGGGAGTTTTCATTTACCTCCGTCTACGCTGGCCTTCATGGGATGCAGGGAACGCTGCCAATGCCTCTGCAAGGCTCCCCAACCCTTATCAAAGTTAAAAATAGTGATCAGAAACCACTTCTGGTTTTCAATCATGAAACCGGGTTTCTGATCGCTAATTTTTAAACTTTTCTAAGGCTTGGGGAGCACTGCAGAGGCATCTGTGGGGCTCTCTGCACCCCCAGGAGGCTGGCACAGGTGGGAGGTAAGTGAAAACCCCCTCCCCTCTCTCTGGCAGCAGTGCAATCCACAAAGTGGTTCCCAAACTTCTGAGGAGAAGTTTGGGAACCACCATACTAGAGAAATTTGGAAAACGTGACATTTTAATTTGGGTGTATGTCTTTCCATTCAGATTGCTTGCTGCTGCATTTTTCTTCTGCAAACCAGGCAAGGGTGCTTGCAAATTTAATTTTTTTTTTTGTATTTCAGAAACTTTTTGTGACCCACTAAAACTTGGTTCAAAACCCACAGTTTGGGAAACAGTGCACTACAACATTTTGTTACAAGTCCCCACTTGTAAGAATAATAACAAAGAGTAATGTGTCAAAATGAAAGTCAGAATACAAATCTTTTCCTGGTTATCTTTTATTCTATGATAGGGAGAATGAAAGTAAAGAAAAGTGTTCTTTGAAATGCAAACCTACTTTGTCCTCATCAAATAGTACTCCACGTTGCATATTTATCCTTTTCATTAAATCACCTCCATCACAGTATTCCATAATAATATATAGTTGATTTTTCTCTACAATAAAATATAGTGGGTATAAATAAACATTTATATTTATAGATAGAGTAATTAAAAGTTTTCACTACAGCTAATGCAGCAAGAACAAGCTTAACCAAAACTATCAACTGGTGTATTCATTTTTTTAAAACTTCTTTACCATTTCTTTATTAAAAGTGCTCAAAATGATTTACATTTCAACATTTATACTCAAGGCTCCTGGTAGGAACAACTTACAGAGCAATCCTAACTTGTGCTGGAACAGGCAGGCTGGTGGGTCTGCGCTGTATCCAGTGCAAGTTTTGGGCCGGCTGTGGCTTTGCCCGAGGCAAGGGGAAATAATTTCCCTTACCATGGGTAGAGCCGCAACGGCCCCAATGGGTCTACTCAGATCTGCGGCAGCTGATGAGGTGGCACAAATTCGAGTAGCCTGGTGTTGCCCTGGGTTGCTTGAGAACGGGGCTAGGATCCGGCATAAGGGTTAGATCTGGGCGTACCTTCTGCTCTCTTCCTGCCCACCCATGGGCTCCTGTGCCTTGTTTTTAAAGTGATCAAAAGCAAAAGAGAACAGGTGGGGCTCCTGCGCCTTTCAAACCCGTCCAGAAAAAGGACATTTAATAAGAAGCAACTTTTTGTACAGCTCTGTGGGAAAGGTATCTAGCCAAAATTCCTGTTTGTATACAATATTTAGATATTATACTCTGCTATCCCCCTTTGCTCCTGGTCTCCTTACAAAGCACCTTTTATTGTAGGTATTTTAATTTTTCATTGCTAGGGAAACTTGCATATATAGTAGGAACTTTATAAACAAATTATAAACAAACAACCATGAATAAAATGAGACCTTGATGTGAAGCGTAGAAGGCTACTATATTAGGGTGTTTCATCCCAGCCAGAAGTGTGACTTCTTTCTGAGAAGATTCTTTTTCTTTTTTTGGCATCTAAATTAGTTTTGAAAAGAAAGTGAGAAAAGAATTACATAAAGAGTGGATTCAGTGACAATCAAGCTAAACTACAACAGTGGTGAAAGGATCGTGTGTGCCATCTAAAGCAGCACACACATCAAATTCAACTGTAATCTTTGGCAGCAAACTTGAAACCTGTCTTGACACTTTACTAGGTCTTCACAAAGCTTTATATCTCCTGTTGCTGGGATACAAAGCAGTCTTGGCTCCTCCCATCCATTCTCCCCAAGTGGTCCCACAATTCACTACTTTCCTTTGTTTTTGGTGAACTCAACTCCATGTGTACTGCAGAGCAGATAAGGGTGGAGAAGGTGCAAATGACAAATTGCTTTAAGTTTTAAGGTTGAAATTCTTAAAACGTGTTACAAATTTAATACTCTATTTTTCTGTAATGCATGTGTCATAGCACTTATGGAGCATAACTAAACTTGACTACCATAGTACCTGAAATTTTTGCCAAGTAATCAAGCTCACATTATCACTTGGCCTTATCTCTGGGTCAATCAGAGGGCAGAGCCTTAAAGTTTGGTTTCTCAGCTCAGGCAGGCTCATTTGTTTCTATAGTAACATTCCTGGGAAATTCCAGCCAAGGTTAACCTTTTATTCTCCTCCATTCCCTTTTGCTGCTGCAACCTGGTTCCTTTTTGCAAATGCATGCATTTGGCAGGAGTCTTTTTTTTCCAACACTGGGATGGGATCCTCCTTTCTATTAGAAATAGTTCCAGGCTACAATTCAGTGCACCATTACTTAAGAATAACACCCATGGAAAGCAGTGGGTCTACTTCTCAGTAAAAAGGGTTGCAAATATCTCATCTCTCTGCTGTGAACTGAATTGCACACTCTCAGTTATGTGTTGTATGTAGAACTTCTGGCTTAACACACCAGACACCTTAAACATGGATTTGATTCATGGATCAACTGCAGTGGTTCCCAACCTTTTTCACTTGCATATCCCTTGTCAGCCCATTTCCATAAATTGTACCCTTCATATTAGCAAAATGTTTGTAATTAATAATACAAGCCCTCATCTCCTCTCTATGAAAACCCAGACTTCATGTATTCATCACATATTTTCTCTTTCATCTGTTTAAAGAACAGAAGACTCTGCCTTTGCACTGTTTTGCACCAGAAGTATGCTGAGAAATTCTGGGTGATTTATCAATTTCCATATTATGTTTCAGTGTTTTTACTGTGCAGGTTTTCAATCACTGGTTCATACATGAATTGATGACCAAAAACTAGCTATTGGTGGGGTTTTCACAGCCAACTAGCTACCTCCCTTCCTGGCTTGCTGGTCCTCGCAAGGCAGGCATTCTAGAGCATGACCTGCCTTTTTCTGCCATTATTCCATTCTTTTTCAAGTATGCCTAAAGGTCCTGTTGAATGTCTCTGGGAGTACATGAATCCCAGGTTGGGAACCCCTGGTACAGTTCTTAGGTAACAATTAATGGTAGGTTATTTTTCAGGATCTGGCCTCGGGTAAAATCAGACAAAACTATAGTCAGACACCCCCCTAAGTTTAATCCCTGACTTATCCGAGGGTCATAGAAAATTCCATGATTGTTGGCTCAAAACCTGCCCTCGACTTATCTGTGGGATCGATTTATAGGTGGGTGTCTGCAGTGATATTTTAGATTTCATATATGAAGTGAAATGGAGCCAAAATATTTACTGATCTGACTCAGTTTTAAACTTTGGCACAATTAAAGCATGGGATGGAATGGAGTGTATTGAAAAACACTGGTGCTTTACCTTTGTCAAACTGATCTCTTTGATAACACATTGTTGGCCATCTTCCCTTCCTTTGGCCAAGAATACTTTCCCAAAGGATCCTTCCCCAATCATTTCAATTATTTCATATTTATCCATGGTACATTATTTTTGATAAATGCCTGAAATACAAGAAGACTAATAATATTTGAAATATAAAACATCTTTATGACTTATCTTTATCAATCTGTAAAAAAGCAGCACTGCACATGTGAAAAAGGAGCACTGAATTTGACTTTGGAAGCCTTTTCTATGAAGATAATTGGATTTGGGTTAGGTATTTACAATCAGGATTGTTAATAGTTAAAAGGAAGATCAGTACTTCCCTCTCACCTCCAGTTTATGAGTTAAGCACCAAACTGATTAGTGATCAGGAATACACAATGGAGAATTATTGGTTTGCAGGTTATGAATATCTTAAATGTGGGACCCCACACTGGGTGCCACCTCTTTCTACAAACGCATCTTTTACTCTCACTCGCACACAGTGAAATCCTGATTTTCCTCTCAGAAATAAGTCCCACTACATTCAAAGGGACTGTAGTCCTATAACACTTCCCTGGGAGTAAACTCCATTGAACACAACTGCATTTACTTTGGGTAGACATGCCTAGATTATATTCTCTAGTGAAAGAGTTGAGGATTGGCCCATTCATGTATACAGGCAGGTGGAGGAAGCTTTTTGCAGTCTGCCCTAGGGAGCCATTCCATCCAGATCCCTTTTCAGATGAGTCAGTCCCCCCTTGACACCAGTTCAAGATCTTCTCTATGAATTATTCTTAAGAGGTTGCTGGGCAGCTGTTGCAGAACCTACAATGGGGGGGGGGGGGAGCATTTTTCTTTCCACACTTTTGAAGCAGTGGTTGTTTAAAAGTGAAATGGGGGCAGGGTGACCAGATGTCATAGCCACAAAAGAGGACAAGGTGCCCCAAAATGTAGGACATCCAAGAAAAATGTAGGACATGACAAAATATAAAGCTAAAATTGTTCGTGTATTGATTTCAAATGGTGTTTAATAATAAGGAATGTGGTTAATTTAAATGTAAAAGTATATTTTGTTACATTTAGGCTGCAATTCTAACCACACTTTCCTGAGAGTGAGCCCCACTGAACAAAATAGGACTTACTTCTGAGTAGACCTGATTAGGATTGTGCCCATAATTTATTAGTGCCAAGGAGGCTCTGTGCTGCCTGCTCACAGGGAAAAGGAGGACATTTCAGTTCTTTGCCAAGACAGGAGGCTAAAAGAAGAGGACGTGTCCTGGAAAAAGAGGACTCCTGGTCACCCTGAAAGTGGGGTGGGGGAATTCACCTTAAATGACTGGCAGTCCAAAACAGGACTTGAGCAGAGGCTGCATTGGGGCAGAGCTTATGAGGTCTCTCGCTCGGCCCCTCTCCTCGCCCATAACTCTGCCCTGCTGCGTTCAGACGAACTGCACGGGAGAGGCTCCACGGAAGGGATTCAGACGCGAAGGGGCAGCCCCTCAGCTCACAACAGCATCCCACACAGGCAGTGCCAGCCCCTCCACCGCCTCGGGACACCCTTCCCGCGCGTGTGAAGAGGGGGAAAGACCTCCAGCCGGCCCCCCTCCGCCAGCGTTACCATAGCAACAGAGAAGACGCGCACGCCACAGGTTCTCCCCGCACCCGCGGACTCTGAATCCACTCACCGACGGCAGGCGAGACGCCGCAGGAGGAGGGAAGAGGCGGGCTGCAGGGAAGCAAGCCGCAGAAGGGGCAACAGGTTCCTCCTCTGGGCGCGTCTTCCTCGCTCTCCGCCCCCAACTGTAGCAGCCCAACCTCAAGATAGGAGATGGAGTTTTCCTGGCTAAGGCTGCCATCCCCTCCACACCTTCCTGGGAGTAGCCCCATTGACTGTAATGGGACTTGCTTCTGAGCAGACAGGCAGAGGCCTGAGCTCTGAGGCTGCTATCCTCTCCACACTTACCTGGGAGGAAGCCCCATCTTATGGAAGTTCAGATCATCAGCTGGATGATGTGGTGTTAGCAGGGATTACGTGTTTTGATAGCTGGTTGACAGCTCTGGGAAGGGCAGTGCTGGCTCCACAGCTGTAATCAATCAAGGGCAATGGAGACTGATGGACACCTGAGCTTCATTTGACCTTTATGGGAATGCTTACAACAACAAAGGAAAACAACGCAGGAGTCTTCCTGCATGTGCCTTCACTAGTTTATCTTGTTCAGGAGTAATGTGGCAGTTGAAGCAGATTTTTGTTGGGGGGGGGAGGCAAGCCTGCTGCAGCTGCTCCGTTCTCTAGGCCAGGGGTGCCCAAACCCCGGCCCTTGAGCCACTTGCGGCCCTCGAGGACTCCCAATGCAGCCCTCAGGGACACCCCAGTCCCCAATGAGCCTCTGGCCCTCTGGAAATTTGCTGGAGCCCGCACTGGCCCAATGCAACTGCTCTCAGCATGAGGGCGACTGTTTGACCTCTCGCATGAGCTGTGGGATGAGGGCTCCCTCCACTGCTTGCTGTTGATGCAGTAGCGGCATGTCTGCAGTCTGTGATGCAGTAGCGGCAGGAAAGAAAAGACCAGTTTTGCTTTGTGCAAGGCCATTCATAGGCCTTGAGCTATTACAAGACCTTCATTCATTCGTGTAAGTTCCACCTCTAGTATATTAATTTATGTAAACTTATGTAAATTTATTCAAATTTTAAATGTAAATTAGTTCTTTTGTTCTCCGGCCCCCAACACAGTGTCAGAGAGATGATGTGGCCCTCCTGCCAAAAACTTTGGACACCCCTGCTCTAGGCAGTGGAGGGGCCAGGCAGCTGATCTCTTCCTTGCCATTGTGTTCAGCCCTGGAGGTAATGGATGAAACCTTCCAGGGGCCCCTATTCCTATCACTGCTGCTAGAGCAGAGGATACCTGCACTCCTAATACCCACCCCTTCAAAGAAGCTTCCACCTACAAATGGGGGGGGGGGTAGGCTGTATGTGCAGTTTTTTCCCCCATAAACAGAAAGGTTGAATGCAAATTTTTTTTTAATTGTGCATAATTTTCAAATATATACATCACATTTACCAATTAAGGATTGTTTTTTAATCTTCATTAGTCTAGCTCAGTGATCTTCAACCTTTCTCATCTCATGGCACATTGACAAGGCACTAAAATGTTCAAGGCACACCATAAGTTTTTTAATAATTGACAAGGCACACTGTGCTGTGCACACTCACATCCCCCAATGGCCCTAATAACAAATGACCCTCTCCCAAATTCCCACGGCACACCTGGGGACCATTCACAGCACACTGGTTGAAAATGGCTGGTCTAGCTATTAACCAACAGCATAATAAACATGATGGTATATTACAAAAAAGGTCATACTGAGGATCCTGAAGCACTTCTCTAAATGAAAGCCAACTTCTAATGTCATAAATCACTTCCAGAGGCACAGCTGTGATGGTCTGGTAAAAACATCAGAGGCTTGTAGCACTCTGAGAAATAAAGTTATTTGGCTTTGAAAAGTGATTGACAGAATTAGGTGCCTTGACAGCCAAAAACACTTAATATTTATTTAAACAATTACTCCTCCTTTCCCTCTTGCAATGATGTGTATAAGGCAGCTTACAATAAAATTTGTAATACATTACAAAATTTTAAAAAACAGCAGCATAAAAACAGTAATCAAAACACCACATAAAATACAAAGCAGCACAGGTACAAACTGCAATCCAAAGCAAATAAGATGGCAATACTCAAGCGAGCAACAGAACCCCCCCCAACTACAATGAAATGCTCCCCCCAAAAAAATTTCAAACACTTCCAAAAAACCATTAGGGAGGCTACAGGCAGTGGGGGGGGGGGGGAAAGAGTTCCACAATTGCGATGCCACCACAGAAAATACACTACCACTTGTTGCCACCTACCTGATTTCATTCAACAGTGGCAAATATAGGAGGGTCCCCCATGATTTATCTCAAGGGGTGAACCAGAATATATGGAATAAGGGTTTTTTGTTTGTTTTTTGGAATCAACTTGCATTTTCAGTCAGTAGGCATTATGGTGACTGAGGGCTGCATGACCGGCATTATATATGAAGATCAGTCACATCTGTCAATTCAGCCCAATTAAAAAACTTGCACATTGTTAACTTGTGCCTTATACAAAAACATTAAAGAATATTACACATTAGGTTTCTATTCCACCTTTTATTGACTTATTTGAATCAGTAAACAAACTTACTGTTGCACAAAAGTTATGACAGTTTAGTGCAAAATTATAGCAAACGTAGGAAGATAATGCTTAATGGAAAATGGGAATCCCTTTTCCCCCATCCCAGCTACTGTCTTTGGTTTGTCAAAAACTTCATATGGAATTTTGGGTTTGTACCTAAACATGCCTCTACTGACTTTCAAACTGTTTTCTAAAAATGAGTTGCCAATTAGTAATTGGTAATCAGAGGTTTTGCATTAAGGTATTAAAATTCTGATTTGATCAGATATATCTTATGGTATTTGTTTCTCCAGTTCCATTATTTCACTGTCACTTCACTGTAGTCATCCTTTTCAGTTCAAAAACCCAATCTGGATCATCTTCTGCTTCAAAGTCCCTATAAAAAAAGATTTTGTAAAGTATCAGTATTTTAAAACAAAATTTGTCATTTGCTTCTCTCAGTTGGAGGTGGCATATAACAAAATTTTAAAATACAATTTAAAAACTCACTTTGTAGCTATGATGGAACAGAAGACAGAAAAACAAATACCCAACACTTCTTTCAGTGACACAGCAGTTTATAGCAAGTCTAGATGTTTGAAAATAATTTGTCTTCTCCTTACTCAGTTTCTTAAACACTCCCAGTTTCTTCCTTCATACCTCTTCAGCTTTATCATTCTATTCCAGCATATGTACAGACACATGGAATATTGTACAAATATTTGAGTGTTCTGACTATCAATACCAGCACAGGAATCTTGAGTTGCGGACATACCTCAGATCCAGAAACTGAACTGACCAGTTGCAACAAGTGGAGCTATATATGCCACATATGGTTCCACACACAGACATTTCTACTTTCCTGGTGCACATATTCCAGTTGCAGTGCTAGATGTATTCCACACCACACCTGATGATCTCCTACATATCAGGAATAGCTTATCAAAAAAGAATTGGAAGCTGCAATTATAAGTGGAATCTGAAACCTCACTACCCTACAGAAGATCCTCCCTACGTTAAAAACATAGGAACTTTGCAAGTGAATGATGAAGGAAAATGATATGAACTGTAGAAAGCTAAGTTTTATACAAGGAAAGTTTACTTGGGAGCAGGTATAGCAAAGCTGGAGAAACTTCAAGTATAAAGTTTCAATCTGTGTTTGAACATACGTGTCTTCTTCATCCGATCTAGGTTCAAGTCTTTCTGTATCCTCCATAACAGTTTCACCATCTACTTCATCACTTGTTTTGACTTCTTCAGCAAGTGGTCCTCTCAGTAGATCATCTGAGGCTTAAACATTAGCAAAACAAGAACAGAAACATTCAGGGTTTCCCTTTCAAAGATTAGAAAACCAAGAGCTTCAGTATAAAATTCAAAAGAAATGTACTCTGTTCCATCATGGTTTACTCTTCATTTTCTTTTCTTTTCTTATTCATGCAGTGCAGGCTTTTGCATCGGTGATGAAACTTTAGTTGTTTTGCCCCCGATTTCATTATCTGGAGATATTTACCCCATCTTTCTGTCTTTTCAAGGGTCTTGCTTTTAGTTTTGTCACAATGAATTTGCATTATAGCTTCTTCACCATGCACATTTAGCTAATCTGTCTGCTAATTTTTTTAAGCAAAAACTAACCTTCGCTACTCATAATCCTGTCTTAAGGATCCCATTTTCCCCATACACAGTACTTTTTTTAGCACATCACATCAAATTAGGCTTAGGATAGAAAATAGGTTTTTTCCCCAAGAAGCCGATAGCAATATAGAACACACACACACACACACACACACACACACAGAGCGCGCTCATGTACGTGGTTATGTTCCTTTATCCCACTTTTTGTATTGTTTAAAAATCTACAAACCTATTTGATCCGAGGCAATTTAGGTGTCATAATTCCTGATCTAAACCAGGATTTGGCAGTTTAGGAATGTGCAGTGGGCCCATGCACTTCCTTCACACTTGCAAACACAAGATGCCCACCCCCTCATGGTTTGCTATAGCCGTAGTTTCCTATTATATCTGAATGGAAGCAAACTAGCAGTCTTCAGGTTTTCCCCAAGTTATGGGTTTATAAACTTCATTCAGGTGAAATTTATATACTTGGAAATCACACCTAATAAATGCAGTTCTATTGGAATTATCCTTGCAAACAGAACTTTAAATAGGCCTAGGTATGGTCAGTGCTTGGATGGGAAACTCATGTACACCATCTTGAACTCCAAGTAGGAAAAAAGACAGGTAAGTGAGAGTTTCTCTAGCACCCCTCCCCTGAAAGCAAAGAGGAGGGTGGTGAGGCCAGGGAAGCTATCCTGATAGGAGGCCAGGGTGAATTTCACTCTTTTCTTTCCTGAGCAAGGAAAAAACCTTGCATACGCATTGGACAAAAGGAGAGTCCTGCATGACCAGGAAGAGGCTGCAGACAGCTCAAGGCTGTTTGGAGCCCTGAAAACATAGTGGTTGTGCTGCAACATATTAGGCTAAGCTATTTTGGGGTATTCACTTTTCAGACTTTTTTAAAGGATGAGCTGCATGGACAGGGTGGGGTCGGGTTTTGGAATGGAACTCCTAACAAGGCACATGTATGCAGTTTCACACATTCAGAATGCTGATAGCTGTTACATTGCTATTTACCTGCTTTGTAGATTGTGTATGTTTTAAAGGCTAAGCTAATATCAGCATTGTGGAGAATTTTCATTAAAGTTTCAGGCGGGTCTTTGTTCCACTGCTTTCGGGAGATATTGTCATTGTATTTTCTCACATCACCACCTATGTACAAAAACAAAGAAGAAATCACAGGAAACAGTGGAAATACAAAATTTACCTTGAATAAACCAAATATTTAGATAAACTATAGGAGTAGCCATGCTAGTCTATATCAGAAATCAGGCAAAAAAAACCAAAACAAAACAAAAAAAAGCAAGAGAAAGAAACAGAGAGTTGAAGATTGGTGAATAAAGATCATGGGCATTGATAAGTTAACAATTTTACTTAAAGTCAGTAGTAACGTTTATGAACAATGGGAAACCATTGACTTTCTGCATACTAGAGAAAAAGTGATATAATTTCTGGATTTGAGGATTAGAGAGAAATGAAATACAGGTCCAGCCTCGTTATACATGGATTTGACTCATGAATGGCCACTGCAAATGAGAAGGAATGTGCTGATCCCTAGAGGAGAAAAATGCACCCCTTTAAAATCAGTTTAAAAAACTGAACAGACTTTAACAATAGCCTCCTAATATGAGAGAGAGAGGGCAGCTGGCTGACAATCCATCAATCCTTCTCTCTCCAGGTGACCCCTGCCTTCCCCCTGAGCAGTGAAAGAAAGGTGATCACTTTGCATTGGTGAAGGGAGGGACTGAGTGAAGCAAAGGCGCTTGGAAGAGGACTGATTAATGGATTGTCTTCTTAATGTCTCTTATCTTAGATTACAAAGGTCATCAAGGCTGTTTTTAAATCACTGGAGCAAAGAAACTTTGTTTTTTAAATTGATTTGCTATAGTGCGTTTTTTGCCATCCACATGAGTGCTTGGAAAGGAACCCACAAGAATAATGAGGCTAAACCTGTAATTGAGGATAAATAACTACCTGATAAGTTAAGAAAAGAATTATATAAGAAGTGCAGATGAAGACGTATATTATATTTCCTGATATTTGGATTAGATGATAAGGTAACCATATATATATATATATGGTTATACATATTTTTTGTTTGTTTTTTCTATTAGTAGATTTGCAGCCCAATCCTGAGCTGTCCGGGGCACCCAGCCTCAGCGGCACCGAGAACAGCTGCCACTGGATCCTGCGCACCTCGGGCTACCAAAAGGTTGGCAGTAAAGTAAAGCCGTTCGTGTAGGGCGCCGAGCCCTCTATGAACGAACAGGATCCGGTGGAGCTGAGCTCCACTGAACCCGCGTCCTGCCTCCCTGCTCCCTCCCCCAGGCACGCCTCCCACCCATCCTCTCCCCGCCCCCACCTTGCCTCCCATCCACCCTCCTCCACGCCCCCGCTTACCATGCTGCAGCTCAGCAGTCTGTGAGACTGCCGAGCAGTGGAGGCTGGGCGCCCCCCCCCCCCCGCACTAGCCTGGCACTAGCCCAGCACCGGCTGGTGCTGGGCTAATATGGGCGGTAGCCTGGCAGTGAGGCTCACAAATATGCCTTACAGCACGTTTGTGACAGTGCCCAGTGGCACGAAGCCGAGCCCAGGATTGGGCTCTTGGTTGAGTTGTTCAGTTGAATTTTTAGTTTTTTATATTGTACATCAATTTTGTTTATCATAAATAGAGCAAAAAAAAAGAAATGTGTGCATATAAATGAGCAGTGCTGGCAATAAATAAAAATATTGAATCTGATCTTACTTGTATCTTCCTTGTCTATAATACTGGAAGACAGTAAAGATGCATTTTCCAAGACGCTGATCAGTGTATTAGATCTTCCCTTTTCCCACTGTCGTCTGTGAGGATTTGGTAAAGCAGCCTCTGCTGAGGCTTCATTCTTCCCTAATAAAATATTGATCAGTGTCTTTAGTTGTTTCTGATCCCCAACAAAGAGATTTTTTTAAACACAAGATTCCAGCCATGACAATATCATATTTCCATGATATTTAGTTATATGATTTTTTTCTGTAAGTTTCTGTGAACTTTTTTGTTGAAAAGCTGTATATAAATACTGTTTTTAATGCTATTTTTATGGTTCTGTAAGCTGCTTGGATGCCCTTTCGAGAGAAAAGTGGAAGTAAATAAACGAATCTTACCCAGACCTAAGTTTAAATTCTATTTGTAAACTTCAAAAATAACTCAAATATTTTCAAATAGGCCTCCGCCATAACAAGTGTACTGACTTTTCTACTATTGTTTGGTTTTGTTCGAGATCATTCATAAAACTCAGAGGAGCAATTCCCAGATCACCCACACTGATGTAAAACCCAAAGATTTTATCAGAAACATATCAGTTAACACATCATTGCGGAATTCCACAAACAATTACCTATTTCATCCAAGTCTGTTTTCTGCAATCTCATGTCAGTGAAATGCTTGGAAACGGCCTTTGGTCCTAAATTGCTCGTCTTGCTTCTTGTATGTTGTTCCTCCTTTAAATAGTTTAAGAACAATAAGAACATAAGAACAGCCCCACTGGATCAGGCCATAGGCCCATCTAGTCCAGCTTCCTGTCTCTCACAGCGGCCCACCAAATGCCCCAGGGAGCACACCAGATAACAAGAGACCTCATCCTGGTGCCCTCCCTTGCATCTGGCATAACCCATTTCTAAAATCAGGAGGTTGCGCATACACATCATGGCTTGTACCCTGTAATGGATTTTTCCTCCAGAAACTTGTCCAAATGATCTCTGTGCCTGGCTAACAGAACTAAGCAAAATTTAATTACTTTTTATGTTTTAATTAGTAAACAAATGTTTTATCTGATTTGCCAGCATAACAACAAAATAACTGCTGTGAAAACTACCAGTAACTGACCCATTATATTCCATGCTGTGATGATTCAGTGCACAACTAACTAGACAACTAACTTTTATGGACTTCTGATTGACCCAGTCTCCACTGTTCTGGTTGGCCAATTCAGAGGTAGAAAACTTGGTGCCAGCCCCTTGAACCACTTGGCCACGGGTTGTGTGGGGACTTGACAAATGGGTATATAGATAGCAAATTTAGCAGAGTGCTAGCCATTATCAATCTATTCTTTTCTTTTATGAAGGCCAAGTCTTTGCTGTAGATATCCCTCATTCTATGTGGACTTGACTCATCCTAGTCAAGCCATTTTAGACAGACCCAGGGGTTTTCTTAAAGTGAGGAGTCTCTATTCATATATGTGCTGTGAGTCATGAGATAGAATGCTGATTTATCAAAAAGCACATTCCTTCTTGTGAGTAAAAACCAATTTTTTTCAATAATGGAAAACATGTATATGTCAAAGTGAATATGCAAAATAAAGAACCTACAGGATAGACAATCACATGGGAATGATCATCTCCCCAATGCATATACTGGATATCCAAAAATAAGAATATAAGCTGATTATCATTTGCATTAATCTAGTATCACTATCATCATTCATTAAACTTCAAAATTAAGGACATTCATTGGTCACTTGGAGGACTATCACATTCCTTAGTAATTATTGATTGGTTTTACATTTTGAACACTCACTAGCAGATGTAGGTGAATGAATGCATGGGAAGGGCAGTAAGAGTGCCCTTGAGCTGCTATGCTCTGCAGCTCCATCCCCAGCCAACAGGATAAGATAAGCATAAAGCACTTCCACTTGCTGGTGTATGTCTATTGCTAATTTCTCTTCCCAAAGGCAGAGCTTCATGCTGCATTGAATTCCCCCAACTTTCAGGAGCCACTTTTCACACAGCTCCAGTGGGAAGAAAAGGAAGTGTCAGAAAAACCCTGAGGGGTGTGCAGATCGCCACACATATGTGGATCCATGCCATAGTATTTAAGAATTAAGCCCTCTGTTGTGAGGTTAAGGTCTTCTAGATACTATTGAACTGTATTTAATAATACAGTTAGTTCAATAATGCCCTTCAAACCATAACGTTAAAAATAGTTATTTAAAAAGACTGGTATGTCTGTACAAAAACATATCTGTATGTTCAATTTTCCAGAATGCTAGTACCTCAATTGAAGCAACATTTCTGATAAACTTTGATAGGCAGTTCCTTGTAAGAATTGTACTAGCTGATGGACGATTTCTGGGATTCCTCTTAAACATCTGTTTTATCAAGTAATGAAGTTCATAAGTATAGTGGGATGGAAGTGGATTGTAGTATCCTTTACATATCTTAAGGATAAGATGTTTCCAACTATTTGCCTGAAACTGAATTGAACAAATACAGAAACAATTCAGTAGTCATATTTATTATTTATTAAATGCCTCAAAGATCTGGACACAGTACACAAAAATTAACTATACACAAACTACACATTAATGTTGTCTTGGGTCAAACACATGTGAATGATTTATTAATAAGCCAGTCTAGAAGATATAAGGAATATCCTACGGGAATTTTGCCACTGAGACAAATGCATGTTGTGCTTCAGAGCAGCAACGATGTACCATTTTGTCCTCATCTTAAGAGTCAGTGTTGGCTCCCAAAGTAGTCTTTTATCCTACCTTTAAGGCAACAGCATGAAATGCAAGCATAAATGTCAAGGTACTTACTATAGTAAGTAATGTCCCTTTTTCAACTGAACTTTTTTTTAAAAGATGAATGAACTGCTTTCCAAGGTTCAAAGTGGCAAAGATTTAACATAAAAAAAGAACAGAAATAAAATTGCTGAAAAAAGATACAAGGAGAAGATAAAAACCATACAACAAAAATAAAACCATAAAAGTAGCACAGAGTAACTAAATGTATACATAGTTATTAAAAAGGAGTCACAAGGAAAATATCTCCTCAAAACCAGGCAAAATCAATGTTTTTAAAAACTGCCAGAAACCATACAGGGAGGGGGTTGTCCTCATGTCTTCAGGAAGTTGGTTCCACAGAATGGTGTCACAACAGAAAAAGCCCAGAACCTTCCTGCCATCCCCTTGCCTTCATATGGCTATGATTATGTATGTTGGCAACCTTCAGTTTCGAAAGACTATGGTATCGCGCTCTGAATGGTGGTTCTGGAACAGCGTCTAGTGTGGCTGAAAAGGCCGATTCGGGAGTGACAATCCCTTCCACACTGGGAGCAAGTGCAGTCTGTCCCTGGTCTGACTCCCTGGCTATGGGCCTTCCTTCTTTGCCTCAATCTGTTGGCCAAGTGTCTCTTCAAACTGGGAAAGGCCATGCTGCACAGCCTGCCTCCAAGCAGGCCGCTCAGAGGCCAGGGTTTCCCACTTGTTGAGGTCCATTCCTAAGGCCTTCAGATCCCTCTTGCAGATGTCCTTGTATTGCAGCTGTGGTCTACCTGTAGGGCGCTTCCGTTGCCCGAATTCTCCATAGAGGAGATCCTTTGGGATCCGGCCATCATCCATTCTCACGACATGACCAAGCCAATACAGGCGTCTGTTTCAGCAGTGCATACATGCTAGGGATTCCAGCACGTTCCAGGACTGTGTTGTTTGGAACTTTATCCTGCCAGGTGATGCTGAGAATGCGTCGGAGGCAGCGCATGTGAAAAGCATTCAGTTTCCTCTCCTGTTGTGAGTGAAGAGTCCATGACTCGCTGCAGTACAGAAGTGTACTCAGGACGCAAGCTCTGTAGACCTGGATCTTGGTATGTTCCATCAGCTTCTTGTTGGACCAGACTCTCTTTGTGAGTCTGGAAAACGTGGTAGCTGCTTTACCGATGCGTTTGTTTAGCTCGGTATTGAGAGAAAGAATGATACTCTAAACAGGGCCCTAGTTGCTAGTGTTAGGGGAGAAGTGGGATTATGCTGGAGAAGGTGGTCCTTAAGATATCCTGGTCCCATAACCATGTAGGGCTTTAAAGGTGAATACCTTGCATTGGGCTCAGAATTGAATAGGTAGTTAGTGTAACACCAACAAGCCCTGGTGACTACCCTGGCTGCCGCATTCTGCACTAACTGCAGTTTCTGCACCATCTTCAAGAGCAGCTCCATATATTCTAAACAAGATGTCACTATGGCATGGACCACCATAGCTTGTTGCTACAGCAACAAGTGCCTGAGCTAGGCAAAGGTCTCCCTGACCACAACTGCCACCTGGTAATACAGGAACACCCGTTATCCAAGACCAATAGGTCTAGAGAGGGTTTCTTCAGGAGGGCAAATGATCACCACTTGGACTTGGGGAGCAGTGCTGGTTGGGCATGCACCCCCTCCCTCCCTCCTGCTGACCTCCCAGGTGCCTATTCTGCACAACCACTAAAGGTACAGGAGCCCTATCCACCTGCACAGAAGTAAAAGATGTTTTTTTCCCCTTGGTCTAGCTCTATTCAAGAGCTAAAAAAATTAGTAGAGGGGGGCCAAGCAAAATTAGAGGGGGCCTCCAAAAGCATTTCCAATTGGGATTGCAGCTCCTAAGGCTGGCTCTGAGTTCCGTTGTTCCCAAACTGGTGGGTCAGGATCCACTGGTGGGTTGTGACCTGATTTTTGGTGGGTCCCATAGCAGCTGAGCAGAGCTTCCAATGAGAATACAGGTGATGGAAAGATCAGGCAACTAATTGCCTCAGGCCCTGAGGCTATTCAAAAATCATATAGCTGCTAATTGCCCTGCAAAGAGCTCAGCTCCTGCAGTTTGCAAGTATGTGCAAATATAGGGAGACAAATGTTTAAGCATCTTTTGGGGTTTTTTTATTACTTGTAAATAAATAAATAGTTTCTTTCTAGATATCTTTTTTAAAGAAGTCTCATAAAGCTAGGCGAGTCCTGATAGAGTGTTGTTTTAAAAAGTAGGTCCCAGTGCTAGAAAGTATGGAAACCAGTACACTAGTTAATTCCCTATTCCAGAGGTCAACTAAAGCAGTTGGTGAGTCACTGACCCCAATAGCAAGAAAATCCCCAAGGTCCTCAGGAAGCCATGTGGATCCATTAGCCTTTGGGAGAAGGACCATATTATTACATCTCCCACCCTTGCAAAGGTTAGGCACTGCTATCACTCGGTTACCCTATTACCCTGCCAGGTAATGATCTATCAAAGGAGTAACCTTGATCTTCACCACCACCAGATCACTATAACAAAAATCAGGTCCAACATGTAGTATTCAATATATATCTTGAAACTCTCCATGTAACTCTCTATTACTTTATTAGTAATAAAGGAGTGCATTTCATTATACCAAGCCATTTATTTTTAAAGACAAACTTAAAATCTCACATTGTGTTTTTTGTTATATGCAGTTCCACAATAATGTCAAGAAGTCACGGGTGGGCTTCTCGATGAGAAACATTAACTTAGGACTGGTCTCTGAATTGGTTTATGGATATAATAAATATAAAACATGGTACTTACTGGATGTTTAAGAGTACACAGCTCATATAAAATGCATCCCAGAGACCAGATATCACTGGAAAGAGGAGTTTGAAAAATAGGGTTTAAGGCCTTCGGTTAGTGCCACATTTTCTACAAATTAAATACCATGTAAATGCCCCAAATAAAAAATTGACAGTACTAAATAATTAAGGTTTACACACAGCTATGCAGAATTGTAATAAGAGGACACAGTGACTGAACAGTAAAAGCAACTAGATAGGTTAGATGATCTGCATGTGGTAACTTAGAACAATCAAGTTTGTATCCCACAGACTGTTTATGTCACCTACAGAACTGCGCAAAGAGGCTGTCCCAGTTTTACAGCCCCTACCTCCTTCCACAGTATGTTTGATGGAGTCTGAAGATACAATCCCAATTAGAGTTGGACCTCGGTACCTGCAGGGGATATGTTTCTGGATCCCGCACAGATACAGAAACCCACAGATAAGCAAATCCGTGGGTCCAGTTCATAGGACCTCCAGACGTAACCGGAGATGTTCTCCAGTCTACATTTGGAAGTGTTCCGAGGCGTGCAGCCTCTGTAGGACTCAGAAAGTCCTCTGGAGGCGGTTTTGTAAAAACCAGAAGTGCCTTTCCTCCAGAACCCTTTCTGAGGCCTACAAAGGCCTCAGAAGGGCTCCCAAACATGACCAGAGAACACCTCTAACTGTGTCCAGAAGCTCAGGTCCAGTTCTCCATCATGGGTTCAGAACTTTCAGTGAGCTGAATCTGCGGTTCCAAATCCACACATAAAAAGGCCAGACCTGCAATTCGGACTGAAAAGGTACTACATACCAACTCATTAGACCAGTGTTTCTCAAACTGTGGGTCGGGACCCACTAGGTGGGTCGCGAGCCAATTTCAGGTGGGTCCCCATTCATTTCAATATTTTATTTTTAATATATTAGACTTAGATGCTGCCATGGTGTGTGACTGCATTTGGGGAAATATTACAGATCTGTACTTTTAACAGGCCCCTATTTTAACAATGATAGTCAGTGGGACTCACGCCTGGGTAAGAATGGGTAGGACTGCGAAAAATTTCCCTGCTTGATGTCACTTCCTGTCATGACATCACTTTCGGTGGGTCCTGACAGATTCTCATTCTAAAAAAGTGGGTCCCGGTGCTAAAAGTGTGAGAACCACTGTATTAGACTATTAGGGTGGAATGGATGGCAGCACAGGCACACCCTGGCAGCACATTTCCTCCACATGTCTAAGTAGTTGGCTA
Source organism: Tiliqua scincoides (assembly GCF_035046505.1). NCBI lineage: Eukaryota > Metazoa > Chordata > Lepidosauria > Squamata > Scincidae > Tiliqua > Tiliqua scincoides. The sequence continues at coordinate 151,654,256 of NC_089821.1, read as the reverse complement.
CAAAAAGTGAAGAAAGCATCAGCAAAACAGAAGGCTGAGATCAGCATCCAAAGCACTACACTAGATACCATTCATTGCTGCAAGTTTCAGATTCCACAAAAATCCATACAAAATTGGAACAAAGCATGCAAATTGAGTTATTTCATCCAGACTATGCATACGTTAATTTGAAAATGTCCTAAAATATTAAAGTGAACCTTTTTAGTCTCTGATTAATCATTACCTTTTATTGTTGTAGGGTGTGTTCTCCCAAATTTCTGGAGGCACATAATATGGGGTACCTACATATGAACAAGCATATGCCATTGGGCTTATATAAAAAAAGCACACACAATAATGTTAGGAACAACAGTCTTAACATTTCTACAGCAGCTAGAAAGTTGTTTTTAAAGGAATGGCAATACTAAGTTGAAAATCCAACTATGGTATTTACTTACCTGGTAAGAAGAAGTGCTGATCCAAAATCTCCCAGTTTTACTTTTCCATTTTGAGTGAGAAATATGTTCTGCATTACAAAACAGAAAGGAGAGCATCTATGCAGTAGCCCCTCACTCCCACCTTCCTGTATCCACAGTTCGAATATCCACACAAATAGCCACTAGTAGATTCTTCATTCTTCTAAGTAGGAAAAGGCTAGTTGCATAAGCACATAATATAAGAGTCCCGCTGGATCAGGCCAATCTAGTCCAGCCTCCTGTATCTCACAGTTACTCACCAGATGCCTTGGGGAGCACACAAGACAACAAGAGACCTGCATCCTGGTGCCATCTCTTGCAGCTGGCCTTCTGAGGTAGCCTAATTCTAAAACCAGGAGGTTGCACATACCTATCATGGTTTGTAATATGCGATGGACTTTTTCATCTAGAAATCTGTCTAATTCCCCTTTTAAAGGCATCTAGGTCACATGCTATCACTACACCATGTGGCAAGGAGTTCCACAGACTCTCTACCCAACTTACAGAGCAATCCTAACCCCCGAGTTAGGCCGGCACAAGTAATTTGTGCTGACCCAGGGATGTCGCATACGTGCCATTAGGCATGTTTGCATCAACTCAGGAGTCGGGGAGGCCAACACTGGATCTAGGCCTGTTGGGGTAATCGTGCATTGGCCGAGCTCAGTTGATGCAAGGGTCTGGGTGGTGTGGGGGGGCAGGGAAGAGGTGTTCTGGAGTGGGTGGAGGGCAGACGGATGGTGGACGTTCCCAGGGACAGGGCAGGTGGGTAGCGGGGCAAAGATCTGGCAGTTATGCCAGATCCTGACCCCATTCCTGAGCAGTACAGAGCAGCCTGTGACTGCTCTGGTGTACTTGGATTTGCGCCACCTCCTGAGGTGGCGTAGATCCAAGTAGACCCATTGGGGCCACTGCAGTACAACACAGGGGAAGGGGAGAGTTTTCCCCTTACTTTGGGTTGCGCCAGTTCTGGCCCCAAACTTGCGCTGGATGCAGCACAGGCCCACTGGCCTACCTGCTCTAGCATGTTAGGATTAAGTCCTTAGTTCCTTAGTCAGAAAGGCCATTCAGGCAGCAATATCTGCCCAAGGTCTTCTGCCGTGAAGACAGGTGCAAAGGACTCATTTAATTTTTCTGTAATCTTCAAGTCCTCTTTTATCTCTCCCTTCCTCATCATTCAGCCACTTCTCTGGCAAGTTTCCTGCTTCTAACATATTTGAAGAAACTTTTATTATTCCCCTTTATGTTGTTGGCCATACACCGCTCAAGCCTCCCATGTCACCTTCTCGTATTTTATAGTATAGCAATTTTATAGTAATGGTAATTAATGGGATTTCAGTCACCTTGGATTTGAGGTCTCTGTGCAACACACGCTTGTCATGAATATATTTCACACCCAGGCATATCTGTGAAAACCAATTAAGTATCTGGAGGGAAAAAAGATATAGCACATGAAATTTTTTTCCATTTTGCGAGTAATATACAGACAAAAAGAAAACAGTGTGACAAGAGAATGTTATGAAAGGGTTAATTTATGTTGGCAGAGATCCAGAAGGAGGACTACAGCTATGAGGAGTTCTGCTAAGTTCTAGTAACTGACAGATCCAACAGTCAGTTACTTGTCAGCCATTTGAGAAGGTTGAGGGAGCCACTGGGATAGTTAAGAAGGAGAAACCCAGATAGGGGTTTTCTTCCTTTTTCTTCCTCAGGGGTTCCCCCCCCTCAGCTGCCATCCTAATTCTGGGCCATTATTGTTCACTGTTATTCTAAGGTGTGTTTGGGGGTCTCCATTCTATAACTGTTGTTCCATACTTTTAGTTGTAGAGTATTTTTTCTCATAACTCTCAATAAATTGCCTTTCCTGTTTTCCTGGTGTCTGTTTTGGTGGGTTAATCCTCAGGGTCTCAACCTTGTGACAGAGTCCTGAGGGCAAGGACTCTGGCAACAACAGGACAGCACATTTATTCTACCACTGAGTAACAGTCAGTAACAAATCACAAATGTGAAATATTCTTACTATACTTCAAATATCTCTCTTTACTAGGTTCTTATTACTTGTAATCCATGATTATGCACTGAGAATATGTGAACTGGATTCTCCAAGAAAAGGATCTTGGGAGATTTTGTGTATTGATGTTGATATTTGTCATTTTGAAATAGAGAAAGATAAGCATAGTTTAAACCTGGTAATGTGTTCTTACCATCTCTTCTGGAAACAATTTTCCCTTCTGAAATTTAATCTTCTGCATTAGATCTCCATCATCACAATATTCCATCACTATATACAGATGTCCATCAGCTAATAGCCAGAGAAGACAAAATTCATTAATAGCACCCTTAGTATACAAAAGATTTACTATCATTCCCTCCAACACCAAACCCAGATGGTTGAAGCTCATCTGTTTGGAAGAAAACTAGAGACACCCAAACATTAGGTAATGTCTTCTGTATACATGGGGAACTGCCAAGATACATAGATGTAATATAGTTTGTAAGTTAAATGGAAAGGCAATGGCAAAATTGTCCAATAAGGTGGGCTTCCAGGATCGTCAGAATGCTGAGTGTATCTTTAATGCGAAAGAGGTGCTGAAACCCCCTTTACCATTTGGTAAATAAAATAAAACATACCATGGGCAATTTTTATAGCAACTGGACTTGTCAAGTTAGCGCTTGGTCCCCAACAATTAACACTGACACTGTACGTTTGCTTCAACAGAATTTGATTAGAAGCTTTACAATGAGCCAAGCTTGCTAAGGGTTAATGGCAAGGATTAAAGTATCTTCCCCAGGAGATTTGCTCCTTGATGGTGCTTTCCAGATGGTCTTCAGGGAATACTTCTCATGTACGCATACTAGAGCCACTGACGAGCAGTCTGTCTTACAGAAACTGTTTCCCCAAATGCTTCTTCAACTGCTTCTCTCATCCCTTTCCTGCTTCCTGGGTGTGCAACATTGATGTTGTTCCCCACTGTTCCCTGGTGACACAGTTGACAATGCAGAACGAACAAGATCTGACTTGAGCCTTTAAGTCAGGACAACTTAAGGTGTCCTACACAGTGTCCCTTTCTCTGCAATCCAACCACTCCATTCCTTCATCGATTCCTCCCCTCCCATACATACACTCTCTCTCTCCCCCCCCTCATTCCCTGAAAACTGGCCTGCTTGAATCCTTAGCAGCTATAGTATCAAGGTGCATGTGTATGTGTGAGAGAGAGATTAGAATCAGGGGTAAGTGTCAGTGGCGTCACTAGGGTTCACGTCACCCAGTGCAGAATGCCAGCGTGTCAACCCCCACAGTGAGCAGGGCAACACCCCAGGTGGTGGGTGTGGTGATGTACCATCACTCCACCCCCACTGGTTTTTTGGCTGTACCTTTTGATAGAACAAAGATAGAACACATTCTGCATGAAATTACGCATCGATTGATATATAGCAGGGGTGCCCAAACCCCGGCCCATGGGCCACTTGCGGCCTTTGGGGGCTCCCAATCAGGCCAATCCAGCAAGTCTCCCTCTGGCCCTCCAGAGACTTGCTGGAGCCCGTGCTGGCCTGATGCAACTGCTTCCAGCAGGAGGACCACTGTTTGAGCTTTCACCTGAGCTGTGGGGTAAGGGCTTGCTGTTTCACATCTGTGATGCAGCAGTGGCAGCAAAGGAAAGGTTGGCTTTGCTTTATGTAAGGCCTTTTATAGGCCTTGAGCTACTGCAAAACCTTCATTCATATAAGTTCCATCTCTAATGAATTCATTTATGTAAATTTATTCAAATTTTTAATGTAAATTAATTCTTTTTTCCCCCAGCCCCTGACAGTGTCAGAGATGATGCGGCCCTCCTGCCAAAATGTTTGGACACCCCTGATATATAGCATGATAGTATTATTCCTCCAAACTGTGATTTTGGTCACTAGTGGTTGTATTGGAATTGCGGAAGATATTACCGAGGAGATAGGGTGTGGTGTCCACAGTGCCCCTTGCTCTAAGTGAATGCAGGATTAAGGCCCAGGTGGTAGCTGGAGGTGTGCTGCACAGCTGCAGCCACTAGAGGCTAAAGGAGATCCCTCAGGATATAAGGAGCACCTGAGATAGAAAGGATGGTGGGTTTTGAAGGAGTGTAGGTTGGAGAGGAGACTGGCTGACTGACTTGGTTTATTGGGAATCAGACTGGATTGTGACTGGACTTTGGCTTTGAACTTTGATTTGGATACCTTGACTGATTGGACTGACCTACCTAGAACCTGACTTTGGATAGTAACGTGGCTTATTGGCAACTCTGATTGATTGGACTAGTTTACAAGGCCCAGTGGTTTGGGATTTGGCAAAACAGTGGTTCCCCCCCCCCCCCCAGCGTGTCAACTTACTAACAACTTATTGCAGCAGCTCTCAAACGTTTAGCACTGGGATCCACTTTTTAGAATGACAATCCGTCCAGAACCCACCAGAAGTGATGTCATGGTGGAAGTGACATCAGGCAAATTCAAATAAATAAGTATAAATAATTAAAGTAAAGCAATTAAATAAGCAGAAGCCAGCCCTGTTCTACCAAGTGAATTTCCTCTGTAGCCTGCCTGCAATAACACCCCCCCTCCAAAATCAGTAAGGTTTAAGGTTTTCAGCCCTACCCAGTGCCCAGTAAGTACCCAGTAAAAACTTCTGTTTAAACCAGATCACTTTCAGGATCCACCGGTCCTTGCAAGTCTCAAAAAAGTTTACCATATCAGCTGAAGCCTGTTCTGATGCTTTTTAGGGCGGGGGGGGGGGGAAAGCTGCCTTCAGGAGCATTTGTTGAGCTCCAGTCCCATCAGATCAGGACCATTCTGGTAGCTTCACATTCCCCTTTGCCTGGCCTGACCACCAGCCAACACAGGTTTGCTTACTCATGAGTAAACACAACTGTGAGGCTTAGTTTCACTTTCCATTCATCTGCTTGGAGGGCTTCCTTCACAGGTGTTTTTGGGGGCTGCATTCATTGGATCAGGACCATTCTGGTGTCATTGGATTCCTCTCAGCCTGCCCTTTCCAACGGAAAGGTTCGCCTACTCATGAATGAATGCGCGATATGGCTCAGTTTCACTTTCCATAGGGCTTCATGCATTTTTTATTCTCCAGTTTTTTTGGCCATAACATTTGATAGGAGAGATTTCATTCTAGTTTTTTGCATTGCATTCTGCTGGAAATTCCACATCCAATGGTATATAACATGACAGTATTACTTGTAACCACCGCAATTTTAGCATTTCAACCCCCAGTGCGCATCACCCCCGTGCAGCCCACACCATCTTGCAGTTGGGGGGCAGTCACGGAGGCCCTGTGACTTTTGTTCCCTTACCTTGGAGTTGCATTGCCCTTACCCAATGCTGGAAAGTTGGTGAGGATTGTGCCCTAAAGTTCTAAATATGACCACTGATGTAAGCAGTAGGAGGTATATTACAAAATTTTATTGCGGGTTCCAAGGATATTTTTCTATGTAGACAGTTCAACAGTATACTATACAAGGACAGATAAAAGAAAACTATGCAACATATATACGAGTTTTTAAATGTGCATATTTACCTTCAAATGATTCCCTGTAGGTGACAATATTTGGGTGTTTCATTTTAGCCAAAAGAATGGATTCATTCCAGGACTTCTCTGTATCATACACTGACTGCAAACAATATTGCTAATCATTATACATATATAGCTACTGCCCTAATAAACTTTAATAAGCTACAAGACACACAAGGTCAACATTAGGGTTCTTGCAAGCAACAAACCCCATCCTTACAGGGGAGCATGACCTTACCCAAAACAGACATACCCACAGTTCATTCACACACTGTGACCCCCACGATCATCTATTTGGGCAGATAATAATCAGTCTAACCTGGATTAATAATAGTTAGGGTAATATTTACCTTGGGAAGTCTTATTTCCTTCATTGCATATTTCTGATTTCCATTTTTATAATCAACCAAAAGAACTCTCCCAAATGAGCCTTCTCCAAGTACTGTTAGTACAGTGTATTTTTCCATAATTATCCAATGCCTGAATGTTTTTTTTGTGATTCTCCAAATCTCAGCTGTTTTCTTTCCCTGGAATTCTTGAAAGTAGCAAAACAATAGAGATGATTTCATATTATGGGGTAACATTCATAATAACATAAGAACAGCCCCACTGGATCAGGCCATAGGCCCATCTAGTCCAGCTTCCTGTATCTCACAGTGGCCCACCAAATGCCCCAGGGAGCACACCAGATAACAAGAGACCTCATCCTGGTACCTCCCTTGCATCTGGCATTCTGACATAGCCCATTTCTAAAATCAGGAGATTGCACATACCCATTATGTATGCGGGTATGTGGTAGACCAGCTAGGATTCTTGCATTCCTCCCTTACCTCTGCCTTAAGTTTTTCCTTGAGCTCTGCCAACCAGGATGAGAGAGTCTCATTAAGACAGTCCAATACCCTTATCTGCTGCTGGGCATTTGACAAGGCTTCAGCATAAGCCAAATACTGTTCCTTTAAACAGCAGATTAACCCATTCAGCCTAAGCAGTTCCCATTTCAGGTAGCATTTCAGGTAGAGTTATTTCTGTAGCACTATCCCCACCTCAAATTGAAGGAAACAATCTTACCAAACTTCCAGGTATGGACAAGTACAATAATTAATGTCTATATCATTCCCAACACACTCCATGCATTCAAAATCACAGCAGAAGTGTACATGTCCTTTACTAGGGGCTCCAGATCCAAAAGGAGTCCATTCCTTTGCACACAGCTGTGTCCCTCAGTATTAATTGCCTCAAGCTTTAAATCCCATTGCTGGTGCAAATTGGCCAATCCTGCCAACTGTGCTAATTTGTCTTGCAATCCTGCCAGTTATGCTAATTTGTCATGTCCAAATATTCCAACTCCCTTCTAATGCCCACTTTTATCCTTGGATCCCCTTGTTAAGTCCAAGATGCAGCTCAGCTGTGAGCTATCCCTTCAGTCCATGCCCATTCAAAGTCCCATCAAGGTCAAATGAAGCTCAGGTGTCCATCAGTCTCCATTGACTTTGATTGATGACAGCTGTGGAGCCAGCCCTGCCCTTCCTAGAGCTGTCAAACAGCTGTCAAAACATGGAATCACTGCCAACACCACATCATCCACCTGATGATCTTCTATTACACAGCCTGGATCATTTCTGCATTCTAGATAGTTACCAGGGCATTGACAGGACCACTAGGGAAGGTAGGGATGTGCAGTGGGTGGATGTATTGGAATAACGGAAGATCTGGTGGGGAGGTAGAATGTGGTGTCAGCAGTGGTCCCTTTAAGGGTTAAGGCCTGGGCTTTTCAGCAAATGGTGTGCTGCACAGCTGCAGCCACTAGAGGCAATGAGGTCCCTAATGATAGAAAGAGAAACTGGGGCAGGAAGGGTTTGTGGGTTGTAGTGGAGAAAGGAAAGGAGACTTGCTTGTGGGGTTGATTGCTGGCTGAATGGACTGACTTTGTGGCTAACTAACCTTATGGGCTGCTAACTGACAGACTGACTGGCTGGCTGGCTGGCTGGCTTATGGCTCTGTGTTTTGGACTGACCTTCGGCTAACTGACTTACTGGCTATTGACTCACAGACTGTCCCACGACTCTGCTAACAAACCAATGGACTGGACTTTTGGACTGGTTATGTGGATCACTAACTAATGGACTATTCAAACAGACTGCTGAGTGGAGGAGAGCTGAGGTGCAGCTGCTGTAGCTGGAAGGGCTGCTGCTGGAAGAGCAGGGACCCTGTAGACTTACAGGCAAGCCACCTAACTGGTCTGCTTCCTGCTGGTATTGGCAGATCTAGTTGTAGTCAAGCTGGGGGAACTAATGAGCTACAAAGTGGGCATAGGATCCCTAGGCAAGGCTCAGAACAGGGACAGAACAGGCTCAGAACAAACACTCACAACCTCACAGTGGTGGTGCTTTTTGAAGAACTCCAGTGAGGAGGCTCTGCCTCACCTGCCTCCCCCTCACCTTTATGCACAGGAACCATGCCTCAGGCATAATGAAGGGGTCTCTGCCACCTCACTGTATGTAGGCTGTACACAGGAGCCCAAAATAAGTGGATGTTACCCATGAAGACAGCTATTCCAATGTGTCCTAAAGAACCTGCTTTGCACCACTGATCCAGGAGTGCAGTTCCATTCAGTGGCTTTGCTGGTCGAAGTGCACCAGCCTTTCAAGGGCCATATCCTGAGAAGGGAGAAGGAAAACGGGGGGGGGGCACTTTTCCCTTCGTTCACAGAGGCGGGCGGGAAAGCAAACCCCTTTGCGATAGCAGGGTGGAAGATCTCCTATGGGGGCCCCCCCTGAAGCAATGAGCCCCCCCCAAAGCATGTGCTGCAAGGAACACGCTGGCTTTTAAGGCGCCACAAAACCCCTCCTTACTTTGGCAGCGCCAGACTCAGAGCCCACCCCTCTGCGTGTCTACTCAGAAGCAAGTTCCACTGAGTTCAATGGGGCTTACTCCCAGGAAAGTGTGGATGACATTGCAGCCTAAGGCGACCACCCTAGCCACACTTTCCTGGGAGTAAGCTCCACTGACTATAATGGGACTTACTTCTGAGTAGACGGGCACAGGCGTGGGCTCCAGCGCAGCGACCACTGGGCAACTGGTGGAAGCTGCGCGCCTCCGTGGCGGCCCTTGTCCGACTGGCGAGAACGGGCGCCCTCCGCGCCTCCCTCTTCACCTACCGCCTCTCGACTACAAGCGCTTCCTGGGCTTCTCCCTGCTTAGGAGCAGCGACGCCGACGACGACAAAGCAAGGCGGGGAGGGATCACAACAGCGCCTCCCTCGCTTGCCAAGGGAGGCGCCTCGGCTGCGCTTCACTGCTGGGCGCTCTCCTTCGCGTGCCCGCTGGGCGGCACAGGCTAGTTCACAGACCAAGCCTAGGCATGCCTACTCAGGCATAAGCCCATTGTGTGCTGTAGGACTTACTCCCAGGGAAATGTGTACAGAATTGCGCCTCAGGAAACTCGGGTTTGTTGAGGCACCGCACTGGCCAAAAATCAAGTTTCCCCTTCAGCATGGGCTGGACTGGCAACCCAATCTATGCGTGTCTACTCGGTAGTAGGACCCACTGAGTTCAGTGGGGAAGACTCCCAGGAAAGCATGCATAGGATGACAGCCTAGAGCCCTAGACTGCAGCTTTATGACAGCCCAGTCCTATCCACACTTTCCTGGGAGTAAGCCCCATTGACTCTAAGTGGACTTACTTCTGAATAGACTGCATAGGATTGGGCTCTCCGAACCTGTACACGAGAATGGTACAGAAAAAGCCATGCTGACAATGCCCTAACCTTATCTGACCTCATAGGTACATACCTAGCATGGGCTCAGGACACTGTAATATTAGTAGTCGTGTTCTGGATCCCTTTCCTAATGACCTCTGATGTTGAATTTGCTTCCTTCACAATTGCTGCAAAGCTATGCCTCATGCTATCAAGATCTCTTTCCTGATTCATCCCTGACATCTCAGACCCCTTCAGTGTATATGTGGCAGCCTCTTTTAACAGGTCCTGCCCTCAGGTCACCACTCAGCAGGGACAGGTAGACTCTAAAAACTATTATTTTTTGAAAACATGTCCTAGGCATAACTAGCAGCAATACTAACATGTCTTTGCTTCCAAAGCTAGAGCAGAAGGGCTGCATCCAATAGGACTGTACCACTTAGGGCACAACCCTAACCCCTTATGTCAGTGTTTTCCAGCACTGACATAAGGGTAATGCAGCTCTGAGGTAAGGAAACAAACCTTCCCTTACTTTGAGGCCTCTGTGAGTGACACCCAACTGCAGGATGCAGTACATGTCCCACTGGCACTGCTATGCCAGTGCTGGAAAGCACTGACATAAGGGGTTAGGATTGTACCCTCATCCAAGTATCAGAGGAGCAGATACCTAAACCACTTAAAGTCTCATTAAATATGCCACATTCACACGTTGGAAACTGACAACTCTTTTTGAGGCTAGAAACTTTTTCTGTTGAATCCACCAACACTGGCAAAGAGCTCCTGTAAACGATTACCATCAAGTTCAACTTTCATTTCTGCCTTTCCTTTGTTAGGTCAACAATGGTGCCAGGTAGATGACATCACAATTGCTGTTTAAATCCACTTGTTTCTAACTGAACTTTGACAGTTGTTAGGAGGCAGGAAAGTTGGTTGAATGGTTCCTGGCTTGAACAGAACAAACTGGGTATGTGAAGCAATTTGTGTATTATAGCTGAATTTTAGATTAGTTAGGCATTTAGTAAGCTCCCTTAGTTAGGATGCTACACTATTTACTATCTATGGAGACAAAGGCACTTTTAAGGTAGGAGACAAATGTAATTACACTTGATTACTAGTATTAATTCTATTAATACTATAGCCCAGTCCTGGCCTGTGCTGTTAGGGTATAAGGCAAATGGAGGTCTCCTCAGGGTAAGGAGATATTTTTCCCTTTATCTCAAATAACACCCCAGCCAGCCCTATGGGATTACTCAGAAGTCTGAGCAGCTTGGTGCAAGCTGACTGGAGGCCTCAATGGATCCTGCCCCTCCCAGGCCTGACCCACCCTGTTCTGCCCTCCCCTGCCCAGAAATGACCCCACCTCCAAAACATCTCCCACCAACCTCTCCCAGCCTCTGCCCCACTCTGCATGAAACTCACTTCTGCCCGTGGCTTGGATACAGTGCTTGTGGGTCCAGCACAAGCTGTCCCACTGGTGCTGCTTTCTCCCACATCATCCTTCAGTGCTTTTGACAGCTCGCACCAGCACCTCATAAATATAGGATTGCGCTGCTCATAATTTTTATTGTTGCTGGCTCTTTCCTCTGTTGTGACAGGGAGCCAATACCTTATTTCATTTTCTCTATAACCTGCTCTGAACTTTTTGTTGAAAATCGGTATAAGTATTCTTAATATTAATAGTGTGAAAAGTAAGCCATCAGTACCCAGAATCTCCGCTCTAAGCTGCTGAAGTTTGGTAAGGCAATGGAAAGAAGCTGGCTTGGCTCAGGCCTGTCAATCTCACCAGTTCATTGCCCAAAACCAGACAACATCTAAGCCACGCAGGGCTTCTCTGGGCCTCAGAGTGCCTTATAAGGGCATAAAAAGGTGTCCTGGTTTCCCCAAGAAACAAATTTTTTTTTTGTGCCTGAAACAGACATTGAGGGTTTGGGAGGTCCTGGCCCTCAGCATACTTTCCGCACCTGACTGGAACACAGCTCCAGTTGATTTTGGCAGGTTTAGAGTGGACAAATCCACAAATTTGAACATCCATGGATTTTAATGTGTGGCAGTTCCAGAATAGAACCTCCGCAAATGAGGGCCCCCATTCCACTTACTTAACTGCATTGCTGAAACTTAGACAATAGAAGTAGCAGTAGTAGAAGAAATGTGTTGTGTCTTTTTTGTTCTGTAGTTTTTTGCCCCCTCAGTTTGTCCCCTATTCTGCAACCTTCCCTCAGGTAGTGTCTTCCTCTCTCAGCAACCTGTCCCTGAAACCTCTCAATATTTTTCCTCCAGTGCTCAGTCTACAGCCCCCCACCCCAACATTAAGTTTTAATTCCAGACAAACAATTTCCTTCCCTCACATAATCCGAAAAACTGTTTAATTCCATGAACATTCTGTGCCACCATCACTGCTCAGACACTCAGTATTAGAAACATCCTCAGTACACAGGCTCCCATCTCACCAAATAATCCACAGGAAGAAATCTGCAAGTTATTTTCATATTGGAGAATAATGAGCACTTCTGCTGTAAAGTGACACTAAGAAAAGGCTTGTACAGCTTGCATACCACATTGCAAAAGCAAAAGTTCTATGGTATTTCCTCTCAAATGTGCCATGAACCTTAGGCCTAAGTATCTTTAGGACATTTGTATCTGTGATAGTAACCTATTAAAAACAGCTATTTTATACCTTTACCATCTTCTAAGTACTAGCACATGCTTCTTTTCCACATAAGAGTGCTCCATCTAGGTTTTGAAGATAACTTAAAATTAACATTTATTTCATCGTCTTGTGAAAATTTCTTAGTTAAAATTAAATAATTTTTAAAAAAAGATTTCACAAGAGAAAAAGCTCAATAGAGTAGAAATAACATGTAAATAATAGTATACAGAGAAATACAGTTAGTACCTATTGCTAAGATCTAACACACACATATTCAAACATGTAATTCTGATCATAAGGCTCCCATGTTCCTACCCAAGCCTTAGGGATAGTTAGAATGGTTACATGTGCTAGCCAATGAAGCTACATTCCATGAGAGAATTAGTGTTAACCATAATTAAGGATTATGTCTATATTGTCCTTAATCATGACCAAAGCCATGGGGGAACTGTCATATTACATGGTGGACAGAGAGAAATATCCCACAGCCCACTCTGAATTTTTTAACAGTGTTTAAAAATGTGTAGCATTATGTCTGCACTCAGCTAACAGGAGCTTGATTCAAAGACAATTTAAACATTTTCTACAACGTCACTCTTTGCATTGTTCTTCTGGATGGTCAATGGCTTTGCTCAGTGCACTGTTCTGTCTGTAGATGAAGACATTGGTTTCCTCTCCCAATTCTCCAAGCTGTTCAAGCGAAGTAACACAAGGATTGTGGTCTTTCAACATTTTTGGCAACTTGTTTTCTTTCTCTTGAATACGGCGAGAACGCCTCACAGGAGTTAGAAATTTCAGATCTTTAACAGCAGAATCATTTGCATCACATTGTAGTTTCTTCTTCATACTTGGGGATCAAGAGATAGAAGTTATATTACACAAAATATCTTCAGTAGTATAGAGGTTATAATGCAGGTAGAAAATGGGCACCAAATACCACTCAGTGTTGCAAGTATTTTGTCTCAAAATGCAATCCAATCACTATATAGGGAGCCTCTTTGCCCAGCCACAGCAGACCCATAAGAAAATCCATCACAGCCTATCCTAAAGATATTACAGTAGTGAGCATAGTGAAAAACAGAAAACTCTGCTTTAAAAGGAACAACTTCTAGAGTTGCTATACAGAAGCTCCCCTACTTACAAACTTGCAAAAATACAAATGTGCCTGGCCATATTCAATTGCCTGTGGAGCATGCGACTTCAAGCACTAGGGAAAGCCATGAGGTGCCAGAGCAGCTCAGTCTTCTTTGCTTGGTGATGGCAAGTGACAAAGTATCATGAGACCAGGCCAGCTAGGCAACTGTCAGCAGTGTCCTGACTGGGGCAGATAGTGGGCATGGGACCTGGGCATTACAGCCAAGCAGAAGGTAGAGAGATCATTGCAGTGGCACCCACTTCCCTGCACTGTCTGAATCCCTCTAATTTTCCCACTCCTGTGCTTGCTTGCACGCTTACTCCTGTAGATGATGGGGGCAGCAGGCAGGCCAGCAAGCAAGCAGGCAGGGGGGCTAACACTCATCTGCTGCTAGGGATGAAGGGAGAGAAGCATCCTTACCTCCTGTTCTGTTTACTTACTGGAGCCCTGTGTGCAGCCTCTGTCCCTCCTCCTTCCCACATTTGTTTAAAATGAACAGGAGCAGCAGGTGCTATGAAGCATGTGCTGCTTCCATTTCCTACACAGGGCTTTGGTAAGTGAAAAGAACAGGCTGCACATTGCTTCTCCCTGCCTACTCGGTGTTTTGTAAGCACCTCATGGATTATATCACTTAGTGATGCTGGGCTGGCCTTGCCATGAAGTGACCTAAAACAGTACAAGGAGTGGCACCCATGGAGGGATGGCGAACGGAAGAGGCTCCAGCCCATCTGTCAGCTGCCCTCTCCAGCCTGCCACTCCAACGGGGATTCTGATCATCTTCTGACTTGCTGAGAAGAAGCAGGAAAAATATCTTAGCAGTGGCAGCGGCTCCTTCAGTGGAGGGTTAACTGTAGTAAAAAAACCCAGTTCAATGCAACTTATTAAACAGGTTTTCAAACACCTCTACTTAGAGCAGACCAGACCTTCCTCCAAGAAGGAACCTTTCCAAGTATATAATGCTGTTGGCTCTCAAATATGCACTTTTAATTAACCTTTGAGTTTATTTGGCCATCACTATTCCTTCTGCACTTCCTTATAGCAGTCTTTCTATCTGCTTCTTTCTCTAAACTGTTACCTTCAACAAAGTCCTTTGCTACAAATCCTTCATGTACCCATGCATCCACTTATAGAGCAAGTCAGTACATCTTACTCTTATATCTAACTCCACTCTTATAGACTGAAAGTCAACATCTCTAAACCAACAAAAAACGTACATATCTCCATCCTAAATATTGGTGGATAGACTGAGCAACTAAGACTGCAATTTTCCTGGGAATAAGCCACACTGAACATAGTGGAACTTGCTTCTGAATAAACATGCATAGGATTGCACTGTAAGCCAAAGTATTTGTAGTAATATACAGAGATATTTTTCTCCCACATGCCATACTGAGGAAATTCATTTGAAATTATGGATTACCTTTCCAAGTAAGGAGTAGTTGACACATTATACTTAATCATGTAGGAATCCTCTCTTTCTTTCTCAGGTGTTTCAAGGATTTCGTCTATGTCTGCACTACCACCACACTGCTCTTCTTTTTTACAAACTGTTGGCTTCTGACTTTGTTCTTTATTTTTGTTTTTTCTTACACTAGGACAGGTCTCTTGTTCAGACTTCAAACAAACTTCTGCTGCTTTTTGAGAAGTCTCTTCTGCTGCTTTTTGAGAAGTCTCTTCATTGCTAGATTCCATCTTTTTCAAGTCGATTTCTGTGAAAGTATCTGCTAATTTGTCATCTAAATTAGCTTCTCCCATATCATTCAGAACAATTTCTTTCTTCGCACACTCCCCTTAAGAAAAGTATACAGATACTTTTACTAAAAATATACAGATATTGAAAAAATACTAAATTATTTCCTGTGAAAAATGTGATTGTGATTCAAGTGTTAAATTGCCGTATTTCTCTTTTGATATTTGCATCATTTTCACCGAGCAAAAATTTCTAATGAAGCACAAATTATAGCTCCATTTTGCAATTACACTGATCCTCATTTACTTTAGTATATATATTTACATTAGTTTGTGCTACACAAACAATACTCTTCATAGCACAGGCACTAAGCATGCAAACCAATTTGTTAGTGCTATTTTTTCAGAATATTTCTAAATTTAGGCACTCTCCAAAAAAGTTATAAACTTTCAGAAAAGTTTGTACCTATTGCCCTTTATAAGGACTAAGCAGAAAAGTCTAATGGAGGTTATCTGCTCAAACCTATCTGAATGCACCAACCTTTCCCCTCCACCTTTGTTGCAAGTGTCATCCTTATAATGGCTCAACTTTATATCAGTTGGATGCAGTCTGAATATTCTCTATACCAGTTTCATCTCTTACCTATGATTATAACAACTTTTCTTACCATTTGATTTAGGTTGATCTTTTGTATCCTTCATAATATCTGCCAATGCATGGCGCAATTCATTCTTAGGCTGAAAGAAACAGATGTTTTATTAGGGACAAATCAGGTAATCCGTAAAACTGTAACCTGAAAACACTTAATTAAAAAGTTATGCTTCTACGTTAAAAGATTTCTAAAAATGAATTTACAATTAAGTCTAATAAGTGGGACTCAATAAAATTATTGCAGTGTATCCCAAACCACAAGAGGCATACTGTTCAAGGCTGCCATCAGAACAGAAGCCTTAAGATATTCAAGCCTTGCAATGGGGATGGGAGTTTTCTGGATAGGAAAAAAGGAAACCTTATTTCCTTTCCAATTCCCTTGAGGCCTTCCCCTGCTTATATATCAGTAGAGGGTTAGTTTGGGAGCTGGCTACCGGCAGTAGGTGGTTCTGGGAACTAGAAAATAAAAACCATGCCCCCCTCCCTTATTTCTTTACAATCAGCCCTTCTCATCTGTAGTTTTTCCATCCATGAATTTGACTCAACTTGGATGGCCACTGTTGACAAGAAAGACATTGCTGATCCTTTTAAAAAAATAGCATTCCCTTTAAATTGCTGTTTAAAAACCACTTTTTTACCACTATCATAGAACAGCAGAAGGGCAGTCTCAGGTGATTAAAACAGCTATTTCCATGTCATGACCCTGACCCTTGGTTGCACCAGCATGCATCACAGAAGTGTTTATCATTTCCATGCTGCATTCTTCAGAGCACTAGGCCCAAGGGAGTTGCTTTCCTCAGCACAACCTGAGAATAGCTATTCTAATTGCCGGAGACAGCCTGTCACTCTTTTTTTAAAAATGGATTTCAGTTTTCTGCATCCATAAGGGCTTCAGGAACGGAACCCCTGCAGATTCTGAGGGCTAACCTGTATAGTGAAGGAACAAGTGCCAGTCTTGTAGTCTGCACCTGCCCAGCGTTAATTCCCTTTCCATATGCTATTGTGAAATAAGTCAGTACCTTCATCCCACTGTTAAGGGTAAATCTCTGCTCTCCCCTTTATTTTTCTCTCCATTCCTGGTTATATAATGTCCCTACACTATAACAAAGGACAATATAGACCACAATTTCATATGCCAACCTCGCTGGAGTCCAGTGTGCAAGATGAACTTTTTCAGAACCCTTCTGCACAAAATAGACAATAAAGACACTAACTCTAGCATACAGTCCATGTTTCTAAAGGACTCTGAGTCAAGCCTTGAACCACATTTTCTCCCCCCACTGCCAGTCACATATCCTAGGAAGAAGATATTCTCACTTTGTGTCGTAATCAATTGAATCCATTTATGCATCTCCTGTCTGTATTTGCAAGTTGTAATTGTGAATGTATCTTTGTAATCCACTTATTGAAACATCTGCATTCTACTTGTTGTATTGTACCTACATTGTGCATGTAGCTCATTTCAGGAGCTAGACATTTCCCCCTGGCACCACTGTTTGGTATATTCGCATATTAGCTGACAACCCCTTTAAAGGAACCTGTTACCTACATCTAGCAAGGATTCCCTTCCCATTCATACATATTACAAGAAAACACCCCAAGCTCTATTTAGCATAGCTAATTAGCCTGCCCCCAAATCTTTACATAGCACCAACCCCAAAAACCCTTAAAAAGCAAAGGATTTTGATCAGCAAAGTTGTTACTCTTTACAGAGTTTCCACACATTCTGCCGAGAAAACCTTCTGATCTCAGCAAAGCAATCCCCTTTAGGAATACAGGTTGCACTGTGACCTCTTTCACTTTTTCACCCCCCCCCCAATTTTTCCCTTTACTCTCTCCCTGTCTGTAGTTGCTAGAAGCTAGGATGACAGGCACTCAAACTACCTGTATTCATTACCTGAGGAAATGATACCAATACAATTAAAACATCCCAAACTATATAATACTGATGTGCTTACCTGTGCTTCTGCCAGAATTGCCTCTTCATAGATAGCAATTATCTTCTCAGTAGAGCGGCACTGTTCAAGGCGCATGCGGCACACCCAATATTTGGCAAACTTTTTTGCATCTGGAAATTTCAATATCAGCTCTTCCAAAATGGAATCTATTGAATCACCTGGACAACCCTGAACAGAGATAAAACAGCAAAAATGAAATAAGCCTAATATGCCAGCTTTTAAGACTACACCAGGCACCACTTACTGATTTGGTACAATTTGTTTGGTGTGCACACAGGTTTCTTGCAGTACCTAAAAGACAAGTTTTGTTGTGGCATAAGGTTTTGTAGACAAGAGCCCATTTCTTTAAAGGCCTGCAAAGACCAAGCCCAGATCAACCTTTCCCCCTATATTTTTAGTGTAGAAATGGAACTGGGTCTTCTTTATTGCACTCTGGAGAAAGCAAGAAACCACTCTCCATGATGCAGAAATTTTGTGTGCAGCAGGCAGAACAATTACCAGAAGCCAAGATGTTTGCCAATGACAATTGTAGTAGTGGATCTTTGTTATTCCTCCGGTTGTTCTTAGGTTTAAGGTAGTTATTTAAGAGATTTATACCCCACCTTTCCACCCCACTTAAGGGTCCTCAAGGCCACAAGAGATTGTCCTACAGCAGGGGTCTCCAAACTTTTTGGCCAGAGGGCCGCATGAAATATCTGGCACAGTGCTGAGGGTCGGAAAAAAATTTAAATACAAAATTTAAATAAATAAGAGATGGAACTTAGATGAATGAATGAATGAATGGGCTCATTCACTCAGCCTCTCCAGTCCTCGGAACACCCTCCAGGTGTAATCAGAGCACAGCTCTGGTCATGTTCAGTAGAGTGGGCCAGAGGCTGCCGTGGGCCAGATAGAGGCTCGCTGTGGGCCACATCTGGCCCCCGGGCAGGGGTTTGGAGACCCCTCTCCCACAGGAACCTGTAATGAAACTTTTCTCAGTTTTGATATTTAAGATACAGGCAATGGAAAAGTCCAACTACACATCACAGCTAGCAGACAGAATCCTACCCCATGAGCTTTGATATTTTGCCTCTTATTGGCTAGCAACAGGAATCTACCACATCAGAAAAAACTCATAGGTAAGAATTCAGGTTTTTTTGTGTTCAGAATTCATCAAATCTTCCTACTTATAGTATATACACATTTGTAAGCAGGAGGATTTTATCAGAAAAATCTATCAATTCTTCCTTTGAATTTCATCCAAAATGAAAAAGTTGTAATGAAACTCTAGCATAGATGGTTGTATTTCAAATGAACTTATATGGTTAGAATAAGAGTAATGGAACATTACATTCCATAGTTTGTTTCATCACAGTTGTGGCTTAACAGATACCTCACCTCTTTAATGGAATGCAAACATTCTTTGAGTGTTTTATCAACTGTATCTTTGAATAACCCTTGTTCATCTTCTTCTGCTATGGCAGCCCAGAAGGATTTAACTGGTTCTTTAACAGTTTGCTGCTGTGCCTCTATTTCAGGCTGTGTATCTGCAGATATGGGAGCAGGCACCTTCTTTACCCCTTTCCCTTTAGAAACTTTCCATTCAGCCAGCTGAGCTCTGCAAACAAGAAGATCAATATGGTAGAAAGTTATCAATGCTTTGCTTTAAAACACGAGAATAGTCTTCTACATAGTCTAAGTACAGATGTAGTGCTGCCCAATTGTTTAGCAATGGCTGGGCAATTGGGAGTGGTCCATAGACTCATGCACTCCTGCTACAATGACAGAGCTAATTATCTTTAGCTCTGCACTAGTGTTAACACTAGTTAACACAGGCAGTCCACTAGTTAACACTAGTTAACACGGGCAGTGGTTAACACTAGTTAACCACGGGCAGCCCAAAGCATAGCTTGCAAACTAATTTTAAATCATGGTTGTAAACAATGATTTGCTGCTAACTATATTTAGTGAAGATGTCAGGGCAGATATGTGAATCCTTTCATTTTTGGTGCTATCTTAAGAGGAGGAGAGCCTACATCAGTTATGTTTGGGTGATCAGACACAACCTTATATCACACCAGAACAAACTTACAGGAGAGAATCAAAACATTATAACAGACAAGATGAAGAACTGTTAAGACAGCAAGTGTTGAGAAATAATTGAGAAATCCTTTTCCATAGTGAAAGAATGCTGAGCTCTGGGGGTGGATATGTAGCTTCTTACAAATCTAGAATTTAAACCAGGGGTGCTCACACTTTTTTGGCTCAAGAGCTACTTTGGAACCCAGCAAGGCCCGGAGATCTACCAGAGTTTTTTTTACAATGTTCGCGCCATCGTAACATATAACATTTATGTGTACAATGTATGTTGGTGTACCTTGAGCCCCACTGAGTATAACAGGACTTACTCCTGAGTAGACATGCCTAGGATTAGGCTGTGAGGCTGCAATCCTAGCCACACTTACCTGGGAGTAAGCCCCATTGAGTACATTGAGGTGCCTTCCCCCCAGAGGCACCTGAAGGGGGGGGTCGGCACTCTGCGATCTACTCATTTTGCCTCGCAATCTACCGGTAGATCGCGATCCACCTATTGAGCACCCCGATTTAAACCCTGCAACAGTCTAGTGCTATAGACAATTGCTTTATAGAACTGCTGCAGAAGTTCAAGACTAGGAAGGTAGAAAATACTCATCTGGCCTTGAACCTGAGCCAGAGGACTACAGTGTAGGAGAAGGAACATATTTACTGATACATGGACACTTTCTAGACCTCTCAGTACACCAATTCTTTGTAATCAATATGGGATAAACTGGTTTCCCCCACTTGAATCAAAGGAATTTGACCCCCCACATGCATTCCTAGTACCACAGGCCCATTAAATTGTTTTTATCCAATTTGCTGTCAGGTAGTTTTATTTACTAGCTTTCACCCATTCACTGGTTCTGAAGTGTCCAGTAGCTTTTTAAAAATTTTGCATTAGGAAATTCTACATGTTATCCCCTACAAGTAGAAAAGCTTCTACATGTTATCAATTCCCTACAAGTAGAAAAGCAACAAAATATAAGCCTCTATGTGGAACCCAGCATATAAGAATTCTGCCTGGTTTCTGCCTGATTTCAAATAGGTTTTATTTTTGAGCACCAAAACCATCTACATAAATATACAAAAGTGGGCTGTTCCCAAAGCTTAGTCAGCCATAATTAAGGCTGCAATCCTAATCACACTTTCCTGAGAGTAAGCCCCACTGAACAAAATAGGACTTACCCTACTTCTGAGTAGACCTGGTTAGGATCGTGCCCTTAGTCTTATTGATTTCAGTGAGACAGAGAACTAAATTACTTATTATATTGATGTGGGACGTTTGGTTAAATTTTTTACATCAGTGTAGCAGGTGTGTGGGGGTTCAGCTCAGATCAAGGTCATGGCACAGATGTAGAGAGTATGTAATGCTTTACCTCTGGGCTGTTTTCCTACGGAAAAAGTTCCACCCCAAAGCAGGTAGTTTAAACTGCTGTGGTATCAAATAAACAAGAATTATCTATTTTTGATGGGAAAATAACACAGAGGTAAAGGATTAAATACTTTCTACCACTGCCCTATGGCCCCCAATCCAAGCTATAGCCCCATGTGGTTATTACATGAGTGTAAAAGACAGACCTGAACTACACATCATGTGATGAACATAACATGTAGTTCAAGACACAACTGTGGGCCCAGTCCTATACAACTTTCCAGCACTGGTGCAGCCGCAGTACAACCCTGAGGTAAGGGAACAAAAGTTCCCATACCTTGAGGAGGCCTCTGTGACTGCCTTGCCACCACAAGATGCAGTGCACACCCCATTGGCACAGCTGCACCAGCACTGGGAAATGGGATAGGATTTGGTCCTTAGCAATTCAAACCCAATGTTACCCACCCTACACCAATATTTCTATTACCTCCTCACTTCCGCAGACACAGGCAGAGTTCTTCTGTTGTCAATTGATTTTGATACCAACAAAGGCCCAGTACCATGCATTTCAGAAACATGTCTTGCTACAGTTTTAGGTGGAACAGTTTCTTTTGTTCTAGGTACAGAATTATAAGTTTTGCATAGAACAGTCTTTAAGAGTGGAGTGCAAGTTGTACCAGGCTTCTTTTGGACAGTCCCTTTGTTCATAGATATACTATTAATTGGTTGTTTCTCTCGATTCAAAATGGGTTTGGGGCGACTAACAGACACCCTCACAGGAGGCCTGGTTTGAAGTGAGGCAATAACTACAGCTTTAGAAGCACTAACTATGTTAGTGGTTTTGGAATCCCTCATGTTTATACTATTGCTTATGGATCCAGTCTTCACTGCTGACTTAGGAGCATCAGTCAAAGGTTTCTTGCCAGCTTCATTTCCTGTTTTTTTCCTGAATGAGTTTATCTTAGACGACACTACCTTTCCACGATATGTGCCAAGCACATGCTTCTCTGAAAGGTGTGGACCAGAGTTTTGTGTGGCTGATTTTAATTGTTTCTCTTTTGTACTTCTTTTGAGTAAGAAGGTCTGACTAAATGACATGTGCAGGTTTTTAATTTCAGCAGGTTCAGTTTCAACTGCTGGAATATTAGTTAGAGGGCTACGGTTTGTAGGAATAGTTGTTTGCTTCAGCACTACAGGAGACTTTAAGGCTTTTGGAGAAGCTAACTGGTTTTCCAAAATGCTATCCAGTTGGTTCCACGCATCTCTGTTAGCATTTTCTTTGTCTTCCTGAAAATAAAGTAACATAATACAATTTATTGTAACATAGTTATATCCTGCCCTTCCTCTCTAAAGAGTACCCAAGCCCAAAAGCTGCTTTTCAACCATAAGTTTTTGGCACACCGCCTTTTAATATAATTAAACCATTACTTCTTAGATCTAGTGCCACTAGAGTAATATGCTTTAATATTGGACAACATTAATAGCAAGAAATTGGAAGAGGCATATGACTGGACAAAGCTTTCTCTTCTGTTTTCACTACTTGTGAGACAACAGAGCAAACATAAGGGCTAGGAGGGAGAGGAATGATTGGGAGAAGTTACAACTATCCTGTTGACCCAATTCGTGTGAGAATGTAAGTAAACACACACATGGTTTAGGCAAGATCTGGAAATCCTTGGACTAACCTCCCTCCCACTAATGAATTTAGCTCACAGAGAGAGGTATCTTGCTCTTTATACTCAACTGCAAAACAGCTGTAATCCATCTTAAGACTCAATACAAATGAATGAATAGCAAATATAATAATAATAATAATAACAACAATAACTGGGTATTTATATACCACCTTTTCTGGTCATCAGCTTACTCCTCTGACTTTATTCAAGGCGGTTTACATAGGCAGGCGTTTCTAAATCCCAGAGGGGAATTAGAAAGGTTCTGTCTTGCAAGAACCACACAACATTTCAGATGGATCTTTCTGGTCTGGTATCACTTCTGGCCCCCAGTTGCCTCCCACGCTGGCTGACAAGCAGCTCCTTCACCTCTCACATGAAGGGCAGCCAAGACGCTTCTTTGCTCACACCAAAGAGCAGGTGGAATAACTCAGCTCGGCTTGTCAGCTGCTTCAATGTCTCGCCATTCCTAGAGCTGCCGGTGGCCTCAAACTGGCGACCTTCCGATATCTTCGGGCTAATGGAGGCTCTAGCCTCTAGACCAGACCTCCTGCCCTTTTCAAAAATTACTTTTGATATTTTAAAACTTACCATGTTTTGCTTTGCCTTGCAGCTTCTCTTACTTGCTCCTGCACTGAGTTTTGGTAGATGAGAAAAAAATTCAATGGTAAACCAGTTGGTATGGAACACAGCAACTAATAAACCAGTCATGAATTTACTCTTAAAATCTAAGAGCTATTCCATACCACAGTTGGCAGCATTCTAAGACTTGTACAGGTTGATTATCACTTATCTGGACTGCTCGGGATGGAAAGGTGACTAGATTTTGAGAAATGCTTGCTCTTGCTCTTTTCACTGTTACCCATAATGCTGTCTGCTGGCATGTTTGACATTTTCCAACAATGTCTGTACAGGAACACACCACAGAGTGAGTCTTGGACAAAAATGTCTGGATTGTGGTATAGTCCAAATTTTGGATGTCCGGATAAGAGGTAATCTACCTGTATCTTACTCTTCCTTTTCCTTTCCATCCTTATAAGTTTAGTTGATCAATACAAACCCTACCTAGAAATGCAATATAAACAATAACTACTGACATCGTTTACCATTTATGTAGGTTGGGGAATGGATTTTGCCAGTTACCTCTATTGGAATTAAACAGTGCTTCCCAAACTTTTCAGTGCCACAACCCACTTTGTCCTTTCAGCACAAGGAAAAAGAGTGAATGGAGCACAATCCAGACATGCCCTTGTTGGGACAATCAAATAAACCACAGTTTGTTGGATCATGAAGAAGCCAATAAGCCCACATATGCTTTCTGTGGTTTGATATACTGTTTGGGAAGAATTGCTTAAGCAGTACTTCCCAATCTTGATTGCCAGTTACTTCCAGGTCCAGAGACCAGCCCACAATACTTCAGGGAATAGTCATGATGCCCCAGGGTGTTGCAATGCAGTTTAGGAACTCCTGGCTTAAGTCATGGTATTTCTAAATCTGGGCATCATGAGAAAACTGTGGTTTAAAAAATGAGACTTAGTATTGACCCAGGTACATGAGGTAAAGGGCAACC
Organism: Tiliqua scincoides; assembly: GCF_035046505.1. Taxonomy (NCBI): domain Eukaryota; kingdom Metazoa; phylum Chordata; class Lepidosauria; order Squamata; family Scincidae; genus Tiliqua; species Tiliqua scincoides. Next base: position 151,629,812 of record NC_089821.1, on the reverse strand, counting down.
TGACCCAGATTCTGTGCCTGAATAATGACATACTCCAGTCATTCATAGTCCAGACATCTATCTTTCTAGTATAGCTTAGTAAAGAAACAAACATTTTTAGTCTTTTTTTAGGAGTAGGAGTTGAGACTAATTCAATTTTATTAAGCTAATACCATATTATTTTAAAGTCAATTAACACATGTACTTCAAATCATGCTACTGCATATTTAAGATGTTAACCCCATATTTATTGGAAAAAGTCAAGGCAGCATAGAGCATAAGGGTATATTTAAAATGTGTTAAAAGTAAAAGAAAATTAAATGTGACTTTTCTCATCCATTGGAAAAGTGACAGGAAAAGCTTTGCCTAGCAGAATTTTCCCTTTTAGGTATCACTTGTACCTTGAATAGCAGCCAGACATCAATATATTAGGCAGGCAAACTTTTCCTACAAGGAGAAAAGAGTGACAGGGAAAAGCTTCACTTGCTTAATAATTTCTTCATGGCAGTTGTTAATACAGGAGCAGTCAGGAGAGAGAGATGTGGCAATCTTATGCCTGTCCATAATCTATCACAATGACAGCTGTCACCGGACAGAGTGAGGCTGAATGGTACCTATTTCCAAAGGAATAACTCGAAAGTTTTCCTCATAAAGGTCATGGGGGCAAGTTTGTTTCTAGAGCACCTGTAGACACTGGACAATGTGCCTCAAACACAAGAAGATTCACAAGTCTTCGCCTCAAACAAACAGTGGCTCTCCCACTTGCATTTTACTATCCCTCTGCTAGACATTATTTTAATTGGAGATGCCAGGAATTTAAACTAGGGCCTTACCCATGCTAAACATGAGCTCCACCACAGGCCATTCAATATTAGCAATATATGCCCAGCTGCTGCCTTATTCTTCCTTTGCACAGCCTCTTCACAGGCAAGTCCAGTGACACTATTTGTTTGAAACAATATTTGTTTGCTCCCATGGCATTCTCGCCTATATACTGTTGCCCTTTGGGGGAGTCCTGCGACACTCTCAGAAAGGAAAGGCAACTCCTTTATTTTATATGTCTACCCTGCTTACTTACATGAATGCCCAAGAGCCCAATCCTATCCAATTTTCCAGAGCTGGTGCTGTTATGCCAGTGAGGTGTGCACTGCATTCTGTGGTGGAGGGGCAGTCACTGGCACCTTCTCAAGGTTTGGCAACATGTGTTCCCTTACCGCAGGGCTGCATTGTGGCTACACCAGAGCTGGATAGGATTGGGCCCCAAGACAGCTTATGCAAAGTCAGTAATATACAACCCAGTACTGTCACTATTATTTAAAAATAACCCCAACATCTAAATACATACAATAATAAGATAGCAGCTACAGAGCTAACAAAAAACCTTTTAAAAAAGCAGCAGCACAAGATGTCATAAAAGCATCAGCAAACATATAGACATAATATTTATATTTATAATATAAGCAGCTACCGAAAAAAAGCATATCTAATGACAAAACAGCAACTGAAAAGACCAGCTATCAGAGGTGGTGACAAAACCAACAGTACCCCCCCCACACACACACGGGGCCCATGAGAGGGGGTAAAGAGGGCAATTCATACCCAGGCCCAGGGTCAGAAAGGGGGCCCAGGAGCCAAAGGGGGCCCCCCAGAAGTTTCCTGGGATCTGACATTTTCCAAGCTCACGCAGACACACTGCCTGTGCAGGATGCTGGGGGTGCCGACGCCATGCAGGCAGACAGACTGGGCTCTGCATGGGGAAGCCCAGTAGACCTGGCTGCAAGGCTACTCTGGCTGTCACCACCCTCGCCCTGCCCTGCCTTTGCCCCAGCCTGCCTACCCCTGTTGCCATCTTCCCCTATTCTACTTTGCTCCTCCTTTGACAGCGACATCTTGCAAGCTGGCTCAGCCTGCCCTTAGCCAAGCAGGTTGAAAGGATCTTGGAGGGCGGAGGGGGATAATGGGGAAGCCACATACGAAACGAACCCCCCCCCCCCGGGCTTCCAGTTCAACAACCGAGAAGGCCCTGCCTGGGCATAAGGCGACTTTCTTCGCCCCCCACCCCCATCGCCAACCGCCTCCTCACGCGACGCAACAGAAATCGACTCACCGCCCAAGCTGATCAGCGCTCGCTCCAAAGACCCCACAACCGACGCCCGCAGAATTTTCCCCCAGTTTGAAATTGAACCACGCGCGAGGCCAGCTCGCGGTCCGAACGCCCTCCGCGATTGGTCGGGGTGTGGCCGTAGCGCTTGAATCGACCAATCGGAGAGAGGGAGCAAGAGGGGCGTGGCTAACCGACGGGGGCGGAGACGTTGCAGCACAGCACAGCCCTAAGCGCTTTCTTCTGGAGCTTTTGCCTGTGTGTCGCCTCGTTTTCAATGAGCGCGCACACAACTGGTGCGCATGCGTGGCCGCCCTAAACATTCTTTCCCTCACTTTCATTGGAAGGGGTATGTCCCATTAGAGTCAATGGTGCTTCCTTCCAGGAAAGTGTGGATAGGATTTAAGAACCCAATCCTATCCAGTTTTCCAGCACTGAATGCAGCAGTGCCAATGGGGCATGTGCTGTATCCTGTGTTGCAAGGGCAAACACGAAGGTGCTTGATCCTTTATCTCATGGCTGCATTGCACTGGACTGGTGCTAGAAAGTTGGAGACTTCAGGTCAAGCAAAACGGAAACCTGAAGGGCAGGTACTGGACACTCTGACAAACTAGAATGGAATACAGGAGTTCGAAAAGGTGCAGAAGTGAGCAACCAAAATGACTACTGGGCTGGGCCACCTCCCTTAGGAGGAAAGGCCTCAGTGTTTGGGGCTCTTCAGTCTAGAAAAAAGGTGCCTGAGGGGGGACATGACTGAGACATACAGAATTATGCACAGGAAGGATAGAGTGGATAGAGATGCTCTTTCCCCCCTCACACAACATTGAGTGTTGGGAGTTAAGATGGAAAAAAGAAAATATTTTTTTACCCAGCATGTCATTAATCTGTGGAAATCCTTGCCACAGGAAGTAGTGATGGCATCTTGCCTAGATGCGTTTAAGAGGGGATCGGACAAATTTCTGGAGAAAAAGTTCATCAAGGGTTACAAGTCATGGTAGGTACGTGCAAGCTCCTGGTTTTAGAAGTAGACTACCTCAGATTGCTAGATGCAGGGGAGAGCCCTAGACACAGGTTGTGCCTGTCTTGTATGCTCCCTGGGGCATTTGGTGGGCCACTGTGAGATACAGGAAGCTGGACTAGATGGGCCTTTGGCCTAATCCAGCAGGGCTGTTCCTATGTAGAGCCTGATCTCATGCATGTCTACTCCTGGGCAGGAGGTCCGGTCTGGAGGGTAGAGCAACAGAAGGTCACCAGTTGGAGGACACCAGCAGCTCCCTAAACGGCTGAGAATGGCGAGACCTTGAAGCAGCTGACAAGCCCAGCTGAGTGATTCCACCTGCTCTTGGTGTGAGCAAGAAGCATCTTGGCTGCCTCCATGTGACAGATGGAGCTGCTGTCAGCCTGCGTGGGAGAACTGGAGGCCAGAAGTGAAACCAAACCAGGAAGACCAAATCTGAAATGTTGATTCTTGAAAGAGAGAACCTCTATGATTGTAAAAATCCCCTTGAGGGATTTAGAAACGCCTGCCTGTGTAAACTGCCTTGAATAAAGTCAGAGGAGTAATCCGATGACCAGAAAGGTGGTATATAAATACCTAGTTATTATTATTATTACTCCCCTGGTGGCTGGGGATAAGAATAGGCCCTCAGTTTGGCTGTACTTGTCCTAAGAGGCGACTAAACAGCCACCGGGTAGATGGGACTCATCAGCCTGGGAAGGCAGCTCATCTGAGAGAAGGAAAACTCTGATCCCAAACCTCCACTGCCTCGTGGCTACATCCAGTTATGGAAAAGGCTTCAGGAGAGGCAGTTCATGGCTGAACACAGTCACGTTCTGGCAACTCCTGGAACCAACCATATTGGCATCTGCCTTTCCACTGGACCATTTCAGCGACGTGGAGAGGGGGGATTTGCTGCATGGGTAACAGCCTATCCTCCATACCTACTTTACCCAGGCTTCGCACACTGGAGAGGACACTCTGTTCCAGAACCACCATTCAGAGCATGACACCATAGTCTTCCGAGACTGAAGGATGCCAACAACATTATTACTCTGAAGTCCCATTAGAGTCAATGGGGCTTACTCCCAAGTAAGTGTGGATACGGATTGGGCCCTCAGGCAGGCTCCTGTCACTTACAGCCCAATCCTACCCATACTTTCCTGGGAGTAAGCCCCATTGACTCTAATGGGACTTACTTCTGAGTAGACATGCCCAGGATTGGGCTGTCAGCCTCTTCTAGGCATCTGCGAGGGCTGCCATCCTATAAGTCCCACTGAACTTGTAGGGCTTCCTAAGCTTCATAGCAAGCCAGAACGCTTCAGCCCCTCCCATCTGCAACAGGGGAGTTATAACAGTGCCTTCCTCGCAGGGCGGCTGTAAGGAGGCACTCTCGGCGTCTTCACGGCCGGCGATGACGGTGAGGCGCTTGTGGCTAAAATGGCGGGGCCTGACGTCATGCCTCCAAGGGGCGGGGCGGGGCGGGGGCTCGCCTGGCAGCTGCTGCCGGGACTGAGTGAGGAGCCGGCGCCATGGACCGCTTCGCCTGGACCAGCGGCCTCCTGGAGATCCACGAGAACCTGGTCACGCAGCAGCGCGGAGTGCAGCTCTACGACGGCGAGGAGAAGGTCAGGCTGAGGAGAGCCAGTGGGCGCGGGCGGCCTCCGTGCCGGCTCCTTGGTGCAGGCGGAGAGGCCAAGCGGGGCCTGCGGGCCAGCTGCGGGCAGTACTTTCCTTGCCCGCCGCAGGTGTGCCCACACCCCGGCCGAGCGTCGGCATGAGAGAGTCCGTGTCGCGGGCGCCCCCAGAGTACGCATTGGGGCAGGTGAAATCAGTCGTCTGAACGGATTTCACCCAACTTTGCCCCGCCCACAGTGTACACATTTGGTCCCTGTTGCGCATATGCAACGTTGGGCAGAAGTGGCTGCAGCCACAGATCCGTGCATGGCGCTGGAAGAAGACTGGGATGGTTGGAAGGCTGCGGTCCTGCACACGCGTGGAAGAAAGTCCCACTGAAGTCAGTGGGGCAGCTGTCTGAACAGGCTTGCACAGAGCAATTCTGAACACTGATCTTTCCTTCCGACAGGCTAGCTTTCTGTGTGCGGGGAACGCAGTGGCGTAGCTAGTGGCTGTGTAGCCCGGTGCCAAGCTCAGCATGATGCCCGGGAAGTGACGTCCCACCCAGGCTTTGAAACAAGTGAGAAAGATCTGCCTCCTCCCCCCAGCAGCTCACCACCCTCTTGCTCTGCCGCCTCCCCCCAGCCCATGACAGAGCTAAGGCATCTGCTGCTGGGGGTCAAAGAAGACTTTGTAGCCCTTCCTCCTCGACAAAATCAAATTTAATTAAGCAAATAAATAAAAAGTGTGCCCCTTATTGGTCAGAGACACTGTGTTGGGGCAAAGGGGGACAGTTATTCTGCCCCTGCTAAACAGAAGAGGAGCACCATTTGAAAAAGTGCCTCTTGGCCAGTTAGCAGGGGTAATAGCATAACTGTATTATGATGCATGGAATTGAGAGCTGACTCATACTAACACATCATTGGTTCTCTGCTGTGTCATAACAACATCTCATTGTTCCAAGAGCCAGTCAGTCTCATTGGTCAAAGAAAGTCACCTTTTGTTCCATAAGGCAGTTGAGTTTTCCTTTTCTGGTTATTTGGCAATAACTTTGATAGGATAGAGCAGTGATTCTCAGACTGGGTTGGGACCCCACTAGATGGGTTGCGAGCCGATTTCAGGTGGGTCCCCGTTCATTTCAGTATTTTATTTTTAATCTATTAGACTTGATGCTCCCATGGTCTGTGACTGCATTTGGAGAAATGTCACCGATCTGTACTTTGAACACTTAACTATATATGTTTTTAACAATGATAATCAATGGGACTTACTCCTGGGTAAGTTTGGGCAGGATTGCAGCCTGGGACTGTTAAAAATGTTCCTGCTTGAAGATGTCACTTCCAGTCATGACATCACTTCCAGTGGGTTCTGACAGACTCTCATTTGAAAAAGTAGGTCCTGGTGATAAAAGTTGGAGAACCTGTTGTATACCATTCAATGTGGAACTATTGCAGAATGCAACAAAACAAACAACATCAAAATATCTCTATACATTTGTGGCTGTTCTACTGTCTTTTTCTACAGCTTCACATGGTCTCGTACTAGAGGTATAATATAAAACATTTTTCCACAGTCATGTCCACATATTAAATTGGTAACAGTTATCGAAATTAAACTTCTGTCTGCAGTGTTAACACATTTTGTTTGAAGTTGTATGTGGAATTAAGACAACTTTGTGACAGATTGCACATACAGGTTGAACCTCATAATTTGCATGGGTTCCCTTTCTCCCATGTATGTGCAGGACTGCAGCCTTCCAGCCATCCCAGTTTTCTGTAAGCACCATGCACGGACCTTCACCAATGCAAAGTGATCACCTTTTTTTCATGTGCTCACGGGGAAGGGAAGGATCCGCTGGAGAGAGAGTTGATGGATTGTCAGCCAGCTGCCCTCTCTCTCTCTCTCTCATTAAGGAGGCTATTGTTAAAGGACTATTCAGCTTTTTAAACTGATTTTAAAGGGATGCATTTTTCCCCTTCTCCAGGGATCAGCACATTCCTTCTCATCTGCAGTGGCCATTCCTGTCGAGTCAAATCTGTGTATAAATAGGCTGGACCTGTAGAGAGGTATATTTCTAGGAACCCTGGACAAATACAATATATCCTGGGATTCCCATACCCAGCATCAGAGGTGAAGGCTGGGCCAGTCCATCCATGATGCTGACTGACAGCCCATTCCTATGCATGTCTACTCAGAAGTACTTCCCATTATAGTCAATTGGGCTTACTTTCAGAAAAGTGTGGATAGGTTTGTAGCCTGAGGCAAGGGCCCACTCACTGTTGTTGCTCCTGCCCCACCTTAGAGTGGAAGGGGAAGATTGGCATGAAACAGAAGAGAGGAGAATGGTGCGGTCTACCACTGAACTATAGCCCTTAAAGTCTATGAAGAAGAGGGAAAGGAGAAAATGGAGAGCATCGCCTAGAAACACAGAGAGAGTGCTGCAGGTTTAGAGTAGGATTTGGGCATGATTAGGAAAGTTAAGTAGAGACCAGTGGGACTTACTCTCATGAAGATATGGTTACTGTTGGGAGAGTAACACTCACCTTCAGGAAGGAAGCACTCTCCCCTCTTTCCACAGTGATAGTATTCCCCAGAGGAACCCCACTTCCAGGGATTCCAATCCTAGGTTATAATACTTCCCAAATAGTTCTAAGTGGTTGGGATACCAGCTGTTCTCATAATTAAAAAAAAAACACAACTTATTTTGTTTCAACAACAGAGGTGTATAAACTTACAAACTAAACTATAGGAAGGAACCTTGGCACAATGGATTAATAAGAGTTAAAAGACTATTCCCCAGACAGCCTTATCTACCCAACTTATTCTCATCCTCACCTCTACCATCACCTTTCCTACCTTCTCTCCTGAACCACATTCTAACTGCTCCTCTTGCCATTATAAGGAAAGTTGCAGCATTCTCCACTCTGTCATGAAGGGCTGTTGAGGGTGAAGGATGAGTGCTGTTAGTGTTTAAGGTTGATGAATCCTCAGTGAGGAGTCATGTTTTGCTGTCTCTTTGTAGCAGTTACTTGTTGAAGTGCAGTTATTGATTCTGGATATTTTTGTAGCATTTAGTTTTTTTCTTCTTTTTAGTATTAGATTGGGGGTGGTTGACTTCTGAATGCAAGTCTGGGTTTTGGTCCTTAAAATATGGTACTTGGAGAACATAAATGCAAGTGAATATAGATTTTCTACAGGGCTTACTGGAGCAGATGATGAATGGGATTCAAATAGTGTGGACATGTCACATGATAGTGACATTGCAATGACTTTTTGAGGAAAAAGTAGAGAAAGATGGAGGCAGAGTGGTATAGTGCTTACAATATCAGATTAGGGCCAGGGAGACCATGGCTCAAATCCCTACTTGGCCATGATGATCACTAAACAACCTTGGGTTAGTCTGCCAACCTAACCTATGTCATAGGGTTATTATGATGATGATACAGTGGAAGGAGGTACCAATATATGTTGCCCTGAAGATCTTGGAGAAAGGATGGGAAAATACGTGATAAATATTATGTTGAAAGTGACTATCATCTGATTCCTCCATACCTAGAACTTCCCATCTGTAGCCTTCCTTTTGGTTGCAGCAGAGGGAGAAATCAGATGAAATCACATGATTTTTTTTGTATGATTTCATATTCATAAGCCACCTTGAAGGTTTTTTAAAGTTGAAAGGTAACTTAAATAAATGCTATATTTAAAAAATTATTTATTGATGTATCTGAAATCTCATTTACAGGAATGTTGCAGTAGATATGTGAATTGAATATTTTAATTTCTATAACTTCTCCCCTCTCTAGCTGAAGTTTGATACTGGAGTATTGCTCCTGAGTACACACAGGTTGATCTGGAGAGATCAGAAAAACCATGTAAGTACCACTACTTCAGCACAGGCTTGCAGAATGGATCACACACCTTTTGTGACCTGTGGTAAAGTGTCTCCCCGCTCCAAGGGTCATGATGCCCACTGCTTAGCTCAACTTTGTAGCCTCTGTCTTAGGCACAGTATTTGGTAGAAGGCAGGGCTGGGGCTAGAACCAGTAATATTTGCTCTTTACCAGGGATGAGCTGTTTTTGATGGCTAAAGTCATGGACATCACTGACCTTGACTTGCAACTCAGGACCAGTGACTCAAAAAGAGTGGATTCGAAATAAGAGACTCCTCTCTCTTTAGGGTGGGTGGGTTCTTGCTTACCTACACGCCCCACCACTGCCTATCTGTGCATTTTTGCTGAAGGAATTGTGACTCAGAGTGACTCAGGCTCATGACTTGACATTTTTTCAAGTCATGTTGCAACGGCACACTTTGACTTGCGAGTCAAGTTGCCAGGTCAGTACCTTACGGCTCAAGCTTAGTGTCTTGGACACATCCCTGCTCCTTCTGTGTTGGCTTCTGCTTGTATGAATAGATGGCAGTTGGGGATGGTGAATGTTGAGTGAAATCCTACTAGAAAAACTTTCTCTGAGGCACCATTCCTATATGCTTGAACTAAGCTATACCATAATGACAATGAAACTGCGAATAACACATCTCCCAAACATTACCTTTAGAGAACTGTGTAAGGCAATTAATCACTTAAAGTTATTTTTCCAAGTCCATCCATTATGTCTGGTTTAGAAAGTTTGTGTTATGGAGGAGGAGGAGGAGCAGCAGCAGCATGCAGGAAGCCTTACTTAATATTCTTTCATTCCATGTTTCAACATTTATGAGAAATGAGCCCAATGTCTGGAAGAATTTAGTGTGTTTAGTCCACCACCTCTGCTAGGCTCGGACCGAGCCTTTCTGTTAGAAAAAGCAGAATGGTTTTTGCAATTTCTCCGTGAAACCAGAAGTGACTTTTTAATGCCTTATAAAGCATTTGGGGGCCTGGGAAAGCCATGGAGGCTCTCCATTCATGAGGCCCTCCAGAGGTGAGAGGAACAGAGCTCCCCTTAGCTCTGGGAGAAGAAGATGTTCACCCGTAGTTTCAGTTTCACTTAATTACAGGGGGTTCTGGAATGGAAGCCCCTGCAGATATGGGTCACACCTATATCTATATACCTGCAGAATTGCTAAGAAACAAACATGGCTTCCCCTACCACCACTTACCGGTGCTGCTTCTACATAAATGCCTACTGGTATGTGTATAAGTAGAGCAAGTACACAAAATACTTCATGACAGAATGTCTTTCAAAAACAACTGTTGACATTTTGTGATCTATTAAAATTCACCCTGTATTCAAAGGTGACTTCGTTTTGTCCTTTTTTTATAATGTAGGAATGTTGTATGGCTATTCCTCTCTCCCAAATCATTTTTGTTGAAGAACAAGCGGCTGGTATAGGAAAAAGGTAATATGCATGTAGCCTTATTTGTTATTTTGGTGACTTTTAACTTCCCTAGGTTATGTGGAATATCCAGTATTTTATAAGGCATCTAATCCACAATCCATATGCAATTCATTTTCTTTTTTTAGGGCCCAATGCTACCCAACTTGGCTCCATACTAACAGGGTGCACTGCATTCTGCAGTGGGGGGGAGGGCAGTCAGGGAGGCCTCCTCAAAGTAAGGGATTGCTTTTTCCTTTACCTTGGGGCTGCATCGGTGCTGGAAAGTTAAATAGGATTGGGCTCTTAGAAGGATGAGCAGGCAAGAGCATGGGAATCACCAGACAAATGTAGTATATTAAATTATCACAGTGATGCTGCTGTTTGTAATGTTGTTATTTTCTCCTCTAACTGGCCATTCAGCCCAAGGTTCTTGTTCTATTTTCCTTACAGCAATTTTCATGTAGGATTTTGTTCTCTGCTGGTTTGCCAATGCTTGAAAACCAACAAATGGCTGAGCTGATTTATAATCATCAAAGTTTAGGAGGTGGTTTAATGTTACACCAATTCCTGGGTGTATTTGGGGTGATGATTCAAAAAATGGCAGCTGTTTTGCCCTATCACGTCTGCACTGTGGCTTTTGCCCAACACCATGGCTTCCTCATGAGGAAGCTCCTTGAACCATTCACTAATGAGGCTATACTATATCTCCAAAACTAGATGCGATAGGGCAAAACGGATGCCATTTTTGGAATCAGCACCCCAAATTCATATCAAACCACCATAAAGTTTGGGAAAAACTTTTCTGACCCTCAATTTTGTAGGCCTGTCTTATGGGTTCCTATACATGAGCTTTCTGAGTGCTTCTGCTAGGGAAGCTTCTGATCAATTACAAATGACCTGTGCCATATATGTAGGACCAGTCAGTGTATTTAGGGCCACATTTAGATTTTTTCTTTTTAAGGTTCCATATAAAAGTGTAAGCCTTGAGGTCAATATTCAAACTAAGAAATATTTAATGTCAGATATGCTTCACAGGTGCATGATTTCTGAAAGTAACTTGAGATGTTATAGTATATCCTGCCATTTATGGTTTTGGTCTAGACCAGGGGTGTCCAAACTTTTTGGCAGGAGGGCCACATCATCTCTCTGACACTGTGTTGGGGGCTGAATTAATTTACATTTCAAATTTGAATAAATTTACATAAATTGATATATTGGAGATGGAACTTGTATGAATGAATGAAGGTCTTCAAGGCCTATAAAAGTCCTTGCACAAAGCAAGGCTGGCTTTTCCTTTGCTGCAACTGCTGCATAACAGATGTGAAACAGCAAGCAGTGGAGGGAACCCTCATCCCACAGCTCATGCAAGAGGTCAAACAGTCATCTTCACGCTGAGAGCAGATGTGTTGGACCAGCATGGGCTCCAGCAAGTCTCTGGAAGACCTGAGGCTCATTGGAGACGGGGCTCCCCGTGGGCCAGATTGTGAGTCCCTGAGGGCTGCAAGTGGCCCCTAGGATGGGGTTTGTGTACCCATGGTCTAAGTTATATAGAACTAGATAAAACTTGGAAACTGGCATATGTTTCTTTTAGAAACAGACTTTTTATAACTCAAGAGTACTTCTTCTCTTTTTCCCATATCTTCAGTGCCAAAATAGTAGTTCATCTTCATCCAGTACCTTCTAACAAGGAACCTGGTCCTTTCCAGAGCAGTAAATATTCTTATATCAAGCTTTCTTTCAAAGAACATGGTCAGATTGAGGTATGTATGTGTTATACACGGCACGCTTAATTGGGAGTAAGTCTTATTAGCCTCCATGGTTGCATCTGAAGGAGAGGTTGGATCCAACTGAAGTTTGCTTTTTGTGTTGTATATTGCATTAGATTGCATGCCTTTATTTTGATCTTGAATGGCCTTGAGTGCCTTGGCAGAAGGGAATTTATCACATGGGTATAAATGGCAAGTATTGCTGTGTATTTCTTCTAATACACACCCAGGGACTGCAGTGTTTTTGTGATTTTTAAGGATAAGTGGTGCACTAAAAATTTAAGTTCTTCTGCCACAGTATTGATGATGATGTATTATGATTTAAGGCCTTCTTTGAGAATGTTTGTTTTGAATGGGTTTAACTTATTTTAATTGCAAATCACTTTTTTTTTACAAAAGTGGTATTAAAAATCATAAATTCAAGAATATTGTATATGTGTAGCTCTACAGAAGCTTTGATTTATGAAGTAGTGTGTTCAAGACTTGGAAATTAATTTCAGTACTTCTTATCCCATTTTGCTTTAAAAATAATTAATTAATTAATTAACTGCAATTAATTTAAATTGCAGTTCTATAGGAGGCTTTCAGAGGAAATGACGCAGCGGAGATGGGAGAACATGCCTGCTTCTCAGACTATTCAGATTAACAGAGGTTCACAGGTATGCCTGCAACTTATGATTTTCAGACCTTTGCCTTTCTGTAGAGCAATCCTATTTGTGTGTACTTGGAAGTAAGTCCCATTGTATTCAGTGGGGGTTTAATATAGGTAAGTGTGGATGGCAGTCTAAGCAAGGGAAAACTTTGGACACACCAAACTTAAGCACATATGATACAGAAGTTTCACAGAAGAGCTATAATACAGGATGAACTGAAAGATTGCCAAGGAAAATTTCAGTGGCTGACTAAATACTTTTGTCAGTCTCCAAATGCACTAATTGTACAGGTTTTTTAGAAATTGCATAAATTGCCCTAATCCCTCTAATCTTTTAACATTTTCATTGGCCAAATGTGATTAACTATCAAAATTTTTGTGAATATGCATTTAAAATAATATGACTTTTGCATCATATGTTGTGTGTATGTGTTTTAATGAAAGTTGTGACTTAAATTTTACTTAGCCTCTGCCAGTTTACAGTACTATAAATACAGAAGCTCTCCCTTACATATAAATATTCATCTTACACTTTCTGCCCCAACTTTCTGGTTTGCACCTGATGCTGCTGAGTACCGCAGCTGCCCTAAGCATTCCTAGCAGCTCCATTGTGAAACTGACATTTGCAGCAAGTCTGCAGTCTGTCTGGAATTGTCCATAACATAGCCTCATTTTAACGGTTTTGTGTGTGTGTGTGTGTGTGTGTGTGTGTGAGTGAGGGAGAGAGAGAGAGAGAGAGAGAGTAGTCATAGGCTTTCGATTAGATTTCTTGAAACACCTGTATCTTAGTATAGAAAACATGTTGCTGTTTGGGTAACAGAGCAATGCTATCAGATGCATATGTGATTCCAATGTGGTCTATTTTAGTTAAGAGAAATGCATGTGCCTCTTTCTCTGAGAGGCACACTGATAGATATCTATCTCTCTGTCCTATTAGGATGTAGCTAACTATGTCCTGACCCCAGTGGGGTCACGAAGCCTCAGTTGTAGGGTTGTGGCAACTTACAGGATTGAAATAGGTTGAAGATCACTGAACTAGTGCACTACCAGGTAAAGGGGGAGGCATCTAGTGTACTCCTTCCGGACCAGGGGATTGTGCCAGTCCTGCTCAGGTTCTTAATAATTGTGCTAAAATAGCTTCACTTTGCCAGGGCTTTGTAGTAACTTTTTCTGCACTCTCTAATAAGAATATTTGGTTACAGTAAACAGTGCTGGGAGGCCAGACCAGGGGTGGTGGTGGGCAGATAGAGTCCTGGAAGGGGTCGAGATTGATGATGGGTCGGTCCTCAATCTCAGACTTTATAGGGTTGTGGCATGAAAAAGGTTGAAGACCACTGTTATAAGACATATGGTGAGAGAACTCTATCTGAAGTACATTTGTTTTCAGACAGGAAGAATAAGAGCTGCAGGAATTGTTGGAATTGAGAGAAAATTAGAAGAAAGAAGAAAAGAGATGGATAAAAACATTTCTGAGGTAAGTTTGAAGTAAGAATTTGTCTATTTACAATTTTCCATATTCTAGTGCAGGCATTGCTCTTCTGTATGTCTCAAACTCATTTCATATAATGGCATATTTTATGCCTGTGTCAGAAAAATTTTTTAAGTATCACATTTAAAACTTCCCATTTAAGGAAAATGCCTTCTCTCCAGAGGCACATCTATATATACACTGATATTTCTTGGAGCAGTGTTTCTCAAACTGTGGGTCATGAGACAATTTCAGGTGGGTCCCCATTCATTTCAATATTTTATTTTTAATATATTAGACTTGATACTACCATGATATGTGACTGCATTTGGGGAAATGTTATAGACCTTTACTTTTAACAAAATACTATGTATATTCTTTTAACAATGATAGTAAAGGAAACTTACTCCTGGGTACGTGTGGGTCGGATTGCAGCCTAGGATAGTTAAAAATTTTCCTGATTGATGTTGTCACTTCCGGCCATGACATCACTTCCGGTGGGTCCCAACAGATTCTCATTCTGTCCCGGTGGGTCCCGGTGCTAAATGTGTGAGAACCACTGTCTTGGAGGGTTACTCTGTCAACAGGTGCCCACTCTCAGTGACCAGACTGCTGTTTAAAACTTGCCTGAATTTAAAAATCCAGTTAGAAGGTTTGATGCAAGAGTTGCCTCACAAGGAATTGCTTCCAGTGATTGGGTTCAGATGTAATCTGAAGCTGTGGGTTGAGCTTTCAGACATACAGCAGGCAGAGTACAGGTCCAACCTTATTATACACAAATTTTTTTTATACTCAGATTTGACTCAACACGAATGGCCAATGCAAATGAGAAGGAATGTGCTGATCCCTGCGGAAGGGGAAAAATGCATCTCTTTAAAATCACAGTTTAAAAAAACTGCTTTTCTTACTGTTCTAGAGAGATAGTCATGCAAGTGATCATTCCATTCTTCAGCTGAGCCAGGCAAAGGCACGGGGTCCTTTGCATTTCTAATTGCTGACTGACTCTCTACAACAGTAAGAAAAGCTGTTTTTAAACCACAATTTAAAGGGACACACTTTTAAAATTTTTTTAAAATTGCTTTTATTTAACACATTTTATAGGATCAGCAGGGAGTCCCATAATCCTTGTGAAAGTCAAGACACAACCTTATTAGGAGCAATGGAAGGGCAAGAAACCTGGAAGTGGGTCTTTAAATCTATTTTTTCACTGTTTCTTTAATCCACTGATTTTTTTTCTATTCACTAGGGGTTCTGGAATGGAACCCTAGCAGATGAGACACAACCTGTATGTTTAGAGCTGCTTCTTTGATTTCATTGCTCATCTGCTTAGGATTCAGCATTCAGAAGTTGCCCTCATGGTGGGGCACAGCAATGGCCTAACTGTGGTTTATAATGCTATGTGCATTCAAGCACAACAGGAAGTCACAGTTAGCATAAATTATGGTTTGCATATCTGATTCAAACTGTGGTTTTGGATCTTGGTCTAACAGCCCTAAACAAACTAATGTTTTTTAGGACAGGCTTAGGTTTTCAAACAATGACAGCTAAAGAAGTCATAGTTTCAGCCAGCGCATGCATGCTATTTCTTCCTTGAATTTCTTGTTTAATAGGAGTTACAGAGGACCCATGGTATCTGCAGGACATCCACAGATTTAACTTGCTGCTGATAGTGGGGGGCCAAATTTACAGGGCTTTTTTAAAGAGCACACCAAAATTGGGTTTCCTACCTTTGTGAAGCCAAACAATGCCATTTTCCAGCCCCTACAGCTATTTTTAGACGAAAGACCCATCTCAGGGTTGTGTCAAGGTTCCTTGCTCCTCCCTGGTTCACACTAGAATGCATGTGGGACAAGGCTGGGAGGAGCAAGGAATCTTTGCGCCCTCGGAACCCATGGATTTTAGTATCTGTGGTGGGTTCCCACAAGTACTGAGGTCCCATCTGTATATCAGAACTCCAAACTGCTAAACTTGTTTAGAAAAAATGTTTTTGAGATACTGATACTGGAAACTGTTGATAGGGTAGCTCTAACTTTGGCTGCTATCTGGTGTTTCACAATTTTATCTTGCTATTAAGCAGAACACACTTTTTTTTTTCTTTAGTTAATTCTATTATGGAAGCATACTGTTTTTGCAGCACCATATAATTTGTGGCTGTAAAAATACAATAGCTTGAGGAGGAGGAGGCTGTATCAAATGCAGTAGTCAGCGCAGTATCAAATGCGAACATCACCTATAGCTTCCTGAGATGTCACTGCCTATGAGTGATGGAAGCCTTTTATTGTGTTAATTATTCCACTTTTCAGCAGAGTAATTCACAAAGCGGTTTACATAGAAAGAAACACAGAGAGAAGCAGCAACAGCTACTGGAAAAGATGCCACATTGGGGTGAAAGGGGAAAGAAATGGTGTCTCTTTGCCCAGCCAGCAGGGATTTCCACAGATATTTTGTAAAGTGGCATATATGTGCAGTTACCCCCTTCATTGCAGGGATGACGAATACTCAGTGCTTTCACTAAACGGGACTGGTTCAGAGGTTTTGCAAAGGGAGAAAAATGCTGTCTTTTTCAATTATCTGGCAACAAAATCCCAAAAGTATTCCATTAGTACTAGAAAAACAAGGAGCCATGTAAGACCATATGAATATGATCTAGATCAGGGATGCAGAACTCTCAGAGTGTACTGACATCCTGTTGTTGTTGGCATCCTTCAGTCTCGGAAGACTATGGTATTGCGCTCTGAATGGTGGTTCTGGAACAGTGTCCTCTCCAGTGCGCAAAGCCTGGGTAAAGTAGATATGGAGGATAGACTGTTTCCCATGCAGCAAATCCCCCCTCTCCACGTCGCTGAAATGGTCCAATGGAAAGGCAAAGGCCAATACGGTTGGTTCCAGCGGTGTCGCAGGAGTTGCCAGAACGTGACTGTGTTCAGCCATGAAATGCCTCAGGGACTCCGGCTCCGGATTTTGCCTCTAGGTTGACTCCTGAAGCCTTTTCCATAACTGGATGTAGCCTCAAGGCAGTGGAGGTTTGGGATCAGAGTTTTCCTTCTCTCAGATGAGCTGCCTTCCCAGGCTAACGAGTCCCTGTTACGGGGTTTTTTTTTCTAGTAGAGGTTATTAGGGGATGAGAGGAGGAGCTGTGCAGTTTTGTGGCAGCCATATATCTCTTGTAACATGCAGTTCTACCCGAAATCTCTCACACTTTGTTGAGGGATTAAAAGAAATGAAATTGTGCACGTTGGAAAGAGGAAAGCATTGTGAAATTCTGCTTGTTAAAAATCAGTTTATTTCAAAACTGGTGGCCTGAGTTCCAAAATGGGCTTCCTGCACCTGCTGCTTGTTGCTGATAAAAACAGATTCCATTCACCCTTTGTTTATCTGAGGAAATTCCTGTTAGGTGTGTGCATGTTCTCCTTTGTATTCACAGCTAATCAATCAGAGGAAGAATTCTACACAACATGCTCTTTTCAATATGTTTCTGTTTTGGGGACAAATTTAATTACCTGCTGTGTTCTTGTTATTTCAGGCTTTTGAAGATCTTAGCAAACTAATGGAGAAGGTAAAATATCTCTTTTACCCTGTTCTGAATTTAAACTTGCTTGCCCTCAAAGCACCCCCCCCCATTTGCTGTGTCTGGTTCACTATCTTCCGCACAGATTCTGAAATATACTGTGTTACGTCTTTACACATAACTCTGTGTGTTGTGTCTTTAATAGGCCAAGGAAATGGTGGAATTGTCCAAATCGATAGCTAATAAAATCAGAGAAAAGCAAGGTGACATCACTGAAGATGAGGTCAGTATTGTTATTGGCTTTAACTATAATATAACTTTAAACTTTTTTCCTGCCTTTTATCATTCTTGGCTGTTAGTGAGATTTTTAGGTTATTCTCTGGATTTTAAAAAAACTTTCATGCATTTTAAAATTGTATTTGGAAGCTGCTTTGGGCGTCAGGAAGGGAGATAAAGCAGCATATAAATATGATAATATCCAGAATTCTGCTAAACTTTGAACTAACTAATGCCATAACAAGTGGTCACCTATAGTTTTCAGCACTTTGCCATTCACACCACCAATGCTGTAGAAGGCTTAGTGGCTTCCTCATAAATACATCTCTTCCTGATAGGCAGTCCCTGCTCTAGATCAGTCATTCTCAACCTTTCTTTCCCCCCACGTCCACTTAGGAGCTCTTCACAGGTTCCAGGGCCCCATGTCAAACAAGCCTCATAAACTCTCAGGGATCCCATTTTGCAGTTTTTAGTCTATTCCTCCCTCCCCTTCAAATGTACCAGGGCTCCCCAGGAAGCCATATGGCTCCTGTTGAGAATGGATGCCCATTAGGGAACCCGCTACATCCTCTTTCCTAGCCGGAGAATCCTGGCAGCTTCCCCTCCCTTTACATGCTGAGTCCTGGTAATTCTCTTCACCGAAAATTTCCGCACCCTTCCTCACCACGCTTCAGCTTTCTGCTGGGCTAATGATGTGGCATGTGTACATTTCCTTGTTCATTTTCTTTGAGGGAAAGATTTAGGAATGAATCTCCTAAATCAGATTAGGAGAGTCTGATGTAGGGGGAGGGAGAGTGTAGCATGTAACTCAACTTTTTTTTTCCTTTTGGCAAATCTATGGAATCCCCTTTATTTTGACATCTTATATGCTGCCTCCTCTGCCAATAAATAGAATACCATTTTGTTTGTCAGCATTATGGGAGCAGAAATAAAATCAGGACCTAGGTTTGAATTTGCCCTTTGTGTAGCACATGAAGGGCCTGATCCCATCCCCCACCAGCCCATAGCATGCAACACTGCTGACATGCTATGCTGTGCATACTGTGATGTGCTGCATGCCATGGGTCGGAGGCAATCAGACAGCCCAGGGGGAGCTAAGTAAAAATCTTACAGCCCAATCCTATCCAACTTTCCAGCACTGGTACAATCGCAATGCAGCACCAGGGTAAGGAAACAAATATTCCCACACCTTAAGGAGAACTCTGTGACTGCGTTCCCAACACAGGAAGCAGTGCATACCCCATAGGCACAGCAGCACCGGCACTGGAAAATTGGATAGGATTGGGCCCTTAGTTACTCACCTCCTGATAGACCACCTGGTCTCCAGTGGGTCTCCTCCTCAAACAGACTTGGGGGCAGCTTACAGTGCGGAAAGGTGGGTGGGATCTTAATGTGCATGGCTGCAACTGAGATCCACTACCGGGTCCTGGGTAAAACTGGACTGTAAGCCTTTCTAGTAAACATTATGGTCTATTTCAAATGCATTGACTATTGTTTAGTTGCTAAAAATCTGATATCTTGCTGATACATATGTATGTGTATTTTTTTAAACAGACTATCAGGTTTAAATCCTATCTGTTGAGCATGGGTATAGCTAATCCAGTTACCAGAGAAACCCATGGATCAGGGACGCATTACCATATGCAGCTGGCAAAGCAGCTAGCTGGAATTTTACAGGCACCTCTAGAGGTAAATGAAGCACCCAAGAACATCTGGTTGTTTTTTTTTTTGGTTAAAATGTTTGTTTATTTATTACAGATACAGGGTAGGGAAATGGACAAGATTTAGGGATGGGTCTACACAGGTTACACATCATGATATTGGCCTTGAATTACAACATGTTTTCTTAAAAAAATGACAACTACTAGAAATAAAGAAATTTTTGATGCAAATATTACCACATTTATCATTATAATATTTACTGATTTATCTAGACAGTCAATATTACTTATCTAAAATTATCTATCCAGTCATAAAAAGGCTTCCAATATTTTCCTATTCTACCTATATATCTTTCTCTCATTTTTTCTGTTAATACATCCATTTCTGCTATTTCATAAATCTTATTTATTAATCTTTCTCTAATTTGAATGTCTATATATTTCCACATTTGCACATATAATATTCTTGCCAATGTACTAATATGTACAATAAGGTGTTTCTTGTGTTGGTCTTTAATTTCTGATGTCACATTTAGGAGGAATATTTCCTGTTTGAATGGTATTACACAGGTCAATATCTCTTGTAACATTTTATGTATCATTTTCCAATATTTCTTTGCTTTTTCGCATGTCCACCACATATGGTAAAAAGTCCCCTCAATCTCTTTATATAGAACATGTGGGTTTTAAAAGTATTAAATGCTTTAATTTTAAAAGTCTTTATTTAGTTCACTTGGTAGATTAAGCAGCTATAGTACTGCAGTTTGCACATGATTAATTTGTGAGATTTTAGGTCATTCGTTGACTACAAAGGTGTACAAATCCCCCCTCTCCCATGTGCACATACACATTTACTGAATAGATATGTAAAGATGGTGGTTCTTCCAGTTTTTATTAAAAACTAGCAGCATTTGAATGAAACTGATGTGGCTTTTTTTCTAGCAGTAAGAACATTAGGCAATTAACTACTCAATTTACATCACTTACACAGCCCAGCTACAATCTATGTACGTATGGAAACAAATACATGGGCGCTATGTGTGTGTGATCCATAAGCTTTAAAAGCTGAAAGTCCACTGATCTTTGAGAGGAAGTGGAGGTGGGTTCACTCCTCCTTCCCTGACAAAACAACTGATCAGCAGGAGTATGCAAGAGAGAGAAGGATAAGTATGTGCATGGCCAAAGCTTTCTTAAGTTCTTCATCACTAAACCATGTTTATGGGTGGACTAAGCTACTGAATCATTATTTGGGGGTGTGGTTTTGAAGAGCAATGTCAAACAACTGATAAAACATGATAATTTTTAAAGTGAGATATTTATATAGCTGCTTTGTATATTTTGGAAGGCAGAATTGTTAATCCAAACACATGACAATCCCTGTGCCAAAGTGTTTCATATGCTGGTTTGCTGCTGTTCACAGTTCCAACCAGTCCTTTCTTCAATTCCATGTTTTATTTTCAAGTAAGTTTTCTGCCTGGGAATGCTGATATTGTCACATAGCCAGTCAGGTTTGCTTGCTGATACCATGCCATATGTTCTAAACTGATTCTGTTTTACATACTCTCTTTATATCAACAGGAACGGGGAGGAATAATGTCACTAACAGAGGTATATTGTTTGGTGAATCGTGCACGAGGCTTGGAGGTTAGAAGTGATTATCTTGCTATACCCTGTGAAATCTAAAATTGATGATAAGTAACCAAAACATCCATTAATGTTCTTCCTATGGAAAAAAACAACAAATCAGTTCCTTTTGGTATCTTTACACTCCTCTAATCAAAGAACATTGTTGATATTATCTTAATTGTTTGTATTTCTGTGCTGTGTTACTTTGACTTCCCTGGTGGAACAAAAATGGGATAAATATTTTTAAAATAATTTTATAAAGGTAGTGCAATCCAGATTATTCTTTTGGAGTAAAATTCATCTGTAATGTACTATGGATCGATAAGACTGGGGAATTAGAAAATGGTTCCTGGAGACATGAGGATTTCACAAATTTGAATTCAGCTAAACTGTTTTTTTATCAAATGAAGATTGATAAGCGTCTGTAGCTGAAAAAGTTCTATCTGCCTAAAATGAAGGATAGAGCTCCATTCTGCGTGCTTGGAGGATGTCTATATGTACTAAAAATATATTGAGTGAGTGCAAAAAACAAATCAGAGAAAGGAGATACAGCCGTTCTCTAATCACAGCTGATGCCTCATGAGAGAAATTTAAAATTACTGTCAGTCACACTGCAACAAATACGCTAGTAAGTGCCAAAAAGAATACATTCTGAATTGTACAGATGTTTGTATTGCATTGCCTGGATCTTGTTGCAGAACAACCAGATGCTCTAGGGAGACCACTTGATTCCAGAAATTGTGCATTTGGAATTGAGTATTACAAGACAAGCACATACTGCAACTTTTTCGACTGAAATAAATAACTAAAATAAGACATGACATTGTCTGTAGTTTATGCAGGAAGACTCTTATTTTCATAGCAAAGTAATCATGTATGTGTCTTTGAAACCAGATAACTTCAACAGAACATTGGGTCAGTAGTATTTGATGTGTTCTAGAGTACCAATGGAACATCTCAAAGCTAACAACTTAAATGATTTAGGGCTTATATGTTCATTGCTATGTGGCTGCTCTGCCCTCTCAGTAATACATAGCTGTGATTTAACAGAGGACTGATTCTTTTAAGAGCTTTTGTGTTTAGATAGGAATGCCCAACTATAAAATACGTAAGCAGCGCATTTGAGTTGTGCATGTTTGCACTGGTTTTCCTGGGAGGAGGGCATAGCGTCATGCCTGTGATGCTGGGGGGCATAGTGTCACACCTGCCCTACCGCCCACATACACACACACACCCCACTTTGCTGCCCACCCCCCCTCTAGAACCCTTCTGAAGTCCAGGGAGGCCTCACATGGTGTCTTCTGGCTCTCTGAAAGCCTTTTGGGGGGGCCATTAAACATTACTTCTGGTTTTCTAACAAAAACTGGAAGTAATGCTTAAGGCCCTCCAGAGGCCTCAGAAAGTTTTCAGAGGGCTGGAGGACAAAGCTGTGGACCAACTGGTAAGTAGGGGAACAGCGGTCTCCTGGAGGGGAGGTGGAATTCTGTGGTTCTGGCCCCGGGTGGCACATGGTCCAGGATCACAAGTGCCTGTTTGTGCTGTCTGTGAACTTCTCTAAGGTGTTTATGAAGGAGGAATGGTGATAGTAATGCACACAGACACGGTTAATATTTGTCTTCCTGCATGTAGTTTCTCTGCTTGCATATTTGCATAGCCCTGAGAACATATTGTTCTTCTATTATGTGATTCAATTTATTGTGGTGTTCTTGTTTTAATTAGTTACTCTCACCTGAAGATCTGGTAAATGCTTGTAAGATGTTGGAAGCACTGAAGTTACCTCTAAGGTGAGGAGATTTGTTAAGATCTTGGGATTGTATTGACAGAAGAAAACTAGTAATATGCCTACTCTAAGCAATGAGGGTATTTGAGAGACCTTGTATATAATCTGGCTTGTTATCTCTGGTTATCGGAGAGGTCCCTTTTACAGGTGCCACTGCCCATGGAGGTGGGAGGGGCAGCAGGAAGGACTAGGGCCTTCTCTGTAGTGGCACCAACTCTGGAATTTCCTCCCTCTCAGTTTACAAACTGCTCCTTCCTTAGAGGCTTTCCAGTTGGGCCTAAAAACATGTCTTTTTACCTTAGCCTTCTGAGTTTTTTAATATGAATATTAAGGGTTTTTATGCCTATTAGTTTTATCGTTTCGTATTTTTAATTGTCTTCTGCTGGTTTTGTCTGGCTTTTTTTTTTTATCACTCCTGGCTTTTAATGAGATTTTTTGGTTCCTTACTGCATTTTAGGAGTTTTTAATGTTTATATTTTTTGTTGTAACTGGAAGCCACTTTGAAAGCCCATTAGGGAGATAAAGTGGGGTATAAATTTGTAAGTAAATAAATAAGCCTATACACTATAATTTAACACATACAGTAACATTCATAGATTAGAAACAGGGAGCAAATAAACAGAACTTGGATATTCTGACTTATCTTACCTCTGCTTTGCTACATGCCTTTCCATATGGTACCAAGTTTAACTGCTGACTGGCAAGGTTAGCCACTTTTAAAAGATGTTTAAACAAATACGTGAACTTGTACAGCAAAGTCCATTCTATTATTGTGACCAATAAAGAACCCAGCTCTGGGAGGTCTGTAAAGGCAGCCAAAGAGTACCTAATGAGGAAGTTCTTCAGTAGCTCCTCAATCACAGGTGCAAAACCTTTCTTCATAAGGTGTTTTACACAAAAGAGAAAGATTAGGAGCTAAGAAGTGGCAAGGCACATGTGTGTAGTTGTTAGCAGGTGTTCAAACTGTACATTGCATTGAATGTGTAGTTTGGCCCTGAGTGTGTTTAAATAGCAGTGATGGGGGAGGTTGATCAGAAGCACAGTGAGAGGCTACTTAACCCTTTCCCACTACACTACAGTCGACCGAAATCGTACCCCAGTACTGCTATTGGTCTGGGAAGGGAAGCTTCCATTGGCACCAATAGAAACTTTCCTTCCAGCACCAATGGCAGCTTTGGGGGCACAATTTCCATTGGAACTGCTGTGCAGCATGGAAGGATTAAACTCTAGACCCCTGGCTGAAGAGTAGGAACCTGAGGAAATAGTGAGTTGATCCTAAGTAGTGTGAGCACAGTTACAACTTCACTTATGGAAAGGTGTCTGTACCATGTTTTTGGAGGTTTTTCCCACTCCCACTGCACCTCCCTGTCATTCCCCAGGGCACCTGTCATGCAAAAGGATCTGAAACCCCTTTTTCTCACTTGGTATCATTACCATGGCCACTTTCTATAACACTGGATTTCTCAGGTTAGCACTTGGTCCCCATCAATCAACACTGACAGAGTGGAATTCCTTAAATTTTTATTATAAAATTTAGATGAGTGAGGCAAGTATTAACATTCTCTACAAGAGGTTTGCTCCTCAGTGGGACTTTCCAGATGGTCTTCAGGGAATGCTTCTCATAGCTGAGCCCTTCCCAACCATCTGCTCAGCAGCCTTTCTTCAGAACCACTGTCTCTCTTCCATGTTCTTTTTCCGCTTCTTTTAACTGCTCTTTTCAAACATTCCAACTGCCTCTTTTAACTGCTTTTTCTCAACTGTCATTCCACCACACAAGTTCTCCTTTCCTATAATGTCATTCTTTTCTTGCTTCCTGGGTGTGTGACATTAATGCTGTTCCCCACTGTCCCCTGGCGCCATTGTGGACAATGCAAAACGAGCCCAATTTCTCCACCCCAAAAATCATTCTCTCAACAGCACCTAACCACCAGGAGTGACTTTTCTAGGGCTTTGGAGAGTTGCCCTAAAGAGGAAGTAGAGAGGATTGCTTGCACAAGTGCCACCTTGCTTGCACTACAGTCAGGTTGCATCATACAAGCATTTTACTTGCATGAATTTGTATACAAACTCAGCAAAAAGTGAGCAAGAGAAAACAGTTCAAATAGTGCAGGCAGTTTCACCTGCCATTGTACTCACTGAGTGTGCTCACTGAGCCTCAGGAGTGTGAGATGAGACTCACATAGTATGATTTTAGCTTTTAAAGCTACAGTCTGCATTTTTTGGATTTAAGGATAATTGTGGCTAGACAATTTTTGCCTTATAAAATGGCTTCTGAACCTAACCCTTGGATAAGATGTGACCTGACTGTACTTTGGGTACATTTTAAAATATCCTGGAGACGTGAAGCAAGGAAGAGCCAAGGAGACTGGGACTCTGTCTTCTTGGCAGAGAGGAAGTAGGCATACAAGGGAAGGCTGTGAGCCAGGGAGCAGAGTAGCATAGGTTGCCTAGATTCAGTCTGTAGACCCTGATAGGGGGAAACTTACCTGTTTTCTGCTTCCTCTGCAACATGGCCACATGGCAACCCCGGAGGACAATAAAAGTTAAAAAGGCAGTAGGGATGGGGGGAGGCTGAATGTTCCACATGATTTGAGCTGTTGTTTTACTTGCAGGCTTCTTCCTGAATTCAAATTTTTCCATTCCTTGCTGAGTTTAGGTTGCGTATATTTGACAGTGGTGTTATGGTGATTGAGCTCCAGTCTCACAATGAAGAGGAAATGGTGGCTTCTGCTTTAGAGATGGTATGTAATGTTTTATTTTCTTTAGCAGTCTGTCTGTCTGTCAAGGAAACTTAAGTTATTTTCATGATTAGACTTCAAAAAGAGATTGTTTCCTGTTCAGAGCAGGTTCCTGATCCACTTCTGCTAATCATGCTCACTCTAAGCTTAACCCTGTTTACTTGCTTTGGTCTCAGCATACTGAGTCGCAATCAAAAGAAATTTCCTGATTTTAATTGCCTACCTTATCAAAACAAGTTTGTGGCACTAGAAAGGTGCTTTCTGCAGTACCTTCACCCCCTTGCTCTCCCTTAGGCAGATACTTTTAGAAAATATTGTGGGTGAAAGCTTTCTGAAATAAAAATTCCCAAATCTTTTAATGGTTACACTGAAGCATTTGCCAAGTAGTTGCTTAAATTATTCCTCTAAGCCACTCATCAATAAAAACAAAAGAAAACCCAGGTATGTGTGTTCAATAGCTTGTTTCTTAAATCCTCTTAAAATATTTGCCAAGCAGGAAAGGCCTGGTATTTGACCCATTGGTTAGGGATGTGGGCCTCACTTCAGAGGGCTTCCTGTTACTAGGCTGAGAATGAGGAAACTAGATGGAAGTGTTTAGGGGGAGGGAGAGTGACAGCTGCTTCATATACTGCATAGATGGATTTTTCTCCTTGCCACAACTGGGAAAATAGGTTAGGCTGAGAGATAGTGGCTTGCTCAATGCCACCAGGTAATTACCATGGTTTAGCTGTGTTCTAGGTCCAGATATTTCTAATTCAGGTCCAGTACTCCATCGTCTCTACTTGGAGACATCTACTTGGTCATGGGTACATGACCTGTATTCTGCAGGTATGCAGAGTGTTCTTCATAACACAGGAGCCAGACCTGGGTTGTTTACCAATCTTCTCATACCTCTGCAGCCATCTGCATCCCATACAGTTCTGTTCCAGAAGGTCTCAAAATCCTCAGGACTACCATTCTGAATAGGGTGGGGGTAGTTCATGTGTAAACTTCCATTCACTCTCCAGGATATGCAACCCATTGGCTTTATAACAATGTACAGACTATTCAGGAGGCTAAGGTGTTAGATACAATTTAAATGCTACCTATGAATGGTCGATATTCAGAATGAGCTGGTAAAACTCTCAGAATTTATAGTAATAGAAGAAAATGCCCAGAACATTATTAAAATGTTGTACAGGCTATTTGCTGAATATGCTGCCTTTTTGTTCTTGTTATCTTTAAATCTTCTAGGTCTCTGAGAAGGGTTCTCTTACAGCAGAAGAGTTTGCCAAGCTTGTGGGCATGTCTGTGCTTTTAGCCAAAGAAAGGTAATTAAAAAGTTAGTCTCATTTTCTACTGCTCAAATATTTATTAAGATAATACAAGTTTTGGGTCTCTCTTTTTTTTTTCTTCCAGATTGTTTCTAGCTGAAAAGATGGGCCAACTTTGCAGAGATGATTCTGTGGAAGGCTTGCGATTCTACCCAAATTTGTTTATTACACAAAGTTAATGCTGTATTTTATTTTTTCTCATTCCAGTAAACTTACCATGTACATTCTGGACAAAAGAACTTGAAATGATCTAGATTTTGCCTAGCTGCTATAATAGTTTACCTCAGCAGTGATGATGATGCATGGACATTTCAAATGGTGTATGGTACTCTCTGTGGAAAGAGGGGATGGACCATAAAACCTAGTAGAAATGATGACATCAAAATCATGTTAGGGTCTTGTGGGCAAACTGATCTAGAGGATTTAGCCAATGTGCTACTTAAGGCTTTAAAAAAAAATAACTTACAGAGGAAGGAAATGATGTGATTCAGGAAAGGAGGGGATGTTATCATGAGGGCAGGCAGAGCACAATATACTCTATTTGTGTGCTTTTTCCCCCCCCCTCCCCTATTCTTTTTTTACCATGCATTTTGAATCTGTAGCTCCAAGTCAGTGATATATCAGTAGAATCAGAGCCAGCTCACTGGTGTCAACAGAACTCAAAATAATATGGAACATACTTGCTCTTTCCAATAACTACTGAATAATTTCCTCAGGAAGTTACTACATTTTAGGAGCAAAACTTCACTTTGTACATCTGCCTATAACCCATCTCCATAGGAAGGACTGGTCTGTGTTATGAAAAAGTGAAGATTTTGTATTGACTTGTGAGGAATGTTGAGACAAGAAGTATTGTGAATCCAGATTTCCTTCCTTCCATTCTTTGATTTTCAGCTCCATAATGTTGCTATTTTTGTCTGCTGTTTTGCATAGTTTTGAAGGCAGGCGTTCTGCCATCTGCCCTTTAAAAAAAAACAAAGAAAGTATAGTGAACTAGTTTGCATCTTTTTATTGAAATAGTCATTCATTCACCAGAACAGCCATCCTGTATTTGAATGGAAAGAATGCTTTTGGAGGTTTTGGGGGATGGAAGCTATCATCATATTTTCTATATTTAAACTTGAGGTGAAAACTTCTATTTAATAAATGGAACTATTTAATAAAGATAATTTCACACGTGATATGTAATCTGATTATGCGTTATTGAATGCTAGTGGGTTGTGTGTTTGCTGCATGTACTGGAGATGTATCATTAATACGTATATTTGATGTAAACAGATCTTTTTAATACAGCTGCAACATTTAGTTGGTTTATCAAACAGCCCAATCTTTTCGGTGGGATGCAGTAACAGATCTTGCAACAGATCTCTCAATCTGTCATCGCATCCCGCAGGCTGCTGGCACAGCAGCAGCAATGGAAAGCTGGTACCAGCACATATGCCTGGAAGATGTGTGGGCACCAGCATACTCCAGATCATCTGCCATGTTGGCAAGCCTGCAGGGAGAGGATCAGGGGCAGAATGGGATGGCTACTGAGATCCTATGCCCCCAACATGCCCCTTGGACCTACTGGATTTATGCTAGTAAAACAGCTGTCATAGACCCAAGTGGCACCAGGGAGAGGCAGAGTAGGTAAATAAAAATTTTCTTCACTTACCTCTTTGCCACTACCTTGCAGCTGAGCCATAGGATACATTAGAGGTTGCATTAGCGCTGCTGCATCACACAGGCCACTTGAGCATAGGATTGGACCCAAAACCTGTAATCCTCTACACACTTTCCTGGGAGTAAGCCTCATTGAACCCTATGGAATTTACTTCTGAGTAAATATATGTAGGATTGCTTGGTAAGTATTTTGAACAACTATAAAAAGGTAATTCCAATTAATTGGTCTACTCAATTTTTTAAAAAATAAACCACTTCCATAGAACTGCAGCCTTAATTAATGCTTTAAAATGTGGTAATATAGACCCTAAAAGCAAGGAAACTGTTAAGTACTTACGTTGCTTTATTATTTTAAGAAGAATGTGGTTAAAAGCATCGATCTTCAAGAAGAGGAGTATATGTATATCTCCATCAGTGGTCTCCAAACCTGAGACCACTGCACACCAGCAATGTCTTCCCTGGCACAACCAGTGCTTACTGTGCCGGGGGACATGACGCGACATGATGCTCTGGCCAGTTGAGTCTATGGTGCAATGCCTCAGTGGGCATTGCGCCAGGATTTCTAGGCAGATGTCCCCAGAGCGTCTCATTGTCCCAATCTGGGGACATGAAGTCCCACAGCGCGGGAGAACAGTAAACGCTGGTCATGGGGGAAGGATTCGCCCAAACCCCAGATCCGGCGCACGGGCTAGGGTTTGGAGGGTTGTGACGCAGGCCGTATATGTCCTTCATTACTTTCTTCAGGGGTCAGCAAAGTCAGGCACTGATCAAGGGCCTGCACCTATCAGGCTGAACAGATTCCTGAACCCTTGTTACTGGTGGTAATTACTAATTACCCTTATTCCTGAACCCTTATTACATTACCATCAATGTACCATATGGTACAATGTACCATAATGGTCTGGTCTGAAGGAAGACCTGCCTGAAGATCAGTAGCATTGCTAGAGGCATATGGGGGGGGGGTGAGACCACACTGGGTGATGCAGATGGGGGATGTCACCAGTACTGGCCAAAATTTTTAAAATTTTGGTGTGTTTGAATAATACCATCATGTTGTATATCATGTGATGCATAATTTCATGGAGAATGCAATGCAACAAACTGTTGAAATATCTCTATCAAAAGTTATAGCTGAAAAACCAGCAGGGGTGGGGAAATGGTGCATCACCACACTCACCATCTGGGCCATTGCCCTGCCCACTGCATGTGAGGAAGTCCATCATGGGTGTGATGTGCTGACCTCCTACACTGGGTGACACAAACCTCCTGCACTGATGACGCCACTGCTAAAGACTACTGGAAGCTAAGCGGCCACAGCCTGGGTCATGGAGGAGAGACCAGAAAAGTCACTGATAAGCTGTTGTGACCCTTGGGGGCAGAGAGGAGTCACTGTTGAGTTGTTGCTTGCTGTAGTGGGAGAGCTGTTTGAGAATGCTGAGAATGTCAGTGAAGCTGTTGGACAGCCTGATGAGCAGTACAGGAGCAGAATCCCTTTTTTGCCTCACAGAGCTATCCTAGACATGCCATCTCAGAAATGTCTCATGTTAAATAGGATTTATTCCCAGGAAAATATGCATTTTCCAAACTGAAAGAATGGGCAGCAAAATGGCAGATGCGTTTAAGTTAGTGTAAAGTAATGTATATTAGGGCAGAAAATCAAAACTTCACATATGGCCTAATGGTTTCTGAGCTATCTTCAACCTCTGAAGACAGATTTGGTGCTGGTGGACAGCTTGATCACAGTGTCAACCCAATGTGTGGCAGCAGTGAAGAAGGCCAGTTCCATGCTAGGGATCATTTAAAAGGGGACTGAGAATAAAACAGCTAATATAATGCCATTATACAAATCAATGGTACGGCCACAGCTAAAATATTCAGCTGGTCCCCACATCTTAGAAAGGACATAGTGGAATTGGAAAAGGTGCAGAAGAGAGCAACCAAAATGATTACTGGTCTGGGGCACCTGCCTTGTAAGCAAAGGCTGCAGCGTTTGAGGCTCTTCAGTCTAGAAAAGAGGCACCTGAGGGGGGACATGAGATATAAAATTATGCAGAGGAGGGATAGTGTGGATAGGGGGATGTTCTTTTCCCTCTCACACAACACCAGAACTTGGGCCTATCCACTAAAATTGAGCATTGGGAGAGTTAGAACAGAAAAGAAAATATTTAAAATATAGAAAAGAAAAGAAAGAAAATATTTCTTTATCCAGCATGTAATTAGATGTGGAACTCCTTGCCATAGGCTGTGATGGTGTCTGGTTCTAGATGCCTTTAAAAGAGGATTGGGAAGATTTCTGGAGGAAAACTCCATCATAGGTTACAAGCCATGAAGGTTATGTACAGTTGAGAAGGTCTCAGTTTAGCTGAGATTAGCTGGTCATGAGGACTGCATAGAAATTTTTTTCTTGTCATCCAAATTGGCCATGGATGGCAGTTTTATTTTTTTTTTATTTTTTTGCCTACCCCATATTGGGGAAGGAGGAAATGTGTGTTCAGATTTCATGCTTTAAAAGTTGGTCACTTGTGTTTAATAAAGTAGCCCAAATTAAACCCTGGTGCAGTATGGGGTCTTTGTTGGGGGGTTCAAGGGTAAATAGAATACCAGATGCAGTGGAGTGGCAGCAAGATGCAAGTATCTTGTGATGTTGTGTGCTCTCTGAGGCATCTGGTGGGCTGCTGTGGGATACAGGAAGCTGGATTATATGGGCCCTGGGCCTGATGGAGCAGGGCTCTTATATTCTTATGATTGCAGCCTCAGTCACAAGCCTTCAAGGAAGTATGGCACTTGGAGAAATCCCCCAACCTTTTCACGTTTATCACATTGGGTGGGTATGCTATGACATTATGTCTTGTCCAGTTTTGTACGACAGTGTATAGCTATATAGTCAAGTGTAATCTTTCCTATCTGAGGCAGAATGTTTTGCCCACTACACATGACCAAATGGGCATGCAGGGAATGCGGCCGAGTGATCTTCAGGCAACCTGACGTGACAAAGTGGCTGTGTGATTTGTTTCAGACTACACCGAGTTCATTCATACCTTATTGTGCCTCTACAAGGCAGTCATTGTGGCAGGCATTTCGGTGAAGGTGGACTATTTGTGAGCTCACTGGCTCAGGGTAACCAGATCCAATGGAGGACAGACTGCCTGTACCTTCAACCATTGTATAGAAGAGGGAATCTTGGCAGATGCAGCTCAACGGGCAAGGGTTTAAGAAGCTGCACCTGCCAATATTTCTACCCGATGCTTAAAGGTATAACCACTCTGTCCTCCATTGGATCTGGTCACCTTGCATTGGCTGGGTGAACCATCTGCTGCCTGCTTCACAGTACTGCATGCCAAATTCTGGTGCTTCTTGTCTGCCCTTAAGGCCAAGCAGCGTTGGCTTGTGTTTTTGCCTGAGTGGCTTGATCGTTTCTGATCTCCACCATGTTCTTCTTACCAGGCTGGTTCCTAGCGCAAGACCTATGAATCAGGTAGCCCTGTGCCAGGTGGAAGGGGCAGTGGGTTTCTTTCCATGATCCGTTTTGAAAATCCAATAGCTTTTCAAACACAGGTCATGGTTCAGGATGTGGACTCACCTCCCTGCATTACAATCTCTGTGCATGAACTGGAGGTTGTCCATGACTTTGTGTACCTTGGCTCAATGATCTCTGACACTTTCTCTCGATACCGAACTAAACAAACGCATCAGTAAAGCAGCTACCACGTTTTCCAGACTCACAAAGAGAGTCTGGTCCAACAAGAAGCTGACGGAACATACCAAGATCCAGGTCTACAGAGCTTGCGTCCTGAATACACTTCTGTACTGCAGCGAGTCATGGACTCTTCGCTCACAACAGGAGAGGAAACTGAACGCTTTCCACATGCGCTGCCTCCGACGCATCCTCGGCATCATCTGGCAGGACAAAGTTCCAAACAACACAGTCCTGGAATGTGCTGGAATCCCTAGCATGTATGCACTGCTGAAACAGAGACGCCTGCGTTGACTCGGCCATGTTGTGAGAATGGATGATGGCCGGATCCCAAAGGATCTCCTCTATGGAGAACTCGTGCAAGGAAAGCGCCCTACAGGTAGACCACAGCTGCGATACAAGGACATCTGCAAGAGGGATCTGAAGGCCTTAGGAGTGGACCTCAACAAGTGGGAAACCCTGGCCTCTGAGTGGCCCGCTTGGAGGCAGGCTGTGCAGCATGGCCTTTCCCAGTTTGAAGAGACACTTTGCCAACAGTCTGAGGCTAAGAGGCAAAGAAGGAAGGCCCATAGCCAGGGAGACAGACCAGGGACAGACTGCACTTGCTCCCGGTGTGGAAGGGATTGTCACTCCCGAATTGGCCTTTTCAGCCACACTAGACGCTGTTCCAAAACCACCTTTCAGAGTGCGATACCATAGTCTCTCGAGACTGAAGGTTGCCAACAAAGTAAGTACTTTGACCAGAAAGGGGCAGCCCTGCGCCTGGGCTGGAGAGGCTTTTTGGCTGCTTTGGAGCTTGGACGCGTGTATTCCTCAGAGGAAGGGTGTGTGCTGTTGCTGCTTCTGCATATTCTGGCAGCCGAGTGCCTCTCCCCCGAGCAGAGAGGTGCGTGGGCAGCAGGAGGCTCCATAGCGAATCACTTCTGGCCTCTGAAAAATGGCGGGAAAAGAAAGCCCCAGATTAACCCAGGCCCTGTTCCCCCTGCCATGATCACGTGTCCCGCAGAGTCCAATCCTAGGCAGGTCTACTCAGAAGTAATTTCCGTTATCGTCAATGGAGCTTACTCCCAGGTAAGTGTGGATAGGACGGCAGCCTCAGAGCCCAAGCCTATGCGTGCCTACTCAGAAGCAAGTCCCACTATAGTCAGTGGGGCTTACTCCCCTGCAGGCAGGCGGGTCTGGGATTGCAGCCTCAGAGCCCGATCGTAGGCATGCCTACTCATAAGCAAGTCCCATTGTGTTCAATAGGGCTTACGCCCAGGAAAGTGTGCCTTAGGCTTGCAGCCTCAGTGTCCCATCCAAGGGCAGGGCAGGTGGCGCCCCACAGCGCCCGCTCTTGCTTCTTTCCTCCACCTCCCCCTCTTGCAAGCGCCGCTTGGACCCATTTCGCAGGTTCGCCTCGGAGGGGCAGAAGGAGATCGCCGCCCTTGTGGGCTGAAACGGCCAGATCCGGATGCTCCCTCCCCGGGAGCGGGAGAGGGGCGGCGGCACCATCTTCTCCCGCGGAAGCCCTGCCTGCTGCTGCAGGGCGCGCTCCCCTTTGCCCTTCCTCGGCAGAGCAGAGCAGCGCCGGCGCTCTCCAGCAAGACGGACCCGCCCGCCCGCTCAGCCTGCGCTTCTCGTCCTTCTGCTGGCGCCACGCCCGCGTCGGGAGGCGCACCTCTGCCGGGCTGCACAGGGCTGAGCAGGGCTCCGCGGCGCAGCTTGGGCGCGAGTCCCCGCGCCGCTCCCGCTCCAGACATGCGCCTCCAAAGCGCGGATTCCTGGTCCCGGAGCGCCGCCGCCGCTGCTGCTCAGCCATTTGACCGGGCGCCACTCCCGCACCCCCGCGATCGGCTTCGAGCCCCCTCGGAGCACACCTTGCAAATGGAAATGACCCCCTAGGAACGCACGCCCGGGATGCCACAGGAGAAAGAAAGTTGGCACCCACCAAGAGCTCCTCGGCAAAGGGGCTGCGGCTCCGGCTTCCTTGCACCGTCTCCTGCCTTCCTCCGCAGTACTGGATCTCCCTCCTCACACTTTAGAGGGAGAAGGACATTTGGAGCGGGGTAAGTCCAGGCTGAGGCTGCCATCCTAGCCACACTTTCCTGGGAGTAAGCCCCACTTACTGCAGTGACACTTACTGCTGAGTAGATATGCATAGGATTGGGCTGTGAGGCTGCAATCCTATCCACGCCTACCTGGGAGTAAGCCCCACTGACTCTAATGGGGCTTACTGCTGAGTAGACATGCATAAGATTGGGCTTTGAGGTTGCAATCCTATCCACCCACTGACTCTAATGGGACTTGCTGCTGAGAAGGCGTTCATAGGCTTGGGCTTTAAGACTGCACACTTACCTGGGACTACAAGGGCGCTTACTGCTGAATTGACGTGCATAGGATTGCGCTCTGAGTTATGGTCGATCAAACTGATTATAGGGATCAAGAGAAAAGAAAACTCAGCAGGTAATCAATATATTAGATAACTGGATTTTTGGTAAGCGGATGCGTCCTTAGGAAATGCTGCTTTAAGAGGCTACAACCAGCATTTCACGCTCTTCTTATAAGGAATTTACCATTTTATGACTGTGTTTTATGGATTTTGTTAAAATGAGCCTGTGTGTTAATTAGACCTGTTTTTACAAGTACATTGTTAAATTGACTAGTTCAGGAAGACTCTTTAGCATGTGGTTAATAGTTGATGAGCTGGTTCTTATTGTCAGTTTTTTTTAATAATGTCTCCAGATAACTGAGGTTTAGACTGCTTTGGAGTTTTAAAAAAAGTACTGTATTTTTATTTTTAAAACTGCTGGGCAGTCCTTGAGTAAAACTCCCAGAGCAGCACACAGTAAAGACACTACAATGTAGATAAAATAGAGAACATAAATGAGGAGGCAATAACATTAAGCAAAATTCAGTAGAGCAGATTATTTTTTTTAATGTTGAAACCAGCCTTTATTCAGTGATTCTCAAACTTTTAGCACCAGGATCCACTTTTGGAATGAGAATCTGTCAGTACCCACCGGAAGTGATGTCATGACCAGAAGTGACATCATTAAGCAAAATAAAATAATTATAAATAATTCAATTAAAGAAAAACATAATTAAAAAAGGGAAGCCAACCCTGTTTCACCAAGTGAATTTTCTCTGTAGCCTGCCTGCAATAACACCCCCCCCACACACACACACAAAATCAGTGAGATTTTCAGCCCTCCCCAGTGTCCACCTTACCAGCTCAAGCCTCTGTTTTATTATTGGGGAGGGGTGCTGCCTTCTGGAGCAGTTGTTGAGCTCCACTTTCATCAGATTGGGACCATGCAGCCAGCCTTGCATTCCCCTTTGCCTGACTTGACCAGCAGCCAAGGCATGTTTGCTTACTCGTGAGTAAACATGATCATTTGGCTTACTTTCACTTTCCATAGGGCTCAATACATTCATCTGCTTGGAGGGAGGGACTTCCTTCTTGGGTGTGTTTTGGGGGCAACTTTCATTGGATAGGAACCATTCTGTCCTTGGATTCCTCTCAGCCTGCCCTTTCTGGCGGACTAAGGCACATTTGCCTACTCACAAGTAAATGCTCGGTTTCACTTTCCATAGGGCTTCATGCATTTTTTTTGTTTTTGGTTTTTTGGCTATAACCTTTGATGGAAAGGAGATAATTTCCTCTGGTTTTTTGCACTGCATTCAGCTAGAAATTCCACATCCAACGGTATATAGCATGATGGGGTTACTCGTTACCTCCACGATGTTATTGATGTTGGGTCATTTGGTGTCACCCCCCCAAGGCTGGTACCTGGGGCAGACCGCCCCCCTGCCCCTTGCTAGCTATACCACTGATGATGTCACTGCCAATTACTTCCAGTTTATGGCAGTGCTCAGGGTGGTTGCATGTTAATCTTCTTAATTTGCATAAGCATACTTCTCTTTGTCATTGGATGGGTAAAAAAGAGCTCCCCCCCCCCCAACCTCTTGAAATCCATGTATGCTTTCAAGCCTGCCTTTGCAGTTGTGAGTACTGGGACAATCTAGGTGCTACTTACAAGGTTCAGAGTTGTTCAGATTGCAGTCTCTTTTTGGGTTGCATCTCCACCCTTGAATGAAAGAGAAAAATAGGAACCAATTCACCCTCATCTGCCTTGTCTACAAACCAGTGCTGCGAAAACTGAAGCTGCAGTGCTTGAATTTGTTCCTGGTTTCCAGTTCCTTATTTGCAATCATTGGTTCCATCCCACTGGTTGACTGTTCCTTATTAACTCCTATAACACAGGCTAACACACATTTTATTATCTTAAACATTAGACC
Source organism: Tiliqua scincoides (assembly GCF_035046505.1). Classification (NCBI taxonomy): domain Eukaryota; kingdom Metazoa; phylum Chordata; class Lepidosauria; order Squamata; family Scincidae; genus Tiliqua; species Tiliqua scincoides. The sequence continues at coordinate 151,593,379 of NC_089821.1, read as the reverse complement.
TATTTCTGGGTATATTTGGAGTGCTGATTCCAAAAATGGCATCAGTTTTGCCCTATCATGTCTAGATACAGCATAACCTCATTTGTGAATGGTTCAAGCAGCTTCCTTGTGAGGAAGCCTATGCCTTGGCTGACAAGGCTGTGCTGTATCCCCAAAACTAGATGTGATAGGGCAAAACTGATGCCATTTTTGGAATCAGCATCCCAAATTCAAATAAAACCACCATAAATTTTGTGGAAAAAATAAATTCTGACCCTCAGTTTTGCAGACCTGTATAATGTATTGCCCGGTCCAAAGAAGCCCATTTGGGAGCAGCATGCTCTCTGTCAGGTTACCACCATCCTTCACATTGGAAACCCAAATAAGGCACTGGAATGTCAGCAGATCTCCATTCTAAAACTGACTCTACCCTTGTCTTGATGGGCACACTGCCTACTGCCCACTCTCATGCCACGTTACTATAACAGATGCTTAATTGGATATCCTTGCACACAATTGTAAGGTTGTAGTGCCTTGTTATTTTAACACTGTGTGTGTCATTACTACTTGTTAAATTGTTCCTATGGACCAGGTAGTAAATCTTGGCAACATTTCTAGAAATCTTACCTATAGTTAGGGGGGTTTAGTAGTGTCATCCAATATAGACAGGTCCTGGTCCTTTTCTGTTGCAGCAGTAGTGCCTGATTTTACAGTGCAACCAGAGAGGCTGCACAAGTCTTCACAACTTGTTTTTCTTTTTCCTGTGTCCTTCACACTTCCCCTTTGAAACAATGGATGGCCCTAACTTTCCTTAGTAGCACTCGGGCAAACCCTCTTGGTCTCAGAGAGTTTGTACTAGTGAAATGACAGTGAATATGACAGAGTAATGACAGTGAAATTCAGGTTTTTGTGCTGCATATTAAAGTGTTTGGATTTATTTTCCATGCTGAAATTATTAGTAGTAGTATGTATGTACAGCTTTTCAACAACAACAACAAAGTTCACAACATTCTGAAATCAGCATTTTCCATTAAATGTGTTAATATTTTCAGTGTTGTTTTTTTTCTGGTATACTAAAAATACAGCACTAGTTTCTACACCTCTGTTGCATTTCTGTCACCTTTGCAGATAAGGTTTTCTGAAGAAATATAATTTTCACACACAGGGCAGGGAAATTGTCACACTGCTGTTTTTTCAGATCTCAACCGAAAGACTTGCTGTGGCATCCAAAGCTGGCACCTGCACTGTGTTGGCTGTCAGTGCCAATTTGCTGTAATGCCAATCTGCATGTTATATTAAACAGGTAATTGATGCCAAATGGGAGTTTTCTTTCCATGGCAAATAGCAGCTGTCGGAACAACCACATTGGAACCATGTTGCTGGGGAAAGGTTAAAGCCGATCATACTGGGTTTCCCTGCAGCTCCTATTTAGAAAATAAGTGCATCAGCTCTAATGATGTACTTGATGCAATGTATAGTTCGACCCTGATGTTTCCACCAGGATTTTTTGAAATAGAATGTCAATCTATTATGACATATGCGCAGTGAGCAAATTCCAGAATTGATAAACTGTTCCTTGCACAAGTGTTACCCCGTTTTCCATTTAATAAATCTGGATCATTTTCGTGCTTAGAGGAACTCCCTTTATGATGTGTTCCTGCTTCTTCTTGCTACATGACAGTTTCTCACTTCTTACTTTGCTTGTGTGAAGTCATTGATTTGCTACTTTAGACTATACTTTTCTCATCTGACAGTTGATCCTTTTAAAATTGCTTCACACAACTGAGCAATCAAGGTCCCTGGATGGTAAAACTATGCTTCCTGTCTGAATTGACCTGTCTTTGTACACAGATCGCACTTTTTGAAGGTTCTTGTATTTGAGAGACTAGCTGTTATGTGGTAAAGTCAGAAGGATTATGCAGCTGCTTATAACCAGGTAAGGGGGAGAGAAGTGAATTCTTCTTTGAGAATCAACTTCAGGTGCTGTCAGTTCATTTTAATTTGAGGTCAATTTTTAAAGGTTTTTTCACATTTTCTGTTTGCATTTTCAGGGATTCTTGACAGAAGGCACTGGACTTTGGGCTGGGAGTGGGACATGAGGAGTAAAAGAAACCAGGAGCTCACATGATGAGAATGAAACAGATGTTGAATGATGTTTCAAATCTTCTACTAGTTGTGCTCTGTGATTATGGTGAGTGTACAATGCAGGGAGTGGGTGATATTTCATTAAGGGCAGTGAGTTGGGATTAACAGATGGATTGAGACAGGTGATTGAATGGATATACAATCTGCAAGGTGAAATAATCCAATCTCTATTTGCATCACTGAAGGATTTGACCCAATCTACACATTAAGTGGTGTGAAATGGGAGAATTCCAGAATGTTCCACTTTAGACAGCAACAGGAGAGAGTCTTGCTTTAGAATGCATGCTCATCTACTACATGGAGAGAGGTGGGGATTTTTTAAGAGAGAAGCATTCTGAAAGATAACCCCAGGTCTGCAGTCCGCCTCACACTTCATAGTGATTAGATGGAGTCTTGCACAAGCTTTCTCACCCTCTCCACATTAAGCAGGGTGAATGTTGAACTGAGGTGACCTGTTCCACTTCAGACAGCAGGTGTGGGGTTATCTTTTAGAATGCTTCCCTAAAGTGGTATATGAAGTAGGTGGTTGTGGTGAGGTGGGTGCCAGTCTGCAGGGTGGTGTCCGAGAGGGCAGGAATGCACAGGAAATGACTGGGGTGGCGCACGCCCCCTCTGTGGCACACTTGAATGTTTCCCAGGATCTCTGTGGAGAGTGGGCACACAGTGCTTGTTGCCACTGGCGCCACTAGGGGGTGTGGGGGGTGTGGGCCGCACTGGGTGACTGGGGGGTGATGCACCCTGGGCGAGGATGCGCTAACTTTGCGGAGTTAGGAGCTACCACGTCATGCAATACACCGTTGAATGCGGAATAGCCGGCGGAGTGCAATGAAAAAAGCAGAATTGAAATAGTTCCTTTCATTCAAAAGTTATGGCCAAAAAACCGGAAGAAAAAATGCATGGAGCCCTATGGAAAGTGAAAGTGAGCCGTAGCGTGCGTTTATTTGCGAGTAGGCGTACGTGCCATAGTCCATGGGAAAGGGCATGCTAAGAGGAATACAACAACACCAGAATGGAAAGTGAAGCAGCCTCATGTCGCGTTTACTCACGAGTAGGCAGATGAGCCTTGGCTGGTGGTCAGGACAGGCAAAGGGGAATGTGAGAACACAAGAATGGTCTTGATCCATGGAGCTAGAGCACAACAAATGCTCCAGAAGGCAGCCCCCTCCCCCACTAAAAAGGACAAAAAAGTGGCTTGAACTGGAAAAGGGAAGTTTTCTATTTTGCACTTGCAAAGCCAGGTGGGTGCTTATTTTGATATGATTGAAACAGAAGAACTTTAAACTGGGCACTGGGAGGGCTGGAAATCTCACTGATACTTTTTGGGGGGTTGTTATTGCAGGCAGACTACAGAGTAAGATCCATTGACCACTATGGGACTTACTTCTGAGTAGACATGCAAAGGATTGGGTTCGCAGGCTGCAATCCTACCCACACTTTCCTGAGAGTAAGCCCCATTGACCACAATAGGACTTACTTCAGAGTAGATTCACTTGACGGAACAGGACTGGCTCCCCCTTATGTAATTATTTTATTTTAATTTAATTATTTTTAATTATTTATTTTAATTTGCTTGATGATGTCACTTCTGGCCATGACCACTTCCAATGGGTCCTGGTCAGATTGTCATTCTAAAAAGTGGGTCCCAGTGCTAAAAGTTTGAGAACTGCTGCAGTAAAGTGTTAGTAAGTTGACACGGGTGTGTGTGTGTGTGTGTGTGTGTGAGAGAGAGAGAGAGACTCTACAAGTTTTCAAAATCACTAAAATCAGAGTTTGGAGGAATAAGACCATCATGTTATATATCAATCAATGTTATATATCAATCATGCAGAATGCAATGAAACAAACCACATTGAAATATCTGTGTTATAACAAAAGGTATAGCCAAAACACCGGTGGGGGCAGGGCGATGGTACATCACCACGCCCACCTGGGGCATTGCCCCGCCCACTACATGGGGTGACGCGGAGGCCTCCCGCACTGGGTGACTCGAATCCTATTGACGCCACTGCTTGTTACTTAAAACAGGAAGTGTTGTGAAGTTGGGCCCATCTGCCTGCCCTTGTCTCTGTTTGGCTCTGAAATGGAGCCATTCTGGAAGCAGGGGAGGGTATCAGCACAGGCAGGAGAGTGATGCAATGACGCAGGGGTGATGTCACTGCATCACTCCACCCTAGGTGCCATTAGGCCCCAGGATGCTTCTTCCTAGGTAAAAAATTTCCACCTCACTCCCTGTAATAAATGAGCACAGTGACGGAAAGTTTTAGCACAGGACTCTACCCAATTTGTTGGCTCACTGCATACATGGGGAAGTATTCTAAGACATGACTTCCCACCTGCAGTCAAAACTGGAATTGTCCAGAATTTTCCCACCTCCTCCTGCATAATGTGTTGATTGGCTCATTCTTGCTCTCATGGAGTTTCAAAAATTTAACAGATGACACAGATATTCAGGACCATTATCAGTGGATAGTTGCTGTATTGCAGGGGTAGCCAAACTCACTTTACATAAGAACCACATAGATAAACTTGAGATGTTTGAGAGCCAAAATATTTAAGAAGCATTGAAATTCTTAGATATTTTTACTCATTCAGAACATTAAGCTTACATTTTAATCGAGTGGACTCTCAGTTTATAGCTGGTAAATAATTTGTAAAGCTTGGGAAAAAATTATCTTTTATATTAATTGTGATGCAAAAAAGAACTAGGCCAGCATATTTCTGCAAGCCACACATTACATGTGAAAAAGCTGCATGTGGCTCAAGAGCCACAGTTTGGCCACCCCTGCTATAATGCTATCTAGCAGTGACTTGTAGGCAGAAAGTTCCTGGTTCAAGTCTTGCCACAGCCGACCCTTTCTTTGTGAGGAGGCGTTGGGCATTTCTATGCTAGCTAATTAATTACCAAGATACAACATGATGAGCATGGAGCAACATTGTGAATCTCCAGATGATGCTAATCGATAAAGCAGAATTGGTTCCTCCACAAAGCCAGACAGCATGTCCAGTGTGCATTGTTGGTCTTCACCCAAAACATCCAGCCAATTGCAAAAACTCAGATTTAACTAATTGGCTTCCTATACATGTTGAACAGGAGAGTAGACAAGATGGATCTCCGTGGAACACTATGGTGAATTGTGACACAGAGTTCTTAAGACCAAGAAGTTTCTATAACAATTCATGATGGTGTTCCACAGAGATCCATCTTGTCCACTCTCCTGTTCAACATGTACCCCCTTTATATTTGTTTTCTGCGTCTCGTGTTTTTTCTGTGCTATACATACTGAAAGAAATATTCATATACTGAAAGGAGACTTCACAGAGCATCACAGCATATTATCTTGTTTGCTGTATTTCTAGATTCCACCTCAAACAATTCCCTCCACTTCTAATTTTATCTTAACTAAGGGCCAAACAATGTGTTACGAGAGACAAGCAAATTTGACCTATGTGTCTTTCTTTTAAATAGCGCAGGGAAGTAAGGGTGCACAAAATGCCACAAATCAGGGGAGATGATCAAGAGGCTCTATCTCTTGACCCCGACTGTGGTTTCTAACCTCTTCACACAGTTCCAGGAGCTATTTACAGTTTTTCAAAAGCATCAGTTGAAAGCCCATTGCCGCTTTATAAAACTATAAATAGCCGTCAGGGTGGCACATGATTGAGATAGAAACTGTGGTGGCGGTCAGGAACTAATGAAGAGCATCACATTGAAATGCAAAGGTCATGTACTTGTCCAGTAAGGACTGGACTGGACCGTCGGCATTTGTTTTTTGTTAATCGGTGGAAATGTATATACTGTATGTTACTTACATAAAGGCCCAAATCCTAATCAACTTTCCAGCACTGACATAGCTGTGCTAATGGGGCAAGTGCTGCATCCTGCAGTTAGGTGGCAGTCACGGAGGCCACCTTAAGGTAAGGGAATGTATGTTTCCTTACCTTGGAACTGCATTGCCCTTACCATGGTGCTGGAAAGTTGGTTAGGATTGTGCTCAAAATATCTCATAAGCAATTCATCTGCAGCTCAGGGATCTATTTGATTCCCTGGAAGACAGAAAGAGAGTGGCATGTCCATGGAGGTCAAGGACTTGGTAGTTGAAGGTTGATCACTGTAGCTGATCACCTGGTAACCTGAAGCAGTTGAGTAGAGGAGTAATTATTTGGAAGGAGTCTTCTCAAGCCCCTTGTGCATGTTGCAGATTGGTGCTAGAAGAACTTACACTGAAATGAAGATTGCACGTAAAAATAAATTCTTAGTTCAAATGATTGTTAATTAGATTTCCTAAGAAGCTTCTCTGTCTAGGCTCTCTTCACCTCTTCCTACCTTTAGCCTCTATCTGCTCACTAACGCCACTGTCAACTCCCTTCTTTTCAGTGCTTGGAACGGTGGAATATCTTCTCTTGGATCAGCCGACTCATGTTGCTTTCAGTAATGGCACTGTGTCAGTGGGCTTCCAGAATTACTATAATGGCAACGTGACCTTGAAAAATACCTCCATCCTGCTAATAGAAGCCAGCACCAACCGAACAGTCACCAGAAAAGAACTTTCACCAAACCAACAACAAACCATCACTGTCTTTGAGTGTTTTCATTTTAAGAGTGCTGGAAACTACTGGTTCAAAATGGCTGCTGAAATTCACAATGGCACAGATACCCAGTGGAACAGAGAGGATGTTCCCCTACATGTGAAGTGGCCTACATTTCACATTGATTTGAGGAAGACTCCAGAGGGACTTGGGAGTTCCCTCCAGCTTGGGCTGTTTACCAATGAATATTTATGTCCAATGAATGAAACAGTTATTTCTATGGATGTAATACTGACTAGCAAATTGTATGAACTAGGACTGTTGATTTCAAATGAGACTGTAGGTCTGAGGACTAGCAAACAGCTTTTTCTCTCTAGATCCCAGTGGGTGACAGTTGACTGCCATTTGGTTGGCCAAACAGCATATATTGCTGTATTACTGAAATCAGCAGAGACTCATTCGGTCATTGCTTCAACAGGACCTGTAGATCTTGTGCGCAAATTTGGGTATCGGCTAACTGTGGCGCAAGAAGCGATATGTGAACATTCAGTTGTGATTTCTGTCATTTCGCCTCCATGTGCTTCTACAGATGGGCAAATTGCTGTGTTCAAAGATTCTCTTGGGCCTCCTGGCCAAAGGACACTAAAACTCCATGAAAGCATCGTAGATCCTGAGAGCAACCAGATGAAATTCAACTGCACGTTGTTTGATGGGGGCACAAACAAATACTGTTTTGAATTTAGTCATTTGGGCTGGACCAGTTCCCCACCAAGAGCCAAAGAATGTGTACTGATCCAAAGGAATGTTGGTCTGTATTACCTTTTTAAAAAAAATAGAATTGTTGAAGGATTTGTGTTGCTAAGGTGGCTGTGTGTCATGCTTCTGTGCACAGTGGAGCTTAGAAGCTTACATTTACAGCTCAAGTCATTCCCTTCTATAGGCACAGCTCAACACATAGAATTCCCCATAAGACCCAGTCAAGCCTTTGGCTAGGCAAGTAGCAACATGCTTGGCTAAGGACTGACAGATGACAGAAAGAGGGGGAAAGGCTCTATGACATCTTACAGGACCTCCTTCAACTCGTGTAGCTCTGTGTAGTGGAAGGAGATGCATTGTGCTGTTGATTTAATGGAAATCTCTACTTTTTAGAAAATTGACATGCCATGAGCTATGCAGAATCTTCTCTGTGGCTTCAGACCAGTATCCTCTGCCTTGCAACAGCTTCTTCTTTATTTCATATTCATCTCCTTTCATATCTTACTTAACTTTCATCTTGTGTAGTTGGAGATTTGTACCTACTTTGCAGCAGTGTATTGTATGATCAACATGTTGGTTTGTTAAAATGCAAACACCAGCCTCATGGAGCCTGAGTCAGGCTCTCTCCACAGCTGCTCATTGCCCCAGAAGGAAAAGCTCCCATTGGCACCAGTTCAAGTTTTCCTCTCGGGGCATTAAGAGCCATGGAGGCTTGATCCAGGTCAAGACCATGGCAAAGGGAAAGGGTTAAATTCCCCTCCCTTATCCCAACCCAGATGACTCTTCCCTATCCTGCTCCCCATGCAACTATTTTAATTTAAAATAACCCCAAAGCCCCAATTGCATAATTGGCTAATTGTCTAGTTTGGCCCTCAGCCTGGCCTACCTCGTGAGAGTCTATGAACTAAACACCACTAGGCATTATGCAAGATTCAAAGTATTGCACAAATGGTTAAGCTATGAAGATTGATTACATGTGCTTAAGAAATAATAGGAATCGCATTTTCTTAAACTGTTCCTAGTTGGTATGTCTTGATGAAGTGGTAACAGAATCCTAACTCCAGACATGGTAGGTCTAGCTTTGTCCAGTGGGGGGCATACTTGGTGAAAAGTGGAAGACCAGCAGGAAGTAGGATCTATTTAAACTGTGGCTGAATGAATGTCAGCTGGGAGAGTTCAGACTTGTTGGAATAAACCTCCTTTAAGGAGGGCAGGGCCCTGCTCTTGGTTGGCAGCTGCTCAGTAAACCATCCTAGATGCTGATTAAGCAGCTGCCTATTACCCAATCTCTAGCTTCTCATAATGGGAGAAGTTTGTGGAAAGGATTCCTTAAAGCTTCAGGCACAAGGAAGGTATGACAGGCAGAAATGAAAGAATCCGCCCAATTCTTTAACATTGCTGTGACCACAAAGGAGGGTGCTGACTAAGGTGGCCAACTTTTGTTTTCCACTACTCCTGTGCCTTTATCCCCATACCAGGAAAAGCATTGCGTACATTACTGTGTATCAGGCTGCTGTTAAGGACACAGAATTGGGCCCAGTACAAAACGGACCCAGTGCCACCTCACTTTTTCCTACTTGCTTACACCTGGTCCCATTATCTGTCCTAAGCTTCCCTGTGGCAGGGTGAGAGTCCTGCTCTGCTGGAAGCAGATGGGATTGTGGGACGAACAGAAAGAAGAAGCTGTAGATGCATCTTCCTTGGGGGCAAACTACATATTACAAGGAGCACATTAATTTGATCCAGATTCTTCTTTTTCTCTTTACAGTAGTGCTGAGAGGGCAGCCACAATGGCATGATATTGCTGTGGAAGATAGACTTTAACACTTCGTTTTTTATCATGGTTCCAATCCTGATTGCTCATACGTGTGTGTGCACACACCTGTGTGGTGTTTTGATCAGAAAAACTAGTTCCTTTGAAAGCAAAAGGCCCAAAGGCTACAGGACTATTGATTGGACAGATTCTCTGGTCTGCACTGCATATGGCCAACATGGGAGTTTTGATATCCTTAATTAGGCAACATGAGGAACTGAGAAACTGGCATAGGGAGTGTTGCCATGTAGGACTGCCATAGCCATAATGGATAGGTTCCACTTCTGCAGCCTGGTGTGTCTCCGGGGTCCTTCTTTTCCAGTTCCTGGTGCAAGCAGCAGCCAGTTAAAATTCTTCTTGTGTGTGCAGCTGTAGTCCCCCAAAGAGATTTTAAAGTGAAGTTTGCCCATCAATATTGGTATAAGGTAGTGGATTGGCTTCTATAGGTTTATTCTACAAGACTAGTTGGACCCATTTTGACAGTTTTTGTCTTCCTTGGAAAAGGAATTTCCCCCTTGGCATTGTAACTCTTATGTATCCACAGCATACTGGAGCCTTTGGCAGGCGTGGAGTCCATGTAGTGTGAGCTGTGGCGATGGCATCCGTGTGCGCTATCGAGAGTGCCTCTCATCGTTCCCGCTCCTGGCACAACCAGGTTGCTCTGGCAGACCACAGGAGGTTTCCCCATGCTCTTTGGAGGAATGCTCCAGTATGTAAGCCTGATGCTGCAAAGGCATTCTTACTCGTGATGATTTCATTTCTCTCTTATTTGCCTGTGTTAGTTCTATTGGTCCATATGCATATTGTATGGAGAGGCATCTGTGTGAGAACCTAAGAAAGTATCCCTGGCATAGGGCTATGACCCAATTACGTTATATACATTTACATGGATCTTAAGATATGGAGATGTCACTTAATGGCCATGTATGCATCTGTTTCATAATAAGATGCATATTCAGAGAAGTCAAATCTGGCTGGCATCACCAGTAAACCTGTCGATGTATCACTGTTCATAAGTGATATTTACATGAATGGTAAGACCAGGACTGGACAAATTGATTTACAGTGAATTACAGAGCAATAATGAACCACAGTGGTAATTCACTGCTTCTCCATCCCACGAACTGTATTATCAAGATCTGATTCTAGGTAGGGAACAGGAAACTGAGGAAGAAGTTGAAAAGAAGTGTTATGAAAGAAGTGTGAGACAGCAACACCATCTGTTCTGGCAATGAGATCAAAGCCACCGACTTGGTCTGCTGGAACATGCAGAGCACAAATGAGGGAAGCTGGATTCATGGTAATGGCTGTCAAGACTAGGCATGATGTGAAACCAATAGCAGCAACCAGGTTGGTAAACAGTTAACATGGCAGAAGCTTGGCCAATGATGTTATGGGTCATATGGGGTAGTAACAGACATCTTTGGCAATACTGGAGCTCAGCTGGTATGGGTGAGAGTTATGGGCCTGCCCTTATGTAGTTCATTGAGCAAGGCTGCTATTTGACGAGTAGTAATTATTTTTTAATTTGATGCCTAACTGCCTCTTGACAATGAACAACTTCTTGCCTTGTGTTAATAGATTTCCTGTTTCTTAATTGAAAAATATCTTGCAACTCTCCAGGTGTCCAATACATTTTTCTCTTTGTTTCAGCTACTAAATCTGTACCCATCACATCGCTGCATCCTAGAGGAGGACAGGAAGCCAGTAATAACCTAGTTACTGTCACTGGCATATCCCTGTGCTTATCGATCATCTTTGCAACTGTCCTCATAACCTTGTGGAGAAAACTGTGCAAAGCCCAGAAATGCAGCACCCCTATCCGCTGTGAGTCTGTCCACTCGCCCAATATCTGGAAGAACTCTGATGAGGAGAATATCTGTCAAGAGAGGCAGCAGCGGGAGAGCTTTTCTGAGGGAGGAGAAGCCCTTTGCTTATCTTCTGGAGAGCCTCCAGGTATCCCTTTGAATTTCAGGAGAAGTCTTCATCTTGCTCAAGAAGAAGACCAAGCTTCTGCTAGTGGGAGTTTTCAGTCCAATGCTCAAAAGATCATTCCTCCCATTTTCAGCTACCGCCTTGCACAGCAGCAGCTGAAGGAAATGAAAAAGAAAGGTCTCAAAGAAACTACCAAAGTTTATCATGTCTCTCAGAACCCTTTGACCGACACTGTGGTCAACACTTCTGTGAGCACAGACAACCACGAGGCAGCAGCTGTAAACAAATTTAGAATCAAATCTCCTTTTTTGGAGCAAACACCCAGTTACCTCACAGTATTGGGGGACAGGCCATGTTCTAGGCTAGACTTTACACTCTTGCAAGCCAGTCCCATCCTGAGCCCTAGCCAGTCCCTGATTAGAAGAAGTCAGGCAAGATATCAAGATAACAAAGGAGAGCAGTTGGAGAGAGGCTACCCAAGAAGTTCACAGTTCCAAAGATCGGCTAGCTTTCATGAATCTAAAAAAGCCAAGCCATTCAGAAAGAGAAGCATGTCTACCCTCACACCACACCAGATCCCACTGTATCATTACAGAGCCCGGATGTGGAATCATGTGCCGGAAGGACAGCACCAGCTTCAGTCTAAAGGCATTGGTAAGAATACTGATGAACTCAGTCCATATCATAGCACTGCTTTTGCCAATGAACCACTGACTTACGGGGCACAGAATGTCCCCAAATGGGAACCTGGAGGGAGGAAGCTGGACTTGCTCAGCAGTCACCAACCTGTGTCACAGGTGCCATGTTTGGATAGCTCAGAGCAGAAGCGAAACAGAAGGGTGCCTTTTATGAGCTATGTAGATACGTGGAGGAAAGAACCTAGTGCGTTACCTGTCAAAGATGACCACCAGAGAGGTGACACTCTCAGCCCTGCCCAGTACAGAAAGAACAAATGTCAGAGCTTCCCATCTGATCCTGGATACCACTTCTATGACAACACTTCTTTTGGTCTGACTGAATCAGAACAGCACATGATTGACTTGCCTGGATATTTTGGCTCCAACGAAGAGGATGAAACAAGTACCTTAAGCATTGAGAAATTAGTGCTGTGAGGGCCTAGTTGCAGTAGCACAGCACCTCATGGGCTAATGTGAAACATGGTTAAAGGCCTTGGATTTTCTGGAAAGGCAATAATGGAAGTCAAATTCCATCTCCTTAGTGGGAGAGGTGGCCCAACTTCTGTTAGTGCATTTCACACTTCTGCTAATGCACAAACAACCTATTTGGAAAAGCAAATGAAAAATTATTTCTGGATGTAGAAACTTTCTCATTTAATTCTTCACCACTGAAAAACTCCCTGGCCAAGTCCTGGTTTGAATTTCATACTTACAATTTTTTCTTTGAGTTTCTCCCAAAAGACAGCTATTAGGACCATGCTACAGGTGGGACCTCAGTATCCATTGATTTGGTATCTGAGGCCCACCATTAAATGACTTGTAACAAGGAAAAAAGCATCAAAATCCAATTTCCTACCTTTGTGCTGTTAAACAATTATAATTTCATTCCACTAGATTCCATTATTTACCCCATCTAGTGCAGGGATGTCAAACGCGTTTCATACAGAGTTATGGCCAAAGTTAGCATTCGTGGTGCCGCTGAGGACCAGAAGTGACATCATAAAGCAGAATGTGACATCATTAAGCAGATGTTGGCCAGAAATAAACACTTTGTTCTCACACAGAAACTCATTAGTTGCAAATGACAGAAAATGTGCAAATCTTGTTCATATTTTCAATAAATGAGAGCCCAAGTATCACGCAGGGAGAACTCAACTATAACAGGGGCCAAATAAATCGCTTCTGGGGGCTGCATTCAGCCTATGGGCTTTATGTTTGGCACCCCTGATCTAGTGGCTGAATGTGGTACATTATTTATACCAATGCATTCTGGGGTGACAGTGGAGGAGCAAGAAACCTGGAAATGGGTCTTTAAAGTTTTTTCCACTGATTTGGTATCCACTGATTTTTTTTTTAACCCATTGGGATTTCTAGAACAGAACCCTAGTGGATAATGAGGCACAACCTGTACTTTGCACTGACTGCACTGGCTTGTAGGATTGAATTTTCATGGTCAAACCAGATGTGTTAGTTATGTATCTACTTATGAGGTCCTGTCTGCATAGTTGTCTGGTTATCTTATGTCTTTTATCTGTATCTTTTACCTTTTCTGTATTATCATGCCTGAAATCTGTCTGAGCATATCTATATGCATTTCAGTAGTCACTGTGGTTAAATGTTAATTTAGCTGATGACAAACCTGTGATTGGAGCAAGGAACCCAATACTGACTGCAACATGACTGAAATCGTGCAGCTGATGAAAGAAAAGGTTAACAAGATAGGGACGCAAACAATATATAATCAACATAATGTCTGGTTTTGCCCTCAGCAATAGCCCAGTTCAATTCCATCTTTACTACTGCATAAGCTTCCCTTTTTTGAATTGAAGAGCTCTCTTGTCCCAAACTTTCTTGACTTGAAAGGGTACACACATGGTATTAGTAGGGTGACATTCCTATATTGTAACATTCAGTGCTTGTCAATGCAGCTGTGTGCTTGTTACCATGAGTATTAAAAAGTTACAGTGCAATTTTATGTATGTCACAAGTAAGCACCACTGAGTTAAATTGAATTTCCCCCAGGTGACTACAGGTTAGAATTGTGAGGTGGGATTATAATAGCAATTGAGGCATAACTGGACCACTCTGATCCACACGACACACTGTGGGTGCTGCTTTAGCTTAAACCACCATTTCTGCCTTGGTGACTAAGGCTACAATCCTATGCACACTTTCCTGGGAGTCAGCCCTACTGACTAGAATGTATCTTTACTTTCTGAGTAAACACGCATAGGAATAGGCTGTAAGCCGGCTTGATAGCCTTCCAGTTCTCACCACGGTCCACCTCATACTTTCCATGTGCAGTGGCTGAGTATACTGTAGAGTAGCGGTACTCAAATTGGTGGGTTGCAACCGACCAGTTTGTGTAAAGCAGCGGTTTTCAGACTGGGGCATCGCAACATCCCAGCCTGAGGGCCCTGGCCTCTTTCCCCTTAAGGGGTGGGGGCAGGGAGGAGGCAGTGGTGCAGTTCCCAGGATTGTGCTGCTCAGGGGGCTGTATGGGCTTGGGTGCACTTACCAGAGCCTCCTGCAGCCTCCTGGGGTGCGGGGAGCCCTGCGTGAGCATCTTCAGGGCTCCCCAAAGCTTCAAAAGTGAAAGTGGAGCGATCGCCCCCCATCTCCGCTAAACCAGAAGTGGAGTGCGATCACTCCACTTGCACTTCTAATGGGACTGCAGGGACTAGGGTGCACTCACCAGTCCCTGCAGCAGCCGACTTGAGGTTTGGGGAGCCCTGTGCGAGCATCTGTAGAGCTCCCCAGGTCACCAGAAGTGAAAATGGAGCGATCGCGCTCCACTTCTGCAAAACCTGGGTGACACAATCCTGGGGATCGTGTCGCTGCCTTCCGCCCCCCCCCCGGCCCCGTTGCCTACCCCCCGCCCTCACAAGGACTTACTGTGGGTTTCAAACTCCCAGAGAATTTGAAAACTGCAGGTGTAAAGGTTTCCCTGTCCCTTTGAGGGGGGGAGGGGAGAGGCATAGGCACAATCCCCAGCATTGTGTCGCTCAGAGGGGCAGGGGGGTGCTTTAACTCACTTGGGGTGCAGCAGACTCCACTCCAGGAGGTGCGGGGAGCCCCATGCAGCCCTCCAGAGGGCTCCCCAAAGCTTGGAATGTTGAGAAAAAGCAAGCACATACCACCTCCTGATTGCGTTTGCAAACCAGAAGTAGTTTGCGTTCACATTTTTCTCAACATTCCAAACCTTGAGGAGTCCTGCAGAGAGTTGCACAGGGCTCCCTGTGCCTACTGCAATGTGTTGCACCCCTAGGTGAGTAAAAGCACCCCCCCTCAGTGATTTGATCCTGGGGATTGCGTCACTGCCCTCGCCCCTCCCCCACAAGTAAATCTCCCAAAAAGTTTGAGAACCACTGCTGTAGAGAAGAATACTCTCGATTTTTCTCGAAAGCAGACTGCAGCTGCACATGGAAAGTCCAGCTTCTGGACATGCTTGTCACAGAGGACTACCTTCAGAATGGTGGTTTCATCTACAATTCCTTTACCAAGAGATTTGAAACTCCAAAGATCTTCAAAAAATTAATCCTACATCATTTACAGTTTGGCTTATTTTGTTCTGGGCATGAAGTTTGGTTCCGTGTGAAAGTATTAATGAAAAATAAACAGTGAAACAAAAAGTTTGGAAAGTAGTTTATTATGTACAATTTGTATGAATAGATTTTTTAAAAGGAGAAACTTTTCATTTATTGTTGCTTACTTTAATACATGCAAGAGCCAGTGATTTGATAATGAAGATAGCTTTCCTCTATTGCTACTGTTTCCTTCATTTAATTCAACTTGGATTAAGAAAATGTGATTGGTGGACTCACAGACATTTGTTAGAATTGTTACACTTTTCATTCTAGAAGTATGTTTTCATTTATTCACAATAAAAAACAAAATACCATTTTTTGTGAAAATTAACAGTAAGTGTTGTGTTTTAATCACAAGGCATCACCAATCAAGATTTCTTACTTCACTTCTTTCCCAATCATGGTCAAGAGAGCTACCAAAAAGCAAATTAAGGACTATAACTCAAATACTATATAAAAGAAGCAAGTGTGTGTACTCTACAAGTGGAGCAGGTTGATGTAAAAAGGTCTTCACCCTGGTAGTAGCCAGCCCAATAACAAAACTGCAGTGGCTCCTCTTTGCTAGGACTAGGACAGTGGGATTTCTATTATATGGAAAATAAAATTGGATTATGAGATTCTTGCAGATTTGAACTGTATAGCCCTGCAGTTTTCAAACTCTCCCAGAGTTTGAAAGCCGCAGTAAGTCCTTGCAGGGGCGGGGGGGAGGCAGCGACGTGAACCCCAGGATTGCGCCACTCAGCAGGGCTGCAGGGACTGGGTTGCACTCACCAGTCCCTGCAGCAGCGTCCTGGGGGTGCGAGAAAGCATGCGTGAGGCTCTCCAGTCAGCAGCAGTGAAAGTGAGTGATCGCACTCTGCCTCCACAAAATCAGAAGTGGAGCGCGATTGCTCACTTTCACTGCTGCTGACATGGGGAGCCCTGCAGATCCTCGCGCAGGGCTGCCCGCACCCCCAGGACGCTGCTGCAGGGACTGCTGAGTGTACTCCAGTCCTTGCAGCCCCGTCAAAAGCGAAAGTGGAGCAATCATGCTCTGCTTCTGGTTTAGCGGAGGCGGGGTGCAATCGCCCCACTTTCACTTTGGAAGCCTCAAGGAGCTCTGCAGATGCTTGCGCAGGGCTCCCCACACCCCCAGGAGGCTGTAGGAGGCTGTGGTAAGTGCAGCCAAGCCCCTGCAGCCCCCTGAGCAACATGATCCCTGAGCAGCGATCACGCTGCTGCCTCCTCTCTGCCTCCTGGCTGCCCCCATCCCTTAAGAGCAAAGAGGCCAGGACCCACAGGCTGGGGTGTCGCGACGTCCCTGTCTGAAAACCTCTGGTATAGCCTCTCTCTTTTGATGGCTTATGCCTTTTTAACACTTTTAGAGCACAATCCTATGCAGTTCTACTCAGAATTAAGTCCTACTGTGTTCAACAGTACTTATTTCCAGGAAAGTGAGGCTAGCAGCCATAGGCCACAATCCTAACCAATTTTCCTACACTGACATAAGGGCAATGCAACTCCAAAGTAAGGGAACAAACATTGCCTAACCTTGAGGAGGCCACCATGACTGCCCCCAACTGCAGGATGCAGCACATGCCCCACTGGCACAGCTGTGCCAGTGCATTGCCCTTATGCCAGTGCTGGAAAGTTGGTTAGGATTGCGCCCTTAGTCTCCTTTTCACACCTTTTACAGGACAAATTGATTCTTTCTTTGCCATAGTCAGAAATGTTGCAAATATTTCTAATTAGAGGAACAAAGCTGAACATTGCAAGCAAACTATATAGGAAAATGAATGCTTTTCTGAAATGCTTTTTATCTCTAGAATTGTCTGACATGCACATTACTTTCTTAACAAGGTGTGAACCATCAACTGAGGTGCCACTATATTCTCCAAGAAAGGACAGGCTATGTGCATGGGAAAATCACTTTTCCTTGTCAACAGGTAGATTAAGAGGTATTACACTGCTTAGGGGAGGCTCCAAGCAGAATCATGAGAATGGCATTTTAGTTCGTGGTATATTAACTATAGCAGTGTTCTTCAACCCATGAGTTGTGACCCCAATGGGGTCATGAACATCACAGCAACATTTGCACATTGTGCAAGAGAGGGGTTGGATCCAATCAAAAAATGGGACTGCCTCATCAAAACCAAGCTCTTGATATACCATGTATACTTGCCAATATGCCTAAAAATTGACCCTGACAACCGGGGTTGATTTATACCTGGGTCAATAGAGTGAATAGAGCAGAAGCCTCTGGGAAGCTCAGCAGCTGTCTAGTGAAGTGGGCTGAGAAGCAGGACACTGGTTGGAGGAAAAAGGATAATTTTTACTAGTAATTAAGGTATTCAGAGGCTGCCATTTTGGCTTCTTCTCCAAACAGGAAGGGAAGAGAAGGCACTTATGGAGATTGTATTCTGTATGAGGGCTGCTGCTATGGAAGGGCAGCACTTACTCCTCAAAGTCTCTTCACAACTCTCACAAGCCCCTTTATCTCCCTCCCTCCCTAACAGTTTGGAAAAGAAGGTGAAAAGCCTCCTTTTTTTCCTTTTTGGTGCTGCCTCAGAAAATTCCTGGCACATCGTTTTCAAAGAATTTCACACACTCCCAAGTTTAGGGGCCTGGTTTTTAAAATACCAGGATGAAATCCTCATTTCCATCTGAAACAAAGTCCCAGGTTACAATTAAGTGCACCATTACTTAAGAATAGCACCCATGGAAAGCAATGGGTCTACTTCTGAGTAAATAGGGTTGCAACTATGTGCAGCTGCACTTGCTCACATTCATGCCTTGTTGCTTGTCTCTCCACTATGAACTGAATTGCACACTCCCAGTTATGTGTTATAAATTGCATGTTATATGCTTAACACACCAGGCACGTTAAAGAAGGATTTGATTAATGGTTCTACTGGTAAGTTGTTTGCAGTGCACTGGTAGTGTTTACACAAAGGTTGTAAAGATCAGAATTTAAAAAGTTAATGAATAAAATGTGTCTTGGGATATCTTACTATATTTTTAATAAATTAGAGACTGTACAGTTCTTAGGTAACAATTACTGGCAGCTTATTTTTCAGAATCTGGCCTTGCATAAAATCAAAACTATAGTCAGACACCCCCATAAGTTTAACCCGCAACGTATCCAAGGGTCATAGAATATTCCATGAATTTGGCTCAAAAACCTGCCCTCATATCTGTGAGATCGACTTATAGGTGAGTATTTGTGGTAATTCTGCATAACGTCTTGCCCTGCAGCTCCTAAGGCTATCCCTGCTCAGCCTGCTACTGCAGAGATATTGTGAAGACACAAGAGGCAGGGGGAAACCAGTTGGGTGAGGGTAGGCCCCCAGCCTCATTATTTATTTTGAGGCAGTTGGGGCACAAAAAAGGTTAAATAGCACTGCAGTATAGGAAACCAGAAGCAGTTCCTGAATTGTTGCAGCTCTAGTTATGTCAATTACACAGAAATTGATTGAAATCAAACTAAGGACTGCATATAAAGGACCTTAAGACAACATTATGTTGTTTTTGCCTTGCATATCCTTTTTTGAAGCATTTTGGTCACTTTAGTTGTTTTCACCAGCACCACTTGCGATGTCAGCAAAAGACTGAACCCTGATTTTCATGGCTGTATATTTGAGGGAGTACCATAGTCCTCGCCATGTTGACCAAACTATTCCATTGTCAGATGAACTGTGGTACGTCCCCTTCTTGTAATAGCGTCCATTGAGATTTGCTGCATGGCATCTTGCAAAGGTGAAAGAAGTAATGTAAAAAAGGGAAAGCAGATGTTTAACAGAAGGCAACCAGTACAAATACATAAAACTAGATATAAGAATGGGAATTTTTGATTATGGTCAGATAATCTTTTCTTTCAGTGCAATCCTAAACACGTTTACTTGGAAATAAATTCCACTATCATCAGTAGAACTTCTGCCTAGATAGGTGCGTACACAGGATTGCAGCCTAAATACATTTAGTTTTAATGTTTGATACTGTCCAGGCATTTATTTAACATAAAAGGTACAGCTCATTTCTTCATATATGCAGAACTCTGGTTTCCTCCCATGATGTGAATAGTGTTTTGCTAACTCAAACTAATACTGCATCTTCTTGTCCAATAGCTCCTACTAGCCCCTTAGTAGTATTCTTCTGTAAAGAATGCTGACTCCAGAATATACGTACAATACTAGTTGTTGTCTAGATTGTCTTTGATAGAAAGATCTGCACACAGATTGGCAGGAAGGAACTTGCTGAAAAGTTCTAAATGGTACTCTCAGGTAGTCTGACAACTAATTACTGTATTCCAACAATAATTAATATTTAATAAATCAGACCATTTAAAAGTACTCGGTTGAGCTAAGAAAGGACAAGATTTAAAAAGTAACCTGCAGAAAGAAAAAAAACCAGGCAGCATCCAGCTCATCATAGGAAGAGAAGCACCATGTTCACACATCCTTTTGGTAAAAGACTAAAAACCCAATTCTTATGTTCACTTTTTGACAGGAATAATTGCCCTGGGAAGAAGTTTCCATCTCTAAGTGGTGACTATTTCTTCTAAATATGCCTGTTATTCTTGCATTACTTTTCTGCAAACATTAGAAGTTTTTTCTGTGTTTGCACCAATAAGTAAACATACTGTGTGAACTGCCTCATAATCCAGGCACCTGAGTTTGGGAGACATGTGAAATCAGGAGCTACCTTGACTTTTTTTCTGGTGCCTGCTCATCATGGCACTTTCAGCATGCTGAATTACAAATTCACTTACCTGTTAAACCACCAGCCACATTCATTATCTTCTGCACAGCTGCCCGTTAAGAACCTGTCATTGTCTCTGTCAAGGGTGGAGAACTGCATCCCATTGAGAGATGCAGACCATTGCTGCTCAAAGTTGCTTCCTCCAGAAAAAGCATCTCCAGCAGTCCCAGAGAAGGTGCCAACCCATATCCTATAATTGTTCTGAAGGAAAGTCACAGGCACATCTGTTATCAAGTGTTATGTATAAGTAACCACTTGAGTATTTAAGTAGAACTTGTCATGGTGCCACCATAAAACGTCTAAGAACTCTCAGAATTTTCCACATTGAAGCATAGTCTTTAGGCTCTTGTTAACCTTAGTCATTCATATTTCAGTGAGTATTACTGACTCAACACCTAGGGCGCAATCCTAACTCACTTTCCTGCACCAACATAAGGGCAATGCAGCTCTTAGGTAAGGAAACAAACATTCCCCTACTTTGAGGAGGCCTCTGTGAGTGCCCCCCAACTGCAGGATGTAGCACACGTCCCATTGGCACAGCTATGCCAGTGCTGGAAAGTTGGTTAGGATTTGGGCCTTAGTGTTTCAATCATTGATTGATAACTTGACTAATCCTTTTTTTATCAATAAAATTATTTGCCTTTTCAGGGAAAGAAAAGTGCACCTCAAGTTGAAATTGAATCACTTTTTAGTTAGTATGGACTATTTCTCTTTCCCACTTCTATAAATGCAGTTCATGTTCTTAAAACATTGTCAGTTACACTTCTTGCTCTACAGAAGTTATTCTTAAAATTCACTGTTTTACAAATTAGAAATGTTATTTTGATTTCCTGCCAAAAGTTAGTGGAATTTGATTCCTCCGCCCACGAGACCTTAAATTACTCATATAAGTTAAATTAACATGGGCTGCAATCCTATATGCATTTGTCATATGCAACTAAACTCAGTGGGAATTACTTCTGAGAAGGCATACGTAGCTTGCACTGTTAAAATATTCATCTTATTTGTCCAACCCGCCCCCCCCCCCGCCAAGATACTGATGCAATGCCAGCATGTTTTCTCCTATACCCTATTTTGTTTAACACATAAACTCAACACTTTCATGCTTAAATTTGGGCACAATCTATCCAGCTTTCCAATGCCAGTGCAACCTTAATGCAGCCCTGAGATAATACCTTGAGGAGGCCTCTGCAACTGTCCCCTCCTGCAGGATGCAATGCAAGCTCCATTGGCAAGGCTGCATCAGTGCTGGAAAGTGGGATAGAACTGAAACCAAAATAGATTACCCACCGTCTCATTCTGAATCTGAAAATGATCATAAATGGCATATCGTGTTTCTCCACCCCAGTCCATCAGGTCAATTTTCAATGAGTTTTCCTCTGGAAAATAACATAACATTGGAAACTCTCTTCATTCACAATAAATCCCATATCGGACATAGGTGCAAAGATTTCTTTGGGCATCCAAGCATGCATTCACATTATTATAAACAAATTATATTCAGGGAGAAAAGCAACTACTAGGAGCATTTTGATAAGGAAAACCCCCTCCCTTATGTTGCTGTTCAAATCAAACATGGAGCCCCTCTTTGGCTGCAGCATTGTGAGAGATGCTCCATGCATCAAGCATGTCATGTTTAGTTTGGTCTTAAGCCATCTTCTAGAATTCATCATGATGAAAGAAATAATTATATTTAGCCATTTGTACAGCACTTCCTAAGTGTGCAAAGCACTTTACAGTTATTCTTTTGATGAATCCTTAAAAGAACCCTGTGAAGTAAGTATTATTGTCTCCATATTAACCCCTTTTTTGCCCATACCACAGGTATACACATTTGATCCCTGTTGTGTATATGCAACGCTGGGCAGAAATGGCTTAAAACTAAGGAGCAGCTTGTTTGTGGTCACCAAATACCAGTTAAGTTCATTGCAGAGGCAAGATTCAAACCAGGAAAGTCATGAGCGGTAGCTCAGTTTTTTAGCCACTATGCTACAGGCAGCTTACAGGAAGCACTGATCAAACCAGAAGGCCCTTGTCCAGTAAAGGCCCTTGTCCAGTAAAGGCCCTTGTCTCATCATTCGTGATGAGAGCAATTCATTTATTTGGGCTAGAATTATTTGCTTGTATACCACCTTTCAAGTCAAACCCAGTCAAGAGGGTTTATATACAATTAAAAATTGTATATATTGTATACAATTGTATTTATTGTATACAATTAAAAATTGTATATCAGGTTTCTGGTTGCAGCTGCTCATCACTGTTATTTCATTCTTAATTAGTTAGAATTAGTTCACAAAGAAAGCATGGCTATACTTACCCCTGAATAGAAGGTCATAGATCTTATCATTACCTAGCCAATATTCGTCATTCTTGCTCTGGAACTGTCCAAACCCTTGTTTGTAATCAACCCATTGTCTACAAGGAGGAGACATGTACAGGTGTATCAATGTGAGCATAGAATTTGGAATTCCAACATGTGGAATTCCTTGCTTATAACTCCTCTTGACTTCCAAACTGATAATGCCAGCTTATTTCTTGGTGTATAGCGAATATATCGCATTATTCTTTTCCCCATGTACCTCTAGCTAGGTATAGAAGCAGAGGAATGGTTTAGAACAAGGTCAGAACTCAGGAAAATGCCCCTATTCATCTGGGATAATGGTGGGGATGGGGGTTTCTCTTTTGCCTCTCCCTTTCTTTTCATATTCATGGTGTGTGTTTGAGACATAAGGCCTCAATAATGGGCATGTATTTTCTCTTCTCCTGTAATTTTGTAATCTTAGGGATTATGAGCTAGTGCCTTTCACCAAGCATTAAGAGACAACAAATCCAAAACTTAATGTTCTCTAATTCAGAAGCTGGCATGTGCTTGGTTGAACAAAGTTACTTATTTTTTACATTATGCTTCCCTAAACCCTTTGTGTTGAACAGTGAAGGTCCTTTTCCACCCCCTTGGATGAGCTATTAACTACCCGTACCTATAGAAATTCTCTTTGCCATTGCTGCGCCGTTGGATCACAGTCCATCCACCTCCATCTGACATGTCACAGAACACAAGGAAAGGTTCTCGGTCCACTCTAGGCCTAATTCTGTAGTAGGCACTTTCTGTTTTTCCACTGTTAAATACCATTGCACAGTCTAAGCGAAAAAACATACAGAGCAGAGCAAATGTTATAGGGCTGTTGAACTACAGTGCCATAGCAGGACGTGGCTTAGGTACAGCAATTCAGGTTTGTGGAACTAATGCAAAGGTGCAGAAGAGGAATGGGTACCATCTCCCTTACCTTTTCCCATCTGTCAAACCATATGGATCTTTAGTCATTTATATATTTAATTTGTTTTAACCTTTGTTGTAAGCTGCCTTGAGTCCCTCCGGGAAGAAAGGCGGGGTAGTAATAATAATAATAATAATAATAATAATAATAATAATAATAATAATAATAATAATAATAAATTTTATATTAATATTTAAATAAGAGCCAGAGTGGGGATCTGTCTCTGTCGCATTCTAGTATGGCCAAGAAATGGAACCAATGCTGGAGATATGTAGTTGAAGGATAAGGCTATGTGCAGAAGGCACACTTCTGCTTTCACATTTCTTGTAATGAAACTTATACTGACTGGCCAATGCTCCCATTTGCTACAATAGCTGTCAATCCAGGATGAGGAGCACTATAGCACTAAAGGAAGTGGTGTTATATGAGATATAACTGTATCAGATCATTTATCCACTGATGCACTTCCATGTGGCCTTAATCCACCAAGTAGTGGTTAATTTTAAAAGGAAGCAGTGGAGCTCAACAAGTTAAGTGGGATTTTGGATTCTAGTCCTTGCCCTATTCCCAGATTAGTGGTTGTTCAGTGAGGGAACTCACTGCATGCACTCAGAAGCATCTTATTTGCTCATACTTCACAAAATTTAGAGCTTGACCCTGACACTGAGGGCCAATCCATGGCTGAACTCTGGTAAACACTGAGTTGAGCTGAATTAAATCTTTCTTCCACAGTAGTCAATTCAGATCTGTTGCCAACAGGACCTGAAAATATTCCTAGATATTTGGCTGTGGTGAGAATCAACATCATAATCAACATTAAATTTTCTAACATTATATGGCTATCAACTGAAAGTGGAGACAGCAAACTTTCTATGGGATAACTGGTTATATATTTAGAGAATGTTTTATTAAACAAAGGTTTTAATATAAAAAAGGACATGCCTGACATTCAGGAAATGTTAAAGCCAAGCACATTCTCTCAGAAGAAGAGATATCTTGTGTAACAGTTCGTCCACAGAAATAAGCTACCTTGATCGTAGACTAAGAGGTTCCCACTAGTTGTGGGCAAATAAGTGTCCTGCTGTGCAGTTCTCCAGGCAGAGAACACCTTGCTCTTTCTTCTGTGATAATTGTTCCCCAAGAGATCTTTCAGATGGGATCCATACAGTTGGGAGAGGTCCTGGAGCATTTTTAATCTCTCTTGCAGTTTGTTGTTTTCTAACAGACAATCAGCCTTTTCCTGAAAAGGAGGAGGAAAATGTTTACCTGAAGTGCAGGTCTGTTTCCAAGTGTTTGTGGTGCTCTAGCCAGAGAACATTACCAGACCCTCTAGCCCAGGGATGTCACTCATACAGAGGGCCAAAGTTAGTATTCATGGTGCCTGCTGAAGGCCGGAAGTGACATCATTAAGAAAAAAGTTACATCATTAAGCAGATTATGGCCAGAAATAAGCACTTTGTTCTCACATAGAAAACTCATTAGCAAAATGACAAAAGAGAAAATGTGCCAATTTCGTTCATATTTTCAAGATATGAGAGAGCCCAATTATCAAGCTGGGAGAGCCCAATCATAACAGGGGACAGATAAATTGCTTCTGGGGGCTGCATTCAGCCTGTGGGCCTTATGTTTGACTCCCCTACTCTAAACCGTCTTTGGTCTCCTGGGATTGATGGCTAGACAGCAGGCCACCTAGGCCAGGCCTAGGATTTTTTCCAGAACTGAACCTGAAAGTAGGGGATGTGCTGTCATTTCACATAGGGTCTTGTGAGTTTGGAGGCAGCACACACTCACATTCTTTTAACTGGGCCAGCATTTTGCCTGAAGTGAAAACAGCTGTATGCCATCATGAAAGACGGTGATGCTCTCAACTCAGTGTCACCTAAACCAGTCTGGCTGGGCCTCAGCAAGTGTCCACTCTTGCTAAGCATCTGCAGTGACCAAATCTGAAAGCAGGCATTCCTATGACTGAGAGGGGTTCAACATTTTCAGTAGTGACAACCTTTCAGAATTCTAGCCTCTGCAATCATTAAAAAAAAAAATACAGAGATGGACTCTCTGTATAGCCCATCACGTAGAGCCCATCACGCAGAGCCAATGTCTACATACCGAAAGCCGAGGTGCGGGTGAACAAAAGGGCTCAAGGACCAGCAGAAGGAGAAGCATCCGAGTAATCATCACATCCATTTCATAGAGCTAGAAAAAAATAGTATTTTCTGACATGTAAAGCACTTCAGATGTGTTCCCTGGACAGAATGCTTTCTACAACCCTGCAAACTAAGAAAGTATTCTTATTCACATCTCTCATATTGCAGATAAGGCTAAGGCCTCCTACAACACAATCCTATGCACAATCCTACTCAGATGCAAGTCCCACTGTGGTCAATAGGGCTGGCTCATAGGACTGCAGTGCTAGTGAGTTAATCACAGCCTGATTCACAGCTCAGTCTGTTAGCTACTATGCCATATACCAGCTCAATATCAGCACAGAATCCTGTGGAATATTAAGACATATTTTCTGGCTCTTCCTTATTACCATTTTTTAAAATGGGAGCAGCACATTTTAAGATAGCTATCCAATTTTTTGAAAAGAAACAGCTAATTTGAAACCAACACAATATGCATATAGTCAGATTTGCTTGTTCTTTTATGCTCATTTGTTCTTTGTTGTGCATGTGTACATGCATGTTCGTGCTTTGCAACAGAATTCCAAATTTGCCATGCACTTCCCACTGGGTGGCAGTAGGGATGTACTATATGCGTCTTGTGCTTACACTAAAATTCTCTGGCCAAGTTAAATGACTCATTTGTTTTCCTGGTAATCTGCACCTGCTTGATCTGAACAAAATTTGCTACCCAGAATTCTCCTCTGGGAACGCTGATGTGAGATACTCACTGGATGCACAAAGAATATTTCATAATAAATAGCAATTTAGTTATTTAGTATACAACAGTTGGCATGTGGTGATTACTGTATTACTATTGGCACATCATAGTATTTGGCAATATTTGAATTGACAGGTTATGAGATCTCATTTTTAAAACTGCTGAAACCAACCAAGAGCTGCTGTGAAGTCTAACAATTGGCTTCAGAGGTAAAATTTCATATTCAAAATTTAAATGAAGTTGAAAGATGTTGGAAAATTATAGTTTTTGAAAGTTTTCATTCAAAAGTTTCCATTTCTAAATGCACTGTCTCTCATGCATCAGTCCTCCATCCTTCCCTCACTCCCTGCTTTTTATTGATATATAGCGGCTGCTTGACCTGAAACACTACATGATGCCATCTCGGTTCTGCTGCCTCTGCACACAGACCGAAAAACAAACAAAAAGCAGCCACTTTACTGCACTCCTTGTGTAGGGATTCTGGTTTGTTTTAAAAGGGCTGGGTGAATGAATGAGCTCCACAAGATTCCTGTAAATGAAACTAAAGGTCCCGCACTTCTGTGTCTGAAGAACCGTACCTGAAGGAAGGTAAGGAGGCAAGTGATCTCCTTTCTACTCACTTTTATTACGCACAAAGTGGATCACTTCAGGTTGCATCCAGCAAGCTGGAGGGAGGTGGTGGCAGTGGCAACTTCTCCTTATCATTAATTATCTTGGCAAGATGGAACTTCTGTTGGTGGGTCGGGTGGTTCATCTAACTGGGTGATGTGAACCTTTTCTCGGTGGGGTTGCGCTCCCCCTGAAGGACCAGCCTCACCGTTCAGGAAGGCCGCTGTACTTACTTTTAAAGTTCTGAATATCTAGGGAACTAGCTATATTCCAAGGACTGCCTCCTCACATAAGAGCCTGCCTAAATGCTAAGATCATTGTCAGAGGCCTGTTTCAGAGGCCCCTTACCTTCAGCAATCAGGCAAGTGATGACAGGAAAGAGGAACTTTTCAGTTGTGGTGCCCTATATGTGAAACATTCCCCCCCCCCCGAAAGTTTTCCTGATGATTTTTTTAGTTGCGTAGATGTTCCAGCAGGTTATCCAAGTTAGTCTGAATGCCAATACAGTAACACAATTTACTGATGCCACTGGTTTTCTATCTGTTCTATTATTTCTCCTGTTTTAAACTAAGGTAAATGTACATCCTGTTTTGATTTGTATCTTGTTTTTATTAATAATAAAACTATTAACATACTGCTTTTCAACAAAATAAAGTTCACAAAGCAGTTTATGTAGCAAAATAAATGAAAAGAAGGTCCCCTGTCCCACTCACAATTTTGAAGTCACAAGAGACACCAGCAAACAGCCACTGGAAAAGATGTGATGCTGAGATGAATAGGGACACTTGCCCTCCCCCTGACAAAATACTAGATGTATCACTTCCAACTAGTCCTTGTCAGCAGCCAGCAGGTAACCTGGAACATTTAGAAGTGCCCCCCCAAAATTGTGAAGTGTGAAAAACCCAAAGACAGTGGAAGTGAAACGCAGTAAGAAAATTGCTGAAGAAACTTTCCCTGATGAAAAGAAAAATGCAATCATAACAAACTAAGAACATTTTGTTCTCTCCAAGATAGACACTTTGAGACTCTGGAACCCCTTGACAGAGAATCTGCCAAAAGCACTCTCCGTCTTCCAGGAACAGGCAAACCTCAGTCTAATGTCAATTCTTTCCTAACCATTTTACCAAAAAAAAACAAACTGATGCTGCAATCCTATACACTTTCCCGGAATATGCCCTATTGAACATAATGGAACTGACTTCAGAATAGACATGCATAGGATTGTGCTGTGGGTTTACAATCCTATATACAGGCTGCAGTCCTAACCACACTTTCCTAAGAGTAAGCCCCATTGAACAAAATAGGATTTACTTATGAGTAGACCTCGGTAGGATTGTACCCACACTTACCTAGGAGTAAGGTTAGGAATGGGCTGTAAGAATGTAAACTAACTGCTGCATTTCACTTTATAAGACCATTATTGCATAAACACACCAGGCAATGCAGATGTACACCATGCTGTAAAATAACCATTGGATTTTAGTCTGTAGAAGGATGATATCTGAACTTTCAGATAGTTTCAGGTAAGTTTACTAGGCTATGTTATTTGGGGCATTCTGATGTTTTGCTCCCCTTTGTCAGGAATGCAGAGTGCTGCCACTGCTGCAAATTGTTGCCTTCCTCAGTGTTTTAGGCAGCAAGGTTGCCACTGTTTTTCTGGCAGGACTTCCTTGCCTTTAACAATAATAAATGCAGTACACAGAGAAATAAACTACACAACAGAATAGACAGAAATTCAGCAGCTTGGAGCAATTGCCAGGCCCCAGTTACCTGGATGCAAGTTCGCCACACTTGAACCACTGCTGGCATGGTACCTGCACCCCACTGCCTTCTCCAGGCACATCCTGTTTCAACTACCTGACTGAGTATGAGAGCTTCCAGCAAGGCTTGTTCAGCAGACTTGGACACCAGTGAAAAGTTTGCTGCCTGCAGAAGCTGTGCTGCCAGGATGCATACCCAGAGCTGAGCCAGACAGGCTCCCATTGACCCTGAGTGCATCAAGTTGCTTCCGCAGCCTCATAGTGGCCAGAGAGCCTAGGTGAGCGGTGAGTGAGAAGGCCCAGAGGGCTGGGCAAGAAGGTGCCGCAGAATGTGCTCACCGAGGGAAAGCTGAGCTGAGCTCCACTTCATTTTTTGCCAATGCTCACTCATTAATCATGTTGATGCCAGACTATCGGGAGTGTCATACAACTGGATGCCAGACTATTGGAGTTTTACTGTTCTTTTTTCTTCCAAAAACCTTAAACTGTCAAAAGTTCATTTCAGGTAGTGCTGAACAGGGATCTTTCTCCATGTCACAAGGCATGTGAGAGACACCTGCCTCATCTCATACAGCTGCTTTGAACAGAAGAATTAAATATACAAAGTGCAGTTGGCCTTGACAGGGATTTATTATAAACCCTGCATCAACACAGCACTGTGATAGGTAAAGCTGCACTTAGCATCATTTCGGCTTCTATACAACTCTTAAAAGTACACCTGGGACAGGAACTCGAGACTGCACTGCAGGGGGAAAATGAAGAATGAGGAAAGGGTAATTGTGCACCCCTCCACTCCACACGCATGCACACAAACATGGCCACACCCCACAGTTTCCTCTATGAATAGTTTGTCCCTTAAGATCGATATTGCTGTTTCATAACAATAGCAACATTTGTTTAAAAGTTGGATTAATGACTACATTTGTTTAGGCTTATTACTTCCTCATTAGTGTACAGTTAAGTTGGCAAGTATTTCCTGTGAAAACAAATGCAGAAGCAACATTCCCCAGTAGGGTTTTTGATGAAGTTAAAACTAATTTCCTGTACGATAAAAATATTTACAAAATGCAGCTGAAGGATTCAGGTGAAAAATATAAACTTACCCCATTTGTTGTAATCTGCCTTGGCATCTGAATACATATGAGAGGAGTTGTGTTTCTTAAGTCTTGGTGAAGATGTCGGCGCTAAAAAAGTACTCACAGACAAATTTATTCACTCCAAATAAGTCTTAAATTAAATGATCTATGAAGGAATTATGTGAGCTCCCTCTGCTGCCTATAAAGCAGTACAGTACCCAAACACTTTTTCAGAAACTAGGGTAGAAATGTTACAATGGAAATGTTATATTATTACAAAAGTTGTTCATATGACTGAAAAGATTCAAACAGAGCAGTTCATTTTTGTTCTTTTTCTGGGAGGGCACGGGGGGGGGGAGACACACACACACACACACACACACACACACAGAGTGAGAGAGAGCACTCCCAGAGCAAAAACAGCATGAATTCAGAAAATAACTTTTTATCTTTCTTGTGTTTAGTGTTGGTCATTTTTTCTTTATCTACTTGGTCCATCAGGTCATTCACATACTGCAGCCATTTTTAACCACTGTACCGTGGCACACTGGTGTGCCGTGAGTGGTCCACAGGTGTGCCACAGGAATTTGGGAGAAAGCCATTTATTAGTAGGGCCAATGGGCGATGTGAGCCCCCCACTGTTAGCATGGTGTGCCTTGTCAATTGTCAAAAACCTGGTGGTGTGCCTTGACCATTTTAGTGTCTTGTCAGTGTGCTGTGAGATGAAAAAGCTTGAAAATGTCTGACTTACTGTCTCTGGGGTGTAGGTGCATCTTGGACACTGGAGAATCGGACATTTGGGTAGCAACACAGCAGTATGCTCTTGTCCAGCTAACATTTTGCTACCACTGGGATGGAACCCAGCATGTCAGAATATGTCACTAGGGTTTGTATCACCTGGTGGGAGAGCTCACTGTGTCACCCCCATGATGGACTTCCTTCCATACCAGATCACACAGAATAAATTACAATACTGTACGCACAGCCTAACTGCATAGCATCACCAGGTGTGGTGTAATCTCTATTAACTTTATTTAAATATATAACAGTACAGGTCACCCAATTAATCACTAACCAACAAAAAACCAGTTACCATCTTGATGATACACAACTGAATCAAAGTTATAGTATTAGCTCTGATACATGGAAGTGAAAACTGACTCATAAGTTCCCTGCTGTGCCATAACACCTCATTGTTCCCTGGAACAAGCAGTCTCATTGGTCAGTTTTAAGTTAAAGAAATCTTCAACTTAATGTGTAACTTTTTGTTACACAAGGTAGCTGTGTGTTTTTTTTTCTGGTTAATTGGCCATACCTTTTTAAAGAATACAGATACTGTAATTCAACATGGGTTGTTTCATTACATTCTGCATGAAATTATCTTTCCAATGATATATACTAGTGCTTCTCAAACTCCCAAGCAGTTTCAGAACCCTGTTAAGTCTTTGTGGGGGTGGGGGGAAGGCAGCGATGTGATCCCCAGGATTGTGCTGCTGCTGGGGACGAAGGGACTTATTTAACCCCTTCCTATGCCAGCCTCTGGTGAGTAGTGAGTGGTGAGTGGTGGTGGGGAGCTCACAAAGCTCTCTGCAGGGCTCTCCACACTTCAAAACAATTTTAAAAGGTGAATGAAACCCATGTCTAAGTTGTGACTAGAAGTGGGTTGTGATTGCCTTTTTCATTGTTTTAAGGTGCAGAGAGCAGAGGCCGGTGCAAGGAAGGGGTAATTGAAAAAAGCCCCTTGGTCCCCAGCAGCAGTACAATTCTGGGGCTTGTGTCACTGCCCCCCCATTCCCCACCCCTTAAAGGGCTAGGGACAGTATTTCCCAGGCTGGTGGGTCATGATATATACTATTATGGTATTACTCATAAATACAAATTTTCCAAAAGGTTTCTAAAATTTTGGCCATTAGTGGTGTCACTAGTGGTTGACAGGGTGACCCCCATGATAATTGGGCTCTTCTATATCTTGAAAATATGGTCAAAATTTGCATATTTTATTTCTGTCATTTGCAACTAATGAGTTCCTACATGAGAACAAGTGCTTATTTCTGGCCAACATCTGCTTAACGATGTCACTCTCAGCCCACAGTAGGTGCTATGAATGCTAGTCTGCCTGCTGTATGAAACAAGTTTAACACCCCTGTGAAGTTTAGCAACACTTACCAACAGCATCCTTGCCTCATGATTTCAGACGGACCTTTCTCAGCTCTAGCTGGAGATGCCAGGGATTGAAAATGGGACTTCTGTATGCAAAGCAGATGCTCAACCTCTGAACAACAGCCCCTTTTCTGAAGCAGGCTCACTTCATATTGCATTTTTCATTCCTGGTTATAATTGGCATTCAAAGAGGAGGGATGATAATGCCTCAGTTCCCCTTTCAGGTTCAATTCCAGTTTAGGGAGCTGCTTTTCCATTTTGTGTTTCCTGTCTCAAAAGAGATGACACAGCCTGGAATGAATGCCTTCAGAGCGTCCTACAGCAAAGATTTTCAAGTTCCTAAGTTTCAAAAACTGTTGCATTTGCCGCTTTGTCATTTGCACAATGCTAGTATATTTTATCAAGGAAGTGTTGAATCACTATTGTGACCTAGAGTCCCTGGCCCGCACTAGTTCCAGAGACAACAATAAAAAGATCAGGGCCTGATCAGAAACTATGATAGAACCAAGAATATTCTGCATCACTCTTCTACTTAAAAAAGTGGGCAGGAGAAAGAAATCAAGAGGAAAACTAATTCTGTAGACATAAGACAGAAAGGTGTCTTTTTTTAATGTGGGCACCACATATCATTTACAGCCCAATCCTAACTAATTACCTGTACAGCAATGCAGCAGTGCCAACATGGCGTTTGCTCTATCCTGCAGGGAAGTTTGGGACTCCAGAGGCCTCCTTTGGGTTAGGAAATATTTGTTCCCTTGCCCTGGGGTAAGCCCATGGCAGTCCACTGGGTCTACTCAGACCTGCTCCAGAGATATTGCTGGAGCAAGTTTTCATGGACCCATGAAGGCGGACTGAGCCCGCAAAGGGAATTTGGATTTGGCAAATGTCACTGCTACCTAACCTTCCCCTTACCTGGTACCCTTCCTCCCTGCCTCCTTTGCCACCCTGTTCCTACCTCCCCCCACCTCCCTCCCACCCCATAGGCTTACCTACAAGGGTCAATGTGTCCAAATGGGGAGACCTGGGTCCAAATTCTTGCTCAGCATGAAGTTCATTGACAGTACAATCTAAGGCATACCTACACAAAAGTAAGTCCCATCATATTCAGTGGAGCTTACTCCCAGAAAAGTGTGTATAGGATTGTGGCCTATAAGGCAATGAACATACTTCAGAGTAAACATGCAAAGGATTAGCCTGTAAATGACCTTGGGCCACTCAGTTTCTCTCAGCCAAAACTATCTCATACACTTGTTGTGAGGATACAAAGGAGAAAAGGAAGAACTCTGTAAATCAGGGCTTTTCAAACTGGGGCATCATGATGCCCC
The DNA here is from genome assembly GCF_035046505.1 of Tiliqua scincoides. Classification (NCBI taxonomy): domain Eukaryota; kingdom Metazoa; phylum Chordata; class Lepidosauria; order Squamata; family Scincidae; genus Tiliqua; species Tiliqua scincoides. Next base: position 151,560,135 of record NC_089821.1, on the reverse strand, counting down.
AGCCTGTGGGCCCTGGCCTGTTTCCCTTTAAGGGGCATGGGCAGCCTGGAGGCAGAGAGGAGACAGCTGTGCATCCCCAGGTGCAATCCCCTGCCTCCGCTAAAGTGGAAGTGGAGCAGGATCGCTCCACTTTCACTTCTGAAGCTGCGGGGAGCCCAGCAGAAGGTCGCGCAGGTCTCCCTGCACCCCAGGGAGGCTTGTGTAAGTGGACAAGCCCCTGCAGCCCCCCTGAGCAGCAAGATACTGGGGATCGTGCTGCTGCCTTCCCCCAGCCCCTGCAAGAACTTAGAGCAGCTCAAACTCTCCCAGAGAGTTTGAAAACCAATATGTAAACCATCCTGAGTTCCATGGAGAAAGTAAGAGGGAGGGATATATGTGTAATAAATGAAGAAAATGTTTACTCAGAAGTCTTACTGTGTGCTTATTCTCTAAGCTTCTTCTCTAATAAGGGTATTCAGGATTGTAACCTATTGGGCAACAACAGAGGATGCTATGGAAGTGCTCCCTGGCCAACTGACTCCTGAACACTCAGCAATAATGATAGTGGAGGAGCCCAATGTGTCCTCAGGGTGTGGATGGAGATGCCAGAGGGGCTTTGCTCCAGTGCCCCCAGCAACCTGAAACCAGCACTTTAAAAATGACAGCAGTATCATTTTCTCATTTCACTGACTTGTGCCACTTCTTTACAATTGTTCCCTGGGCAGCTAGTGGATGGCACCTTCCCATTATTGTTGGGACATCAGTCCAGCTGCCAGGCTGTCTCTGGGCATGCAAGCACTGGCTTTTTCTCTAGCACAGTATTTCTCAAACAGTGGTTCAAGAGCCAAATTCAGGTGGCTCCCCATTCATTTCAATGTGTATTTTATTTTGAATATATTAGACTTGGTGCTACCATGGTATGTAACTGCATTTGGGGAAATGTTACAGATCTGTACTTTTAACAGGCCACTATGTATATGTTTTAATGATAGTCAATGGGGCATACTCCCAGGTAAGTGTGGATAGGATTGGGATGTTAGGGGAATTTTTTTTAAACTGATCAGCAACTGTTTGGGATGGTTAGGAGGGTTCTTCATTATTTTAATCTTATACAGTACTAATTATAAACGTTTAATTCACTTACGTACTTGATTGGATTTTGTCATATGGGGAGGTGTTAAAAATTTTCCTGCTTGATGATGTCACTTCTGGCCATGACATCACTTCTAGTGGATCCTAACAGATTGTCATTCTAAAAAATGGGTCCTGGTGCTAAAATGTTTGAGAACCACTGTTCTAGCACATTTACATAGCCACCTTAGGGCCCAGTCCTATCCAATTTTCCAACACCACTGCAGCCGTGCCAGTGGGGTGTACACAGCATCCTTTGGTGGAGAGGCAGTCACTGAGGCCTCCTCAAGCTAAGGGAACATTTGCATTGCACTGGTGCTGGAAAGATGGATAGGACTGGGTTCTCAGGGAGTTGCAGAAAGGAAAAGCTGAATCTCTTAATTCCTGTAGGCGAAGCTGCTGTTAAAGTACAATTTAGGTAGGTTACACATACCTATTACGGCTCGTAACCTGAGATGGACTTTTTCTCCAGAAACCTGTCCAAATCCCTTTTAAAGGCACCCAGCCAGGCCAGCTGCCATCACCTTATCCTGTGGCAAGGAGTTCCACAGACTTATCACACGCCTTGGGCCTAACCTCAGGGCGTGAGTAGAGCCCTTCCTACAACCGGGCGCCTGAAGGCAGAGGGAAGCCTGAAGCCTCCCCTTCTTGCCCTAGAGATAATGGTCACCTTTGACCTGCCCTTCGTGGCCCGGCAACCGAGTTCCAGGGAAGAAGCCGGTGGCTGGAACGAGCTGCTGCTGCTTGCGCTGCCCGCCCACTTGGCGGCGATGAGATTCAGGTGTGAAGCCGGAGCAGGTGGCTCCTCCCAAAAGCCAGCATGACAGGGCGGCGGGCAGCCCCCCGCTGCAGAGCCCTTTGCGCGCGGGACTGGGGAGGCGCGCAGCCCCGAGCGCGCTCTGAGGGTAGCAGGGCGCACAGCTGGGCCCCTTTCTCCCCGTCGGAGCCAGGCACGGGAGGCGCCAGGGCAGGGGAAGCGCCTGGTCAGCCCTGGGGGAGGTCTTGGGGAAGCTGCGCCCTCCTCCCAGCTGCGCTCCGGAGGGGTGAACTCGCTTGGACTCTCCGCCTGCTCCGTGGCGCACGCGTTGGCCACTTGCGCCTTCCTCCCCCGCCTCATCTCCTCTGGGGCTGCCTCTCCCGCCCCCTGCTCAGTGGGTCACTGCCCCCTTCTTGAGGGGCTTGGCTGGCGTTCAGGCTCGTCCCTTGCCAAGGTAATGACACCCTGCGCCTCCTCCGCGCTTTGGGGAGGCGGCTGAGGCAGAGCGTGGAGCCGGGGATGGAGGGCGCTGCAGCTCCTGGAAGCAGCGACTGTGGAGGTTGGCGCCCAGTGCGGGGGGGGGGGGGTGTCTCTGTGCCTTGCTGCGGTCGACTGGATGGGAATGATGGGCTGGGAGTCTGAAGAAAGGCATGACTGTCCTTCCAGAGGTGGTGGCAAGAGGCCAGCATAAGTGCCCCCCCCCCGCTTGTTCTCGAGGTTACTAACAAACTTGGTGGGACATGTAGTCCCTAGTAAATAAGTATAGGAAATGGCTGGAGTCTCTTCTCTTCTCCCCCCTCCCCTTTCCTACTGGTGCTGACAAAGCACTCTTTCCCATACTCTTTTATGCCAAATAACAGCTCCTTCCTTCCTTCCTTCCTTCCTGTGCCTTTCTCTTGACCTCTGTATTCTATAGGCAATGCAGATGAGAGTTGTTGGGACTCACAGCTGACCAAGTGAAAGAATGCTATCCTTTGCTGCTCTTTAAAACTCATCCAATGATTGTATTCCATAAGGTTACAATTGGTTCTCTTTATATGCGAATTTGCTTATCTGTGAGGGGCACCTCCCTCCCTTTATCCACTAATACTGTCCTGGTGCCATATTAAATGGGTATTGTCCATGGAGAATCATCAGACACTTGCGTGTCTACTTCCAGATTTGCCCCACCATCTTGGGGACTCCAGATGAACCTTCACAACCTTGCTGTGATGAGAGGCATCTGTAATGCTACCTGTGGGCTGCTCTGGGGCAAGCCAAGAGACAGGTGGAGGTTGAGGAGGAGTAAGCAACCCCTTCCCCCTACCTGAACTGTGAAGCCTTGTTGGGGTAGCAACCTTCAACAAGTCAAGGGAAAGTCAGCATGGAAACATCACTACAGCCTGCAGTGTGTCAAGGGATATCCAGCAAAGACGAGGAAGCATCAGGTGTTGGAGATGTTGATGAGCCCTTGCTGTTGCCCAGCCCCATAGACTTCAAGTTAAGATTCTGGTTCATAGAGTGTATGGTGAAGAGGGTCCCCTGGAACCTAACTCCACTTTCCCCATAGGCTCAATGATTAAGTATCTGCTAATTTGGTAACCACTAGGTTTTTCAGGAGCCTAACCCTAGCAGATAACAAGAACTGACTGTAACTCAGAATTTGAGTGCATGCAGTGTCTGTATTTTCTGTCTAACACTTCTATATTTTTATTCCTGTAGAAGCAAATAAACCCTATTAATTTGTACCATGCTGTGTTGCTGAGCACTTTACTAGTTGGGCACATAACACGCCTCATATTGTGATGGGAGGAGGAAAGACTTTTGTATTGCACCTCTCCAGGACAGGCCTGTCTGTGGAGGCTGTCCAGGGGGGAGGCAGTTAGTTGGCATCCTTCAGTCTCAGAAGACTATGGTATCGCGCTCTGAATAGTGGTTCTGGAACAGAGTATCCTCTCCAGTGTGCAAAGCCTGGGTAAAGTAGATATGGAGGATAGACTGTTTCCCATGCAGCAAATCCCCCCTCTCCACGTCGCTGAAATGGTCCAATGGAAAGGCAGAGGCCAATACGGTTGGTTCCAGCGGCGTTGCAGGAGTTGCCAGAACGTGACTGTGTTCAGCCACGAACTGCCTCAGGGACTCCGTCTCCGGATTTTGCCTCGAGGTTGACTCCTGAAGCCTTTTCCATAACTGGATGTAGCCACAAGGCAGTGGAGGTTTGGGATCAGAGTTTTCCTTCTCTCATATGAGCTGCCTTCCAAGGCTGATGAGTCCCTTCTACCCTTAGTCGCCTCTTAGGACAAGTACAGCCAAACTGAGGGCCTATTCTTATCCCCAGCCCCCAGGGGATAGGGGAGGCAGTGACACCCAGAGAAGGCTTGCCCTCAAGTTTAGGGCTTTACTTTCCCACTTGTTTGCATACAAGAAGGGAAAGAGGAATACTTAAAGTGGGGGTGGGGAGAAAGAACTTGAAGCTAACTAGGCTCAGGTGACCAGGTGATCCTAGAGTCCAGAGTTCAGGGTCCAGCAGCCGTTTTCAGCCACTGTGCCATGGCACATAGATGTGCCATGAACAGTCTCCAGGTGTGCCTCATAAATTTGCAAAAGGGTCATTTATTAGTAGGGCCACTGGGAGGTTGTGAGCCCTCCATGGGCAGCACAGTGTGCCTTGTCAATGGTCCAAAAGCTGATGGTGTGCCTTGACCATTTTAGTGCCCTGCCAGTGTGCCATGAGATTAAAAGGGTTGAAAATCACTGGTTCAGAGTGTCAGAGAGACTTTGCTTCCCAGATTGTAGTTTGTGTGTGTGATCAAGTATGACTATGCTTGACAGAGCAAAGGTCTGATGGTGTAAGGAGGATTCACATGAATGCGACAGACCCTTGGGAATTGTGTAACACTGATACCAACCAACGTAAGGTGTAATTCTAGTAAATATTCTTGGGTAGCCTGATATGCTATCATGTTCCTGCTATATAAACTTCTTTGGAAATTCTTTTTTAAATTAAGGATATAAATATCTTGAATATTGGATACCAAGTGTCGTATCAAATGCCAAGATGTTGACTATCAAATATTGTCAAGTTTCAGTAAAAATCATTGCTTACTAATAATTTGCACAGAATAATCATACCCAGAAGTCATATCATCTGTCAGTATTCCTATTCACAGAGAAGTCATTGCGTGTAAGAAGCCATTGCGTGTAATAAGCCATTCAGCTCTACACCAGATTAACTAGTGTTTGCTCTTCTGAATAGTAACTTCTTGCACAGAGATTAAAGGAGAGCATGGCTGTTTTTTCCTATTAAAATTCTTAGTGTAATCCTATGCATGTCTACTTTAAAGTATACCCTGTTGTATTCCTGGGACACACTCCCAGGTAAGTGTTTATAGGATTGCAGCCTGAATAACTCAACTGTTTTAGCTCTTCCTGTTTTAACTCCGGGATTTTCAACCTTTTTCGATTTACGGCACACTGAGTAGGTGCTGAAATTGTCAATGCACACAATCAGTTTTTTGACTATTGATAAGGCACACCGTGCTGGGGGCTTGCATCCCCCAATGGCCCTACTAATATATGATCCTACTCCAAACTCCCATGGCACACCAATGTGCCATGGCACAGTGGTTGAAAACTGCTATGTGGGAGGTAATGTTCTGTAATGCTTGAGGCCTCGTCCTTGCTGGGGGAGCAAACCTTTGGCTGACTGGCTAGAACCGTTCAGCCTGTTATGGCAGTTCTCACGTGAGCCCCACCTATGACCAAAGTAGTACAGACTAGATATGGGCTGGCTGTTTTGGTGAGAAGTAGGGCAAAGCGAAGAACAGGGAGGTCCCCTGCTTCTAATGTAATCCTTGCAGTGAACTCATCAGATGGCCTAAGGCAAGCTACTATTTATTTAGCCTCAGCCCTCCTATCTGCAATATGTGGTGGTAATAACCTGAGAGAATATATGTGAAGCACTCTGATCCCTCAAAGCATGCTGTAAATGCTAAGCTTGACCAATTGTATACGGAAGTGTTTTAGACTTGGATGGCTTCATGTTGGAGTGAAGTCTTGACTATATTGTGCTCTAGTTTGATGGTAGATCCCAATTCACTTGTTGTTTAACTTATCTTTGCAATGTTTGTTCCCCCCCCAATAGGAAAATTTCTTCTCTTGTTCACCGCAGGAGTAACAGCAATATGACAACAGTAAAGTATGACCAAAATGTAGAGGTGCCGTCAACTCAGGGGTGAGTTAATCTGAAAAATTAGTTCAGCTATCAGGCTCTGTTCAGCTTAATTTTGTTCTATGTAGACAGTGGAAGTATGTTATGTTTCATTGTGGAAGTATGTTATGTTTCATTGTGCATGTGATGTGAAAAGTTGCATGTATAGAATAAAATATGATGGGACTAGACTCAACATGTGGTGGTCTTTTGTCCTCTATCTGAAGGGTTTGAACCGTAAGAATGAGAGTCTTACAGTAAACTTGTACCAAATTTTAATGCTTAATAGTACAATCATTTAGCTGATAAGGAGATAAGCTTGTTGCCTACTCTTTATAATAATAACAATAATAATAATAATACTACAAGTATTTATATACCGCCTTTCTTGGTCTTTATTCAAGACTTTATTCAAGGCGGTTTACATAGGCAGGCTGATTAAATCCCTGTAGGGATTTTTACAATTGAAAGAAGGTTCTATCTTTCAAGAACCACAACAGTCCAGATGTTTCACTCTGATCTGGTTTCACATTCTGGCCTCCATCCTCCCACGCTCAGAGCAGATGGAATAGCTCGGTTTCAGCTTGTCAGCTGCTTCAAGGTCGCACGGTGCTGGTGGCCTCGAACTGGCGACCTTGTGGATGTTATCTTCAGGCAAATGGAGGCTCTACCCTCTAGACCAGACCTTTATACCCCTTCATTTAACTCTTTTCACAAAAGAAGAAATGTTAATATGTTTGATTTTGTGGCAGAAGTGAAGTTCTTAAGGAGCCCAGTGTGGTGATTGATGATGGCACTGATGATTACCATGGTGAGGAGCTGGATTCATATGCTTAGTAAGTTAAAATCCTTAAGATGGGGCCAATCAGAGAAGGGATAGTGGTGGCTTCTTTGGGATGCAGGTGTGGTTGTATTTGGTGCTCTGCTATTGGCAAAAGTGAATGGGAGGGGGCAGAGAAAGCATGCTTCAGTGGTGATGGATGAGCAGGAGCCTCTTCCAAGCAAGACTAGAGCCCATCCTGTGTATTCCTTGGAGCCAAACTAGATGTAGCTCTAATACATCATAGTTTGGGGGTTGTGTTTACTTTCAGAGATGTATGGCCCCAATCCCAACCAGGACTGCAAGGTTTAACCCCTTATCTTCATGTCATTTTCCCATCAAAGTCTACCCCCCCCCACCTGCAAGTTGCTACAGACTCAAAGGTGCCATATACTGGTTGACTTTTATGTCCAGCAGCTATTCTGGTAGTCCTGCTCTCAGTTGTGTAGTGCTCATGGCCAATGGAAAAATGCACACACAACTAGTTTTCAAAACTGTAAGCAGTTGTGTGGGTGGGACTGTAGTAAAATGGGGGGGAGGGTAGATGTGTCCATTCCCTCAATTTAAGTCTACTGCATTTCTTAGAATTACGGGGGACTTGAATGAGCAATTACCTCCCAAGAATGCAACACAAATATAAGTATGTTATCTGGTTTCAAATGTGGAAAGTATTAAACATATGAAACACCTTTGAGGATGGGGTGCAGTCTCTTGTTTCCAGCAGTCTGATCTGCCTATGCCTCAGGATTGAAGATTGTGTTGGTGGTGTGTTGTGCTTTGCCAAGAAGAAAAGAGTTGTAGAAAGATCTCACTGATGCCTAGCGGGCCTAGACATGTTAAGTGAGCCTTCTGGGTGTTCAGTTCCAGGTAAAACCAGGGAATGTTTCCACTACTAAAACATGGAACAAAAGTACCTTAAAAAACAAATAACTACTAAGCATCGGATGCAATAGAATATCCCTTTAGTCAGAAACTTTATTCTATGAGATGCTAGCTTTGCCTAAAGTACACTAGCAGTTAGCAATCTAAAAGTAACCACCATTTACAGATTTACTCAGGGGATTTAAAAGCATTGTTTCAGTAGACTTGACTTGTTTTTACTGTCTACTTCTTTGAAACATCGATCAAAGTCCTAATAATCATTCTTCCCTAACTTCCCCCCTCAATTTAGCATTAAGAAAAGGATTTCTCCATTTGTGATGTCTTTTGGGTTCCGGTAAGTATTACCATAATCTGAACTTCAGTAAAGCACTAGGAGGCAATTATAGAACACATTTGCACGTTGTAGCCTTACTGAAGACATAAACATTGCTAGCATTGTGAGAGAAACATCACGTTATTAATTCTCCCATTCAACTACTTTTCTTTTGGTAGGCTTAATTGGTGGCATATCAGTCAATAGAATATAGCATGATGAGTGCTGCTTATTCAATATTAGAGCAGTCTATATTGTGCACTCACCACCTGTTGATTATACAGTGTGTTTCTTGGGCCATTAAGGTTGACTACAATTTCTGCATTAGTAAGTTTATTTGTTCTGCAGATAATCACCAATTCTTGGCTGTTCCTTTCTACCTGGATACCTCACCTGGCAGAAATTGCTGAATTACTGGAAAAGTGTTGCTGCTTTCAAGCTCTGTATTGTTAAATATATCATGTTTGTGCATTCCTCATCTGGAAATCTTAATATATTCCAATGTTCACTATATAATGAGGAAAAACAAGTATTTAGATTTCTCCTTTGTGTGTTGCATGTTTTGTAATATAACTTTTTTCCTTGTGCAGATTGTTTGGCATAGTACTTATTTTTGTGGACATCATAACGGTGGTTTTGTCGTTCGCATTGGGTCACCGATACCAGTCTCTGGAACGCATTGTGGAAGGCATCTCTCTGGCTATAGCACTATTCTTTGTCTTCGATGTTCTTTTGCGAGTATGTGTGGAAGGGTAAGAACACAAATGCCGGTGAAAACAGTCATGTATGCCGACTGCTACTGATTCATTATAGAATGAGAGACAAGAATTCAGACTCCACCCTGAGGATTGCAGGGAGGTCCACCACTTAAAACATTTTTTTTTTTTTTTGCTGTTCTTTGTGAACCCCTACCTTATTCCTTTAGGTCTTTCAGAAATATGAGGCATTGGAACATACTGTTTCTCTAACAGCAATAGTCACTGTGGTGTAGTGGTTGGAGCATCTGATTAGGAGCAGTGAGACCTATATATGAATTCCTCCTCAGTCATAAAACTTACTGGGTTACCCTGGTCCAGTCTCTTTCTTCTCAGAGTAACCTATCTCAAATGGTTGCTATAAAATGGGAAAACAATCCCCATGTGATCCTGAGTTCCTTTGGGGAATGATGGGATAGAAATGTAACAATATTTGCCCTGCTACAGCATTGTTATGTTGGCCATTGGCCCTTGTACAGCCTCAAGGACTCAGGCCACTTCTTACCACAATTATCTCTATTTCCCTGTTCTGTATTTATAAAGGGGGGGGGGAGTGAAGCCCACATGCCAATGCCTCCCTCCTTTTCCTGATCTACCCCCATGGCTGGGGCCAAAATCCAGTACAGTTCACTGCTATTACAAGGGAAGAGGTAGGGGGATGGAGATGTGGTTTCCAGAAGCCCCTGTCACAGTTACATGGAGAACTTGCCCATTCCTACACTGTGGTGCTGATTGCTGCTGTAATCAAGGGTTCAGGAAGACTGGGCAAAGTCCTGTCTCTGTTCATCCACACAACAGGTAGAAGTAAAATGCAAAACAGGACTCTAAAATGAAAGGTGAATGAGGTTGCATAAGGAAAGAGAGAAGTTAAAACAAGCAGAATTTGACAAGGGCTTGAGTATTTCACTTTTGTCTTAACAAAAATAAGAGCAGGTGATTACAAGCAAACCACAAAACATTATATATTTCCCTGGTCCCTAATTGTATGTAACATAGATACTCACCTATCAGGCAAGGAATTTCTTCCAGTCCAGCATAGATTGACACCTAGTCTTATCCATGGGTCACTCAGGGATCAGGGCTGTTAATGCTGTTGCGGCAGCCAGGAGAAGCCCGGAAGAGCTTTAAAAGTGCCTGTGGAGGGTCTGAGGAACATTTTGAGTGATTGCAAACAGCTTACAGACAGGCAACTTTGTTTACATTTGCTGGAGCTCTGTTGTAGAGTCTTCTGATCATGCTCCTTAACTCCAAACCCAGGACTGCCTCTTAAAATGACAGTGAACAGTATAAATAGTTTGGCAGCAATTGAAGCAGGGTGCTGTGCAGAGGTAAGCTGTTTATGTTGCTTTTCATTGGTGCTGCATTTGTTTTGGATGGTTTTTAAAACTGCAAATGCAGCTTTTCTGCAGTTTCAAACCTGGATTCTTTAAAGCAATTCAATGCAATGTTCAGTTCTGTTGCTTTGGGGGGGTGGCACACAGTACTACATAGCACCTTGCTAGCCCCATAGCATAGTACTACACAGCACCTTGTTAAAAACAGTGGCATGGCTCAAATTTCCCCCCCTCTCAATCAGGCTCTAGGACAAGCTGCAGCTCCTCCTCACAAACGCTATTCCCCAAGTTTTACCTCTGACTTATCCAAGGGTCATGGAACATTCTATGATTTTTGGCTGAAAACCTGTCCTCACCATATCTGTGAGATCGACTTACAGGCGAGTATCTAGCATACTTGGAGTCCCAGCCTTCCAGATGCCATTATATTTCTCTGATCCCACAAAGGCAGTTGAGAACACAAGTGTTTTCTATGGGAGTTGAACTAGAACACACAGAAGCATGTTTGGGTATGACCTTAAGACATCTACGTTCAACATCACTGGTTCATCTAATTGAATAGTTTACAGCCACCTGGGCATCCTTACCAGCCCTATGACCTGAATTTATGTGCTCAGGTGTCTACTTGGGCTGCTATGTTCCAGTTCCAGCTGGCTAGTGTCTTGGCTGAATGCAGGGGAAGAAGACAGTGAATCCCCAGAACCACCTGTCTAACCATGTGACCTTGCTGCAGTATGGGCTGGTCCTTGGCATTGAAAACCTTGGTGGTAGAAAATCGCAGGTAATGAGATCTGTGATCTGATCTTTTTTCTGAGTTGTGGGAAAGCCACATGTGACCTCTTTGCGACAGAAGACCTCCCAGACACAACCTCTGGTCATGTCCAGGAGGTCTTCTTTGGGTCCTCAGATGCTGGTTCAGAACCTGCGGTGGATTGAATTTGTGGATAAAGAGGACCCACTGTAGTACTGATTTGCAAAGTGTGTGGAGAAGTTCCTTTACTTGTTGCCTTGCACTGAAACTTTTCTTAATGGAAATAGGACAGGGGGAGAATAAAGGACCAAGAGGAGCTCAAGCATCATAAGGCCCTCTTCTGGAATAACCTTTAGTGTTGACTTCTTTGCATTTAATGCTTTTTGGAGCTCATCTTGTTTTATAGTTCTGCTGCATGATATTTGCCTGACAGCTTCTTGTAAGAGTCTTCAGCTTCTTCAGAAGAGTCTTCTGAAGATGCAGAGGACATTTTCTTTAGTACTCATGGACAGTGTCAGAGGTCTGCTGAGAGCCTACATTGCCAAATCCTAAGTCCTTCTTTATGGTTGGAGGTGACCAGCCAGTTGGTTATTCCTCTCCGATTCTCATGTCATCATGTTCTTCCTGCTACCCCTGCCAACTGTGTCATTCATTTTGGACCCCCTGGTTGCTGAGGATCTGAGAGAGTGATGGGGCAGGGGATGCAGGTTTGCACATGCTCTTCGTGTGTCTTCCATCCCCCGACCAGTCATGCTCATTCCTGTAAGAACCTCTGTCCAGAGGGTTTGTGAGGAGCAAGTGCATATCTTTTGCTCACTAGCTTGCCTGGTTTTAGCCAAGTAAATAGATTAGGGTCATGGGGTAATAAGAGTCTGTTGGGGACGGGAGGCTGTCCATGTCCATTCACTTCATGTATTCTCAAGCAACTTTCCCATTGCTTGATTGAAGATCTGCTGCATCCTGGCAGTGTCCCTGTGTGTTCTGATAATGTGTCATAATCCTAGGACTTGGGTCATTTTCAAGACCTTGTTAACAAGCACTTGTTGCAAGATTTTTTTTCTATATCAGTGGTTTCAAAATTTTAGCACCAGGACCAACTTTTTAAAGTGACTCTCATTCGGGACCCACCTATTTACCAGACTCTTTAAAAAAAAGAGATCCTGAAATATTTTATTTATAAGTAATAATCACCAGAAAAAAGATCCTTAAACTTTCTATATTTACACATGCTTGCAAACTGAGGCAATTATCTGATCTTTTCATCACCCTTTGAGAACCCACCAAAAATCATGTCACGACCCACTAATGGGTCCCAACCCGCAGTTTGGGAACCACTATTCTATATACTTGTCTGTGTTTGATTTTCAGCTTCAGAAAATACTACCATTCCACACTGAATATTGTAGACTCTATTGTTGTTGTGGGCACGCTGCTGGTCAATATGTTATGTTCCTTTGACTTCACTGGATTAAGCCAAATTCCAAGGTAAGAAGAATGCAGCATCTTCCCCACTCCTTTTGTCAACAACTGTCTAGTTTTCTTCTTAAATGGAGTGGTGGGGAGGGCATACATAGTGCAGAGAAGTAAGTAAAAATTCATGATGAATGGGGTAATGCTTTGTCCTCAGACAGGTACCCTAGGACTATTTCAGAGGTTTTCTGCAGGTTTTCTCCAGCTCTCTAACTCTGTCTAATTCTTACTTCTATTGTTCATTTTTAAAAACTATAAACACTCAAATAGTTTTATATTTGAAAATATAACCTTTCTTTCTGTTGATGGGGTACCAAGGTAATAGTCATGACATGAAATGAATAATAATAGTGTATATATGCACTAACTGTGTACGTTAGTATATTTATAACTTCATTCATTCATATATATTTTACCAATAAATATGCTTCTCTTGAGGGAGGCTGCAGGCCAGCATTAGCCAAATCATGGCTGCAGCCAGGGTCGCCACCACCAACTTGGGATGGCATCTTGGACACCCCCCTGCAGCCTGGTACCTGGGGCCACTGCCCCCCAGTCACCGTCTTTGTACACCACTGCTTTCTGTCATAGCATTGTTGCTACCATACAATTCTCTGCTGTTCTTGGGCTGTCTTAGCCTTCATGCTCTTTGCCTGTACTCTGTATCATCTTAAAAAGACTGATTGGCTATGGCAGCAAGCATATGAGATTTAGTGTTGGGAATGGCCTGCTTTATACCTACAACGTCCCTGACACAAGAGCCATATTGTTAAGAAAATTTTATCTTGGGGAGAACCATAATTTCAAGATTTCTGAGCATTGACATACATCCTTGACTTAAGCTACAGAACTATAATCTCTTAATGTGTTCTCCTCACTCACCTCTGAAATCTTCACAGCTGGTGTATGTGAATGGTACACTTATAGTATGTATGAAAAACCCTCATGTATAGATACTCTCTTTAGCCATGATAAAATCAGTGGAATAAAAATTAGGGTGCTGGTCATTCTGTTCTAAACCCTCTGGTTTACTGATGTCACTTTCTTGGAATGCCTGTTTTTCCTGAATGTAGTAATTAACTGCTTGCTGCTTTATGCTAATGCTTGATATAACCTTTTCCCCATCCTCGCTCAGAGTGTTTATCATCTTTCGAGTCCTGAGGATTGTGTTTCTAATAAGGGTATTCCGACTTGCTTCTGAGAAGCGACGACTGGAAAAAGTCACCCGGAGGATGGTAAGCTACTTTCAGAATGCTTCAGGTTTCTTCTTAACTGCAGCAAATATGTTTGCAAACCTAGGGCAAATATGGATAGCTATAAAATACATTCAAATGTAGATTTAGTTATTGGGTTTCAGTGCCTCACTAAATGGCTGCACTGATGAGGAACCAAGTATTTCTTCAATAAGTGGTGTCAGTGGGATAAATTATGTACAACTTGACCTGTAACTTTGGCAGAATTGTGATTTCAGGAAATCCTACTCTGTCAGGAGATGGGTTAAATAGGAGAACAAGGTTTGGTGCTCCTGTGTGTGTGAAAGCTTACAGTTCCAGCCCATCCATTTGGCCTACTGTGCTAGTTTCCTCGGGTAGCAGATTGTAGCAGTCTGTCCAGTCTGCTTGTCTCAAGTGTGCTTGCCTTTCTTGGAGCTCAAGCTCACCACTCTCTTCCATGCTTCCTCTTCTGTTCCACCCCTCTCTTCCTTTTCCAGTCCAGAGAATGGAAGGAGCAGAGGCTGCACAACATCTGTAAAGGGGTGAGAGAAGCATTTGGTACACCATCTCAGATGGCTAGAGGTCTTAGTCTAGCCCTGGAGTCTTAATCAGATATCGGATCTCCTAGTTGTACTGTAAAACAGAATGCCTGTGTTGAAAACCCTTGTTTATACATGCTCTGAAACACAAGCCTTAAGTTCTTTTATGCATACACAACTCTAGGGTAAGCTGCTGTTTTATTCAGCAACTGGTTTTCTCTACCCTGAACTAATTGGCTGTAACCAACTTAAAAGTTGCGTTGTATGGTGAACACTGGAGAGTGCTGAAACATTTCTAGCAATACACTGACATTGGGAATGTGTATAGGCAATCAAAACTAGCCATATGTATGCAAAGCAGGACAGCACTGAGAACTGTGTGGGTGCTCGAACCCAGCCTCTTTCACAGAAAAGACGTTTGAGCGCTTGGAAGTCCCTTGTGTTGAGACTTTCTACTTTGGCTACTGTAAGAAGTATTGCACTTGAAGATCTGATTCTTGATTGTGTTAGAATCCTCATAAGTTGAAATGCTCAGATCATGTTCTTTAGGCAATGCTTTTCTTCTGCCTAGCTAACATAGGATTCAAAATCCAAGTTGGCATTTCTGCACCCAGCTGAGCCCATCAATTTAATGTTGCATCTGACCACTGTTAATAATGAAAGGATGTATTAACATTACTGGCATGAGCCTTAGGCTCCTGCATGCTCCTCTTCATATATGAGAAGGGGAAACTTGCTACTTCCATTAACTGTTTAAAACCAGCCAGAATTCCTTTTTGCATGTCTCTGGAAGCAGAGTCCCAGTTCGTGAATAAGTCAAGGTATCAAACCAGGATTGCATCCCCATTTGAGATCGTGTCTTGTTTGTAAACCTTAGTTAGAACACACATTTTACTGGCATTTATGCACCGCAGACACCCGCCCATAAGTTGACCCCACAGATAAGTCAAGGGCAGGTTTTGAGCCAACAATCATGGAATTTTCTATGACCCTCAGATAAGTCTGGGGTTAAACTTAGGGGGGTGTCTGACTATAGTTTTGTCTGATTTTACCTGAGGCCAGATCCTGAAAAATAACCCACCACTAATTGTTACCTAAGAACTGTAGTCTCTAATTTATTAAAAACATAGTAAAAGATCATAAGATACATTTTTATTCTTTTTAAATTCTGGTCTTCACCACCTTTTGTAAACACTGTCGGAGTAAATGCACTGTAAACTACATACCAGAAAAACAGTGGTTCCCAACCTGGTATTCATGTACTCCCAAGGACACTCAACAGGACCTTTTGGGGTACTTTTTCAAGAATGGAATAATGGCAGAAAAAGGCAGGTCATGCTCCAGAATGCCTTGCAAGGACCAGCAAGGCAGAAAGAGAGGTAGCTAGTTGGCTGTGAAAGCCCCACCAATAGCTAGTTTTTGGTCATCAATTCATGTATGAACCAGTGATTGAAAACCAGCACAGTAAAAAAACTGAAACATAATATGGAAAGTGATTATTCGCCCAGAATTTCTCAGCACACTTCTGGTGCAAAACAGTGCAAAAGCAGAGTCTTCTGTTCTTCAAACAGATAAAAAGAAAAAACACTGTGATAAATACATGGCCTGGGCTTTCATATAGAGGAGATGAGGGCTTTTATTATTAATTGCAAACATTTTGCTAATATGAAGGGTACAATTTATGGAAATGAGCTGCCAAGGGATATGTAAGTGAAAAAGGTTGGGAACCACTGCAGGAGATCCATGAATCACATCCACCTTTAGGGTGTCTAGTGTGTTAAGCCAGAAGCTCTAAATACAACATACAACCCATAACACATAACTGAGAGTGTGCAATTCAATTCACAGCAGAGAGATGCTGCTGCATATATTTGCAACCCTTTTTACTCAGAAGTAGACCTACTGCTTTCCATGGGTGATATTCTTACATAATGGTATATTGAGTTGTAGCCTGGGACTTTGCTTCATATGGAAAGGAAGATCCCATCCTGGTATTGAAAAAAAACAGATCTCTGCTAAATGCAAAACAGAACCAGGCTGCAAAAAGCATTTGCAAAATGGAACAGAGGAGAAGAAAAGGTAAACTTTGGCTGGAATTTCCCAGGAAAGTTACTGTAGAAACAAATGAGACTGCTTGAGCAAGAAAGGAAACTTTTCAGAGTTGAAAGGCTCTGCCCTCTAATTGACCCAGAGATAAGGCAAGTGATAATTGGAGCTTGATTACTTGGCAAAAATTTATGTACTATAGGTGAGTATCTGGTATATTTTGCTTGTACAATTTTGTCGCTGTCATGCGTAATCATCTTGAGGTTGCTGTAAGACCTCTTGCATCAACATAGGCTTTCATCTCAACTACAGTTACACTGCTTTTGTGTTCTAACCCCACGGCTGGCTAGACTTCTAAAGATGTAATGATCTGGAAGAGTTGCAGCCAAATAGCCTAGAATGGAACTTCAAACCTGTCTATGCCCCCCGATGACTTCTGTGACCTGTCTTCAGACCATGTATCTCATCTTACTCATTACCATCCCTAAAATGTCCTTGATACAGCAAACTAGTGAGTGATACAAAACTTCAGCACAACTTTAAATACAGAATTTAGATGATATTGGTGCAGTATGCACCATGTCTATTTCTATTCCATATAGCAAAACTGGTAAGAACAGCCTTGGAAATGGTGCCCGGGAAGTGCAGCTGGAATGAAACTAAAGTGTGATCTATTAATAATGAACCTGGCCATGATTTATTTCCCAGATTCACGGTTGGTTGACTTGTTTGCTTTCTAACTCTCTCTCTCTCTCTCTCTCTCTCTCTCTCTGTTGGCAGGTCTCAGAAAATAAAAGGCGTTACACAAGAGATGGCTTTGATTTGGACCTCACATACATTACTGGTTTGTACAACCTGATTGGGGGAAGAAACTGGCTATTAACTTGTGAAGTGGGAGCCAACTGAAATTTAGGCATCCTATAACTCTAAAAGTGAGTGAGCTTGTGAATTAGTTGGTATGCAGAGGAATCTCCTTTGCTTCATCTCCTTTGCTTCAATCTCCTGGCCTTAAGGTCCACCTACAGCTGCTCACTGGGGAGGTATACTAGCACATACCTTAACATAGTTCTCTGTTGGAGGTAGGAGAGTGAGAGAATGCAAATGCACATCTTGCCAATGGTCTTGGAGAGTTAAAGTCTAACCAATACAACAGGATTGCCAAAGTTCTAAAGGCATGTAACAAAATATTCAAATAGAGAGGCGGTACCCCTGATGCTGCCGTTACTCTCTTCCTTTTCTCAGGAGTTGAATCTGTAAGCCGAACAAACTTTGATCTTGCATTTAGGTTTGTGCTCAACAGCTGTTCTATGTCACGGATTTCTTTCTAGCAGGATGCTCTTCATTTCAACATAGTAATTCATTAAATAACAGTGAGCTTAAGGACTTCTTGTCTGTTCCAACCATTACTCAAAGATTTGAGCACCTTGCTGTGCAGAGCCTCTCATGCTCTTAGAATCTGACTAATGATAATCCCTACTGTGCACAGTTACATCCAAATATGTCATCTGTTATGTGGGGACAATATAGAGTGGTGCAGCTGATGCTAGATTAGGGCTCTTTGACATCCCTGAAAAGCCCTTGGAACAACTGAGATGGTACTTGGAGTGTTTTTTTTTAACTAGATGAAGTGAAGATTTCATATTAAACTTAGAAGACAATGTGGTATGCCTTGGCTCCTTTTATTTGGCTGAGTCAAGCACTCTTTGCAACAAGGGAATGGGATGGCACAGTTTAGATGTGTCAAGATGCCCATAGTTCAGTGTATTCAATACAGTCTTTCCTTTAATATGCTATTGAAATTTGTGTTATTGCTCTTTGCAGAGGTCAAGATGTGCATTTAGTTAGATACGTCTGACAGCCTGTTGCCCTGTCTATAGCTCATAAAATTTGAGTCCTATTGCTTAGTACATGCTAACATAAAACTGCCTGCTTAATGTTCACCTTGTGTTCTTTTTTGAGCCACTCATTCATCTAGGCCAGGGGTGCCCAAACCCCGGCCTGGGGGCCACTTGCGGCCCTCGAGGTCTCTCAATGCGGCCCTCAGGGAGCCCCCAGTCTCCAATGAGCCTCTGGCCCTCCAGAGATTTGTTGAAGCCCGCACTGGCCCAATGCAACTTCTCTCAGCGTGAGGGCGACTGTTTGACCTTTCGTGTGAGCTGTGGGATGAGAGCTCCCTCCACTGCTTGCTGTTTCACATCTGTGATGCAGTAGTGACAGCAAAGGAAAGGCCAACTTTGCTTTGTGCAAGGCCTTTTATAGGCATTGAGCTATTGCAAGACCTTCATTCATTCTTATAAGTTCATCTTTAATATATTCATTTATGTAAACTTATGTAAATTTATTCAAATTTTCAATGTAAATTAATTCTTTTTTTCCCCCGGCCCCCGACACAGTGTCAGAGAGCTGCTGTGGCCCTCCTGCCAAAAACTTTGGACACCCCTGATCTAGGCTTTAAAGTGCACTATTCCACTTGCATGCATAAACTACTGAGCACAATACTCTAAGAAGTCATATTTGTGTGTTGACAGATGTACAAATGGCCAGTTGCAAAAAGTTCTTATATAGTAGGATAAGATGTAGCATTATGGTGGAATGAGAGATGGGATGAAGTTCACTGTAATGTTTAGAAGTTAGCATCTTGCTTTCTTGTCTTTCCCTGAATTCATGAAGCATCTTTGCACTTGCCACACAATGCTTTTCTTAAACATTTACATTTGTGCCTTTTCCTCTTAAGAGTTAAACACAACTTAAGATTTGTGCACTCAGGGCAATAGATAACTCAAGGTGATTGCATTTTCTCCTTGTAACAGCAATAATAAATACATTAGACTGAGATGATTTGCTGAAGTGGAGCTACCTGTTGAACATCATGGCTGAAAGGAGTTTTGAACTCAAGTTTTTCAAGTCTGTAGAAAGTATGCTATAGCAATCTAGCTGTTTGCAATCCATGCCACAACTTTAAAAACTTTGACAAGTTGTAGCATACCTTCTCTGAATCAAGTCCCACTGTATTCAGTAGAGCTTTCTCCCAGGAAAGCATGCATAGAATTACCACCTTAGTGCTCTAAAGTTTGGAGAAATCTGTAACAAAACTGGGAATCCATAATGATGTGTACTGTATTGTGCAAAAAAGGCTGAAAAAGACTCTTCAGTCACAGAAGAAGCCTCAGCTGCTTATATCTCTTGACTAAACACAATATTCTGTTTCCTATTGCTTTCTGTTTCCTTACTTTCAGCTCGGGTTATAGCAATGTCATTTCCATCTTCTGGGCAGCAGTCCTTCTACAGGAATCCAATAAAGGTAACCAAAATACTGTCAGACTGTGCATATGGCCCTATTGTGAATTTTCCTAAACCTAGAACAACTTGCAACACGGTGATTGCACTCTTACCTAGTAAAGTGCTAACAGTTTCTGCTACAAGAAAGAGTTCTTTGTTTTGGAAAGTATCTTGTATTTTGCTGAGATTATGTATTGTAGGATAAAGGTTTCTAGAAGCGGCACTGATTCAGGTGTTGTATGATTCCCCACCCCCCTGTCCCTAGTTAGGAGTCTTCATTGCTTAAGTATAGTGAATGCTCTGTCTTCTGCTATGTTTTGGGTTGTTAATAACCTGTTCAATGAATACTGACCAACTAAAGCTTTCATAGGATTAAATCTATATCCAGCCCCAAATGAACTGGGGCCAAGAGTAAAAAGTACATACTTGCAGGCCATGGGTACTTGCTACCGTCACTTCATGCCACGTTTGAAAAATGAACTTACAAGATTTCTTTCCTTGTGGCTTGCACACAAAAGTAATGGCTCAATTCAGATGATGTGTGCATTTTGTTGGCTCATGAACATGAGCCTAAGGAATTTCAAGCCTGCTTGTTTTGTCCTCCTCTTGCTTGCTGAATAGCAAGGAAGGAATCATTGTTCATTAAACTGTAGCTCCCAAGTTAACAGTACAGTGTATTTATATATTGCTTTTCCAACAAAAAAGTTCACACAACATTTGGAGCTGTGACTTTACAAGCATTCATCCCTTACAGCTCTGCGCTAGGGTGAGGTGGGAGAAGGCTTAAAGACTTTTGGGCTCAGGCTTGTTGTCTTTTAGGCTTGAGTTTATACATAATGGAGCTGGGCTTCCATATCAGATTCAGGAACCTTTTATTGGCATAAAATAAAACATAGAACAATACACTTAAACCATACCTAAAACAGCCCCCATAAATCAAGCCAATGCATTGCCCTTACTCACGTATACCGCGCCTCCTCAAAATTAAAGAAATTTCTCCACCTGGCATGTACATTTCTCATCCTTTCCTAATAGCAAATGATGTAGCACAAGATCCTCCGACCCAAGTATGGAGGACAAAAGCAGTGTGAGAAATTGCAAACGCAGATCGTCAAACCATTTACAAGTTAGGAGCGTATGTGGAAGAGATTCAATGTCCAGAGAGTTGCAACTACACACCCTTGCTTGCACACTCAGGCCATTGTATTTCCCCGGAGTAAAATTAAATGACGTAACATTGCAACGCACCAGGGAGAAGGCTCTCCGTTCCTGTGAGTTGAATAGGAAGTATAAGTAAGCGGGCCGTTTATCCAAGATTTGAAAAAGCAAAAACTGGAGGGGTGAACAGGTCGTGGATGCGGCTGCAAACAGATCTTGCCGCTCTATATCCTCCAATCGGGTTTTCAAAGTTTTAAATGCCAGCTCTGGAGAGAGGGCTCCTAACAGATCAGCTGAGAGACCTATGGCTTAAACCTTTTTGAGAAACAATGACAGGCCCGGGGAGAATGTTGGGTCAGTTAGTAAGCCTCTCAGCAGAATATCTTGCTCAGATGCATAGCAAACCCTTAACCAGAAATTGCAGAAACTAACCCAGGCCATGGTTTCTAGTTTGTGTTGGCCTGCTTCCAAACATAATACTGTGTATGGAACACAGCGTGGTAGAGCTGGTATTTTATATAAAAACCATAACTGTATCCTCTCAATGCTGGCACCAAATGCAGACATCCAAATAAGTATACCGTATAAAATTTGGGCCTTAACCTTAGCATTAAAGATTTGCAGGGCAGAAGGAATATAAGAATTGCCCCATGCATAGAAAAAGCGTACAGTGGCCTGCATAGACAATTTTGCAACCTGAAGCTTCACCTGCCGGTGCAGACTCCAAAAGTCTGTAACAAAAGAGAATACCCAAATACTTGAAATCCTTGACTTGCCTGATCACTTTGCCATTCAAAGTCCAGAGTTTGGGTTTCTATGATCTACCAAATACCATAATTTTGGACTTTTCACAATTTAAAGAGAGCTTGTTCTATTCAAAATAGGTGAAACTAGATTGAACCAGGTGCTTTAAACCCATTTTGTTTCGGGAGAGCAGAACCATATCATCTGCATAGTGCGGTACAGGGACTTTTATGGAGCCAAGTTTAGGGCAGTGAGTGTCAACCTTGTGCAAGTGGGTAGCGAAATCATTAACGTACAAATTAAACAGGGTGGGGGCAAGCACACAACCCTGCTTTATGCCCTTGTTCAGGGGGACCTCCCCAAACAAATCGCCTCGCGAGGACAACTTGATATGACCACAGGTGCCAGAGTGAAGTCTCCGTATCAACAAAATCAGTCTTCTGTGGCTTCCATATCTTGCATTTCAGAGATAATCGCTATGGATTAGCAATCATGAATTACTAAAAGCTACTGGTGCTTGATGAAAATTGATGTCAAGATTCTCATTCCCTGTGCTCTGGCCGTGGGTTGGGGAGGGAAACTCTGTTCTGCCCCAGTGAGTCTCCAGCAGCTCCTGGCATCAGGGAGGCCTTAGAACAGTGATGGTGAACCTTTTAGAGACCGAGTGCCCAAACTGCAACCCAAAACCCACTTATTTATCACAAAGTGCCAGCACAGCAATTTAACCTGAATACTGAGGTTTTAGTTTAGAAAAAACAACTCATATATTAACATCTTTTACCTACTATTACTTGTAACCCGTAATGAACTTTTCCTCTAGAAATTTGTCCAATCCCTTCTTAAAGGCATCTAGGCAAGTTGCCATCACTGCTTCCTGTGGCAGAGTGTTCCACAGACTAATTACATGCTGGGTAAGGAAATATTGGCAGGGAAGGGGTGGCTGCAAGACCTTACCCCTGCTCATTTTCTCAAACAAGAAAAAAAATTTTTTTAAGCCCCACCCACAGAAGTGGGCTCTAAGGCTGCAATCCCAGCCACTCTTTCCTAGGAGTAAGCCTCATTGACTCTAATGGGGCTTACTTCTGAGTAGGCATGCACAGGAGCAGGTTCCAAGGCTGCAATCCCAGCCACTCTTTCCTGGGAGTAAGTCTCATAAACTCTAATGGGGCTGGTTGGATGGCTACATCATGCTGTATTTCATGCTCACAGCTATGTGAAATTGTGCATGCACTTCTTTTCCAATAGGATTGGAGAAGCAATTCTGTGGTTTACCTTTAAGATAATATAAAAATTAGTTTTGTGTGACATTCTTACAGATAAGCCTCCAGTGGGCAATAAGGCAGGGCCAGCAGCACGTGCAGGGCTGGCGCCACAAAGCCCAAGCTGTGGCCATGCTGTGAGCTATGCTCCCCTCCAGCCTAGCTCCTCTCCAACCCCACCACGGGAATGTCCACGCTGCACCCTCAGGCTGCAATCCTTCCCTCACATTCTTGGGAGTAGCCCCACTGACTACAATGGACTTACTTCTGAGTAGACATGCATAGGAGTGAGCTCTCAGGCTGCAATCCAAGCCACACTTTCCTGCTCACCCCCAGCTGCGCCTGTGCTTAGGAGGAAAAGCCTCTCCTGGCTCTGAGTGGGCAGTTGGAAAGGTGGGCTACAAAGGTTCAAATGGCTGAGGAGGAGGGCAGCTTAGGATTGGCTGGTCTTCAGCCAGTGAAGGGCCCTGAGCCCTAACAGAAAAAGCCAGGAGTCTGCTGGATGCTGATTGGCTGAGCCTGCTGGAGAGTTGGGGAAGGGAAAAACAGGGAGGGAAACAAACTTGGGGCAGGTGGGGGCAACGGAGTGAAGAGAGAGGAGGCAAAAGCTTTAGTGCCCCTCTCCAGGCTGCCTGGCTCAGCGCGTGTGCCCACAGAAATGGCTCAGAGTGCCCTCCCTGGCACTGGTGCCATAGGTTCGCCAACACTGCCTTAGAAGGTCACTTTCGTGACATTTTAAGGAGTTTGGAGGGCCAGGGAAGCCCTTCCTGGCTCAGTCTGTTCCTAATCTTCACTAATCACCTGCTTAAGCACCCCCTAATTAACAGTACTAGAATCTAAATATGCCCATAAACTCTCTACAGAGGGTCTTAGATTCCAAATGTGTCTAGCCTTGGTGTCTTCCTGCTGCTATTGGGTAGAAATAGCATTCCAGGAGGTGGTAGTCAACAACTTCCTCTATCCAGGACAGAGCCTCAGACTCTTGCATGTAGAACTGAGCTCTGAGCACTCGATCTCTTCTCCACCCCCACACCCTTATTTTATGTTTACAATATCGCTTAAGTTCATTTGACTTATTAATTCTCCAAACCATTGTGAATCCCTAGAAGGACAAGACTATTTAACATGTAGGAAATGTACTGTTGGCGGCTCAAAATCCATGGATGTTCTACCCACAGTATAGATATGGGGTGGGAGGAGGAAGTTTCTTTCTAGTATTTCAGACTCTCTGACTACCCCCTTGTGTGTTGATAGGAAGTTGTAAAGTTCTTGGATAGAAAACATGAAGGGCACTACAAAGTCTACAACCTTTGCAGTGAGTATCTTTTTGTCTTTATCACCTTAAGGCTGCAATTGTAAACACATGTTCAGTGAGGCTTTCTCCCCAGTACACTTCTTCCAAGCAAATATGCATAGGATTACACTGGAAATATAACTTCAGAACTCTTGCTTCATGAACTAGAATGTACCTTGTCAGTGGTGGCTCCAACTTTTGAGAGACCCTGGGGCAACAACTTTGCAAGACTCCCATTGCTGCACTCCCCTATTCTTTGGAAAGCACATATACATGTCAGCTACCCACCCATTATGGTGACATTGAACTTTACACAGATGGAAACACACTCTTCATGCTGCCATCTACAGCAGTGGCAGTGAAGGAGGGCATTTGTCTGTCACTCCCTGGTTCCTGATTAGCTGTTTGGGCTGGTCATTAGCTTTTTCAGTGCTGCCCAGCTGGAAAGCTAACTGGAAGGGATTGATTCTCCTTCATTGTGACTATGGTTATGAGTGGTGGTGTCAAAAATGGCTCTTATTCATTGCTACGTCCTCTTTGTAAGCCTTTGGGACTTGAATGGCTCATTGGGATCAATGAAGAGCAGATGGATAAATGGAACCTAGCTTACCTCGCAATGATGAGGAGCAGCAGACCTCTGCTGTTAAGGAGTTGGTTAGATGAGTGTGGGTGCCTATATGGGCATGGGTCTCCAGAATATGGTCCACCTCAGTTTCTAATTTGGCATATTCAGTTAACTTGCATTGGCCAAGTAAAAATGCACACTGGCTGTGTGCTCAGCTCTTTTGTTAATGAAAATTGGGCTATATTCAATACTTCATTTGTTTGATTCTTTCATGCCAAACTTTGCTCTGGAATTACAAAGGCATTTGGGAGTCTCAGTATCTGGATCCAGCTGGATTCTTGCTTTCCCAGAGGTGATAGGAATGATCTTGGGTGCCCTGTTGGGCTCCTAGGAGAATCCCATTGGCTGCTACAGGAGTTATGCAACCTCAAGTTAACTTTATGCAAGTTGCACATAAACAGAGAATCAAGAGTCGCTGCACAACTCTAGTTTGTTCTAAGTCAGGGGTGCCCAAACCCCAGCCCTGGGACCACTTGCGGCCCTTGAGGACTCCCAATCTGGCCCTCAGGAAACCCCCAGTCTTCAATGAGCCTTTGGCCCTCTGGAGACTTGCTGTAGCCTGCGCTGGTCTGTTGCAACCGCTCTCAGCGTGACGGCCAACTGTTCGACCTCTCACGTAAGCTGTGGAACGAGGGCTCCCTCCACTGCTTGCTGATTCATATCTGTGATGCAGCAGCAGCAGCAAAGGAAAGGCTGGCCATGCTTTGTACAAGGTCTTTTCTAGGCCTTGAGCTATTGCAAGACCTTAATTCATTTATATAAGGTCCGTCTCTAATATATTCATTTATGTAAATTTATTCAAATTTGAAATGTAAATTCTTTTTTTCCCTGGCCCTCAACACAGTGTCAGAGAGATGATGTGGCCCTCCTGCCAAAATGTTTGGACACCCCTGTTCTAAATTAAGAAAAGGTACAACTTCAGCTTTGTCTGATGCCACCATGATTCCTGTAGCAGCCAATTAAGGTGCTTTCTTTCGTGATTTTTATGAATGATGTCCATGGGTCTCTGGCCAGGTAGACCCACCCTCTTGATCCAGGTCTCCTTGGTAATAATAATATACAGTATTTATATACCGCCTTTCTTGGTCTTTATTCAAGACTTTATTCAAGGCGGTTTACACAGGCAGGCTTATTAAATCCACGCAGGGATTTTTACAAATTGAAAGAAGGTTCTCTCTTTCAAGAGAGAACCTTGGTATGGCCACCAAGTCATATACAGGTCCAGCCTATTTATACACAAATTTTTTATACACAGATTTGACTCAACACAAATGGCCACTGCAAATGAGAAGGAATGTGCTGATCCTTGGAGAAGGGGAAAATGCAACCCTTTAAAATCAGTTTAAAAAACTGAACTGTCCTTTAACAATAGCCTCCTTAATGAGAGGGGGGGCAGCTGGCTGACAATCCATCAATCCTCCTCTCTCCAGTGGACCCCTCCCTTCCCCTGAGCACGTGAAAGAAAGGTGATCACTTTGCATTGGTGAAGGGAGGGGCTGAGCGAAGTGCTTCTGTAAGCTCTTGGAGGACGACTGATTGATGGATTTTCTTCTTAATGACTCCTATCTTACATCACAAAGGTCAGCAAGGCTGTTTTTAAATTACTGGAGCAAAGAAACTTTGTTTTTTTAAATTGATTTGCTATAGTACTTTTTTGCCATCCCCTCCACCTGAGTGCTTGGAATGGAACACTCATAATAATTAGCGAATAATTAGTCTCAACCTGTAATCTTTTTGGGTGAAGTCGATTTACAGTATGAGTGGTTGAATATTGCTGTAACATCAACAAACATTAGGACTGAGGTAGAGTGGTAAGGCACTCCGATTCTACTGCTTCTGCTCCTCACTATATTTGACACTTCCTCAGTGGTGGCTCAGCTTATAATGTGGCTTTGTTACCCTGGAAGATCTGTTCCATGTGGGTGGGGGATGATAAAGCTAAAAGCCATTGATAACCTCTGTCAACTGTCATAACTGAGAAATTGAGATGGAAAACAAAAAAAATTGAGGTTTGTATTGGTGAACATAGCTGCCTAACCTTTTGCTGCAACACAGGACTGCAACCTCCAAGATCCATTCACCATGGCAGGGGTAAAGGTGACTGTTTTTCTAGATCACATTGCCTTGTGTAGGGTTGAGAAGAATAGCCGGTTAAGATGTGCTGGCATACTATAGGCACTCACTTCTGCCATGGGAATTTTGAGGTTCACAATAATTCATTTTCTTTTCCCTTCCAGGTGAAAAGGGATATGACCCAGCAATTTTCCATTACAAAGTGGAGCGGATATTTATTGATGACCACAATGTTCCTACCCTAGCGTAAGTAACTTGTCAAGATAGTGTAATCTGTGCGCATGCATGCGCTGCAAAAGCATAACCCTGTTTGCATTTCTAGTCTCAAATTGTCTGAATTTTGTAAGTATCTCTAGCATGTGAGAAATGGGGCTTCCAAATACAATTAAATAGTATGGTGTCTTTGTCTTGTAAATGATACTGAAATGGGCAATTCCTGAGCTTGATGAAACCCACAATTGCTGCTGCTGATAAATGAGAGAGATCATATTTTTTGTTTACTAAAAAACAGCTCAGGAAAATCAAGTTAGGCATATGGTTAAAGCCTCCGTGGGGGGAATAGTTTGCTTGTATGCCAATAAAGATTTGTTTGATTTGATCAAATTAGGATAGTCTCGCTTTTTCCCTTAAGGGACATGCTCAAGTTCACAACTAATGTACGGAAATGGATGGAAGAAGACAGCAAAAACATCATAGCAATACACTGCAAAGGAGGAAAGGGTAAGCAAGTGTCTCCTTATGGTGAATGGCTTCAAATCTCCCTTGTTCCATTTTAACCGAAGAACTTATTTGTTCTTCAGCTTCTGATTCATTTTGGCGAAAGCATCTAGCATTCCAATATAAAAGTATTCCTATTTTCCTGAAGGAGGTAGTGGGAACACAATGCAAAATACAGGGAATTGTTGGAACGTGTGGCAAGTAATCAGTATTCCTGCATGCACGCAATGGTAAATTTTAAAGTACAGGTACTTGATGCTCCCCTTAACTAATTCAGCAACAAAATTAACTTCAAATTTCTTCATTGGTGTGTTCTGCTACTTATCCATACTTGAAACTGCTTATACTTCATATAAGATCTAGTTCACTTCATTGTAAACTCCTGTAGTTGCAATTGTTTCAAAATAATTGTGTAAAAATTGAAAAATGTCCAAAGTAAATATAAAATATATTAGTGTTAGCCTCTGTGCTTACTCAGAAGTCAGTTTCACTGTGCTCAGTAGGGCTTATTCCTAGGTAAACTTGCATAGGATTGTGACCTTAATATAACATGAGCTACATTCTGTCTCTTGGGCAGCGGTTGGAAAAGACAAAGACCTAGCTAGAGAAATTTGCTGGGTGACATGTGTTAGTATTTGTGTCCTTCTGAGACTGATGCTCCACTCTCCCTGGACCATTCCTACATACACCAATAACTAAACAGTATATTTGTACGTTTAGGGCTGATCCTTAGTAATCTGGATTAAGAAAATAAGACGGGTTAAATTTTCTTGCTTGTAAGTCATATTGGCTTTACTGGAAAGCAATTAGATGGAGGATTTCAAACCTTCAGTGTTTTATGGCTTGGATCAAAGGATATACCCCGTGGAATTGGATGTCACTGGGCATGCCCAAGCACATCATTGGATCCAACTTTAAATGTGGAAGACATTTTAATATTAATATATTGGATTTTCTAAACTGTTCTTTACCAGAAGATGAAGGCAGGTAACAACCTATTTCTAAATCTGTGACAGAAAATGCTTTTACTGTAGTTGAACTTTCTGTTCATCTAGCCATAACAGCTTGTCTTCATAAACAATACATTCCAAAAGGTCAGTGTTTGCACTATTGACACAAGTCTGCTGCTGTGAGGAGGAGGAAAACTTCATTTTGGAGAAGCCATTGTGTTGCTATGTGGCTTTAGTGCTCAAAAATGCCAAGTGGAGGGGACTACAAAGAGGTCATTCTTGGCTGACTACAGCTAATTTCTGTAGGGTAGGGGAGATAATATGAA